>NC_136061.1:1982743499-1983943499 GCF_964261635.1 Lissotriton helveticus
CAATTCCATTTTTAAGGATATTTGGGACATTTAGTGATTGGAAACGTATCCCACTTTGTGAGTGTATTTTAATGTCAATAACTCATATTAAACCTTAAATAAACATGTGTATCTATTTGTTAGATTAAATAACATAATAAGCTGTAACCAGTTAGTGAAATGAGAAAAAAATACTGAAAAGTGGGATATTTTGCTCTTTTTGCCACACCTCTGACTCCGCCCACTGACCCAATCCACGGGTTACTCCTGCCCTCTGATTCTCTGCCTAGAGTTCCCCTACTTTTCCCCCCCCCACTTCAACCACTGCCTGTACATGGTCTATCCTATGCATTTCTGTAGTGGAGTGCTGCACTGACCAGGTATCGACTTGCATCCTTAGCAGATATCTCTTCAGATTGGGCGTTCCTTCTCATGCACCCATCTCAAGCCTGACCAGCAGCAGTACCTTCATTGCTGCCCGTACAATTGCCAGACACTACGAAGTGGGCGGATGTTGTGGGTACCTATTATCACAGTGGGCTGGGATATCACAAACCAATCCATGGGGCAACATCCCACTCCCTTGGCATGGGTGCACTACAGCTAGTGCAAGCACTGCCTTCCCTCCCACAACCCCCCCAAGCAGTCCCAGTGCCGCCTCCTACTGCCTCACAGCACCATTCGTTCAAGCACAGTACAATACACGCATATACACACACATAAATGCAGAATTTCACCTACACACACATACATACTATCACCCTCACCCCATCTGCACAGGTTACTCTGTAGATGCACTCTTTGAGGTCACTGTGTGTAACATACATCCATTTCTTTTTTATTCTGATTAGTTTACCTCAGATTCATTTTGCATCTTAGTCTTCCTTAGAAAAAGAAAAGGTGAAACATGCACACAATAAGTGCTTTACAACGTGAAGGGCATACAAAAAACCTCAATGTTTGGGGAAAAAAGCAATGCGACATTCATCATCGCCTACTAGCTAAGGGTGGGCGTAGTTCGCGAAGTAGTGCTACGCGAAGATACGCAAAGTGAACTTCGCACTACCCAAGCTACACGTAGCGCTACGCGTAGCACTATGCGAACTGCGTAGTAGCATGTTCGCACTGTGCAAGATGTCGTTTTCAATGATTGCACAGTGCCGGATGCTTGTCCGCACTGAGCAATCATTGAAAACGGCATCTTGCACAGTGCGAGCTGTACTTTTCTGCCGCTCGAGTAGATTTTTACTTGAGCTGCAGCTTTCTCAACGTGGACTCGTAGTTTCTCATCGCGAGCATGCGCAACCACCCTCAATGAGAAACCTGACCTCCCCGCGTTGAGAATCTCGCCGGGAGGTTTATTTTCCATGCTCTCGATCGGCAACTTGATGTTGCTGATCGCGAACAAGGAAAAAGTCTTGCGAGGATGTCATTTTGCTTGCTCGCGGTCGCCAACTTGACGGTGAGGACCGCGAGCAAGCAAAAAATGACCGCTGCACTACACTACGCATGTTTGCACTGTGCTACGTGCAGTTTGCGTAGTGCGAAGTTGCGCAAACTACGCGAGCGTAGCATAGTGGTTTGCCCAGGGTTACTACTAGCATCATCGGAGAAGAGTGGAGGCAGCACCAAGCACAAAGTAACACAGGACCAGAATTATGTCAAAAAATATATTTTTATTTTCGTATTTTCAAAGTGCACAGGACAGCCAACGCGTTACTACTAGCATCATTTCACACACTGTTGCAGGAAAATGAATCCCCTGGCCCGCCCAGCCCAGCAAGTGCAACTGTTCTGTGCACCTGAAGCCTTCAATGCTCTGTTTTGTTAGTGAAGCATGATAAGCGCATTTCCACTGTCTAAAATCCGAAGCAACTGGCTTCCTCAGTACTGGTCTATTCATGCTGTTGAGGAGCGATTATAGCATAAGGAATGTGCGATTATAGCATAAGGAATGTGCGAAAGCCGGTGTCCTTTTTTTTACGAAAATCTGTAAAGCAGCTTTTTCAAACACCCCACCCCGCAAACGGCCCCATAGACTCAAGATGGTGGGATGGGTGCGAGTATGGGGAGAAGGTGGTGAAGGTTCACAAAAGTTACGACTAAAGTGGTAGTTTTCAAACTGGAATGACCTGCATTGAAACACTTTCAGACTTCATCATCATAGCATCTTTATGAAAATTCAGACATTCAGACAACAGAGCACAGCACAGTAAAAAGTTTCAACTGACTACCATCAGTCAGTAATAGATTTAATTGCATTGGTCAAGGGAAATGCCAAAGAAAAACCTCCTTTTTCTTTGGCGTTTCCCTTGACCATTTGAGTGTTGCACGTTTTAAGTTGAAGGCAAGAACTTCCCCTGATACTAGAACTAAGCTGTGTATCATATTGTTTTGTTAACAGCCTTGAGAAAGTCATTTAACGACTAAACACGTGTCGCTGTTTATTCGCATCATCTACGTGTCAACAATCTGAAAAACTGTTCCACCTATGATCAAGACTGTGTTCTATTTACTGCTTGTCTTTTGGAATTAAATCTATTACTGACTGATTGTAGTCAGTTGAAACTTTTTACTGTGCTGTGCTCTGTCTGAACTTTCATATTTGATGTGTACGGAGGATTTTCTCTCCATGCACTGAGCAATACTGTGGGTGGCACAGTGTTTACGTCAAGCACGCTATAAGACAATTTCTTTTCTTACGTTTGCAAACATAACAGAGGTGCTGGCTGCTTTCTTCAAAACCACTGCCACCATTTTGTGTTTAACAACATAGCATCTTTATTTGGTTTCATTTAAGAACAATATAATCCAGCACTTCGTCAACACTTGCAGACTTACTCAAGAAAAGCAGAGTAATAACCCTGATGTCAAGTAAAGAATGCAGGAGATCGCGTAAGTCACACAAAGCTGTTCTACACCGGAGTACCAGTGTGTTTGCCTCCTCTCTGGCTGAATCATCTTGGCCAGAGGACCGGTCTTCTTTTGCAATGACGTCACACTCTGAAAATAAGTTACGTTGGGGTTATATTTTGTAATGATATCATTTGATGAAAAATCATTCCATCGATGTACCGTGACATATTCTATTTTACTACTACACTTATTGGCAGTAATGAAAGCTCATTTGTAAACCAGTTACCCTCGGACGAGGAAAAGTAACCAGGACGTTTAAACAGTAAATAAAGTGTGCATGATTGTATTTCACATGTATAAATAAAGAGCTGTCGCAGCAGGTTAGCGTGCTGCAAGCAGTGCATATTGTTGCGGCACGGCCTTCTACTACAAAAAGCATATGGCAAAAAGGTGAAAATTAACAGTACAAAGACACTGCTGTCTTTTGTATTTTACATTGTGACTACTTCCCATGAGAAAACGTTGGCAGCAGTGAATTGCATCTCTGCACAGTCTGCTGTTCTGCACTACACCAGCAGCAAGGGGCATCTCTGCACAGCCTGCTGTGCTATACCGCACCATCTGCGAGGTACATCTCTGCTCAGCTTTCTGTGCTGCACCAGCAGCGAGGTGCATCTCTGCTCCGCAGTCTGCGCTGCAACAGCAGCGAGGTGCATCTTGCGGGTGAGTGTTTGATTTGCTCAAACGCTCCGTCCATCATCCCCTTTTGTATCGCTTTGTTCGCCCTAAGTGTGGCAGGGTATGCTCAGACGTGAATCCCTTGCTCACTTGGCCACTGGATTCAAGATAGCCTGGCTGATGAGGATTATGAATCTCTGCTCCGCAGTCTGTGTTGCACCAGCAGCGAGGTTCATCTCTGCTTGGCCTTCTGTGCCACACCGCACCAGCAGCATTTTTTTCCTCCTAACTCAAAAAGCCATTATTATGTAATGGGATGTACGGTAGCAACGGTAAATCAATAATGCCCGTTACACTCGAACTGAATTTAACTGCTGGTATTCACTCCCACATTCTCGCAGATATTAAACAAAAATGAGTAGACGTTCATGAGACTGCTAATGATGAGGTTAAACATATGGACAAGTATGTGACAGCAAGAGCATATGGAGAGCTGGATCACCCGGGGACAACATTGGCAGGTATACTGAGGCCCGGGAGGGTATCTGACATGATTACGGAACTTGTAGACGATGAGACGCTCACGACTCCCACTAGATAATGAAGTGATAACCGATTACTTAGCCCATATCGAAATGGCTACAGAACACACAAGCACCTGATGGCACCCCCTGCAGCTCGCAGAAATCAGACCGCCCATCCGAGCATGTAATCGGGGAAAGCACCAGGATCTTATGGCCGGACAGTGGCGTTTTAAGAGGCTTTTCCAGACCTATTGGTACCACAATGGTAGAGACTTGAACAATGCCCCCCACAACGTGAGAGATGCGGACATTACTAAAACCAGGGAAACAGTCCAATCTCTGCTCTTCCAACAGACCACTATCCTTGTTCAATGTAGACACTAAAATATATGCACAGATCTTAGCCAACAGATTAGCATTGTTATTGTCAGAAATTGTGCGTCCGGAGCAAGCGGGGTTTGTCCCTGGCTGCAGTTTGACACATAACCTGAGAACACACTTCGGGACCATGCAGAGGGTAAATCCGGAGCTTCAACCGGCGGCTGCGTTTCTCGATATAGAGAAGGCATTTGAATCCATAGAGTGGGGGTTTATGTTCACGGTGCTTCGCAGAATAGGTGCTGGGGAGATCTTTATTAGACTTGTATCAATATTATATACATGCCCTTTTAGCCAGAATACAGATGGGTGACAGTCTCCCCTATTATCACCATCTCGAGACACCTGACAGGGCTGCCCATTGTCGCCAGTATTATATGCTTTGGTGGCGGAGCCACTAGTCTGTGCACTCTGCGAGTATCATGGCAACATGGGTCTGCATTTTCAAAGATATAACCTCGGAATATCAGCAAATGCAGACGATATTCTGTTATACAGTCATAACCCAGATATCAACCTCTCCCCTACACTAAGGGAGGTGGTGCGGTTTGGAGGACATTCAGGCCTCCAGATTAAGTGGAATAAGTCAATTACATTTCCTCTCACTCATGTGATGACCCCTCCGGCCCTGGAGTACCCTCTGCAATGGATGACAGATTTGTGCGTTATCTGGGAACCCAAATTCACACAGACCCTGCGGCGGTCTTACTTGAGAATTACAGGGGGGCAATACAAAAGCTCACAGAGTATGTGGACACATGGATTAAACTCCTGCTATAATTGGTGGGGCGTGTAGCAATAATGGAAATGGTTGTCACGCCCAGTTTTTTTAAATTCTTGTTTCAGAACATACCATTACTGTTGCTGCGCACTATGTTTCATAAACTATGCACGCTAATATTTAGACTGGCTTGGGCTGGGAATCAGCCCAGAGTGCAATGGGATTCACTTACTCAACCATAGCATATGGGTGGTCTTAATGCTCCTGACCTTGAGATGTACTACAGGGCTGCCCAGAGCACATTTGCAGACTATTAGATACATGGTCCTCCATGCCTACCCCACCTGAACCTAGAGGAGATGTTGCAGATCCTTACACTCTCCCTCAGACCCTCTTCCATATCCCATTGAGATGACACAGGTATTTGACTCTGGCTGTTACGACGCAAGCCTGGCGGGCACTATTAGATAGACAGGAGAGGGGGCTCTCTTATATTCACCAGATATCCCGTAACGGTGGTGGCTGGGGTTCTCAATGGGCCCCCAGGGAGGGGCTAGGTGCGCGCTCCAGTCACTAAACATACATACTATGAGGGACTTCTTCACTCAGGGTGCTATAAGAGGTTGGGAGCACATCCAGGAGAGAGCTTCACCTACCTCTCCACTGGTCCAGTATTGTTACCACAGGGTCAGGCACATGACGCAAGAACTATTGTGGGAGGGCATGCTGAAGCTCCAAGTATGAGCGAAACTAAAATCTAAATTTTACACGTGTTCACAGGACACACGCAGGCCACGAATGTTGAAGGTCAGGGTAAATTGGCATCATGACTTGGAGGGGCCCTCTCGGTGATAAGCAATGGCAGTACTGCTGTGCTAGGACTAAATCAATCTCTACGAATGTGCAACATAGGCTGATATATTTCAAATATCTCCATCGGGCTTACTACACACCAGGGAGACTATATTGCTATGGTTTATGTGAGATGTGGAGAGGAGGACGCTGGCTTCCTGCACATTGCTTGGCTATGCTCGGGAGTGCACAAGTTCTGGGGAAAAGTGTTCCGAGAATTAGAGGCCATAACAAGTACTTAATTAGAACTAGACTGGGTTATGCTAAGTTATGATTTAGAAGTTGAGAAAACAACCTGGCCATTGATAGCCATAGGCCTCTTATTAGCTAAGCGCCGAGTGGCGATGAGATGGGCCCACGGTCAGGTCCCGACAGTGGAAGACTGGCATACGAACATGGTTTATTGTAACACCCAATCAGATACATATAGTGACGTTCTCCCACCACAAAACCAACCCAAAAATTGTTGGGTACCATATCAAGTATACATAATAAGCAAAGAGATGGGCGAGGAGAATAGAGAGGCTGTCCACAGTTGTCGAGGAGTACACTCCTCAGGATCGGAGAGGCGCAGATATGTAGATGTCACTGCGCATGACTACCGAACATCACTTTTGTTTGGAATAGCTGTTTCGTAATTGGGTTTGTCATGGGCAACTATGTTTATGCATTGAACTAGCTGCTAAACATTCTGTACTGCGTTTTAAAATAAGATTGGCCATGACGCTCTATGTAAAGGTTGATTGTTTCACATTGTGTGCTGTATATCTTGTTATATGTTTGTCAAGAATCCTAAAATTGACTCACTGAGTGCACTTGAATGCATATGTAAGCACTTCACGAGCAAACGGATAAAGAAGCTACAAAGGAACAGTTACAATTATGTTTCTCTACATGTTTTGTATGTCCTTTATGTTGTGCTTTGTCTTCCCGATTTTAACCAGAAGGCGGGGTCCGTATGTACGGCTATACCACTGCATGCACAGCATACCTTAGCGTGTGTAATGAAAAAATTCACAGGGCTTCATTTTTTTGCCACATCACATTTCACACTGTATGGTCCTGATAAAAGCCTCATTATTGTTGACGAGGCTGAAACATGTCGACTAGTGTTTAGGGGATAACGAAGACCAATTTTTCATCTTCACTATTTCCCCACTCTGTTTTTAACTGTGTCCTAGGGCCCCAGGAATAAAACACTATCAGTGGGGGATCCCAGAGAAAATTTTAACATCACCACTTTGAGGACATATCACACCAAAAACCCAAACCCGCTCTGCTGGAACTCAGACGTTGAAGCACAGCAGGGTTGCAATAGGCAGCCCAGCTGGGGACCCAGTGATGAAGCATGCCACCAACTAGGTTGGTGGGTGAGGGTTCTTCTTACAAACCTATTTTTTTTTAAAAAATCTTTATTTCGGCATTTTGCCATAAAAGAGTAGAGTAAGTAAAAAACAGTATTCAGGGATAATAATTCAATTAATTGTTTCATGCATGTTTGAGTAGTTAAAAACTTGTGTGCTAAAATAGTACATAATTTCAGTGAGGCAAATCATGTCAGCTGGAAAGTAATCACTATCATAGATTAACAATAAGATGCCTACGCTTGTGCCACATAGCTGCCAGAAATTGCGAAACAGCAAATACAATGTGTGTGGTCGTATCAGTTTTTAAGACTCTAAAAGCATGCTTACACTGTACAAAACACATATTCTTGCACAAAGGTACGAGCCAGTACTTCCTGTACTTACAGTAAGCTGGACAAAAGAAGAAAATGTGCAGTTCATTTTCTATGTCACAGCTACACCCAGGACAATTCCTCGCTGCAAGTGCGGACCATTTACTAGTAAAGGCTCTTAAAGGTAGAGTACCGTGTCTCCATTGAACATAAAGTTTCCTAGCTAAAATAGGATAAATATCATCCATAAAGTGCTGAAAATGATAAGAGCCTTTAATCCTTAAAAAAGAATCAGTTAAGGTACCGACATAAGGGTTAGACAAAGCAGCAGTAAGTTTGTTATCAGCAAATATTCTGCTTAGAGACTTACGCAAGACCATTTTACAACTCGTCTCAGGATCATTCCATAAGGCTGATAGTCCCAACTTTGCACATTCGTTCTTTATGAACATGAGCCAAGGGATTTTAACGGCACTGTGATGGATTAGTATTTCTTTAAGTTCTAGCCTATAACTTAGCAACTCTGGGGTTATCCAGAGCCTGTGCCAGAACCTAAGGGGTTTGAGTGCTAGTTCGTCATCGATAGATTTCAGCCCAAAGTCAAGCCTCAGAAGGAGGAGCGGGGTACTCGGTGGAAGGGCCAGCAATTGCCTTAAAAATGTATTCTCAGTTTTGACAATTTCGGGCCTACAAGAGTGTCCCCATAACTCACCACCATACAAAATTGCACCGCTAGCCTGAGTTTTGTAAATCTCCAGAGGGGGACCAACGGGTTTAAATGTTGACGAATTGGAAAGCTTGAGGATTCCCCCAGCGAGCTGTGCCAATTTCATTTGGGACTTGATTTGCTGGGGGCCCCATGACAGATTCTCGTTAATGGTTACCCCCAGATATTCAAAAGTCGACACCCTTTCTAGTCTAATTGAGCCTAAGCTGGGATTTGGGCGAGTTGTTGCGGGTGGGTTGAAGACCATAAATTTGGTTTTGTCAACATTTATCTCCAGACCCCGGCCTCTGCAAAATTCCTCAAAGCCATCCAGTATACGCTGTATCCCCATGGGAGACTTAGACAGCAGCAGGGTGTCATCTGCGAACATGATCGCCGGCACCCTGCTGCCTGCCAACTTCGGGGCGTCATTATTATGTACTCCGTCTAGATGAGCGATTACCCCGTTGACATAGAGGCAGAACAGGGTAGGAGCCAAAACACAACCCTGCCTTACACCCCTGTCAACGGGGAATCTAGATGACAGTGCCCCATTCTTCCCACATCTGACCTGCGCGAAATTCGCCTCGTGTAACCTCATCAGGATGGTTAGAAGTTGGACCGGTATGCCCAGTTCAAGGAGCACGTTCCATAGTTTCCCCCAGGGAACTAGGTCAAAAGCAGAGCGAAGGTCCACAAACACCATATAGAGGCTGCCACCCTCTATCCTCACCGTTTTCCAGAATAGTAATGCTAAGCGAAAGATTTGGTCCATGGTGGAGGTGTTCTTCCTGAACCCTGCTTGGTACGGGCTAAGGATTGCGAGCTCCTTGATCCAGTCCTCGAGACGATCTAAGATGAGTCGCGCAAAATTTTTTGCGGGACATCAATAAGGCTGATGGGCCTGTATTTGGCTGGGAGCAGAGGACAGCCCTTCTTGAATATAGGGACAATTTCAGCGCCCAGCCAAGTGCAGGAAAACGCCATGCCCCTCAGGACTGCGTTGAAAAGTATTTGTAAGTACGGCCCCCAGATCTTCGGTTCATGTCTGAAGAGGTCTCCCCGGAGTTTATCGAGACCTGGGGGGCTTTGCCCACAGCAAGTTTAGCAATTGCGCTACACACCTCCTCTGTAGTAAACTCTAGCTCATCAGACTGGGGGGTGAGAGCTGAGAGAACCAGTGTATTTTCCATACCTTCCGCTATGGAATATAGGGCCTGGAAGTGATCTTCCCAAACTTTAGCATCTATATTAGGTTCAATAGCCGATTTCGGTTCCCCGCAACCTGTATTGACTATTGACCAAAATCTACGTACATCCCTTGTAGCAAGAGCGAAGGTTAAGCTTGTCCAGTTTTCTTGGTCCCATTCTTGCTTTGCCTGCTTAGTTACCTTTTTATACTGTAGTCTCTTAGTTTGAATTTGGGGTTTGTTGCTACTTAGCTTTAGGGCCTGAACTAGCTCGGACATGCTGTGTTATACCATGAACTTGCACGAGCCCTTTTTCTCCTGTTTTCCACCTGAGGATTAAAAACCTCTACTAAATTGGATACTAAATCCATGTGGAGAGCCTGCATTTTAACATCATAATTGGGAGGCGGCGGTTGGGTGTTTAAGGCATCAACCTCCACAAACAAAGGAACAATTTGTTTGTATACTTTGCAGAGTTCTTCGGGGTTTGCCACTAATTTGTCCCACCTAACTCTGCGTCTATCATTTGATAGTGTGATCCTGTCACCCGGGTCCCCCAGGTCTGTTGTGCCATTCTTACTAGGGCCGGGAAAAACCAGCTCCAGAATTAAGGCATTATGGTCGCTCTCGACTCTTGGAATTACATTGAAGTCGATGACCTTGGGCCACAACCGCATCTCGACCATAATATAGTCGAGACGTGACTCCTGTCCAGTTTTATTAAATGTGCACTTAGCTGGAGTGTCAGAGGGCGCACGACCATTACAAGCCCTGATAGAACGATTTAGAGTTAGGGCTGTGATCTGGATTGCTAGGGGAGACCATGTCTTTGGTGATGGAGACTGGGTCGGTGGTATTGCCCAGTGTTCGCCCTCCGCCATTAGGACGCCACCCTTCAACCCCAACAGAGGCTCGAAGTGGCAATTCAAGTCACCCCCTACCAGAAGATGAATGTCACTGGTGAGGGTATGCAAAAAATGCGACAGCTCCTCGATAGTACTTGATTCGCTGGCTACGCTTACAGGTCGTGAGTATACATTAACAAGGGCAAGCTTGATAGCATTTGGCCATAGAAGAAATACACACTGGACATTTTCCGAATAAGTGATCATAGACTTGGCAGTGCAACCCAGATGCGAACCGACCCAGGTGGTGAGACCTCCTGATGGTCGCCCTTTTCCCACCCAGCGGGCGGGGACATGAAATGCAGCATAGCCTACACTGAGCTGTTCCTCTCTAGCCCAGGTCTCTTGTAAGAGACAGATGTCGTACTTGTCTACAAAAGATCCCCACTCTGGACAAGTTATTTTATTGGGTAGGCCTGCAACATTCCAGGATATTATTGTTAGGGAGCCTAGGTTGCAATCCCTGCCACTAGTATCACCACTCCCCACTAGGCCTTCTTCACACTGACTTGTCGGCAGGGGATCCAGTATGCGACCTATCACAGTTCTGCCTGATGGCTCATCGCTACTGCCAATAATAGTACCTGGAGTGGGCGAGTGTATCTCTCGAAATTCCCGGGTTGACTGACTGCAGCCTACCTCCGTAACTCCCCCATGGAGTGGATAACTCATACTTAGGGAACTCCCCATAGAACCCGCCCGGTTGTGCTGCAGTCAGTCTACCATGTCCAGGCAGCTGTATCTATTTTGGGTACGAATGTAACTGGATGCATGAGGTTGTGCAAGCCTACACCTGTCTACCCTGCCCACTCCTCGGGACACTACTAGCGCCCAGTCACGGTCCATGTCTAGTATATGGGACAGGGGGTAAAAGTATGACAGTGGGAAAGGTTGGATAGCTGACCCAGTATTATGATGCGTCCACTCACAAATGTGCGCCACGATCCATGGGTCCCTAAAATTTACCAGCACACAATCGCCCTTTGTAGTCTTTGGCCTGTGCCCCACCCAAGACACCCTACGAACCATCAGAATTTCACTGCTATGTGACCTGAAAGCGGTCTATTTTTATTAAGCCAAGCAGAAACTTTATTTTTTAGCGACAAAGGATTCCCTACTAGCATCACTTAATTCGGGGACCCCTGTTAAGACCACAAGGTACGGGCTCGATTCTGGGGGCAAGTCAAATCCGATTTCCTTTGAAGAGCCACTAACGTGTTGCTCTTGACAATCCTCATTTGGCTTTTCACTATTAACCCCCGTTGGTACATTGTCAAGTGAAGCCACTGGTGTTATCTGCTTTGTACTGGCCACATTAACAGAAAGCGACTCGGCTGATGATACAGACTTTTGTGGTGGTATCCCCCCCTGACCTTTGTTAGGTTGTGCATTTCCCAGAGTCACTTTATTAGACTTTAAACAGTCCACAGTCGCCGAAGTTACTTTTTCAATATTAGACAGCCGTAGCTCGATCTGCGAGAGTCTAGTTTCGATGGGTTGGAGTGATGACCTTAGGAGAGGGCCCAGTCTTAAGAGAAATGGATCCACCATTGTGGCTGTTGTGATGGTGGAGTTCGCAGCTACTAGAGTATTTGCAATTAGGGGTGGTATATCGTTTTTTCTCCGCCACTTTCGGAACCTCTGTGACCTGGCTCGGGGTGGTAGTCTCACCATTAATGGTGCGCTTTGCGAGCTTGGACTTCCTACCACCAGCGGCTGTAGCCGCCCCTCTCTTCCTTTTAGGTATCGCCCCCTCTCGTCTCCCTCGTAGCTGCCGGGTGTTGGGCCTTTCCGGGGTGCTGGCTGTTATAGACACTGAAGTAGACTCTATTGTTGGTAATAGCTGGGACTCACCAGCTAGGGATGTGTGCCCCTGGTCCTGGGTAATCTCTGGGCTTTGTACAATCACAGGAACTTCGGCAATAGCTGATCATGGTCTGGGCTCTGGTGTGCGGCCGTTTGCGAAATCACCCATGGAGGATCTTTTGGCTGTGGCAAGATCTTGGGAGAGGCGACGCTCCATCAGGATTATTTCATGATCAATAACTGTGTTAGCTCTAATGAAAAAGTTATCCAGCGTCCCTGCTAGGTTTCCACCCAGAGTCACCGCCTTGCTTCTGCTTTCACGCCACAACATTTTTTTTGCACTGGAAGTAATTGAAACAGGTACTTACAGAGCGCCTGGACAACCGCAATGTGGAAGAGGCCAGATGAGAGGGGTGGCCCGGCCCGGTCTCCTCCGGGCTTAAACGGACCCACCCTTTGCCCGGGCTAAGCCCGGGCTTCGCCCGGCGCGCGTCCCGCGAAGCGGGGGGTGTGCACAGATAAGTACCAACAGATAGAGGGCGGTAAGAGGACACATGTGAAACCAGGCACGGGCTGCTGGTCCTCGCAGTCCCACCAGTGAAAGGCAGCAACCACCAAGTCCCAGCAAAGAAACTGCTACGAGCGGCACTCGCGGAGCGGGGGCCGCGAGCAGTATTAGTAGCAGCAGCAGAGGGCGGGAAGAGGACACAGGTGAAACCAGGCACGGGCTGCTGGTCCTCGCAGTCCCGTCAGTGAAAGGCAGCAACCACCAAGTCCCAGCAAAGAAACTGCTACGAGCTGCACCCCTATTTGGTTTCTTGCATTCCAGTGTATGGTACTGAGTCGTCCTGGTAAGTGGATTCATCAGCGAGTCCGTCCATGTTGTTTTTGATTGCTGTATATCTGTTCATATACTGAACACTATTATTGTAACATCTGGTCATAATAAATGTTCATCATATTGGTTTAGAAAAACAATAGCAACAAAAATGTTAGTTGGTCTTAATTCTAAAGGTACTGTAAGGACTCTAAATTCCGTAATTACACTATTTTAGGCAGGCAGGATTAGTCGCTCAGCTGTAATCTTGCCAAAACAAGATTCAGAAGGAGTAAATGATTACAAACAAAATGGCATGCACCCTATATGAATCATGCCATTGAGGCCAAACAATCCTTCTAATCTCCACAACGGACAGCCCCTCTTCAAAAGAACCAGTAATCAATGACTGCATTGAATGTTTTCATCCGTTAGTTCCATAAACATAACATGTGTATTTGTAAAGCTTCTTAAAAAGCCCAGGTCAAAAAGCCCAAAGCCCTGCTTTGGAAATGGAGTTATGAACTTTATTAAGCACCATGGCACCCCAGTGGGGGGTGACAGATTCGCTCTACAAAACAAAAAAAACTCTAAACTCTACCATAGCTACATCTTCCAAATTTGAGCCCCAAAACCAACCCTGAAAAATCACAGACCCCAATTCATACCTGATACTGTCACTATTAAGAGAACTTCAACCCACACTCATGTCAGCCTTAATCCGAAAGCCCAAGCTCCTGTAGTTATTAGCAGCACCAATCAGCTGTGAGGAACCAGTAACAATACTGATAACAATGCTCTCAGAACTGACTGTTCCACTACTAACATCAAGGTCACCCCAAAGAGCCCAGCTGCTAAACAAAAGTAAACTCCATTCGTGTTGGCAGCTACATGCATTGACACCTCCATTCTCCTGGTAAAGACAGCTCTCACTCATTAATACAGAGATCGTCATAGGTTTGAACAATTTGAGCCGAGCCCTCAAATCACACTGCGCTAACTTAGAAATCAGACCCGTTACCCACTCCTCTGCCAAAACAAACCCCAGGCATCTCATGAACTACAACAACCTGTCTACTATCCTCCTCTTAGGGGTGGCAGTATGGTAAGGAAGGAAGGACAAAGAGTTACACCTCTGCTCCACCACACTCGGTGGCAGAAAACAGGAACATCTTTGTTATACAACCCTCACCCACTCAAGTCGTGACATGCTTCATCATCGGGTTCAACCTGACTCCTAAAGGTCAGGGTGAGCTCAACCGTATTCCAGGAAGCTCTGAAGAAGTTTTGTTTTTCTGGGGGTTATACGCAGGTATGTAGTGCGCTTTACAAATGATTGATTGATTGATTGATATAAGATTAGATAAAATTCCTTATCCACCCAAAGGTATCCCTTTATTGGTGGTGGGATAAAAACAATAATTATACGGGGCAAACAGGATGTTGTGGTCTTTTGACCCTAATGTTAAAACATTAACAGGTTTCTGCCCTATGCTACTGGCTTGACAGGAGTCCTGGGTATTCCTTAGGGTGAAAGAAATGAAATGGTTCCCCCCCCCACCCCACTGGCGCACTGCTGTAAAGAGTTTATAGGTAGTGCGCAGCATACACGGATAAGCTTTCACATGCAGTTAAACAGTGGCTTTGCACTCACAGAGTATGACTCATAGCTAGCCCAACATTAGTGATTTAGTAGCTGTTCTGAAAAGACAAGGTCATTTTATTATATGCAAATACAGCTAATATCACAAAAGGTCCTTGGGCAAATATGCTAAATGCAAAAAGCTGCCAATGTTGTACACATCATCCTGGCATCAAATGTTATATTCTAGCATTGCTTTTAAATTCTCAGCCCCAACTCATAACTTCATCATCTTATTTAATAGCAGAAAAGTGTACATCACGAAACAGAAATAGCCTGAATAGATTCATGAAGCAATATGAAATAAGTAAGTAAATGCGGAAACCGACTGGCAATATGTGCTTCGTCCGTCAAGTATAAGAGGAAATACAAGGGCAAATGAGGTCTCACATATACCTGCAAGACTCAATCTGGGCATGCAAATGTCTTTCTGACATTTTATAGTGTATTACCAGAAATGGAAGGCCCACCAATCAGTCCGGTGACACAGAGATAAAAAAAGGAGTCTAATGCAGCATGACACTGGGAAGAGATATGTAATACGGAAACATTAAAAAAATATATATATCTCAAACTAAACTCAGCATTTGTAAAGCGCGAACTACTCACCCCTAAGGGTCTCAAGGCGCTGGGAGCTATTCGCTAGAGTCACATGGTGCTGAGCTGCTGCCCGCGATCAAACCGCAAGCCTTGCGCTCTGGAGTCAGCTGCCCTGACCGCTGCGCCACACCTCTCCCATTAATACATTAATGAAAGCAAGAGCATTTGGTGAACATGCAAAGCTTTACAGCAACAACATTGTCAGAATGGTGGGTATATAAAGGGTGGAATAACAAAAAATACAATTTAAAAAGTCACATACTTCACTAGTCCTCTCTTTACCCTGCCCTCCCAAGATGAAAGGATCGGGCATTTGATTAAAGCTTGTAAATTCCAAACCAATTGGCCTGCGTCCCTGAATGTGAAAGGGGCTCAATGTGATCTCCTTGTAGGCCTTTGCCTGGAGTGTGCTGCTGCTGCTGAACACCTCAATGCAGTGCAGGCAGCATATTCTACTGCAAGCTGTCCCAGTGGCTCAGACTAAGCATAGCCAGATCAGAGGGATTGTCAAATAAAACAACAAAAACTCCCTAATCCACTTAGAAGGGCCCTCAAAGGGTCAATGGCCAGGTCTGCTGAGATGCCACTGTAATTACAGCAGACACAATGCGAGGGCAGCAGATGCTGTCTTTAGTAGTCAGATGACTGCAAGCCATGTTTTATTTATTTACATGGGTTTAATGTTCACGTGAATGCAAGCAGCACATTTCTATGAATATTCGAAGTAAACAGGCGCCCTCAGAATTTGTGCGCAGGGGTAGAATTTGGCGGGATTTCACTTATAAACGGCAATCAACAGCCA
Source organism: Lissotriton helveticus (assembly GCF_964261635.1). Taxonomy (NCBI): domain Eukaryota; kingdom Metazoa; phylum Chordata; class Amphibia; order Caudata; family Salamandridae; genus Lissotriton; species Lissotriton helveticus. Next base: position 1,982,759,634 of record NC_136061.1, read on the forward strand.
TGAGCGGATGTCAGATGGTATTAATGTGGGCATGGTGTATTAGCCAGTATCATCAAACAATCACAGACAAATCTTATACGGCCATTCGTATGTTCAATAATGTTCCACAATGTCTAAAACTTTTTTTTTTAAATGCCGTACTCATGGACTTGGTTTAAATTAAAATGTATCTTTTCAAGCAATAACGTTTTATTATTGCTATCTTGCAAAAAGCTGAGGAACGAGTGCGCAGATCACATGCTCAGAAGTCTCCCAACTGTCCAACAAATGGGTGTTTATTTCAGGTGGGTCGGGTTGGGGGCACAGACCCCTGTGTACTGATCCAGAGTTACAGCCAGCAGTCTAGTGTTTCTTGTGTGCCCTACACTAGACACCCACCCACCACTGATGTCACTGGTCAGGTGACACAGCTCTAATAAAAGGGGCCGAGCGCACGTGCTCGAGGCCAGTTGTACCAGTACCTGACTGTGTCCGTGTCAGTCATTCTTAGCAATGAGGGCCCAGGGCCCCCCAACATTACATTGGCGACGAGGCGGACGCTAGCCACGCGTGCCGCAGCTGAAGATCCCCGGGAAAGAAGAAGGGAAGTGCCCATGTGCAGAGCATTCCCCTGGGGAAGCGGCGCCGGCCGCCGAGAGGCCCGCAGGGCGTGTGCTGTGCCCCGGGCCTGAAAATCCATGAGGAGGTGACCGGGAGTCCACCCCGCACCTCCATGCCCAGCACGAGCCCTCCGGCGTGAGGGGAAAGAAGAGCGGACCGACCGGAGCCTACCCGCGTCGGCCGCGAATGCGCCCCTGCCTGGGGTGAAGGAAGAGAGCCGTGCAGAGCCCACCTGCATCGGCCGCCACCGCTCGGTGAAACCTCCACGGAGCCCACCCGCGTGGAGGAGGAAGGCCCGTCGGCCGAACACAAAGGTGAGCCCAAGCACCGAAAGCGGAGCCCACCCGCAACAGTCAAAACGCCATAATGGCGGTCGCCAGCCGGCGCCGCCGAAAAACACAAAGCGGAGCCTACCCGCTGTAAATAAACTGTGCCCCAGTATAGCGAGGCCAGCGGAGCCCACCCGCGGCCCGCCTACAGCGACACGGCGTTGGCCGCAAACTGCCCCGTGATAATGCAAGGCTCGCGGAGCCCACCCGCGGCCTGCCAGAAGGAGTGTGCCCACAATAAACTGTAAAACAAAGCAGAGCCTGCGGAGCCCACCCGCGGCCTGCTGCAAGCGTCCTCTCTCCCCCGACCCGCGCAGCGTGTGTGCAGAGGAGCTGTCGCGGGCGGGGAGAGTGAAAGGAATGAAGCGGAGCCCACCCGCAATTGCACCGAGTAGCGAGATCGCCCCCGCGCCGCGTGTGAAGTGTGGAGCTGCGGCGGCGGGGTGGAGAAGAGTGAGCAACCAGCACCCGGCCCGCGACCGACAAAAGAAGCACCAGCACTCCCGGCACAGCCCAGCCAAAGAATAAACTCACCGCGGTTGCAAAAGAAAAGTGGTCCCGCGGAGACCGCCTGCATCACCACTGAGAGGAACAGAGGCGGCAAGGCAGAGTGACCGGGAAGCAGCACCGACACTCCTCACACCCCCCCGCGCAGCGTGTGAATTAGTAATGCTGCCACAGTGAGGGGGAGGTAAGAGACAAGCGGCAGCATAAGGCCGTCCAGAGCGGCCGGTATCGACTGAGGCCAAGCACCCCCGTCCTGGCAGCAAGGGTGCAGAGGATCGAGGCAGGAGGCATGAGTGGCGGCCGGTAGCCCCCAGCGCAAAGGATAGGAGCATCGCCGATCAGCGGGGGCCCTGCCCCCCCCCCCCTCGCTCCATGAACACACATGTGCCTATAGCCCCAAAGCTAAAAGAAAGTGAAGCGACTCACCTGGCACCAAAGGACCCTCGGGTAGTACCCCACTGGCGCCGTGCGTCACTTGACCCGCAGCCCCAACCAGGCAATCCAGCTCCAGTCTTGGCCTGAGACACAGGAGGCCAAGCAGCTCACAGCCCAGCACTGGCAGCTCAGCCCCACTAGGAAAAACCGAACTAAGCTCTAAAGAAGCACACCAAGACGTAGACTGCCAACAGGATCTATCCAACGCTGCCACCTAGTGGCGAAGCCTCCAAACTGCAGGCCAAGTGTCGAAATCGCACCTGCAAAACCCTGTAAAGAGACTGGAGCAAGCCCAAGGCTGCCAAAGCACTAAACGTGCCCCAGGACAATGTGAGGCACCCAGACAATAGACTCCCAGCAGGGGACAACGGGCTGCAAAGCACGCAAGGAGCCAAGCAAGGAACAAAGGTCTGCACGGCGCAGGAACGCGCCAGAACTGCAGGAACACGCCAAACGGCACAGGAACGCGCCAGAACCACAGGAAGCGCAAGAAGTGTTCAGGAGTCAACGCAGGAACACGCCAAAACACGTCAGGACAGCGCAGCACTGCGCCGGGAGTGCCAGAAGTCAGGAGCGCCCAGTGACGCTGCCCAGCGACACACCAACGCCACAGACCAGCACTGTGCGAGACCGCGCAAGGAGTGAAGGAACTCCACACCTCAGAACCAACCAGCATTGCGCAGGACCGCGCAAGGAGTGAAGGAACTCCACGCCACCACGACCGAGTAACGCAGGGATCGCGTCCTCGGAGACCTGTCAGTAGGTCACAGCGAAGATGACTTGCCAAAAAGTCACCGCCAGATGCGGACCAGTCAGATGGTCGCCCGGAAAGAAAAAGAGAAGATGACCAGGCCGATGGTCACCCGGAAAGAAAAGGAGAGGATGACCAGGCCGTTGGTCACCCGGGAAGAAAAGGAGAAGATGACCAGGCTGTTGGTCACCCGGAAAGAAAAGGAGAAGATGACCAGGCTGTTGGTCACCCGGAAAGAAAAGGAGAAGATGACCAGGCCGTTGGTCACCCGGAAAGAAAAGGAGAAGATGACCAGGCTGTTGGTCACCCGGAAAGAAAAGGAGAAGATGACCAGGCCGTTGGTCACCCGGAAGGAAAAGAAAGGAGAAGTGGACAGTCAGAAGATCACGACTGCAAAGACATGCCAGAAGATCAAAGGCATAGCAACTGAATAGATAAAGAAGAGGTCCATGGACGGGACCCAGAAGAGGTCTGATGACACCGACCCGCAGTAAAGAAGGAGCGACAGGAAGAAAGGTGCGATGCCTGGTTTGGCCATCGGAAGAAGAGGAGGCGTGTCCTAAGGGTAGGACGCAACCAGGGAGATTCGTGTGGAGTGCACGCCACACGGAGATGGCCTGGGTGTTTGAAGAAAAGAAAGGGACCGACCACGTCGTGAAAGGAATGGAGGAGAAGGGTAGTGAGTGCCACTAGAAGACCACAAGAAGTGAAGAGGTGTGACCAGTCAACTCACACACCCATCAGAAGAAGATGGTGACATGCACCAGAACACCGGAGTGCAACAGAAAACAAGGCCTGGCATGAACACCGGCGGCACAAGTCAAAGATATCCACCTACAAGCCATCCATCCATGTGGCGATCGTAGAAGAGAGCAAGTTTGGACTGTTGACAACAATTCTACCTTTGGGGTTGAGCGGAAGATTGAATGGCGAGAGTGCTCACACATCCGGCTGAGGAACTGACCACTCCACATCAACCCGTGGCAGCCCAAGAATCAAAGGCCTCAAGGGACTCTGGTGGCAGCAAGTCCCGCAAGAGAGACAGATCCACGACGGTGCGTCTGCACGACCCACTGAGGGAAGCTTCGCGTGCAAGAAAAGAGTCAACAGCGTAACCTTCAGGTGGAACTCGGACACAACGGTGAAGATCGTGGAGCGCCCCGCTCACGGCCCGAAGGCTATGGTGGAGCAACATGACCGACAACACCAGTCCAGTGGAAGCCTGGCAAAGAGGTCCTCCCGGACATCTTGTGAGAGAGGAATACCGGCGAAGAGGGGCATCCTAGTGAGAGGGATGTATGCACCTACTCCTTTCATCTGCCCAGAAATACTTTGAAGCCTGCCCAGAGACATCACCAGGGACCAGGACTGAAGAGGAGAACCGAGAAGACAACCCATACTCGGATCACGTCACCCTTCTATCTAAACTACCAACTGTCACCAGTGGTGCCAAGCAAAGGCAAGACCGAGAACAATGTCCAAGCGGCGCAGATAGAAAATAGGACCCGCTGAACAACGGCAAATCATGTCAGAATGACTCATGAGTCCTGAATGCAGTAACTACCCCATCTGCGATCTGCAATCCACCAAAGAGACTCATTTCAATTTACAGAGTCCAGTGTTATATTGCACGTACATTTTTCATTCCCACAGGTTGAACTTTATCGTGGGGTTTGCAAACTGCATTTTTCTTCCACAGGTTGGACTTTCATTTGTTTTCATTTTTCCCGAAGTTTGGGAGGGATGTACTGATCCAGAGTTACAGCCAGCAGTCTAGTGTTTCTTGTGTGCCCTACACTAGACACCCACCCACCACTGATGTCACTGGTCAGGTGACACAGCTCTAATAAAAGGGGCCGAGCGCACGTGCTCGAGGCCAGTTGTACCAGTACCTGACTGTGTCCGTGTCAGTCATTCTTAGCAATGAGGGCCCAGGGCCCCCCAACATTACACCCTGCATGTTATGGGCAACCTGGGTCACTCAGGTTCAGGTTTTTAAGTCTTTATTTCGATTTAAAAAAAATCATAAAAGACAAATAATAACAAACATTAAATGACAATAAATACTCATCATTAACAGTAAAAAAGGATTAAACAGTATAAAGACAGTCCTGAAACAAGTTTTCCTTTAGGGGAAAAAGGATTACAAGTAAATTCCAAACAGTAATATTTGATAGATCGAAAGTAATCAGTAACAGGAGCAAATGAGCAAGCTTAAAAAAAAAAAATAAAAAAAAAAAAAATGCACGATCCAACAGTATGTTAAAACAATCCATGGTTAAGCTATTGTTTTGCCCTGAGTATCCAGGCCCAGCCCAGGTATTTGGCTATACACATTGTAATAATTTCTAGTGTGTTAGTTTTTAATACATAGATGGCCTCTTCTGCTTTTCTAATGGGCAGGCGCTGAAAAAGTGGTTTTAGCCATTTGGCCCTTGGTGCATGGTATCTAGGACAGGCAAACAAAAAATGGCCCTCAGTTTCCTTCTGGCCTGGGCACCATTTACAATGATCCGTATTACTTGATGACCAATTATTCGTAAAGGTATTCAACGGCAATGAGCCCACCCGGAACTGGTGGAAAAGTTTCCTGTCTAAGGATTTAGAAACCGTGTCCCAATATTGTTCACGAGTGGGGTCCAACTTAAAGCAGAGGAACCTACCCGTGAGGTTGGTAGAACTGGAGGCATTGATTCTGTTCAAACGGAGCATAGACCAGTACAATTCTTTAAATGCCAATTTAGTAGGAAAGGTGCTGGTGGCAGGGGATGTCCAAAGCTGCTCTAGACCCATATCCATCAGGATGGATTTTACCATTCGGAACCAGGGGATTTTCCCCGATCCCCTAATTGACCTAACTTCTAATACCCCATTTGCAAATAGGGTAAGGTCGGGTGAGGTCCATAGGCGTCTCCAAAAGGCAACCAGTCTAAATCTGGCCATCTCATTAATCGGAGGGCATCCTAAGTCCAGACAGAGGGGAATGGAGGGGGACGATTGTGGCAGGCCTACCAAGTTACGGAGGAATTTACACTGTATTTTAAACAGACCCGTAAGATCCATATGGCCCCACAGATCTGCGCCATATAGGATCGCAGGATTGATTTTTGCATCATAGATTTTAAGAGCTGGTGTAACCCTTCTTTGCTCACCAAGGAGGCAACCAGTAAGTCGGGCAAGCTTAAGGTGTTGGGCATCAACTTGTGTTTTCCATTTCAAACGACTATCTAGCATGACCCCCAGATAAGTCATATTCTCTACTTGGTCCAATTTGACTCCTCCCATACTAACTGAGCTCCGGACAGGGCGGTTCCTGGTTAGCACCATAAATTTGGTTTTTCCAACGTTCACCTTAAGATCGCTGATGGCACAGAACTCCTCAAAGCGGTCCAGGGCCTGCTGTAATCCGCTGCGTGTTCTAGAGAGGAGTAAGGTGTCATCAGCAAAGATGAGCATTGGGAAGCGCTGTCCTGCCAGCATAGGGGCATCTGTTGGGGTCGATTCAAAGAATTTGACCACTTGGTCGATGAACAATAAGAAAAGGGTGGGTGCCAATACGCACCCCTGGCGAACACCTCGGGTGACTGGGAAGGATTCTGTCACTTGGCCCTGTCCTCCCCATCTTACCCTCGCAAAATTCTCCTCATGCAATTTAATTATCAAATCGAGCAGTTCTACTGGCATTCCTAGATTCCTCAAAACTCCCCATAATTTATCCCTCGGGACTAGATCGAAGGCGGACTTCAGATCAATGAACGCTGCAAAGATGGTACCGCCGCCCAGCTGCACCACCTTCCAGTAGATCAGACAAAATCTGAACACCTGGTCGATGGTGCTTGTTCCCGATCTGAAGCCCGCCTGCATTGGAGATAGAATGTCCTCCATTTCGATCCAGCCTTGGACCCTGCCCAGAACCATGCGAGCGATGAGCTTTTGCATGGAGTCAATAAGACTAATCGGGCGATAGTTACCCGGGTTAGACCTATTGCCCTTTTTGTAAATCGGTAGGATCTCCGCCCCCCTCCAGGATTTGGGTATTCTCGCACCTGCAGCTATGGAGTTTGCCACCGTGATAATGTATGGTATCCACAGGGCGGGATTTGCTTTAAACAGGTCGGTGGGTATAAGATCCATACCTGGCGCTTTCCCTCGCATGGTAAGATTTAGTGCCAGCTCGACCTCTCCTTCTGTGAAGATGATAGTCTCGCTTTGGGTGGTAGGGTGAGATGTCATTTCCAAAGTACTGGAAGGCATGGAATTCGCAGCACAGAACTGAGTTGAGTAGAAAGTCACCCACTCATTGGGGGGCACATGGTTTGCGGGGATGCGTCCATCTGGGTCCTTCCCCCACTTAACTATTTCCCAAAATTTAATGGGGTTATTGGACAGGGAGGCATCCAAGAGGTCTAACCAATACTTGTCCTCCCACTCTAGTTTAGCTTCCCCCTGTATTTTCCTATAGGTTAGTCTAGCCGCCTTCACTAAGCCCATATTTCGAGACTTAACTGCTTTAACCAGGTCGGTGTGGGCTTCCCTACATTTTTTGTTGTACCATTTATGAGGGCGAGTAGGTGCTTGATTATTTCCCTGCCGGCGGGGTTGCGAAAGCAGAGATTTTAAATCGTCAAAACAACGATTGTGAAGATTTATGATAAGGTCAGCTGTTTCGGGGTTGTCCCCCAACTCGGCGTGGGTCAACATTTCGTTGTAAGTATTATTAACCACACTAATGACCTTTTGCTTCAATATTTCATCCCCCTCAATTTTTGACCATTTTACCCTCTTCCTATCATTTGTTAGATAAGTGTCCCCCGTCTGTGAGGTACCGGGTTCCGCTAATCTCACAAGTCCTGGCAACCTCAGTTGCAAGGACAAGGGGTTGTGGTCACTTTCTGGGCGGGAAGGTACCTCCATATCCACCAACAGGGACCAGTTTCCTACTTTCAACAAAATATAATCAATGCGGCTTCTTCTTAACCCATTATCAAAGGTACAGTTGGCTTCCTGGTCAGATTTTGTTCGACCATTACAGGCCCGAAAGCCACTGTTTAAACAAAAGGCCATCCAATTCACTGCTGCCTCTGTGGCGGGTACCGGTTTGACGGACAGCAGATCGGGTATACCCCATACTGCGTCCTCCACGGAACCCCAACAGTCCCCTGGGTCTAATAAAGGTTCGAAGCAGCAATTTAGGTCCCCAGCAAGAAGAGTAACATTGTTGCTATCAAGGGCTGCCAGGATAGGATCCAATACCTCCAGCAAAGGTGGCGTACGACCGCCTGGCAGACCTCGTGCGTATATGTTAAACAGGATCAGGTCCCGATAGCCAGTCCTGCTCAGTTTAACAATAAGGAGATCCGGGTTTTGTACACAAATCTCCGTAATATAATATCCCAGGGATTGTTTCACCCAGATCAGTAGCCCCCCTGAGGCTCTCCCTTTAGCGTTTCCAATTGCGCTTCGAGTGGCAGCTTTGTGTAAATTTACATAACCCTGCCTAAATATTGGATCAACAGCCCAAGTTTCCTGGAGTAAGATGATATCAAATTTGTCCATGAACTCCAGCCAGTCTCCAGAGTGGATACGACTTTTAACCCCAGCAATATTCCAGGACACTAGGGCAAGAGTTTCCGAAGTAGGTACCACAGTAGGGGCCACCACCTCTGAAACTACAAACTTGTCCTGTCCAGCCCCAACCTCCAACCCATTTTCAGATCTCCTAGCGATGTTCAGACTATTTTCAGTCAGCAACAAGGAGGTTACCCCTGCCCTCACAGATGGTATGTCCCTCCCTGTTGGTGCTGGGACCCTCTTACACTCCTCTGCCATGATTGTGAACTGGGGGGACACCTGACCCTGCCTCTTACTCCCTGCCCCGAGGTCAACATTTTCTACGGATTCCGGTATTTGAGAAGGTTTTTGAAGTCAATCAATGGCTTCCAGATCAGACAGGGGGCCAAAGTGATTGAAAAGGGGTGGGAATAGCGGTAGTTGCGGTATCCTTAGCATGGGGTAGCTCCTAATGGTGGGTCGAGCCTGTTTGGGGGCCTTCAGGGTATGAGCCTGTCTTTGTGGGTAAAAATATGAAAGGTCTAGTGTCTGGACGTCCCCCTGCCTGGCAAACCTAGCTTCTCTACAAATAGTGTCCACCACCCAGGAATCCCTAAACGATATTAAAATGCAGTCACCCTCCAAATCTTTAATACCCTGGCCCACCCAGTCAACCCTTCTTACAAATAAGATTTCTGTTGGCGAAGATGGGGGTAGGGGTCTGTTTTTGTTCAACCAAAAAGTGACCTTGTTACGCAGGTCACCATAGGTCTCCCTTTTGCCAGATTGCAGTGGGGCTACACCGGTCAATACCATAGTATATGGTGTTGCCTCTATGGGGATGTCAACCCGGGGCGTTGGATGCCTGGGTTGTTTCCTTACCAGAGGATTTAAGGTACTTTGATGGTTTACTGGGGGGCCATGGGAAGAAAGGCTATGGGTGACTGTACTGGGTTTTGCCTGAGGGGGTGGATTAGTTGTGTGACGTCTAGCAGGGGTTGATCTATCCGGTTTAATCATGGGCTTCGTCATATGACTACGTTTGGGCAGAGCGTCTGGTACCTTGCTTGGAATATTTCTGAGAATGCCACCCCTGTTTGATATATCAGTTGCTAGCCCTGGGGGGTTGTGATTACTGGAATTATCGATGAGACTAGTTGGAATATTAGATGTTTTTGGGGCCGGAGGTGGAGGTTTGACCCCCCCTGGATTGGTACCGGGTATAGACAATAATATGGCAGAATTCGCATTAACTACAGCCTCCAATGAATCAATTTTCGATGTCATTAATCTAGTCCGCTCCAAGACAGGTAGTAGGAGGTTTTTCATTAAGGCCTCAATCTTTGCCAACAGGGAATCATCGCTGCTTAGGCATGTTGGGCATGGGTTCGAGGAGCCTAAGGAGATGAGGGAGGGGCATAGGACATTAGGCAGTGTGTTAATACATTGTTTTTCGCTGGGATAGCCTAATGCCGAAGTAGGATTACCAACGGTGTCTTTTAGTTTAGGCATCTTGCGTTCTCTCCCTCCCTTATCACTTATATCTTGTTTTCTCTTCTTCGAAACCTTGTCTATACCTAAGGAGTCTATAGGGACTGGGTCATTAGAGATTATTTTAGGTGAGTCAAGGGATAAGTCAACAGATTCCGAACTAAGTTCGGAGTGTTGGCTATCCTGTGTTTCAATATCCCCAGTTTCAATTTCCCCAGTTTCTTCATGGTCGTCCAAGAGGAGTTTGGGAAAAGGTGTAATATGAACAGGAAGATCAATCCCCTCATTATCCATATGAACTATGGCTTCCGTAGTGTCTAAGTGTATACAATTAAAAGCTGCATGTGCTTGTGCATGAGACACGGGACTAGGAATCTTGGCCAGCCTACCCAGTGAAGAGCGTTTTCCGCTGACTAAGTCAATGGAAAGACGTTTTTCCACCATTGCTATTTCCTTTTCCAGGATACCCGTGGCACGTGTAATAAAAGCGTCCAATGGACCCGATACCACACCTGTGGGTGTTTGGATTTGGACATTGCGTGTTTTACCAGATCTTAAAACCATAATTTCAAATTATCATCAACTTTAGTTATCAGAACTAAACACGCTCTTTGTACAAATGAGATAATAACTTAGATGTTCGCACAGTCAGTACAGAGTCTCTGATGGCCAATCCAGCACTGGGTCACAATATCGCCTACCTTACTTATATCACAGCTAGCCAGGGATTATGGGCCGGGGCCGTCCACTGCCGTCCTCGAACGGCCTCAAACGGCCCGCTCTTAGCCCGGTCTTGTCCCGGGCTGCGTCCCGCGCTGCGGGAGGGATTGCCCCAGAAATAGTAGTGACAGTGTCCGAGGCGGTGGGCGGGCCGGCAGGGAGAGCGGACCGGATGTTGTCAGCGGTCAGTCAGGGACTCCTGGGAATTGGAGTCCCTGGTACGCTCGCAGCCCTGCAGCCCTCTGCCGTGAGTAGTTACTTGTCCCTGGAAGAACTCTCGATCAGCTCCTCCTCCACGCGATGGCCGGCGATGCGGCACCCGCGGAGCGGGTGCGGCGAGGTTTAAAAACTGCTCCTCACAATCCTCACAGTGTCCAACACGGGTAAGCGCGACCTGGCAATGCGCTTCTGCTACTGTTTGACTGGTGACCCAACAGGGTAATGCTGCACAGGATTTAAAAAGCCCTCCAGTGGGCGGTGGGCGGGCCGGCAGGGAGAGCGGACCGGATGTTGTCAGCGGTCAGTCAGGGACTCCTGGGAATTGGAGTCCCTGGTACGCTCGCAGCCCTGCAGCCCTCTGCCGTGAGTAGTTACTTGTCCCTGGAAGAACTCTCGATCAGCTCCTCCTCCACGCGATGGCCGGCGATGCGGCACCCGCGGAGCGGGTGCGGCGAGGTTTAAAAACTGCTCCTCACAATCCTCACAGTGTCCAACACGGGTAAGCACGACCTGGCAATGCGCTTCTGCTACTGTTTGACTGGTGACCCAACAGGGTAATGCTGCACAGGATTTAAAAAGCCCTCCAGTGGGCGGTGGGCGGGCCGGCAGGGAGAGCGGACCGGATGTTGTCAGCGGTCAGTCAGGGACTCCTGGGAATTGGAGTCCCTGGTACGCTCGCAGCCCTGCAGCCCTCTGCCGTGAGTAGTTACTTGTCCCTGGAAGAACTCTCGATCAGCTCCTCCTCCACGCGATGGCCGGCGATGTGGCACCCGCGGAGCGGGTGCGGCGAGGTTTAAAAACTGCTCCTCACAATCCTCACAGTGTCCAACACGGGTAAGCGCGACCTGGCAATGCGCTTCTGCTACTGTTTGACTGGTGACCCAACAGGGTAATGCTGCACAGGATTTAAAAAGCCCTCCAGTGGGCGGTGGGCGGGCCGGCAGGGAGAGCGGACCGGATGTTGTCAGCGGTCAGTCAGGGACTCCTGGGAATTGGAGTCCCTGGTACGCTCGCAGCCCTGCAGCCCTCTGCCGTGAGTAGTTACTTGTCCCTGGAAGAACTCTCGATCAGCTCCTCCTCCACGCGATGGCCGGCGATGCGGCACCCGCGGAGCGGGTGCGGCGAGGTTTAAAAACTGCTCCTCACAATCCTCACAGTGTCCAACACGGGTAAGCGCGACCTGGCAATGCGCTTCTGCTACTGTTTGACTGGTGACCCAACAGGGTAATGCTGCACAGGATTTAAAAAGCCCTCCAGTGGGCGGTGGGCGGGCCGGCAGGGAGAGCGGACCGGATGTTGTCAGCGGTCAGTCAGGGACTCCTGGGAATTGGAGTCCCTGGTACGCTCGCAGCCCTGCAGCCCTCTGCCGTGAGTAGTTACTTGTCCCTGGAAGAACTCTCGATCAGCTCCTCCTCCACGCGATGGCCGGCGATGCGGCACCCGCGGAGCGGGTGCGGCGAGGTTTAAAAACTGCTCCTCACAATCCTCACAGTGTCCAACACGGGTAAGCGCGACCTGGCAATGCGCTTCTGCTACTGTTTGACTGGTGACCCAACAGGGTAATGCTGCACAGGATTTAAAAAGCCCTCCAGTGGGCGGTGGGCGGGCCGGCAGGGAGAGCGGACCGGATGTTGTCAGCGGTCAGTCAGGGACTCCTGGGAATTGGAGTCCCTGGTACGCTCGCAGCCCTGCAGCCCTCTGCCGTGAGTAGTTACTTGTCCCTGGAAGAACTCTCGATCAGCTCCTCCTCCACGCGATGGCCGGCGATGCGGCACCCGCGGAGCGGGTGCGGCGAGGTTTAAAAACTGCTCCTCACAATCCTCACAGTGTCCAACACGGGTAAGCGCGACCTGGCAATGCGCTTCTGCTACTGTTTGACTGGTGACCCAACAGGGTAATGCTGCACAGGATTTAAAAAGCCCTCCAGTGGGCGGTGGGCGGGCCGGCAGGGAGAGCGGACCAGATGTTGTCAGCGGTCAGTCAGGGACTCCTGGGAATTGGAGTCCCTGGTACGCTCGCAGCCCTGCAGCCCTCTGCCGTGAGTAGTTACTTGTCCCTGGAAGAACTCTCGATCAGCTCCTCCTCCACGCGATGGCCGGCGAGGTTTAAAAACTGCTCCTCACAATCCTCACAGTGTCCAACACGGGTAAGCGCGACCTGGCAATGCGCTTCTGCTACTGTTTGACTGGTCACTCAACTCTCGCAATTTTCTACGATTAAGTTGGCGGCTCTGCAATGCCTGTAGGCCACAGCTTTCCAAACTTTCCACGTCGGTGACATACCTTTTCGACAATCTTCATCTTGTGACATGGTAATGCGAGCGCAGCGAGCGAGCCGAACCTCCTACAGGGGGTTCTCTCTCCTCTCCGTCTCCCTCTCCCTCCTCTCCCTCTCCCTCCTCTCCCTCTCCATCTCCCTCTCACTCCTCTCCCGCTCCTCTCCCTCTCTCTCTCCTCTTCCTCTCCCACTCCTCTCCCTCTTACTCCTCTCCCTCTCCCTCTCTCCCTCCCACTCTCCCTCCTCTCCCTCTTCCTCTCCCTCTCCTCCTCTCCCTCTCCGTCTCCCTCCTCTCCGTCTCCCTCTTACTCCTCTTCCTCTCCATCCTCTCCCTCTCCCCTCTCGATCTCCCTCTCACTCCTCTCCCTCTCTCGCTCCTCTCCCTCCTCTTCCTCTCTCCCTCCTCTTCCTCTCTCCCTCCTCTTCCTCTCTCCCTCACTCTCACTCCTCTTCCTCTCCCTCCTCTCCCTCTCCCTCTATCCCTCCTCTCCCTCTCCCTCACCCTCCTCTCCCTCTATCCCTCCTCTCCCTCTCCCTCACCCTCCTCCCCCTCTCCCTCCCTCTCCCTGTCACTCCTCTTCCTCTCACTCCTCTCCCTCTCCCTCCTCTCCCTCTCCCTCCCACTCATCTTCCTCTCCCTCTCTCCCTCCTCTCCCTCTCTCCCCCCCCTCTCTCTCTCTCTCTCTCTGTTTCTCTCCATCGGTATGTCTCTCGCCCCCTGTCTCCATCCTTCAGTATCTCTCTCTCTCTCTCTTTCTCTCCCCGCTCTCTCGCTCTCTCCCTCTCTATCACTCCCTCTATCTCTGCCCCCCCCCCATATCTCTGTGGCACCCTTTCAACTTCTCGCGTGAGCCGCCCCTGGAAAAGCATTGCCTCTGCTGTTTGTGCATTACAGGGAGCTGTTGGTTGTGATATTATTATTAAATGCAACTAGTGAGAAATAAATTCAACAAAATAGACAAATACAATGGACAGAGTCCCCACCTCTCTGCTAACGCCTGAGTTTTCTAATTTATAAGATGCAGCGCCTTGAACCAGTGCGCCAAGCAGAGACTCCTTTCGAAACTGCTCGAAATCTGCCACTGCCAGGTGTCCGACAAGGTCAAGGAGCAGGAATCATGTTCGCAGCAGCCGGTGCCCCTGGCTAAGGCTGGTGCTTGGCAGGTGAGACTGGTGCCTGCTGGGCCCAGGGTGGAGGGAGGCGCTACAGAGCATATTAACAGCAGCAGACACCCCCCAGCGCAGAAGCGCAACTAGAGCCACATTTCAGGGGGGGGGGGGCTGAACCATTTAGCAGTAGGTAGGGTGGCGCTGCAGGGACTCTTAGAAGGGGTGAAACACCAACAAAGCCTCTTTAACAAGCACACGGGCTTTTAATGACCTGTGAAGTGCTCGGATGCGGCTGTGTGTGGGCCAGGGAGCTGTCTGAGCCCGGGCTGCCACACACGAGGGGGGGGTGTAATTGTCACACGACACACCCACAGAGTGGAGGCGACACAGTAAGGTGTCGCAGCACACACTTTGGAAAGCTCTGCTGTAGGCTTTCGGTTATGTCTGTGCCCATTATAATAGCAGCTTTGAAACGGTAACCAGGGCTTTTCATGGGTTGCCATGTTTCTCCTTGGGTATCTCCACCTTTGCGCCTGTGGGTGGTGTATTATTTAGGGACAGGTATGGTGTAAGCAAAAAAAAAAAAAAAAGTGCGTCGTCCGCCTCCGAATCCACCTCAATGCTCCCATCACAGCATCCACAGTCTACACTCCGACTTACTGAGCATAGAATGTACAACATAACAAGAAGATGGGGGGGTAGAGGCTGCCGAGTGGAGACCGAAACAGAGCGAGGACAGAAACAAGCACAGATGAGCGGCTCGATATAAGCAGATAACAAGCATTGGCATAGCCAATAGCTCTCGATTTTGAGACCTTATAAGTATTTAGTTTTGCAGCACAATATCCCTGGTGCAACAACATCAGCTGTTGCATGGCTAATCCGTGTACCTTATAAGTGTTTAGCCATGCAACAGTTGATGTTGTTGCACCAAGGATATTGTGCTGGATAACTAAACACTTAATGTCCCAAAGGCGAGACCTATTGGCTATGCCAATGCTTGTTTAGCGATGTTGTGCAGCATGGATAAAGAGGAACCCCCCATTAAAAAAAAAAGATGCTATTATGCAGTCACAGCAGCTGTGTCATTTTGTAGGTAAAAGCACAACACATGAACGCACCTACAGCGTGCGTGTGAAGTTTTCTTCTTTTTTTTTATTTACTGATCCAAGTTGTACTGGTAAATAAAGAAAAATAAAGCAGTGGCAAAGATTTTCTTTTTTAAGGCGGGTGGAGGGAAATAACAAAAGCAGGGCTCAGAAGCAACACGGAGAGTATTGGTGTGGGAAAGATCACAGAGGATGGGGTCAGAAGCAACACGGATGGCGGCTGGACAAGAAGGGCGAGAGAGAGAAACGTGAAGCACGTGAGAGCAGAAGGACACAGGATAAAGAGAGCAACGTGGAACGGGTAGAAGCACACAGGAAAAAAACTACTGTACAGTACTACCACAGTAGTGCTAGGCCCTAAACTGGCATGCCAAGCAGCGCGAACATGCAGGACTTACGAACATATTGTGACTATTCACAGCAGTGTTTCAGTACTCCAAGAGACAGCACTGAAGGTGTTCAGGTTAGGCACTGCCACGCTCGCCAATGCCTTACCGTGCATGGCAGAAGTCAGAAGTGCTTCGGCACTGCACAGTGCCACCACCAGTGCTGCAGGCCTGAAAGGATTCAAAGGGGTACTTGTATCATACCACAGTGAAGCTAAAAGCACCAGTGTCTTACTGTAACTACCCCCACCAAGCCACCAGTGCTGGAGGCCTGGCAGGGAGCAAGGGGTCCTTGTATCATAATAAAAGCACCAATGAATGACTTACTGTGCGTAGCAGGAATCAATGGTGCTTCGGCATTACACACTAAAGAAAGAGAGAGAATGCATGTGTGCGTGAGTGCCTGTGTGTGTGCGCATGAGGGAAAGAGAGAAAGAGCGTGCACGCATGCCTGGGTGTGTGTATGTCTGTGTGTGAGAGAGGGAGAGAGAGCATGCATGTGTGCGTGTGAGAGAGAGAGTGATCGCATGTGTCCGTGGGTGTGTGTGAAAGACAGTGCATGTGTTTGCGCGAGAGAGAGAGAGAGAAAGAGAGAGAGAGAGAGAGAGAGAGAGAGAGAGAGAGAGAGAGAGAGAGAGAGAGAGAGAGAGAGAGAGAGAGAGAGAGAGAGAGAGAGAGAGAGAGAGAGAGAGAGAGAGAGAGTGTGTGTGTGTGTGTGTGCGTGTGTGTGTGTGTGAGAAAGAGAGCGGAGAACCTGCATGTGTGAGTATGCGAGTGCGAGAGAGCGTGCATGTGCTTGTGTGTGTGTGAGGAAGAGTGCGCGTGTGCTTTTGTACACAAAATTATGTTCAAACTTGCGAAGTTAATCTCCCATAATAATAACTGAATTAATAAGCATGTGGTGAAATTATTAATCAACTTAGTTTAAAAATGCAAACATTTATACACGCGGGATAAACGAATGTGCTTTATGTTGCAAACGCAAAAGAAAAATAATAAATTAACCTTGTCTATTGTCTTTGTCAGTATTAAATGTGGCTGTTTAACTAATGGCATGTACTTATTTTGTGTGCTTATGTTATGTCTTTTCTGTGACAAACGCTCGAGGAGTTTGTTCGGTTCCTGAAATAAAAGTAATTATGATGCTGCTTGTATGTGCTTCTGCTAGGTAACATAATTAACGGGTTTAATTAGTATAGGGGGTGGGTAACAGAATGGGTTTCAATTCTTTAATTAATTAATGTCTTGTGTTTGTTTAATAATAGTTTCCAAAAGTGAGGCCTAGAAAATATGGCTGATGGAGCTGCAGACGCGAGCCTTGTCCAGAGTAAAGCCTTCGCACATGCGTAGCTGTGGAGATTTTTGCCTCACAGTCAACAATAATTGAAAAAGCAGTTCTATGGTTGAATAAATTATGCTCTCAGAGAAGAAGGCTCAAGAACAGGAACTTAAAGTGTCTGTCAAGGCTAGGAAGTTAAAGTTTGAAACTCAAGGGAAAAGTATCCTTTTTGAGGAAGCTGAAAGTCGTGGAAGTGAAAGACAATAGGGCTTATGTGAAGCCTGGATTTGGTCAAGAGTCGCACATGACCTAAATGTTTTATCGTGGACTGACACTGGACAGCCAATGAAACACTCGGATTCTCTCGAAAGTATGTAAAATGTAGAAAGTTTAGCTAGAAAGAAAGGTATAAAACCTGACATTTGGAGCAGGAAAAAACTCTCTTCTTTCCGATTCCTGAATGACGTGACATGCTGTCGGACTTTTGGCGCACGTAAGGACAGCAGACTTAAAATTATTTTTTTCTTTCTAGGTAATGAGAGAAATTGACAGGGAAATAGATTTAGGGAATGGAAACTGTTTTTCTGCTAATATTTCATGGTTCTGAATTTGCTTTAATAATGTCAGTTTAATAAATCACTTCCTTATTAAAATGCTGCTTTCTTATTTGCTTATAGAATAAAGATTTTAAACGTAAATGCCTTTTTCCTTATGAAAAATAAAGTTAATAAAAATTAGTTTTGAAGTGACTAGCTGGTCTTGTTTATTCATGGTCTAGTTCCTATTAGCTGATCCAATCGCCTTTAGTGGCTTGTTTATAAATGATAAATGTTTTTAAACCATGGTGAGAACAGTTAAACTGCAGTTGTATATAATAGTGTAAATAGTATAAGTGCAGACTTAATTAAACAGGCCACATGATTCAGTCGCTCAAAAATTGTCTCATTGGTGTTATGGGCCTTATTTGTGTTTCATGATTTATGGTGAGTATTGAGGTGATAGGTAGCGTTATTGAGACAGTTTTTCAGACGGAGCGCTGGATCAATTTCTTGGTAGCAGAGTTCGGTTGCTATGGTAACTAGCATGTTACATGGTAAATACATAGGATTGATGTCTAAAACATGTTAAGTTTGTTCAGTTGTTATATGTAGTCGAAAGGTATTTTCCAGCAGTGTTAAAATTCCTGGTTTGCCGGCAAGAGAAGTGTGACAGGTGAAGTTACACAGTGCATTTGTTCGGTTTCAAAATAGTGGTATCGCCGTATATATCACTAGTGTTGTGGACGTACAGCACAAGTTTAGGGATTTTAGGTGTGCAAGGTAGAATGTATAGTGAGGATTGTGAAATTGTAGCTTTCGAGTATAGGGACTATTGTCCTGTTTTAAAACTCACTGTGAAAAGAGTAGTAGATTTTATCTGAGCTTGAGTGAAGGGTAAGGAAGCGTTTTCTATCTTACTGGCGAGTGGGGATTTCTGTTAGTGGGTTAAAGTCCTACCAAAGATTTATATATGCATGATTAGGGTTTTCTCTGTATGGATGTGCGTAAATGAATTTGTAATGAACGATCGAGTTAAACTCTGAATTGTCTCTAAGGAGGTATAAAATATCTCTGTATGTGCATTTAGAGAGAAACGAGTTCGTTATTATTACTTGCTAGAAGGGTAAAGTAGCCTTACTTTATCAACGAATCAAAATATTGTGTGAAAATAGCGATGTCTATTTCACGCGAAAAGAATACTTGAATGTTTGGAAAGCTATCACTTTATTTTAGTGAAACAATCAAATGGTTTGTTTTATGTGGAGTTACTAACTGAATTCAATCGAAGGATTTGTAAATATGGTGTTGTGAAAAATATTTTGTAAAGGAGGTGTTAGTTTAAGGAGCGGAGTGAGAGACAGAGAAGCGGCAGCATACGTCTCAAGAGTCGCGCTGTGATTGGCTAACTTACGTCACAGTGTTCGCGCACTGATTGGTTCACGTGACTAAGGTAAGCTTGCAGCTGATTGGCTAATCCTGAAAACCAGTAATTCCATTGGTTGAGCAAAATGGTGACGTAGGTTAACCCGATTGGTTGGTTAGTGAGTTTCGCGCACGGATTGGTTGGTGTTGCGGAATAACAACTTCCTTGTTATAAGTTGTTACGATCTTCTTCGAAGTAAAGGAAATTGTTAAAAAGACGGATTACTATTTCAGGAAGGAGAAAAAGAAGCTTTCATGGTTTCAGAAATTAAAAAATAAAATTAAACCTGACAAGAAAATTGCAACCCGAGGTGAAAGATTAATTCTTAAGTACAAAACACCTACAGCTTATATGTTGGGTGAATATGGTAACCATACTTGTCTTTGGATTGAGAATTGGATGAAATACACTGAAATTGATGGTGTATTAGCATGGCTAGAAGATGGATCATTTAATATGGCAGTTTTGAAAAATTTAAGAGAAAAGATGATGAATCTTGTACCAAAACCTAGACCTACTCAATTTGAGGCTTTAGTTGAATGGGAGGATGAAATGTTTGAATTACAACGAGAGGATAGAGGAAAATCAAGGGGGACATTAGGTCTTGATAGAGAAACACATGAGGATAGAATGCGTCGATGGAGAAGTGCAGACATGTGTGATGGTTTGTACCCAGTGAGACAAGTTAATGAGGCAACTGGACAAAAGAGTACTCAAAAGAGAAATAATAAAAATAATGAAGAAAGTGATCAAGAGGATGCGGTATTAGAAGAAATTTATACTAGAAAACCGCCACCTTATCAACCAGTTTATTCATGGTCTTCCCCAAGTGCCCCTCCAAGAGAAGTTATTGTCCCTCCAAGAGAAATTATTGATGAGACACCTCCTAGATCAAATCCAAATAATAGAAAAACACCTGAAAGAGAAGAATCAGGAAGTAATTCTAGTATATCAGGAGAAAATAGAAATTATGCTGAAACTCCAGTTCAAAGAAATGTAACCCCAAGATATGAAATAAGAACAGAAAGGTGTGAGGAATTACCAAATACCTCAGAATATTTTCGTTCAAAGGATGAATTAATACAGCAGTTGACTAAAAACATGGAAGCAGTAACAGTACCAGTAACGATTGGACCTGTTCTTCCAGTATTTGATCAAAAAGAGGTTAGACATTCAGCTTTAACTGTTCCATTAAATGCAGAAATACAGAAAGTGACTGGAAAATTTTATTCAGATTTGTCTGAAATTCATAGAGAAAAAATGATGATGCCTGATTTAACTTTTAATCAAGGTTCGTTGTTTAAAACTCCATCTGGTGCAGAATCTGACTCTGGAACACCGGAAAAGAACCTGAGTAAAATAGATTTAACACAAACCCCAGAATCTAAATTACTTGATGTTGCAAAATTGAAAGCAGATTTAGAGGAATTAATAATTGGAACAATTGGGACTGACAGTTTGAAGCTATATCAGGATGATGAATTATTATTTCTTTGCAAAAGCATAACATGGAAAACGAAAAACAAATATGATCAATTAGAGGAAATGGCTACTGAATTAGAAGTTGATTTAAGTAAACAGAAGAATTTGCAAAAACATTATAGGGTGGATTTTTCAGAAAAAGACATTGAAAATATGAATACTACAGGAAGAATCATTCATATAAAAGATGTAATTGTGGTTTTGAGAAAATTGGGTGAATTAAGTAAATGGAGAGTAAAATGGACAAAGAAAAGAGATGGAGGCAAAACAAGTTTAGCATTTCCTATCAGAGAAAAGAAGGAAGAAGTAGTTAATGAGTTGCCTATGAGAGAAATACCGGGAGGAGGGTATGTGCATGTTCCTTGGACAAGACAGGACATTTTATTGTTTACAAATGATTTTCCTCGATTAAGAGAAAAACCTGTAGAATGGTATCGACAGGTAGACAGATTTGTGAAAGTTTCAAAATTTTTGTGGGTTAATCTTGATGGATTCTTGGACATAGTTGTCCCATCAGATCTATGGACAGAATGTAAAATTTCTATAGATTGGCCAAAAGAAGAACCTCTTCGACATAAAGTAACAGGTGCCACTTCATCAGACGTAATGAAAATGTACGATATGGTAATTGTGTTTTTGAAAAACAAGATTCCCCCAAAAGAGATAGATTGGGTTAAAATAGATAGAACAACCCAAGAGCCAAAAGAATCAGTACATTCATTTTATGAAAGATTACTGCTGGTATTTAAACAATACAGTGGTTATGAAAGTTTAAGTGAAAAAGATATGAGCCATTTCATATACAGATTCGTATATGGCTTGAGACCTGAAATTGGTGAAATGATCAGATCTGGAATAGTTGGTTGGCAATCACTCACAGTAGATGACATTTTGAGAAAAGCTAAATACTGTAGTGATGAATTAGACGCAAAACAAAAGAAGCTAAAAGAAAAGGCTATGTGGGCACAGGTAAAAGTGGCTGAGCAACAAATAGCAACTTTAGGAAATAAAAATGTTGATCACTATCATCTAGGAAAATTTAAAGGTAATTATAATAAGCCAAAATTGATGGGAAATATAGAAGAGTTAAAACAAAAACTCCCATGTTTTAATTGCAGCGAAATTGGACACTGGAAGCGCGAATGTAAGAATCCGCCTGAGAAATTTTTAAAATGCATCATTAAATCCACAGATGCAGAATGAGATAAATCAGCAGCAACAGCTACAGCGACAGGTAGTGTTTCAGCAAAGTCAGATACCACAACCGCCACTTCCAAACTGTGTAAATGTGCAGAGATACAGTGCAGAAACAGGATTCAGCGGAGGTGAACAGGTAAACAGATCGCCAAGAGTGAATGTGTCAAATGTATCTCAACAATTTTGGTTGAAAGAGGATGGGGGGAGTGAAGCTGAGGATTACTTCTGACGGTGCCTGAGAGAGGAGGAAGATTGTGTGCTTGGAGCCACTCTTGAGGTAGATCAGTCTGGTCCATTTGTAAATGGTAAAGTGAATGATGTAGAAATTACTTTCCTAGTGGATACAGGTGCTACCCGTTCTACTGTTCGATCAGTGGAAATAGAAAACCTTCCTCTCTCTGGTGAAAAGATCCAAGTAGTAGGTGTAGCTAATCAGCAAATAAAAACAGATTTAACTGAACCAGTTGAAGTTGAAATTAGTAAATTTAAAGACATGCACAGATTCATAGTTTGTGACAGCAGTCCTGTAAATCTCTGTAAGATGAATTGTGCAATATCTTGTTCACCGGATGGTATTGAGCTTCAAACTCCAGAAGAAGACGGGCTTTACAAATTAACAATGTTAATGGTTGAGGCAGAGGAAAGTAAATTATTTCCTGTATTTGATAAGAATAATCTACCTGAAGAACTAAAAGACACAGTGAATGTAAAAATTTGGGATTTCACTGGAGATGAAATGGGTTTGATGAAAAATGTAGACCCAGTTAAAATATCATTAAAACAAGGAGCAGATTATCCAAACATTCCACAGTATAAAATGAAAGCAGAAGTGATTGAAGGAGTAATTCCTGTAATAGACAAATTCATAAAACAAGGAGTTCTAAAAGAAATTGAGAGTAGCCCATGTAATTCACCGATTATGGGAATTAAAAAGCCAAATGGAACTTTCAGGATTGTTCAAGACCTGAGAAAGGTTAATAAAATTGTAATTCCATGTTGCCCAATTGTACCAAACCCAGCGGTAATTTTATATCAGATTCTGCATGATGCAGAATGGTATACAGTTATTGATTTGTGTAATGCATTCTTTACTGTTCCATTGCATCCAGAAAGCCAGCAGATTTTTGCGTTCCGGTTCAAAGAGCGCATAGTAGCATGGTGTCGAATCCCTCAAGGGTACACTGAAAGTCCATCTATTTTTAATCAGTTGCTAAAGAGATCCTTAGAGAATCTAGATTTACCTGGAAAATCTACGTTAGTGCAATATATTGATGACCTTCTCGTGGCTGCAAAATTGAGAGATAATTGTGCAACAGATACCATTACTCTTTTAAATCATCTGGCAGATGAGGGACATAAAGTATCTCCTGCAAAATTACAGTTTTGCAAACAAGAAGTGAAATATCTTGGTCACAGAATTGCAAAAGGAGTCAGACAAGTGACAACAGAAAGAATAAATATGATTCAGGCAATGCAACCTCCAAAAACACAGAGACAAGTTAGAATGTTTTTAGGAATGGTAGGTTATTGTCGCCAATGGATTAGTGGATTTTCAGTAATTGCAAAGCCACTGCAGAGACTGACAAAAGCTGACATAAAAGACCCGATTAGCCTAACAGATACTGATTTACAAGCTTTTGAACAGTTAAAAAGAAGTGTGTGTGAAGCTCCAGCATTGGGAATGCCGGACTATGAAAAAGAGTTTGAGCTGTATTGCAGTGAAAGAGAAGGACGTGCATTATCAGTTTTGATTCAAAGACATGGAAAACTGAGAATGCCAATAGCATATTTCACAGCTGTTCTTGACCCTGTTGCAAAAGCATTACCAGGTTGCTTAAAAGCAGTAGCTGCAACAAGTGTAAGTTTGGAACAAAGTGAAGGAATAATGATGGGATTTCCTGTAAAAGTTTATGTACCACACTCATTTGACAAATAATAGGCTAACAAAATATGAAAAGGTTATTCTTGGCTCAGACAATGTCTCAATTGCGAGATGTGTGAATTTAAATCCTTCCACATTATTACCGGATGGTACTGAAACAGAAGTCAGAGATGAGGTTGATCATGAGTGTCTAGATGTATTAGAATATTGCACTAAACCTAGGCAAGATATAAAAGATGTCCCATTAGCTGAATCAGATTTTGTTTTATTTGTTAATGGTTCATGTCGAAGAACGGATGAAGGTGTTCTGAATGCAGCATATTCAGTATGCACAGTTGCAGATGTGATTGAAGCCTCCTGTCTCAAAGGAATTCGTTCAGCTCAAGTAGCAGAATTGATTGCTTTGATTCGTGCATGTGAATTGGGAAAAGAGCAAAGGATTACCATAGTGACTGATAGTCAGTATGGTTATGGCGTAGTCCATGACTATGGTCAGCTCTGGTCTCAAAGAGGTTATTTAACTTCTGCGGGATCACCAATCAGAAATGCACAGTTGATAAAAAGATTAATTGGCGGAATTCAGTTACCAGAAAAAATTGCAGTGGTAAAGTGCACAGCACATAAAAAAGGTGAAGATTACATAACAAAAGGAAATTCATATAAATGAATTTCTAATAAATTATATAAATTATAGTGCTTGGGGATTTCAATCTTCATGCTGAAAACTCTTCTTGCTCTCAGGCTACTCAACTATTAGAGACTATGCAGGGCCTGAACCTGAACCAATTAGTTCAGGGCCCGACTCACGCTGCGGGCCATACTCTTGATTTAATATTTTCTAATCATCCCGGTATCATAGTACACTCCTCCCTCCCCCTCACTTGGTCGGACCATCACCTTCTCCCTTTTGACCTCACGCTTCCCTCGGTACCTAGCCCGGTAGCGCTCGGGAGGGAGTGTGGGAGAAAATGGCATAAAGTTACCTGTACTGCCTTAGATCCTCTATTCGCTTTTCAACCTGACCCACTGTCTAATGATATTGATACTAGCGTGGCTCAGCTTAATTCTGCTCTGTTGCTTGCCATTGATGCCATCGCACCCTTACAACGTATTACTTCCGCAAGATACCGACCATCTGCCCCGTGGTTCTCTCCTGCCCTGCGTGAGGAAAAGAGCCGTTGCAAAAAATTAGAGGGCAATTGGCGGCAAACCTATGATTCAGAGTCTAAAATTATTTACAAGTCTGCTTTAAAAAACTTTTTAAAACTAAAAAGGTCCACGATGAGAGACTTCTTTGCCTTACAAATCAAGAAGGCAGATAACTCCTCAAAAACTCTTTTTTAACATTGTAAAGGACTTTGTTAATCCCCCCGCTATGGTGCCTCAGAATGTCTCGAGCCAGGCTTTATGTAATGGTTTGTCGGTATACTTTCAAGACAAAATTGACAACATTACGTCTTCTTTTCCTTCTACTTTGACCCCACCTATTTCATGTGCTCGGGACCCTGTGTTACCGTCATTTGTGTCCTTTAAAGAGATTACTTCTGAGTCTGCATTGAATCTGTTTACTCAGTGCAAATCTGGCTCCCCTTTAGACCCAGTCCCTGCTAAGGTCATGGGCAACTTGGCTCCCCTTTTGGTCAGACCACTTCTCTCAATCTGGAACTCATCATTGCGAACGGGCCAATTTCCGACTGTTTGGAAGGAGGCCATGTTAGTTCCCATTCTAAAGAAAGTGGATGCGGACCCGGCATAATTTTGCAATTATCGCCCCATCTCCCTTCTCCCGAAACCGGCGAAAATCCTGGAAAAGGCTGTGCAGCTACAACTGGCAGACTACTTAGAATCCAATTCACTGCTACACGATTAGCAGTCGGGATTCAGAACTGGATTTAGCACTGAGACTGCTCTTTTAGAGGTCTCTGAGACGATCCGGGAGTGTGTGGATAGGGGCGAGGAGGCCATGCTGGTCCTCCTCGACCTATCTGCCGCTTTTGACACGGTATCCCACGAGATACTTTTGGATCGTCTGAGGCAGTTTGGATTGGGTGGCGCTGTTCTGTCTTGGATTGGCTCCTTTCTTAAAGGACGAACTCAGAGGGTTCTTCTCAAACCTTTCGAATCAGAGGGTAAACCCCTCCTTTGTGGCGTGCCGCAGGGCTCTGCGCTGAGCCCCTTGTTTTTTAACGTGTATCTTGCCCCACTGGCTAAGATGGTGGAATCCTGGGGGGTCAGAGTGATCTCTTATGCTGATGATACCCAGCTTGTGTTTTCCTTTAGAGATCACTCTGACTCCAGCTTCGCCAGTTTTCGCCATTGTCTTGGCAACATATGCTCCTGGATGACCTCTAATCATCTCAGGCTCAACACTGATAAGACGGAGGTCTTATTTTTTAATCAGAAAACTACCCTTCCTGCTATTTTGTGGTGGCCAACTGTGCTCAATCCTCCCCCTACTCCTGTCCAAACAGTTCGCAATCTGGGCTTTCAACTCGACAACGCTCTTTCCTGTAAAGCTCAAATTAATAAGGTCACGGCAGCCTGTTTCGGGAAACTGCGTATGATTAGAAAGATCTTCCTGTACCTTCCTCTGGACGCCCGCAGAACTGTCATTCACGCCCTGATCACGTCACATTTGGATTATGCCAACAGTCTCTATGCCGGTGCCCCCTTGTACCAAATTGAACATCTACAGATGGTTCAGAATGCGGCGGCGAGACTGATAGGCAACATCCCCTACCGTCAGTCGGTCGCATCCTACCGTAAGAAGCTACATTGGCTTCCTATATCCCGTCGCATTCAGTTCAAGATGCTGACTCTTGCTTTTCGGGCCCTTAATGGGTTGGGCCCGGGATACTTGAGAAAGAGACTTGTACTATCCCAATCGGTCAGATCCTTGCGGTCGAACAACCTTCGTCTTTTGACTGTTCCTCGCTTCCGCCGTTCCAGAATGGGCGGAAGAGCTTTTACTGTCATGACGGCTAAACTCTGGAACAGCCTCCCTTTAGATCTTAGGTTTACTACCTCTGAATCTCTCTTTCGTAGTAAACTGAAAATGTGGCTGTACTCTATCTCTTAAAATGCTTTTCCTTTCCAAGTCAGCAGTCTACAGCGCCGGGACACCCCCTATGGGGGTAGCCGTGCGCTTTACAAGCCTCATAAATAAATAAATATGCTGACACAATAGCAAAGTTCTGTGCAAAAGAAAATGTGGAAATTAATCAGGAAAATGAACAT
The DNA here is from genome assembly GCF_964261635.1 of Lissotriton helveticus. Taxonomy (NCBI): domain Eukaryota; kingdom Metazoa; phylum Chordata; class Amphibia; order Caudata; family Salamandridae; genus Lissotriton; species Lissotriton helveticus. The sequence goes on from NC_136061.1 coordinate 1,982,786,157, forward strand.
GTTTTGAACTCACTTATGCTAACATCTGTAGTTGAAACTTGGCAGGGAGTAAAACAGTTGCAAGATGAGGCAAATGATGATGAGAAAGACACATGGTTAAAAGCAGGATGCAGACAGAGAGAAGAGGAGGAGATTTGGGTTTACAAAGATGACAGACCATTAATGCCAGACAGTATGATTTCAGATATAGCACGCATGTATCATGGTCCAGGACATATTGGGAGAGATTCAATGATTAGGTTATTTAGACAAACATGGTACAATCCAAAATTCAGAATAATTGCAGAATCTTTTTGTCAGAGGTGCTTGATCTGTCAACAGATCAACCCAAATAGAAAAACTATTGTAAGCATGGGAACCATAGGACGGGAGGGTGGTCCATTTACCAGAATGCAGCTTGACTTCATTGACATGCCACCTCACAACAAACTCAGATATGTCTTGGTGATAATCTGTCTGTTTTCAAGATGGGTTGAAGCGTTCCCAACACGTCACAATGATTCAGCTACTGTGGCAAAATTGCTTTTTTTAATTTGTTTTGAAAAACCTTTATTTGCAGTTCTGTAAGACATATGTCAACGCCTACAACCCAGGGGCCGGCAGACACAATCATAACTACGTCAAAGCAACACAGCCCTTCAGCCGAAAACCCTGGGTTCCGGCGGCGTCGCAGAAGAAGGTGTATACAGAACTATCAGTGCACACAAGGATGTAGTAGCTACCTGGATTTCTTTTTTGTAAAACTAGAACAAAGAAAGCAGAGTCGGAAAACAGTCGCAAGCCCTGCATTACATATCAAGTCACACACAAAGCAAATAAAGATACAAGTTCACAGTACAGGTCCTCTCATAGGGCCATCCCGGGACATGGCCAGTTCCATAGTAGGAGAATCACATAGCTCCCCCCGATACACATTCCAGTGTCCCCATTTCTTGTCCCACATTTTGGGGCATCCTCGAACCTTGTACACTGTTTTTTCAGCGATCATGCAACGATCCATTTCAGCCACCCAGCTCACCACCAATATACCGTCCGGCGTATCCCATTTCATCGCTATCGAGCGCTTGATCAACAGGAAGCCTAGTGCCGCCCATTGCAGCTCAGGGTCAGTCAGGTCATTGGCCCCCCAGATGTTAAGGACACATGTTTTGGGTGTCAGCAAGAGTGGTTTACCTAGGGAGCTACTCATTTTTCGGATCGCTCCAGCCCAAAACAGTTGCACTACTGGGAATTCCCACAAAACATGGTAGAAGGTACCAGGGAGGCTACATCCGCGTAGACACAGGGTGTCAGGGCGCCGTCCAATTCTGGCCAAGGTGAGGGCAGACATGTATGCTCTGTGTAGCACCTTCAGTTGGATCAGCCTAAATCTGTGACAGATAGCCGACTCTCTCGGGGACATTAAGGACGAGCGCCAATCTTCCTCGTCTAAAGGGCCTAAGTCAGCCTCCCATTTGGACCGCAGAGATTGAAAGGGATCGGGGAGATTATTGCATAGCTTGCGGCAGGTGAGGGAGATGGCCTTTTCTGGGAGAGGTTCCGACAGTAGTCTGTCCTCAAGAGGAGAGGTCACAGGAAGGTTGGCAAGATCTGGGACAGCCGCAAGAAAAGCATGTGTGATTTGCAAATATCGGAAAAATTCAGTAGGCGCAAGGGCATATTTAGTCTGAAAGGTCCTTAAAAGTTAACACTTTTCCCTTATGAACAAGGTCTCCTAACTCCGAGATCCCAAGCATGTCCCATTTATCGAAACCCTGACTGAAGCAGAGGGAGCCCAGGCCCTGTGTGGACCACAAGGGTGTCGCTCTAGTGTACCTATTCGCCCACCCCAAACATTTAGTAGCTTTGTGCCAAATAGCCACTGTGTGTGCCATCGGTCCAACATACCTAGTTCTAGAGGGCTTACCATAGAGAGCCCCCAGGTATCCCTCACGACCAGTTTGAGACCTATCCAGGAGGAAGGCCGGATTTAAGGGCGAACCGTGTATCCAGTGGTTCACAGCAACCAGCTGTGAGGCCCAGTAATAGAGGCGAAGGTTAGGGAGGGCGATGCCCCCGTCATACCAGCTCTGGAAGAGTTTGCAGAGGGCAACCCTGGCGGCCCCTCCATCCCATAGCAAAAGTCGAAGCTCACTCTCAACTGTGCGAAAGTAAGAGTCTGGGACCAAGAAGGGGCAGTTCTGCAGGACGTAGAGGAAGCGCGGGAGTGCCAACATTTTAAACAGCGCAGCTCTGCCAGGGAGCGAGAGTGGGAGGGAGCGCCAGTGAGCAACGTCATTGAGAAGCCTACGCAGGGGGGCCAACAAGTTGCGATCATAGAACACCCTGGAATCTGGCGTGACAAAGATGCCTAGATACATGAAGCGCTCCTTGGCCTCTGCGATGGCAAACCCTCTTGGCAATCTGGGCAAGGGTCCATGTAGCATAAAAAGCACAGATTTAGTCCAGTTTATGGAATATCCGGAATACTTGCCAAAATTAGTAAGCACATGAAACAAGCTATTAATTGAGGAACGAGGGGATGACACGTATATTAATATGTCGTCCGCATATAGGGAAATTTTGTCCGTGACGTCATCAGTCCACTGCAGGCCTCTAATGGAGGCGTCTGTGCGGATCCAGTGGGCTAGGGGTTCCAGGGTGAGGGCAAACAACAGTGGGGAGAGGGGGCAGCCCTGTCTGGTGCCCCGACGAAGCGGAAACCTCCTGGACGTATGGGTATTAACTCGGACCTGGCCCCAGAGGTCAGTATAAAGAAGTCGCACCCAGCTAATGAATTGGGGGCCAAAGCGGCGAAGGACCTCAAAGAGATATGGCCATTCGATCGAATCAAATGCCATAGTGGCGTCAAGGGACAAGATGGCCACATCGTGCTGTATTGTGGGCCTCCGACTCAATACATTGTGAACCCTGCGAAGGTTCAACGCTGTATTGCGACCTGGTAAAAAAACAGATTGGTTATCATGAATCAAGGAGGGGAGCACCAAGAGAAGGCGAGTCGCCAATAGCTTAGCTAGAACCTTCGCCTCCGCACTGATCAAGGAGATAGGCCTATAGGAGCCGCATTCGGTGGGTGGTTTAGAGGGTTTAAGAATAACCACTATAGAGGCCAGCCTTTGGGCGAGTGGAAGGATTCCGTTCTCTCTACTTTTGATAAACATATTTCAAAGATGGAGGATAACGTCCGGGGCCATGCCCTTTAGAAACTCAATAGGCACCCCGTCTGGACCCATAGCCCTGCCGGAGTTAACGGCAAATAGTGCCGTAGTTAGTTCCTCTGCCGTGATGTCAGCGTCTAGGGCCAGTCTATCCTCGTCTGACACAGTTGGGAGACACATCTCGTCCAGGAGTTGCCGGGATTCCTCAGCCGTGTAACGGCAAAATTGCTTTTGAGAGAAATCATACCAAGGTATGGATTTCCATTGACGGTCGAGACAGATCGTGGAACACATTTTGAAAACAGATTGCTAAAATTGATTTGTGAAGCACTAGATATAAAACAAAAATTACACTGTGCTTACAGACCAGAAGCATCAGGTGTTGTTGAGCAAGTGAACGGTACAATAAAAAACAGAATAGCAAAAATGTGTTTAGCAACCGGAATGAAGTGGATTGACGCACTTCCACTTTGTTTGATGTCTTTGAGAAGCATTCCAGTTAGAAAACAGGTTTGAGCCCTCATGAGATTCTTATGGGCAGGGTCATGAGGCAAGCATTTGTTCCAGTTGATAAACTGTTGAGCATTAATGATAGCGTCATTATGGATTATTGCAAACAACTATCTGATGTGGTGACTTCTGTGTTCCATCAGGTGGGAACTGAAGTAATTACAAAAGAGCAAGAACAAGCTCATGACCTGTTACCAGGTGACTGAGTGAGGACAAAAGTTCACCGGAGAAGAAATTGCCTAGTACCAAGGTGGCAGAAGGCAAGACAGGTGATATTAGTCACAACAAATGCAGTAAAGTGTAGAGGATAGAAGAGATGGATTCATGCTAGCCATACTATTTGTGTGCCAGCACCTGAGAATCCTGACGAAGGTGATACAACAGCTGATTCAGATTCAGAAGAAGAACCTGAAAGAAATCCAGATCCTGAAGATCGACAAGGAAGTCGACATCTGGAGAATTCAAATGCAAATGAGGCATTGAATGAAGAAATCGTGATACAAGATTCTGAAAATGATGAAGATCTGCTAGATCAAGAAGCAGAAAAGGAAACTAAACAAATAGTAATTCAAGATCAAGATCAGGAGAGTATTGAAAAGCAGATTGAAAGCTCTGGAAGCAGGAACGAAAATTCTGAAACTGGAAAATTGGAAGTAATTGAAGAAGAAGAAGAAATTCCAAGTACCAGCTATAAGGATGATGGTCCTAACAGAGTGAAACTGCTAAGTAAAGAAGTACCTGAATCTAAAGCTGATAACACAGAAGGAGAAACAGATGAAAGTGGAGATGAATTGAAAGTGAAAAGATCAAGAAAAAGAGCTTGGAGAGTGGAGTATAATCTTGCCGAACCGAAAAAGAAATTATCAAGAAAAGGAGATAACTGGCCAAATGAAAATGAAGGCCTAAAATTTAAATTAGCAAAAGAGCAAGTCAATGATATTTCAAGTCAAAAGGAAGAAAACACTAATAAGAAAAAACAAGCAGGAAAGAAAATTGAAGTGATAAACAGCAGGGCAAAAAGAGTGATAAAGCCAAATCAGAAGTACAAATCGCCGGAGTGGACCTACATAATTATTCCACCAGTATTTGAAGTAAATACTAGTCAAATAGATTTAGATGATGCAAGTGACAATGATTAATTTTGTTCATTAATTGACACAAGGTTGAAGAAATTGTGTTAGGTGACACAATGTCGAAGAAATTGTGTTAGCTGGAAAACACATTGATGTATGACATAAGGTCGAAGAAAAGCTGTTAGAAAAAATAATTATCTGTTAAAAAAAAAAAAGGAGGGGAGTATATTTTTTTCAAAGGCTCTTGTTTGTAAGTAAAGATGCCTTATACTAATAATAATTCGAGATGCTCAATTTTCAAAAGATGTTGCAAGTTGTTGTAGTGTAGTTCCTATTATCCCAATAGGCTCTGCGCATTGGAATAATACCTTCAATAGTATAGGCCTAGACCAGACGTTAACTAGGTCTTCTATTGTCGATATTAGACTTAAAGTTTTGGGTTTGCCAGCTAGCTCAGAGTTCACTAGAAACTTTCTCGAATAGGCAAGGAGGAGTTGAACCTCCCTGGATAGACAAGAAGGGATTTAGTTTCTGACAACCATAGAACATGACAACTTTGCTCTCCCCTAATCAAGAGTGTATCTCTAGAGTCGTGTGAAAACAAAAGACAACTTATTTTACTCAGTCAGTACGTGCATTCTTAGTCTCACCAGATTGTAGAGAAAAGGAAGAGACGGGCGTGTTCAATAAAAGATGGTATTTATTGATCAGTCTCTTTTCTCATACAAGAGAAATGGATCGATATTATCGCAATACTTATGGTTAAGTAAAGTGCATACAATAAAAGCAGAAGTATAAAATAATACTGTAAAAACATTTATATGGTTTCTAAGCCATATGCAGGTTTAAAATGGATAAAATATATATATACATATACATTTGACTAATCGTACTCAACTGGTGTTTCTAACTACGCCTACCCCGGTGTACCTGACCTAAGCCTAATACGTGGGCGGGAATAGAAAGTAGCAGTTTAAGTTAAGTTTTGTTTTGCCAAGTGACTGATTCAAGAAGTCTCTGCAAGGGGTTATTCAGTTCTGTACCTGGAATCTAGGATGAATGAGGGATGGTATCTCTTGTCTCTGGTCTCGATATTCCAGGCTGCCTGCGAGGGCTACCCGGAAGCGCCGGAGCTGGATTTCTCGGCAGGAGAAAGCAGCGTCTCGTTCTCAGCGCGTCAGGAAGGCGGGGCTGCGCCAGCGGGCTCTGCTCTGCTCTGGGCTTCGGCAAGTCTGGCTGCTCCGATCTCGTCACCACCGCGTGTGTTTGCTTAAGGCAATACCGGTAATATTTATACCTGTAAGGTGCCGAGATTGACGTAAGGATGGACATAGATACGTCAATAAGGATGTCATACGACTTGGTCGTTAGCACATTCTTTTGCTGAAGTTCTCGATGAAATCAAAACAATGGCCGCAGGGTTTTTCCCAGGTTGTCATAGGTTTGATTTGTTTTGAGAACTCCGTATGCCTTATCAGGGGCTGGAGGAATATCGCTTGTCTAATTAGATGGCAAGCGTTATGACATAATCAGATAACACGTTCCTGTGCCGTGGTGTGGCTTAATCAGATAACGGTTTCTGCATCATGGGATGGCTGCTAGTTAACTTGTTAACCAGAACAGGGTCAGGAATAGGGGGATCGATACAGAACCTATAGGAATACATCACACCCACTCCACGCTAACTATGGCCATATTTACGAATCTAGGCATAGTAAAACATACTGTAGAGTATTGTGTATACCTTACCACCCCAAAATACATATTATGCATTTCGAATTTATCTAATATACGAAAAAATAGTCACATGTATTATATGCACTCAAGCTGTCGAATAATGCCAAAGTAATCAAGCATATGTATACATTATTACTAATCGAATATGAGAATTACACATGAAATGGCTCTTAAGACAGAAGAAAAAGTTCGAGACTATTCCATCACAGAATAAAATAATTATGAACATACCAGCGGGCAGCTAATGTCTATAAAGTATCTAAAAGTAGAAATTTTAGTTCTCTAAGAATAGTTCTTACTTTAAGCAGAAGATAAGTGTCCCGAAAAATCGTAAAAATATTTTGGGGCTGCTGAAAAAATTGCTGTCCGTGAACTGGAGGGAAATTGTTCATGGTATTTTGTTATTAAAGTTGAAGGCCAAATTCAGGGTGTTGGGAACGCCGTGTGCTAGCTTGCTCAAAAGTCTCTATTTCTGCTCTGGTGAGAACATCATATCATTTAGACTGTCGAAAAAGCTGTCAACAGCTACCTGGGAGAGTTCCACTAACTCGGAAAAGGATGTAACCATGCATTCATGTGCATGATTGTCTCCATTGACGTTTTGATTAGTATTGCTGACAGAAGGTCGTACCTGATCGATGCTGCTTTCATCTTGAACTTCACTACCCCTTAATCATAGCGGTGAAGTCTCCACGAATGCCGTCATCAGGATTGGCAGCCGTTGAGGGCAGCACAAAGCATGAGCCTTTATCGGACCCAACAATGTTTCTGCATCCGTAGGCGCATCCGATTGTAGCGTCAGACAGGTGCCCAACACGCATTCTTCTCCGCACAGCAAGCACCTTAATACAGGTAAAACGCATCGATGCCACATTGGTCGAAATGAAAGAAACCAAGTCATGTTCAGGTCTCTAAGCCGGGTTAGTCCCAGGATTTTTGATATCCGGTCCCGGTATCCAATGGCTCGGATTGTTTCTTCCCTTGTCGCAGGTGTTTTGTCTGTGACACGGTTTGCCATAACGAAATATAAGGACTAAGAACAGAATTCCTGCAATTAGTCCCAAAATGAGGGGAAGTCCGCCAAAAATCGAATGGACGAAGTCTGGAAAAATACCCAGTATGGCTTTGAATGGTGTTAATGCCATCGAAAATACTGTCTTAAATACTTTTGAGACTCCACTGGTATCAGAAATATTTAAGATTTCATTCAGGATTTCTGCCAAATGTATGGGGGAATTAGTTGATAACAATGAGTGAATCTCTGCAGTCGTCCTTGCGACTAGGAGATCATACGTTTCTTTTGATGACGTGAGCCTGGTTGGCGTCTGAAGAAGCACTGTTTTCATTCTGCTTAAAGTGTCTATTCGAATAGAAGTAATTTTCAAGTTGGGCCATGCCCTTGCCTCCCTGTCTGGAAAGGAGCTGGGGAACAATAAGCGTCCACAGCATTTGACCTTCGCAGTCGTAGTTATGAGATAAGGAGTCCCGGGCATAAGACTACAGCATCTGCGGTCCACAATTAGAATGTAACTCCCATTATAGAGTCTTTGAAAAAATGGTTCTATCTCTGTTGCAGGTGTGCCTAGCTGGTGACATGAAAGGTTATTCGAGTTCCCTTCACAGGCTCCATGCAAACTAATTCCATTACACAGAAGTGTACCGCTTAGTGACATCGCACAATTATTGCCACTAAGAAACACTTTCTGTCCTTTATTACTGACACATGCATGTGAATAGGGCAAGTTCCATGTTGTCTTAATGTACCCTTTTCCCAATTTTTCGTACATGCCAGCCTGTATATATTTTTGGCAGTATTGAAACCTGAAGGTTGATATTGGAATATTAATTATCCCATGTATTATCCATTCACTGACAGGTCGTTCTGACATTGTCACTGGTAATCTCTCGAGTTTCTCAATGCTCAGGATTGTATAATCAGCACCCTTTTGTGCCATACTGATTTGTTTATCAGTAAGGTTAAAGATATTGAATAGTGACGTTGTGTTGATTAAACGCCAAGGCACATAGCCTGAACGCAGATTTTGTAACGTCCAGCCAAGCTGTACAATAGAACGCAATTGAGACTGACCGTGTTGTAACAACAGTAAGTCTTGCGATAAAATGTCGATTGCTGAAGACACAATGCTGTCCAAAGAAAAAATTCTGGAGGACAGAGTCATTAACCCATTGTCCACTACAGAAAGTGATTTTTCCAAATTAATACGGTCAATTTCCCGTATTCTTTCTGCTGTCTCAATTTGAGTCACCTTCCAGGCCTCGTTGTAAGCTGCATATACAGAGGCTGCAATGAAACGTTTCTGACGCTGTTTGCGCGGTCCCATAATGAAATCACGCAAGTCAGCACCTTCAGTAAGTAAAGTTATGTGTTGCTTAATTTCGGTCAGTGTGGAAGTTTGTAGCCATTGAAGGCATAATTTGCCCACACTGTAGGTGGTTATTATCCCTGGGTGTTGTCTTTGGGAATATCTACGGTCTGGCCTGGTCAATGTGAACCCCTGTGTTTTGTTCAGGAATCTATCTTGACAGTTATTAGTATCTGTGGGCCAGATCAACCATTGTTTCCAATCAGGATGTGTTCTGTTTTGGTTTAATACATAGTTTACGTCTATCTCTTCATCTCTAGAGCTATTGCTGTCCATTGTTGGCTTTGGAATAGACGGTTTATTTAAGTCTTTGATTTTGGCTAAGCCAAGACAGGTGGTTTGTTGAACAGTGTCATTCAAAAATATAATTTGTTCTGGGATCATGCAGGCTCTAAACAATGATTCTATACCTTGTACTTGCCATTCTTTTGTACCCCAAACACTTTTTACTTCAAGATTTTTGTCCCAATAATCAAAACCAAAAGTATTCATTTGTTCAAAAAATGAGTCTGAATATATCAATTTCGTGTTTGTTAGCATGATCTTTGTCCCTGTCTTATTTGACAATTTGAAATAAAATGTTTCAGCATTACTTCTGTTGAACCCTGAAAAGTATGACTATTTGTCGTAAAAGGTTCTTGAGCTTCCTTTTGGAGGGGTCGCACAATGTTCCCATTGATTATAATTTAAAACATTTCTAGGTTGTGCCGATTTATGTAAAAAATGGTTACCATAGTGGTTGTAACAGTACATACTATCATAATTAGTCGAACCCTGCAAATAATCATGTTTGGTAAATTTAGCAGACATCACTAAGTCAGACATCATATCATTTATGTTTTCAAAGTCCCAATCATCAGCAAACGAGCTTGGTTTTACAAAGTCACTTAACGAGATCTTGATTTGGTGTGGATATTTCAGGATTTCAACCGGACCATAAATTTCGTAGTCAGTATTGTCCCATGCTACCCCACCTGGTATAGGATTGGCTGTGAAGTTGACTGAAGAAAGTTCTCTTTTCTCGACGTGTGAAGATGTGTGTGGCTTGAGGATCAAGTTGATTTTCTGACTTGCTGTGTCCATTTTAGCATATTTTCCCTCAATGAAGCGTCCCAAAGTTAGTATCATGATGAGCCAAAGTATGAGGATAAATGCACCGAAGCCCACCCAAAATTCAATCCATGGAGAAATCAGATATGTTTCTTTCAGTTGTTTCAAAAGTTCTTTAGATTTATCTTTAAAGGTTTTTGATGATGGCTGTGTTTTTGATTCACTTAGGTCTTCAGAGGAATCATCGAAGTTTATGAAGTAGTCGGATGCAGTTCTGTCAATTGTTCCAATTGCTTCAGGATTACTGTTTCTTGCATATTCGTTTGTTACTTCATTGTAGGTCGGTGTGTCTCTACTAAATGTTTTTATTTGGGTTGTTAGAGGTCTGAGTTCCAATGCATTGTTGCATAGTCCTTGTTGTTTTTCTGTAAGCGTTTCGAATGTGATTAGCCTCTTAGTTTGGACCTCTGTATTTGTAGCAAACCTTGGTGTTCTGCTACTTATCGGGAGTCCACTTGGCCTACTGTTTGTCATCGGCCACATGATTGTGGTTTTACCAAGTCGATGGATACAACTCGGTTCTCCTTTTTACCAGCAAGCGGCGGTAGTACAACTGATCTTGTCCCGTTGATAGACAAGACAGGAACTGCTTTTCTGTAAGAAGGCCCAAATTCCTTCTTTACCGCGATCTTTTCTCTGACTAGATCCCCGACTTTTGGAATCCAGACAGGTCTTGCTGGGACAGGTGGTGGTTCTTCAGTGGTTGTTGGCTGCTGTTTCAACTTTATGTTGCTCAGGTCTTTTCTTGTTTTGTTTAAGTCCTGTAAAATAGCCAAACGATCTTTGATATCAAAGCTTTTTTCCTTCACCACTGAAGTCTGACTGTCAAGATCTAAGACTAACATCCTAGTTCCAAACAATAATTCGTACAGACTGAATCCCTTCAGAGAATTTCTTGGCAAGTTATTTAGACTACGTTGGACACTTATTAATTGTTTGACCCACCCAGCTCCCGAACCTAATACCCTTTCCGTTATAGATAGCTTTATGCCTTGGTTTTTTCTTTACACCATCCCGTATCCCTCAGGAAGGAAGTGAGAAGAATCCCGCTATGCTATGCTCATTTGGCCGAGCTTTCCCCCAAGCTTGAGGGCTCAAGTGAAAACATTGGTCAAACGTAGCATGCTCCTAGCGTATATGCCATTTAGACTCGCAAATCTTTGTATAACAGTCCAGACGTCAGCCGAGTGCTGGGGATCTACATTATAAGTGGAAACTAGCCTGTATATGTTAATCGGACGCTTTGCTTTTTACTGTCGATTCTTTCTGGAGTGAAACGCCAAGGTAGTATACGGTTTCTCTCGCCACTGCGATCTCTGTTGCAGTCCGGGCATTTTTTTACAAAAATGTTATGCTGCAGGCTCATGCCTGGCCACCAGTACACTGATTGTAGTTCTTCCAGAGAATCTTTTAGTTTGAGGTGTCTGAGACCCTTGACCATATGTGCGTCTGCAATTAACAAAGTTCTCCTGTCCATGTTTGGAATTACTCTATCCCCCACTCCAGGGATTCGAGCAAAAGAGACGGAGTTTGCATCGATTATGTATGTATAATTGAGTGGATAGTTGATCGGTAGCGCTGAGCAGTCGCCTTTTGATGACGTTTTCACCGCCAGCACTGTTTCACGTCAATGTTTTTCATTGTACGCTTTTTCCTAGCTACGGAAGCCGATTTAGTTGCTACCGCTGTGGCTGTCTCAGCCAATGAATTCCCTGCAACGTGAACGCCATCACGCTGATGACTCAGTGTATGTATCACGTGAGTCTTTGGTAGTTCTTTTTGTAACAGAACTATGTGTTCCCAAAGCAGTTTTTGCTTTATTGTTGCACCTGTGTCATCTTTGTAACCGTTTTGAATCCATTTCTGCAAATCGTTGTTATATGATTTGACGCAGTAATATGAATCGGACACTATAAGTGTCGGGAATTCGCGATCTGCATTATCTAGCGCCATTTTCAATGCTATTATTTCAGTCTGTTGTTCTGAATTAGTTTCTACTGAGTGTGATTTTGTTAATAGAGGTCTTAGTTTACCTCCGCGCCACACTTCTTTTGTAATCTCACATGTGGGGTTGTATGCTTGTTCTCCCCAAACGGAGGGTTGAGCATGTCCGTCTGTATAGATTACACAGGCGTACTGTCGTAATGGCAGAATGTCGGCCGGCAGAGGGAATATTCTTTCATATTCTAGATTTTTTAATTCCTTTAGTTCTGGATCAAAGTAGTAGTATACTTTGTCCGTTGTAATTGAATTCACCCATTGTATCCACTTTGGATTCAATGCTGTGGTTGGTAAATTACACGGGGTTGTTAATGCCTCAAAGGCTGATTCTGCTGTTATGACTGTGATGTGTCTACCGTCAGCTTTATCTTTTTCTTTAGCTATTGCGGTTTGAACTGCATGAACAATGTTTTCTTTAATGCTGAATTTCTTTTCAGCTTCTGTGTACAAGTGTGATTTGAATGCAATTGGTACCTTTTCTCCCTCGTTAGAGGTCAGGTATGTGAATCCGCATCTTCCTGGGATGACTCGAATCACAAGATTGCGTGTGTTATCACGTGTTTCTAATTTTGTTTTAATTAACATATCTGTTTGTAAGGATCTCAGAATTTCTGTGTGTATTTGAGTCCAATTGGTTCTTTTAAAATCTGGTTTTATTAGATCATAAAGGGGTTTGACCCTTTCTGCGTAATTTGCAATGTATGTTCTTCCGAAATTTAGGAAGCCTAGAATTGACTGTAGGTTTTTTAGTGTTCTAGGTGCTTGGAGTACGGCACATTTCTCTAGGAAATTGTCAGCCAGGCTTTTGCCTTCACTTGATAATTCATATCCTAAGAACAGGACTGTTAGATGGGCAATTCTGGATTTTTTGAAGTTGAATTTGTAACCCTCTGCTGCGAACCCAAGTTTTATGGTGTTCACTCTCTTCAAGTGAGTATCCAAGTCATCATCTGTTAGGTATATGTCGTCGACATATGATAATGCCTCTTCGTCATATGTTTGTAATAATTCTGTTACTCTCGCTGAGAATAATCCTGGGCTGTTCTTGAACCCTTGGGGTAACCGACAGAATTGTTTTTGAGCGCCATTTATTGAGAACGCAGACAAGTATCTGCTCTCTGGTGCTACATTTTGACAGAAGAATCCATTAGAGATGTCTAATGTTGTTTTGTATTTTTTGCGCACTATGTTATTCATTAGTGCTGCACTATGCGAGTTTTGTACTGCAAAAGTTTTGCAACATGAGTTAAGGTGTCTGTAATCCAAAACTAGACGATATGAATTGTCTGGTTTGGAGACAGGAAACAAAGGGTTGTTCATTTGTGAGGTGCAAGTTTTAAACACCCCCTGGTATTCTAGTTGGTCTAGTATTTCTTTTACCTGTTTTTTAGCTTCTTGCTTAATTGGGTACTGTCTTTGTGCAGTAGGTTGTGATTTTAACTGGATTTTGTGAGGAGGAGAATCCTCATCCCATCCTACATGATTTTTATATAAAGCAGGAGCTTGAGCTACTGCCCACTTTCTTGCAAGTGTATATTTTTTATGAATTGGAATATGATTTGAGAAGGCAGGCATAATTATTTCTTCGCCATGAGGGCAGTCCCTGACAAACTCTGGTGGCCAGTCTTTTGCAGCTAGAAGGATGTCATAGCCCTTGGAGAGATTATCCCAAAATAGTCCCCTTATTTTTCTAGTCTTATCCCCCTCTATACGTAATGTTATTTCATATATTTTGTGAGGTTTGCTAACTCTGGTGTCTGCAGTTTCCACTTGAAGGTATTCATTCGTGTCCACTGTTTCCAGATGATTCATAAGGACTTTGCGAGCTATGCTCACTTCTGCTGCGCTGTCTAGCATTGTCTGAGCCCACTCTCCGTTTTTCAGCTGTGTCCTCAGTATTCCCGGCATTGTTGAATACTTTAATACTGGCTACCTTCTTTTTTGGAAATTGTAATTTCTTATTTGGATGAGCAGGTTCCTTGTCTTTGGACTTGACGTGCCCTTCCCTGGGTTCCGATCGTCCTCTTCTTTCCGATTTCTGCGAGGAAGTCTGAAAAGATTGAGAGGGACGTGTATCAAAATCTTGATATCTATCCGGTTTCTTTATATTATCCCTATTTCTAAGGTTGTATTTTTTCCCAGAGGGCTCACTTTGGGGACCTGTGTCCGTGGTTTGGAGATTTTTCTCTCCGCCGAGGAGACCTTCCTCTGGACTGGAATCTCTTTTCTTTCGGATTGGATTGTTTGTTTCCATCCCAGTTCTTCTTTTGTGATATTAAATTATTTTTAATAAATATTTTTTCAGGACTTTCAATCAGTTGGGGTTTTACTGGTATTTCACCTAAACTATCTCTACCTAGTTCCTCATAGGATTTTTCTATGATTCTGGCAATTTCAGCTGGTTGGTCTGCTATATCTGTTTCTTTTAACCTCTGGCGGATCGCCACGTTTGCTGCTTCTCCCTTTATATTGGCCAGTAATATAGCCGAGACCTGCTTGAAGTCTTTCAGTAATTTCATACCAAGAGTTAAAGCGGGTTCTGGACCGTATTCGTCTTGAATTTGTTTTAGCACATCTGGTATTACCGAGATGGATGGAACACCATGCGTTTTTGTGTAGATGGAAGCAAAGACTGTACCCCAAGTGTCACAGTCCTCCACGTGTGGTGCGATTCCCATTGGAAGACAGATAGTCAGAATCCTGTGTTTATCCACAGGAGTGGTGTCTGGAAACACCGCCTCTATTTGGGTGATTTTTTGTGCTAACCAGAATGGTATTTGTTCCCTTTTAGCTGGTACATTACCTAGGCAGGACTGTATGTTCTGTGGTGTAATTTTATTTGTGTTCCCCTGATGAGGGACCAGCTGTGGAATTTTGATTGCTGGTTGGATTGTTGAAGTCCGCATTACATATTGGACTAATTGTCTATGTATTTTTATTAATTGTTTTAGTTGTATTAAAAGATTTGCTGCAGACATCCCATCGATGTCTGGATGTGGTGTGTATCCGGCTAGGACCGGCCACGTTGCTCCTGGTCTACCTAGTGGACCGAGCCTGGTGATGTGATTGTTGTGTTTTAGGGCGCCATTAAACAAGAGCAGGTGCTCTTGAAATTTAAGTGGTACTTCCACCTCCTCGAAAGGAGTGTATTCTTCAGGAGGTTCCTCTGTTTTGTAATGGTGGAAGACCTTTGTTACAGCGTTTGCTGCTGGAAAGTTTATCCATGAATAGAATACCTCTGTCTGCCGATATTCGTGTGCCTCTATTACGAATATGACTGTGCCACCTCTAGGTGTCAGTCCATTTTCTATAAGTTTGAAAGTTATAGATTTCCTTATGTTGATCGCGATGAGTATTAAATCCGGGTCTGCTTCTTGCATAGTATTATCAGCTGTTACGAGTTCAGCTGCTACTCTAGCTATCTCTCTTTCTTCATCACTGTCTACCATTTTACCGACAGGAAGGTTATTTTGTTTGTTTGCAGATCAGGTTTCTTATGGAAACAAAGATTAGATGCACAATATTTTGGAACAGTGTATCCTTCAACGTTGACTAAACCAAGAACCATACATAGGAGTTTCCTCCTGCGAGGTTTGGCGGATATGACCTTTCACCCACTCCAGACGTCTTTGGAGTATTATGGGAAAAAAGGGGTCTGAGTGAAAAAGCACGACTGAGTTACTCTAATGTCTTGCGTTAGTTTTATCGCCTTTCCAAACATTGGGCGCCATGTAGTGTAGTTCCTATTATCCCAATAGGCTCTGCGCATTGGAATAATACCTTCAATAGTATAGGCCTAGACCAGACGTTAACTAGGTCTTCTATTGTCGATATTAGACTTAAAGTTTTGGGTTTGCCAGCTAGCTCAGAGTTCACTAGAAACTTTCTCGAATAGGCAAGGAGGAGTTGAACCTCCCTGGATAGACAAGAAGGGATTTAGTTTCTGACAACCATAGAACATGACAACTTTGCTCTCCCCTAATCAAGAGTGTATCTCTAGAGTCGTGTGAAAACAAAAGACAACTTATTTTACTCAGTCAGTACGTGCATTCTTAGTCTCACCAGATTGTAGAGAAAAGGAAGAGACGGGCGTGTTCAATAAAAGATGGTATTTATTGATCAGTCTCTTTTCTCATACAAGAGAAATGGATCGATATTATCGCAATACTTATGGTTAAGTAAAGTGCATACAATAAAAGCAGAAGTATAAAATAATACTGTAAAAACATTTATATGGTTTCTAAGCCATATGCAGGTTTAAAATGGAAAAAATATATATATACATATACATTTGACTAATCGTACTGAACTGGTGTTTCTAACTACGCCTACCCCGGTGTACCTGACCTAAGCCTAATACGTGGGCGGGAATAGAAAGTAGCAGTTTAAGTTAAGTTTTGTTTTGCCAAGTGACTGACTCAAGAAGTCTCTGCAAGGGGTTATTCAGTTATGTACCTGGAATCTAGGATGAATGAGGGATGGTATCTCTCGTCTCTGGTCTCGATATTCCAGGCTGCCTGCGAGGGCTACCCGGAAGCGCCGGAGCTGGATTTCTCGGCAGGAGAAAGCAGCGTCTCGTTCTCAGCGCGTCAGGAAGGCGGGGCTGCGCCAGCGGGCTCTGCTCTGCTCTGGGCTTCGGCAAGTCTGGCTGCTCCGATCTCGTCACCACCGCGTGTGTTTGCTTAAGGCAATACCGGTAATATTTATACCTGTAAGGTGCCGAGATTGACGTAAGGATGGACATAGATACGTCAATAAGGATGTCATACGACTTGGTCGTTAGCACATTCTTTTGCTGAAGTTCTCGATGAAATCAAAACAATGGCCGCAGGGTTTTTCCCAGGTTGTCATAGATTTGTTTTGAGAACATCGTATGCCTTATCAGGGGCTGGAGGAATATCGCTTGTCTAATTAGATGGCAAGCGTTATGACATAATCAGATAACACGTTCCTGTGCCGTGGTGTGGCTTAATCAGATAACGGTTTCTGCATCATGGGATGGCTGCTAGTTAACTTGTTAACCAGAACAGGGTCAGGAATAGGGGGATCGATACAGAACCTATAGGAATACATCACATTGTCTTCAATATGTGTAATCTTGATAATTTTAGTCTGGTTAATTTTAGCTGTCATTTTTCCTTTTGGAATAGATA
This sequence comes from Lissotriton helveticus, assembly GCF_964261635.1. Taxonomy (NCBI): domain Eukaryota; kingdom Metazoa; phylum Chordata; class Amphibia; order Caudata; family Salamandridae; genus Lissotriton; species Lissotriton helveticus. The sequence goes on from NC_136061.1 coordinate 1,982,803,283, forward strand.
GAGATGTATAAAACAAATATGACTAGTAAAGTTGTGGTTAATTATGATAAAGTTGAAACATCTGATAAAATCATTGTACACAAACCAGAAATTCATCAAGATAGATCTGTAGGTGATTTTTCTAGTAATACTTTTTCGAGACTTTTATCTGAATATGTTAAGGTGATGGATGCAAAAGATTGCTATATTTGTGTGAAGTTACCTACTTCTGTATCTGAAGGTGTTACTTATAATATGCTTCCTCTTACTTATGGTGTAACCTGTAGTGGAATAGCTAGTTTGTTTTATCAAACAGGTCGTTTAGATTTTTTTTTACTCAGATTTCAATGAAATTTTTGCGAATTTAAAGGTTGAAAATAGCTTGAATAAAGTGAAACATGCTAAACAGATAAGGGAATTTTTCCTAGTAACTAATGAACTTACTTATGAGTATGCTTTTAGAAATAATTTAACATGTAAATTGAGAACTGAAGAAAAAACTTTCTTAAATATGGTGGAAGAGAGAAGGGCAATTTACAAGCGAAATGAGATGCTGAAACAAACTAAGTCAAAATTTTGGCAGATGGAAGATGATAAGCTCAATGGTAGAAATGAAAATGTTGCAATTCATATAGATAAACCTGTTAGTGGAAAATTGTGCATAAGAAGAGAACACTTTGTTTGATAATTATTTTGTTGGTGCCAGTCAATGTGAAGACACATATCGTATTATAGGGGGATGGGGATTTAAAGGAGGTAAAGATCCAATTTTTCCTGGGATTTATTTTGTGTGTGGGAATAAAGCTTATTACAATCTCCAGACCACTGGTATGGGACATGCTATGTGGGTTTAGTTTTTCCAAATTTTTTTCATGTAGATAGAAATGCAAAAGGTACATTTTAAATTGCCAATCACCTGAATAGATTTAAAAGGGAAAGCTTTTCAGAAATAATGGGAGACATTTTTGGTGCACTAATACCTATGGTAGGAATAACTCTGAATGCAAACAAAATTAGAAAAATGTCTACAATTGTTGATAGATTGTCAACAGATACTGCTAGTGGATTTCAATTAGTAAATACAGAGCTTATTGCTATGAGAACCATGGTAATCCAGAATCGTCTTGCTTTAGACATTCTGCTAGCAAAAGAGGGAGGAGTCTGTGGAATTTTGCATATTCAACATTGCTGTACATATATTCCTGACAAGAGTAAGGATATAGAAATGTATATTAAAAATACAACTGAGTTACATGATGAGGTAGAACCTTTAGAAGACGAAAGTTTTTCAGAACGTTTAAGTAAAAGATTTGCAACAATTAAAAACTGGTTTCAAGAGATTGGTAGTTCAATTATAGGTAAAATAGTTTTTCCTTTAATAGTCATAGCTATAGTAATACTTTTGTTAAAAATGAGTTGCATGTTACACAAGAGAAGAAAACATGTAATGGAAAAGAAAAGAATTTACAAACTGAGAAAGGAGAAAGAAAAAGAAATAGAATTAGAAGAGTTTCGTAGAACTCAATATGAAAGTTGCAGAAAAGTAAATGAAACCAAACTTTAGAGATACTAATATTAAGAAAGTCCAAAACATGTTCAAGGGTTGAAAAATTATAAATGTTTTGGGTATTATTTGGTGATTTAGAAATCACCAGATGAGGATGTTGATGAAGCAAGGTGAAGAACAAAATTATGTTCAAACTTGCGAAGTTAATCTTCCATAATAATAACTGAATTAATAAGCATGTGGTGAAATTATTAATCAACTTAGTTTAAAAATGCAAACATTTATACACGTGGGATAAACTAATGTGCTTTATGTTGCAAACGCAAAAGAAAAATAATAAATTAACCTTGTCTATTGTCTTTGTCAGTATTAAATGCGGCTGTTTAACTAATGGCATGTGCTTATTTTGTGTGCTTATGTTATGTCTTTTCTGTGACAAAAGCTCGAGGAGTTTGTTGGGTTCCTGAAGTAAAAGTAATTATGATGCTGCTTGTATGTGCTTCTGCTAGGTAACATAATTAACGGGTTTAATTAGTTTAGGGGGTGGGTAACAGAATGGGTTTCAATTCTTTAATTAATTGATGTCTTGGGTTTGTTTAATAATAGTTTCCAAAAGTGAGGCCTAGAAAATATGGCTGATGGAGCTGCAGACGCGAGCCTTGTCCAGAGTAAAGCCTTCGCACATGCGTAGCTGTGGAGATTTTTGCCGCATAGTCAACAATAATTGAAAAAGCAGTTCTATGGTTGAATAAAATGTGCTCTCGGAGAAGAAGGCTCAAGGACAGGAACTTAAAGTGTCTGCCAAAGCTAGGAAGTTAAAGTTTGAAACTCAAGGGAAAAGTATCCTTTTTGAGGAAGCTGAAAGTCGTGGAAGTGAAAGACAATAGGGCTTATGTGAAGCCTGGATTTGGTCAAGAGTTGGACATGACCTAAATGTTTTATCGTGGCCTGACACTGGACAGCCAATGAAACACTCGGATTCTCTCGAAAGTATGTAAAATGTAGAAAGTTTAGCTAGAAAGAAAGGTATAAAACCTGTCATTTAGAGCAGGAAAAAACTCTCTACTTTCCGATTCCTGAATGACGTGACATGCTGTCGGACTTTTGGCGCACGTAAGGACAGCAGACTTAAAAAAAAAATTTTCTTTCTAGGTAATGAGAGAAGTTGACAGGGAAATAGATTTAGGGAATGGAAACTGTTTTTCTGCTAATATTTCATGGTTCTGAATTTGCTTTGATAATGTCAGTTTAATAAATCACTTCCTTATTAAAATGCTGCTTTCTTATTTGCTTTTAGAATAAAGATTTTAAACGTAAATGCCTTTTTCCTTATGAAAAATAAAGTTAATAAAAATTAGTTTTGAAGTGACAAGCTGGTCTTGTTTATTCATGGTCTAGTTCCTATTAGCTGATCCAATCGCCTTTAGTGGCTTGTTTATAAATGATAAATGTTTTAAAACCATGGTGAGAACAGTTAAACTGCAGTTGTATATAATAGTGCAAATAGTATAAGTGTAGACTTAATTAAACAGGCCACATGATTCAGTCGCTCAAAAATTGTCTCATTGGTGTTATGGGCCTTATTTGTGTTTCATGATTTATGGTGAGTATTGAGGTGATAGGTAGCGTTATTGAGACAGTTTTTCAGACAGAGCGCTGGATCACATGCGTGTGTGAGAGAGACAGAGCTTGTGTGCATGAAAGAGAGAGTTGTAGGGAGAGCGGTTATATCAAGGCGCCCCACAGCACCGGTTCTCATGCAATCTTTTCGTGTTTTAGGTATTTCAAATGCTGTGTTTTTCTGACCTCTGTAATATACACACGAGGGACAAGCGTGGAGTAGAGCAGGAAAAGGTGTGAGGGAACGCACACACACCACCCTAGCCTTTCACAACCGCACCCACTGCTGAATCCGCAGCTGCAGGAAAATCATTAACAGGCACCAGCCCTGAGCAGCTGGAATGAATGATGCACCACTACTGCTGGAGACTTGACATGGATCAGAGGCCTGCCTGCTGTCAAGCCATGGCCCTATTGAAAGCAGTGAGCACCAATGAATGCCTTACCGTGCATAGCAGAAGTCAAAAGTGCTTCGGCACTGCACACTGCCACCACCACGCCACCAGTGCTGGAGGCCTGAAAGGGTTCAAAGGGGTCCTTGTATCATACCACAGTGAAGCTAAAAGCACCAGTGTCTTACTGTAACTACCCCCACCACGCCACCAGTGCTGGGGGCCTGGCAAGGGGCAAGGGGTCCTTGTATTATAATAAAAGCACCAATAAATGACTCACTGTGCGTAGCAGGAATCAATGGTGCTTCGGCTCTACACACCAAAGAAAGAGAGAATGCATGGGTGCGTGAGTGCCTGTGTGTGTGCGAGAGAGGGAGAGAGGGAGAGGGAGAGAGGGAGGGAGAGAGAGAGAGAAAGAGCATGCGCGTGGGTGTGTGTGTGGGTGTGAGAGAGAGCATGCATGTGTCCGTGCATGCGTGAGCGAGAGCATGCATGTGTCTGTGCTTGGGTGTGTGTGAGAGAAAGAGAGAGTGCATGTGTTTGTGCATGTATGTGTGTGTGAGTGAGAGAATGTGCATGTGTGCGTGTCTGTATGTGAGAGAGAGCGTGCATTTGTGCGTGCATGTGTATGAGAGAAGGGGAGAGAGAAAGAGAGCAGAGAGCCTGCATTTTATGAGTTTGTGTGTGTGTGAGTGCGAGAGCGTGCATGTGTGTGTGTGTGTGTGTGTGAGAAAGAGAGAGAGAGCATGCATGCCTGTGTGCCTGTGTGTGTGTGGGTGTGGGTGTGTGTGTGTGTGTGTGTGTGAGAGAGAGTGAGAGAGGGGGGAGAGAGAGTGTGTATGTGTGCGTGCATGCATGTGTGAGAGGGAGAGAGAGCGCTTGTGTGCGTGAAAGAGAGAGTTGATGCTGCAAGGCAGAGCATGTTTGGGATCCCACGGCAACCCTTGAACCCCTGTAGGCATGTGTTTCGTTGGAAACAAGAATATGAGTCCAACTCGAGGTTTGTAGGTGTGTGTAGGGCACCCTGCCATCCCAGAACAGTAGACTGGGTGTTAACTCTGAATCCTGGTACGAGGAGCAGATACCAAATGTTATTCACTTATTTATTAATGGAGTTTTATAAAGCGCCAAGTCATGTTATTAAGGTGACTTCCGCGTACTTCGTGGTAATTATGGGACAGAATCTTGTCAGACCATGAGCTACAGAATGATGGGGGTTTCAATAAGCCCTCGGTGCCCTAAAGAGAGATATTAACCCCTTAATAGGACCTGTTGAGGAAACGTTTAAAAAACAGTCACACAAGTCAATTTTTTGTTTTCGAAATCCAGTATCTTTGTCAGACAGACTGTTTTTAAATTGCTACTGCTCGTGGGCGTGTGTTAAAGTCCATGTAGTAATATGTAGTAGAAGTGTAGTGTATACATAAAACCACATCGCCATCTCGCAAATGTCAATTGAGGCTACATTTCCATTATAGAATGGCATCACAACAAGGGGTGCAACTATGGTGGAGTAAGCTTTTGGCTGCATATGTAACATCTTGCATGATAAGTAAAGAAACATTAACAATCTAGCATGTGTATCCTTAGTAGCTGGATTTTCCCGATAACGGCAGAAAATCAATACAAAAGATTGTTTCCGAATCAGTAAAATACAATTAAAAGATGGTGATTATGTTATTCGTTGTGCAGCTTATTGTCGACGTGGAATTCCCTGCTCGCCGGACATGAAAGGGTGCCTGGAGAGAGGCGCTTAATTACCCATGACAACAAAGGAAAGGCAGATGGCCGCAAGTGCATGTGCACTCAAGCTTGTAGCCAGCCAGCAAGCAAACGCCTGGGTAGCACTTTCGAGATCCCCTTTACTAAAAGTCGAGCAACAGCGCATGCACTGTTCTAGGCTCGACATAAAAAGGTAGTGTATGAGAGCAGTAAGTTGAGAGAGTAATAAAGAGAGACGAACACGGTTGGGAGGGAGAGATAAATAGACAGAGTGTAGACAGGAAGAAAGTGACCCTGGGTTTGACCACAACAGATTGTCATAGGTAGAGCGAGGGAAGGAGAAGAAGCCAGCAGACAATGGAGGAACAGGGGAGGTAGTATACAGCAGGGCACGAGTTGGGGGTCCACGGTGTCCACCGACTATTTTCAGATGGTAGACACCCCCCTACTAAGAAGGTGGGCCCCACAGAAATATCTTGAACTTACACCAGGACATGTTCAGCAGTGCCTGTACATTGCCTGCTTTCCATTCCCAGCAGCAACATGCAGGTGGTGAGGGGGCCTTATCTTTCCACCTCCAGCGGTGCCACAGATAAAGACAGAAGTTATATGGCCATCAGGCCTCCTTTTGATCTATTATCAGATCGAATGCGGTCTGGTGCCTCACCCTTAAATGCATAGGAGAAGAAACAAAAGCACAGTGCTTGTTATCTCTTCACAGGTACTTAAGAGATTCACTCTTTTTACTTGGTTCAGTCCCTGCATATAAGTTAGGGTGACCAGATGTCCCTGTTTTCCCTGGACAGTCCCTGTTTTCGGAGCATTGTCCCTGTGTCCCGACACTTTGCTCCTAATTACAGAAATGTCCCGTTTTTTGTGCAGTGCCCGGGTTAAACAGAGAAATTACCCGGTTTTTAAATAGTGTCTCGCACTAAAACACTATTTAAAAACCAGGACATTTCTCTGCTTATTTAGCACAGGTGCTGAGAAGGGTCTCTAATGGGATGTCCATTTTTGCCACAGGATAAAACAATCTTACTGCTGCAGCAATACCACCCTTCACTGCCTTCAAAGAGACCCGTTATAGTTCTTTCACAGTCTCATCATCCCAGAACTGAAGTATTTTTAATGTTATGTACAACGAAGCCCAAGTTTGTTGCTTATTTATCTTATGCAGCTAAGAACAACTGACAAAGCAAATAGCCCTGGCTTGTTGTAGGTGTAATGTTACATGCATAGCTGCCAAGGTTTCAGATTTCTATGTGTGACATTTTCATAATTTCAGAGTAATTATGAGTGACAATTTAATGACTATGAGTGGCACTTTCTTGCGAGCAAAATCAAGATATTAAAACGGGGGAAACTTAAAAATATCAGATATGACACCCATTTGAGCAACTAGTAACTATGTTAGCTGCTGCAAAGCGTAAGCAATAATGGTTAAACAACTTTCATTTATTCTCATGTCTAAGGAAATATACTTAGAATCATACGAATATCAGGAAACTCCCTTGCAACATATTAAATCAAGGCTCTCTCTGCACACTAAGTCAGGAGCTGGTTTTGTTTGTGTTTGTTTGTTTTTTTAGGCTTGTACCTTCAGCCTTTGCTGACTTATACTGGACCCTCTGGTTCCTCACTCGTAATTAATGATGCTGCGCAGAGAGCATCACTCAGACCAGGACCTCTTTCCAAGGTGGGACCCAGCCCAAACAGGATGAGCAAGGACCTGCTAACAACACTCAGGTGGCTACTGTTGTGGCATATGCCAGCAGAGAAACAACATAAAGATTGCTAGCCTTTGTGGTGCCCCCCTCCTTCCCAGAAAACAGAAGTCAGGAGAACATAAGGACTTGGGGCCACTCTGACATCATGTGAGTGACCCGGCCCAACAGGGAACCTATGTCAGAGAGGCCCAAACAACATAAAACACACTTCAAGTGGTGCCAGTCTTGCAACCCATTTCACAGTTTTGAGTAACACGCCAGGCGCTGCAGCTGCCTGATTGCCCGCTGCCATTGGGACCCAGGCTTAAAACGTAAACTTACTTGGGCTGTAACACACTCTGCCAAGGCTGGCCAGGCTGCAGGCACTGGTAGGCTCAAGCCGCGAGCCACTGCGTGCCCCGTCAATTCGGGCTTGCTGCTCAAACCGCACCTCCAGGCCGTGTATTCCAGCCTGTGCAGTGAATCATACTTTGCACTCCACAGGGAGCCATGAGTGCCTCCAAGTAAGGATATCACACTGTGCAATTAGCGGGTCACCCGGGTGACGGTCACTGAAACCTCGACGTCTCTCTCGGCTAAGTCTGTGTCACACATATGATTTGTCTGTAATTCTTCATCTGTGTCGGCGGCTGTCATTTTAGTCCCTTTTCCATGTCTATGACAGCTGTCAAATAGTCCTACTTTTATGTCAACAGTTACTGCAAACTGCAGTCCTACTTCTATGTCTATGAACTGTCCCCGTTTTTTGTTTTGAGAATCTGGTCACCCTACTATAAGTACATGCACTGTAAGAATGTCAGATGGGTTGGTCTGGCCCAGTATTTACACAAATAATTTAAATAGCAGTATTTAATTTCTTTTGTAGCGCTACTCATCCCAATGCCGTGTTAGAGCGCTTAACATACACATTATCGATTCAAAATAAATCATGTAAGTGTGCAAATCAATGTTCAAGACGTATTGCTTGAGACAGTCAGGGTTGCAAGGTGTAGAAGTCAAATTCCCTTAATTGCTCACTGTGGTCTACTACAAGGATTACAATTTATGAACTGCAAGTAACAAAATGATCTCTGTGTTCAAAGCAGTAATCCACTTACCTATCTACATAAAATAAAAATCTATGAGCTGCATGTTACATGTGCTTTGCAGGAGACAACATGTTGAGAGAGAAAAAACATTTATTGCATTTTCAGTTGGCATACGTTATAACATACACATATCCGGGCACTATTGCATAATTAAGTGGTACATCTATGCTCACAACATTGTACAAAATGCACACCATGGGTGATGCGATATCGCAAATAATAAACCCGAAGAGGGTAGCAACAAAATAGAGGTTCAACAATCCCCAAACGCCCGCCCTGTCCCCCTCCCCGCCAACAACATTGGGTGATTATGTTTTGCAGAAGACAAATTAATCTTCTAACTACTTTGATTCAAATTTAGGACTACACAAAACAGATCTCTCTAACAAATGAGTAAACCTCCAGAGTTATCTCACCATTATTATTATTCCCTGAGATTTATTGGGCACCTCTGCAGCAGATGCCTTAACCCCATAAAATATGTACAAAAGCAGACTTTGCAACCAATTAATCAGAACAGATCTACTACCATGCCTTTCCTTGTTGCTAATTTCTGTATGGCAGGGTTTAAAGATTTTTTTTTAAATTAGTTGAGGCCTAGATTTTGCGTCAGAATTGCACCACCTTTTTGGCACTACCGACTCCCAATCTCATTTGTCAAATATCATAAAGCACTTACATGTACTTATGATACACCTGATAAACATGTGTGAGAGCTTAGTATCTGATGTCACGTCCTGTGATGCACCGTGGAATGTCACACGTCGTGACATCATGTGCTGTGATGGCACGCGTCATGCTGTCACATGTATACTGCCTAACTTGGTCAGTTCACCCACTTCTTTTTATAGAACTTGTGCCCTGGGAGACAGACACAGTGAGGACCAAGATTGGCAGTTTTCAGCGAGACAAAGGCATAGAAAAAAGAGAGACAGATGAGTAAGCCATTCAGAAAAGAAAAACGGCCAACAAAGGTGGCGGGTGGGGCCAACTAAATATACAGAAAGGTGAGGCATGAAGGAAGAGGCACAGGCAGGGAGGGAGCCATGCAAACCTAGAGTGAGAGAAAGCATGGCAGGCAGGGGAAGGGAGGAACAGACAGGGAGGTGGGTCATGCCAGTTGCAGAAAGGCCAGGAGGAGAGGCGTGAGGGACGCCCTCAAGCTGGTATGGGGGTGGGAGTCAGTGAGGACTGAGGGGGTGAGCCAGCAGAGAAGAAATTAAAGGGAAGGGCATGCTTGTGGGAGGCAGAGGGTGAACACTGACAGGCACAGAAGCAATAGACAGGGACAGAGAGAAGTGCTCACTGAGAGTGGGAGGGAGGATGTTGAGAAAGGCATGTAGTCATACAAGAGCAAAGAGAGACCGACTTACAGTTGAAGAGTGGCACATGCTGCTAGCAAGGGGTTTGCCGACAGGCAGAGTGCAAACAGACAAAGAACAAAGGGAAAGCGATACAGGTGGATAGAATGGCCTTGAATGGAGAGAGAGGTAGTCTAAAAAATGTTTAGCCAGTGCAGAACACACCATGTTCGGTCACCCACTGTAGGGAGTGGATGGGACACACGCAACTCGTTTTCAGTCTTGTTCAATGTGACTGAACGGACCGGAGCCCCTCAGCTTGTACGAATCGGATCCTGCACTTTAGCGGCAGGTGGGGGTGGATGGCACCGCATCATGTAGATAAAACTTGATGCGCGGCTAAAACATGATGCACGGCCGCCGTGAAGTGGGCACCAAGCTGAAAAAATAAAAGCTTCCAAAATCATATGCTACCTCAATAATTACAGCCATGTTTACAGAAAGTCGTGCGCACAAGATGATCGAGCATGCAGTAGCAGTCCCCAGCAGGAAACGCAGCGAGGGACGGAACCGCAAGCTGAGGCAAAAGAAAAAGTAGTGCACCAAACCTACATAAATGGCCATAAGTGGACCGGTCCATGTACAGGGCCAGTCTCCAGGGAGGGAACTGTAGTGTCTGAGGTAAATGATGACAGACACTAGGTTTATTATGAAGGAGCTTTATTGTATGCTTCCTATCTCTACCCTGTCCCTACACTATCTGCCCTCATCCTGTCCCCACTCCGCCTCTTCCTTTTCCTGCCCACCTAACTCCTCCCACCCAGCTACTAGACCACTAACACATAACATCTCCCCCTTTCTTAACAAAACAAACGACGTGTGCCTTCATATCTCTTCAATGAGTCTCTTTGGTCGCTGGGCATTTCGGCGCGGCCTTGCGTTCACTTCATCAGTGTTCACATCAGTCTGGGGTACACCCAATTGGCCCAGATCCTCTGGAGCGTCCCGTTCAGGGGTTTCAGGACTGAGTGACGCAGCTGGGTCGAGCAACGATCCTGTTGAGTCTCTGGAACACTTCTTAAAGTGAGACACGTTTCTCGTAATTCTACGGTGATCAGACTCCACAGTCAGGATAGTGCCTTTCTGCTGAGTGACCAGTAGAGGTTCATCGCGAAAGCGACAGTCAGTTTTCTTCTGTTGGTCTTGTTTCACCAATAAGTAGTCTCCTTCATGTAAAGAAGGTGACCTTGCTCTTCTCTTGGCGTCTGCGTATGACTTCATCTTGTCTTTGTTGCGCTTGTCCGTTTCTGTCATCTCTAGATGGTTGTGGGTGGGTGATACAGCTCGGAGCGCTCCATCCCAGGTTGGGATTCGGTTTCTCATGGGACGACCCAACATCAGCGTGGCAGGACACATGCCGGTGGTTGAATGGGGAGTTGTCCTGTAGGCTCTGAGGACCTCGTTGAGAGCTATCTGTAGGTCCTTCTTTTCGGCACAGGCCTGCTGGAATGTTTTCTTGATCGTGGCCATGAAGCGTTCAACAGTGCCGTTTGCTTGTGGCCAGAGGGGTGTGACCTTCCTGTGATGGAAGTCCAAGTGTCGGGCATATGCACCAAACTCATGTCCATTGAAGGGGGGGACCATTATCTGTCTTCACCTTTCTGGGGACACCCCAGGTTGCAAATAATTCATCCAACACCTTAAGGGTACTGGAGGCACCAGTGGAAGGCACGAACTGTGCGAAGGGGAAGCGAGAATACTCGTCGATTATGACTAACACATACTTGCCGGAAGGTAATGGTCCATAGAAGTCCACAGCAATTTCTTGCCATACTCCAGCCGGTAAGGTGGTCATTTGCACTGGGGCCGGGGAATCACCTTTGCTTGTCAGTTGACACGGGTAACAGTCTTTCAGGGTGGATTCCACCATTTGGTCGAGTAGGGGAAACCACACACGTTCCCTGAGTGCTCGCTTCGTGGACACGACTTCCCGGTGGCCTTCATGGGCAAGATCGATAACACCTTGCCGTAGGTTACTGGGGATCACAATCCGCTGTCCCCGCAGTATGATTCCATCTGAGGTCACTTACAGTTCCTCGTGGACGTGCCGGAAAGCTTGCAGCTCTTGCTTGGTGTCCAAATCATTGTCTTCATCATGAGGGTCATGCCTCCACCTGTTGGTTTGAATCTCGCGGAGTACCTTTTTCAGGACGGCGTCCTGCACGGTGGCGTCTCGGATTTTATCCATGGGAATGGCAGGAGGTAGCGCCTGATCGGCTACGAACTGGATATATTCCTCTGCAATTGAAGGACAAGAATTGGTAGATGCAGGCGGATGCCGAGACATGTAGTCTGCCGGGTTTTCAGACTTTCCCGGCTTGTGTACAATCGTGAAGGTGTACTCCTGAAGCCTCAGGCCCCACCTTTCAATTCTAGGGGGCATTTTAGATCGTGGGTTGCCGTAGATTGTGACTAGCGCCTGGTGATCAGTGATCAGGGTAAAGTGCTTGCCGTAGAGGAAGACATGAAAATGTTCGCATGCCCAAACCACTGCAAGACTCCCCTTTTCGGGCTGTGAGTACGCCTTCTCAGGGTCAGACAGGCTGCGGCTGGCATAAGCAACTATACGTCTCTGGTCAGAGTCATTGTCATATTGTGCCAGAATGGCCCCCAACCCTACGGGGCTAGCATCTACGGTGACTTCAGTCATACGTCTGGGGTTGAAGTAAGAAAGGTTGTCGGCGGACTCCACGGCCCGCTTGATCTCTGTGAATGCTTGCTCACACTGGGGAGTCCATTCGAAAGGTTGTCCTTGCTTGGTCAAGGTGCGGAGCGGGTGGCTGATGGTCGCGTAGTCCCGGATATACCGGGCACAATAGCTGGCCATCCCCAGGAAAGATCTTAGATCACTGACGTCCTGCGGGCACTTGGCGTTGTTTAAGGTTGCCACTTTTTCCGGATCAGGTTTAATTCCGGCTCCTGAGAAGATATGTCCGAAGAATTTTAATGTTGACTGGTGAAATTCGCACTTGTCCTTGTTCAGAGTCAAGTTCGCATCCAGCAGGGCATGGCAGACACGGTTAAGTGCAATGTCGTGCTCACGTGTGTCGGAGCCATATACAAGGATGTCGTCGCTGTAGTTAAGCGTGTTGGGGATGTGCTGGATGATCTGAAGAATAGCCTCTTGGAAAATTTCGGCAGCCGATGATACACCGAAACTCAGTCTCTTATATCTAAAGAGTCCTAGGTGTGTTGCAAAAGTTGTGATGGGGCGTGACTGGGCATCCAGCTCCAGCTGGTGGTAGCCCTTGTTTAGGTCCAATTTAGAGAATACTTTGGCTCCGTTCAAGGCTGAGATCATGTCACATAGAAGTGGCCCTGGATGGCGCTCACGTTCTATCGCAGTGTTGGGTATTTGCATGTTGACACACAGTCTTACTTTGCTGGCTGTGCCCTTCTTTGGTACAACGACCACTGGCGAAACCCACGGGGTCGGACCGTCCGTGCGCTCGATGATGTCGGCAGACAGGAGGTCATTGATCTCATCTTCGACAGCTTTTTGAAGATGGAAGGGAACACGCCGGGGGTGCTGAGCGACGGGTCTAATCTGTTTGTTGACGTGCAGATGAATCTGACGGTCCTTCAACTTCCCCAGCCCGATGAAAAGGCGAGAAAAACGGTTGACGATGTTCTGGTCATCACAGACTTTGAAAAGGATCTCAACAAGACGGAGACGTTCCGCAGTCGGCAGGCTGAGCAAACAGTCAGCTTTGGGGCCCTTGATGACGTGAATGACTGCATCAATAGTGACGTTGTCATGTGCAAGTGTAGTCGGGAATTTGCCAAGACATTGCAGCGGCTTCTTGGACATCCAGGTGAAGACCTGGACGGGTGCATGAGCAAGTGGGGGCTCGGGTCGCATCCTTTCATACTCAGTGACGGGGATGTAGTTCAGCGAAGCTCCGCTGTCCATTACAAACTTAGTGTCATGATTCCCCACTTTTATGTGTAGCCGAGGATACTTCTTCAGTTGATCTGGGTCCGCGATCATGTATGCATGGTGGGTCGTGTATTCGGAGTCTCGAGATGAAGATCTGGAGCCCTGGGACGGAGATCTGCGCTCCCATCGCGATCTGTGCGACTCCCTGCTGGAGTGTGTCGAGCTGGAGGACCCTGCGTTTTTTTCATGGACGGCTCTTATGTGGTGCTTTCTGGTGCCCAACCGGGACGACCTCCCAGTTCCACTTCGCCGCTCTTTGTTGTACTCGCCGCACATTGCCTCGAAATGGTTCGTCCGACCACATTTTCTGCACCGCTGGCCCATGGCTGGGCAGACGTCCACGTGAGGATAGTCATATCTGCACCTGTAGCACCTTCTTGCTCTCTCTGGCCTCCTCTCTCTCCGGCCGGTTTCCCGCCTTCTGTGTTCTGAGCGTCTCGAGCGAGACGACGGTCGCGATTTTCATTGTTTATCTCTCGAGCTTCTTCGACCGCCACCATGGTCTTGAACTCGATGTGCCTGCTCATGGCTTACTTTGCGCCCAGATTCAATGGTCGCGGCATGTTCCTCAGCCTGATCGTAGACGCAAGTCAGTTCCTCAATGTCGTCCAGTTCCTGAGGCTTTCTCAGCAGTCGCCTCCTGAGGGATTCTGAGTGGCACCCCTCTATGATCTGTGACTTGATGGCAGCGTCGGTTGAAAAATTGTCAAACTCGCAGTGCCTCGATAGTCGCCGTAGGCGAGTGATGAATGTGCTCATTACCTCGTCTTTCCCTTGCCGTGCCTGATGAAAAGCATGACGCTCATAGTCCACGTTCCTTTTATGGAGGAATCTCCTGTTCAGTGCGTCGCGTACTTTGTCATACGTTCCGGTATCCGCAGCAGGGAGAACCTTGATCAGTTTACTTATTTCACGCCCCGCCAGATTCCGGAGTGCTATCAGCTTGTCCTTGTCAACGGTCACTTTGGATCCCTCGATGTAGTCTTCGAAGTCTTCGAGCCATTCCTGCCACTTGGGGCCCAGGCTTCCACCAGTCGTTAGGGTGACTGGCTCTGGAGCCCTCAAATGCGACCCTCCTGCGGTGATGGGCTTGGCCTCGCCTCGTCGCGGTGATGTCGACATCGTGGTACCGCAAAATCCTGCTCTGGTTACTTTGGCACTGTTTGACTTCAAACTTCTGCGCAGTTTGCTTCTGAATGTCTGTTTGGTTGGCTTGGCTCGTGCTTGTTTACTTGTGTTACACTTGCACTGCGTTGTCTGTGGCTTGTTGTGCTTTATTCACTTTTGTTTGCTCTTTATCTGGCTCTTTATTGTTTTGCCTGACTTTAAGAAGGCCGCCCCATAGAGATCGTGTGGTCTGTCCCCGCAGCTGCCTGACCCCAAGATGGCCGCCGTCACTGGCTGCCCTCGAGGTTCACTTCACAGACCAGTCAGCCCCACTCAGCACAGGGGACTCACCAGTCGCTGGTTTCGGGGCAATCACGGTTTCCTTCGGTGCCCACACTCAGAGCCTCGGCAGCTGGGCTCAGGTAAGGTCAGGTGGGCCCCTTCTCCTCGCTTCCGCAGCTCCGCGCGCTCGACTAGCGCTGCCCGGCTAAACCTCACGCATCCGGCGTGAGGCGCGATTTCGGCGCCACCAGATAAACGGGTTCCTGGCTTCCTAAGCGAGTCGGCACTCGCTCCTTCGGCCCCTCTCAACTCCCGCTCGTTGGCTAAGCTGGGAGCAGGGTCACCAGCTACTGACTCCTTACTTTGTGCAGCAGCGCTGGATTCAGCAACAGCGCTCCTCTTCTCAAGCGCCACACGGGACAGGGCGTCTTGTCGGGGTTTCGCTACCGGTGGGGAATGTCGCATCCCACCCTCGTCGCCAGTTGTAGTGTCTGAGGTAAATGATGACAGACACTAGGTTTATTATGAAGGAGCTTTATTGTATGCTTCCTATCTCTACCCTGTCCCTACACTATCTGCCCTCATCCTGTCCCCACTCCGCCTCTTCCTTTTCCTGCCCACCTAACTCCTCCCACCCAGCTACTAGACCACTAACACATAACAGGAACAAACCAACCTAAAGGCAGGACAAATGGAAAGCCTTTACCAAAGGAACTTTGAAAGGCAAGCCAAGGAATGAATGATGGGCATGGTGAAAGCACACAGAAGTAGATACTTGGTATGGATAACAGTTGGTTCTGTAGGGTATTTGTTCGGAATACACTTAGTCCCCTATTTAATTGGGAATGGCCACCTCTAGGGCAAACTTCGAAACAGATTAATGGATCTTCAAACACATGTATAAAAAGAGTCACTGACACCAAAGGAAGTCAAAGAAAAATTATAAACGCATTATAATAATACTCATATACCAGGCAAGTTAACAATAGCACACATGAACATAAAGTCTAACCTACAGGGGAGGAGGTAGGGCTGTTTATGGCATATCCTGGAAATTCGCCTACAAGGAAACTGGTGTTACAGGTAAGAAATGATTTCTTCTGGAACCACTGGCGATCTTGATTAGGACGACACCGTTATTACGAGGAATTCGTTGGACGGAAGGGTGGGAAGACTGTGTATCACTCTACGCGGATGATATGTTGATCTACTTGACGGACCCTGAGAGGGGCATTCCGGCGCTTCTTACAATATGTGACAAACACGGTAAGACGTCAGGATACACGCTAAATTGGTCCAAGTCGGTGATCTATATTCTGAAGGGACCGCAACCCTGCTGCTGACGTCGGGATCCTTTCGGTACCTCGGCATACATATCACTGAAAATGCTTCAGACTTCTTCGATAAGAATCTTAAACCACCTTTAGACCGGCTCAATACTGACGTGAAGCACTGGGCGAACCTACCATTAACCCTGCTCGGACGAGCTGCTCTATACAAAATGATTCAAACAACAAGGGTCCTCAGGAAATTTTAATTGAAGAAGAAAATGAAATTACAGACCACAATCGGTACTATAATCAAGTTTCCAAACCCAGCCGGGTAAGGAAATGTTTAATTAAAGATAAGAAGGAGTCTTAGGTGACCTAGAGGTGGTCAAATATAAACTTTATAGATAGGGCACAATCCTGTACGTATCCTGCACAAGAGAGAAATATAGTAGAAGAAACAGGTAAGAAAGGAGGGTTTTTCAGGCAAGAGGTTTGGAGCCAAAATGTCGCTTGTAAATTAATAATCAATTAAACAAGTTTCGACATACAGTATTTACAGAATGGCACACAATTGAATTTTCCGTAATACTGTTCAAGCGTCAACGTTTCGATCCCCTGGCTCCTAATGAACCGGGATCATCATCAGGACTAATTTAAATCATTTGCCTGTTTTAAGAATGCCTGCCGGATACCGTGCTAGGTCCTGGTCCTAAATAAGGGCCAAAGTATTTTCAAATTCTCACTGCAAGAGATGCGGAGAGAGACGATCGAGTCCTACCGCCAACCCGCCCCGATTCACAAGGCCCTACGAGGTAACCGGGTTTTGTAATTTGAAAATACTTTGGCCCTTATTTAAGGACACAGTCCATATCTTCGAATAGGACAGCCTGGATCTCTTGACTGCGAGGCCACTTTACCTCGCCCCAACCAGGTACCGCTCCATCACGGTATCCTGACCACCCGCCAAGGCGCCTGACCAGGACCTAGCACGGTATCCGGCAGGCATTCTTAAAACAGGCAAATGATTTAAATTAGTACTGATGATGATCCCGGTTCATTAGGAGCCAGGGGATCAAAACGTTGACGCTTGAACAGTATTACGGAAAATTCAATTGTATTCCATTCTGTAAATACTGTATGTCGAAACTTGTTTAATTGATTATTAATTTACAAGCGACATTTTGGCTCCAAACTTCTTGCCTGAAAAACCCTCCTTTCTTACCTGTTTCTTCTACTATATTTCTCTCTTGTGCAGGATAGGTACAGGATTGTGCCCTATCTATAATGTTTATATTTGTAGTGGAGAAGCGTGGCTCAGTGGTTAGAGGCGGCAGACCCGGAAGCTGAGATCGATCGTGGACCAGGGTTCGATTCCCCGCCTTGGCGGGTCTTGGGCTCAAAAATTCCACGGACTCGACAATTCTCGCTCTGGTGCCTACTCAACTCACGGGGTCACGCTCTGCGACTCTGGGCAATAGCTTGCTTAATCTCCACTACGGCCCCTCGCGGCGGGATGCCTGGCTTTCACCTTGTGGACACCCTGCCGGGGTTTCTCACAGGGGAATACCAGGACGGGTTCCCTAAGCAAGCGCCGGGACGCTCACGGGCAGCTGTGCGCTTTACAAGTCCAGCACATTTACAATTTACATTTACATTTACATTTGACCACCTCTAGGTCACCTAAGACTCCTTCTTATCTTTAATTAAACATTTCCTTACCCGGCTGGGTTTGGAAACTTGATTATAGTACCGATTGTGGTCTGTAATTTCATTTTCATCTTCAATTAAAATTTCCTGAGGACCCTTGTTGTTTGTAACAGTTGATCACCCATGGTCCAAAGGTACTTTTTGGGCTCCCTTGTTTATATGAAAATGACTATACAAAATTATGGCGCTCCCGAGATTCTTATACGCTCTGGAAAATACACCATACCCAATCGCACCACACTACTTCCAGCGGGTTGCCGCGATAGTCTCCAACTTACTGTGGGGTAGTCGTCCACCCCGCATTGCGTATATTAAGTTGAACAGAAGCTGGTACGATGGGGGGATTGCTTTGCCGAACTTGCAACTGTATTACTGGGCGGCGCAACTTAAAATCGTGAACCAGTGGATACATGCATCGAGGGAGGACCCGGCATTTAGAGCAGATTGGGCACAGCTAGGGACGGACAGTATGTTGTCAGCGCTTTATAATAAGCACCAGGTAGCGAAACTGATGGCACCCACACGGCACACAACCACACTCTGGCACACAGTGCAGGTGAAGTTGGGATGGAAGGGGAAGATCACTAAACTTACCCCGCTCTGGGACACAAAAGCACTAGGGAGCTTGAGACACAGTAAAGGATTTGCACAATGGGACAACATTGGTATCTCTACAGTAGGCGATCTGTGGGAGAAAAAATACGGTGGTCCCATTCACACAACTTCAGCAACAATATGGTTTAGGCCCGAACGAAACCTATAGATACGTGCAAATACGACACGCACTGTTGAAGGCAATACCACCAGACACTGAAGTACCGGAGTCCTCACCACTGGAGGATAGGCTACTCACAGACTATATGCAACAGGGCGCAACTTCCCTTACTTATAGGAAACTACTTAATAATTTAACAGAACCCACACTGACACTGAAAGAGAAGTGGGTAGGAGACATTGGGGACATCGACGATACTGAATGGAACGAGGCGTTGGCCTCCCCAAAAAAGGTGGGCATTTCAGCAAAATTTAGGTTAGTACAACTCAAAATCCTACATCGCGTATACTATACCAGGTATATGCTCCACAAGATACATAGAGCGCCACACCCATTTTGTCTTCGCAGCTGCGGAGAGGAGGGTACACTTTTCCATACAATATGGGACTGCCCTCTTGTGGTTGAATACTGGCGACAGGTGATGCGCACTATCTCACAGGCTCTCCAAATTTCCCTGCTACCTGAACCGCGTAAATGTCTGCTGAATATTTGGGATCCGACCGACCTGATCAGGTATGGCCAAATATGGGCAACTCTGGCCATTATGGTAGCCAAAAGAGACATAGCGCAGAAGTGGGGCGCATCTGATTTACCCACGGTCTCACTGTGGAGCAGGAATATGGACTTGCTAATGTTTACGGAACGGGCGGTATATCTACTTAGGGCCTGCCCCCGTAAATGGAATAAAGTGTGGTCGGCTTGGAACATATACAGAGGGGAGTTGTGCGACCCTTTACCAGAAGATGATGACACAAACTCAGAAGAAGAGGATGGCGGGGATTAGGAGGGGGCGGAGGGGTCATATGATTGGAGGGGGTAGTGGCGATGCACCACATTCTAGACATACCTCCGGATACACCTTTACATGCATAGAGAACCACACAGAGCATGGGTACAAATGTGATACCGAACGTGCAGTATAATCGTTTATCTTGACCTCAGTTACGAGTTATGTTTACGAATTCAAATATAAACATGTTAGACCTACAAATTGCCACCTATGACACAGAATATATTCTATGCAATGATTACATGCTACGCCGCCGGACCTCAGGGTTGCTGGCCTAAAGGCTGTGTATAGATATTTTTGGTTAATAGAAACCACAAATGAAAAAGCTGGCCCTAGGGGTTGTAGGCGATATGCTGTGTTTAATTCTGCATTCATAACTAATAAAGGTCTTTAAAAAAAAAAAAAAAATAGAAATGATTTCTTCTCTCATGGGGGATTTCCATGCATGGTCATGAGCACTGAATGGTATAGCAAGCCCGTCCCTACATAAAGCAGTGGAGAAGACAGAGTGAACCACAGAAACTCTTAAAGCAAATTGATTTTTGAGGGAGGCCTGCCCTACTTTGGCATCTGCCCTACCATCAGGGTACAGGCAATAATATTTGGTGAATGTGTGAACAGACCTCTATGTAGGTGCCTTGCAAATGTCTGTTTTGGGGATATTCCTCATTAAGGCACCAGTGGCTGCTTTCCTCCAAGTGGAATGTACTCTAGGTCTGGCATGGAGTGTTTTATTAGCTTTCTGATAACATAACAGGATGCAGGAATCAATCCATCTCGAAATGGACTGTTTGGATGTGGCTAGACCTGTACAGACCGGACCATAATTAACAAATAATTGGTCTGATCTGCACATGTCCCGTGTTTTATCAAGATAAAACTTTAAAACCCTTTCTGCGGGAGTAGAGGGGTTCTGAAAGAATGTGGGTAACGAAATGGTTTGGTTAACATGGAAATCCGAAATAACCGTAGGAAGGAATTTCAGGTGAGTTCTCATAACCACCTTGGAAGAGTAGAAGACTGTGTATGATTCATGAGAACATAATGCTTGAATCTTGCTAACCCAGCTGCTGATATTATTGCTACAAGGAAAGCTGTTTTCCAAGAGAGGTGTTAGAGAGAGGCCTTGAGTATGGGCTTGAATGGGCCCTGCATAAGGCATGAAAGGACTATACTAAGCTCCCATGAAGCAGAAGGGTGCCTAATTGGAGGAAAAACTTTCTTTAACCCCTCTGGGAAATCCTTGATGACAAGGATTTTGAAAAAAGAGGTTTGTGAAGAACATTTCTTGTATGCAGTAAGAGCTGCCAAGGGAACGTTAATGTGAAAGAAATGCATTCCAGATTTTGCAAGATGTAATATGTAAGGAAGAATGACATCTTCTTGGCAAGTCGCATGATCCAAACCTTTAGAGAAACACCAAATTCAAAATCTCTTTCATTTGAAGGCATATAGTAACTGGGTGGATGGTCGCTTGGCCCCCTTAAGGATCTCCATGCAGTCTTGTGGCAGGTTTAAATGTCAATACTGCACTAGCCCAGGAGCCATGCAGCCAAATTCAAGGAGGACACATTGGGGGTACCATCAGACCTACACATCAGCAGGTCAGGTCTGCATGCGAGCTTGAGATGTGGACTGTATGACCAGTGAAGCAGGCCAGGAAACCACCATTGACATGGCCGCTATGAGGATCATTTTGTCTGGTACAGTGTAGGAAAGTAGGATCTGCTTTCATGGTCATCCACACTTTTTGCTGGTGTCATTATGTTTTACTGACTAGTCTGACTGGGATCCTGCTGATCAGGACACCAGTCTCTGTGCTCTTCCTAAATTTGACATGGTGAGAACTTAGTGAGCAAGGGACCCACGTCTGGGCACACCCTGCCAACTTAGGGTGAACAAAGCAAAACCAAAGGGGATGATGGATGGAGTGTTAAACATTGCAAGCACTCACCCATAGTCAACTGATCTGGGTTTAATCCATCATCATTCTTTGGCTCACTCCACCACCCCAGTTCAGACATGGCCATATGCAAATCAGTCTGACCCTGTGCCTCATGGGAACAGTCCAGCCCGAACTGCAAAGCCATGTCTTCCCTCGACCGGAAACAAGCATCCTGGGACAGGTTTCAGCCAGGCTAGCTTGAATCCAGTGGCATATGTGCACCAGGGGTCTCCCATGGGCTGAAGTATGCATTATGCCACACATAAGACCACTCAAATTGTGACTACAGGCCTGCCATTGCAGCCGGTGTAAGCTGGTGCTAGCACCACTTACAACAGATATATGTGTCCTTATATCTAAGGTCATTTTATTTAAAACCTATAAGTCACCCCTATGGCAGGCCTTTCAATCTTGAAGGCAGGGTGCTCTGTTCCAAGTGTGAGGGTGCCCCTGCATGAGCAGGACACCCCTACAACCATTGGAATCTATTCTCCTGGGTTGTAAGTGCATCAGCCATTAAGATACATAGAGTGGCCATGCGTCGTTACGCTATGACCATCTCTAAACTGGCTGTAACAAACCCTGTCATGTTTGGTATGAAACATGTTGAGGGTATGATTCCATGGCACTGTAAAGCTCCTGTGGAGGCCATTAGTGCTCCCGGTACCAGTCTTCTAGACTTGGACAGCAAACTATGGCTTCAGAGACACAATTCTGCCCTCCTAATAAATAACTAAATGGGGTCCCTTGATCGATTAAGATCTCTGAGGGGAAACCAGCCCTTGAAAAGAAAGATCATGGCTTGAGCAACCACAGGAGTAGTCATGCCTGAAAGGGGTATCCCTTCAGGATATTGGGTGGCATAGTCGATCAGGACTAGTATGTATCGATGACCTTGGGATGAGGGGGGGGGAAAAGGGGACCTACCAGGTTCTTGCCTACCCGTTTGAAAGGGACATCGATTATCGGTAAGGGTCTCAATGGGACCTTTTTTATCTGTGGTTGGGTTAACTAACTGTCATCTGACACAGAAGGCCCAAAACCGAGCAGCCTCCCTATAAATCACAGGCCAGTAGAATATCTCTAGTAACAGGCGTAGTGTGTGTGCTTGTCCATAATGTCCACCCCCGGCCTGACTATGTGCTATGTGTAAAGCCTGTTCCCTAAACAGAAGGGGAACCAGGAGTTGTTCCGTTCTAGAAGAAGACCCACTGTTTCGATAAAGGAGACCCCTCTTGATAAAGAAATATGGTCCTACCTTATTGGAACTTTTTTGTAGGCTTGATTCCACGCATGAGTCAGAGTGCTGTTGTCTCGTTGGGCTGTCCTGAAGCTACGGGCCAGCCACTCGCTCTCTTCTGGGGAGGAAAGAAGACAGGTAACAGGGGGGACATAGGGACTTTGCATTAGCTATCAGGTCCTTCCTTTTCTCTGACCTTGACTTTGGGATCTTAGACTTACTCTGTGGGAACTCAGAGGTCGAAAAGGGTGCTTCTTGTAGCCATTCTGTTTCAGGGGACTTTTTAGACATGCTGGCCAAGTATTCGTCAAACCGGGGAAGATCCGTGCCTAATATAACTTTCTCTGGGAGGGCTGGAACTATTCCAACCAATCGTACCTATGTTTCCCCATCTGTCTCCATAAGAACATTAGCTACGGAGTACATTCGGATGTCCCCGTGGACACAAGACACTTGTATCTGAGCCTCACTTCTGAAATGATTAAGGGGCACAAGGTCTCGGGATATTGTGGTGTGATGACATCCCGTTTTCAACAGGGCATCAATGGGTCGGCCATTAAGGCGGATAGTCTTTCTGTATCTGGACTCAGTTCCTCCTGTAGCTAATACCCTTCCCCGGGTTAATACAATCTCCATGGGTTCTACTGTCTCTTTCTTTTCTGGGCAGTTTCTAGCTATATTTCCCCACTCCGTGCATTTAAAACACTGGGGTCTGGAGATGGAAGGTAAGGGTTGTGTCGGTGGCTTCGTCAGTCCCCTTCCTATGCTGGGGTTTTTACTCTCGGTCAGTCTGAGGGATGTTCTGGTGGGAGGGGGGTGTTTTTATAGGTTGTGCTTTCAAATCTGGGGACCAGTGGTGGGCACAGGCCAAGTCCACCGCTGTTAGCAGAAGTTAAATGGGGGTGTTGCTTTAACCAAGCTCTGGTGTTAGTGGGGAGTGCGGCCAGGTATTGCTCAAGATACATTTTTTCTGCAACTTCCTCCATGGTGAACTTACTAGGCTGTAACCACCTTTCCCCCCCCCAAGTCTCTGACTCGATAGTACAATGCTCTAGGGTTATTACCCACCACCCACTTCTCCTTGCGGAATTTGGATATATAGTATTCTGTATCATATCCTAACCTTTCGAGGATCATTTTCTTAATTTCTGGGTATGGTGTGAGACCAGCGGGGTTAGCAGCCTGGTATGCAGCTTGCAATTCGCCGGACAGGAGGGGAGCTATATATTGGCCCCCATCGCTCAGGAGGCCAGCTAGCAGTTGTGGCTACTCTCTCGAAGTATACAAAAAAATAGTCGGGGGCTTCCCTTTCTTGATATTTTTGGAGTACTGCGCTGGGAATGTTATGATGACTCAGGCTGGCGTTGGTTAGTCGTAATATAGCTGTGTCCTGGACTTGCTGGTTTGTAACTAATAGGGTGGCTTGTTCTTTCAGGGCAGAGTGAAAGGCTTCTCTGTCTTTCTGAGCTGTCTGAATCTGGCTTTCCAAGACCAATTGTAGGGATCTCTGCCCCTCTGCTAATTGGGCGATTATTTCCTCCATGGTGACTGGTTGGGTCATAGTGGCTTTAATGACAATATCCCACTTCTGACACCACTGTGATCCCCTCCCCTAGGTAACAGGATGCAGAGACACCAGTGGGAGTGAGGATTCTTTTATTTATTCTGTTAATTGTGGGCTTGGGGTAGTTCAAATAGCGGAAAGGGGGAAGTCCAGGAGTGGAAGAACCAAATAGGGGACTAAAAAGTTCCTTAAACTCAGGTTCAGTCTTTAAATCTCAGGGAGGGATACTCCGAAGGTCTTCCTGGCAGAGCGAAGTTATAGTGTTGTCAGCTGGATCCTCCTCGTTGTCACGGTGTTTGTAGGTGGCCGGTACCCTCAAGAGACCAAGAATGGACAACTGGGTCAGAGACCAGAAACACAGGCTGGTGAATATACCGCCACCGGGGAGTATATACAGGTCGGGAAAAAGTGAGGGTTGGTGCAATGAGTGAGGCCCGTGATAACAAAAAGAAAAGAAAGGTGAAATAGTAGTGGGTTAGGGGGCTATTCACTGTCCTGCCCTCCACCAGCCCACCGTAAGGTAATTAAATAGAGGTACTTGCCTCCGGCCACAGCCCTCCTGGGTCGTGGCTGTCGAAGCCTTGCCACCCTTCTCCTCCTCTTGGGGTCGTCTGGACTCGTGTGCGTTGCCACTGGGCAGTTCGATTGTAGAATTCTCCGTCCTCGTGACGTCGTCCTTCTGGACCGCGGTTCTGTCGGCTGCTCCGGATCCGTGATCCTCCGGAACAGTGTAGAACACCGAATTGCTCGCTGGCTCCTCTACTTGTACTTTCTCTTCCTGGTTTGGTGCATCGTTCTCAGGAAAGACTAGACCGCATACGGTTTCTTCCTGCGGTCTAGTCGCCGGCGCCATCTTGAAAGGCCCGTTCGTGAAAAGCGCGGGACTACACAAGGCTTGTTGACTCTCTCCTCCAGCGATCTTCGGGCTCCAAGAAGCTCCAAACTCAAGCATCTCCTGCTACCAAGATCATCACCTCCATTGCATCCTCGGCACTGTGGACCTTTATCTTTTGGTGAGCTGCTCGAGGTCCTATTGTGACTTCCGTACCATAGGCTCGTTGGTACTCTCAAGGATCTTATTTGGCTCCAGTGGGCTCCCTTACTTGCTCGGGGCTTGCTCTGACTTACCTGCTCGTGGTGAGTCACTTGGACCTTGCTGGTCTAGACACCGCACTTTTGTCTTAAACTATGTTGGTTGCCGTTGCCAAGGCTTGTTGGAGCTCCTGCTGGACACTGACCTCTTGGCTCTTGACATGCGACGTGGGACAGCTTGTGCACGCCTCATGGTCCTCTGCTGCGTCACCTGGTACGTACAGCTGCAAGTTCAAGGGCACCGTCAACTCTCCTTCATGTCCAATATCAGTGGGCATACGTCTTCCGTGCCTCCTGGTCACTCTTGAGTAGCATAGACTCTGTCCCCTCTGCTTGCAGGTACCTCTCACCTTGAATCCACCTTTGAGTTCCACCGGACACTTTCACCTTCTTCGCCAGCGTTATGTTTTCCTAAGTCCTCCATTGTGGTCTATGGCGGTTTCTGACATCACTTCACACCTATGCACCGGTTTCCCTGGTGTAGGTATCCTGGTTCCTTGGATATTCACAGGTGAGGTGACACTCCAACCTTCCATCTTCCACGAGGTTTCTTCGGGGTTCGCTGGGAAGGGTCCTTCTGTAAAATTGCAACAGTGACTTATCTATTGAATAACATTGAGCACGCAGTTGTGTTCCTACTCTGCACATGACCTCCATGGGGTTCCTAGATACTCACCTTGGGTGGTTCCTTTGGTCACATGCTCTTCTACGTCTTCTGGGTCCAATCTCGACTTAGGTCGTGGTTTACACTCCACTATTATTGTATATGGTTTGGTCTCCCCCTGGGGACTACAGTGTATTCTGTGCTATTTACGAATTCTATTGACAAAGTATTGTGTGTATTGTGTTATATCTCCTGGTAGGGGATCATACATTGTGTTAGTAAGTGTTAATAATAAAGCCATCTTTTTTATAACTACACCGTGTGGTTCTTTTTCTCTTAACCTTTACCATAAGATTAAGTACTGGTATAACAAGAGGTTTTACACTCCTTCTGAACTAAACATGAAGGCTGCTCTCCCTAGCCACCACTCAGAGATCTTTCTAAGTTTGTCTAAGACACCTAATATCACCATAAGGTTTATCTGGATAAGTGCAGGGTGCTACACTTACATAAGTGAGCACCAAATACTAAGCCAGCTTCCCACAGACAGCTTGATTAAAATCACCAGACCCAGGAGAATTGGTGGAAAGGAGTAAAGAAGTTTGCTACAGCAGTTGATCCATAGGGCATTCCCCAGTGTTCCTGGTTGGTAGTACCTCGAGGCGACGCTGCAGCCATTTTTTGTTTTGTGCAGTACTGAACAAATCAATGTTGGGCGTTCCCACAGTCCAAATCCATTCATGGATTTCTTGCAGAATTCTGCTGAGGGCATTCGCCTGTGCATTCTGCACTCCTGGAAGGTGAGTTGCTGTGATTGTAGGCTTTGGGCGATCAACCATTTCTATATTGTCTGGGCTTCTAGTGACAATTACCTGGACCTCGTCCCTCCCTACTTGTTGAGATAGTACATTGTGGTGATATTGTCTGAACAAGCAGGGTCAGTCACTTGAATGATGTATGACAGGCTTTGAAAGCTAGATCGACCGCTCGAAGTTAAAGGAGGTTGATGTGATACGACATCTCCTTTGGTGACCACATGCCTTGAATTTGTATATGATCCACGTGGTCTTCCCCACCACTGAAGTGATGCATCCATCACTAAGGTCTGAGAAGGAACCAGTTGGTGAAAAGGCATTCCTTGGGGAACACCATCAGTTGAGGGAATGTTTTGCATGGAGGGACAGTACAATCCTGTCATCCCAATTGCCAGTTAGCTGATCCCACTGGTCCTATAAACATTCTTGGAGAGGTCACATGTGGAGGCTAGCATTTGGAGTGAGGAAGATGCAGGAGGCCATCGAACAGAGGAGGGATGAGACCTTCCTTACCTTGGAGTGAGATGCTGTCATAAGAAAGAGACATTTCCGAAGGATCGATAAGCATCTCTTCTCTGAAAGAGACACTTTTACTTGGACGTTGTTGATGGAGGTTCCCAGATAATGCAAGGTCTCAACAGGGATTAGTTGTGAATTGCTATGATTGACATGAAGCCCCAAGCGTAGTAGGAGGTTGCATGCCCAGTTGAAATGAAGCTGTGCTTCCTTAAAGTTGACGCCTCTGTGAGTCAATAGTCTAGATATGGATAGATGAAGACCTGGTGTTTTCGGAGGTGGGCATCCATGACTGCCATGCATTTCGAGAATGTTCCAGGTGCTAACTTTAGGCCAAATGGTAGCACTCGGTATTGGTTCTGGTCCTGCCCCACCACAAACTTCAAGAATTTCTGATTGTTTCTTTGCAACTGGGATGTGAAAATAAGAATCCTGGATGTCAATGAAGCAGAGCCAATCCGGTTGGTGGAGCAGAGCCAATCCGCTTGGTGGAGTAGGGGATAGATTTGTTGTAAGGACAGCATCCAGAACTTTTCACAACGAATCCATTGGTTGACGTATTTGAGTTCGAGAATGGGTCTGAATTCGTACTTGCCTTTATTCTGTACCAGAAAATACCTGGAATAAGAACAATAGTTACTTACCTGTAATCTGTGGTTCTCCAGTATTGGTGTCTTTCATAGATTCACATGCCTGAATCATTCCCCGTCGTCGGAGTGGGAGTCCCACGGTATATAAAAAAGCAATAATATGCTATAATAACATTGGAAAAACCAGTAATTCCCAACCAGGAAGTAAAGTAGCCCAAGCTACAGTAGAAAAAACTTCCACACTCATGACTATCCTAGTCATTTTGTATAGTCCAAACTACAGCCAATCAGGTGACAGCACCCACCAGAATGTTCTCCCCAGAGGCTCAGGCTCTCAGATTTTCTCGCACAGGAGTGAAGCTAAAAACATCCTAGCCTAAAGAGCCTCAGAGGGGAGGTGGGCGGGTTGCATGTGAATCTATGAAAGACACCAATACTGGAGAACCACAGATTACAGGTAAGTAACTATTGTTCTTCTCCAGTATTAGGGTGTCTTTCATAGATTCACATGCCTGAATCAGAGTAGATAGCAGTACCGAAATAATGCTTGGAAGACGCTTTTTGTAACATAAGTTTGTACATAGCAGGTATATACATTCAAATAATAAAATGCCAACATTCATATATGCATGAAAAAACTTGCAAGCACATGAGAATGCACCCAACTTAGGCATGGAATAAGCGTCTGGAAAGCAGTACAGAGGAGGAGGGAAAAACAGAGGCTCATCTTATCTGAAAAGATTGCGTAGAACCGCTTGACCCACTGACGTATCAGCCTCGCTGGCAGCATCCGAACAATAATGCCTGGTGACAGTATGTCTGCTGGACAAAGTCGCTGCTCTGCAGATTTTCTGACGAGGAACTCCAGCGAAAAGAGCAGTCGAGGAAGAAACAGCTCTTGCAGAGTGAGCTCTTGGAATTGTCTGTAAAGGTCTTCCAGCTTGAAGATGGCAAAAGTCAATAGCTGCAGAAATCCATCTAGCTATGGTTTGTGTAGACACTGCTTGTCCTTGCCTTATCTTACCATAGGCAATAAACAGTTGATCAGATTTGCGAATGGCAGAGGTCATTTGCAAACAGAATTTTAAACATCTTCTGATGTCAAGGGTATGTAATGCCCTCTCCGCAGGGGATTGCGAATTAGGAAAAAACATCTTTAAGATGGCTGGTTAGTTCAGGTGGAAAAACGTAGGCACCTTAGGCATAAACCTTGGGTTTGTATTAGCACCACAGAATTGGACGTGAATTGCCAGAAAGGTGAATTGATGGTGACAGCTTGAACATCACTGACTCTTCTAGATGAAGTTAATGCTAGCAAAAGAGAAACGTTCCATGTTAGGATTATGAAATACACCCTGTGAATTGGCTCAAATGGGTGGCGCATGAGCTGCGCTAAAACTACATTAAAAAAGCCATGATGGAGGCGGACGACGTACAGGAGGAAACAGTCCGAATAGTCCCTTAAAGAACTGTTGTATTCTTTGAAGAATAAAGAGAGATGGACCCATCCTGACGTTACCTTGAAATGGCTGCCAAAAAGACCTTCAACAATGCATGAGATAAGCCTGATCTTGCCAAGTGCAAGAAAAAAGGTAATATCTGGTCCAGCGTTGCATGAAATGGGTGAACCCCAGCAGATTAACACCAAATGCAGATTCTTTACCATTAAAGTCTGTAAGTCTTTATTTTAATAGGTGCTCTCGCGTAAGCCAGTACCTCCTTACAATCCGTCAAGATATTCAGATGAGCTAATTCAAGGTGCTCAGAACGCCAAGCTACAAATTTTTAGAGAAGCCGGATCCTGATGGCACATCTGACCATTCTGAATGGAGAGGAGATTCGGTATTGGTCGAAACTGTATTGGATCGCACTCAGAGAGGAGAAGAAGTTTGGTGGACCAGAATTGGCGAAGCCACCTGGGGGCGAAGAGAATCAAGCGACACGGCTCTTTCATCTTCCGGAGAACCCCCAGAACCAACAGTATCGGAGGAAAGGCGTAAGCATATATTTGAGACCAGTTTATCGAAAATGCCTTCCCTTGCGAGTCCCTGTGGGTAAGCCAGCTTGCAAAGAAACAGGCATTTGCTGTTCTTTTTGGTCGCAAAGCGGTCCAGATCGGGATGACCCCACTGCTGGAAGATTCGATCCGCTGTTGGCTGATGTAATTCCTATTCGTTGTTGGACACCGTTGACCTGCTGATGGTGTCCGCCAGTACATTTGCAACTCACGGCACATGAACAGCCAAGAGATTGATCCTGTGTGGCATCGCCCAAGCCCATACCTCTTGGGCTTCATGAGATAGAAGAACCAACCTCGTTCTTCCCTGTAATGCATACTTGAAGTATTGTCTGAGCGAACCAATACTGTGGCCCCTTGAATGATTGCACAAAAGGATTTGAGGGCTAAGAAGATGGCACCTAGCTCTAGCAGATTGATGTGCCAAGCCTTTTGTTGAGGGTTCCATTTCCCGCTGACTTTCAGCACTTGAAGACATGCTTCCCAACCCTCGAGGGATGAGTCAGTAGTGATTGTGTAATTTTGGCGCTTCTTGAAAGAAACGCACACATCTTCTACAAATTTCTTTCTTGGACCCACCAAACAAGAAAGGCCTCTTGCATCCGAGGAGTGATTAGAATGAGATCTTCGATTGAACTGGAGACCAGCAACGACTTTTGTCTAGCTCCTCTAGCAATTTTCTCATGTGTAATCTGTAGAAGCACCACCAAGTAGGAGCTGCAGGCCCGTGGTTCGTGTGAGACAAACACCTTTGCTAGGTTTGTACGGATTGATGCTCCGAGAAACGTTCATATCGGAGCTAGTACTAGTTAGGACTTGTCATGATTTATTGAAAACCAGGTTTTGAAACAGTGACTGACAAGTCTGGGTGTGCTGGACTGCTTGTAAATAAGAGCGAGCCCCTATTATACAGTTGTCTCAGTAATGATGAATTTGTATGCCTTGCAGACGTAGATAGGGTGCCACTGGTGCCAGGATCTACGTAAAGACACGTGAAGCCGACCTAAGTCCAAAAGGTACGGCTTTAATTGAAAATGTTTTGTACCTATTGTAAAGCGTAGCCACTTCCTGTGCTTAGGAAGAATGGGCACATCAAAATAGACCTCTTGGAGGTTGAATGTAGTTATAAAGTCGTTCTGGCATAAGAACCTTAGGACTTTGAGGTACAACATTGGTAAAGTTTGCGCAAAGATCTAAAATCATGCGCTACTTTCCTGATTTGCTTGTTGAGGAGGAACTGAGAGTAAACCCTAACGCTGTTGGAGATTCGGAACCACTCCGACGGTCCCTGTTTGTATCCATATAGACACTTGTGCAAACGACTCCCGTAGATGAGAAAGGTGGAGGTCCCTTTGGAGGTGTAGAAAAAGGGAAATTTGACAAATTCTAGAGCGTGCCCTTGGGCATGACGTTTAAAAACCCAACGGTCTTCTGTCACCTTTGACCAATTGGAATAAAAGTGAGATATTAGACCTCCGACGTTTTTGGAGGGAATAAAGGTGGGTTCAAGGTAATCCATTGTTTCTTAGAAGAGTTGCCTCGGCCGTACGATGAATTGTAGGAACTGTTGGTACTTTGCCCATATGACTGTGTTTGATTTGAGTAACGCAGTTGGTTATGATTGTAGGAGCCAATACTGGATGGAACTCCCTTGAAAAAAGGACGTGGATCTACGTGCTCGGCACCACGAAAAGGCTGCGATTCTATATCCAGAGGGTGTGGGCAGTATCTGTGTGCTGGCCAGAAGGGATCCTCAATCAAAAGGCAAGTGAAGTATTGAAGTTGGAACCTCCTTGCGAAAGACGTAGCATTGAAGCAAAAATGTCTTCACCAGACTGCCCCTCTTGCGAGCTGTTGAAAACCTGTACACGCAATGTACGCTGCACAGTGTATTATTTCTGATGCACTACTCTCTCTCCTGCAGGATCTTCAAAGTGTGAGGCTTGGAGGATTCTGGAATACGTTCTACTAGCGCCAACATGTCAGAGCACATCTGGCGGCATACCTGCCCACTGGCTTGCAAGATAATCGCTGAGCCGCCTGAGTAATGACTGAGTCAGGGTAGGCTGAGAGACTAGAAAAGCAGGTGAATAGTGGCGAGCTTCACACGTCTTGTCAAGGCGTGGAAAAAACACTGGCACAGAGTCTGGCCCATGCATGACTTTAACACCTTCTTCCTAATAAAGTCTATGATAGGAAGTGAACGAACTTGCCTCTGTGGTTTCCCCAGGACGAGGGGAAAGGGGAAAACCGATTCGCCGCTCTCTTCATAAGGAGGGGAAAACCTCCAATATTCTCCAAGAAGAATAATGGCGGAAGTAAAAGGCCATCACGTGGATGTAGCAGAAAGCTGCCGTCGACGAAATAAATCGTCTACAAAAGCACTGTGCATAAAAGTCAATAGTGTGTGAAACCAACTATCAACGGGCTCAAACGTCGACGAATCCAACAGTTGACAGGGTCATCCGTTAACGAAGTCAACTGGCGTCGAAGCTGAATATTGACGAAGCTCACCGTCTACAGAGCTCACCGTCTACAGAGCTCACCGTCTACAGAGCTCACCGTCTACAGAGCTCACCGTCTACGGAGCTCACCGTCTACGGAGCCCACCGTCTACGGAGTTCAGTCTACAGAGCCCACAGTCTACAGAGCTGACCGTCTACGGAGCGCTCACCGTCTACGGAGCGCTCACCGTCTACGGAGCGCTCACCGTCTACGGAGCGCTCACCGTCTACGGAGCGCTCACCGTCTACGGAGCGCTCACCGTCTACGGAGCGCTCACCGTCTACGGAGCGCTCACCGTCTACGGAGCTCTCACCGTCTACGGAGCTCTCACCGTCTACGGAGCGCTCACCGTCTACGGAGCGCTCACCGTCTACGGAGCGCTCACCGTCTACGGAGCTCTCACCGTCTACGGAGCGCTCACCGTCTACGGAGCTCTCACCGTCTACGGAGCGCTCACCGTCTACGGAGCGCTCACCGTCTACGGAGCGCTCACCGTCTACGGAGCGCTCACCGTCTACGGAGCGCTCACCGTCTACGGAGCGCTCACCGTCTACGGAGCGCTCACCGTCTACGGAGCTCTCACTGTCTACGGAGCTCTCACTGTCTACGGAGCTCACTGTCTACGGAGCTCACTGTCTACGGAGCTCACTGTCTACGGAGCTCACCGTCTACGGAGCTCACTGTCTACGGAGCTCACTGTCTACGGAGCTCACCGTCTACGGAGCTCACCGTCTACGGAGCTCACCGTCTACGGAGGTCACTGTCTAAGGAGGTCACCGTCTATGGACGAGCCTACCGTCTACAGAGCTCACCGTCGACGAGCCTACCGTCGACGAGCCTACCGTCGACGAGCCTACCGTCGACGAGCCTACCGTCGACGAGGCCACCGTCGACGAGGCCACCGTCGACGAGGCCACCGTCGACGAGGCCACCGTCGACGAGGCCACCGTCGACGAGGCCACCGTCGACGAGCCTACCGTCGACGAGCCTACCGTCGACGAGCCTACCGTCGACGAGGCCCACTGTCAAAGACATTTACATCGACAAAACTCCCAGTGGTCGACGAGCCTGCAGTCGACAAGAGGGCACTGTCCTCACTGTCGTCGACGAAAGCCTGGAGGCGGTGTCATTGCAGAGCACCTATGACTGCAGAGATTGTCCTCTGAGAGTAAATCGACCGTATCGTCGACAAGCTGGCACATTTTTACGTAGAAAAGTGCGCAGAGTGAGTCTAGACGCCTGAGAGTAAATCTCGTGGGCGTAGATGTGGGAGGCACAGACTCAAAGAAGGCCAGAGACCCCTTAATTGTGATGTTACTTCAGCTGGTGAAGTAGAGGAGAAGCATCTCTTAACATCTTAACGTGCAGGACAAACAAAAAAATCCTCCCACATCAGAAGGGGGGTATAGTCTAAGCACAAGAACAACCCCTTCTCCTCCTACCATGTCAGAAACAGGCAGAGTGCTGGTCCATATACTCTTCATGAGGGTTCACAGGAAAAAGTCTCAGCTTTCCACAAGTCACGCAGGGCCTGAAGGTAGACATGTAAGAAGACATTACAAAACTGTGATATATTGAAGAAAAAATTGAAGAAAAACTATGAAAATTGAAGAAAAACTGAGCAGAGCTCAGGGAGACTCCCTTCACACGACGTGCGGTAGAAAATCTGAGAGCCTGAGCCTCTGGGGAGAACATTCTGGTGGGTGCTGTCACCTGATTGGCTGTAGTTTGGACTATACAAAATGACTAGGATAGTCATGAGTGTGGAAGTTTTTTCTACTGTAGCTTGGGCTACTTTACTTCCTGGTTGGGAATTACTGGTTTTTCCAATGTTATTATAGCATATTATTGCTTTTTTATATACCGTGGGACTCCCACTCCGACGACGGGGAATGATTCAGGCATGTGAATCTATGAAAGACACCCTAATACTGGAGAAATGCATGTTCCCCGTTGAGGGTAACGGCCTATATCGCATGTTTTTGAAGCAAGATGTTGACTTCTGATCGTAACAACTTCAGATGGTGATTGGATGTCTTTGGCAGGACAGTCTAGGGAAGGCTTGTGAACTTGGGACAGTATCCATGGGCAATAATATCCAGTACCCAAGCGTCTTTTGTGATTTTTTTTGTGCCACTTGGTCAGGAAATGGGAAATACTTTCCCCTACTTGAGTGTGTTTGTGGTAGGCTTTCCGCTGTGTGCTGGCTTTTGAGAGCCTCTTCCTCTACGCTGCCTTTGCTGTTGGGTATGGGGTCACTGGTGTTGTTTCTGTCGCCCATGATACCATGAAGGGGTTGGAACCCTCAGAGTACTATCACCTCTGGTAAGGCCGAAACAATTTACGTTGTTTCTTGGGCCTCTCTAGGCTGACTGCCTTAAGGGTGGCTATTTCGGCTTTCCTGCGAGCCATTTTATTATCCGTGTGGCTGATAAATAGGGTACAACCAGACAAATGCAGATTTAGTATACATTGTTGTGACACCAGTTTTTAAAATGCAAGACTGAGCCAAGCATGTCTGTGGAGGACTGTAGGAAAGTATTATCTACCTATATGGTTACCCCCACTTTTTGCTTGGTGCTAAGCTGTATTAATACTAATTTGTCTGGGATCCTGCTAATCAGGACCCCAGTCTATCTGCTTTCTCCCTAAATTTGTGTGTTGAGTACTTTGGTACATTCCAGATTGGATACTGGGTTACACTTATCACTCCCTAATATATGGTACTAAGGTACCCAGGGCATAGGTACCACAGAGGTCTTTCATGGGCTGAAGCATTTATTATGCCACCCATGAGAGACCATGCAAAATGGATCTACAGGCCTGCCATTGCAGCCTGTGTAAGTTGGTGCTTGCACCACTTACTTAAGATATAGGTTTCCTATACCTAAGGGTCACTGCACTCAAAACCTATAACTCAACCCTGTAGCAGGCCTGTGCAATCCTGAAGCAGGGTGTTAGGTTCTAAGTGAGAGGGTGACCCTGCATGAGCAGGACACCCCTGCAGCCTAGAGTCCATTCTCCCAAGTTGTCCGTGACGCAGCCATTTACTGTATAGAGGGGCACAGCGTAATTACATAATGACCATTTCGAAAACGGCTACAACTAATCCTATCATGTTTGGTATCAAACATGTTGGAATCATATCTCCACATCGTAAACAGTGTGGGAAGTATGATTCCAAGCACTGGAAGAGCCCTCTGTTAGGCTCTCAGTGTTCCCGGTTCCAGTCTTCTAGACCCGGACAGCACAAAATGGCTACTGCCAACCAGACACACATTTCTGCACCTCCTGCTGCTGAGCAAAGCTCGAAAAGAGGAAGGTGGAACAATAGGCATCCTGTCACATGCAGGTGTGACACCTCCCAGGCAGTATTGGGACCGGGTGGGTGCAGCGCCAGAAAGTCTGCATGAGGGGCACACTTGGTGTCCATGTGCATAGTCCAGTTCAAACCAGTTTCAGGGAGCGGTTGGCTCCAGGTCTGGCGCGAAACTGGACAAAGGATATGGGCGTAACCCTCCCTTCCCCCTGTCCAGACCCTCCACTGGGAGGGTCCCCTGAATCTTTCCAAGCTTTCCCTAGGGTACGTAAGGGCTTACCTGGGTGTAGGTCCTTAGATTCGTCGTGAGATAAGATTCAAATCAGGCACCACTGCCCTTTCCACCGTCTGTGCACTCTGGACTTTGTTTGAGTCTGACTTCATCTCCCTTCCAGTCTGCTATATAGTCTGTGCCTGTGCATCATACAGGAACCTTCCAAGGCCTGTGAAGCATCAAAGACACCTGAAGTAATATCCCTTGGAGTGAAGGAGTCACTCCCCTGCATTTGCAGGCACCACAACTAAGTTGACTGGTCTGCAGATCCTGAGCTCCTCCGAACTCCGTGGGCACTGCGACACAGGTGGTGGTTTCCCCCAGCTCCCGAGGCTTGCCCTGCCCTCTCACCAAGTTTGCGGCTAGTATCCCTTGTGCCTAGTGGGCGTTGCAATCACCGAACCCCTGTGCACTGCGTTCAACTTGCAGTTGCAAAGGCTTGTTGGCTTCTTTTCAAGAAGAACTTCGGGCTTCAAGTAGCCCCAACATCGAGCACTTCCAGTGACCAGAATCTTCAGCCACACTGCATCGTGTGCATAGTGGCCTGCATCTTTTGGTGAGCTGCTTGAGGTCCTCTCGCGACTCCAGTGCCTCCGGGTCCACTGGAGGGTCACACTTGTTACTTTTGGGCTCCCACGATTGCTCGTGGCCTGCCTTTGTTGAGTCCCCTTGACCTTGCTGGTCCCGAAATTGGTCCTTCTTTGATTCCTGTGTGGCTTGCCTTTGCCAAGGTTTGTTTGTGCTCCCACCGGACATCGACCCCTCGCACTTGACATCCTTCATGGGACAGCTCATCTCCGGGTTCTGGTCTTCCTCTGCCTCGCCTGGTTCACACAGCTGCAGAGTCAAGGTAATCGTCATCTCCCCTGAAGCACTGATATCGGAGGGCATTCGTCCTCAAGTCTCCTGATCACTCCTGAGTGGCATAGTCTCTGTCCCCTCCGCTTTCAGGGACTCCTCTTCAAGAATCCACATTTGGATTCCCATGGATACTTTCTCCTCTTCCAGCAGCGGCTCTTTCCTGAAGTCCTCCATGCAATTCAATAGCGGTTTCCGACACCACTTCACACGTATGTGCCCGGCTTCCATGGGATGGGTAAAGTGGGTTCTAGGGTATCCACGGATGGGGTGGCTCTCCAACCTTCTGTCTTCCAAGGGGTTTCTTCAGGGTCCACTGGGAAGTGGCCTTAATCTTTACAAATCAATCAATCAATTATGGACATTTGTATAGCGCGCTACTCACCCGGAAGGGTCTCAAGGCGCTAGGGGGGAGGGGTCCGCTACTGCTCGAAGAGCCAGGTTTTGAGGAGCTTCCTGAAGGAGAGATGATCCTGGGTCCGCCGGAGGTGGATCGGGAGGGAGTTCCATGTCTTGGCTGCCAGGTAGGAGAAGGATCTTCCTCCGGCGGTGGCTCTGCGGATGCGTGGTACAGAGGAGAGGGCGAGGCCGGTTGATCATAGCTGGTGGGTGGGCGCGTAGAAGGTCAGGCGGCTGTTGAGGTACTTGGGGCCCCGGTCGTGGAGGGCCTTGTGTTCGTGGGTGAGGAGCCTGAACGTGATCCTCTTGCTTACGGGGAGCCAGTGCAGGTCTTTCAGGTGGCCGGAGATGTGGCTGTGTCATGAGATGTCCAGGACGAGTCATTCGGAGGCGTTCTGGATACGCTGGAGTCTTTTCTGAAGTTTGGCTGTGGTTCCGGCGTAGAGGGTGTTTCCGTAGCCCAGTCGGCTGGTGACGAGTGCCTGGGTGATCGTCTTCCTGGTTTCGGTGGGGATCCATCTGAAGATCTTACGAAGCATGCGCAGGGTGTTGAAGCATGATGATGAGACGGCGTTGACTTGTCTGGTCATCGAGAGGGAGGAGTCCAGGATGAAACCCAGGTTGAGTGAGTGGTCCGTTGGTTTGGGAGTGGTGCCCAGGGCAGGGGGCCACCAGGAGTCGTCCCAGGCAGAGGGTGATGATGCCTGGATGAGGATTTCCGTCTTGTCTGAGTTCAGTTTCAGGCGGCTGTTCTTCATCCATTCAGCGACGCCTTTCATCCCTTCGTGTAGGCTGGTTCTGGTGGTGGCGGGGTCGTTGGTGAGGGAGAGGATTAGCTGGGTGTCGTCGGCGTAGGAGATGATGTTGAGGTTGTGTTTGCGTGCGATGGCTGCGAGAGGGCTCATGTAGACGTTGAAAAGGGTTGGGCTGAGTGATGATCCTTGTGGTACGCCGCAGATGACTTCGGTGGCCTCGGATCTGAACGGGGGGAGGCGGACTCTCTGGGTTCTTCCGGCGAGGAACGAGATGATCCACTCCAGTGCCTTCTCTTGGATTCCGATGTTGCTGAGGCGCTGTACTAGGGTGCGGTGGCAGACAGTGTCGAATGCTGCGGAGAGGTCCAGGAGGATGAGGGCCGCTGTTTCCCCGTTGTCGAGCAGGGATCTGATGTCGTCAGTGGCTGCGATGAGGGCGGTCTCGGTGCTGTGGTTGGCTCGGAAACCAGGCTGCGAGGGGTCGAGGGATCCGTTCGTCTCGAGGAAGGCGGCGAGCTGTCTGTTGACGGTCTTCTCGATGACTTTGGCAGGAAAAGGGAGGAGCGAGATGGGGCGGTAGTTCTTGAGGTCGGTGGAGTCCGCTGTTGGTTTCTTCAGGAGGGCGCTGAGTTCGGCGTGCTTCCAGCTCTCCGGGAAGGTGGCGGTGTTGAAGGAGGTGTTGATGATGTCCCGGAGATGGGGTGCGATCATGGAGTCGGCCTTGTTGAAGACATGGTGGGGCCAGGGGTCGGTTGGCAATCCGGAGTGGATGGTGTTCATCGTGCGGGTGGTGTCTTCGGTGCTGACCGGGGTCCAGGCGCAGAGGGTGGTGGTGGGGGGCGTTGGTTCGGTGGTTGGGTGCGTGGTTGGTGCGCTGAAGCTGTTGTGTATATCGGCGATCTTGCGGTGAAAGAACGAGGCGAGTGAGTCGCAGAGATCTTGCGAGGGAGTGATGTCGTTGTTTCCGGCGCTGGGGTTGGAGAACTCTTTGACGATGCTGTAGAGTTCCTTGCTGTTGTGGGCGTTGTTGTCCAGTCATTCTTTGAATGCTGTCTTCTTGGTGGTGCGGATCAGCTGGTGGTGTTTACGGGTGGCGTGCTTGAGGGCCGACATGTTGTCCGTGGTCTGGTCGTGGCGCCAGGCTTTCTTGAGGATGCGGCAGTTCTTCTTGGAGATCTTGAGTTCGCCGGTGAACCAGGGGGCTTTCTTGCTGCCAGGTCTGCTGGGAGGGTTCTTCAGTGGTGCGAGGTCATCTGCGCAATTGGAGAGCCACTGTGTGAGGTTGCTGGCTGCTTCGTTGGGGTCCGTTGTGCTGGTGGGAGGGTTCTTGCGGAGGGAGGTGGTGAGCTGCTCGGCGGTGATCTTGCTCCAGCTCCTGCGAGGAATCTGTTGCGGGTGGCGGTGGGTTGTGGTTCTTCTGAAGCTGAAGTGGATGCAGCTGTGGTCAGTCCAATGGAGTCCGGTGGAGTGGCTGAAGGAGATGTGCTTGCTGTAGGAGAAGACGGGGTCAAGCGTGTGGCCGGCATAGTTGGTGGGGGTGTTCACCAGTTGCTTGAGTCCGAGGTTAGCGAGGTTGTCCAGAAGGGCGGCTGTGTTGCGGTCCTTGTTGTTCTCCAGGTGGAAGTTGAGGTCCCCTAGGAGGATGCAGTCGGCAGAGGGGAGGGTGTGCGGGCTGATGAAGTCGGCGATGTCTTCACTAAATTGGGTGCGTGGTCCCGGGGGTCTGTAGATGAGGGTGCCTCCGAGGGTGGTCTTGGGGTCGGTGTGTATCTGGAGGTGGAGGTGTTCGGCAGCGGTGAGGGTGTCGTCGGAGTTGGTCGTGATGCGGATGGTGTTCCTGTGTACGATGGCGATGCCTCCTCCAGTCTAGTTGATGCGGTCCTTCCTGGTGATCTTGTATCCGTCCGGGATGGCTATGGCGATGTCAGGCGCTGAGGAGGCGTTCATCCAGGTTTCTGTGAGGAAGGCGACGTCTGGTGATGTTGTGTCGAGCAGGTTCCATAGTTCGACCGCGTGTCTGTGGACTGAGCGGGTGTTGAGCAGGATGCACTTGAGGTGGTTGCTGCTGGTGCTCGGCTTGTTGGGTGCGGCGCAGGTCCGGAGGCAGGTGTATTTGCAGGCTTGGCAGGTGAAGGGTCCGTGGGTGTGTTTCGGGGTGGCTCGGTAGCAGGCGGGGGATCGGCCGGCGTTGAGTGCGTAGAGGGTGGCGGTGTCATAGGTCAGTCGTGTGGTGTGGCGTCGTCGGGGGCCAGGGCTCCTGGCGCTGGGCGCGGTCCAGGCGCAGACAGGCTTGCCTTTGGCGCACAATCGGCACGCCCGCTGCGCGTGACCGCTGCACATATGCGCAGGCTCCATTTAAGGCCAAGTGGGAGGGAGGAGCAGCTGGGAGGCTGGAGCGGGGCGGTCAATGGGGAAACAGAAAGGAAAAAGGGGGCGGGCCGCGAGGGAGCAGCGGCGGGAAGCGGGGAGGGGGTCACACCAGGGGCACAGAGCAAAAGGGGAAGCGCAACAGAGCTTACTAACAAGAAAGAAAGCACTAATACAGTAAATAAAATACAGAATCACAATACAGTAAATAAAATAAAACAATGACAATGACACTAGGCACAGAAGGGGGCAAAACTGCGAAAAAGAGCGAGCAGCAGCGAGGGGGCACCG
The DNA here is from genome assembly GCF_964261635.1 of Lissotriton helveticus. NCBI lineage: Eukaryota > Metazoa > Chordata > Amphibia > Caudata > Salamandridae > Lissotriton > Lissotriton helveticus. The sequence continues at coordinate 1,982,843,702 of NC_136061.1, forward strand.
AGGTCAGGGATGGACCTGTGGCGCTGGGAGAGAGACGCGCCTTCAGCTGGTGGGCCGTGCGGCGTGGGGGTGTCCTGGGGACAGGTCACACTCGCCTACGCCGCGCGGGCTCCATTTAAGGCCAAGTGGGAGGGAGGAGCAGCTGGGAGGCAGGAGCGGGGCGGTCAATGGGGAAACAGAAAGGAAAAAGGGGGCGGGGCCGTGAGAGAGCAGCGGCGGGAAGCAGAGGGGGGTCACACCAGGGGCACAGAGCAAAAGGGGAAGCGCAACAGAGCTTACTAACAGGAAAGAAAGTACTAATACAGTAAATAAAATACAGAATCACAATACAGTAAATAAAATAAAACAATGACAATGACACTAGGCACAGAAGGGGGCAAAACGGCGAAAAAGAGCAAGGAGCAGCGAGGGGGCACCAAGGTCAGGTATGGCCCTGTGGCGCTGGGAGAGAGACGCGCCTTCAGCTGGTGGGCCGTGCAGCGTGGGGGTGTCCTGGGGACAGGTCACACTCGCCTACGCCGTGCGGGCTCCATTTAGGGCCAAGTGGGAGGGAGGAGCAGCTGGGAGGCGGGGTGGTCAATGGGGAAATAGAAAGGAAAAAGGGGGCGGGCCGCGAGGGAGCAGCGGCGGGGAGCGGAGGGGGGGTCACACCAGGGGCACAGAGCAACATCCCCTCGACACAGTCTTGTCTCGAGTCGTGGTTCTTATACCACTTTCTTAGTATATAGTTTGCCCCCATCCCCGGAACCACTTTGTATTTCGTGCTATTTACTGTGTTTCTTTCCTAAAGTATTGTGTGCATTGTGCTTATCTCCGTGTAGGAAATATTGGTGCATACTAGAGAGTATAATATAATAAATACCTATTTTTATAAATACTTGGTTTGGTTCTTTTTCACTTAATCTATACCATAAGATTGCATTATGGTAAAACAAGCTGCTTTACACTCCTTCTGGACTAAGCCCGAAGGTTGCTCTCCACAGCTATCACTTAGAGAGCTTTCTAAGGTTGTCTAAGATCTCTTAAATCACCATAAGGGTTGTCTGGACTGGTGCAAGGTGCCCACTTACATTAGAGGACATCATTTACCAGGCCAGCTTCTTAAAAGGGCATCAGTGGGAATATTTGTGAGCTGATAGGATGGAGGAATCATCAACCGCACTTTTTATCTAGTTTAAGGACATCGAACCCTTGTTCTTTATTTCTAGAAAATCCTCACGCTTGGCTCTGGGCAAATATTCATCAAACATCTGGACAGATTCGAACAATGCCCTGACGTATCATCTGAAAAGAGCAGCTGCACTTGCTGCTTTCATGGAAGTGGCAGCAGTACCACATGCTATGCGGTCAACTGAATTCAACTTCTAGCCCTCATCAAGTGAAATTGAGGAGGCTGTCGTAGTAGCGTGGTGTTTCTTTGCTACTAATAGGACTACAGAGTCTGGAGGAGGGTCTGAACGTAGAAAGAGTGGATACTGCTCAGGAGGCCTGTACTGTTTTTTGGCAGCCTCCCTCGACAGAGCCGAGTTGGCTGAAGCCAGAGTCAAGGAGAGTTCCATTGCCCGTTCCTAGAGGCCGGACACACGAGGAAGGAGTGGTCTGGACACTGTGAGTTGGTGGAGCGTCTAAAGTATCACTAATGTAGTTGGAGTAGGCACCGACATTCAGAGGTTTAATTTTGCTACTCCTCTCACTAAGCCCTTTAGAAAGGTGGTAATGTCATCTATCAGGGAGACTCTAGGTGGCAGAGTCTGTTAGGGTAGGAGTGTAGCTTCCTGTAGAGGTGAAGGATGAATATCTGGAATGATAGTGAGATTGTGATCTGTGTGACAGACTCGATGATGTCAACTTTATAATTAATGACCTATCGTGGCTGTAAGAACGATGGCGCGTTAGGGAATGAGATTGTGGCCTTGGACCAGATAGGTCCGAAAGAGGTGTTGGAGCAGATGGAATTGGCACTGAAGGCGGAGAAGGAGGAAGTGAAGGAGAGGCTGGAAAGACTCTACGTGAAGATTAAGAGTACATCCTGGAATAATCATCTCCTCTTCCTTTGGCGTGTTCTGAACATCGACCTGCTCCTCGACGTAGACCGCCTGTGATGCCTAGACAGTGATCTGCTTCTCACTGTCGAAGGACTGTATCCCTAAACGTCTATCAACCAACTGAACGGCGGATGAGTCTTCGACGTCGACCTACCCTGTCTCAATGTCCATCTTCTCTTTATTGACTTTGCACCCGTTCTTGACTGCAAACAGATGTCAAGACAATGTACGGCACCAACCTATGTTCTTGACGTCAACGGGGAATGATGCAATTTTTGAGCTGAAAATCTTTTTGTATGTTCCATGTCCACCAGAGGTTAATGACAGAGCCCTAGTACTGGATTGACCCTCTCTTCGCTCTGTAGGATCACCTGCACACTGCATCTGCTTTTTGTGCTGTTCTTCCGCGCCCTGGAGGCTACTCTTCACCCTAGCATGTAGGATTCGGCTGGAAAAGGTCCTGCAGTGCTGACAATCTTCAGGAAGATGACTTACTAGAAGATAAATAATACAGACTTCATGGGGGTCTGTTTTGGCTTTCTTTCTCCCACAGAAAGGGCATTTACCAAATAAGGATTGCATTTTTAAAGACAAAACACTCCTGTCAGAAAATTGCATAAAATGCATGGGAGAGCTGAAAGATAAATACACAAGTGAATTTTGAAGCAAAAAGACTTAGAAAGGCTGAGTTCAGTGCTTCTAGGTCCCGTCAACAGGTGCTGGAAAAAAGAACTGAGCTAACTGCCTCTAGCTAAGCATGATTTGATACTGGAGGTGCCTGCTCAGCTAGTCATGCAGCACGGTGGCGCTGTGCTGATGACAAGCTGAACTAGTCATGGCCTCCGCGGAACAACCACGCGGGGATAAATCCCCCGCTGTGCTGGGCGTTCCATTGAGCGGGCGGGCCATGACGAGCCGAGCTCGTCATCAGCACCGCACGCGGCCCCCTACCCCACACGTCGCGGGGGAATTAACCCCGCGGCGATGGGGTTAAAGGCACAACATCAATTTTCAGCTCTTATAATAGCATCCTATGGGGCTACACTGTACTACACTCCATTTATATACTCTATTAAAAAGGGTTTGTGAAAGACATTTCTATTGTTTTACAAAGCCATCATGCATTTATTTTCATAGACAGTTCTGGGACCTTTTTATCTACAAAATGAAGAATTTAGCTACTGTAGCCTTCTCCTTTAAGCTGCATAACATTTTTCTTTCTTAAGTGGCTCTTCAGGCCTTTTCAAATAAAGACGAACATTTACACTTAAAGAAATTATTTGGTCTGTAGGGGAGGGTAGACCAGGGTGGGTACTGGGGTTTGCAAAAATGGCTAGAATTATGTTTTTTTTTGGTGAAATAACACACATTCTTTTTGGTTGGCAGATATTGTATAGGCAGCACAGAAAGTACATTGGGATTGCAAGATGTTGTTTTCATAGATTTGTTTCATTTTTTCTTGTTATAGAACAGTTTATGAGCAGAGACCTGTTTAATTTTTTTAATGTCCTGTAGGATTGCTTCAATTAATGTATGCGGCCTCAACGATTCTAATAAGAGATCGAAAGTAGCAGGTTTATTGAGAGCTCTGCATTTAGACTTGGTATGTCTCCAAGAGACCCATATAGAAGCAACACAAGCTTACTTATTGGGACAATTAGGCTTCGCAGTATTAGCAGCCACGAAACAAGGGACTAGGACCAGAGGGGTGGCAATTTTGGGGAGACATAGGGATGTTGTGGTCCATCGGAAGAAGCAGGATCAATGGGGTAGGTGGGTTATAGTGGAATTAGTTCTCAAAGGAGTAAAATTTACTCTGGTCACAATCTATGGCTCAACTGAAGATGATCCTGATGTCTGGCACTTTATGGATACAGAGCTGGCCTTGTGGCCAGAGCCCATTGTATGTTGTGGGGATTTTAACATCCATGACCCAGGAAGCTCTTTTACAGAACCGGGCAGGAGCTATACTGGGAGGAAGAAAAAGTCATACAGAGCATTAGCTAATTAGTCTCAGCATAACTCTTTAGTTGACCCATGGGTGAAAAGACACCCACTCTTAGATGGTAGTACGTTCTTTTCCGCCCCCCATAGAATTCTGGTTAGATTGGACTACTTCTTAATTTCCAAATCTCTAATCCCTGGTGTCCAAGTGGAAAAACATCCTAGGATTATTTCAGATCACAGCCCCTTGGTGCTAGCAGTTACTATACCTATGGTTCAGAGTAGGAACACACAGTGGACTTTCGAACGCGCTCTATTAAAGGATGGGGCCTACCAGAAACATATGGAAGCCTGGATAAAATGTTTCTGGGATATTAATAGAGGTTCTGCATCCCCAGGAATAGTTTGGGATTGCTTCAAAGCTGGTGTTAGAGGGGAAACACTGAGTTTTGTGTTGGCCAGACGTAAAAGGGAAAGAATTAAAATAGAAGAAGTCCGCCAAAGAATGATTATAGAAGAAGGAAATCTTGCAACAGCGATCAGACAGAATATTCCACTTGAGCCCTTTCTGCTTAAAATTATAGCCCTTAAAGGAGAAGCCACAGAAGGTTTTGGTAGGAAAATGGCTGAAAACTATCTAGTTAAAAAACAGGATGTATATGAACTGAGTGAGAGAGTTGGTCATATTCTTGCTGTCCGAACTAGACAACGTACTGCTGCAGCTGACATTAGGGAGATTTTGGATTCACAGGGAGATTCAGTTACAGATTCAGGCTTAATAAGGGAAGTTTTTAGAAACTTTTATGTGGAATTATACACCTCGGGCTGATAAGAAGCAATGATGAGTTGGATAGGTATCTTAGCGGTATTCCCTCCCCTTCTTTGTCTCCTGAGGAGAAGGAGTAATTAGATGCTCCACTGGGCTTGGATGAGCTTATTGGGGCTTTGGTTAGTCTTCCCTCAGGGAAAGCAGCTGGTCCAGACCAAATCCCTGTAGAATTCTATAAGGTATTCCAGAACGTACTGTTGGTAGATATGTTTGATATTATGCAGCGTACACAAAGCGGGGAGGTACCCCCGGAGTCTTGGGGAGGAGCGGACATTGTTGTTATTGCTAAAAAAAGGGAAGCCTCCAACACTCCCTGGTTCCTATAGACCTATCACCCTGATGAACTCAGACGTGAAAGTATATTCCAAAATGTTGGCAAAAAGGCTTGCAGGGAACATTGAAAAATTAGTAAGCCCATCACAACATGGCTTCATACCTGGCAAGAGCACTACTCAGCACGTTAGAACAGTAATCACTATGTTTGATGCTGCAGGGGTCGCGGGCGATCCTGTTGCGGTACTTCTTGATGCCGAGAAGGCATTCGACAGGGTCGCCTGGGATTTCCTATGGGCAGTAATGAAGTGGAGTGGGATAGGCAAAAGTTTTATAACCGCCATCCAAGCTTTGTATAAGGATCCATCTGCAAAGATTAGAGTTAACAGGGGACATTCAGAGACAGTGAATATTGCAAGAGGTACGAGGCAAGGGTGTCCATCTTCCCCGCTCCTTTTTGCACTATATCTTGAGCCACTATTACTTAGATTAGAAAGATGCAGTGGGATTCCACCAATGACTTTGAATGGCTGTACAGTCAAATCTCTAGCTTATGTTGACGATGTCGCCATTCTTACTCCAGACCCAGATGTAGCTATTAGGTGGGTGGAAATAGAGGCTCATATGTTTGGATATTTGTCGGGGTATAGTCTGAATAAATCTAAGACACAAATAGTTAAGAACCAGTTTATTAGATGTATTGATACGAGGGTGGTTAGTTCAGCAACATATCTGGGGATTGAAATATCTGCGAACCTGGATAATATGGTGGAGATCAATATGGTGCCGTTGTTGACTAAGGTTAAAAAGGACTTAGAGAGGACAAATAATTTACATCTCTCGTTGGTTGGGTGTACTAATGTAGTGAAAATGGTCATCCTACCTAAATTTTTGTATTTATTTAGATCGATACCCCTTTTCTTTGAATCTAAATGGTTCAATTCACTGGAAGGCATCTTAAATAGGTTTATATGGGCCCACGGGAAAACCCGGAGGGCATATAGATTTATGTCTTTGCCAAGGGAAAGAGGAGGTTGGGGTGTTCCAGACTTTAGGCTGTATTACATGGCGGCTGCTTTACAATATATGCAGGGGTTGATTGGAGGGGGTGGCATGTTACAGAAAGTAACAGCTATGTCCACAGAAGTATATGCAGTTGTATTAGGCTCAGAGGCAGAAAATTGTTTTCTGCACCATGTTGATTTAGGATACTTCAGAAGGAAACCGGCCCAAACTATTGGGGCAGCTCTTAAAATATGGAACGCCTTTCTGAAAAGGTTTGGTTTGGGTAGATATAATAGATATGTTAAATTGTACAACAATAAATCCTTTCCTCCAGAAATATTCTCTGACTCAGTAATGTCCGATTGGGAGGATAAAGGCATTATGCAGATTGGCGACTTAAGGAACTCTGATGGAATAGTACAATTTGAGGACTTAGTAAGAAGGCATAATATAGATAGAAGAGGTTTCTTTAAGTACCTACAGGTGAGGAGTTTTCTATCTAACAGACAAGGGGGGCCAGCTGGTTATAATTGTAATGATTTTATGGAGAATCTTATCGCTGGCGGTGTGACTACAATAAGATCTGCCTATGCGTTTTTAGTAAGGGGTAAACCCGATGACATAGAGAAATATAGCAGCAAGTGGGTAGAGAAACTAGGGATTAAACATCAGGCTTTTCAAGACTCATTAGATCTGGGTCGCACTATCCTGTGTTCAGCCCCCCTTCAATCCCAGCATTATAAGACATTATACTCACTGTACCATACGCCAGCAAGGATTGCCAAATGGGGGGGGGGGGTCTGAGGGGACAACTTGCCCAAGATGTAATCTCCCCGAGGCAGATATTATACATATGTTCGCTACCTGCCCCCAACTATATACCTTAATTAAAGATGTCAAGGGATTTCTGAATAAATCATTGGGGATACAGGTATCTTTAACCCCCAGCTGGATTTTGCTGGGAATTGGAACAGAGGGAAATTACGTTGTTCATGTGGATTTTATGTTTTTGGCAATGGCAGTCTTTAGGCTAACCTTAGCAAGGGCTTGGCTAGATACGACGCCCCCACATATGCAAATTTGGTTAGCAAATTTAATAGCTGCATATAATTTGGAAAAACCTATATACGCTAGGAAGGGAAGGGTAGGAAGAGCTCGGGGTGTAAGAATATGGGAACCCTTAGCTAAATGGAGGGATGGGATAGGGTAAAGCTATTATCATTATTTATTTTGCTCATAACTTGTATTAATTTGTTTAGTTACTTCTTTTTTTCTCTTTGTACTGTTCTGTAACAACATAATGATATAGTGTTTGTGAATGAAACAAAAATGTTCAAGGTATATTGTATAATGTGTGTGTTGAAAGTATAATAAAAATCTATTAAAAAAAAAAAAGAAATTATTTGGAAAAAGTGCTCCGGGGTCCCCACATGTGGGCGGGACTACTCAGTGCTCACGAGTATACATGAAAATCCCCCATGATGAACACCGAGGACCGGGGGAACGGAGGTGAGAAGGGGTGGTGCATGCAATACCACCTGTCATGTATGGAGACCCACCTCACTGCACCAAGGTAGACAAAAGAGAAGATGAGGTTTTCTAGCGAGCCGTGCATGTCTGCAACACTGCACACCATGGCAGTGCAAACCCACTCCTCCACTCAAATTAGTCAGCTCATCCCTCCACTGCGCAGCTTCTTCTGCCTGCTACCTTACAGCTGCTCGTGCTAGTCCAGGAGGAGGTCCACCTCTGTAACCCTCACACCTGTAGTGTACACGTTTTGTTTTATGGAACATTCATAGCCAGAGATGCTTCTGGGCAGGAAGTGTGGGGAAAGGGGAGGACAAGGTTCTATGTTGTAGTTTGTTTACTGTTTTACTGATCCTGGATTCCACCACAACACCACACGACGCACCAGAGAAAATATCCAGCACGCATCCGACACACATCCCTCAGGCCATCCTGACTAATCCCTTCTACCCCGGAACCGATCCCCACAGGGTTGGGCAGACACCGAGATTGGTTTCATCTGCAAGATGACCCACTCAATTCTGTCCTGGAATGTTAACGGTCTTCAGACGTTTCAAAAGGACAGTTGTCCTGAAATATGCCAAAAAGTCCCACCGTCTATTCTGATGTTACAAGAGACACACCTCCTTGGCTCCCAGTTTCTTCAACGCTGGTTTTACCAGAAGGTCCAGGGAGGCAGCAGTACGTCTTAATAAATCCTTCCCTTTGGCAGTCAGGTCAGTAGTCTCAGCTTCCAAGGTTGATATATTGGGGTGGGGTGTCTCCCGGAGGGACAACTATACAACCTCCTCAATGTTTACATACTCCCCCCCCCAACCAGACGATTGTAGAAGTTATATCCAAATTCCCAATGGGCACAACAATCATATGGAGAGGATTTCAGTGCGATTCTACATCTGGGCCTGGAGGAGTCAGACCACACCTCCCTTTCCCTGACCAGTCGCATAACTCAATTCAAGCATCTACAAGGTTGGATGACTGAACTAGGCAAGAGTGAGAGAGAGCCCGAGAGCCTGTGTCTGTCATCCCCGGGACAGGAAATACAAACACATCAGCTGCCCACAAGACAATCTCACATATAGACCTCTTTGTCCTGATGACAACCAATACCCTTCAGGTTGACATTGTGAAGATCCTTCCCCGGAGTATATCTGGCCATTCAAGACCCAGTGAGTGGGTTGGGGGAGGGGAAATTGGTTATAGCTTAGAACGACCCTCCTGGTGATTCAACGCCTGTCACTTGTCTGATGACAGCGTGGAATTCCTAACTACTGAAACACAAAATTACAAACTAATGAAGGCTGTTTGTCTATGCCTAGTAAGCTATCAGCAGCCAGCAGGGCCACCACTTGAGGCTTGGCCAAAAGCTTTGTCCGGCATGGTGAGAAAGCCAAGACGCAGGAGATAACACTTGAATCCCTCATTCTTCACCTGGAAAGGCTCTACCTTAGACAGGACTCACCTTGGAGGAGGCCAGACAATGCTCGAGGGCCTCAACACAGTGGATGTATGAGCACGGAGATAAGGCCAGGAAATTACTGTATTGGCTGGCCACCAGGGACACCTACAATGGAATAATACCTGGTATAATGCAGCATCGAAGGACCAAATTATGTGGCAGGTTTGCCAAAATGAGGCAACAAGACAAACTATGGGGCACTTGCTGTAGCAGTATTTTTTTGCCATTTTAACAACTATTAATTATGAGGTGCAGTTTTACCCAGATCGTATTAACGGTTTACACATGAATACAGCAGTCAGCAATTGAAAAGTGGCATGTCGGCAATTCCAAAGATCAGCCTTTGATTTGAAATATGTATGTCACTTTTTATTTAAAAATTCTGATTGGGTTGAGCTAGAATTTTTTTGTGTGCAATTATGGTCAGATATTGGATTGTGAGGCTACTGTAACACATCCAGGAGCATGCAGGAAATGCTGCTGCTGCAGGATGATAATCCCAGCAGCCCGGCGTTTCTTTATACCAATGTACAGATATTTGCCTTGCCTTTAAATCACAACAGAAAAATCACTTGAGCGAATTTCCCAATGGAACTTAAAACTGAATCCACAAAAATTGGAGCTTCTATTGCTTGCCCTGTTCACATCTGAGTTCCATCCCTAGCAATTGATGTTCACCTTGAAGGTTTAAGAGATAGCACCTCCACTGTCTTGAATGAAAGAACAGAAATGCAATCTTTAAAGCAAAATGACCCACACAACACAAGCGAAAGGCGGTCAACAGAAGCTAAATCTCTGGAAAAACATTAAAAAACTGCATCACAAAGTCAGATTTTGCAATGTAGTGCACACTCTGAGCTGCCAGGAATTCCACTGCAACACCTTAGTGAGAAAATTCTTGAAATTCAGACAGGTCCTAATGCACAATTTACTTACCTTCGGGAACGATATATCTGTAAGTTTGTATTAGTTGTGATAGATTCATTACTGTAGAATTACCCCCAGGCATCAGACTGGATCCAGAAAGTTTTTCGTCAGCAGTACCCCTGCGAGTCGGTAGGCGTCGTCATGTGGCTCTGCGTGCGTCATTGGCGCAGGGATGACGTTGCCGGAGCTACTTAGACAAGCCCACGCGCACTGGCGTCAGTTCTGTACACAACTTTCTGCGCCAGGAACGCAGAGCCATGCAAGATACTGACCACTGGTGCCATGATACTAGGGCCCTGAAAGGGATGACCTTAACTCTAGAAATCAGTTCGGAGAACGGGGAGGACGGGTGGGACGGTAAGGAATCTATCACTACTAATGTTTCTTACAGATATATCGTTACCGAAGGTAAGTAACTTGAGCATCTGAAAGAAACACGTAGTGATAGATTCCTTACCTTAGAATAGATACCCCAGCAATACCAACCCAGGTGGTGGGTCTGCGAACCAAGATCCAGGCAGTAGTGCTTGGTAAACGTGTACAGCAAGGCCCACCTAACTGCCTGACAAATGTCCTGCAAGGGAACGCCGCATCCCAGAGCAGTAGTGGCTGCCGTCGCCCTGGTAGAATGGGCGCGCAACCCCAACGGAGGCTCCTTTTTAGCCAGGAGTAACAAGCCTTTATGCACAGAACGATCCACCGAGAGATGGTTAGTTTGTGCACAGCCCGACCTTTCTTGGCGCCCACGTAGCCAACAAAGAGCTGGTCATCCACCTGGAACTGTTGTGTGCGATTCAGATAGAAAGAGAGCGCACGTTTTGGGTCCAGACGGTGGAGCCTCTCCTCCTCTTTAGAGGTATGCGGAGGCGGAAAGAATGTGGGGAAAGTGATGGTCTGCCCCATGTCAAAGGTGGTGATAACCTTTGGCAGAAAGGAAGGACGAGTCCTCGGAACAACTTTGTCCGGATGGACAGAGAGAAAAGGAGGTTTCGAAGAAAGAGCCTGGAGCTCACTCACTCTTCTGGCAGAGGTGATGGCAACCAGGAAAGTAGTCTTTAGAGTTAGAAGACGAAGAGGGCAATTATGAAATGGCTCAAAGGGAGCGCACATCAGGAAAGTAAGAACTAGATTCAAGTCCCACTGAGTCATCACAAAAGGAACAGGAGGAAACATGTGCGTGATGGCTTTCAAGAATCTATTTACAACAGTGGACTTGAAAAAGGAAGGCTGATCTGGGAGCTTTAGAAAGGCAGAAATGGCTGAGACATAGCCCTCGATAGTGCCCAGAGCAGAGCCCTGCTGGGCCAAAGAGAAGAAAAAGAAGGACCTCTGAAAGAGGGGCAGAAAGGGGATCCACAGCCTTTGCTGTGCACCATGCCACAAACTTATTCCACCTACAGGCGTATACCGTTTTTGTGGAGGGGCGCCTGGCTGCCAGAATAACATCACAGATTCCGGGAGGCAGGTCGAAAGACTTCAACTGCCGTCGCAAAATCTCCACGCAAGGAGGTGGCGACTGGACAGGTTCGGGTGGAGGACCATACCCTGCTGCTGCGACAGAAGATCCTCCCGAAGAGGCAGACGAATCGGGGGATCGATGCTCATACCGAGTAGCTCGGGATACCATACTCTTCGAGGCCAGTCCGGAGCCACAAGGTTGACTTGGGCCCGGTCACGCCCGATTTTCAGCACTCTGGGCAGAAGTTGGATAGGCAGAAAAGCATACAACAGACCGCAACTCCACTCGCGACGGTGAGTGCCGCCTTTGAAATTCCAACTGATGACATTGCGCATTCTCTTCAGTGGTGAACAGATCTAACCTCGGATCGCCCGAAGCTCCAGAAGGTTGATATGGAGCTTGGACTCCGCCGGAGACCAGAGGCCTCTAATCTCCTCCTCTCCCATGTGGCCGCCCCATCCCAGAAGGGACGTATCCATCACGATTGTATGATCCGGTTGGGGAAGGGAGAGGGATCTGCCATTGACCAATATCACGATTCGTGAACCACCACTGCAATTGTCGTGCAGTGCCCTCCGAGATCTGGACGTGATCGGACAGGTTGCCCTGATGCTGTGCCCACTGGAACTTCAGGTCCCACTGCAGAGCCCGCATATGCCATCTGGCATGATCCACAAGCAGAATGCAGGAGGCCATCTGGCCCAGTAGCCGGAGGGTCATCCTGACCGAAACCCGGGACAGAGGCTGAAAGATCAGAATCATAGCCTGAATGTCCCGGACCCGCTGTTCGGGAGGATAAACCCAAAACCGCGCAGAGTCCAGAACCGCTCCGATGAAAGGGAGCTTCTGCGAGGAATCAGGTGCGACTTCAGCACATTGATTGAGAACCCCAGCGAATGCAGGAGATCAGCCGAAGTCTGGAGGTGGGAGACAACTGCCTGGGGCGAGCCCACCTTCAACTGCCAGTCGTCGAGATAGGGGAAGACAAACTCCTGATCTGCGGAGAAGAACTGCGACCACCGCCATCACTTTTGCGAACACCCGAGGGGCGCTAGTAAGGCCAAAGGGGAGCACGGTGAACTGAAAATGCTCGTGGCCTACTGTGAATCACAGGTAGTGTCTGTGGGCAGGCAGGACGGGGATATGGAAATAGGCATCCTGCTATGCCAACGCCACTATCCAGTCTTGTGGGTCTGTGGCAGACAAGACCTGAGCAAGGGTGAGCATCTTGAACTTCTCCTGCCAGAGGAAGCGATTAACGTTCCGAAGGTCCAACATAGGACGCAGGCCCATGTCCTTCTTTGGAACCAGAAAGTAGTGGGAATAACAACCACGACCTACTTCTGGCGTCGGAACGCGCTCAATGGCCCCTATGGCCAGGAGGGATGCAACTTCCTGCTGGAGACGTGCCAAGTGATCCCCTGACATGCGGTGGTACTGAGGTGGCATGGATGGAGGGGATGTCTCGAAGGGGAGGGAGTAGCCCCTTTGGACAATTTGCAGCACCCACTTGTCCGAAGTGATGTCGCGCCAGTGGTGGAGATGATGGCGTATTCTTCCACCCACTGGCGTCTGATGAGCCTGAAAGGACGGACTAGGAAGGCTTGGAAGTGGATGCTGTGGGGGTAGAGGTGGACTGGCCAGCGCGCTGGCCCCCTGAACCGCCTCGATGGTTCCCACGTCTGCAGTCATGCTGAGATTGTTGCTGCTGTGGCCTGTGGCTCTGCGAACGCTGCTGGGCGCCCATTCCATGGCCACAAAAGGATTGAAAAGCAGAGGGCAGAGGAGGCCGAGCGGCCAACAGGCCTAAGGACTTGGCCGTAGCCCGGGAGTCCTGGAAGCGCTCCAACGCACTGTCTGCCTTGTTGCCAAAAAGGCGAATACCATCAAAGGGCATGTCCATCAAGGTGTTCTGGACATCCCCTGAGAAGCCAGTTGTCCTCAACCCGACGTGGCGCCGAAGCGCCACCGTCGTGGAAATCATCCTGCCTAGTGAGTCGGCGGTGTCTAGCCCACAACGTATGGTGAACTTCACTGCATCTCTCCCGGCCGCAATCGCCTGAGTGAGAACTGCCTGGGCCTCCTACGGGCAGTTAGGCAGCACCAGCGCAACCTTGTCCCACAGAGAGTGGGTATGACGGCCCAAGAGGCATGCGGTGTTCACTGACCGCAGCCCTAAGCTGGCAGATGAAAACAGCTTCTTGCCAAGCTGATCCAGCTTCTTGGATTCCCTATCCAGAGGTGCGGTAAGGAACACGCTTTGGGAAGCTGAGGCTTGGACAACCAAGCTCTCAGGGGTAAGGTGTTGGGTAAGGAAGAGGGGGGTCTGGCCACGTTCCTATCCACAGGAGCCCCTGTGTTGAGACTGGACCAGGTGCCCAAAAGAACGTCTGTCAGTGTTACATTAAAAGGCAGTAAGGGCTCCGAAGAGGTAGCCGCCAATTGGAGCACTTCTGTCACGAGATTAGTCCTGACGGCCACCGTAGGGAGTTAAAGGTGGAGAGCCTTGGCTGCCCTACGCAACACCACTGCGTAACTGGCTCCCTCCTCCGTAGCCACGGTAGGAGGAGACAAAGCCAGGGTCAGTTGAGGTATCAAGACCACTGGCTTCCCCAAATCCTCAGCCCAGTCGGCATCATAAGCACAGTCCTGTGCTAGAGGGTTCTCAGACCCCTCTCAGTCCTCTGAAGTCTGTGGAACAAGCTCAAAATAAGGAGGAATTACATAGGACACCAAGGGTCACATCGGCGTCGGTATCGGCCAACGTCGATCGGGCACAGTGTCCGGGTCAGGGCTGAACCTGGGGACGATGTCGTCCCGAGGAGCTGGCGACTGCGGAAGCGGTGCCGGGGAGATCGGCGCCGGTGGAGGTGTCACAAGGTCGACCGGCATTGATCGGGGTACGATCCCAGATCCCTGGGGGGCATGCGGCGTCGGGCCGGAGCCACCGGAGTTGGTAAAGTAGGACCCCCCCTGTCAGGCCCGCAGGCGCACCAGCGGGGCCAGACGGCCCAAAGAGTCGGGCCCTGGCAGCAAGAAACTCTTTCACCTGAGCAGGCGTCGCCCCTCGCACCCGGAAAGAGGGGGTAGACTGGAGGCGACTTAGCAGGCTCAGCTGGAGCCGCGGGGGTGGCACCGCCCGCACCCTCAGCCGCGTCGCGCGACGGGAAGTCGAAGAGCGACGACGCTTCTTCTACTTCTTCTTGGAATGCTTCCAGATAGTCTTCGGCGCCATAGCCCGGCAGTCGGGGAACGACTTGGGGTCGAGGTCGCGCCCCAGGCAGTAGAGACACACGCGCTGGGGGATCAGTCACTGGCATCGTGCGATGACAGTCCCCACAGTTCTTGAAACCGGGCATTCCTACGACACTAAGAGTCTATCGACTCGAAAGAATTGAGACAAAAAGGCCTCGAAAAAGTCAGTCAAAAATTGACTGGGGGTCCTTGCTCTTCCCGGATCTGCGCTTGCTGGCACAGAAAAAGAAAGAACTGACGTCAGCGTGCGTCTAAGTAGCTCCGGCGACGTCATCCCGGCGCCAACGACGCACGCGAAGCCGCACGATGATGCCTACCGACACGCAGGGGTACTGCTGACAAAAAACTTTCCGGATCCAGTCTGACGCCTGGGGGTAATTCTAAGGTAAGGAATCTATCACTACGTGTTTCTTTCAGATATAGGCTGTACAACTGTTAAGACTTAGCTGGATCAATTGTTTCAGGGAGCGTACCCAAGGCCATTGAGCTGCTGCAAGGGTCTGGGTTCAGCCTAGGCTAAAGGTGCCACGTCTTTGTGCAGGAGGAGTTTCTCTGACTCAAACAATAGGAGAGTTGTGGGTGTGGTTCTATAGGGCAGTATGAACACTCCTGCCAGCACTCAGCCTCACTCTTGCCTAAACTTGTGTTTGCCATCCCTTCAGGTATCCAGACTTCTTCCTCAGACTCTCGCTGTTCCTGTTTGCTGTATTGTTTTGAACAACTCCTTTTTCTTTCAGAGACCTGCTCCATTGCATTCTCTGTGATTTTCCAGAGCAAGCCTATCCGGTGTTCTTTTGCAAGTTGGTAGCTTCTGATTCTACTGGCTTTCACCCAGAGCAGCAATTCATGGTGGTCCAATCTGAAGATTCAGAATGCGAGATAAACAAGCCATGGTTTCTCTATTTCAAATCCGGTTTCCCATGTTTCCCCCTGGCCTTTACAAAATGCTTACACTAAGGGTGGAGCAGGCGTAGTGCCGCTACGCAAAGTTCCACGGAGTTGGAAAACCACTCCATGGAACTTCGCTCCGTGCCCTCCCAAAGTAATTATAAAGTAATAAAAAAGGCTCTTACCTGCCGTGGCTGCCTCCCCCTCGGCATGGCCACTCTCCTTCCTCGTCCTCACCATCCTTCTTAGATAACCCAGGCTTAGCTAATACAAGCTTCTGGGGAGGCATTAGGCTTGTAATTAACTGTCTACCCTTCTTTCTGGTTAATCTTGACAACAACAGACGTCAGCCAAGATACTTGGCACTCACTGTGAGATATGATTCAAGAGCCTTGACCCCAAGAAAACTCTGCAACACAGTGAAATGTTCAAATGCCATAAGCGGCCAGCATCTCCGCTGATTCAGAGGATTTAGATTTGCCTTCAGCAAAATATCAGTTTTGGACTGAATGCCTAATTAATGTTACTGAGCACCGCAGCCGTAATGCAAATTCCAGAACCAAAGAGGGTTTTGCACTTAATTTGCATTCCTGCACAATTTCCGTCAAGTCCTCCCTTAAACACAACACCCCAGAGCCATAACAGCAGTGGGAGTTACCCGTGCTAGCCTTTAATAAGAGATTTTTTTTAACTCACCTCAATTCTTCACGGGAAGCTGTACAAAATGTAACTGGTGGTCGTACAAACTAGAGAAATCTGGACTTAAGAGAATTATATTGGTGACCACCATGCTAAATCCATTTTTCAGTATCATACTATCCTTTACCACTTGATTATATGATGCTGTGACTATCACCAGAGCAAGTACATTATGTATTGAACTATAGTCTAATTCCAGTTTTGCTGTGCTTCCCAACTGTATTTTAAGCTAATTCCACCTAATCGTCAAACATTTTATGGACTATGAATACCCTGACATACCCTTTTGCTTATGCTTCCCTTGTTCATCTCTCCCCACCTTTTAACAGCCTGCTGTGCTGTGGAATGGGATTATAGTGACCTTTATTAATGCACCAATTACATTTAATTAGGGTCATTGCCACAACAGGGAAGAGAAGGGTGTATTTTAAGAAAGTCTTGTGTAGTTTAGTAGTTTTGCCTGCACAAAGCATGCTATGATATTTGGGGACCAAAATTGATATGATCATGGAGCCATCACATTACATCACCAACACGTCGCATACAGTTTATTTTCTACATTTAAGGGGGAGAGGGGTAATAACTATTAGAGAATATTGAACATAGCATGATTTTTATAGCACAAATTTAGGGGATGAACACATAGCTATGGATATATACAAGAGTAATAGGCCATTTCAAATTCAGTCAAGTATTGAAAAAGTAAGTTGAAAGTTCCTTTTATGCAGGGGTGCTTCTACTTTGTATAGTCTTGAAAGTTTGAGCTAGTTCTAATTCTGGGAATTAGCTTCTGGCCTTTGAGCCTGCCCTCAGGCAGAACTATTTATAATAATTGGCTAACCTTTCTGATATTCCTCATTACAGCAGATGATATGGAGTTTTGGAGAAGGCAATAATTGCATTCTTGTGTCCGAAGTCTGCACCCTAGGGGAGCCCTGCCCACAGTATTTCATATTAACTTGATGTAGGAAAGTAGGATCTGCTTTAATAGTCAGCACCAATTTTTGCTGGTATCATTGTTTTTCAGACTAGTCTGACTGGGATCCTGCTAATCAGGACACCAGTCTCTGTGCTTCTTCCCTAAATTGGACATGGTGAGTGCTTAACTACACCCCAGATTGGCTATTGATGTACCCTTGTAAGTCCCTAGTGTATGGCACTAAGGGGTCCCCCGTGGGCTGAAGCACGTTTTATGCCACCAATGGGAGGCCACTCAAATTGTGACCACAGGCCAGCCTGTGTAAGATGGTGCTGGCACCACTTACAACAGATATAAGTTTACTTATATCTGAGGTCAATGAACCTAAAACCTATAAGTCACCCCTAAGGCAGGCCTTTCAATCCTGAAGGCAGGGTGCTCGGTTATGTGAGGGTGCCCCTGCCAGAGCACATTCTCCAGGGTTGTGAGTGCATCAGCCATTACGATATATAGAGTGGCCATACCTCAAAAAGCAATGGCTAACTTGAATCTGGCTGTAACGAACTCTGTCGTGTTTGGAATCACATATGTTGGAATCATACCTCCAACACCGTAAACAGTGTTGGAGGTATGACTCCATGTTTACGGTGTTGGGGTATGATTCCATGCACTATAACGCTCCTCCAGGAGGCCCTCAGTGCTCCCAGTACCAGTCTTCTAGACCCGGACAGAAACCTATGCCAACCAGAGATAATTCTGCCCTCCAAGCTTGAGCAGGGGAAGTCAGGACAATAGGTTTCCTGTCATAGGGAGATTTGACCACTTCCCAGAGAGGACTTATTGTATTGGGACAGGGTGAGGGAGCTTGCCTACGCCACTAGAATGCTTTGAAGGACACATTTGGTGCCCTCCTTGCATACTCCAGTTGGAACCAGTTCAGAGAGCAGTTGGCTCCCGCGTTGGGACGAAACTGGACATAGGACATGGTAGTATTCTCCCCACTGTCCAGCCCCGCCTGTGGGAGGGTCCTCTGAATCGTCCCAACCCTTTCCTTAGGGTACTTAAGGGCTTACCTGTGGGTGGTTCCTTAGATTCGTCATGGGACAAGATTCAGATCCAAAATAACTTCATCTCCAACCATCTGGGCACTATTGGACTTCGTTTTGGGAGCCGAAACTGCAACTGGGAGGACTCCTGCTGCTCCTGGACTCGTCATCCTGCCAGTCTTCTGTGGCTATTCTGCATAGAGGTTCTTCTACAGGCCTGTGGACACCCAAACACCCAAAGGAATCACCCATGAAGTGAAGGAGTCACTTCCCTGTATTCCCTGGATCTGCAGGCACCACACGAAGCTGACCGGTCTGCTGTTTCTGAGCTCCAACGGAGTCCGAAAGTTTCAGCAACACAGGTGGTGGTTCTGCAACTCCCTCAAGGCCTGCCCGGTCTTCACAGAATCCCTCGTCTGAACTGCTAGAGCAGTACCCCTGTGCACTGCGTTGACTTGCCGTTGCCAATGTTTGTTGACTATTCATCCGAGATCTTCAGGCACGAAGAAGCTCCAGCCTCAAGCATCTCCTGCAGCAAAGATCTTCGCCTGCACCGCATCCTCTGCACAGTAGGCCTTCATCCTTTGGTGAGCTGCTCAAGGCCCTCTTGCGACTCCTGTGAGTTCGGCCCATAGGGCCTCTTGAGGGTCTTCTTTGGATCCAGAGGACTCCCCTGCTTGCTCGGGCCTGCTCTGATTTACCTGCTCATGGTGAGTCATTTGGACCTTGCTGGTCCAGACACTGTACCTTTTTTGTCTAATACGTTGTTTGCTGTTGCTGGTTGGCGTCCCTGCCGGACACTGACCCCCCCCCCCCAGCTCTTGACATTCAACGGGGACGGCTCGAGAACGGCTCCTGATCTTCCACAGTAGTGCCTGGTCCGCACAGTTGCAACTTCAGGGGCACCGTTAACTCACCTGTAGCTTCGACATCGGTGGGCATTCATCTTCCATGCATCCGGGTCACTTCTAAGTGGCATAGACGCTGTCCCCTCTGCTTGCAGGTACCACTCGTCTTGAATCCACCTTTGGGTTCCATCGGACTCTTTCACCTTCATTACAAGCACATCTTCACTGAAGTCCTCCATTGTAGTCTACAGCGGTTTCTGGCGCCACTTCGCACCCAGCTTCCCTGATGTAGGTATTCTGGTTCCCGAGGTATCCACGGGTGGGATGACTCTTCAACCTTCCATCTTCCACAGGTTTTCTTCAGGGTCTGCTGGGAAGGGTCCTTCTTAAAAACTGCAATGGCGACTTACCCATCAACTTGTATTGAGTCTGCGGTCATGTTCCCACTCTGCATACGGCCTCTGTGGGTGTACTGGCCTTGGGTGGTTCCTTAGGTCCCCAACTCTTCTACGTCTTCTGGGTCCAGTCACGACTTAGGTCGTGGTTCGCATTCCACTATTTTAGTATATAGTTTGGAGTCCCCCTGGAGACCACTTTGTATTTATGCTACTTATGTGTTCTATTATTAAAGTATGTGTTTTGTGGTATAGCTCAGGTTAGGAGATATTGCAATGTGTTAGTGAGTGTTTATAGTCAATACATATTTGTAGAACTACACTGTGTAGTTCTTTTTCTTTGAGCCACACAAAAAGATTAAGTACTGGTAAAACCTGCTTTACACCCCTTCTGGACTACGCGTGAAGGCTGCTCTCCGCAGCTACCACTTAGAACACTTTCTAAGGTTGTCTAAGACCATTAAAATCACCATATGTGTTGTATGTATTAGTGCAGGGTGCTACACTTACATAAGCCGGCCTCCTACACTTGCCTATTGCGGATGATTGTCTTTTGTTCCTCTGGATGTTTCTTCCCTCTACAATGGCTCAATTTATAGTGTCACATTTTTCAATGAAACATATTGTTATTATTTTACAGTTGTGCAGTTCAGCAGCAGGAACATATTTTGATTCCTTCTATGGCAATTTAATGATGGATTATTTTGAAAAGACATATGCCTGAAGCACCAGAGTTGGGGAGTATTTTAAGGATGTGCATATTTGGATTAGGTTTGTAGCTCCAGTATAAATACACTATGTCAGTGCATAGCTCCACTGATTAATAATTAATGGGAGTCTGACTCAGAAATAATGGGGGTTGAATTTTACTAGTTCCATCTCTAGAGTTACACTGGAATTTTTAGAAACTAACAATATTGTGGACTAAAACTGTCTGGTGTAATTTTTTTTTAAGGCTATTTCAGTTTTTGATGCCCTTACTTGCCACCCTAGAAGCACGATTAGAACTATTGCCTACAGAGAATCTTTATGTGCTAAAGGAACAAGTTACTTACCTTCTGTAAAACTCTTTCTGGTAGAGACCATATAAAGCCACATATTCCTCACCTTTTGAAAAGTCCCCAGGTGTCAGACTGAATCAGGAAGATTTGTCAGCAGTATCTTTGTGTACCAATAGGTGGTGCCATGTGGGTCCCCTCTGATGCGGTTCCACTCCTGAATTGATGTGCAGAACCCATGTAAGCACCACCGGTGCACACAGACATAAGTTGCTTTCTAGTTTGTCCGTCACCCTAGACACAGTGCCCCAAGAGTGATACTGATCAAAAGCAAGGCCAGATTCCTAGACTTGTGATATTATTACAATGCTGTGTCCAATCAGAAAATGGGGAGGATGGGAGTGATGGTAAGGACTCTGCAGCTTGAGTCTCTACCAGAAAGAGCTTTATCGAAGGCAAGTAACTTGTTCTTCTGTTAAGAGACTTTTAGCCGTAGATTCATCACCTTTTGAATAGATACCAAAGCACTACCTATTGGAAACCAAAAAGTCCTGCATGACTGAGCAGGCCGAAAGGCCCCAGTGAATCTGACCATCCAGACAATGGCAGATGTCTAGGACAGGGACCACCCCCACGACCGCCACCTCTCCTTTTAACTTCTAAATACAGACTTGATGGATGGGGTCCCCAGGGGCTTAGGAGTTGCATATAAATTACAAAAAAGGACCTGGGTGATGGGGTCACTAGAGCCAGGCCTTATGGCCAGCCCCCCTCACTGCACATGGCTGAAGGCAGTGTCCAATGTGGGGTTGGCTGTCTTGGGGGATGGCTACAGGGCATTGCCACAGCATTGAGTTGGCTGCATGAGGGGGGTTGGCTGCAGGTCATTTCCTGCCGCCAACCCTACTTCCGCTGTGCACGACCAAAGGCCCTGCGTATTGTGGGATTGGCTGCCTTTACAGAGTTTGGCCACAGGGCCTGGCAGCACGCCAGGCCTTGTGATCAACCTCCCACTGCGCATGGCCGAAGGCCAGTAACCAGTATGAAGAACAATTATCCCTACGTTCTAGTCACAGTCTATTACTTGTGAGAAATATCAGAGCTAATACTGGCCAAAGAATCACAGTAATCAGATATTCTGCAAAAACAATTTAGTTTAATTTTAAAAAAGATTAAAAAATGCAGAACCCTCATGAAATACAGCAATAAAAAAAAAATCATGAAAAGTCCAAAACGGATTCCAACACTTTGTGACCAAATGAATCCTTACCTAACCTTACTCCATCAATCTAGTAGTGGCGTAAGAAAGTATGTGGAGTGGCCTAGGTGCCTGCTCTTCAAATCTGCAATGAAACACCACTGAAATTAGGCCAAGAGGCCACCACCCCTCTAGTGGAGCGTCCCTGAATAGAGAGGCAGGAATGCAAACATTAGCTGACTTGTATGTTACAGAAATAGCCTCCATGATCCATCGACTAATGGAAATACTAAATGCCACCTTGGTTAGTCTGTCCCCAAAAGTAATGAACAAGTTATCAGATTTTCTGAAATCCAGGGTACGATCCAAATAAAGCGATACAGTTTTCCTAAAATCTAGCAAATGGAGCAACCTTTCAGCTTCAAAAGTATTGGGAAAGGAGAAAAACGTCCTGCTCCCTATTAGGCAGGGAAGGATTTTAAGAGGAAAACCTGGATCTGTACTCAAAATGGCCTCATCAATTAGAATCCTTAAACCAAGAGATTTACACAGTAAAGTCCTTAATCCCCCTATACACCTAGTTGAGGTTATTGCAACCAAAAAGACAACCTTCAGAGTCAGCCACTTTAACTCCTCTGAAGGAGGTTCAAAGGGAAAACCCTGAAGTGAAGTAAGAACCAACTGCAAATCCTAAGGAAGAAAAAAACTACCAAACCCCATTAAATGGGAATTCGCCACGGGGACTATGAAAAGTCTGAATAGCAGCCCATTGACGTCATAAAGTAGCCACGGAAAGGCCCTTATTAAAACCATCCAATAGGCATTGCAACACTGCTTGAATTTCACAAGTAGAAAGAGAACCGATTCCGCTCACATCATCTCTGAAAGTTATTTCAATACCTCGAATAGTAAGAGAGTTGCAGGAAGCATGGAATGCTGAATTACAGCTGCCAGATGATCAGGGACCCCTTTACTCCTTAACCCATCCCTTTCAGGCTGAAAGAAACAGCAGTCAGAGGGAAAACCTCTTGAGAAACCAGAGGAGAATGGAACAGAGGAATTCTCCAATGAGGTAGAAGAGACATTGAACGAAGCAGGGGAAACCACAGTCTCCTGGGCCAAAAAGGTTCCACCACTACTATCTCGGTTCTTTCCCTCTGAATGTTTACCTACAATTTATTTGTTAACCACATGAGCGCTAGCGAAATTCTGCCCCTGTGCTCGTTTTTTAAAAAACCCATTATTCATGACGAGCTGGGCTCGTCATGAGCGTGCGAGGAGGCTACCTCATGACGAGCCCAGCTCGTCATGAGCGTCGAAGGGGTTAAAGGAAGCGGAGGGAAGACAAAGAAGCTGGCAAGGCCACAGAATGGACCAGGCATCCACTCCCCATGCCCCCCCATTGTTGGATTTAAAAAACATAATTGTTTCTGCAGTGAGTTTTCTGCGAAGGCAAGCAGAGGGAAGACATACAGAAGCTGTCAAGGCCACAGAATGGACCAGGCATCCACTCCCCATGCCTCCCCATTGTTGGATTTCAAAAACAGAATTGTTTCTGCAGTGAGTTTTCTGCGAAGGCAAGCAGAGGGAAGACATACAGAAGCTGTCAAGGCCACAGAATGGACCAGGCATCCACTCCCCATGCCCCCCCATTGTTGGATTTCAAAAACAGAATTGTGTCTGCTGTGTATTTTCTGCGAAGGCAAACGGAGAGAAGACATACAGAAGCTGGCAAGGCCACAGAATAGACTAGGCATCCACTCCCCATGCCCCTCCATTGTTAGATTTCAAAAACAGAATTGTGTCGCCTGTGTGTTTTCTGCGAAGGCAAGGCATGACCTGACCATGCGCTGCGTGGAATTGCATTTACTGTTGGCAATTAAATATTCTATTCAATTCAATTTTATTCTGTTTCAAAAATATAAAACCATAAAAGTTATTTTCACATGTTAATTACATAAAATCACATCTTGTCACAAATGGAACATATTTCACGACATTCCATAAAAAAAATTAATAGATAATACTACAAAATTCATGTATCAATATGCGTAAGCAATAAGTTGATTATCTGGCAACATGATTGCACCGCCCATACCTAAAATTGATTTTTAAAACAACCTAGACCCCTATCGGCAGTCAATAGTCAATCAAGACAGGCCCTGGATTTTACCACAGATTTCAGATACCCAAGAACAAAAGAAATACACTCCTCCTTTAATAATTGTAAAAACAGGAGAGCTGGACGCGCCTGTTTAAAATCCATCCTTTTCAATATCGGCACAATAAAAAACTTCCTAGGGACCATGTAAAAGCTACAGAATAAAACAAAGTGTAGCAAATCCTATGGAGACTCTCCGTCGCAGCTACAGGGTGCTAACACTTGCCCTCTACTACTCCCCTTAGGTACGGCGAGCAGGAGGTGAAAAAGGTCCAATCGAAACCTTGACAGTAAAAACTGTTCATAGGCGCTAAAAGGTCCCAGTAGGTAAGGCTCAATTGATAATGTAGTCTTTAACATTATAAATTTACATACGCTGGGTTTACACAGTTCCAGCTCTTCCCTTTCCAATCTCCTGAGGTTGCCGAGGGACTCCTTATTGTCTCCACAACCTGTTTGGTTATTAAAACAGGGTCGGTGTACAGTTCACCTCAGCTCAGTCTTTCAAAGTTATCCTTAATGAATTTGAGCCAAGGGATGCAGAGCGCACGGTCGAGAGTCATACACTCCTTTAAAATCATATGACTCAGAGTCAGGTCCTTGTTCAACCAGGTTTTTAACCAGAACATTAAGGGCAGATGGCCAGTGTATCATTTAAGAAAGGCACCCCAAGTTCCTCGTGTACCACCAATTAAATATTACTTTACATTAACATAGACCTTAGAACATACACTTCATGGGGAGCCGAGTTCATGTTGACTATGAACTACAGATAAATGGGTAACCTAACCTGCACACAGTGTACTCTAAGGAGAGAGTCTGTACCACACAGTTAGCCTATCATCAGAAATACATCATAGAGTATGATAAAGTATATATTACCCACAGTGTAAACTATCAAAACATGTCCAAAGATAGACTATTCACTTAAAATAACCAGGGTCTGAAGGTGCTAAAGATCATACTACCTGCAGCTTTCATACTTTTTGAAAACTTTACAGATAGCCCATCTTCTGAAGCAAAACAAGCACATGTACATAGGTTGGTACCTGGTGCACACAGTCTACTATGCTAGTAGAAACTGTCATGCTGAGGCAATCCTGTCTAATAACTCAAGGCGGCTTACAATATTTCGTATGTAATACGTAGAATCTTAACCCTGTTGGAAACTGTTTCTGCAGAACCAAAAAACTTGTGTGGAACATGTCGTCACCTGCACCCAGAGTAACTCTTCAATACAAAGATTTATAATGTGTTTAATACCTCTACACACCTATGATGCATTAGGAGCACACGCGTTTTTTGTACACTTACACCCATTGGCTGTACACAATTAGATAAAAAGCAATATTGTAATTACCCGCTACTTGGTAAACTGTGAAACAAACTAACACTCATTGGATGATGTCATCAGTGATGTCATAGAACATGTCATATGTGAGGTCATAAGCAGTGCATGGCAGGGACACAAGTTAAAGTTAGATCGGCTAACTATAACCAGTGACTTTTTGTGGTTATTTTTCGTTCAAACGTTAACGTTTGCACAAAATAAAAAAAGAAATCACCGGTCATAGCCGATCTAACAAGAACACACATACATATATATACACATATATATCACCAGGACATCATCCCAGGTGTATTCAATACAAATACACATAAGGTAACATATATATGTTCATATGTTATCTCCATTGCAATTTGGCAAGGGTGAAAGCCTAAAGTCCAACATTAAGACTATTACATGGGTTCTCATCCTAGTCACATTTCTTATGCTTGAGGAATACAAAATCAGGCAATTTAGAGGGGTTGTCCATTTTACTCACTCAAACACTTGAAAGTTATACACATATTTTAGATGCTTGATTGAAATGGACAGAATGATGCTTTCTATTTGATTTGCAATTTGTAACAAAAACATTTAGAACTGTGTTCTCAGCACACTGATCTATGCTGATTAGTGTTGGAGCAAAGAATTGGGGCACACCTACTAAACTTTCACACAGCGCAGGGCTGCAAGCGCTGTTGCTGCACTGCGTTGTGTGAAAGGGAGACAGCAAAAATGTTCCATATTTACAAAGATATGGAGCATTTCTGCTCTCTGCTGGCGCACTCTGCGCTGCCTACTGCATGTGGAATGCATTTCCGACATTCAGCTTGTTGTGGGCTAGGTCTCCAGAGTATCACTGTGGGGTGCATCCAGCCCTCGTTTCTCTCTTGAAGGGTGTCACCAATACTTCAGAGGGAGCTTGACAACCTCACTGGGACGGGTGCATGCTGGGAGGACGATGCTTTGAGGCCTCTGGCTCCTGCCTACTCATGCACCAGGGCACAGGCCGATCAAGGTGTGGCATTGAGCCTGTGAGGAGTGTTTTGGACAGTCAGCCTGTTTCCCTGGTTACACGTAGAGGGGGTGTGTGTCTCTTGGGCCTCTCCTCCACTCCAGGTCATTGGCACCAGACCCAGTTCTGCCGCTGCGGTCACTGCTCGTTTTGTCAGGCACCGGCATCTTTAACTTCACAGCAAGGCCATGGCCTTCCTTTGGCATTCCTAGAACATTTCCGGGGTGGGCGCAGTTTGTCCCTTGGGTGCCCAGAGGGTTCACCCACTCGTGGGCAGTAGCATGTGGGGTGATGCAGCACAGTCCTCCAAGGATCACTACGATTATGGGCCTGATTACAAAGGAGCTCTGATCCACATGTCCAGCTCCACCACTGGTGTGGCCACCCTCACCTTGAAACTAGATAATTGTTGATTAAGTTATCCTAAAGTAGAAGAAAGAAGGCGATGAAAAAAAATAAAAGTAAAAGTAAAAAGCAAGGAAGGCACCATGGAAAGAATAACAATCATTTCTAAAAAAAGAGGCAGGTTCCTGTCTTCAGAAAACAGTTGAAAACAAGGAGCTGGTGTGGGTGCAGCTCTCAATTACGACTCTAGCTCACGCGGCAGTCCAGTTGTTGCTAGAAGGAAAGAGTCAGGCCAAACAGAAATTGTTGGTAGTCGAAAGCCTCAATATCCTATTTAATAAAGAGACTTCTGCTACTATCATTTTTTCAAGGAGTGCTTTAACTGCCCACACACCTAAAATCCCCGCACAAGAATGGATCGAGTAGGAAGGAGCTACTGTTGGCTCAAAATGAGAAAATACGAGCAACCATAGCCATATAAGAATAGCATGCTAAACAAAAAACGAGCAAAGAAAGAGGGAGCTGTTGGTTACTTAAACATAATGGAGTCAGTATTACACAGAGAAGGTAGTATTTTTACTTAGTTGAATGCAGGATACAAATATTTTACAACAACCGCTAGCATTTACTCAACCATTTGATAAAATGTCCACTACAATATTTAAGGTCAGCAGTAGAGAAAAGGAAAAAAAAAATTGGAAAAAATGTCTCTTAAAATGTTACATTTTCTTGGATGGCAGTCAAGTCCTGCTCGAGCTCCCATGAGTTGAAGGTCAATTAACCACTAACAGCTTCCTTTGTGAACTGCAACAACGTATTTACACGAAATGCACAATCTGGTTTAAAACGTTATTTTCAGAACCAAAGCAGAATTATTATAAAACAGGCTGCAGAAAACGTACACCGGAAAATGTCTGTAAAATCTCTTATGGACCCGAAGTTATGCCCCAACCCCCCACCCCCTCCCCCAACACAACTAATTAACAGCAGGTGTCGTTTTAAATTTTTTCGAATATCGATTTAATGCTTGGTTACTAATCAATACCAACTTGCAACGTGTATGGCTATCATTTCCTTTGTTCCTTTCAATACATTTCTTTCCAATTAAAGCACACACCATTTGTTTAAGGCTTGTCATTTTAACATTGTATGAACAGGAAACTCATTTTTGACTGCAAAAAGTGACTTGTATAGATTAGATTAATTTACTGAAATTGACTAAAAGATGCCACACTTTGTATTGTCTTTTGGTTAATAAATCAAATTAACAGTTTGTTCCGTTATCATCCTCCTTTACAAAAGCAAACACTTTACAGATGCCTCCAAAAATAATATTTGAGTCTTGCTTAGTGTTTTTTTCTCTCACACGGGAAAGGTAATCTGAGATTAAGGGTATATCACTCGATAGATCTTGGATGGACAGATGCAATAGTTTAGCAAACAGTTAGTTGCTTCTTTGCTTCTGCACCTGTACCTGCCAGAGTCCTCAACAGTAAAACTCGCTGAAGCTTAACAGTCATGAGACAGGAATCACATATTCTTTAGGCGGTTTGAGGCAGGTGATGGGGCGTCTGGCCTTCAGGAGTGCAGCTCTGTGGACATAGTCACAAGACATAAAAGTCCTATGAAGCGAGCACCTGCTAAAAACCCTGCATAGAAGTAGTGAGACTGTAGGGACAATCTACAAAGCCATATATTAAGGCACACAAAAAAACAGTCAGTCAGTACGCTTTTCTTTCCTAATTCTATTGTCTATGATGATCACTTAGATAGTGTGCCCACTCTAGTGTTACTTTGCTGACAATGAAAAAATAAAGGACACCGAAAATTTGAGATGTCCCAAAAAGGAAACTTACTTTAATAAGTGTAGTTTGTGGGTTCACATCAAAATGCACTACACTACTGGGTGTTACGAATATATTATATATTATTTATCCTGCATGAACAGAAAATAAACATTCTCTTCAAATCGCTCCAGTGAAGGAATGTGGGAGCCTAACTATACTCTTATGCTACTCCCTAGTCCGGACCTCCCCATCTCATTGGGGACAGCAGTGCCCAGGTTTAGTACAAAGTGTGCTCATAAAAGGGATAAGGATGCTAAAGAGTTTTTACCTCTGGCCCGCATGAATGACAAGAGATATAGTTTAAACCTGAAAATATTTTTCACTGCTTACGTGAAGGGTTAAAAATACTAGGGGTGGGCATAAGTCATAATTTGCTGTAGCATAATTAAGTGATATTACGCAAGGAGTATAACCTGGATATGCACTTCAGTGCCAAAATGGACTCAAGATGCCTTTTGTGCTAAGAAAACAGCACTAAATGCAACAGAACAAGAACAGCTGCAGCCTCTCTTGGGAAGCCATTTTTGCTCCACATTACTCAGAATAATGCGAACTCACATAATTGCATCACTTTCGGTAATTTTCCATCACAAGAATAATGTAAAATTACTCCAATTACTTTGGAGTAATTAAAATTATGCCAGGCTTCAAATACAAGACTTGCAGGCTTTGTGGCCAGTTCCTACTACATTTTCGTCTGGGTGTTTCAAGTTAAGATAGTTATACTTTTCCTTAATTGCAAATGACAAAATGTAGGCCTAAATGTTTTGCGATTCTGCTAAGGACCATGTGTGATTCATGAAAAGAAGTTGATTTTCCAATACGTGCAGATCCAATGGGTTGCTAATATTTAAACCAATTCTACAATGTGCGGACGGCTATTTTCATGAGTTGGTGTGGAAAAAGCGTTGAAATGTTTCTCTATATATCAAGGATTTCCAGTGTAGGACTTAACCTTGAAATTACCACGAATTGTGATGTGTGAAGATTATGACTTTTTTGTATAATTCAGTGTGACACTTCGTGGGACGGGTATGTTCAGATGTGGGACCAGTGTACACCTTGCCTCTGTAATCAAGCTACACAGACTGATGAGCCCTACCAATTGTGAAACAGGTCTTGGGCGGCTTGTGTTCCGGCTCAGGTAGAACCTGGCCTGGCAGTTTGGGGTGGACTGTTCCTATTGGAGCAGGATCAAGACTGATTTGCATATAACTAAGTCCAAACTGAGGTTGCATGGTGTGCAAAATGACAATGCATGGTGATGCGGCCCACAGTATTTACTAGTGGCTGGGATTATTTCAAGCATTCCATTCAGCACATTTTTATGTACTTCAGTGTGAAAAATATGAGGTGAACTAGTTCTCTAAAAATCCAGAAAGACAAGAAATAAATGTATTTTGTTTTTTTAGACGTGCAGCCTAAGGTAATGTTGCGTACAATGTGCAATTCGACTGTGTTGGTTCTCTCCTTACTGTTGCCTTCTGATTTCAATAATTTTCTATTTCTTTTTAGTTTCTGTAAAACTCAAGGTTTTAAACCAGTTTATTCCTCATATGTCCATAAGCTATCCATACTAATACTAATACTAGTCGGATATCTGTTGGAAGAGAACAACCCCTTCTATATCTATGAGCAAACCAAATTGTTTTATTTTGAAAATGACATTTTAATTAAAACATATTTTACAGAAAACATAGTAAAATGAAAAATAAAATAGTTACATCGCATATTTTAAAGTGAATATCACTGTAAGTTGTCATCAAAAGACTGACAAACAGCACTGCTGCGCTAAGAGTGACTTAATAAATTAACAAGTATAATATTTGCCCAATGCCTCCAGTCAAGTTATGATCATTTGTATGCCTTTGTGTGCATGTTTATAACCTACCAAAAAAAAGAAATGCCTGTGAAAGAGTTGAACTGCATCAAACCAAGACAGTACTGATATTTCTTGCACATTACAAGGTAAATAGTGGAATACATATGATAGCGGGAGACTGTGCTGTGCAACGCCTACAAGAGCGCAGATCCTTTGACTATTCCATGAATGGGAAGGTCCATGGACATAAGATCAATTACAGACCCACACCCTTTCAGAGCAGTGCTGTGAGGGCAGAAATCAAAATAATATCCAAGCTTTTACTAAAACAACCAGGTAGCCAGAACATCATAATCAGAGCCTCTAGGCAGTTCGGTGGCACCGTAAAGAACAGGTGGCAACCCTGCGCTATTAAGCCAGAGATGCTACCGGTATGACACATCCGTGTGTTCGGTCAAGTGATAAAAACTGCATCAGAACAGAAGAATTTACAGTGCCATTTTGTGTTGATTGAGCGATATAACAGTCGGCACATGGATTTGTACGGCCATATCAATGGTGCACTTGTTGCAAGGTTCTGTATTCCTCTTTCACAGCACCCCTAGTTTACAGTCCATAGTTCTGAGGGAAAGGCAGACAAGTTTATTTTTCCGTGATCCTTAAATAGTTAAAGATGGGTGAAGTGAGAGTTCGGGGGTTGTGCACTCAACTCAATGCCAATCACTTGAACAAGCCACCATCCATCCCCTAAACACCATTTGAGAGGACTACATGTTTTTGCTTTCACTTTTCATTCAAAGACGTCGTATTTCTCAGGCTGAAGTGGTCTGCATCTGAATTTCGAGAAGCAGAAAAATGTGTTTGAGAAGTACCAACAAAACCCGTTCCATCTCTCTTCTATGGATAACTGAGGGATGATCCCTCTTCTACTTGCCTTTTCCATGTCACTTGAATGTTTCTATTTAGAAGGCAGTCATTACATAGCAGTATATTTCTAAATTCAGCTACAGCACTCTAGGTTTGTGGGACGAATGAAACCTCAGATTGGATTTGCCATTTTATGTACATACATGGGTGAGAAACATCAAGCAAGCCTTAACAATATAGTACAGAGATCACAACAGCACATCACACATTTACCAGTAGTGAGGGGACAAACCTGTGTGCAACTCTAATAAAATTCTGGAAAATAACATCAATAATTAAATTCCAAAGAAAGCACGGTATTCAAAATAAAAGATAATATAAAACATTTAACACGCTGCCTAAAAACTGTGAATTCACCTGATTTTTTCAAGTAGGCAATAAACCCACACAAGTTTGAATATGGTGATGATATAGTAGCTATCTAACTACATTAAAGAGGATCAAGATAAACATATAAATAGATATATACATACATATATATAGCTAAATATATGATACTATATTCGCACAAAAGAAGAGTTTGGCTCACATTTTAATTTGCAAATAGAGTAACAAGAGTTCATGGCTTCATTTCCCCCCACCCCCCCAAGCATCTCCCTGCAAGTAGTTTTCTCTTTTGAAAGCAAACATTTAAAAAAGTTGATACAGAATAAATCTATACTCTACAAAAAGCTAGAACGTACAGCTTTGGCTTATATAAATAATTCATAGCAGAATGCCATCTTTAAAAGTATAGAACTTTATATATATATAGTCATCAATTCATTGGGGTATAGTCTTCTTTAATATAAAATATACAGGAGCTAAAATCCATTTTTTATCTCTTTAAGATATAGATGTAAAAAGACATCTCCAACATGTTCCAATTATAACTTAATATATTAATTTGTATTTCTTTTAATGCTCTATTTGTGTCTAGGCTACTATTTTCTCAATATTTCATGCGTGCTCTCTATATTTCTCTTTTGCGTGCTTATTCCTAATTTTTAAAAACTGTTTCTTCAACTCTTTCCCTGCAAATTCTATTTCCCTTGCACGTGCAAAACAAATTTGGTAGCATCAGCCCTTTTCATGCACACACTGTGCACGATAGCCCGAGGCTATATGTAGGGTTATGTGATATATCTACAGTATTGCTTTCTTAGTTTCCTGCATTTTTTAAATCCAACCCCGCGCGACTCTGCTGTTCCAACGCGGCCTCGTAGCTCAACCACACTCAGAGTCCGAATTCAAGGAATCCATCTGAGCAGTCCTGCTCAGTCCTTGGCGTGGTAGGACTACATTGGAGTGGAAAGGTTTATTTGCAAAATTGCAATATATTTATTAAAAAATCCATATAAGTGCCAGATAAAGTCTAAGGTCGTTTTCAAGCACCGGGAAGCCTCTGCAGACATGTCAAGAGTTCGCAGTAGGTATCCGTTAGTCCGTGCATGACGCGCACACAAACACACACAAAAACACACATGTATATTATATTCCTATGCATGTGTATGCGTATATGTGTAACTAGATTTGTCTCATGTCCTTATTTATCATCTTGGATATCTCTGGACAGTTTATATTTGAAACCAAAAGTATGGAACCACGTGAGGTCTTAAGTCACCCAGGTGTCCATCCTCATGCGCTTCATGGAGGGGCTTTCTCGGTCGTCGGAGTTGGAGGGTCTTCCTAGCCCCATGGGTGAATGGAAATCATTCCTTGGATCTTCCCGATCACTGCCATCATACGAGCTACTGGAGCTGCTGAGGCTGTCGACTGGGGAACGTCCCATTTCCTGCCTAGATTGGTGGAGCTGCTGATGTTGCTGATGCTGTTGATGCTGCTGAAGCTGTTGCTGATGTAGTGGCTGATGTTGCTGCGAATGGAATCCAGATGGTGGTAGGCGGTCCCGGGGAGGGGAAATCGGTTCGGATTTGATATTGACATTTTGGTTGGTATTAATGGATAAGCTTGATGCCTGAGGTAACTGCCCTCCAGCTCTGCAAAGAAAGACGATAAGACAAAATGATTACAAATAGTTCTGCATCAAATTGTAATTGAACATTTAATCAGTGCTCTAAATGATGACAATCGTTTGACAAAGACAAGCAGAACAAGACAGAGGATTTCTAAAAACTGGGAAAATATGAGGTGTACAAAGAAAGGACGATAAAAATGAATCCGCAATGAACTTAAGAGAAAATAAGTGGAAATAAAGACTAAAAGCACTGGCAAATAGGAATGAACAGTAAGAATAAAAATCAGCACAAATCATTTCATACACGAATTGTGCAGACAGGAAAGCACTAGGTAGAGAATGAAAAAATTTGATTTGAGAAGAGTGTGGGTAGGATTCACATTGTTTAAATGACAAAAAGAAAGTATGTACTAGTTGCGGTCAATGCAAGGATACATGCTACCCTATTAAATAGCTTGCCTTACAATATTATAATAATATTGCTTTCAAGGCTGTCCGCACCCCCAGATGCAGAAGCCCAAGAGTGAACAGGTTGCGACCAGTGTGAAGATTACTAGACTTTGGATCTTATTAATGGTTTGAATTTAATCACAGACCAGGGAGATGGGAAGAATCTGCGGCTAGATAGGCTCTACCAGAAAGAAGGTTACCGAAGGGAAGTATCTTGTTCTTCTGACACAGACTTCTAACTACAGATTCCTCAACTTTTGAATAGGCACCTGATGGAGGCAGGTATGTGAATGGACTAAAACTAGAAAGTCCTGCAGGGCCAAAGAGGCAAAATGCCCTTCTCGGCGCACTTGACTGTCCAGACAATAGTGCCTTGTGAATGTATGGAGGAACGCCTGCATAGCTGCCTGGCATATGTTTAAGACAAGGGCTCTGTACGCTAGCGCAGTGGGAGCAGCTTTGGTCCTTGTGGAATGAGTACACAGTCCTTCTGCAGGCTGCTTTTGAGGCCCATGCTTAGCCGATCTGTATGCAGAGCATGGTCCAGCAGGAGATGGTTCTAATTTACTCAGATTTGCCTTTTTTTCCCATGAGCAAACCCCACAAACACCTTACAGTCCACTGTTTTTACAAGTGAATGTCAGATAAATTGGCTTAGAAGGGATTAATCTGGGGAATGCCGTACCTGAAGGGATTAATCTGGGGAGTGCCGTACCAGACTACAAATCTGTCCCAATGGCAAGCATAAACAGTTTTCTTCAAGGGACACCTGGCTGCCAAGATGACATCAAACACCTCTGGAAGAAAGTCGAAGGTGTTCAGCAGTCGCTGCACAATCTCGAAGCACGAAGATGTTGCAGGGATTCTGCTGGGAAGCAGAATTGTGCCTTGGGAGAACAGGATGTCAGAATGTAGGGATTGAGTCTCTACCATGTCAGTACCTGTAGGCCCAAATCAGAATAGCTCAGTGTCTTACCTGAACTCCTAACCGTTCCAGAGAAGCAGGTGATTCTGGCAACCCTAGAACATGAACCTCTAGTCCCTAAGGGAACTCTGGAAAAAGATTATCACCTTTCGTTCTCACTCATGCATGTCCATAGTAAACAAGGACAGACCTGAAAGGAGTTTACAATATTTTTATTGAAACTTTATTAGTCTATTTTGATTGAAGCACGTGTGCTGCTATTAGTAAACAAATACAACTTAGCAAAGTAATCAACACTAATAGCAGGCTGTAAACAATGAACAACCCGACCACGGCAACTAAAGATCTATCTAGGACTACCATCACTGTGTGAGCACAAGGATAGATTAGTGATCTCTGGGATTAGAACCAGACCCCATACCTGGCGTGTGTAGTTAGATGGCCCGCATCATAAGTGTAAACTCAGTTTAGAAGGGTGCTGGCCTCCCTTCTAGGACTGGTCTCTCTGCTGTAATTCTCCTCTCTGCTCTCCAAGGGAGCGAGACATGGTTTATATGATAAGAGCTATTGTGCTATGAAATGGCAGCTGTGCTACCGTGTTGTGTTTGAAAATGTTAGGAGATGTTGCTGACCGGACTCAAGAAAACAGTAGCCATGTTGTTCGACCTTATATGAAATATTCAGACTGAATCCCAAGAAGAGTCACTGAATAGCAAATAATATGTGCAGTGTACTTCTAAAATAATATAATGTCACAAACACAAATGTATTATGTGTGGCTGTGCAAAGCAGTGGCAGCCTAAAACAGCTAACACGTGCAAACAAGGGAGAACCAAATTGGTCCCAGAAGGGAAATCACTACAAAGATGGAGATTTGCCAAGGGTCAGGTGCAGAACTCTGTCCTGCTGCTCCAATAACGGGTTCTTCCAGAGGAGCAGCCTTATTGGAGGACAGATGCTCAAGCCCAGGAGTTCTAGATACCATACTCGCCATACTCAACCAATAGGTAGTAGGATTACTGGGGTCGAGTCAGTGCCGATCTTTTTGAGAACTCTGGGCAGGAGCGGTATCAGCAGAAAGGCATTCAGGAGTCCCAAGTTCCACTTGAGGTGGAACGCTTCTGAGCGAGATACGCTTTGAAAATTCCAACACACAGAAGCACATGTCACGTTCTGGGGGGTGGCAACCCGACCCTGGGTCACCTCCGGGTGTAACTGCCACTCATGATCCACTTAGTGACAGTGGCTGAACTCGTCCACCCCGACATTCAGAGATCTTGACAGATTGTTCACCATCAGGAACATTCCTTGGCTGTCCTGCCACTTCCAGAGGTGCAAGGCTTCCCGGCAAAACGTCTGTGATCCCACCCTGCCCTGTTTGATCCAGTACCACATGGCAGTGTTGTTGTCCACGAGTTCCTGAACCAGCTTCCCCTTGGTGGACAGAAGGAGGGCTTTTAGTCCCAAGCGGATGACCCTCTGCTTCAGTACATTTATATAGACTCCAATGGAGACCAGAGGACTCTGCGCTCTAACTCTCCCAGGTGGCCGCCCCAGCCCTGAAGAAATGATTCGGTCATCCCAGTCAGCTCTAGGTGGGAGAGGGATGTGTTGAAGGCCCAATTGTGGGCCAGCAACCACCAATACAGATCCTTTGTAGTATCTTCTGAAATCGGAAGATGGTCAAAGAGGTCCCCTTGATGTTGGGCCGACTGAATTCAGGGTCCACTGTGTAGCGCAAATATGCCTTCTAGCCCACTCCACCAGCAGTATGCAGGTGGCCATCAGTCCCAAAAGCCTCATAGTAGAGCTCATTGAAATCCAGGACTGAGATTGAAAGATCGGGATCACAGCCTGAATGTCCTGGACTCTTTCCTGGGGGAAATGCACAAAATGCTGTAGTCTGGAGGTAGACGAGGACTGCCTGGGCAGCCTGCCTTCACCTGCTAGTCGTCAATGTGGGGGAAGACTGGCACCCTGGACTTCCGAAAATGTGCTGCCATCAATTTCGGAACTCCAGAGGGGCACTTGTGAAGCCAAAAGGGAGCACAACAAACTGAAAAAGCTTCTTTCCTACCATGAACTGTAGGTAACACGGATGGACCAGTAAGACAGGTATAGGGAAACAGGCATCCTGCAGTTCCTAGTCTCCTGGGTATAAGGCAGACAAGACTTGGAACACTGTGTGCATTTTGAATTCCTCGATCAGAAGAAGGTATTGAGAGGGCGCAGATCTAAAATAGGTTGCAGGCCTCCATCTTTCTTGGGCACCAGAAAGCAGGAATAGCAACCACAAAGTACTTCTGGCACTTCTCTTGACAGCCCCTTAGGTCAAAAGGGGTAGCACTTCCTGCTACAAAATCGAGAATTGGTACTCCATCACTTGCTGGGGATGGGGGAGTTGGAAAGTGCAGCAGGGCAGAAAGTAAGGGTTAAAAAAAAGCACAGGCGAACAATCTGTAGAACACACCTGTCCGAAGTTACTGCCTGCCAGTCAGGGAAGAATCGGTGGATTCTGCCTCCAACTGGGTGACTGTGCTCTAGTAATGGCACACTAAAGAGGTTTGGCATGTTGGGCTGCAGGGGCAGAGGGGCGCAGATTGAGCAGGACCTTGACTGCAACACCACTGGGTTACCTGTGGAGGTTGACAATAGGGAGTACCATGGACAATGTCACGAATTGAGTGGTGGATCGGTTGCACATGGTGAGGTGAGGCAGAGTCCCCAAGAGCGTGCAGTAGCCCTGCTCCCCTTAAAAAGCACTAAAGTGGAATCAGGTTCATCCCCATACAAAAGGGTCTCAGCAAAAGGCATAATCATCAGTGAGGACTAAACATTGCTTGAGAACCCAGTTGATCACAGCCATGCACGGTACAGAATGGCAATGGAATTAGTGGTGTCCAAGTCCCAACAAATCATGAACTTGGCCACAACTCGACCTTCTTGAATCCACTGAGCGAGAGCAGGCTGAAGGTCTCTGGGTACACCAGTGAGGACTTGTGACAATGAAAAACAAAGGGCGTAGGAGTAACTGCCCATTAAGCAGCTGCTGTTAATTGATCGGAGGGCTAGACTGGCAGACACAAATACACGTCTGCCAAACGTCTCTACATGTTCAGATTCTCTATCAGGGGGAATGGTAGGGAAGGATTTGAACAACTCTTGGAAGCATGCACCAACAGACTGTAGGGCAAAGGTGGCTGTGAAAGGAAAGCAGGGTCATCTAGAGCAGGGTGATGGCTTCTGGCAATTTGTCAACTGACTGGGGGGCAGAGCGAGGTTTGGCCCACACCCCCAGTAGGGTATCAATCAGTGTCAGGATCAGAAAATGTTTGCCCCGGCTGGGGGACTTCTGTCAAGACGGTGGTCTTAACCTCCATGGTGGGTAGCTGGGAGACAAGGACTTCAGCTGCCCTACGCATCACTATGGCGTAGTAAGCAGATTCTTTTGTGGCAGGTCTAGAGGGTGAGAGGAGACCCATTTCAGAAAAGATATTGAGACCACTAACTTCCAACAGGTTCTCGTAACAATTATCACCCTGGTAGGGTTGAGCAAATTCATCACCCAGGTAATAGTCATTGTCTTAACCCGTCCCAAAACGGGAATGTATTCTCGGACTTGCGTCAACTTGGCATCAGAATGAACAATCTAGACCTCCTCCACCAGCATTAATGGAGCTGGCGGGTGCTGGAAGCAGGGTCGAAGTGGAGGCAGAGGCAAGATGGGCTCATATGGCCCAACTGGCGTCGGGGCAGAGCTCGCAGGCGCTACTTCAGATGTAAGGTCTATCGACTACTGAGGATACAAAAGTGCACCAGAGGAAGTCTGAAAGGATCCGACTAACTGTAGCATGGCTGGACAGAACTCTGTGTCAGAACCAACTGCGGGATTGGCTCTGAAGTAGTCTGTCTTCAGGAGCGAAATGAAGTGTGTAGCCCCCTCCCCACTCAGGCGAATGAGAGTGGTGCGAGGGAATGGAATCCAGCTTTGATTTCTAGTACTGCTTCTTAAACTTACCTGATTTTGACAGTGAGGAAGTTCGATCCCTCAAGAAGCTTTGATGACTCCGGTAGCAAGATAGGGCTAGAGACCAAACTTTGGATGTGGACTGAGACTTGGAGCAGTTCCATCAAGATGTCTTTTTGTGCTAGATGTCGTAGAGCTTTCCCTTGCGTTCCCCGATGGGCTTCTGTTTCATTGACACACAGTCACTGCAGGCCTTGGAGTCGTTGCCTGACTTCAGACACCATAGGCATACCTGGTGG
This sequence comes from Lissotriton helveticus, assembly GCF_964261635.1. Lineage (NCBI taxonomy): Eukaryota > Metazoa > Chordata > Amphibia > Caudata > Salamandridae > Lissotriton > Lissotriton helveticus. Next base: position 1,982,882,461 of record NC_136061.1, read on the forward strand.
GGGATCTGTCACAGACATTTGTTTGCGACAGTCCCAACAGGGCTTGTAATCGGTTGTTTTGGAGGAAAACAACACAAAAATATCTGAAAGACGGATCTTTGCATTAGTGACTGGTGGCGCAGAAAGAAAGGAACTGACAACGCGCAGGGGTGGAATCTACATGAGCCCCACATGTAATTTCCAGAGAGTAAAAGCATCAGCGCTGAGCCACTGATGGCACACCGAGGTACTTCTGAAAAGGTTCCAGATCCACTCTGATCCCTGGGGAATATTCAAAAGGTGCGGAATCTGCTACCAGAAGCACAATCTGTCAACTACAATCCAGTGATACATTTCATATTTATATCAGTCTCTTCCATACACTAAATGAAGGTCTATCTTTATCTGGTCTATCTTTATCTTGGTATTTGGGTGAGTACGCCTAGTTAAATATTACTTTTTAATGCATAGTCCCAAATATCCAGTGTGCCATCAACCATCCATCCTGTGGAGCTGTGTATCGACAAAACATTCTTTACTTTATCTAACACTTCCTTTGGAAATATGGTTTGAAATCTCCAAAATCATATAATATCTTTACCCTCAGAGTGAATGGTCAACTAGAAAAACTGCTTGATGGGAGCCGTTATCTAGGAAAGATATTGCTAGTACTTGAGATCTTTATTATTTCAGAAGCGAGATAACAGCCTCCTGAACAATTGGAAGGGAAAGCAATAATCAGACAAATGAGAACAGTATCAGGAGTCACACCAAGGGGGAGACCGGACATTCAAATGTCAGGTGGTACAAACCTAACCAACAGGAAGCTGGTCTCAGAAAACAACTTTCCACCAGGTGTGGTCCCAGGAGGAGGTGCAGGGTCCGAGGATGAGGACTTCGGTCTTTTCTGAGTTGAGCTTCAAACAGCTGTCTTTCATCCAGCTGGCTCTCACCAGTGGGGATGCCCCACACAGTAGGAAAAGCGGAACAAAGTGAAAAGCCTACAGTATGACCCAAAGGACAATTCCCCAAAACGACAGATGATAACCATCCTAAGAAGACTCCGCAGGAGCCTTCAAAACTGAACAGAAATGCAAACCTGCCTAGCTGTACCAAATAAGGGCAAAAACGGCTGATTAGCCGTACAGTCCGTCCAGGAAATAACGTCTTGAATCTATAGATGGATACCAGAAAAGCACCAACAATACCGCAAACGAAATTAAAAGTCCGCAATGAGGACTATAAACCATGGAAGTCATGGGAACCCAGACATGAGGCGCTGAACCGCTGAGTCAGCGTGACTGTCAAAAAGAATGACCTCATCAAAGAGCAGATCCCTAAGACGCTCTTGAACATTTTCAGGGAAACTGCCATCGCGCAACCAGGCATGGCGACAGAGCAACTGACCTGGCCAAAGCCCAACCCACAGAGTCAGTAGCGTCCATGACCAACCGAATGGAAAACAGTGCTGTTTCCCAGCCATCATGAAGTAGCCGAACCAGGGTAGCTCGAAGGCCCTTTGGAAAGATGTAAGGAGATGCTCGACCGAGTCCTAAAGGGCAAAAGTAGCTTGTGCAAACACGCAAGATGTGTTCAGTGACCAAAGGCTCAAGCTAGTGTACGCAAAGACATGACTACCACACAACTCCAACCAGCGAGACTCCCTAGAGGAAGGAAGTAGCAGAGGAGGGAAGGAGGGTAGAGATACTGAAGCTGCCTGGACTACCAGCCCTTGAGCCCTAGAATGGAGGGGCAAACATACTGGGTCATCTGGAGCTGGGCGATGACTATGTGCAATAGCACGACCCACAGGGTCCCCCGATGAGGGCCTTGCCCAAGCCCCAAGACGAATGTCATATAATGACCCACAGAAGGGCAGCAAGGGCTCCACCTTCACAGAGCCCTGGTGAAGTAGATCCAACAAGGGTTCAGAATGCAGAGAGACTGAGGGAGGCTGCATCTGTAAGGTATCTGCAGCCTTGCGAACAGCCCTTGCAACCGCAGCACTAACCTCCATGGCCATTCTATGTGGCGACAATAAGCCATCTGTAGGGGACGGTTATAGGTTAACCCTTCCACACAATGGTAGAGAGGCTCCACAGCCCGAGGATGTCCAAAGGCCTGCCAGTGCCCCATGGGCACCTGCTCTGCGGAGCATCGAAACAACCCTGGTGATTGGGAGCCCTCACAGGCCTCATCCTCTTACACCAACAGAGGAATAGCAGTGGACGGCTCCGGTGTCGCCTCAACGTCAACGACCATCGAAGAATCGTCCGCCCGGCGGACTGGTGTCGACTACCTCCACCGAGATGGGGAACTGCGGAGAGGAACGGCAGCGACTCGGAGTCTAGCTCCGCGCTACAGCCGCATCCAGCGTCGGTGCAGAGCCCCTCACAGGGCTGTGCAGAGACGCCACAGGAAGGTCCGACGTCAGACTGGGATGCGCCTCTGGGCTGTGCCCCAACGTCGCAGCGACTCTGGAACCGGAGTCAGGGTTCTCGATCGGCGCCGAGGGCAAACCCGCCGCCAAGTCCGAACCTGAGACCCTACCCCTTCTGTGGGGCCCGAAGGCGCGCCAGGTAGAGGGGGTGACCCAAAGATGGGCAGTAAAGCCCGCGAATAGGCTTCCATCTGGGTCCTAGCACCAGGAAATGGAGGGTTGGTGTGGGGCCGACTCCTGGGGGCCCTTGTCCGGTGAAGACGGAGAACAGTGGGCCTTGACGTAACGTCTATGTGAGGTCAACTACTTCATGTGAGGTCAACTACTTCTTGTGCTTACCAGCGTCAGACGAGCGATGTCCACGGGAACGTCTCTGTGACCTGTCCCGAACAGGAGCCATTGCTTGTGATAGAGACCAGCGGTGCGAGGACTCCTCTTGGGATATCCCGGCGGACAACAACTTCATCCGACTTCAGTTTCAACTTCTGGCAGGTGTCGCACTCCTCGGAGTGATGGTGCTCTCCAAAGCACCAAATGCAGATCTCGTGGGGATCCGTCGCCGACATGTGACGCAAACAAGTCGTGCACGACTTGAAGCCTGAAGGCATCACACACTGTTCCCGTCGAAAAGGCCTGAAACAAAATCAAGCCAAAAGAACCGCTTCTCCCGAGTCCGTGTGGAGATGCGGAAAAGAAGAAAAAGGACGTCAGCGAGCCGGGAGGGACATGTATGGCTCCACTGAAGTTATCTCCATGGGCGAAGTCAGGACGGTACTGCTGGAAATTCCCTGCATCCAGACTGGCGCCTGGGATCATTCTAAAGTTAAGGAATCTGCGGCTAGATGTCTATCAGATAGTTCTTTCTATTCCTTTCTCAGTTTGTTTCAGTACCGCGCCCAACCCCTTTGAGACCACTATTTTGATCGGTGATCAAAATGGTGGTCTCTAACATCATAACTTTGCAAAGATAGGGCATTACTACGTGCTGATTTTACATACTAGAATACTTGTTCACATAAAGAGTATCAAATAAAAGTAACTCCCCCTTTTTTAAATTTTTTTAAAAACTATTTTGTGTGTGGCTGCCAAAGGAAAGCACAAACTTTTTATAGTATTCAGAAAAGTCAACAGGTCACATGTAAATTGTCTATGCTTTTAACCAATTGTTGTTTGGGTCTCACCCCCTCTCTTGTTAACCTATGACCCAGGCAGTTGATTTCGATTTGATTGAACTTAGATTTATCAAAAAACACAGGGGGAGGTAAGAGGTAAGAGGTAAGAGGTAAACTTGACGAAAAGACTCGACCTACTACCGATTCAAGTTGCAACAAACAAATGAAGGCCTATCTGTCCTGGCGTAGATTAACCCGTTACAGAATGATGGGAAAAACCTATGTTATTTTTTTTAGATAACCCTCACCCACCCGGGTTGCACCGTGGTGGCATGCTTCATCATCAGGTTCTTCCTGTTCCACTGCGGAATGGGGTGTGCCTCAACCTACGAACTATGCGGGAGCACTGAATAGTAAAATGGGATGATGAAAGTGAATAGGAGTTGGAGGGGTCTTGTGTAGAAGGTTTAAAATACCTGCCTGAATCCTTTATTCTATCCTTTAGGCAGTACGATTAAAAAAACAGAGAAAAAGTGGGAAGTCTAGGTGATAATGTACCTGCCTTCCTATGGATCTACAATTTCCAAGCTTATCTCCAAGGCCAAGGAAATTAGCGTCCTGATTCCATCCCTAACGTAGTACTTAAATATTACTCCAACACACACACTGCATGCTAAAATAATGAATATGGATTGATCGCACCTGTTTTGTTGCTCAATACCAACTTGGCATATTGCTTAATACATATAAATGGCCGAATTGTGTGCTCATGGGTCCTCCAGTGCCAAGGTAAGCTTGTAGTCACACTAACACCAAAGCGGCACCTCAGCATATTAAGCTAGTTGAATCCCCCGGGGCCCGCGCACTTCGTAGGTCGCAGCATGCCCCGTTCCACAGCGGAACGTGAAGCACCCGATGACGACGCATGCCACCAAGGGGGCAACCCTGGTGTTTAAGGGTTATCTAAAAAAAACACATACGTTTTTCCTGTCATCCTGTGGGCGGTTGAACTTCCATTTATTCTTCTGCAATGTCAAGCCTCTCATCCTAAACCTTTTTTAGACTAACTTTAACCTACAAGCATGCTCTTCTTGATTAGTTCCATAAACAATCATCCTGATAGATTTTCACCCTAGGAACACTAACACCACCTTCATGGCTCGCTGAAAAATCTGCTGCGGCAGAATTGAGCCCAAACGATAGTCTAATCAATATGAACAGGCCAAATTGCCTAATAAATGTAATCAAATCCACGGAGTCAGCATCCAGCTTAATTTGGTGATATGCTGCTTTAAGGTCTAAAGTTGAGAAAATACAAACTCCCTTCAATTGCGTAAGCATCTCCGATATATTCGGGAGTGGGTGCTTATCTACCACCACATCTCTATTGAGAGCTCTCAGATCAACACACAAAAGGAATTATTGCGAGGCATTGCACACTAGTGGTACAGGCGCAACCCATTCTGTAGCCTCAGTCTTGACAATTATCCCCTCTTCTTGAATTTTTAGTTCAACCCGCATGTTTTGTTTCAAAGCTAGGGGTGTGCTTAGCGCTTTGCATGCCACAGGAGTAACACCATTCTTCAGAACAATTCATTGTGTGTAATCAGTCAACCATCCCAACTTCTCCTCAAAAACCTCTTTAAATTCCGGACGTGGGTCAGGAGGTACACCATTCCCATTTCTTTTTAAATCAGCTTCAGCAACAGGCAATTGTTTCAAAATTATACTCGGTTCACTGCTGGGTTCTAATATGACTCCCAAGTCTTTCTGGTGGAATCAACTAATAATACGGTCTCCTCTGCAGGATACCTAAATATTCCCAGCAGTTAAATACCCTTTGTATTCCAAAACTCCACTGAAGTACCCTACAAACTGAATAAGTTGCCCACCATAATCTAATTAACAGATATCGGTTTGAAAAGGTTGACCAGAAAGCTTACGCTTATAGAAGTCCTTAGGTATCAAAGATATTTTAGCATCTGAATCAAATAACATGTCAACACAGTTCCCATTAACATTTACTTTATTCTAGAGGATCTCTTTTGTCACGTTCGCCAACCTGGAGAACAACTTCCCCACGGTGTAAATTATCATACTCAACATCATCCTTGCCGTTTTATGCAGTGGTTCCAAACAAAGGAGAGTCCGAATAATCCTCAAGAAAATCAAAGCATGACCTAATGCAACTAGCTGAGAACTGCTGAAAACAGATTAAACTGAACATGGCTCCCAGAAAGATAATAAGGCCATGAAACCCTGGTCAGATATCAGCCAGATATCAGCCACGACATTCTCCAAACTGGAGTGAAATTTCCTCTGCACTGCAGTCTTTTTGGCAGATGACCAGGAGATTCTCCCAACTCGCAAAATAAGACAACAGATCATGCATTGTCCTTGGAAAGGCCCTTCTTGCACAAGCTGTCTTCTCCTATGGCTTTTGTTGAGTATACTGTTGCTGATCGGCTCCCACTCCTGTGATTTTAGCTAGGGTTCAAGAAAATGTTTGCCAATGTGTCTTGGTCCCATGCAATTGCCATACTAATTTGCTTGCAGCCCAACTCGCCTTTGTAACACGTTCACCTAAAAAAGACCCATATTTGGATGTAGAAGATATGTTCACTTTGTGTATGCCCCAACAATTACATTGGCTTAAACTGAAACTCCTGAGAAACTAGGGCTAACTTTGAATGAAGATAGGTACACATTTTAATTGCTTTTGCTGGCCCATTTCAAACAAGCACTGTTGTGAATACTACTATTTTAGCTAAACATTCTTGTGTGGCTCTTTGGTACATTTGTTTTTTTAACTGTACGGCGTGTTAATTCTTGCGTCCCACTAACGAGTGGACTAAACACTTGTGATTAGATCCAATACCTAAAGGTGAGAGCACAGTACTTCAAGGAAGCTATTGCCATTTCTCAGATTTGTAAACAGCTGGATTCGGGTGTTGTGGGTACTCATCTAAAGTACAAGAAAGCATTCTCCAAGGATGTCTGCCAGGGAGTTCTTCAAATGACTCAATATACTTTTCACACCTTACTTTGATTAACAAGGTACACTTTATTATAAAAAGCCAAATAAAAACAATGCTCTTTACTGCCCACATATGGAACGGACGTCTGATAAAGAGCTGAATTCTAACGGTGAGATATACAATTCTGAAATGCACTGTTTAGGTACAACACTTACACAAGAGAGTTGAGAGTGGCAGGTCCTAAATGATGGTGCTGCCAGGCAGACACTTGCCCTAAAGACAACATCCCTGGTGAGTTGAAGCCTTGTAGTGTTGATAGATCTGCAGTAGCTAGGGAGTAATCTGAAAAGAAACCGAAATACAACAAATTCAAATACGACCGCATGTATTTTATTTAATATATTCCAGAAAGAAATGCCAGTCACAGTTTACAGAATGCCTCCCTACATACTTTTCTTCGCTGCTTTGGTGACATAGACAAGCAGTTACACAATTTATTACGAATCCGTTTAAAAAATCCCTCTAGAGTGCATTCTTCCTTTGAGGACAAAATTAATAAAGAATAGCAACAACTACTATTGTAAACCTTCATTTCCGTTTATCTATACTTAGTGTGGCTTTCAGATTATAACAAATAGGAACAACGGCAAGCAGAACACATTCAATATGATTTCCATTCCATTAATAGAAACAGTGCAGGGCGTGACTGGTAACCTTTCAGGTACACTCAACTCATCGGATTGGACACAGAGTTAAAAAACAAACGTACAAAGGAGTTCAGTGGGTGCATGAAGCAGAGGAGAGGCTTCTAAATCAGAACTCCTCACCGGCATCTCGAGCTCAGCAGCGATTCAACATATGTGCATTAGTGAGGCCCGGTACCCTAGGTCAGCCTAGGTCATTTGCTCGTTGCTATCCAAATGGTAAAGATACATGTAATCGAGTACTGTGTCACAAATGTGAAGTTTAGTGAAGCCCGGCAAAACGGATGTAAAGTTAGCTCCACACAGGCAGCGCAGAATGCATGTGAAGCCTAAACACAGTTGCTATGGCATGGCTAATGGAGTTAAACATTAGTGATCATCATCATGAGTGATCATAACCCCCCGCACTGTGCCCATTCCAGTGTATATGCATTACAAACAAACCAACCTTGTGTTAAACAGCCAACATGCGTTGTGGTTATAGTGGTCATTGTTGGCCAGAGTTTATTAGGATTATATACATATACTTCGGTTATAATTTGTATGACCCCATGTCAAATTATCATTTGCCAACTGTCATATTTTGGGTCATAAATCATATACTCATCATGTCATACATATTATTTTGGGATATATTGTATGCATATCACTAGTTCGTCAATGGCACAGAACGTTCTTTGGTTAGTTCCTTGTAGTCCTTTCTCTTTTCTTGTCCCTTCTGGGACCATTGTTTGGTTGGTCTTCACGCCCTTTGGTTGTGAGGGGTAACTTCTCACCTGTAGTTAGGCCCCAACTTGCTACTGTGTGAGTCTTATCTATGCCCTGCCGTCTGGCGGGGTCTGAGCTGCGAGTGCCGTCTCAGTTTGCTACCTCCTTTTTTGTTAAGGACACTCAACCGGTTGTGCGGCATCCCAAAGTGAGTGGCCATACTCCTACACACTGCCCGTCAGTGTGTCGCCATAACCAACCATTGTACCATTACTTCTCCGCCACGCCATCAGGGAGGCGAACGTCTTCCTGCGGCTTCACCCAATCTCCTTATTTCTCTCCTTTCTCAACTCATCGGATTGGACACAGAGTTTAAAACAAACGTACAAAGGAGTTCAGTGGGTGCATGAAGCAAAAGCGAGGCTTCCAAATCAGGACTCCTCACTGGTTCTCCTTCTCGAGCTCGGCAGCGATTCAACTTCTGTGCATCGGTGAGGCCCGGTACCCTAGGTCAAGTGCTCGTTGCTATCCATATGGTAAAGATACATGTAATCAGGTACTGTGTCACGAGGGTGCAGTTTAGTGAAGCCCAGCACCATGGATGTAAAGTTAGCTCAACACAGGCAGTGCAGAATGCATGTAAAGCCTAAAAACAGGCGCTATGGCATGAATAATGAATCTAAACATGAGTGAACAGAGACATCATAGCATGTAGAGATAGGAGACACATGAAGTCAAGTGGATAGGCATGAGTGGATAAGCACTGTGTTCTGGATATAATTAAGATGATCACTTGGCAGGGGTATGTAAGCAAAGCTTGCCAATCACAGACAACAGCAAAGATAAAAAGCTAGGCGAACACAGGTGTCACAGCAGAAATGCAAAGGTAAGTGAACAGAGACAGCAAGGTATGAATATAAAACTCAGTGAAGAAATGTACAGTGGGTGTACGTTAAGTAAACACAGGCGCAGTACTATGTAGCAATGCAATGTTTTAGCAACTCAAGCTCCTTAGCTTGGCCAGTTTAACTGATCACCTTATCATATAATTGTCGTCATTATCCGTGTGCTTCAGAGTATGAGACGGGATAGCAAGTCCAAATCTACGCTGGTGATGTCACTAGAAAAGCGGCACCTTGGGAAATGCATTTTTAACACGCAGAACACTTGGGCTTCTATAAAACAAGTATTGCACTTTAATCCAGGCACCGCCTGGAAACTACTTGAATCCTTCCTCTCTAATAGAATTCAAACGGTTGCACTGGGCAAATTTTCTGACAAACAATTCTCACTGTCTAGTGCAGTCCCTCAAGGTTCTTCTATGAGCCAGACACTGTTTAATATTTATCTATCATCGCTGGCTCCTCTGATTGAATCTTTTGGCTTTAGTTTGACTTCTTACGCAGACGACCCAAAATGTGGTATCGCTGATGCCAGGAATGATGTTGGGAAATGCATCATGGCTCCACGACTGCATGACAGCTGTGGGAATTTGGATGGCTCAAAATTGCCTTAAATTCAAATCAGGAAAAACGGAGGTTGTGTTGTTTGGCAATATTACGCCAGCTTTTGGACCCCTGTATGGTGGCCGGACACTCTGGGTCCTCTACCCACTCTCAACAACAAGGTAAAAAATCTGAGAGTTTGGAAAGACAATAAACTCAGCTTTAAAGATTATGTGAATGTGGTGGCCTTATCTACTTCATATATCCTGTAAAAAATAATGCCATTCATGCCAAAAGACAGTATACAAATAGTTATCACTGCCCTAACCATGTCTAGGCTGGGTTATTGCAATAGCCTCTTCATTAGCCTTCAGGAAGGGCTTATGAACAAACTACAACTTCTACAGAATGCAGCGGCTAGACTGCTTACCGGTATACCAAAATATGCCTCTATCTCGGCTGAGATTAGAAGGCTTCATTGGTTGCATGTAAGGAAACTAATTCAGTTTAAAGCCTGTGCATAGTCTATAAAGACCTTCAAGGAGCTGGCCCTGAGTATCTTAAACAACAATTTCATTGGTATGTACCAAATAGATCACTTCGTTCAGCAGAGGCAAAACTAGTATGGGTGCCCTGGGTACGTAAAGCCAGCTGGGGTGGCAGAAGTTTTGTGGCTTGCGCAGCTAAGGCCTGGATTGGTCTCCTGCTACAGCTTAGATGCATGCCTAATTTACTTGCATTTAGGAAGACCTTAAAAACATGACTCTTCTCTGCTTAAATTCCGAGTATAGTCACTCTGTCTTTAGGCCTCTATAATAATACTGATATTTGTAGAGCGCGAACAGCTACCTCACGAGGAGGTGTCCCGGCGCTATGAGAGCAGTAAAGCAGAGCGAATAGCAGAGGGGAGGCTTAGATTTTCTGCATAAAAAGCCAGGTCTTTAATTGCTTCTTAAATCCAGATTCAGTCGTGGCAGATTGGATGGAGGGCGGTAGGGCGTTCCACAATTTCGCCGTGCCAGCAGAAAAGGACCTGCCTCCGAGTCGAGCTTTTTTGACTCGTGGGGCAAGTAGCTGAAACAAGGAATTTGAACGTAAGAGCCTCTCCTGATGGTAGCGAGGAAGTCTGAGTTTTAAATAGTTAGGGCAAGTGCCCCTAAGATCTCTGAACGCCAGGGTCAAGGCTTTGAATTTGATTCTGCTAGCCACTGGGAGCCAGTGCAGGTCGCGCAGATGCGGAGAGACACGCTGTCTAAAAGGAATGTGCTTTATCAGTCTCGCAGCCGCATTCTGCACGATCTGTAAACATTGAACCAAATATTTTGTTTGTTTAGTCTTTGTGAATAGTGAAGGATAGGTAGTGCAGACTTTTGTCCCCTTTGTAACCCGTCATGCCTATCTTTGCCCCGTTTGTTGGTAGTTGGTTCAGCCCGGACCGTTTATTAGAGGTAGATCATCCGGCTCCACCGGAAGACGCCCCTAATAAAAAGGACATAAATATATAAAAAAAATAGCGGGTTAGCCGCTGTATCGTGCTAGCAAACAAAAACATAAAAATCGTTAGGAAAAACAAAAGGAATCGAGCAAAATCAGTAGGCCACTGATGGGATCTCTTTTTCTGACCTCGCTAAAATAGAAACATTAGGAACAACCCCTCATGAGAAATATGAAACTAGTGAGAAGAATCGAGCTCGACGCCATGATGGCTGCAAGACAGCTCGGCTCCACCGCCCACCCCGCCCAAATAACGACAAACAATATGCAAATATTATAAATATATACAACACTCCAGCAAAGTAACATGTTAAAACTTTTTATTAAACAACTATTTAAAACTTTCTATTAACCAACTATTTACATGGCAGCGGCTGCAACAACAAACCCAAATGCATTCGCCGTCTGCTTAACGCTGTTCCTGTCCCGCCTTCAATGTTGGGCTACTTTGAGCGACTTTTTAGTAGGCTTTGGGCTATAAAAAAAGTCTACAAAAGCCATCAGCCGGCGAGGTAGCGTCGGTGGCGGCCCGTTAAGCGAATAGGCCGGAGGCTACCCAACGCGCCATGGCCTGGTCCAGCCATCCTATAATGCTGCGCCAAGAGATGGCGTGGGGTGCCCTGGGGGGAGGCGACGCGAACGGTCCTCCCCCACCTCCCCAGGGGGGAGGTTCCTCAGCTGCAGCAGGGCAACCCTTAGCGTTTCACTCGCCGGCCAGCTGCAGTAGGGCGACCCTTAGCGTTTCACTCGCCGGCCAGCTGCAGTGGGGCGACCTTTAGCGTTTCACTCGCCGGCCAGCTGCAGTGGGGCGACCCTTAACGTTTCACCTGCTGGACGACTGCACCAGGACTGCCATTGGCGTTCCACTCGGTTGGATGACCGGGGGACCCGCTCCGGTGGACGGGGTGAAGAGCGGCTGCTGCTGCGGAACGCTCAAAATGGCGGCCGACACCCCGGATTTGGGCCTGGTCCATTAGAATGGCTCTGGGCTACCTTGGAACTCGGATGCTTGCCTGCTCGGGCATGAGCCCCACTCTTGAAGACGCCCTCTCAGTTTTAAAAATTCTACGAAAGTCACTGGCCCGCGACTCCCGCAGGCTTCCGGTGGGGGCCACCACCACTGTTGCTCGATTATCCCCCATGGATATGCCACTGCCCCGGGCGACCGCCACCTTATCCACATCTGGTGTCGAAGGAAAGACTGATTCAACGTATCTGTGGAGGGATACACCTGCTGTCCCGCTCTCCGGAGTGGCCACAACGTTGTCACAAGATGGTGGTGCTCTCATGCTGACACCGGCCTTTTGTCCGAATTACTAGGAGATACTGTAGACTGCCAACTCGATCAGCTCCGGTGGGACCTCAGCGTGACCCGGTAGGGAAGATTTTGCCTTCCTCGCCTTTTAAGCCGCAGTCCACGCCGCCTGCCCTCTCTGCTGGCACTAACGGAATCTTTTGAACTACCGAAAGGGGTTCTGGTCCGACCACTTGTTATTGGAGGCATTTGGACTATGCTCTGGGCCCGCCCAGCCTCGACCAAAATGGCGCCAGTATGGGCGGGACTCGCAATTCCTTGTGACGTTCTAGTTGCCTAAACCTTGATGTTATGGGATATGTATGCGGTCTTTGTACACGTGGCGGGCGGGAAAGGGTGCGGACTGAACATACGAACAACCCTATCGATGTGTTTTCTTTGTCATTTTTGTATTATTAAAGCCCTGAAATGATGTTACTGATGATACATGCCCTTGGTGTACGTATGGACGATTTTATTGTAACTGATCTTGTTATATTTCCAACCATAAAATAAACCTACACCGGTCCTACAACCGTTAGTCGCGTTTAGTTTTTCATTAAATGGCTCGTCCTTTACTTACTTCTATACTACAGTGTAATGTCTTCTTACCTCATGCGTTTCCCGTCTGCCCCGTGGCTGGCCTACATGGTTGGAGGCCCGTATTTGAATGCTGACATCCTCACAAAATAAATATATGGAACTAGCCTCATAACAGTCGCTTAGATTGGTAGGTTCTCGAATAAAGAAAGGGACAAGATAAATGAAGCAATTTTGGTCATGAAAAATTAGAAAGACATGGTACATAGAAATAATGCGAAAGGAATAGTCAGGATCTGTCGTGTTTTGGATTTCTGCAGCATAAACAATAGGTAAAAGATCTTGATATTTAGATATATCTATGAATAGGACAATAGACCAGTTCCTCTGGGCTTCAAGGCCGAGAGGCTAGGTACTGCATCCCAAAGAAGATAAGTTAGGTAGGTAAAAACATTTTCGTGTTTTTGCGCGCTGATGTGCTTTGAACGCTGTCGCCCCCCCCCCTTTCTTTTCTTTCTCTGCAGGTTAATATCGGAATTTCAGCTGAAGTATGGAGAAGACCCAGAATGCACCGTGTTCCACGCAGAAAGAAGAAGAATTGTATGGTGTGAATGTGCGCGTGGGCCCCGATTAGTGTCGTATGAATGCTTATGTGTGGCGCACATCTGGGTTGACGAACAAATGCTTTTTTGTATGACTAAGGTGTTGATCGAACGGTCAATGGGATAGGAAAATTAAGCCCGAACATGGTACCTGCATGTGAAAAACGAATAAAGATATAGCACTTTCCTTACTTAGGAACGACTCTCTCTGGAGCGAACGACTGGGGGAGTGGCCTATGCCAGAAACTCGAAGGCCTATTTCAGTACGACGGACCCAACCCCAACCGATATCCCAAATGAACGCCCTAAATGACGCGCACCAGTGAGTCAACTTAATGTGCGGACTAGATGAGAAAAGTTAAGGATACCCCGGGTTGGGGTTCATCCAAAACCCCCCCAGCCCAGAAATTAGGGATATTGTCATGTTTTAGATTCACCCCCTCTTCTTCCATCCTCATAGAAAAGTCAGAATTGCACCATCGCACATCCGACAGACACCCCTCCTTTACCTCAACTTGGATCGTCATTTGTTAGATGTTGGAAGACCCCACCGTGAGTATAAGCACGACTGGACCAGTGTCCGACCAATTAAAAGGAGTAAGTATTTATTGAAGCGAGGTTACCAACAGAAATTGTCTGCTATTAAGAAGGAAGGAGAACGAAGAGCTCGACCCCCAAATGAATTAAATGGAGTACTGAAAATATGCAACACGCATGAAAAGGCTCTTTCGCCAAAAATAGCCCTCTGTTTTATCTTAAGTTTTCGTACTTGATGTATGGACTGTCGCACCCTATCTGGTATTTGTGTATACGTAAACTATGAATTTATGTTTTCCCTCAGCTTGTCTTTTATACGTGAAACTGACCCGTACTGATCTATATGTGTGTGCACTGAATAGCCTATTATACACGTCTCTCTCTCGCTCTCTCTTTTTATGTTGTACGTGTACTAATAGCCTATTTGGTACGCACGACGCTCTCTCCCTCTGAGGGCTCCCTTGGAAAAAAAAATGACGACACTGTACCTCGCCGGTACAGGTATAATTGGCTTTAGACACGACAGTGTTTGAACAAATTGACAGAAACAAAATTTAGCCATGTTACTACCTCTCCTTTCTGTAAAATGATGGAACTTAATTGGCTGAGAAAGAAAGGACAGGTGAGACGACTGATGTCCCCTAATCTGACCCTTAAAAGGGAACTATATGTCAGTGGCTTTTGTCTTAAGTACTTTGGTAACACCACCCTCATCGTTCGGATTACCACCGCCCATTGTACAAAAATAGAATGTCCGATACGTCCCCGTTCCTCCAGAATGGTCCCAGTTCTGTACCAGCCGTCCCAGAAAATCTTAAAGACTGTAGCTATAGTCCCATGATAACAGCATTTCACATTTTTTTTAAATTAACAGACCTTGAAGAAACAGATAGCTCAACAGGATTTGTTTTAGACAAATGCGAGTCTCTACTGAAGGAGCCGGTTTGAATTCGATAAACTATGTAATTTTATAGATGTCAGACTTCTTGCCACGTTCGCAAATATAGCAAGAGTAAAACGCCGGACAGACATGTTGGTTGAAGAAAAAAAAAATGCTTGCCGACCTGCACTACAGCAGGAGCAATGATGCATGAGTTAACAACATACACCGATGTAAGGATTACTAAGCATCCACCCTATCGTGACCAATGAACGTTTCCCCCACTACTTGGGGTTGGGAGAGAAATTAAAGTGTGTAAACGTCTTCCCCTGCCAATTCTCAAAAAAACTGTTTTTTTATACTCATTTAAGGATAACGTGCAGCCGTCGGAGGAGAGGGGCCGGATGTGGCGCACAGCCTGGCTGCAGATCGGGGAATATCTATGACCTCGACCAAGGTGGAGCCACAGAGCAAAGAGTTGCGGGACAAGGCACCGTTCTCAGCGTGGAAAGTGAAGGAAAGAAGGGCCGCCCAGAAGCCCCTGCACGTTGATGAGCTCGTGCCGAAAGTCCCAGCCCATTGTGCCCGATTGATTGGCCCACTTGCTTGAAATTTCTGTCCTCCTTGGTCCGTTTCAGATCTGATCCCACTCCACCCTCTCTTCCCTCGGCCTCCCAAAGCACGCCCCCATCACCCCCCTTTTTTTCATATGGAATTTTTGAACTGGACTCTGAGAAGAAAGACAGCACAAAAAATAGAATAGGGTTTGTCTCGAAGGAAGAACGGAATGCGGGTACCCCGCCTAAGGTACCTATGATAGGTTAGTTAGGGAACAGGACAAACACAGGACTGTGGTCCAAGAGCAAAGAATGGCCACACCCTGCAACGCGAGATCTGAAGTAGAGCTGGACGCATAGCTCCACCGCCGGTGCACAACAGTGCCAACGAAAGAAGAAAAACAATGAGAGCCTACCAGTGATGGCTCGCTGTAAAAAGACACTGGACAGACGAACCCTTTTTTTGAACATTGCCACCCCTTGACTGTCCCTTGTATTAAGTTGAATTCCTCTCCCAACCACTTGTATTGATTATCACCCAATTGAGCTTTCGAAACCTTACATCGGTCACTTTCAACTGTACATGGATAACTAAGAAAGCGTTAACTCTGTATCATGATGATTGTAGAACACCAGTTATGCACATGAGCATACTGTCTAGTTTTGACCCCCATGAAGTCCAGACCTCAAGAAATATACTTAATAGCCCTTATTTGGCCGGAACATTTTTGTATGACATCATGTTTGTATTCGAACGAATTTCCTACATCGTCTAAATAATATCCCTGTCTCCAAGGTCTAACATATGACACAGCTAATGTAATTTTGTATGCACTGCCTCCTCGCCTATCGCATCGACTACATGTGGTTATGTACGATTCTGTTAACATTTGATAGCAGGATTATTTCCATCTGCCCGTAATGCATATGGGCTACCAAAGACCTCAATAGACAGCCCAGCCACATGCTTCCCTTAATAGTATAACTAGATGTCAGCTTGTACGTCCTTACCTCAGACATAAACAGAAATGAACTAACATGATAAAAACTGGGGACTGTGGAAAATGACTAAAATCGGTATACATAAGCGGCGTTCATTTATGTTCACCACAGCCACAGTTGAAAGTAAAGCGACAACCATGAAAACAGTAGCCACGTCATCTTGTCCCTTTTAGGCCCCATCGCGAAAGTAGGTGGCAGCCATTTTTGTGTCACGACCTCTCTGCCCACTGCCAATAGCCTGCGCGTCTCTCCCCCTCACACCCCAGCCTCGCAAGCATTCCCCCGCACCCCGACAGCCCCCGGTTTCTCCAGCTTGGGCCATAAGCGCACCTCTAGCGCGACCCTGTCTCCGAGCCTCATCCCGTGCTGAACCCCCTCGCTCTTTCATCTCATTCAAAGAACAGGCCCCTTTTTGATAACCTCTTCCTCCCTGCCCGATTGTCCAGCCCGATCCCAGGCCATCACCTAGCCCGACAGATGCAGTTTATTGCCCCCTACAGTAGGACCTCGCCTCACATCAAAGGAGCGGTGGTTAATCAATACCCTCACACCTCCAGATCCGACTGATCGCCCACTTTCCCGTTCCCAGCGGAATGTCTAACTGCGCGACAACCACCACATGCTGAGGTTGAGGTGGGAACTCTACTGTAAATATGCGTGGGAACGGGGGTGAAGCGGGGATTCCGAGGATGCCTTTCCGTACATCAAAGTATTGACAAGAATGTGTTTTATGTAATAAAGCAATAAACCTGTGTATAAGAGGCCAGGCCTCAAGGATGCGTCTAGAGCACCTCGAGAAGATACCCTGTTGTCTGATTTGACGTGTTCTGCTCCGTCGGAATAAACTCTTGTTTCCTGCCTTCTGTCTCCAGCGCCTGCCTCTTTGTATGATAAACTCGAATGGTATGAGAGGCGGCTAACGCCGGGCAAATACTGAAGGGTTCTTGGTCGAATTCGGCCCTACCTTTCTACAGGCAGCCCCTCATTTTACTAAAAGCTGCCTCCGATACTTCTGAGTAGGGGAAGACTAATTGAGTATCATCTGCATACGAAATCGCCTTGACCCCCCATTTGGCAATCAAGGTGAAGAGTGGGGCTAAATAAACATTGAAAAGTAAAGGGCTAAGTGCAGACCCCTGGGGAACGCCACACCAGAGGCGTTTTGGCCTAGAGGAGAAGGTGCCATGGGCAACTTTCTGGGAGCGATCTGTAAGATATGAGTGGAGCCATCTCAGTGCCTTGTCCTCCAGACCAATATCCTCCAGCCGTTGCAGCAGTCTGCCATGGTCCACCGTATCAAACGCGGCTGATAGATCCAGGAGCACCAACATAGCTGATGCTCCTGAATCTAAGGACCACCTAATCGACTCAGCCACCTCAATGAGGGCGGTCTCGGTGCTGAAACCTGATCTAAAACCAGATTGCGTTTCATGCAAAATCCCGTTTTCCTCAATGAAGCTGTTCAATTGACGTTGTATCAACTTTTCAAGCATTTTGCCTGGGGCTGCTAGTAGGGAGATCGGGCGGAGATTGCTCAGATCCTCAGGGGCACCATTGGGTTTCTTTTTCAAAGGAAGAAGTGTAGCATGTTTCCAACACTCAGGGAACACCCCTGATGCAATGGACCTATCCCAAATATGTAGGAGTGGCATTACAATTGCGTCAGACATCATATTCCAGAGTTTGGGCGGACAGGGGTCATCAGGGGCCCCTGATTTGCATTTGTTTATTTCCTCCAGTGCCTCGGAGAAGGAAATAGAATGGAATTGAACTAAGGAAGAGGAGGGGGACCCATTTTCAACCGTGTCCGCCATTACTGTGGAGCCAGGATTAGTGAAAGTTTCATAGACTTTCAAGATTTTATTATCAAAGAAGTCCGAGATGTCTTCACAGAGTCTCTCCGAAGGAGTGACTTCAGTCTCAATAACCCTAGGTTTGAAAAAGGATTGGACAATTTTGAAGACTTCTTTGCTAGATTGCTCCGCTTGCTGAATGGAAGTCACGATGAATAGTTTTTTGGCTTTTTTTTTTTATAGATTTGTGAAGACCGCGGAGGGCTTTTTTATAGCAAATTTTTGCTGATTCACAATAATTTGCCCGCCATACCCGCTCCAGCCTCTTGCAATTGCTTTTTTCAGCCATCAGCTCTGTGGAGAACCATGGGGCAGAAGGGGATTCTCTGCGAGATGTGGCGAGTTTTGCTGGAGCGATAGCTTCCACAGTATTGCCTATCCAAAGATTCAGCGCCACCGCGTCAGTATTCACGTCTGTAGTCAAAGCTGGGGTAGCAACTGCAAGGGCAGGACAAAGGGTGTCTGCTGATATATTATTCCATTTCCTGCGCACATAAGAGCGTCTCCCTTTTGTCTGATTGCGAGATGGCAGTGATATTAGGAAGGGAATTAAAAAGTGATCCGTCCAGAGCAATGGTTGCGGGGTCTTGGCTGTGGTATCCTGTATGTTGGGAAAAATCAGATCCAACATATGACCTGACCGATGTGTAGGTCCAGTAATAATTTGAGTTAAATTAGCTGCTTTCAGCGTTGTCATAAGTTGAATGACCTGCGGGCAGCTAGGCCTATCTGCATGGACATTAAAATCACCAACTACAATGTAGTGTGAATGCGCTAAAGAGCTTTGGACAATGAAGTCCATAAGTTCGCAAGTATTGGTTGAGGCACAGTCAGGGGGTCTGTAAATAATCAGCCCGGCTAAAGACAGTTGGGGATTTGCAGACAGAAATGTAGCCCCTCTATGCCGGGTATAGTAGTAGGTGTAGAGGACGTCAGTGTGTATTTGTCCTTGAAAATAAATGCCACCCCTTCTATCATCTCCTCTATTCGAGAAGCTCATTTTAAAACGCATCGGGACAGCCAGGGCAATGGAGGCCAGGCTGTCTTCATTCAGCCATGTTTCTGTAAGAAATAAGGCGTCCCACTCAGAGTCCGCCACTAACAGCCAGATATCATCAGCATGCCTAGGGAGAGATCTGCAGTTCAATAGGCCAGCCCTAAATAAAGTCTTGGAGGGGTTAACTGTAGATTTATTTTTTATTTTTGAATGTGAGTTGTTTGATATAGGGCCATCACAAAGTACCTTACCGCAGAGCAGACAGGACAGCGGTAAATCAGAGTTAGCCAGGTCCAGCCTAGTCGCCTGGCACGGCTTGACGGCATTCATCGCCAGAAGGTCCGACCTAGACCAGACAACCCTCTTATATTCCCTGCACTCACCGGCAGCGTGGCTGGCGCTGGACGCGGACCGGCCGCGGACGGGCGCAGACGGGCTTGCCTTTGGCGCGCAATCGGCGCGCCCGCTGCGCACGTCCGCTGCGCTGCCTCGCCCCCATGTCTGTTTGTAGGAGGAGGGACCAGGAATGGGGCGAGAGAGGGGGAGGAGTCGCGTCCCTCCGTTCAACCGGCACCAGTAGCCGTGACGGACCGGGGATCGACGGGAATCAGGGTAAGTGTAAAGGGGTGTGTTAAATGAAGCAAGCCCACACAGTATTACATTACATCGAAATTAAAAGATTTTAAAAAACACTTCTGTATCACGGAAAAAGCAGTTTTTCACTCAACCAGTCTCTCTGTACAAAAGTATGTCTCTCGCCACCAGCGCGGTGCTCGCGCTACTCACACCAGCGAGGCCTATCTCCCCTCAGCTTTTAACTGTCAATGAGGGGGAAGAGTCGCGTCCCTCCGTTCAACCGGCACCAGTAGCCGTGACGGACCGGGGATTGACGGGAATCAGGGTAAGTGTAAGGAGGTGTGCAAAATGAAGCAAGCCCACACAGTATTACATTACATCGAATTTAAAAGATTTTAAAAAACACTTCTGTATCACGGAAAGAGCAGTTTTTCACTCAACCAGTCTCTCTATACAAAAATATGCCTCTCGCCACCAGCGCGGTGCTCGCGCTACTCACACCCTAGGACTTCACACAGCGCCAGGACACCTTTGGGTAACAGTTGCGCTCTACAAATTTCAATAATATTAACATTAACAAATTTGCCCCACTGCAGTGTGAGGTGGGCAACTGTAGAAGACTTTATCTCCTTTTGAATTCTTTTGTAGAATTAGCGGAAAATATTACTGTACCCCATGGAGCGAGGCCCTTGATCATGGAATGTGCTCTCAGAAAGGCAGTTCATGCTGTGCAAAGAGCATCTGTGTGCTGCGCTTTTATTCTGCCCTAAATCACCCGTTATATAACTTCCATAAGTCCAGTTCAATAAATAAGCAAGACGTTCATAGAGAATTAGATGTGTCCTGTAAAACTTTAGCACATATTCACTCTTTCTTAATAAAACACTTTGCACTATCCTCCCGTGTGGCACTTTAGTGTGTTAATTTTCTTGAAATATAGAAACTTGCATAAAGCAACACAACATTAACATTGCCAGGCAGCTCTGCCTGAGCAAATCACAAATGCTCCTGGTATATACATAATGAAGGCAGGGGCTTACAGCCTTGTGGGCTCTGAGAGGTGCTTGGAAGGCTTTAGCGAAAAGGTTAGGTGGGGCGCTCAGCTGGTTTCTTTCTGTAGTTTCGCCACTGCGGGCGGAGCCGAACGACTACCTCCCGAGTCCCGCCGGCTGACTGACGGGGAACAGGCAAAGAGAAACAATGCTTCTTCACCTTTTTCTTGTGCTTCGACTTAGACGAAGTCTTCGATGACGAATGGTGGTGGTGGTCCCATGACCTCCCTCTCTACAGGGACCTCCAATGGCACGGAACGGACTGCCGGGCCTCTAGAGGCTTTCGGGACCGCTCCCGCAAAGATTCGGGTTCTATGGCCCAGTAGACGGAGCACGACTTCTGTTGTGGTAGCGCTCTAGGCACCAGAGGCACACGAGGTGCGGTCCATGACCGACATCAATTTGTGACAGGAAGTCGGTCCGACGTGACATCCATATGTGCACCAGGAGTCGATCGAGTCAAAAAAGGTGTCGACAAAAGTCGCAAAAAATGGAGTAAAAAAGTGACTCTAGGTACTCCTCTCTCCGGATCTGCGCTGGCTGGCACGGAAAAAGGAAGAACTGACAGAGCAGGAGGAATGACGTTGCAGTAGCTAAGTAGATACTGCAACGCCATTCCAGCATCCACGATGCAACGACAAACGCGGAGTAGACAGATGCCACCTATTGATGCGCAGAGGTACGGCGGAGGAAAAAATACACCAGATCCAGTCTGACGCTTGGGGTCAATTCGAAGGAGAGGAATCCATAATTAACTGTCTCTTTCAGATATTACATTTAGTTACTTACATGCCACTCTTATGCGTTCTATTGTAGTTGTTTTAGTCTGGTGACTGCCCGGAGTGCCACTTGGTCTAGGCACAAGATCAGATTCTCTAGATTTTTCAACCCCGCACCTAACATGGATTCATACTTGATGTATGTAATGCGGTTTTAAATATTTTTATTATGGGATTGTATGGTTTGATAACACCAAATCCTTCTAAGTGAATGACTAAGTTCAAATAGTTTTCCTTCTTCAGGGGGAATGTGTGTGTGTATATACTTCACCTAGGTACCCTGGAGATTATTGGTTTGCCCTGGTCTGTGTTGCTCCTCCTTGAGAAGGTGCAGTACCACATCTCTTTCTTGACAGTTCAGGGGCTCGCTATGATGGGTCCCGGCAGCGTGCCAGGGGCCGGCCGAGCGACAACTAATCGGTTGGTGTATTCTACCCTAAATATACTGGTGAAGTTGTCCCGGCCAAATAGTTCTAGTAAGAGATGCTCCTTAAATAGTTCATCTAGGTCATGTTGGTGGTTTCAGCTATTCCCACAATTCTCAGGATGTTGCGGTGCGACTGTGCCCCGAGGTCCTCATTCTTGGCAGCCACCGCCAACAGTCCTTGCTTCACTGCCTGCAGTCTATTTAAATGTCTTCATTTTGGTCCTCCAGTTCAGAGATGCATTGATCTGCTCCATCTACACTTGTAGCATGCCTATCCACTGGTTCAGTGAGGCTGTCTAGTCGTGTAGTGTACTTGTCCAGCTTTCCATCAATGGCACAAGACACACCTTCAGTTCAACCAATAGGCGTGTAGTATCTTCAATGGGTGCTGATGCAATGTCATCCCGTGACAATGGTGCCTCATGGGGATCTTTCGAGGCCTTGCACTAGTAAAACGATAGTTTAGTGCTGGTAAGACTTGCTCAATCGTGGCTCATTGTCTCTGTAGTTGTCCACAGGGGGCAATATATGCTGGAACAAGGATAGGAGAAAGAGAAGAGTAGAATGGTACCCCAGTGGTACTCGCTTAAGTGCACAATGTGGGTAGTCCAAGCAATACGATCTAAGGTGGCCTAGGGCCAGGCCAGCAGAGAAGAGCATTTTCAGGCGATGCTCAAGCACAAGAGACAGTGTCAGCAACAATGAAGAGAGGGTGGCGGCAGACTGGGCCAATGTCTCAGAGTGACAGGCAGTCACATCTTATGGTCAATGAACTCATAGGGACGGCGAAGCGGAAGCAGTCGGTTGCCAGTGGAGGGCACATGGACATGAGGCCCTCAAGAGACTCCCAGCATTCAGCAGCAACTCCAGGGCAGAGCCAGCAAGTAAAAATACTATGTGTGGAGGTCCAAGTACAAGGGACAGCCGTTGCAGTGTCAGGAAAATTGTAATTGCAGGCTAGTGCCTCAGTCTCTCAGGCAGTTGCAACATATAATTAGTGGGTCCACGCTACGACCCCAGCAGCAGGAGCTATTGGCAGTCTCACAGGGACTCCTCTGCAATAGGCCTTCGGGAGACACCCAGGAGCCGTCTCCTTGGTACCATGAAGTGGGTTGAGCATAGGAGCAGAGGAAGAGTTCACTGCTGCGCCCCTGCAGGCACATCAATCCTCGACAGCTCCGGTAACACCCTTCTCCTGCCACTTTTCTGGGTGTACCCTTAGACACGTAGGTATGCGGGAGAACTAGCAATGGGAGCTTCTGCTGCCCGCAAATGTTAAGAGCTGCACGCCCATCCAGGGAAAGGCTGCACAAGACGCCCACTCAGTCCACACGGCAGCCCTATCAGGATCAATAGGTTCCTCTCCGCTCAAAGACGGGTGTTGGATCGAAGTTTCCAGTTGTCCGAGTGGTGCGGTTAAGTGGGCATTTCAATTCACTGCAAGCCGCATCATCTGCTGAACTCCTTTTATTGACAAGTTCCTGGCTTAGATCCATGTCCAAATTTTCTGCACCTCCGGAGGTAGTGGTAATGATCTCGTGACAATTTTAAGGAGTGCATTGTGGAGATGTAGTCTGCACTAGAATGTGATCCGTTGCTACAGATGTCAGAAAAACCTAGAGCAGGATACAGTGTTTACATAATATAAAATAGACAAAGGGCATCAGCAGCACACATTCGCTTAAGAAAGATAAAAGTCCCATTTGAAGGTAGCCAAAGGCATGTGTGGAAAAAGGTGTGAAAGGGTGTGAAAGGGTAATCAGAGCTTAAGTCCAATCAATGCTGAAGTAAAGTTGCTCTTTTGAACGACAGAGTTTGAGCACTGTATGTCCTGTAAACCTGCTCCCGAATTCTCTATCTTGCTCCTATTCTGTGCAGTCCTGAAACCCTGCTTGGAGTCTCAGTTCACACAGAAAATATCATTAATACAATGGACAAGTCAAATATTGGAAAAAGGGAGCAAGAGACAGACTCAGGAAAGTAATGGAGAAAGAAAAATAAATATCAACGAATCTACAATATTCTTAAAAATGCAATCTATACCACACAAAGTACATTTTCACATTTAGGTGCATTCAAAAGTGTGAAATAACAGTCATGGTCAGCATCTAAAAAGAGCACACTTCTAAATCCATTACCAGTGTTGTAAGCAGTAGGCATAGCAGAGTACAGCAGTCCCTGTGGGGGCAAGCTTGGGGTTGTCACCGACACAACAGGAGTAGCAAGAGATTGTGCAGACTGAGACGTGTTTATCCTTTGGGTGTTCTGAAAAAACATAAAAATCACATTCAACATTCTGGAACAGTAGTAAAATATACTTGAGGTCATTCTATCAAAAATTGCATTCTAATGCAAATAATGTTTTGGGTGTTGCTGATGTAATACTTTGAAGTGCTGCAAGTGGCTAGCAATAAAGGTTATACGCATAATGCTAGCCTCCGTGTCTTTAATGAAATCCAGATTCTCTCTACACGAACTTGGAGAATCTATATTTTAATGCAAAGCAGGATATCTTGTATAATAAAAAAAATAGGAGGAATATGAAAAGAAATCAACACTCCTGGAATAATAAAATACATTTTAAAACAGAATTGAAGAAAAATGGGGCTCCCATTTCACGTTGCATATATGAAATGGTATTGTGGTATACAACCAATTTGACAAAACCTAAATGAGCACTCAAAGAATATATTTAAAGCCATAAATGCCACAATTAAAATGTGTCACCGACTTCGGTCAATCATCAAAAACCACTGGATTTTATTTTATTGTCTCCTTATTCGCTAAATTGAAGCAGAATGCTTCCATTCGTTACCCCGTGAGCCGCTACAGATTCACAGGCTAAACTCCTGAAATCAAACATCTTCAGCAGAACGGGCTCTCTTGAAATGACTGGTTTTTACTCTGGACTTTCAGCCGCAGAAAAATTCTCCTTTATGTGCTGCATTCGAGTGAATGGACAGGAATGTAAAGATACATGAAATAGGAAACTTTATGGTTCCAATTTTACATTATTGTGGGACAGGCTTCATCCCTTTCCCCGGGTTCTTTTCAATGTACACACACAGTCTTTTGCATAGCTTAGAAAGAAAATAGAATACTTTTGCAAATGTGTGTTGAATATTCAACTGTTGTGGGGTTTTCAGCATCATAGATTGAATATTGACTTTGAGACGTTTCTAAGAATCTTGGCTTGAATGACTAAAAATAACTATTAGCAATGCCAGTAGATCAGGCCTTACTTAGCAAGTCAACTTTTTTTTTTTTTTTACATATGCAATGAATAGTAAAAAATAAAAAAGTAATAAAAAGTACAAATCGCATTGTGATGTTGAAGCCAACCAGATGTAAGTAACGGGTGGGCTCAAAGCCCTTTAAGCTCTTTTCGTTTGCGTGTGTTTTTTTTCTTGAAGAGCAACCTCTCATGCCACAACCTATGCTCTGTCTCAGTCAAGACCTAAAAAGGACCCAAGGAAAAGATAAATCTAAAAACAAAATGAAAGCAGAAATGTAAGAGGAGACTAGCCTACCAGCCGTGGCAATGGAGTGGACTACTTTTTAGGCGCACATGCAAAGAAATGTGCTGTCAATCACAGTAAAGCGAATGAATGGCTGCAGCAGGATGACTTCCACATGGTACAGGTGGGGGTGGAATCAAAATGTGACTGACACTTAAATACACCAATGGATGAAGAAGGCTGACTAAAAGCCCTACTTTTATATATATATGTATGTATTTTATTCTGGTTTGTTTTCCCACAAATCAAGACTCGCAAGACAACTTAAGCTGCTTCAAGGCCAGACCTAGAAAGGCAGAGCTTATACCCACAGAACAAAGCACATTCTCAGGACCATTTTTCAACTTTAACTGGACTCTATACTGTTACTCTACATCAGTCAGTTACATGGCTTTGATTCGTCTTAATTAGCAGGTGCTCAACCAATGACAAATATTGAACATGTGTCTTCCTTGCATCTTCACAGCCTTCATGAAAATGGAAATACACACCACTGCTAGTTCGAATTGGCAAGTGTTGCGGGGTCAGACACTCAATGTAGAAAACATATCAGTTCTGCTGCTTTTTTCACTGCCCTAGCCTCCCGTTGCACAAGCTCTAGCTAATCCATGCCCACAGAAGGAACTGTGAAATTCCAATCTGCTTCCAGATGGCTGCATTCTACCCATTTCCAAGAATAGTCCTACACTGGGTTTCAGGTACACTTTTTTCATCAATACCCCGCCCTTTGGCACTCTGTTGGCTATTTCTTCAACTCACAAACCCACCCTGACAATTTTCTTCAGAAATCTGAAAAGGTTCATTTTCAGGCAGAATATCATTCGGTGCCACAAGGCAGATAGCCCCACTGTTGTGCATACATTATGCCTTCTTTATTGCTGCTTTCTCTATGCTCGGATGATCTCCTGATCTCAGCTGTGGGTTGCAGGGCTTTCAGTTTACTCAAACTGTCATGGAGAAGCAGTCTCATGAGGATACAGTGAACGTTCCTATAAGTCGTCATCTTGTATATCACACGTTACTTCTGAGTTCCTACCGCCTCAAGATTGTGAGGTTAGTTTTGAGTCACTTACTGGCTCCTTGTGTTGAGTTTCCAAAACCTACATAAAACTAGACAACCCCCACACAACTGCACAGATTTCCCAGCGTTTCTTTCGCTACGTTGAAACATCTTGCGTTGAATCCCTAAGTCTGTATGTTGTTACACAGATGACAAGGGACCAACTGCATAAGTCTATTCAAGACAAAGGGGTCAAAGGTGTGGAGAGATGTGGGCTTTGGTTCAACATCAAAGTGGGTAATTCAAAGCATGCCTGTGACCAATTCTTGACTTTAAACAGGAGAAACTATGCTACGAGTCAAACCAATAGATTAATTAAAAACTATGCAGAGCACATGAATCTAATGAGACATGCTAGAAAATAGCAGCAAACACAGACATAAACCAATATCTAGTTAGGTCCACTTCTGGAAGCCTTGGATGGAATATAGCCTGGAGAGGGCCACCACCGTAGCAGTATTGTTTGTGGTATAGAATGCTTCATCTATGGTACAGTGGGAATTTTGAAGGTCTCATTTAGAGGTCTGGATCCAGATGTCAAACCAGGTTAATTTTACTGCAGCACACAGTTCAATTGTGATAAAGACATTTTAAAACCCCTTCAGTGAGGATTAAATGATGAATTTGAATCCTTCAAGGCAGATAATTGGAAGTCTGACTATGAGTCTGCAGAGGAAACCACGCCGGACTAGTGACCGCTTTACTACAGAATGAGATTCAATCAAAACTGGATGATCTGCTTTTCTGCGAGCACAAAATACCTGGGCAAACACTGAGATGAATGTGCAGCCTATATGGTTGGGGTACAAAAATTAGCAAATGTACGCCACTTATTAGGAACCTTTTATTTTAAAGAGATCCTTGGCCAGACCAGGCCCTCAAGTCGCACATGAGAAAGAGTCTGGCCTCTGTTCTAAAATTTTTGTGATTACATTAAATTAATCCAAGAACCACTGCTACCCGCCGAAAAAGCGCTTTAACACCTTATCAGGGTTAGCAAGTGCTATATAAACGCAAACCTTTTCCCTCTTCTCTCCTTCCACTCTCCTTCTCAATCTTTTTCATACTTCACTATACTAATTCATCACTAAACCTTTATGGGTTTCGGAGTAGCGTTTTGATGCCTTGTATGGGGTAATAAGCGCTATATAAATGCAATTACAACACAATTAGGAGCACAGGGTCTTAAATGATCTTAATATGTGCTGTATGTGTTGATGAGACTGCCCCGCAGGAGCCTGTAGCAGGCTCATTAAATGGCACCAAGAGACAAAGCCTTGTCTAGAGGCATTAGGTCAGACTAAAGATTGCAAAATACCAAAACAGGGACTAAATGAGAGCACTTGGTACATACAATCTGGGGGAAAACGCTATTAATAGATATTACAGAAATATACTGAAAAGAGAACAGTCTTTAGAAACAGGGCGGGCACCAGGGACGGGCATTGTGGACAGCTCAGCAAACACAAGATGATAGACGGAGCGCTGAAACTTTTCAGACACCCACCCCCAGTCACAGATCTGGGTTGAATGCATCATCATTCTTTAGCTCACTTCGCCACCCCAGTTCAGATCCAGCTATATGAAAATCAGTCTTGACCCTGTGCCTCATGGGAACAGTCCAGCCCGAACTGCCAAGCCTGGTCTTCCCTGAACCAGAAACAAGCATACTGGGACAGGTTTCTGGTTAACACCCTTCATCAGCCAGGGTAGCTTGAATACAGTGGCAAAGTGAGCAACGGACCCATGCCTGGAAATACACTGCCAACTCAGGGTGAACAAAGCAAACACAAGGAGATGCCCAGGGCCCCGCTCCAGCTCAAAATCACTGGGGCCTCATCAGAATACAGTCTTTATGAAGACTCCAGTGTTGTTAGACACATGGAGCAGCAGAGATGCAGCTCAACAAGGCTCAGTATAGGCAGGCAGGGTCCATCTCTACCCTGGGCTTCGCAGTCTTATGCTAAAAGAGCTACAGAAATGTAATTGCTGTATCTGTTTGATAAGAGTGATTTGGTGGGTGCTTGAAGTGCCCTTAGGTGTGAAGCTAGCCCTGCCCCTGCTCCTGATTAAAGAGCTGGGGGCCTTGCAGGGCTGAATTAAAAAAAAAGAATCCGGTCCATCACGAATAAGAGTTACTCACCTAGGAGGAAGGGGAGATATATCAAAATTTAACAGAAACATTTTACCTTAGTACATTGGATTATATCAGTAAATTGAAAAATGTAATAAAAGGGAGAGTTTTTAAACATGAACTGAGAAACATTCCTACCCCTGCCCTCAGAGTAATTATATTAGTGAACTAAGAGCAGGGCCACTGGAATGATGTTGCAGCAAGGACCAAATCATGTGGCAGGGTCTACTAACTTATGCAGCAAGAAAAGTCAAATTATGTGGCTTAATGCTGCACATTTTATGACAGTAATGCTATATGGGCAAAAGTGTTCTCTCAGTACCAGTCTGCCACCCAAATACAGCAAGAAGCAACAAAATGATGACCAGTCAACCTTTGTGAAGGGCTTCCCACTGTCCAGCCACAAGAGTTGCTGCATTTTAGTAACGTTTGATCCATAATTGAAAGCATATGGCAGGAAATGCGCGTAATAGACACAAATAGGCCAGGGGCGGAGCTATGCGCCCGCCTCTGGCCTATTGTGTGCTATTTAACAAAACAAGACGCAGGGAAAGGCCAACAGCAGGCCGCAACGGTAAAATCACCCGCACGAGCGCGTGCATTTCCCAGGTCCATTTTCAAAACCCGGACAAAAGGACTCTCGCTGCGCTAACACTGCTGCGCAGTGTATCGCTAGGCAGGAGACCTAAAAACTAAGCCTGGTGCTGAAGTCTTAAGACTCCAGACACAGCCGAGCCGCCAGCAGCACACCCACTGACCTCTGGCCCCATGGACTCTGAGGGCTTCGGAGTAAATGAAGACAGCCTGGAAATGCAGCAAATAAACATCGCTAGAACCATTCCTGCAAAGGAACAGATGTCAACGTAACCTACGCATAGGATGTAAGCTAGTGAATTCCTTTTGATGGGGCTTTTTCTACGAATAACAGTTTATCCCGATAGTACTGGAGATAAGTCAAATTGAACAAGGCGTTAGGGCAGTGATTTTGAAACTCATTTTTAAAGCATTTTTATAAGAATATGATTCGGGAACTGCTGCACTCTATGCGAGGGACATCCACGGCATCGGTACACTGATCCGTTTAGCTTAGGTTTTTTTTTTTTTACAAAACTGGAGTATCCTAGTTACTTGGCTGAAAACATCTGATCCTTGTATAAATTTAATTTATAGTGGACGCTAATGAGAATTGTGTGCGGGCGTCTCAATATATTGCAAATTCGTGTCGTTTACTTGCAGTGTAGTTGTTAGATACAATAAAGTCAACAAGAAAACCACAAGAGGGCGCCGTAACCATGCTAAAATCAATGCAGAATTTTGCGGAAATAATAAAACCAAGAAGCTCGAAACAGCTGATTTTTCCCTAAACGCTCACTACTTATCATTGTACTCAGCACGGAGAATGAAAAACTGAAATTATGTCAGTGGCTGTCATTTGTCACATAAGGCCGTGGAAATAAGCAAAACTCGCAAATTGTAAATAGGAAAGATTCGTAGTGTGATCATGGTGACATGTAAACAAATCCTAAAACACTCATGGCGGCAAGTGGCTGTGAAAAGGCAGTCTAAACAAGCTGATCTCTGACAGTTCTTTGAATTAGTTGAGCTTTTCCGAGGTAGACTATTCCTCGTTAACTAGATGAAATGAGCATGAGGTGACATAACCAAGGGATTAACCTTCGAGCTACACAACAGCTTTACGCCCATCTGGTTTGGTAATTTAAAGTTGCGGCGAAAGACAGCGGTGGCACAAGTTAGGGGGTAAAGGATTACGTTTGGCACTACTACAATTTTATTTTTATATTGACATTTTTGAGAAATGAAATCCAATTCCAAAAATTCTTTATTTCGGCCACATGGGCCATAAAAGATGCAATAAAATACAGTACATAAATACACAGTAAAATGGAATGCATGTATTAGAGAATATTTACATATAAAAAGGCTAGGTCTGCATGAGGTAAGGAAACACAGTGGCACCAGTTCAGGGGGACATTTTCTTCCTTATTAACCAAGCTGCCATTAGGAATTTTGATACCGCAAAGACAATATGTCCCAGGGTATTGTTTTTCATAACCCTGTATGCTTGTAGGTATTCCCGAAAACCCAGGTTTCGGCACAGCGGTGCAATCCAACGCTTCCTGGGATTTTGGTATGCGTGGCAAACAAACATTATGTGCAGATCATCTTCGTTCTTGGTTTTACAACAAGGACAGAATTTGTCACCCCCAGTGAGCCATTTGTGGGTAAATACTTTGGTGGGGAGTGTGCCAAACCTCCATTGCAGGAACAATTTCCTTGCCAAAAGAGGAAAAATAAAATCCATAAAAGGTTCAAAGAGGTAAGAATTTTTGGACTCCATAAAACGACTCGTCAGGGTGCCGGTACTATGAGCATTGTCCATGTCAGCCAGATTTTTGTTTTTGTACAGCTGGGCAAGAGTTTTGCGTGTGATCCTTTGACAACCCTGAACTGGATCATCCCAGAGGTCTGGCAAGTTCAAACTGGACAATTCTGATTTAATAAAAGCCAGCCAGGGGATTTTGTTACTGCCATTCAGCCTCAGTACATGGATAAGGTCCTGTCTATAGTGATACAGTTCCTCAGTGGACCATATCCGATGCCAGAACTTCACGGGTTTGGAT
The DNA here is from genome assembly GCF_964261635.1 of Lissotriton helveticus. Lineage (NCBI taxonomy): Eukaryota > Metazoa > Chordata > Amphibia > Caudata > Salamandridae > Lissotriton > Lissotriton helveticus. The sequence continues at coordinate 1,982,913,771 of NC_136061.1, forward strand.
AGAAGATCTTCAGCGATGGAGTGTAGGCCCAAATCCAATCTTAGGGGGAGGAGTGGCGTTCCCTGCGGGAGAGCAAGTAGGCGTCTCAAGAATGTATTTTCCACCGCTAACAATGCCTTCCCTGCTTTGTAACCCCACAGCTCGCTGCCATACATGGCTGCTGCCTTCGCTTGAGTTCTATAGGTTTCAAGGGCCGGGCTTACAGGCTTAAAGGTGGATTTATTTGCCACCTTCAGGAGTGCGCCCGCTAGCTGGGATAGCTTCAGCCTTGATCTCGCTATCTGGCAGTCCCAGGCCAGGTTTTCTTGTAATGTTACCCCCAGATAGACAAAGGTCGAGACCCTCTCAAGACTAACTTCCCCCAGTTTTGGGTTGGGTCTGGTTCTGGCAGGGGGGTTGAAGATCATAAACTTAGTTTTTTCTGTGTTGACCTCCAACCCGTGTTGCCGACAGAAAAGGCCAAAACCATTTACAATCCTCTGGATCCCCATGGGGGATTTGGAAAGCAGGAGGGTGTCATCAGCAAACATGATTGCCGGAACCCTCCTGCCTGCCAAAACCGGGGCGTCATTGTCCTCGACAGTGTCAAGATGTTGAATGACACTGTTAATGAAGAGGCAGAAGAGGGTTGGCGCCAGGACACAGCCCTGTCTGACTCCTCTAAGGACAGGGAATTTGCCTGAGAGCTTACCATCCCTCCCACACCTTACTTGGGCATAGTTGTTCTCGTGGAGCCTGATGATAGTACTAAGAAGGTGTGGGGGCACTCCTAGCTTCTGCAAAACCTCCCAAAGTTTCCCTCTAGGGACTAGGTCAAAGGCTGACCTCAGATCCACGAAGACCATGTACAGTCTTCCACCCTCTATGGTGACAGTCTTCCAATATAGGAGAAGAAGGCGGAAGATCTGATCCATGGTCGACGTGTTCTTTCTGAAGCCAGCCTGAAGGGGAGTCATGATGTCATTTTCCTCCACCCAGTCCAGGAGGTGACCCACCCAGTCCAGGAGGCAGTGTATCGCTAGGCAGGAGACCTAAAAACTAAGCCTGGTGCTGAAGTCTTAAGACTCCAGACACAGCCGAGCCGCCAGCAGCACACCCACTGACCTCTGGCCCCATGGACTCTGAGGGCTTCGGAGTAAATGAAGACAGCCTGGAAATGCAGCAAATAAACATCGCTAGAACCATTCCTGCAAAGGAACAGATGTCAACGTAACCTACGCATAGGATGTAAGCTAGTGAATTCCTTTTGATGGGGCTTTTTCTACGAATAACAGTTTATCCCGATAGTACTGGAGATAAGTCAAATTGAACAAGGCGTTAGGGCAGTGATTTTGAAACTCATTTTTAAAGCATTTTTATAAGAATATGATTCGGGAACTGCTGCACTCTATGCGAGGGACATCCACGGCATCGGTACACTGATCCGTTTAGCTTAGGTTTTTTTTTTTTTACAAAACTGGAGTATCCTAGTTACTTGGCTGAAAACATCTGATCCTTGTATAAATTTAATTTATAGTGGACGCTAATGAGAATTGTGTGCGGGCGTCTCAATATATTGCAAATTCGTGTCGTTTACTTGCAGTGTAGTTGTTAGATACAATAAAGTCAACAAGAAAACCACAAGAGGGCGCCGTAACCATGCTAAAATCAATGCAGAATTTTGCGGAAATAATAAAACCAAGAAGCTCGAAACAGCTGATTTTTCCCTAAACGCTCACTACTTATCATTGTACTCAGCACGGAGAATGAAAAACTGAAATTATGTCAGTGGCTGTCATTTGTCACATAAGGCCGTGGAAATAAGCAAAACTCGCAAATTGTAAATAGGAAAGATTCGTAGTGTGATCATGGTGACATGTAAACAAATCCTAAAACACTCATGGCGGCAAGTGGCTGTGAAAAGGCAGTCTAAACAAGCTGATCTCTGACAGTTCTTTGAATTAGTTGAGCTTTTCCGAGGTAGACTATTCCTCGTTAACTAGATGAAATGAGCATGAGGTGACATAACCAAGGGATTAACCTTCGAGCTACACAACAGCTTTACGCCCATCTGGTTTGGTAATTTAAAGTTGCGGCGAAAGACAGCGGTGGCACAAGTTAGGGGGTAAAGGATTACGTTTGGCACTACTACAATTTTATTTTTATATTGACATTTTTGAGAAATGAAATCACACGACAAAAAAAGCATGCTTCCTAAAACCATGAATTCAAGGAGCCACAAACACTAACAAGCATGCAAACACAGCTCCGTGACGTCATGCAGTCTTTGCCCAGGATTATACACATGGAAGTGAAAACGTAATAGGGAAAAGTCAAGGCAGCGTTTCAACTAACGTGTGACGTCATGCCGCGGGGCTTAATTTACGTTCACTGAATTTTCTATGTGCGGTGTAGCCGTGTGGAAGAGCGGGGCCGTAGGGCAGGGCAGGTTCATCGTGACCCGACTCACCGGGGTCGAGGCCAGGGTGCTTGCGGGGCACATTGTGCTGCCATTGGAAGGGAATGGCCGCCGCCGCTTGCACGACTCGCCGGCCCGCTGCGGCGCAGAGGCTCTGCCTGTAAACAGGAAAAGAAAGGCCCTTGTGGTTTGAGACCGCGGCGGAGCACAGAGTCAGGCCTGCACCGGCTCCTGACAGAAGGTGACCTCACCAGGGCTGATGCAACTGCCTCGAAAGGAGCACAGATGCACTGCCCTGCTCACACAATGGGAGGAACTTCGACAATGAAGTCATCAATTGAAAATACAGAAAAAAACACGACACAAAGGAATGTCGCCTCTCCTCGGAAGTGTTATCAATGTCTTAACACCATGGGCAATGGCTTGCAGTGGTGGAAAATATTTTCTCCTCAAACTGAATGTCAACGGAAAATTTTGGATAGTGTTCTAGTTCAGTGAGTTCATGCAGAGTAACCACGAATTTAAATGTCTACCGTGCAGTGAAGTGTTATAAAATGTAAAACGGGACTACATCATGCTCATGAGGCAGGACCTCGGACTCACCAAGTCTAGCTCATCCTCCTCCGTCTGTGATCGCAAGCAAGAGGGAGACAGATTACTAAAACACAGTTTCAGCATTATAGTGCAGCAAAGAGACGATAACGACCATCTGATCTCACTCTCACCTCCTCCCCCTCCCACACACACACACACACTTCTGGGCATGCACACATCACAGAATAATTTATACTGGGTCAATTAGCATACATGCCCTTACACCCTCCCCCCCGGAACTTGGCCCTGGGTGACAGGCGATGTGCCACCAGTGAAAGACAATGTTCTGTCTTCATGCAATGGATACATTTAAAGGGAAAACAACCACATAGTCATATTCTTGCTATACAGACACTATCTTAAACACCGGTGATGTACATATATGTGTACATTGTAAAATGACCCCTTTGATGTGAGCCTAGTTAGAGAACAAAAAGACACAAATGTGCACCAAACTGCTCGCAGGACTGAAGTTTTTGCACTATGAAATAGGCCAAAAGCATGGACGGACTGGGGTTAATGAATGTATGCACAATTACTTGTTGAAGATATAAAAAATGTGGTTTTAATGGTATTATTCCCGTAGAGGAGGAGATGGTATTTAATTACAAGGCCCCCCCCCGCCAGCCTTTCATGCGATGTGGCGTTCTGAGACTTTTTAGCTTAGATACGCTCTGAAGGGACCGATGAAGGTGTAGTAGACTCAATACATTGTAGTTGATTCTGGTGGATCATACCCGAGGATGATGCCACAAAACTGACCAATACTGTGAAAGTATGGTCCCTTTTTTGTATCTTTAATTATTAAGCAGAGTGACTTTAGATCTTGGTCCTGAGGAATGCCATGAACTCTCGTAGTCGAGGGAGAGAATGTGGCCTAACAGCTAGGTCGATTGACCTCAGAGCTGGGGAACCGGGTTAGAGTCTCAGCAGGGACGCTCAACATTCTATGATTCTGAGCAAATCACTTGATCTCCCCGTGCCTAACAAAAAACATGATTGTGTCCTTCTGTAAGGTAACTGGTGCTCATGTAAAGCGCTCAGATACCTCCGGGTCTAGTTTGAGCTATAAAAACGCCACACAAAAAAAAGGCAGAAACATGTTGACCATTAAATTGTTGACCATTAGCTTGTTTTTTTAGCTCTATCCATTGGGGGCACCGAAATAAAAGTTTATTTTGCCCACCAAGAGATAGTTTTCACCCACTCTATTTTCTCTTGTTTGTACACTCTGCCCCCTCCCTCCCCACACAAGAAATAATATCTGCAGAATTAGTGACAACCCCCGCTACTCTCTTGCAAGAGAGTTGTAGCCCATACTGGTACCGTGAGGTCCCAGAGTGAAGAGGGGACCCAATGATGAAGCATGTCACCTTTGGGGAAGTGAGGGTTCTTCAAAAATCAAATTCAAAATCAAATTTATTTTAATTATGATTTCGGAACTCAGATGAGATCCACATAAAAGAATTAACAGATTTAATACAGTGACATATAATCGAAATTACAATATAGAGAGAAATAGACATTTGTAACCTTCTAGTATATCACTAAGAAACATTTAAAAAAGTTATACAATTTAAAACAGAACATTTCATTTGGAGGGTTGTGAATAGCATCAAGGAAAGCAGTAGCTGAAAGAATACTCAGTTGGAGACAAATTGGTCTTAACCACTTGCGCCTATGCACCATTAGGGCCGGACATACGAAAATAACATGATGCATATCCTGAGTTTTGATGTTACAGAAGTCACATAAAGATGAGGAGCCATACCATCTGGACATTAGGGAGTTCAAAGGGAGTAAATCCTGCCTTAATAAAAACAGTAAGCGCCGAACTCCATGAGGGAGGTTCCAAAAAACATATGGTTGGGCTTTCCTCATTAAGCAAAAGTCAATGGCTGGAGAAATACCTTTCTTTGCTATGCAAGCCTCCCTATCCAGTCTAAAACCTAATTCCCAGGAGGCCGACTTCAGAGTGGATTTCAGCTGGTGTGCCGATAAAGTAAATAAAACTGATTCATCTAATTGCAAAAGATCAGCGGCAGTTCTGAAATTCTTTACAATTAGCGAATGTTTATTAAAATTTCCCAATAACTCAGTTTTTATAAAATACCTTAAAGTGCCAGGATCTCCCTTTGCCAAGTTAAAAACCCAGCGCACTATCCCCTCTAATCCTTGAACCCAGCTACTGCGTAAACCAAATTCCTGTCTTAGGGAAGCAGTTGAACTTGCTGTATTGACCGAAGCTAGACTACGCAGAATTTTGCCTTTCGTTGCATTCAGAAAGCTCCAGCTTTTCATGTCAACTATTTCCATACCATAAAGTAGAGATGCAGGAATTTTTGCTCGATATACCTCCAGCAATGTCGCAAAGTGCCTTCTACCAGTAGCTTTATAAAGTGAAATCAAACTCTTCCCTGGGACAATAGCTTTCCGTGTGTTATTCGCTATATGTGCTTTTTCACTTAAATTGCTAGTGACTATTTTTCCGAGGAAAGTATAAGAATGTACTACATCCAGTCTTTGACCCCCCACAGACCAGTGAAAGTTCGCATATTTTGACTTTTTCCTACCCATCAAGCACATTACTTTACTTTTTGCAGTGTTTATCTTCAGATGATGCACCTCCGCATATTTATATAGAGCATGCAGGCGACTGTTCAAAACTTTTGGAGTAAGGTCCATAATCAGTATGTCGTCTGCATACATTAAACATGCAATTGGGGCACCCCCCCAAGGACGGAACAATACCTTTACTTGCAGATAAAACCTGTGGGAGATCAGCTATATACAAGGAAAACAACAAAGGAGCCAATAGCCAACCTTGTTTTAACCCATTTGCTGTGAAAATCACTCTAGATAACCCTCTCTCCCCACCCATCAGCACTCTACACCAAGGGTCTGAGTGCAAGGCGCGAACTAATTTAATGAGAATAGGAGGCATTCCTAAAGCAAGTAACTTTCTCCACAGCATAGATCTATCCACTTTATCAAAGGCTGTGGAGTAATCGATAAAGGCACCATAAACTCCCCCTCCACGAACCTTGACATATTTCTCAGTTATGACCTGTAATGCAGTCAGGTTATCTAATGTGCCGTGCCTTTGCCTAAACCCGGTCTGTTCATGGGGTAAGATTTCAGCCTTAAGCACCCAATCATTAATCGAGTTAAGAAGACATTTTGCAAAAACCTTACCTATAGCATCTAAAAGAGTGATTTGACGGTAGTTTTGTGGCAAGTCTCTAGCTCCTTTCTTAAAGAGGGGGACTAATATGCTCCCTTTCCAGGAGGGAAGAACAGTTCCACTAACACAACAGAATTTAAAAACTGGAAAGAGCATTTTACTCCATAGCTCACTCTGTTGTTTTATCACCGAGATACAGAGCTTATCCGGACCCATCGCGCCCGAAGAACGCAAGCCCTTAATGGCTAGTTCAACGTCCTTCTCGGACGGAGGGCCATAAAAATGATTAACCACGTATAGTGTATCGTTTTCACGGGTCAAATCATTATAACTATATAATTGCTCGATGTATTCAACCCAAATCTGCTCATCTATAGAAATTGGAGAGGGTCTAGATCTTAGACCACAACCCTCACCAATTATCGACCAGAATACCCTAGCTTGACCCCTATAGGAGGCTTCCCGAAGTTTAATACACAAGGAATCTTCATTCTCTCTCTTCAATCTGGCCGTCATCCTCATTTTCCTTCTTCTTAGAACAACTATTTTATGATATCTTTCAAGAGTATAAAAAAGATATTGATCCCTAACCAATTTATTTATTTCAATATCGAAGACAGTTTGGGAGTACTTGTTTTTTTTTTTGCAGGATGAGGTTTTTTTGCTATCGCGATGACTACTTTAAAAAAATTGCCAAAGCATAGTAGTTCATTTCCATCCCATTGCAACAAATTCTCCACAGTAGACTCCAAAATACTCGCTAAACTCCTAATAGCCCCAAAATTCCAGTAACATCTCCCAGAAATGGCTCCAAAATTTACCAAATCACTATTAATGTGCCATGTATCCGTAGGAGGGGGATTGAAGTTTATAATAAGAACCAATACCTTATGGTCACTAAGTTCTGTATTACATACTAACCGATCTTTCAGGAGATAGAAAAGGGTATTACCTGCTACCACATAATCGAGGATAGATTCACTGCTCTTAGATTTATGTGTGAAATTAGCCGGAATGTCCGAGGGGAGCCTTCCATTTATTATTATACTATCTACCTCTAATATTCCCTCCAAAAGTGTTTTCCCTCTCTTATTGGTCTTGATATTCCCAGGAAATAGGGCACGCGGTATCTGAAGTGATTCCTCCTTAAGTTTATTCCTGAACAAATCAAGGCTGCAGTTTGAAATTTTACAATTAAAGTCCCCTAGTAACAAAATGTGAGGAGGGGACTCAGAGTCAAGAAGATTCTGTATGAAGGAGAACGTCGTCTTTAAACCTACATTAAAGCAGGCATCAGGGGGGATATAGGCATTTATCAGTACAAGTGATTTCCGTGAGTCATTCTTAACTAAGTTTAACAATGTTATTGCCTGGAACAGATTGTTGGGGTCTAGATAATGAGTATAGTGCCATTTGATCTTGTTGGAAAGTAGGCAAGCCAGTCCTCCCTTCGCACGACCTCTCCTCGAGGGATCTGCGCTACCGTCCAACACATAATAATCCTTTTCCGCCAAGAATTTCCCATCCACCCAAGTCTCCTGTAGGCAGATTACGTCCGCTTCTAAGGTATGCAAATATAACAATTTTTCGGGACTATTTTTTAATCCAGCCGTATTCCATGAGATTATTTTTAAATCGATGTTAAAAATTGGAATACGGTTTAGGAACAGAGATGGATTTACTTGACAGAACACCAGGTAACCAGCTCCATTTGGAATCATCTTCTACCAAAATTGGTTGGGAGGGTAAAGGATTTTTATAAATCACTTGTCGTTCATTTTTCGATACACAGATTTTTAATTCCTCAGTTTTTATTGAGGACCGATCTGTGATGCCTGTGGTTACTCCATGGACTATCGACAAGTTTGTAGATATTTTATTACGTGTATCCACAAGGAAGAAAGGGGTAACATCAATCCCCCTTATTTGTAATTCTTCAGACCATCGTAGAATATGATTCAATACTAGTTTTGAATAAAATTTAACCCTTGATATCTTCCCAACATCAAGGTCTAAAAGCAACACAACATCTATATCATTTGACTGAATTAATTTCAAACCTTCAATCTCTCGAAAGCAATTAAGGAGTACAGATCTGTTTAAAATAAAATCAAAATCAAAAAGAGGTACAAAATCTAAAAAAACAGTATCAACACTATCCTTTTCAGAAATGGTGGATTTAGGGACATGTTCAATTTCAATCATATCCGGAAAGGGTGTAGCTAAAGGGTTAAGAACTGGTATTGAACCATTTGCAGTAATAATCTGTTCCTCATACTCAGGGTAATTGGGAAGCCCTGAAGGATCAATGGTCATGATAACTTTGTCAGATTTAGTTTGACCAATTAATTCTTGAGGTAAGTTTGATACAGAGTTTTGGGGCGAATTTTTTTCAGACGAAATCTCTAGTTTTTTTCAAAATACATTTTTCTTGGCCTTTTTTTAAAGAATCTACGAGTTGGTTTCCTCTTTTTTTCTCTTTGCTTTTTTTGTTTGGCTATTACTACCCTTTTCTCCTTATTTAAAAAATCTACGATAACCTCCTTCTCTTTATTTATTTGTGGTGTGAAAATTGGAAATAGATCTTTATTTAACATTTTATCGGGGTCGGTCAGGGTTTCTATTTCCTCATCAAGTTCGGCAATACAATTGCCACTGGCTGATTTTAATTTGCCAGCCGGATTACTCCCCGAGATAACCCCTATTTTTTTCCATTGGAATCTTGAGAGTACTTATTTTGATCAACTTGAGCTATGTCTAAGGCTAAAGGTACACCTTCGAACTCATTTACGGACTTCTTGTCTTTACTCACTTTCACATCTGAGTTAGCGGACTCATGATGTGAACCAGATTCAGTCCCAAATTTACTATTTAGTAATACCTTAAGTATTTGGGTTACTGTATCAAGGACACAATCTGAGGGTTCTTGTCTTAACACTAGAGTGCTTTGCAGTCCCCCCTGTATTTCTGGTTTCTTTTCAATTTTTTTCCACCACCCACATACATAGTGTGAGTTTCAAATTAATTAAGAGGCACAGAATAACTAATGTTATTACATACTGTGCTTGTACTGGAGTCTGCTTCAGCCTACGCAAAAGTCGCAGAGGAGGCTGGGAAGGCGCTGAGGTCGAATATTTAACGACTATTCCAGTCACTAAGTTTTAATTACTTTCTGCGTCTTTTTTTATAATTTTCACCTAATACTAGGACCTCAGTCTCTCTGCTCACTTTTATGGTAAAAAGCAATAGACGAGGTGTGCTCTCAATGGTGCCCAAAGGCTTCCTGTAAGTTTTGATGAACAGCAGCTACGGGTTAATGGCCCCACATTACTAAAGGTTGGTAGAATATTAATCTACCTTATTAGCAGCCAAAAAAAGAAATATTTGGGGCTCCACCAAATGCACAATATGTATTTGTTCATCGTTCCCCTGTGATACACATTTGTTTTTTTAAACACTATGCTATCATTGCCAATGTTGGAAAGCCGATGTGTCCAACAGATTCCGGAGCCAAGGATCTACAACTGAATGTCAGGATAATCAACAATTATGGAAAGGGAGTTTCATTTTGATATATTGTATCTCTCTCTCTAAAAAAAAAAAAAAAAAAAATATATATATATATATATATATATATATATATATATTGTATTTAAATGTAAACAGAAACAATATAACTAATATAAGCATAGGCGACTAGCACTTGTGTGACCATGTGTAGCCATAACTACTCTTGCTCTGGGATTATTTGTATGTAAAAGTATGTTATGCACTTATGTCGAATATTTGCCATGAATCCAACCTTCCTGAAGATATGCTTATGGTGGTAATATGTCCACCTGAGCTAAAATCAATCCAAATACGATGATGAGGATGACTGAAGGAGCAGCTGAGAAGACAGAAAATAATTCATTCTCATGCTAAAACGAGGGTACTGGGCTTAGGATCTTCATTCGACCACCAACTGCTGCCATTCAGTCGGCTAGAGGGAAGATGAATGGGGGAGAGAAGTGCATGGTAAAGATGGAGCTGGATGAATAACTCATGACCCAAGGCATCAATGGAAAGGATCGATTGACGCTAGTCCTCATCACATGCTGACCTTCACCTGCCTTTTCGGGATATGCCAAAGTAAGAATGATTATATTGAGATTAAATGTAACAGGCCTGGTTGCACCAGGTGAAACCTAAACTACCTCAAACAGTAGGCATCTACATACAGCGGAAAGCAACCTAATGATTTAAACACAAACAGTACTTTTTGTGTGGGAATCATGTCTGGTACTTTTTGTGTAGGGATACTGTCCTGGTCTCTCCATCCATCCCTCCCTCCTCTATAATAGAACAACTTAATGAACAGAGGAGGGCTGCTTACCAGAAGATCAGATTTCCAGACAGGCCTCTGTCAGACATGTGCCTGATCCTTCTGCTAACTTCACAGCTGATGAAGATGCCCTCGCTTGTCAGGAATTCTTTGATTTCCATATGGGCTAATTTGCCATTCATAAAAACATTCATGAAACTTGTTCAACGCAGAGGGATCCTGACTCACCAGTGGAGGCATCATGCCCTTGCTGGAAGGGGGGATGACCACGCGGAGATCCGGCTTACGACTGTTCATGTTGAGACTTCCTCCCGGTGGGGGTGGCGACTTGGACGGCATCACCTTGCCTATCCCGTTGCCACCTGTGCTTCCAAGTAAGCCAGGAGATGCTCGGGCGTTCACAAACCCATTTCCTATTGTGGGAAGAGATAAAAGAAACAAAAAACACATGAGATAGTGTTACCACTCTCAACACCAAACTTCACAGATAAGTACAATATCAGCTGAATGAAAAACACTGCTAGCATCGCGTGCATTAAGTATTATGGGGGCAAGCATCTGAAACAGTAAAACTCTTGTTTATTACATTGACCAGGTTTTCTCTGCAAATTTGGTGGAGATTCTGGCACTGCTGTAGGCACTCGAGAGTTTAAAAGGGAAGCTCCAGCAGCATAAGGCCAGATTTACCAATGAACAGTCATCTAAAAGCGAAAATGGAGGAAAATAATAAAATCCAGCACACCCACACGAACAAACTAATTATCTAGCAAGGAAATAAATCATATGCCCTCCTTCTCACCCCAGTAAGAACCGCCGGAGCTTGAACAGACCACTGCAGCATAGGTGTACAAGAGTTCGGAAGAACCATTAGCTAGCATATGGATTATTTCCACCAATATGAGACACTTCAAATCTCGGTGGATCTATACTTGGCCCTGTAATGCTGCAGCAGAGCACACCTTGGACAAGACGGCAACACCTTTTCTCACCTTGCAGGAGTGAAGCCACCTGGACTTAACCAATTATAAATCAAGGAAGTCTGCAATCTCTGTATAAAAGTGACCACTGCTGAACATTAGGAGGATACTGCAAGTCACCTCAGAGTTCCATGACCTTAAACAGGGACTCGGCCATATTTGGTCATAGTGTTCCTCAGTGACTTACAATATTCTTAAAATGTACAGAAGGGGGTACTTCATCTCATACATCATTTTACATTCATAAAGTTGCATACATGATATTGTTACTTTTCTCCTTTTACCAATATTGCTATTGTACTTTTATGGATATGATGTATATCCGAATAAAGTTATAAACTGAACTGAACTGCATACATGATAGAGAATGAGTAGATCTGAGAGACCTCCTTACTCCAACGTGTAACGTTTTGGGCACAATTATTTTTCATTCCCATTTTTTTTTATTCCAAGTTTTTGAAGTTCTTGTAGGTTTCTTTGGCAGCCAAAGTGCCCGCCTTCCTCTCCCGCACCACCACAGAACTGTAGCAAACAGCAAGAGTTTTTTTTACCACCATGTGCTCGTAAAATATGCAAGATGAGCTTTGCTCCTCCCTTAATACACCGAACAACGGCATTTAAACAAGCATTTGCAATGCAATAGGTCTCGCAGCATTCAAGTTTGAGTTATTGGCATTGTATATGACAATGTGTTGCATGAATTCTTTTCCAAACTCTGTATTGGCTGGTGGTGTTTGTGCCCGGTGAAAGCGTGCACTGACGGATGGTGGTGTTTGTGCCCGGTGAAAGCGTGCACGAACAACTTATGGCGTCTGTGCCTGGTGAAAGTGTGCACTGACGGCTGGTGGTGTTTGTGCCTGGTGAAAGGGTGCACTGGTGGCTGGTGGTGTTTGTGCCCGGTGAAAGCGTGCACTGACGGCTGTTGGTGTTTGTGCCTGGTGAAAGGGTGCACTGGCGGCTGTTGGTGTTTGTGCCCGGTGAAAGCGTGCACTGACGGCTGGTGGTGTTTGTGCCTGGTGAAAGCGTGCACTGATGACTTATGGTGTCTGTGCCTGTTGAAAGTGTGTACTGACGGCCGGTGGTGGGTATGCCTGATGAAACCATGTACTGATGGCTAGTGGTGTGTGTGTGCCTGTTGAAAGTGTGCACTGATGGCTGATGGTGTGTGTGCATGGTGGAAAAGCGTGCACTGACATGTTTAGAAGTAAAGTGCGCCATACTGCGATTGCTACAATAGTTAATTGTGGATGTGCTAACCATTGATGCGTGCACTGATGGCTGGTGGTGTGTGTGTGCTTGTAGAAAATGTGCACTGATGGCTAATGGTGTGTGTGCCTGGTGGAAGTGTGCACTGCCAGCTAGTGGCGTGTGTGCCCGGTGAAAGCGTGCATTGACGGCTGATGGGGTGTGCCTGGTGAAAGTGTGCACTGATGGCTGGTGGTGTGTGTGTGCTTGTAGAAAATGTGCACTGATGGCTAATGGTGTGTGTGCCTGGTGGAAGTGTGCACTGCCAGCTGGTGGCGTGTGTGCCCGGTGAAAGCGTGCACTGATGGCTGATGGGGTGTGCCTGGTGAAAGTGTGCACTGACGGTTGGTGGTGTGTGTGTGCGCCTGGTGAAAGCGTGCACCGACGTCTGGTTCTGTGTGCGTGTGGTGGAAGCGTGCATTGATCGCTGGTGTTGTTTAAATAGCAACATACTTGGGTCCAGCATATAGAGCACTCTTTTTAAACAGGCATTAAGAGTGAGACAGCACACAATGATCCAATGGTAATTACTAGTTGAAGGCAAATCGCATATAGAACATTAGGAACACTGCAATTCTTTACATTGATTCAGACGGTCCTTGCTGCATTCAGGACATTATCAAAAATCAGTCTGTTTCGTGAGAAGTAATACCTTACATCCTAAACAGCTGTTTTAACAGAATGTTCCCGACTTTAAAAAGAGAGATGACTAAAACATTGGCAGGGAGGCAGCATCCTGAATTTAGGTTGTATGAATGTTACTTTATTGTTTGACTGAAAGAAAAAAGCTCAACTATAATAAACTCCTAGCCAACGCTGCAACACCATTCTGCCAGCTAAGCAAGCCGAGTAAGAAGGGATGTGCGGACTTCACCCGAAGGTGTCAGAGCGAATTCACAATAGAAACAGAACTGATACATGAGAACATTACTAGTGAACAAAATACAAAGGCAAACGTTACATTACATGAGGCAAAAGTGACAATGATAACAAACCGTGCCTTACACAGTGTGTAAGGCACTTTTTGTTATCTTAGTCTAAGCCCGCCTGATTCTATGAAATGGCGGCGGGACGCGGGACAGGCCTTTATCCTTTTCTTTCACTTTCCGTTCCGCACTTCCGCCGCCGCGTATGCGCGTGCCGCGTGCGTGGGGGGCGTGGGCAGCAGGGCTGGCTGCTGCTGAGTGGTGGTGAGCAATGCCAGGCAGCCCCAGGGCACGCACAACATCATGCGGGCCAATAAGCAGTAAGCCCCTGTGCGTGGCATATGGGGCGCGGCAGGCGGCGCGCATAGCCAAAGAAGAAGACAAGAGAAGAACAACGAAAACTACGAACTTAACTGCCTTCCAAGTCCAAGACAAAGCAGCCAGGCGGCCAGGCCCGCCCACGCTGAGCTGCCCTGTCCGATTTCCGAATCCGAGTCCGAAGACCAAAGTAAGTCACTCAGAGTCTGTCACTCCGTCTCCGTCACCGACCGGCGGGGCAGGGCTGCTGCTGGCTGCCTGCCTCCAGGCCTGCTGCGTGCACTAATTAGTTGCTTTCCTGTCGCGCATTTGCCTGCTTCTTATTTATGTCCCAACTTGTCACTCGTGTTTGTCCCTCCTATAGAACATGCTTTCTCGCTTCTGTACTTCTTTGCTCCCGGGGCCGCACTCAGTGTTGCTCTCTGTTCTTGCCTGTGTGCCGCTTCCCTCCATATTGGGTTCGCCCTTGCACTCAACCAGCCCCCCAACCCCTGTTGCTTCCTCGCCTGCTCCATTTGCCCTCGGCTGCTGCTGAAGCAAGCAAGCAGGCAAGCCTATATTATAATAGTTACAGTGCGCAACGCACGCCAGGGACGGATGGTAACGGGCCCCGGCCTATAAACATTAATTATGGTGCCGTGGTGCGCACGCCCTACCGGCCTGGCCTGAGCCTTTTTAAAATTAATTAAATAGTTGGTAGTGGTACGCACTGGAGCCGGGCCGGGTCTTCATAATTAAAATGGTGCACGGGAGTGGCGGCGCGCAGAGTAGTGCTATTTTTATTTTGTATAGTGGTCATTTTCCTGCAGTTTTGCTCTTTTAGACTACTGTAAATAAAATGCGCTTTTATCAGCCAACGTAACGGTGTTCAATGCATTGGTCTTGTTAAGATGAATAGCTAAAATACTAGATTGTTATTCCATCATGTTTTTAAATGTTCAGCATCACATGCTTACTTTCGTGAGCTTTCTATGTACTTATGACATATGCATCATCGTTATAGTTGCTTCAGTCAAGGAAAAAATGCGTGTCTCTGCATCAGATGTTTGGTGATTAGCAGCTGTCCTAAGCAGGTGTTACAAAAGGAACCTTACATTATTAATCTAGTATGTTTGCACTCCGGAATTTTTCAAGCTAGCTCAGTTGGTTGATGCACCTGTTACAATGATGCAACTGCAACCTAATGGCCACTAGTTTGGAATCAAAGCAAGTTCGGCTCAGCATTTCATCCTTCTCATGCTGAGAAGATGAGCACCATGCCTCGAAATTGTTTGAACACCTTCTGGGGCCTAATCCATTTTTAAAATAAAACGTGTTCTAGCATCACTTCGTAATGGACATACACAGGTGATATTCACGTGGCTCCTTGCTCGTAGTGGGGAGTAGAATCAGGCCAAGCCCCTCTCCTGTGATAACAAAAACAACACTCGCAGGCAACAAAATACACATAAATGAGAGAGCTGGACCAAAAGCAGCAGAGTGCGGATCATCCTTCTCTTGCTCTGTCAGGGTAAGCTGCTGTCTGCTGAGCTACAAATGGGATCACATCTGAAAAGAACCCACCCGAGAGAGGAAGTGTAAACAAACACAGCGCGGTGTAATTTAGATTGATTATTGCAGTGGATTCTCGTGGATCGAAGCGCTCTCTTGTAGTGGGCTCAGGTGCACCAATTATCCCTAGACACCTGCGACTGACCTCTGTCTTTTGGGGTCATGAGACGATGAGAGAGAGGCAATGTGACCTGTCATCACTCAAAGATCTCTAAGCAGTTGCAAGACCTGGCATCCTTGACGTGTTTTCCTCTGTCTTTTTGCTCTACCACCTGTATTTTTGATGTTATGCTGGACTTCTTTTTTGCTGTTTTATGTACTCCGTACACTTTACCACTGCTAATCAGTGCTCAAGTGCAAATGCTACCTCTGTCATTTTTAATTCTGCTGGGTTCTCCATAATTTGCATATTTGATTTACTGGTAAGTCCCTAGTAAAGTGCACTGTGTGTGCCCAAGGCCTGTAAATCAAATGCATCTAGTGCGCCTGCAGCAGTGATTGTGCCAACCATATAAGCACCCCTGTAAACGTGTCTCCAGCCTACCATTGCAGTGCCTTTGAGTACAGTTTTAAACTGCCAAGTCGACCTGGCAAGTGCAGTCTCTTGCCAGGCCCTAAGCCTCCCTTTTACTACATGTTGGACACCCCTAAGGTAGGCCCAAGACACTCCCAGGGGCAGGGTGCAGTGTATGTTAAAGGTGGGACATGTGTAGGTATGTATTACATGTCATGATAGTGAAATACTGCTAATTTCGTTCTTCACTATTGTCAGGACTAGCTCGCCAATAGGATATTATTGGAGCTGCCTTGTATGTTTGCTGACTGGGAACACATTTTAAACCTAGATTGAGGACAGATTCCTCATCCCTTGTCAATACTTTCGTGGATAAATTGACTACTGTCGATGGTGGGATTTCTATTATTTGTAAAAGTTTCTGCGCGCGGGGCGCTGTAGAGTGCGGGGCGCTGTAGAGTGCGGGGCGCTGCGTTGCACTGTAGAGTGCGGGACGCTGCGGTGCGCTGTAGAGTGCGGGGTGCTGTAGAGTGCGGGGCACTGCGGGGCGCTGTAGAGTGCGGGGCGCTGTAGAGTGCAGGGCGCTGTAGAGTGCGCTGTAGAGTGCGGGGCGCTGTAGAGTGCGGGGCGCTGTAGAGTGCGTGGCGCTGTAGAGTGCGTGGCGCTGTAGAGTGCGGGGCGCTGCGGGGCGCTGTAGAGCGCGGGGCGCTGTAGAGTGCATGGCGCTGCGGGGCGCTGAGAGCGTGGTGCGCTGTAGAGTGCGTGCGCTGTAGAGCGCAGGGCGCTGTAGAGTGCGGGGCGCTGTAGAGTATGGGGCGCTGCGGTGCGCTGTAGAGTGCGGTGAGCTGCGGGGCGCTGTAGAGTGCGGGGCGCTGTAGAGTGCGGGGCGCTGTAGAGTGCGGGGCGCTGTAGAGTGCAGGGCGCTGCGGGGTGCTGTAGAGTGCAGGGCGCTGCGGGGCGCTGTAGAGTGCAGGGCGCTGCGTGGCGCTGTGGAGTGCGTGGCGCTGTAGAATGCGGGGCGCTGTAGAGTGCGGGCGCTGTAGAGTGCGGGGCGCTGTAGAGTGCGGGGCGCAGTGCGTGGCGCTGTGGAGTGCGTGGCGCTGTAGAGTGCGGGGCGCTGTAGAGTGCGGGGCGCTGTAGAGTGCGTGGCGCTGTAGAGTGCGGGGCGCTGTAGAGTGCGGGCGCTGTAGAGTGCGGGCGCTGTAGAGTGCGGGGCGCTGTAGAGTGCGGGGCGCTGTAGAGTGCGGGGCGCTGTAGAGTGTGGGGCGCTGTAGAGTGTGGGGCGCTGTAGAGTGTGGGGCGCTGTAGAGTGTGGGGCGCTGTAGAGTGCGCTGTAGAGTGCGGTGCGCTGTAGAGTGCGGGGCGCTGTAGAGTGCGGGCGCTGTGGGGCGCTGTAGAGTGCAGGGCGCTGTGGGGCGCTGTAGAGTGCAGGGCGCTGCAGAGCGTGGGGCGCTGTAGAGTGCGGGGCGCTGTAGAGTGCTGTAGAGTGCATTGCGCTGTAGAGCGCGTTGCGCTGTAGAGCGCGTTGCGCTGTAGAGTGCGGGGCGCTGTAGAGTATGGGGCGCTGCGGTGCGCTGTAGAGTGCGCTGCGGTGCGCTGCGGGCGCTGTAGAGTGCAGTGCGCTGTAGAGCACGGTGTAGAGTGCGGAGCGCTGTAGAGTGCGGGGTGCTGTAGAGTGCGGGGTGCTGTAGAGTGCGGGGTGCTGTAGAGTGCGGGGCGCTGTAGAGTGCGGGGCGCTGTAGAGTGCGGGGCGCTGTAGAGCGCTGTCGAGTGCGGGGCGCTGTAGAATGCGGGGCGCTGTCGAGTGCGAGGCGCTGTAGAGTGCGGGGCGCTGTAGAGTGCGGGGCGCTGTAGAGTGCGGGGCGCTGTAGAGTGCGGGGCGCTGTAGAGTGCGGGGCGCTGCGGGGCGCTGTAGAGTGCGGGGCGCTGTCGAGCCCGGGGCGCTGTAGAGTGCAGGGCGCTGCGGGGCGCTGTAGAGTGCGGGGCGCTGTAGAGTGCGGGGCGCTGTAGAGTGCGGGGCGCTGTAGAGTGCGGGGCGCTGTAGAGTGCGGGGCGCTGTAGAGTGCGGGGCGCTGTAGAATGCGGGGCGCTGCGGGGCGCTGTAGAGTGCAGGGCGATGTAGAGTGCGGGGCGCTGTAGAGTGCTGTAGAGTGCGTTGCGCTGTAGAGTGTGTTGCGCTGTAGAGCGCGTTGCCCTGTAGAGTGCGGGGCGCTGTAGAGTATGGGGCGCTGTGGTGCGCTGTAGGCTGCGGTGCGGGCGCTGTAGAGTGCAGTGTGCTGTAGAGCGCGGTGTAGAGTGCGGAGCGCTGTAGAGTGCGGGGCGCTGTAGAGTGCGGGGCGCTGTAGAGTGCGGGGCGCTGTAGAGTGCGGGGCGCTGTAGAGCGCTGTCGAGTGCGGGGCGCTGTAGAATGCGGGGCGCTGTAGAATGCGGGGCGCTGTAGAGTGCGGGGCGCTGTAGAGTGCGGGGCGCTGTAGAGTGCGGGGCGCTGTAGAGTGCGGGGCGCTGTAGAGTGCGGGGCGCTGTAGAGTGTGGGGCGCTGTAGAGCACGGGGCGTTGTAGAGCGCGGGGCGCTGTCGAGCCCGGGGCGCTGTAGAGTGCAGGGCGCTGCGGGGCGCTGTAGTGCGTGGGGCGCTGTAGAGCGCGGGGCGCTGTAGAGTGCGGGGTGCTGTAGAGTGCTCCACTCTGCACTCTGAAGCTCCACTCTGAAGCTCAGCTCCACTCCGAAGCTGCACTCTGAATCTGCACTCTGAATCTGCACTCTGAATCTGCACTCTGAATCTGCACTCTGAATCTGCACTCTGAAGCTCCACTCTGAATCTGCACTCTGAAGCTCCACTCTGAAGCTCCACTCTGAAGCTCCACTCTGAAGCTCCACTCTGAAGCTCCACTCTGAAGCTCCACTCTGAAGCTCCACTCTGAAGCTCCACTCTGAAGCTCCACTCTCCACTCTGAAGCTCCACTCTGAAGCTCCACTCTGAAGCTCCACTCTGAAGCTCCACTCTGAAGCTCCACTCTGAAGCTCCACTCTGAAGCTCCACTCTCCACTCTGAATCTCCACTCTGAATCTCCACTCTCCACTCTGAAGCTCCACTCTGAAGCTCCACTCTGAAGCTCCACTCCACTCCGAAGCTCCACTCTGAAGCTCCACTCTGAAGCTCCACTCTGAAGCTCCACTCTGAAGCTCCACTCTGAAGCTCCACTCTGAAGCTCCACTCTCCACTCTGAATCTCCACTCTGAATCTCCACTCTCCACTCTGAAGCTCCACTCTGAAGCTCCACTCTGAAGCTCCACTCCACTCCGAAGCTCCACTCTGAAGCTCCACTCTGAAGCTCCACTCTGAAGCTCCACTCTGAAGCTCCACTCTGAAGCTCCACTCTGAAGCTCCACTCTGAAGCTCCACTCTGAAGCTCCACTCTGAAGCTCCACTCTGAAGCTCCACTCTGAAGCTCCACTCTCCACTCTGAATCTCCACTCTGAATCTCCACTCTCCACTCTGAAGCTCCACTCTGAAGCTCCACTCTGAAGCTCCACTCCACTCTGAAGCTCCACTCTGAAGCTCCACTCCGAAGCTCCACTCTGAAGCTCCACTCTGAAGCTCCACTCTGAAGCTCCACTCTGAAGCTCCACTCTGAAGCTCCACTCTGAAGCTCCACTCTGAAGCTCCACTCTGAAGCTCCACTCTGAAGCTCCACTCTGAAGCTCCACTCTGAAGCTCCACTCTGAAGCTCCACTCTGAAGCTCCACTCTGAAGCTCCACTCTGAAGCTCCACTCTGAAGCTCCACTCTGCACTCTGAAGCTCCACTCTGAAGCTCCACTCTGCACTCTGAAGCTCCACTCTGAAGCTCCACTCTGCACTCTGAAGCTCCACTCTGAAGCTCCACTCTGCACTCTGAAGCTCCACTCTGAAGCTCCACTCTGAAGCTCCACTCTGAAGCTCCACTCTGAAGCTCCACTCTGCACTCTGAAGCTCCACTCTGAAGCTCCACTCTGCACTCTGAAGCTCCACTCTGAAGCTCCACTCTGCACTCTGAAGCTCCACTCTGAAGCTCCACTCTGCACTCTGAAGCTCCACTCTGAAGCTCCACTCTGCACTCTGAAGCTCCACTCTGAAGCTCCACTCTGCACTCTGAAGCTCCACTCTGAAGCTCCACTCTGAAGCTCCACTCTGAAGCTCCACTCTGAAGCTCCACTCTGAAGCTCCACTCTGAAGCTCCACTCTGAAGCTCCACTCTGAAGCTCCACTCTGAAGCTCCACTCTGAAGCTCCACTCTGAAGCTCCACTCTGAAGCTCCACTCTGAAGCTCCACTCTGAAGCTCCACTCTGCACTCTGAAGCTCCACTCTGAAGCTCCACTCTGCACTCTGAAGCTCCACTCTGAAGCTCCACTCTGAAGCTCCACTCTGAAGCTCCACTCTGAAGCTCCACTCTGAAGCTCCACTCTGAAGCTCCACTCTGAAGCTCCACTCTGAAGCTCCACTCTGCACTCTGAAGCTCCACTCTGAAGCTCCACTCTGAAGCTCCACTCTGAAGCTCCACTCTGAAGCTCCACTCTGAAGCTCCACTCTGCACTCTGAAGCTCCACTCTGAAGCTCCACTCTGCACTCTGAAGCTCCACTCTGAAGCTCCACTCTGCACTCTGAAGCTCCACTCTGAAGCTCCACTCTGAAGCTCCACTCTGAAGCTCCACTCTGAAGCTCCACTCTGAAGCTCCACTCTGAATCTCCACTCTGAATCTCCACTCTGAATCTCCACTCTCCACTCTGAAGCTCCACTCTGAATCTCCACTCTGAATCTCCACTCTCCACTCTGAAGCTCCACTCTGAATCTCCACTCTGAAGCTCCACTCTGAAGCTCCACTCTGAAGCTCCACTCTGAAGCTCCACTCTGAAGCTCCACTCTGAAGCTCCACTCTGAAGCTCCACTCTGAAGCTCCACTCTGAAGCTCCACTCTGAAGCTCCACTCTGAAGCTCCACTCTGAAGCTCCACTCTGCACTCTGAAGCTCCACTCTGAAGCTCCACTCTGAAGCTCCACTCTGAAGCTCCACTCTGAAGCTCCACTCTGAAGCTCCACTCTGAAGCTCCACTCTGAAGCTCCACTCTGAAGCTCCACTCTGAAGCTCCACTCTGCACTCTGAAGCTCCACTCTGAAGCTCCACTCTGAAGCTCCACTCTGAAGCTCCACTCTGAAGCTCCACTCTGAAGCTCCACTCTGAAGCTCCACTCTGCAGCTCCACTCTGCAGCTCCACTCTGAAGCTCCACTCTGAAGCTCCACTCTGCAGCTCCACTCTGCAGCTCCACTCTGAAGCTCCACTCTGAAGCTCCACTCTGAAGCTCCACTCTGAAGCTCCACTCTGAAGCTCCACTCTGAAGCTCCACTCTGCACTCTGAAGCTCCACTCTGAAGCTCCACTCTGCACTCTGAAGCTCCACTCTGAAGCTCCACTCTGAAGCTCCACTCTGAAGCTCCACTCGGAAGCTCCACTCGGAAGCTCCACTCGGAAGCTCCACTCGGAAGGGGCAAAGATCGGAGCATCACGGAACTAAAACAAATATAAACAAGGGCTGTGAGTTACTCTGCGCATGCGCGGGGGCAAGCCTGTTCATTCCAAGCCAGCCTCAGCCAGCCTCGGGAAAAACGAAAGTAATAAAAAAGCGAAACTGACACTGCCACTGCAGACAATGCTGCGCGCTCCCGAGGTGAAATCCGGCACTGAAAACGCTCGTAACACTTTGGTGTCCACTCTCCTAAAAACGGATCACATTAGTTGTCGAGCTGACAGCATTCATGCTTCGCATGAATGCTAACGTCAGCTCGACCTAAAAATAGTATTTATACTTCAGTGAAAAATGTGAAGCCCAGTCACACAAATGTTTTCCTTTTTTTCGCAACGTTTATTTTTTCTAAGGGAAATGTTTCAAAAATACACTTGCTTTAAAAAGATTACAGTCTGTTCCACTAAAGAAAACATTACTGAAAGCAGTTGATATCAAACCAGTGAATTAGTGGCAATTTCCCTTTAGAGTTCATTGTCTGGTGTGCAAATGTATACAGTAAATTGTGGGGCGAGCAAGGGATATATGTTCCGCAGATATACAAAGGCACGCATATTGTACACGTGTTCTTATGTATAAATGACACTATTTTGATAGTTCACATACATCGCCTCGCGCAAATGTGTAAATTAAACATGAAAAACTACGGAGATTACAGAAACGTTGAATGTTGGTTAACAGGCTGTGTCAAACCCTGAGCAGGGAATTTTCACATGGTGAAGTGCAAAGTGAATTAGGTTATATATTCGACCGGAAAGAGTTGCTTATTTTGGGGGGGAAATGTGACTTGCTAGGCCATGAGTACTTGACCGCTAGTACAAGCAGGAGTAAATGTATGCTTCTGTTGTGACACCACGATTTGCTTCTTAGGGATTATATGTTGTTGGCATCTGTACAGCTGAGTATGCCACTAGCATAGGCGTGCTGCACAAAACAATTCTAGTTGTGGACATCAATGCTGTTGCCTCTGCCTCTACCCTAGGCTGTAGTGTAGTTCCTATATTCTCAATAGGCTCTGCGCATTGGAATAATATATACAACAGTGTAGACGTAGGACTGAGGTCGACTAGGTCTCTACTGACTATATTAGACTTAAGTTTTTGCCAGCTAGCTCAGAGGTCACTAGAAACTTTCTCGAATAAACGAGGAGTTTAACCTCCCTGGATAGACAAGAAGGGATTAGTTCTGACAACCATATAACATGACAACTTTGCTCCCTCAGAATAAGAGTGTATCTCTAGAGTCGTGTGAAAACAATAGACAGCTATTTCACTCAGTCAAGTGTGCATACTTAGTTTCACCAGAGTGCAGAGAAAAGAGAGACGGGCGTTTTCAATAAAAGGTGTTATTTATTGAGCAGTCTTCTTTCTCATGCAAGAGAAATGAATTGCCACAATTGCAATACTCATAGTAAAGTAAAGTGCGTACAGTAAAAGGAGGATTATGAAATAATACTGTAATAGCATTGATATGGTTTCTTAGCCATATGATACTTTAAAATAGATAAAATATATATACATATATTCATTGACTAACGTACTCAACTGGTGCTTCTAAATACGCCTACCCCGGTGTACCTGAACTAAGCCTAATACGTGGGAAGGAGTAAGTAGCAGTTTAAGTTAAGTTGGTTTTGCCAAGAATCGGACTCAAGAATTCTCTCTAAGGTTTTAGTCAGCTCCGTACTTGGGTAATAGAAAGCAGGAGGTCTTGTATCTCTCTCTCAGGACTCGATATCCCAGTAACCCGCGAAGGTATCTGGAAACACCGGAGCTGGATTTCTCGGCAGGAGAAAAGACAGCATCTCTCTGTGCGTCAAAAGGGAGGGGCAGCGTCCGTGGGCTCTCGCATCAGCTGGGCTCTCGGGCAAGTAGATAGCTGCTCTGCTCCAAAACCACCACCGTGTGTTTGCTTAAGGCAACGTTGGTATATTTATACCTGAAAGGTGCCGGGTTTGACGTAAGGTTGGACATAAGACGTCAATAAAGATGTCACTATGAACTGGCCGTTCTTACAGTGCTTCACAGGAGTTCTAGGACGAAATCAAAACAAAAGCAATGGGGATTTCCCAGGTTGCTGGAGGTTTGGTTTGTTTAGAGAACTCGTTGTGCTTTCTAGGAGTCCGGGGAAGTAGCCTTGCTTAATGTGACTGCATGGGCTACGACTAAATATGGATATGATTCTTATGCCTTTATAGGGATATTATTTATTATAACCGTACAAGGGCATAAAATAGGAATATCGATTTTAGGTTCCTAGATAAAAACACAATAAGGCGTGCCTCTCTGAAACTGTTGAGCCTTTTCTGTACCACTGAGGATCGACAACACCTACACACAGTCCGCTCTGCAGACAGGAATATGAGTTGTCGCTGCACTATCATCCATCTACCCATTTCTCCTCCCACCTCTTCCTCTTTCGACTTACAACCCATTCTAGTCACCTATTCAATCATCTACTACTCATTCGCCGATCTGTACGTCTGCTTACCTGCTTATTAATCTATTGTGGTTAAGAGCTGAAGACTTCTTGTAGTACTACTATACACCATACTACTCTCACTCCACTTACTACACACCATTCGTCTGACCGCTCATATCTCGATTTTCTCCGATTCACTCACTTTTACTGAATGTTTTCCAATGGCCTTGAATCCTACTAAGTGAATTTTGGCGAGGACCACTTAACCGTACAATAGTTCACGGCTGGGCTTGCTATGTTATGTGCTTAATATAGAAGAGTTCATCCTTGGTTTTATAAAAATAATATATTGGACACTACCACTGAAAATACTAATTTAAGCATGTTATTGTCCGTTCCATAGCTGTGTCACAGCCATTACACAAAAGGAAACAAGAATTGGCACAGCCATTTGGTCTCGCCTTTGGGACCTGCTTGCTTTGCCAAGGCATTTTGGCGATGCTCACCACACCACTGGGCAAGATGCTTAGCAGTATGACTCAAAACTGAAGGAAAAAAGCCCCTATGTTGCAGCCACTCCTTTGTTGGTGCAAGCATGTGCTACGCATGCTCGCCTACCAAATGATACGGACACCTTTTATTTTCATTTACCTTTCCGAGATGGATTGGAAAATAAAGAAATGTTAAAGGGATAGCACAAAATCGCTTTCGTTTTTTATTTTTTTATTTACATTTTTGAGACTTGGCATCAATTTGCTGTCGGGTCCTGTCCAACTTTCCCCTATTCCCCCCACCCCCAAAAAGGATTGTGGACATGGGGTAGAAGGATACGGAATTGGGGAGAAGCAGCACATGAGCGAGAGCAACACAAAGGTACATAAGAGAGAAAGGCAACACGAGCCAGACAGCAACAAGGAGGGTAGGTATTTGGCAGCACGGAGAAAGATGCACATGAGAGAGGTGGAAAATATATACACTCATGAAGTGCCTAGGCAAAAAGTAGTTCTCTAAAAGTGAGCAGTGGAAGAACAGAAGACAGCAAATTAGAGATGGTAAAGAGAATATGCTCCAGGAAAGGAAAAACCCAAGATGGTACAAAGAAAGTTCTCAAATAAGAAGTAAACAACAGTAACAATACAGCCAACTAATGATAAGCAAGGGGCAGGCTGTAAGCCAGTTAAGCTCTTAATAAGCCCACAGTAGGTTTTGCTACCAGACATCCTGTGCTGTCTGCTAGGCTCGACCTAAAGGACTACGATAACTGCTGCTACCATTAAATTAATGCTACACTGATTCGAACAGGAGTACCCCCTTTGCGGATTGGTAAAAGATGATTACGCGACATATTTGTATCACAAGACCTTTTTTTCCTAAGCAAAGATGCCAAAAGATATGGACAGATGAGTGAGTTCCAGGCAGAGAGGCCTTTTCTTGAGACAAGTACACCAGATGGGTTTGTTTACGACTGGATGGTCTAGAAAAAAATACACCCTTCTCCACCCTGATGCGCCTCCATCCCCCTTTGAATACACAGTCACTTGCACCTTCACTTTTTATGTCACAAGCACAACGTGCACCTAGTTCGTTTGGGTTGCCTTTGAAATGTAGGACCCACAGTGCTGATACAACTGTCCTGTATAAACTGCGATTTCAAATGTATGATGCCATGAGCACCTTTGAACAACAGTCTTTTGCACTTTTTCCTTTCTGTAATGTAGTGTACATATATGTGTATTTGCCTTTCTCATTGAATCTGGTTGAGACATTGTTGCTTATTGTCACTTACTTACCCGGATCTCAACCTGGTCTATGGTTTATACTCCTGTTATCATTTACTATATTGAGCAGAAGTCACTATCAAATTAAGCGAGTGACTCCAAATGTAACTGCTATGAAGTGCTGTGGAACTCGCTCAAATTAGATGTACACCATAAAATGAACAGGTGGGCCCATTAAGCGCGAGCTAGCAGCATGCTGTGTACTTCCCAACTAAAAGGTGGATGCAGGGATGTATATGAAGAGCAGGCAATGTCCTGCAGAAGACAGTACACTACAACAACCTGTGTTACTGTGAAAGGCAACGATTGGGGGTGGGGGTCTTGTCGTAGCACCAATGACCGTAAACAACTTAATCGCCTGCGCTGCACACAAGGCGACATCTAAAACCTTCAACTAATCCAATTATTCAGTCTTTAATCAAAGGGAAGACCACCTTTAGAAAGTTAGGCACACACGGGCATTCCAGTTCCTCTCACACGACAGAAGACAACCCCAACAGAAAAAGAAAACCGAGGTTAACCGTAGCTTCAAAAGCTTTTATATGTATAATGGATTTCTAGAATTTCATTCTACGGCAACCCAAAATGCTGCTGAAGGAAAAGAGAACCCCCTCCCAAAGACGTCAACTTGCTATGGTAGTGAGTATGATTATGTTTCCTATGTCCATTACTTTTGCCTGAAGGGGCGTTTTTTCAGGGAACCCGTAACGGTTTATAAAATTATTAAGAGTAATAACGTTGACATACATTGAAAATAAAATGTAAAATCTCAAATTGCTCTGTACACACTAAAGAAATTGGTAGCTTGAATAGTGGGAGCTGCGCAAACACAGCAATTGCACTCTAGTATGGACAATTGCTGGCTCAATTTAAAAGCTAATATGTGCCATTGCAGAAAGAGAGCACGCACTGGAAGCAAAAAAACTAAAATTGATAAGCTGGAGTTGAGCATGCAATTTGTCTTTTAGAAATAAAACTAAGGAAATAAAACAAACATTTGAAAAGCTCCAACCTGCCCATGAAAGTTTTGAAAACGTTTTTATTGAACACCAGCTCAAATTAAGCACCGGTTTTAACACACCGTCCTATTTTCAAAAATTATTTTAATAGCTATGTGTTTCACTGAACAATTTCTACCAAGAAAGCATCAGCTGTATGCGTTAATCCGTTGTACTGTTAAGAGAGCTATTGGGCTAACACGAAAGGGGCTTAATGCTATTCTAAAAGACTTAACTCAAACATGGGTAGGTTCATTATATACGAAAAGCTAAAGGTGACACCCTACGTTAAGATAGTTGGAGAGCAAGATGATGATTTCGTTTTTCAGATAGGTGAGGTCCCAGGTGTTTCTGTTGCAGCCAAAAAGTTCAATTCAGCTTTAAATGAGTAAGAGGGCCTCCCAGATGGTTTGTGTCTTGCATAAATTGCTTCTTTATTAATCCTAAAAATGTTTCATAATTTATGCTTTTGTGTGATGCATGCCTGTTTCTGTATTTTTGTGTATTGTTTTGAAATCTTATACATTTCTTAGGATGGGGTCCCACACCCAGCTTCTAGTAATAATTCAGTGGAGGCCCACAAAAGCCAAAAGGGTAAGCAGGTCTAAACAAATGTGTCACTGATCATACAGTGGAGAGAGCAGTTTATTTTATCAGGCTGTCAGGGTTCGTTCTCAATTGACCCCCGATCTTATCAGGTTTACTGTACGCATGAAGGCAGTGGGAGTAGCAGGCACCGACAGTCGGCAGGTGCACCATTTGCTGGTAAGCAGTGAGAAGCTCACAGCAGTGAAAGCTGCCGCCACTGGTTGACACTGAGTGGATAATGCGGAGCAGTGCCAGAAGCTGCCACTGGTGGGCAGTATGAGGAGGCACTAGCATGTAGGGAAGGCCTTCCAGGGCAGAATAAAGAGGTGTCACTGATGGGCAGTGTGAAAAATCAGCACTGGTTGTGAGTGAACAGGTGTAATTAGTGTGAAAAATAGGCACTGGTGTACAACCTAAGAACCAGGTAGCAGGAATTAATATAAGCAGATGGGCCAGTAAACACTGGCACACACACAGAACTTCAGACCTCAGCATCCTCAATGCAACACCTTTTATAAGCACCACATTCGCTTCCAGACTTCAAGGCAAAGTTAAAAAATCTTGAACTCGATGCCATTAGACCAATAAAAGACTTCCAGAGATAATACACTGTGTGTATGTGTATATATATACATATATATATACATATATATATATATATATATATATATATATATATACACATATATACATACACACACACACACACACACACACACACACACACACACACACACGTCGAAAAAACAGGCGGATGCTGGCGTGCTGCTAAATCGCCGGTAGTGCCGCCGTGAAAGAAGAGTCCGCCAATCCCTCACAATATGAAGGATTCTCTCGTTATCTAAGTAGAGAAAAACGAACACAGCACTCCAAAAGTGGACCCCCAAAGTCATTTACTCTGGGTGAGGGCTAATCAACACGTTTCGGTTGCCGCTTGCAACCTTGATCACAATGATAGTCATCAAGGTTGCAAGCAGTAACCGAAACTCGCTGACTAGCGCATACCCAAAATAAACAACTTTGGGATCCACTTTTGGAGTGCCATGCAGGTTTTCCTCTACTTAGATAGAGAGATACTCTTGTTTTCTATCTATCTTTATATGCATATTTTTCTAAACTATATACACTAAACAAAATGGTGGTTCGAATGCGGGGTGAGAGCGTTGTAAGGTTGAACAGAGACAAGAGGGGATGTGCTGGCTAGAGCAGTGTAGCCCAACATACATGTACCTGGTTGAGTCAATGATTAAACTACTGAGCAAGAGGCAAATCAGAGTAGCAGGGAAGTATGGGTTTGTTTGGAACATCAGATCAGACCAAAAGAAACTGTGGGGGAGCTGGCTGAGCCAAGGTTTTCATACTTTATTTTGCACACCATGCCACCTCAGTCTTGACCCAATGGGAACAGGCCAACCCAACCAGCCAGGCCCTCACTGAACTAAACGACAAGCAACCCAGTACTGAGAAGTGGCCTGAGAAATTACCCATGACTGAGATTAATGCAAACATTTCAGCCATCAATTATGTGTATACTTTAGTCAGTCGACCAAAGTGGAAAGGGTATGCTAAAACGTGGGTCCTGTGCAAACTGCAGCACTGATGAGCCCCGATTTGGGTGAAGCCAATCAGGTTGCTTGTGTTCCTGTTCAGGGAGGACCTAGCCTGGCAGTTCGGGCTGGGCTGTTCCCATTGGACTTGGGTCGAGACTGATTTGCATATGGCTGGATCCAGACTGAAATAGCATGGTAAGTAAAATAATGATAGACTGGGATGCAGTCCTGAGTACCAACCAGTGGCCGAGATTAATTAAGCATTCCATCCATCACGTGTTTGTATACTATAGGTGCATTTAAGGCACCTTCTACAATAGACTTCTAGGGGAGTTAAATAGGCCAATTAGGGAGTGCCAATGTACAGCACATGATTTATGAGGGAAGTACGAGCACTTAACTACTGTTTACCATTGGTAAACTGCACAGACTCCTACAGTCAGCAAAATTGGGCTCCGAAAAAAGGCAAAGAAATCTGGGTGGGACCATACAGAAAAGCTCGATTTGTTACGGTCCTTCTGAGGTTGCCAACTATTATTACTGTTCCAATTATTATGGATCGCCATTTGATTTAATTGAATTCATTTTGCAGCATCACTGCTTTTAAATACTTATCTCACTTATGTTCATGTGAACATCTGTAGAACAGGACCAACTAGGATTTGATTCTATTGGTGTAACACACAGCACTCGATTTCTACTCTAGCTAGGTTTGCACTAAGACCTCTGAAAGCATGTGAAAACCTAAAGGCCTGGCATCAAGTCGTAATGATTGCTACAGGCATTTCCTGGTTAGGTAATGGGCTTACCTATCGACCTATGAGATGTCTAGGCCATAACCGTTAAACACAGCCACCCAACAACGATGACGACCCATAACATAATCATAAGCGTAATCAAGCTGTGCTCTGAAATGGCCACGTCTGTAGAAAAATGGAAAGCAATGAAGGTCCAAAAGCGCTACTAAGACATACCAAGGAAAGAAACTGTGCTACGTGCCCTGCATTTCATGTTTCTAGGGTTTAATGACAATACAGTCTTGCTGACATCTTAAAATCATCATACAACACAACAGTCATACCTTCACACAAACACTCAAACATCGTATCTTCACATAAATAGGCAAACATGACTGTTTATTGGTATGCAAAAACTAAACTGAACATAACATACTACATGAATATTTACACAAAAAGGATCTAAAAACAATTCCTAAGTAGAGCCAATACATTCGTTTTAGAAAAAGGTTGTGGCTAGTATTGTTAGCTCTTTCATTCAAAAATATAATCAATTTGTTGTGTTGTATGATGATTTTAGAATATATCCGCAAGATCGTATTGTCATTAAACCCTAAAAATATGAAATTCAGGGTATGTAATTGTAGTTAAAAACTCATGTTTGCTTGGTTCTTATGCGTCAACTGTGAGTTTTTATTTTCATAGTTATAGTTGCAGAGGGACTTTTGAGTACAATAGCATTGTTCCTGTCCTTTGAACTGCCATTAATAGCAGGGGGTCCTTTTCTTTACAGCAGTGCATGATCTGCAGAACTTCAGGATGCAGGCATTGCAGACCTCAAAACATATCACAACCTTGATATACTCTTCACCACAAACACATGGCGCACTCCCACATCCTGCTTATCCTATATGTATTTGTTCACACAGGTTACATCAACCAGCATGCAGACCGTGGCCCCAAGAAAGGAGGACTCTCAATCATCTGTTAATCACCCTAGTCCAAAGGCAAGGGAGCAACCATAAACTCAATGGGCCTCCTAACATGCAGCTTCTCACTCTCTAAATCATAGTCTGACCACTCCAATACCAGGCATCCTGGATAGAACAAGAACTTCATAGACACATTTTCGGACCTTCTTGCCATCTCATCCATAGGACATGCCTACACCATAATCCTTGGCAACTTCAACCTTCCTCATATATCAAGCATGAAAAAAGACAAGAGGCACACTCCTCAAAATGACACAACATGCCACACAACCAACACACTCAAAAGGTCACATCCTCTTTCGAGTCATCTCAACATCACCATCCATCAAATACAAGCCTCCCATACCCCAGGACTAGACAGACTAGCTCAACACCACCAAACACATGGAGATCAACCCAAAAAGAGAATAAATCTTCAAATCTTTCAAAAATGTATCCACCTAAAGTACAAACTCAACTCTTACCCTGCCACCTCCACATCTCAAGTCCACACCCTATAAAGACCTTCAACACAATCCTAAAAAATCATGTGGACACCAATGCTCCAACTATAATATGAAAGAGCAAACGAACACTTTAGCAGACTGGTACTCTAAAGACTTTGCTAACAAATGCTCAATCTGAAGGAGCAACAAACACCATGTTACGTTCCAAGTAGTACCGTTGAATGAATAGAATCTATGTTGGGGGCTTAAATATGTGGGGAGGTAAACGCATGCAAGAGATATGCTTGGGATAATCAAGTCCACTGGGCTGTGGCGAGAAACAACGAGGAAAGGTGTAGAGAATATAACAGTAAGGCGGAATTTGCGATACACACAGTCTAACAAAACTAAAAACTAAGTGGAGAGGGGTTTGCCTAACGGCTAAGGCGCTCGACCTCGGACCTGGGGAACTGGGTTCGAGTCTCGGTAACGACGCCAATAACCCCCTGTGATTCTGGGCAAATCACTTAATCTCCCCGTGCCTAAAAAAAATGAGTGTGTCCTCATGTAACGTAACTGGTGCTATGTAAAGCGCTCTGATAACTGATTCTGTTCGGTTCAAGTTCGCGCTATATAAAACTCCCCCAAAAAAAAGTGTGTCGTCATGAAAACTATAAACATTTATCTTATTGTGGTATTCATTAAATAAGCACTATAAAACGGCAGGTTTAGTAGACTGTGTATGTTCACCTACCAAAACAAAGAATTGCATAAATTAACCTATGTATTCATGAATATCCTGATACATACATTACCAAAATTTCGGGCTTGTGGCTTTTAATGCTTCTGAAAAAGCACGTTCGAAGGATGCATGATCCCATTTTGTTTTTCCACTTGTTATTCACCATTCTACAAACCAGGGACAGCAGGGCGGCAGCAGTACAAGACACCCATGCTTCTCTGCTGGTGTAATTTGTGCCCTAACCTAGGAGGGCAGAGGGAGAAAGCTGCGTCTTCTAACCCTCTTACCTAGCTCTGGGCAAAAGTAGACAATGGAATTTGGAACAGAAGTTACAAAAACACAAACTTTTATCACAGTTCAAGCTGGAGGTGGTTTGACGACTTAATCTACCGTCCAAAGATTGCACATAACAAACATTCAGGTTTGCTGAATGTGCTAGTGGTAAGAAAGAAGTGGAACAGTCTTCAACGACCTCAAATTTGCCACCTTGAGCAAATCCCAAGTGAATTATGCTTATGAATATACTTGGAAGATGCAATGGGGCCCATTTTTTTTTTTGCTGAGTTTTATATAGCGCGAACTAGAACCGAACCGAATCAGTTATCAGAGCGCTTTACATAGCACCAGTTACGTTACATGACACACTTTCATTTTAGGCACGGGGAGATTAAGTGATTTGCCCAGAATCACAGGGGGTTTTTGGCGTCGTTACCGAGACTCGAACCCAGTTCCCCAGGTCCGAGGTCGAGCGCCTTAGCCGTTCCCCTCCCTCCCATTAGTCAAGTTGCCTCAGACGTAAAGCTGCTCATATTTAATTATGCAGTAAATAGGCTGACCAAGGACTGATTTTTGGTCCGACTTTCATCTTTCTGAAGTTCATACCATGAACATCTTTCAGTTTGTCATTAGCACCAATGACTGAACTGCCAAGCCACAAATCTGCCCGAGATGCAGGCTTTTTAAAGAGCAGCCATTACCGGTCATCTTTATTCTTCGAAGTCGTCCTTGGCTCCCCTGGCCAGATTGTAAAATAAAGAAGTTCTTCATGTATGAACCTTTGCCCTCTCAGGTAAGACAGCATTTAGAGACATTCCCTGGTCGCACTCTCTCTAAGGAAAATAAACAGTAATGAAAGTAAATTCACTTGTTTTGTTCCTTTCCAGTACCAGACGGCAATGACATTCAGTCATTAATGACCTCGAGTATTCCAATGGGGGGAAACTGTCGGGAATGAGGAGGAATAGCAGAGCCATTCATGGGCCACCGATGCATCTCGCTTCAAAATGATGCTCTCCAAAATATGATATGCTGCATGCGGAGGAAAATCAATTTACAAGGGAGGGTGGTGAAAGGTGAGACGAGAGCGCTGTCTCCCAGAGTACGGCTGGTAGCCTGGAGGAGATAATGTTCGCAGGATGACGCAATGCGTTGGCCTCGCGCCAAAGAGAAGCACGCGCCAATCCTCTTAATGTAATAATTATTCTGAGCCGTACATTACACGTTGGATTCCTCACCACGAGCAGACCTTAAATCCATGTGCATTAATATCGCACGAAGTTTGTGTGATGACAGAAAGCTGAATCACATTCTAACTGCGACCGACTTTTCGAATAGTTGGTGCGCCCCCATTTTATTCTGGATAATGTCGTATTCCGTTTTATTTCTACCCCCTCCTCAGTATCTATTTTAGCAAACTCAGCCCTCTTTGGTGTGAGGCATGGGGGAGAGGGGGCGAGTGTGATACTTATTTTTATCATAAAAAATAAATAAATCTGTGCCTTGAAGAAGTGTGGGAGCAAACTCTACATAATATACAAAGCATTAAACATGTCAAAGCGAACCACTGTAGTATAAATAAACCAAAATAACATGCGTTCTTTCAGGATCGGGGACATAAGTATGATGACCCAATCAAACTAGAAAAAGACTGAGGGCAGTGACATGACTGGGCAGGCCGTTTACAAAAGCAGCTGCCGGAGGCGGAACAAACAAGTTGTCCGCTATCCTTTGTATCGTCTTATTCGGTTAAATGAAGACGGCTCCGTGAGATATCTGTAAGCAGGATTTCAATAGGTAAAATTACAGCTGCCATTAGCCGCCATTTCTCTGCGACACCTGGAATTACATCAGGCTAGTAACAATGGGCCAGTTGTATGAAGCTTTTTTTGCGTTTGCAAACGGCCAGATTCAGAGAAACGGACCATTTGCGAATGCAAAAAGACATTTTCGAATGTACAAAGCCCAAATTTGATTCGCAATTTGGCATTACGAATATGGATTTGGAAGGGGCGTGTGTAGGGCTTCCCTTCCAAATACTCGAAGTTGGTGTTATGCCTTTGCACAAGGGAAGGAGTCCCCGTGGGATCCCTTTGCTTATGAGAATGAAAAACTATATATTTTTAAGAGCAGGTAGTGGTCCCATGGGCCACTGCCTACTGTTAAAAAATTAACCAGAAAACGTGTCATTCTGCACAGGCAGCTTGGATTTTCCGATCTTGGCGGAACATACCAACTTGAAAAGTATTCGTTCCGAAAAACCCTCACTTTTTTCTTTCATAAAATTCAGACTTTCAACTAAACAGAGCCACAAATAATACAACAAAGGAGAGAGTTATACATAGCAAAGAAAATTTGATCAGAAAAAAAGAAAGTCAATATTTTATGCCATTACGGCAGCTCTTACACTCCTTGGGCGATGAGACATGGAGAGTACTACAGACTCCTTCAGAAAATGCTGCTCTAGCCATTTATGCGATATATTAATATTGTAAAAATAGCAACCACCTCCACGCAAAGATATTACCAATTATCCCCAGGGTTCACTGAAATGGCTTTTAAAAAAAAAAAAAAAATTGTTTATTGGCATTTCAGAGAACAGAACAAAAAATAACAAGCATTGGAAATGCAATAGGTCTCGCAGCATTAGAGTTAGTGCTTTTAGAATTGTTTATGGGTTTTTTTGTAAATCTTTAGCATTTTTGTTTCCTGTAGCCAATGCTAAAGAATTAAAAAAAAAAAACATAAACATTTCTAAAAGCTCTAACTCAAATGCTCCCGAGACCTATTCCACTGTGTGAGGGTGAGGGGTTGAGGGTGAGTGAGGGTGAGTGAGGGTGGGTGAGGGTGAGTGAGGGTGAGGGGTTGAGGGTGAGTGAGAGTGAGAGTGAGAGTGAGGGTGAGGGTGAGTGAGGGTGGGTGAGGGTGAGTGAGGGTGAGTGTGAGTGAGGGTGAGTGAGGGTGAGTGAGGGTGAGGGTGAGTGAGGGTGAGGGGTTGATGTTGAGGGTGAGGGGTTGAGGGTGAGTGAGGGGTTGAGGGTGAGTGAGGGTGAGGGTGAGTGAGGGTGAGGGGTTGAGGGTGAGTGAGGGTGAGTGAGGGGTTGAGGGTGAGTGAGGGTGAGGGTGAGGGGTTGAGGGTGAGGGGTTGAGGGTGAGTGAGGGTGAGGGTGAGTGAGGGTGATGGGTTGAGGGTGAGTGAGGGTGAGGGTGAGTGAGGGTGAGTGAGGGTGAGTGAGTGAGGGTGAGGGTGAGTGAGGGGTTGAGGGTGAGTGAGGGGTTGAGGGTGAGTGAGGGGTTGAGGGTGAGTGAGGGGTTGAGGGTGAGTGAGGGTGAGGGTGAGTGAGGGTGAGGGGTTGAGGGTGAGTGAGGGACCGCAAAGCTATGGGGGGCAGAAATACCACAGGAGGGGGCTATAGCATAAATACCACTGGGAGTTGATAGAGCGGGAAAACGGCCAGAGATTTGCAGGGCAGAGAGAGCACCACAGCGAGACAGCAAGGTGCGAACTGTGTGAGATATTGTGACCGGCGCACGGTGGGGCATTCCCAGGGTAGAAACGCACTGGGACAGTGGCAGGACAGAGAACCCGCGCGAAGCTGGAATGGCAAGAAGATCTCTGGGGTTGGTATGGGTGCTACTTTGCATCCCAGTCCAACCTAAACTACAAAAACTCCTAATCAGGCCCATATGTGGAACTGGGGACGTGTTTCACTTGAATTTCTAGAAATAAAACGTTTTTACTTAAAAATGCCTGGAAGTAATTTTAAACATTTAATCGTAAAAACTATAAAACCCTAGTAGGCAGGAAACTACAAGTCCTGGCATTCACTGCCTAGCAGTTGGAATGTTTTCATGGTTTTGTTTGTAAAAGCCATGCTGGCCGCAACTGTTTAATAATAAAATACACGCTTGCTCTAAATGTCAGGGTATAACTTTTAAGAG
Source organism: Lissotriton helveticus (assembly GCF_964261635.1). Lineage (NCBI taxonomy): Eukaryota > Metazoa > Chordata > Amphibia > Caudata > Salamandridae > Lissotriton > Lissotriton helveticus. The sequence continues at coordinate 1,982,949,807 of NC_136061.1, forward strand.
GGCGGCTCAGTGAGAGCTGGATTCTTTGTCTCCCTGGCAGTGGCGGTTGCTGTCTTCTGTGTGGGGGAATGCTTTGCCATACAGTTCAACGAGAAGCTTTTACAGCCCGACATGAAAGGCCACCGACGTGACGACGAACAAAAGCCTCCACCCCCCCTCCTCCTCCTTGCTGGGGGCTGGCCGAGCCAAGCAAACTTCACACAAAGCTGCTGCAGCTGAAGTGAGTCACCGAGACACGATGCAAATGCAGAGTAAAACAGTCTCAGGTTTTTTGACACTCATCCATTGACAATACAACTGATTTCCTGTAAAGGGTGATTCACATGAGGGACAGATGCGCGTGAGTCTCAGCGTTTAAAATGTGGTTTGATTGAGGGGCGCAGACACACGACAATGTTTAATAGAAAACAGAAAAACGTATCAAACAACAAGTTTGTACAGCTGAGCTATATTTGGGTGGGAGATATAAACTAAAATCATCATTGTGCGTTTAGTACTTTATTATCTAGACCCCCCAACCCTCTTGAATTCACTTTAAAAAAAAACATTTGACGATTATAAAGTTGGAAAAAAAGGCAATACTACCTGGTCTTTATTTATTATTATTTTTTTTTGCAGTTTTAATTAGCGCAAACTCAACCGGAAGATATTAGAGCGCCTTGTATAAACACCTGTTGCGTTACAGACCAACACATTCATTTTTAGTCACAGAGTGATTTGCCCGGGCCCCAGAATCACAGGATGCATAAGCCTCCCGCCAGACTCGAACCCGATTCACCCAGCTTCAAAGTCTGACGTGCGTGGAAATCCCACCTAACATACAACGCGTCAGCGCACCCTGCTCCACTTCCTCCAAAAATTACACTAAGTAGTATCGCGCTGTTGGCTGTGTTATTGTTTACCCGATATTTTGATTTATTTAGGCAATGGAGCGGTTTTCAAGAGTGCGCTTCCCGCCATGTGCTCGTGCAGGGCGCTCTACGCAGGAGGGCGGGCTGTGCCTGTGAGCGCGCGAGAGAAACATTCCATTCTTTGAGAGGGTGTGAGAGCCCTCCCTGTCTGCCTTCAGACGGTTGGCTTGTTGTGTGCTCAGCCAGCCAGTGACTCAGAGGGGTTTAAGTGCACCGGATATGAGCCACCCAAGCTACCCCCGGGCTACAGGAAGTGTGAGGGGGAAACCAGCAGCAGCTGAGCCACGTTACAGAGCCGTGAGAGCATCGCGCAGCTGCAGCCATGTGGAGGGGCGTGCAACGGACGCCGATGTTGATTTTTAAAGTTTAAATGGCCCACCCCTCCCCCTCGCAGCCTACTTTGCATAACGTGGCAGCTCCCAGCTGAATGTCAGATTTTTGGGGGGAAAATAGGAAGAGCTGTTTAGGTTTCTGTCAACAGCAGTTTGAGATTTTGACAGTGCACCCCCCATCTCAAACAATTGTAAAGGTTCCGTCCGGAGATTTCTTAACCTTTTACTGCCAGGCTCTAGACACTTGACAAAGGACAAAAAAGTACGTTTCATGCTGTGAGTTTTCAGTATTTATATATACAATAGTAAACATTAGAACTACCAAGTCCTAGAACACAAAATCATGTTGTCTAAAAAAAAAGTGGATTAAAAGAGTACTAGTGACGCGCAGTCACTTGGGGACGGGGTTACACACCCAAGAGGTGCAGATAAATATTGCCTAATTTTGAAGTGGTCGGTATTTCAGAAGGAATACAGTAAAAAATAAGGAACAGTAATATTTTGGGAAAAAAAGCGGGATTGCCTCCGAAATCCTAATGCTCTGGTATGTCCTATTTAATGTGAATAAACTCCACTAAACATATGCACTGTCAAAATCATCTCTTGGTGCCAAAATACGGTGTTTTATACATGTATATGTTAACGTATTTAAGATTTGTGAGGTGCATTCGAGAGTGTGGCAGCTAATCGATTTTTATTTTCGAGGGCCATGACAGGCTTTTTTTTCTAAGCATGTGCTTGAGCAATGGTAGTAAACTGTCTTATTTACGTTGGGCTTTTGCTAATATGGCCTCGGGGTCTGCCCTCTAGCGACATGTGGCGATCCATAACAACAAAACACGAGGCGAAGCACGTGAATGTGCGGTCTGTAGCATAAAAAACAAGCCTTTCACCGTAACACGGCTGGCAGGGGAGGGGGCGGAGAGGGGAGAGGTGCGACACGGCAGTAGGAGGAGGAGGGGGGAGGAGAGTAGGGGAGGCACGGCCTAGCGGCAGGCAGGCAGGGGAGGAGAGGAGGAGGGGGGAGGAGAGTAGGGGAGGCACGGCCTAGCGGCCGTGCAATCAAGTAGTGAGGGGGCGGAGCTGGGGGAGGCTGTGAGAGAGAGTAGGCAAGGCAGGCGGCTGGGGGCATGTGCACGCGCTTTTAAGCTCAATGCACATGCGCATTGAGCTTAAAAGTCACGGGCACTGCAAGGAATCGCCACGATTCCTTGCAAGTTAGATAAAGTCTGGATGAGCCCCTATAGTCTCGCTTGCTCGATGCGCATGCGCATCGACAGGCGAGACCTAAAAAGGAAAAACGAGAATCAACAAATCAAGGCATTGGCATATACATACAGAGTATGTGATCATAGGCAAGAAGCATAAAATGACACATATCCATTGATACATTAATTCACTATATAATTCTGTCTGTGTGCTGCAATAGAGCATTTCCTTAGTCCATTGCTCCAAAGTAGGCGTCGGGCCCCGCATCCAGAAAAGAGCAGCACATCTCCTGGCCATGAGGAAGGACATGTCTACCAGACGTCTAAGGTCCTTATGGAGGGGTTTAGAATAGCCGAGAATAGCCAGAGGAGGATCTGGGGTCAGTGTGAGGTCAGTGAACCGATTCACCTCCGCATACACCTGGCGCCAGAAGTGAGCATTCCCCAGGTAAGACCAAGCAATGTGTAGAAAATCGGCAACCATCACTCCGCACCTCTCACACTGTGGGTTCTCTCACAGGCAGTATCGATGAAGTCTTACAGGGGTATAGTACACCCTATTAAGAAATTTGAAATGGATCAGCCTATGGCGTCCATTAAGTAATATACGTTTGGTGCTCGAGCAGCAATATAGCCACTTCTCATCGGTCATTTCCACACCAAGATCCCTCTGCCATTCCAGTCGCGACTTTGTGTATTCAACGTGTTTCTTAGAGAGGGCAATACGGTATAGCCGGGATACCAGTTTAGCGGGCGAATTAGCCTGAATAATGTAAGTGAATGCCTTAAACTCCGATGGCTCCATCATGTCCTCACCCAAGAGGCCCCTAATTGCATGTCGCACCCTATGGAACTGAAATCGCGACATTAGCGAAGACCGCTCTCCCTTCACCGCCACCTGATCCCAGGAACGAGCAGTGCCATCAGTAAACCGGTCCCCTATATTGTGTATTCCCAGCGTTCTCAGCGCTGCTATTACCCCCTTCTCCCTGCATGGGACGAGCCAATAGCACCAATGGCTAGGAGCTAACGGAGCGTACAGTAAGCTGCCGGCTTGCACGTTCAACATATGATGCCACGCGTGCGTGACCGTATTTAGGGAGTCTATTATGCCGGTGCGCCTATTTCGGTGTGTAAACAGGAGCGCGGGTAGAGGAACCGGATCAGCAACGATAGTTTCGATACAGAGATGTGGAACCTCAGCTGGCCCATGTATCCAGTGATATGGTTGTGAACTTTGTGCCGCCCTATAATAGAGTTCCAGGTCAGGAGCGCCCAGGCCTCCTGCCGCATAAGGATGAGTGAGTATTTTCCAGGCCACCATAGGCTGCTTGCCCGTCCAAGCTAATCGGATCATCAGCAAGGGTAACTGTTGGAAGAAAGTTTTTGAAAGAACCATGGGTATATTTGTAAAAAGAAAGAGGAGACGTGGCAGTACAATCATTTTCATAAGGGAAACCCTCCCCATCAAGGACAATGGTAGGGCAATCCACCTTTCGATGTCGTCCTCCAGCCTGGAGATGGCAACGCTGTAGTTCTCCTTCAGCACTACATCACAATCCATAGGTAACCGGATCATTAGATATCGCACCGCATCTGTGGTCCATTGCAATGGATACTCAGGGTCCACATGTGCCATAGCTGGCGTGAGTGGAAACATGATGGATTTATTCCAATTAACGTTAATGCCAGATAGAGAGCTGAACATCACCACTTCACGCAGCACTAGGGAGAGATGAACCTCAGGGTCCCGAACGTATAGGAGGGTGTCGGCCGCATATGTGGATACAATGAGGTGATAGTTCAGGAACCGTATGCCCCTATGTCCGTGGTATTCGCGCAAGGCGCAAGCAAGTGGCTCTGCCGCTAACACATAGGATAGGGGAAAGCCTGGTCTCGTGCCCCTAGAGATTGGAATAGGGTTGGTAATCAAAGTTCCAATCCGGATACGAGCCGTGGGTGCGGAATACAGCGTAGCTAGGAGTTGAAGGAAGAGCGTCCCAACCCCCATACGGCCAAGAACCTGCCGCAGGAAAGACCACTCGACAGAGTCGAAGACCGTTTCCATGTCTAGGACTAGTGCTACCGCGGGGACCTCGGGACATGTGTGCTGCATGGCTGCAAACACCGTCCTAAGGTTGTAGGTGAGATTGCGATTGGGCACAAAGCTGGCCTGATCCGGTGCGACCAGCGTGGTAACCAAGGGGCAAAGGCGATTAGCAATAAGTTTTGCAAATATCTTCGCATCAACATTCATCAGCGATAAAGGCCTGTATGAGGCACATTCCTCTGGGGGCTTCCCAGGTTTGAGAATCGCTACCAATATTGCCTCGCGCATAGTAGGCGGCATCACCCCAGAAGAACAGGTGTCCTCAAATAATGTAAGTAACTGCGGGATCAGCAGGTCAGAAAAGGCCTTAGAAAAGGTGACAGTAAGGCCGTCGCTACCCGGCCTGCTGCCAGCCTTCATAGCCGATAAGGCCCACACAATCGCTTCTTGTTCAATCAGTCGAGCCAAGAATTCACGATGCAGGTTCGTTAGCCACGGTAACTCAATATGGGTCAGATAATCTAGGATGCGTTCCTCAGGAGCAGGACCTCGGGAGGCGTACAAAGCAGCAGAGTACTCCTGGAACCTCTCCCCCACATGTGCCTCGGTAAGAGGTGGATCCGTCGGCACAGCTCTCACATCCGTGATCGTTGTTCTGTTACGTCGTTGTCGAACTAACTGAGCCAATACCGTCCCCAGACGCTCCCCCTCCCCATAAGTTCTGGCAGTGGCGTATTTCCCAAGATGTTTTATTTCCGCATCCGCTTCCTCGTGGTACTCTTGCAACGTCTGCGCCAGCTCCTGTGCTAGCACTTCGCTCCGGTCGGTTAAGCGCCGGGCCTCTAACTCTTTAAGCTTTGCCTCCAATTACTCTAGCCGACCTCGGATCGTTTTAAGCACCCCAGCATGTTTAGAGATGGCGATCCCTCTAATATACTCCATGAAGGCTTCCCACACGGTCTGGTATGAGTCAACCGAACCCACGTTTGTGTAAAAGAACGACTCTATGGACATGGCCAATTCCTCCCTAAAGGCGCAATCAAGCAGGGAATAAGGCGGAAAGCGCCACATAAACGGGGGGGATACGCTTCTTGGGCGATTCTAAAGTCAGTAAAAGCGGCGAGTGGTCCGAGTAAGTACGAGGCAATATCGTACAAGCACGAACATTTTGAATTAAATGATTGGAGGCCAGCCAATAGTCAATTAGAGTATGGATATCATGTGGAGCGGAATAATGTGTATAGCCTCCCTGAGTTAGGTGTCTGTGTCTCCATACGGCGCACAGGTCAAGTCTCATCATTGACGTCTCAAGCACTCTGGCTGAGGGGCGTCTGTCAGGTCCAACCGATCTGTCAATATCTGGTAGTCTAGTCAAGTTAAAATCCCCCCCCCCCTTCAAGGACAGAGCCCTGTGAGTATAACTGGGTTTTAGTCGCCAGTGATGTACAGAAGGCAGGGTGATCAAAGTTAGGGCCATAAATGTTCAGAACTCCAGATCTCCAGGCCTTTGCCGCAGCATTTAGAAATAGTGAAGCGCCCCTCTCTATCCGTCTCTACCCCCCTAGCATGTGAGGTAAATCCTGCCGAGTGAACGTTACCCAAGAGACCCCTAGTACGTAAAATTGGGCTGTCCGAGCGTAGGTGGGTCTCCTGCAAAATTGCAATGTCCATGTTATGCCTGGTAAGGTAGTGCAGAACCTTCCGGGTGACCGTTAAGACCCCGCACATTCCATGTTAACAAAACTAGCGAGTCTAGGGGCTTCATGTGTGAAGTCACCGAAGGGTCAGAAGTGGGTACATGTGTCACGGTGTGGTAGCGCAAGTATAGGTAGTCAGTACATGCCTTGCCTTAGCAGTGCCATAGTGCTAACAAATGCAACAAGAATAAACAAAGAAACATTCCCCCAATAGGACAAGAATTCGCTTCCCCTCCTCCCCCTGTAGCCCCCCCTCGCCCTCCCACGCCTGCCCAACCCCAACTTGGCCGCAGAATCCTCTCCTTCTCAATAAAGACCAGCCCCCCCTCCCTCCACAACCCTCGGAAACAAAAAACATTCCACCAGTGTAATTCACACTGGGGTGGAGGTAGCCTGCTGAAATCAAAAACGCTCCTCTAAGCAAGGACGATCATCCTCCCCGCCTCACCAAGTGTATACACTTCGAGCCGCACTGTAGCGCAAAAGTATTCCTACACCCGTACCCACTTAGTGATTCCCACAGTTAGCCACTGCGCCCCCCCCTCCCCACGGGGGGCACACCTCAAAACAGAATTGCAACAAATCTACCAACTTTACGAACTGAGATATACCATTTTCAGTCCCTCTCCCCACCTCGCCAAGCCCCCAACCAAATTCGCACCAATCAAGTCATTAAGGATGATGACGATAGGCCCCAGTGGGGTGGAGACACACCACCCAGTCACCGTGTAAGCGCACTCAGTCCAACAACTGTTTCTACTAGTACTAAGCAGTTAGGGGTCGGGCATCAAGCCTAGTCCTGCTCGTCGAGGCAGCCTCCCGCTGCCTTATCCAGGAGCCCCCTTTCTGGTGAGGGTCATTGTTCCTTCCGCCATTCCTTAAGGGCCTTCTGTAGTGTTTTAGTGTCAGTGAAGATCATTGATCACCCCTGGCGATTGACTCGCAGCTTCGCAGGGTAAAGCATCGCGTAGTCAGCCCCCATGTGGCGCAGTTGCCGTTTCATTGGTATAAACGGTCGTCTCGCCTCCTGAACTCTGGCCGTATAGTCCGGGAATAGAGAAATCGTCGACCTCTCGTATTGTAACGGCTGCTTCTCTCTGGCGAGTCAGAGTGCTGTGACCCGGTCCCTGTAGTTTAACAAATTAGCAATTATAGGTCGGGGCGGCGCTCCCGGCTTCGGTCTCGGGCCCAGGGATCGGTGAGCCCTCTCGACCACGAACATTCCAGAGAAGGCTGTGTCCCCCAGCAGGGTCTTCAGAAGGCGTTCTATAAAAAGCTCCATATTCCCCGTTTAGGTTGTTTCCGGAAGGCCGGTTATACGGAGATTGCATCTCCGAGAGCGGGCCTCCAAGTCCTCCGTCTTGTCCTGTATGACTTGGAGGACCCTGTCCAGCTGCTTGTGCTCCTAGTCCAGGGTGGTATGGGCCTCCTCAACCTCAGTCAACCTCCGTTTGGACATGTCGATGCGTTCTGCATGTTTATCTAACCTCTCAGCCATGCGGTCCATCCGGTAGGTGAGCACGTCCATCTTGGTTCCCAAGGAGGCTGTTCCCCCTGCAAACTCTTCTCCATGGCTATCAATAGCCCGCAAATGTCTTGTTGTTGGTTCTCTCCAGCCGGGTCTGACTCGCTGGCCCCATCCTCCAGGGTAGCCTCTGTAGACTTGTACCTCTTCAGATCGAACAATAGCTTTGGTTGGGTCCTGTCCAGAAGAAGGCAGGTGGGAGATCCATTCTTTCTGTATTTGGGCTCCGCTGCAGTCTGGCGACACATTCCGCAGGGACAGGGCAGGATATCCATGTGAGACTCACAGGATTGATGCAGGATAGTGTGGTGAAGCTAGGGAGCTCACGCCCCCCCCCCAACCCCCCTCCCACACACACACACTTTTAGGCCATTTAGGGGAGGACTTCTTAACTACTTTTGAATTTATTCTCCCTTTAAACCACAAAGACAAAAATCAGAACAGTCCAGACAGATTGCAGAGATAAATGCTTCCAAAATAAAAAGAAAACTGTTTTTCTTAAAACTGTGATTACAACACTGATGCACTTAGGTGCAAGGCATTAGCTGCCCGGCAGAGGTCTTTAACTGGGACTCTCCTAGAAAGACCTGTAAACAGCATGGCGTAACAAGCATGAATGCCATTCTAAGGGTCTCTCTTGACCAAGGAACACCTAGATATTGATACAAAAGCTGATCCAATGTAAGATAGTTTGTTTAGTCACTGCCTTACCCTTTTTAGCACAGTGAATCCACGAAAAACCTCGTCATCAACTCTGTACTATTGTGTCTAGTCCATGTATTATGGCACTGCATACCTGAGATCAAGATTATGCATATGTTCCTCCTCCCTGTTTGGATATGGAGGTAGTAAGAAAGATGGTGCAGTAGTAGTCTGAGCAGACACCTCTGAGTAAGACGAATAAACAGATACTAACTTTTATCCGACCCTATGAACTGAAGAAATTGCCAACAGAGCTGTCTTTATTTTGAAAGCAAATAAATATTGCTTTCATGATCATACATGCATTTGCACATGGTATGGGAGCATAGTATTCTAGAAGCATTCTAATTAATTCCAGTTGTTTAATCTTGCAAACATCTGTGCACATTTTTAACTGGAACCACTGTAAGTAATGCAAGCTGAACTCACAGCTCACTACATTTCCTTAGTGTGCTCGCCCTAACAGCATGCTGGCTGGTAACTAATATACTTCTGTAACATTACATGTGGACAGAGGCATAGTTGCCACTCTAGCCATGTGGTGCAACCTGGAGGCGATGGAGTCACTGCTAAGGAAAACTATTTCAGGTCGTCTGAAGCCTGGAAGGAGTATTTATAAAGTGAGCAATCTGTGGGTAGGGGATTCAATTATGAATGTAAAAATGGAGGATAAAAACCACCATGACAGATCTCCTGCTCCAAGCTAAACTGTTGGAAAAGCAAGCCTTCTGTTTATTCCAAAGCCTTAGGAAAATAGTATAACCGTATAAAGCGATCATGTAAACAAAGCTTTCATTTAACAGTCAACCCAGCTAGTAAATGTTTTCGCTATGCCCAAGATGAGGCAGCAAATCTTTAATAGACATTTAAACCCAGACTGTGGGCTCCAAAAAAATGCTGACCTGTAGAAACCGGTTAGAAAACTGCCTTACCAAAAGCAAGTTGACAAAATGTCAGGATGACTAAAGAATCCAGTAATGAATTCCATAAAAAATGTTAAAAAACAAGTAATATTCCTAATATTTTGCAAACTTCAATGAAGGGTCAGAAAGGGAAAAAAAGGGAAGAACAATTTTTAAAAAAAGGAGAAAACAGGGCCATAGCAGTCTTCTTTTTTTAGGTTTCGCCTGGCGTTAGCAACGTGCATGCGCTGCTCTCACCATGCGGGGGCTTCTTGGAATCAATAAAGTTCCAGAAGTCGTGTCGCTGCTCCGCCTGCATTTTTGATCTGAGCGTGTCGTTTTGCGTCATGGATTATGCAAAACATAGTGTATTGATTGCACCGGAGGCAATCATTACACAGAGGGTTGCCACCCTGTCCGCTTTTGGCCCCACCCACCGGGATTGGATCTTTTACTTGCGGAGGGACACGTCCTCCTTCAATTACTCAGTAAGCACTATATTTTTTATTTTTTGTAATTTGCATTCGCAATCTGCTTTCGAGACCGCGAGCAGTATATTTGTTATTTTTTTTATTTCAGTGCGTATTGTGTGAATGACTTCCGGAATGAAATTCGCAGGGTTTGGTCAGAGGCTCGGGAAAGCAAGCACTATATTTGTTATTTTTTTTTACGTTTCAGGGCGTGCTGTGTGAAACACTTCCTGAATTAAATTTGCAGGGTTTGGTCAGCGGCTCGGGACCACAAGCACTAGATTTGTTATTTTGTTTAAAAGTTTCAGCAACGCAGAAGCGCGTGTTGTGTGAAAGGCTTCCTTAATTGAATTCGCAGGGTTTGGTCAACGGCTCGGGACTGCGAGGACTATATTTGTTATTATTTTTAAAGTTTCAGCTCCGCATAACGCCAACAGCTTGTTCTAGGAAGGTTACCGTAATTGTCCCTACTTAGCTGTGCGATACTTCCCCGCTAAGGATGTGCTATGTAGGTTGCACTACATACACTTCATACAACAGTCTCAAAATGGCAGGCAGAGGAGAGGTGCTTCCCCGCACTGGGAGATTTGTGCAAGAAAGAAAAAAATAAACTGCACAGCTATTCCAAGGCTCACTTCTGAGCACGCGAGAGTCACTCTCGGACACACAATGCAAGCAATGTCTTTTTATATGAGCCGAGCTCAAGGGATTTTTTTTTGTTCAATAGTCACTATTTTTCTGTAAGGTTGCTCCTGTGTGTGGAATGTTGGGTTTAGTGTTCGTGTGGGATAGTCAATGTATAGCATCGTCCGACCCTCCCCCGCGGTGTAGGGGCTTACAGGGGGTTCGTACCTCCTATAAACAATGCAATAGGTCTCGACTTTTATTAAGTTAAAGCAATTGGCTTTGCTATACAATACCATTAGCAAAGCAAATGGCTTTAACTTAATCAAAGGCAAGACCTATTTGCTTCTGTGACAAGCACTCAACGATGATGAATTAGCGCAGGGAAAAAACCCTTTCAAGAAGAGCAGGTGGAACAAATTCATGGAAGAAATATTACACAGAATTGGAAAGGAGGGGTCAGAAATAATTGTGGAAGTGGGAAGTGTGTAGAGAAGAGTCCTCAAACACAGGGGCAGAAAAGCCTATGCTAACTGGAAAGATGAGTCTGCCCATCTTAGCCACCAAACTCCCAACCCCATGCTCACACACGCCACATGATCTAAAGAATCCTAACGAACAACCACCAAAGGTCGAGACAGACATTTGTTGGACTTCTTTTGTCAGCCTGGACAAAGATGTAAATTTTTTCATTTTGCCCAGCAGGTTCGATTTTTATACAGATCTGCACAAAAGCCTCATATGTTGGACAAAAAAATACTGCAAAAGAATACCTACTTGGTTAAAGAGCAGAATGCGTCAAACGTGAAACTGGATTACGTTTTACAAATTTGACCAATATGTTAAGTTCCTATTGAAGATGTGTGAAACATATTATGTATTTAATTTCTGGAGAGGGTGAATTAGTTTACAAATTAGTGGCACGACTGCTTGGGACCGGTCTCCTTTTAGAGACCCTATCTGTAAACTACATGAAGCATCCTTGAATGAATATAATATTTTCACGATTGGACCACAAGACGATGCACCTCTTGAGAGCGTTTAGTTTGTATTGCAACATGCTGGATTATAAATGTTTTTAGAGGAAAAAGCAAGAAAATAAATCTAGACTCCCTAGAAGCCATCCTCAATTTAGAGTATCTGTTTATAACAATCTATTTTCACGTTCATTGAAGAGACCACCTCATCACAAGTTTCAGAAAGCAACACACATCCTTGCGGTCAATAGATACACTTTTTGTTACAATGCACGCTAAAAAGTCCATTTTGCATGTTTTCTACATGTGGAGGCGAGTGTGCCATCAATGCACATTACAAGATCTTCAACTCAAATCCAGTGATACGAAAGGCACAGTAGCTACCTTTGAATTCAGTTAAAGAATCAAGAAAAGAAACACAAACAACAGCCCAAAATACTATTGGACCAAGGGCTGGTGGGGGAATGCTTGTCTTTATAAAGTTTGTTCACCCTCTCCCGCGATATCAGGTCAGACCCGTCCCCTGGTCTACAGCTGAATGCATCATCTGACCAAATTAAGCCCTTATCTTCAAAGCCCTCAAACTGCAGGGAGTGCCCACGTGTGGGAGAAGCTGCGAGTCAATGGTGAAAGAGAAGAAGCGACACAGTGGAGGGCAGTGATGGCAGAGACGACAGGACGGACAGTAACCAGCAGTTCTTCGAAAAAGGTCCCTGGCCATTGATTGAGAAATCAACAATGATGGAGATACAACTGTAAACTGGAGGACAGGCCACAAGCTCGGTCAAAGAAAGTGTCTCGGGATCCAATACTCTTAATTATGTACGTCCAAGGAAGCTTGCATTGTTTTTGGTGTTGTCTGTTCACCCTACATCAGTGATCCACTGCCAAGGAGTCTCTTCAGCGTCCTTTGAACATTTCAACCAAACAAACATTTCGGATAACTAAAGTTTATGGGTGTTTTTCAAATGCTACAAAAGTCCCCATTAGTACCTTGTAAACTCAGCAGATAGCTAAGGGGTGGCCTCCCCATGTCACTGGTTCTCTGGCATGTGCAGTTAATACGATCCTGCCTAATCCCTTGACGAAAGAAATCAAAAGACAAATTATTTTTCAGGTTAATGATGCCAAAGAGCTTTCAACGGATCCGTAACGTAAAACAATGTGCATCGTGTCTACCTGCAAAATCCTTCAACTACATGGGGTTTGTTTCGTTTACTGAGGTTGCTCCAACTTATTTGTTTCCTCTTGCATGTAAAGGAATTTCTTTTCACCATACAGGTGTTCTCACCCAACATCAATTTTGTGTAATTGCACGTAAATTCTAGAAATTACGCCACAGGCGTTTGTGGTCAAACTGTATCCATATTACGTGAACAGCTAGAACACAAGTGACTGTTGCTTGCATCACTTATGCTTTTTGCGCTATTTTATTGCTGCAAAATGGGAGCGTGTGTCAAAAAATGATGCGATATATTGCAAAATTAGGAATCTGCATTTCTCAATTATTTATAATTTCCCATAATTTTCCCAAGTTTTTGAGTAATTACACAAATTCAACTAATGCAATTTCTCACACCACTACTTTTTTCTTTGAATTTTGCTTTTTTCTTTGCAAATTTGGTGGAGAACAGGCATTCCACCAGTACGTCTGCATTACACGAAGCAAGTCTTTGGTGGCATTAGCTGCAACACAAATTATACAGTAAAGGTGGAAGAGTTAAACAACAAAAGAAAAGCATTTATGCTGATGCTGTGCAAAACAATGTCACTTGAAAAGGCAGGCACCATAAAGACATGAGGGAGCGATGAATGCTTAGAAGTCTATTTCGGACCTACTCTTTCAGTGTGAAAAACAGGTGACTAATCAGGTCTACTATCTCCAATTTGAGTAATAGCACAGCTCTACGGTTGACCAGCTTAAGGAGGAGTTTGGTTATAGAGGCTGCAACTATGTTTTAACTAAAGCTTATTTTTTAACCTAACATTATACAAGCAAACTAGGCAATACTGGCATAAATATTCTCAAATAAATTAATTGAAACAGTATAAAAAGGGCATTCAATAAAATGATTCTTTTCATGAATCTGCTCCAGAAATGTGACATCATTAAAGTGATAGCCGTCATAGTCGCTGAAAGAGAATGGACGGAAAGAATAGCTGTTAATCATCAGGTGTCATCAAAAGGCTGGCTGTGGAACCTTAATTCTAGTATACATCGGACCCCGAATTTAGGAGATAATATAAACAATGAAGATCGTCAATGAAGGATGGGACACTAAACCTACATTTTTGTATTTGTATTAATCTTTTTATTTTGTTTAAGTCAACAGTTAAAAAAAAGCAGAATTACAAACTTTGGTCACATGCCTAACTCGCCCTGTTCGATAGCAACCCCTCATTTCCCGGCATTGTATGTTGAGTTTATATAGTATACTTGGTCGTTTCGAACTCACGACCCACCCTGGAGGGACCTGAAACAAGAGAGGACCTAGAGTCTTTGTCACAAGAGCCACTCCTCATTGTGTCCTGAGAGCCCCAGAAAATTGTGAGTCATGTCTTCTTGCGTGTCATCCATTAGATCAAACCCAAAATATCATCTCCACGGCCCCCAAATTTTGTAAAATATTTTGTGGGCAACCCCTGCTGTGGTATGTGGTGCGTTCGCCTGCCATGTAAAGGTCCATTCCATTTGTCCACTCTTGGACTGTCGGGTTCTCTGTCACTCCCCACTTTCTAGCCACATCTATCTGAACCACCACTAGTCCTAATGAGGCGAAGATCAATTGTTTCCTCGTTCTGTCCAGCTCACTCGAATTCCTAATATGGCAAATTTCTGTTGGACTGGCAGCATGGTTCCCAGTATTCCCCCCAAGGTCCCTATTATAGTATCCCACTAAGTCTGAATTTCAGGGCATGCCCAGCCCTTGCTGTGTGGACGAAATCCCCTTTAATCGCGCGGGGAGGGAGTGAGGGGTTAATTTAATAAACTTTTTTTTTAAACTTACCTTCGCCTCCGGTGCCGGACTCCCGCGTCGTGCCGCCTGCTCTCTGCTCACAGGAAGCAGAAGTAGGCAGCCTCCCTCTCTTCCCCTCAGCGAATCACAACGCTGCAATGGTAGCATTGTGATTGGCTAGGACGACGTCCTTACAGGCGTCTATGAGGAGGCCGTTTTCTTTATGCAGGCTGCGCAGAAGCTTACATGAAGGAAACAGAGTGCTATCACTGGTTTGGTCGGCCCAACAGTCTGTGCCCATAACATTGGGCTAGCCACTCCTCCCGACCCACCCACCCCCAACCAGGCATAACATTCTTCAGCTTTCTCGCAGTGTGAGAAGCAGAACAGTAAAATGGTATTCATACCATTTTACGTGGGGCGACGCTCCGATGCCCACATTGAGGAGCCGCCCCTGGTCTGAGGTTTAGACGAGTGGCTCGGCGTGAACCCTGACTGGTCATCAAGTGTTAGGGATGTGATGTACTGGAGCAGTCGGGTTGTCAGGATTGTGGCCAGCATTTTCACTTCAGTGTTTAACAGTGAAATAGATCTGTACAAACTACATTGGTCATTGGTCTTTATTTATTACCACTATGTTTGCCATTCTGAGGTCCGGGGGGAGTATACCTTCCTCATGAGCGTCCACAAAGACCTGAGTAGATGGGAAGACAAGAGGTACATGCATCAATTATATAATTCAGCCGGGAGTCCATTGGAGCCGGGGGTCTTTCCTGGACGCAGCTTTGACTCTGCCTCCTGGATTTCAGTCAATCACAGGTCAGCTTCTAGTTCCTGCGACTACTCCCTCCCCAGTGTCAGGGTCTTAATCGGAGCTAGGTATTGCTCCATCTCATTGTTTGACCTTGCAGGGCAGGCAGTATAGAATTCTCGTAAAGAGGATGGTGTGGCTGGTCTTTGACCATGACTTATAGACGCCGGCTGTCAGACCGAATTCCACGCTCAAACTCTTGACTGCTGATCACGAAGCCTCCAACCCGGGCATTCAAGGGAGCTGGTCATTTTGATCACCCCAAGGTCGGCAACTATTTCGCCGCTTTTCGACCTTGGCAGACGGTACGTGAAGACGACCGCCCATGTTAGAACGAGCCTCTTCTGCTAAACACAGAACAATCACCCTGTAGGGGTTATTACTACTTGTCAACTAGAAGCGGCACTTCAGGGTTGGCAACGACATCCCCCTCCTGTTGAATTTGGCCCCTGGTGCGTGTTGATGACCGTTTTTGCATGAACATTGAGCGAGCCTTTCCTACAAGCAGATCCATTGCCCCACCCCTCAACGTCCCCGTCCTGATGAAGACCCTCTAGCAAGGTTTATCCACACCTGCACTCCATTTGGGTCGAAACGTCGACATTTCCTTCTATGTTCAGCCTCGACTATCAGTTATTAGTATTGTTTTTTATTGAGGCATGATTTTGTTTAATAGAAGATGATTTAATTCTGTATACAATCAACTGGTTATACTGTGGTTTTGCAGACCTTCCTTGAAGATCTTATTCTTTCACTATCCCAACACTACCCTTCCCTTTCTTACTTTCGTAGGGGCATTTTTGAAAAGTGATATATTGTACATGTATTGAATGAATTAATGTGATTTGAGACACATTGTGATTAAAAACAATGCTGCTATAATTAATTGTATATTTATTTTTATTGGTGATTGAATGTTTCTATTTGTTCTCTATAACTGGGACCACTTTGTTTGTACTGCTATATTGCCCAGGTCCCAGTGACTTCTTGGGTTGACCCGTGTTTATAACACGGTCTTTGTTGTTTAGCACTGAAGCTAAATTAAGACCCTGTCCTTGCACGTGGGGGGAATAAAGGTCACGCTCCCATATTTTATTTATTTTGTTATTGTATGGACAGGACAATCCGATCTAAGAAATCTGACAAGCAAATTTCCGACGACGCAGACAGAATGAGTGATGTGATGTGATGTGAGAGGTGAAGCAGCTGAATTAATTTTTAAGTAAAGATTAGTGTACAGTAACATCTAAACTCCAATAGAGTTTTGCAGCCATTAGACAGTTTGGGTTTTAAAGGAAAATATGAAAGCAACATGCGTTCATTCATAATTTCAAAATAAATAATTTTGAAACAACCACTGACATTTTAAGTGCTCAAATTATGTTGGCAATGTGAATGAGTTAAATACGCCTTAAGATAAATTAACTCAAGTGCAGGAGAGGGAGGGTATTTAGAAAAACGTTTTTTTATAAAATACAGGACTATAAAAAACAATTGATCAGAGCTTTTATCAGGACAAAGTAAGAGGTGAAATTCTTAGACAACAATCAATATAAAAGCTTTATTTATGTATACTCCAAAGTATAGTCTTAAGTTAAGCAAGAAATAGTTATTGAACATTTTCTGGAGCGTCATGGGAGCACCTTAGAGCTCAGTAAGCAAGTCAGCTGCCAGAAAGATTTTAGGCAAACTAGGTAACTTTTTCATCCTATTGGGATTTTCAAGTGAAACATGCACAATCCAATAGAGAAGCACAATGCTGAAGAGAGGTTGAACAGAGTGGCAGGCGCAACCTGCTAGAAATGGTCACAGAAAGCACATTTCTCCATCTTTATGGGGTGCACCGCTCTAATCCCCTCCAAGCGTTGTCTACATATTCCCCTTTCTCCCCCCCCCTTTCTGCAGAATGTTAAAAAGTCCATATGTCCACTTAGACAAGCCTGAGTACCACAAGCCAGTTTTGATGTCCAAGCTTACACCTGAGCCCACCCTATAACTGCTGCAGTTTGGGACGACATACAGGATTGGTTCTCCCCTCCCCCCAATGTCAATGAAAGAAGCCCAATGCCATTCAACGTAGCAGGAGGGCTAGGCTGGATGTCCCCGAGCTCAGGTATGCCACAAGGGGTTTCCATTTGGCTTCAGATGCTAGATGTGACCCCTGTATATTATTTGTCAGCCTCTCCACAGCGAGAATGGCCTATAGTCTCTGATGCCACTGTAAGACTGGGGGGATTATGGGGCACTCCGTTTTCTTCCAATTGTATGATGATCACTGTAGGCTCATGTACCATTTGTCTTTGGTCACTCACGCAAGATTAGGAGGTTTATGTCCTTGCAACATTACTTCTGGTGTTGCGGGGATAGGAAAAGCAAGAACCCCCTGGAGCAGCTTTGACACTTCCCCCAGAAGGGTTGAATCAATGGGCAGTCCCACCAGATATGAAGTGCGTCGCGCAATGACCCGCATCCTCTCCAATATCTAGGAGAGGCATTTCGGTACATGAGGAGCACTCTATGGGGGTAAAATGCTAGCCAAACCACACTTTATAGGAATTTCATGTCCTAAAGTGAACAGAGGAAGAGTTATGTCTCTATGTGGTTTGTCCCACCCTTTAGATGTCACTGGCATTCCCAGGGTGCGTTCCCATTCACCATTGTGTCACTATGTCTGCGAGGTCTCGTGCGGTAAGAGCAGTTTATATATACTATATTCAATATTGTGCTCCCAGTGCCCATCAGTTTGAGGAACTGGTGTGTGAACAGAGTCTAAGCTCTGGTAGAACCTTGCTCGAATTATTGGGGGGAGATTAACTAATGTCTAATTTGTGCATAGTGGAGCCGCTAAGACTCTGAAATACCGTAAGTGACCAGATATTGCGGAAAGGTTTTCGGTGTCACAGAGTCATACTGTCATTCCCCCTGTCAATTTTAATTGTTTCACAGGTTTCTATAGGGGCCTTCCCCTTCCATATAAAAGCCTTGATTTTACAGTGGATAAACTTCATGTAAGTGGGGCTTCAGCCATATCTTAAGAGCCTGGAACACGTAAAGGTGGCACAGATGTATATTAATTTCAATTCCATTCATTTTTTCGAAACAGGAGAGCATCATATTCTCCCATGAGTATAAATCTTTCGTAATGGCCTCAAGCAGAGGTCGGAATTATGCGACTTGATATTTGAGGAGTTGGCCCATCTATATTGACTGTGATACGACTATCCCGCCACTTCCTCTGCTGCAAGTGTCAGATTTAGGATTTATCTCAGTTAACTTTGAAGCCGGATGCTGACTCACTGGCTTCTAGGATAACCACAACTGCTGGGAATGAAGTGCATGGGGCTCACAGCCAAGAGTACATCACCAGGAGATTTTGAATTCTTTCAGTCCAAATTTAATCTGCATCACTGCTCCGGTTTGTTGAATTAGGCGCACTAGGGATTCTATGAATAGGGCAAAAATAAGGGGCGACAAGTGGCAACCCTGCCTCGTCCCTCTAGAGAGTCGGAAAGGCCTCAAAAGGTGCACGTTGGAGGTAACTCTGTTACTAGGGCTAGCATAGTTTGAGAAAATCATTGAAAGGAACCTCTATAACAGTCTCATTTTCAGGAGTGTGGTCATGACCAGTCGCAATCAGAGGTCTGCAGATTGATAGAATATCTACTCGAGAGGCAACAAAATCAACTTGAGTGGCTGCGCCCTCAGGCGTACCACATGGTGCCATTTGCGCAGATTTGGCAGCGATGATAGTGACCATATTAATGACCTCTGCCAAAACAATGTCGCCCTTGGCTACTTCCACTAGGTGCTCTAAGAAGTTGATTAAAATAGTTTTGGGCAGAGTTAGGTGTGTATACCATAGCAATGGTGAATGGTCGCCCCTCAAGTCTCCTGACTAGAATGAAGTGTCTGCCCTCTTTAGTGTTAGCAAACAAACTGCAACCATTTTTGTAAACTACATTTGGATTAGATCAATCTATATACATTTCTGAATACTACCATTTTTTTCATCCATTTACAGCGGACTTAAATAAGTAGGCAGAGAAATGTTTTCAGACTTAAACCGCATCCCCAGATGAATTCCGTCAATCTTTTCTCTGCCTACTTACCATACAATCTGCAACAAAATATCGATTGCAGCATTATAAAACAATATTTAGCTTGTTATAATCCCGATAAAACAGCTAAATATGGAGGGGAGATAGGACGTGTCCCAGATGTCAGTTTCCAGCAGCAGATATAATAGATCTGTTTGTCGATTGCCTAACATTATCAATTTACTGGAGACAAATTAACAAATATGTATCTAGTCTGCTAGGGTAAGATGGCTTTCTATACCCATACTTTTAGGAATATTTCAAATAAATACAAACGGCTTATTTTTTATCTCCTAATCATCGCATGATTTTCAATGGCAAAAAAAATGGTATTAAATAAACCTATAATAGGTAAAATATTCATTAAGGGTTTGGGGATTTTACATTATACATATACACAAACATGCATACTCAAACATGCATATCTACTAACAATTGGAAACGCAGCAGAATTAGCTTCTATAGTGTTGCATTCTAATGTGGTTGTGGCCTGCATATATATGGCCTCTTAGACCCACCTCGCAGTTGGAGCTCATTTACACGGATACACATGTTCTTTTGTAGCCAGAATGTTTTTTAATGAGAGGGTGGTGTTGAGTTGTTTTTTTGTTTGTTTTGTAGCTAGGGATGTTTTGCAACTGAATGAACACCTGAACTTTGCTGGGTAAGCACATGCCAATAATAATTCGTTTTTCGTTGGGGAGATCTTGATAGCTTACTGTGATCCGTTATAAACATGGATACAATCGTTTTCGACTGAACCGGGCTATGTAGCCCGGGCATATGTTAAACGGTAGGGCACGGACTCATCTACACACTGAATAACTACCAGACAACGAAATAACTCGTTGATCTTTTGTATGGCACATCAAGTATGTTTTCTCAAATCCCCAAGAACCTCTAGCAATGACCAATGGAACCACATTCTTCATGGTTCAGCGCCTGTGCCACACTCTAGTAATAAAATCTGATATTGTACCATAATACAAACAAACAATGCCATAGTGACATCTACTTAGGACCTAAAGTAGGTGTCTTGTACAAAATGTTAAAATACAATGTGATAATGCTGAAGAAGGACTGTCAAAAAGAATTAAAAGTGATTATATACACAATAAACACTTTTTACAAAAAGAGTAAGCTTTGCACTAAATCTAAGTGGTCCATGTACTGGTTGAAGGGATTAATAGCAGTCCTCTTACATACGTCTCAACCGTGGGCACCTCAGACTACATTCTGTCAGATTTTCTTCAGCATTCTCTCTTAAGGATGTCCTGCACAGTCACTAGATACCACGATTCTCCAGTGTTTTACTTTGATTTAGGCTGCTATATACTGTCACAAGTGGGTAGGCACTTCATTGCATTATCATGGATTTTAGAGGTCATATAGCCAAGTGGCACAGTGAAAATTAAACTGAATAAACAAACTGCCATGATGAAGAAAGGTGCACAGGTTTGCAAGAGAACTGAAATGATGTGCCAGAAGTGTTATGTTTTACAAATGCGTCAACACTCCAAAACCCATGGCTCAGGGAAAGGTTTTAATGTGTGGTACATTAATTCAGAAAGAAATCTCACTTACCAACGGGACTGCTACCAGCTCCATTCGACAAGGAGAGGTCGGAAGAAGACAACATGCCACCTGCTAGAACAAACAAGGAATTATTTAATGTAAACTCTAAATAGATCTATTTCCAGTTAAAAGAATCTTCAAAAAGGAGAGCTGGTGCTAACGTTTAGGAAGTTTTTAGTTTGTGAGCAATTTTGCCTATGTAATGGATTCTAGTCATTTAACTTGTGGGGAGACATTCCGATGTAGCAAATAAAGGACACCCAAACATCACGGAAAGGCAGGCATTGGCAATACACTGCATGTTAATATGGGAAATAGTGATTTACTATTCTGGAAATGCAAGTACATTCACAAAAAGAGGCCCAATGAAAAACAAATGTCCAAGTCCAGGTGAGAAATCTAGATCACACTGTCCGTCAACAGGGCACTTTCTTCACTCTCTGCCATGATATTGAGCCAGTTTTTACACCAGATGCTGCAGTGAGACAGACTTCCAATTAAAACAGACTTCAGGACAGTTATACATGGAAGGCGTGAGCTATTTCTAAATTATGAGAAAAGAGTGTACTACAGAAAGCATGTGCGATTTAATGCTTCTCTAGAGCAACACGCAGACTTAAAGAAGACTTAGAATATAGAAGAAAAAAGCATATGGGTATTCCAAACAGGCCCTAATCAACCTGCTGTCTCGTTTAGAAAACGAGACTTTCATACAAAGAAGCAGCCCTTTCTAAAGTGATGAAATGTATCACTTGTGCACATCACAAACTTCCACAATTGTGCAACTCGACCTCTAATCCCCCATTTCTAAATACATCCCACATTTGAAAGTACAAGGTCAGTGTTTGATTGTTAATCTACTGTTACAGTGTCTAGCTCCTTACTCTCTTCATCCAGTTGCTGTTCCCTAAAGCGCAGTCCTGCTTGCTTCTCTCAGTATACCTACCCCTTTGAACCTCCCTACATGCCCACCTCACTTTACAGGTATGAGGCTGGCTGCCTAGCTGTCATAGCTGGGCCCTTCACAAACTGCTAATGTGGTAAACAAGACATCACTTTAATTCCCAACATTCCTCACCAAAACACCGCACCATCAAACCTTGGATCTGCCCACTCACCAAGCCAACTCAACCGTATCTGGCACTAAGTAGAGACTCTGGCCCTCTAGGCTGTAAGTACCCATGCATTTGAGCTTGCTCCTACAAGATCTGCGAGCAGCCACCTCCTCACTGCTCACGCCTGCTCTAAAAACCTCCCCGACTGAGGCTACACAGACGAAGACCCATTATTTTTCAAAATCTCTTCAAATCTCCCCCTCCTCCCCACACCAAATCGAACCTGCCCCTTAAACCACTTGGAGCATAATGTACAGGATGTTTTTATTCTAGATTTGGAAATCCACATTTTGTTACATTCACTCACTATTGTGTACCCTTGTATGTTCTCTTGCACCACTTTTGTTATAATGCACAGCACATTATTTTTAGTACAAATGTAAATGCATACAAATATGAAAACACACTGTATACTGGACAGCCATAGCACAATGGTTCTCCACAGCACAACTGATGTGTAGTGATATCTGCAATACAGCAAATATCTGGAATGCAGTGAATATTAATACAATCGATATCCATAGTCAATGCGATCACAGATATGTGCAATGCGATGGATATGGAAAGTAGAAGAGATAGCTACCGTAGAGTGGCTACGAATGTCACACACAACAAATATTTAAAGTACAGCAGATATTTACAAGACAACTATTATATGTCATATAATGGACAGCCACAGTATAAATACTAGCAATGGTACACAAGAAACATAAGTATACGAGGAAGGTAGAACACAATTTACCTGACTGACAGGCACAATATAAATACTGGAATACACGATATGAAACGGGGGTCTAAGGGATCATTTTTAACGACCCTACAATCTCTATGCCCCTAATCAGATACATAAAACACAAAATAAGAGATTGTAGGTGAAATGACCAAAACTGTCATATGAGCTTCAAGAGGATGAAACACCAGACACAGATGATTTGAGTAGCCCCTGGCTCAATAAATAAATCCCATCAGCCCACCTCTTCGGCAGAGCATCGTCATTTGGGAATTAATGGAATGAAGTCTGTGTGCCCATACCAGGAGTAGAAGGGCGGTATAACACTAGACTTCTTATCCAGTAGTTGGTTCAGCCAAGGTGCTCCCAAATAAACGGTACTGATGGTGTGCAGTGCAAAGAACTGGGGCTGCGAGCTGCGAGCATTTTCCTCTTGTGCTTTGTAACCTGCCCTGTGATTTATTCATTCCGCTTCTGTAGCGTTTTTAAAGTATAAAATTTGTGTGATTGTGCACCTCCTACCTTACTGTTCCGCTTTTGCTTTGGGGGGCCTGAATAGCTAAGGGGAATATTTTATCTAGGCACACTGACACTTGTACACTTCCTTCAACCCTTCTACGGGCACAACCGCTTTAGCCGAGACTCGGCCGCGGTGGGCGCCATCTTTGAGTCAGGCGGGGACAGCGCTCAAGTCGGGCCGTCCTCCTGCCTAATTTGTTTACTTAAGGGATCTCTCCCCCGCGCTCGGTGCCCTTTAGGAGCTCTCCCCAGTGAGAGGGCTGCGAGCTGCGAGCATTTTCCTCTTGTGCTTTGTAACCTGCCCTGTGATTTATTCATTCCGCTTCTGTAGCGTTTTTAAAGTATAAAATTTGTGTGATTGTGCACCTCCTACCTTACTGTTCCGCTTTTGCTTTGGGGGGCCTGAATAGCTAAGGGGAATATTTTATCTAGGCACACTGACACTTGTACACTTCCTTCAACCCTTCTACCGGCACAACCGCTTTAGCCGAGACTCGGCCGCGGTGGGCGCCATCTTTGAGTCAGGCGGGGACAGCGCTCAAGTCGGGCCGTCCTCCCGCCTCCCTCTCTGTCTAAAACATGTGCAAACCGGCCAGACGGCGCAGCGGGCTGGCGCAGCGGGCGCGCCGGACGCGCGCCGAAGCCGCGCCTAAGCCAAGCCCGTCTGCGCCCGTCCGCGACCGGACCGCGCCGGGCGTTGGGCATGCTGCCCGATTGCACCACCCTATTAGGTATGACAACAATTATCTACTGTCCCTACGTCCTCCACTCGCTCCCCACTGCTCTGACTGTCCCTCTATTGATCCCCTTGCTAGCCCCCTTGTATGCCTCCGTTGTAAGTGGACCCCCCCCTGTGCCTATAAATGATGTTATTGACGTGCACCCCCCCTTAAATAATTGTCTCACCTACTTCAAGGGAGGCCTTGTTAATGCCAGGTCCCTTGCCTGTCATAGCCAAGACGTACATGACTTAATACTAAGCCATGAACTGGATGCCCTGTTCATCACTGAGAGCTGGCTCAACGATTCTTCCAATCCCGATCTGGCTACTGCCCTCCCCCCGGATTTTACCATCTTCAGGAGGGACAGACCTTCTGGTCGCGGCGGCGGGGTCGCTCTAATCATTAAGGAAACTTTTTCCTGTCATACATTTGACTTATACCACCTCAAAGATACTGAAGGCTTGGGTTTTTCAATTAAAATCAACGCTTCTTCCTCTCTCTCGGGGGGGCTCTTATACCGTCCTCCCGGAAATCCCACCTCCTTCCTTAACTCTTTAGATGAGGCCCTTGGAGCGCTCTTACTACAGTACCCCAATTTCACTCTTATAGGTGATTTCAACCTTCATATGGAATCACTCACCGACACCCACACCACTTCCTTCCTACACTCCCTAAACATCTTTGGACTTTTCCAATGTATCACTACTGCCACTCAGAGCCGGACACACTCTTGATGGCATTTGTTCCAATCTCACAACCCTCTCCACGTCCTCCCCATTACCTCAAATCTGGACTGACCATTACTTTATCCCGTTTGACATTACGATACCCCTGCCTACCCTACCCAACACTAGGTGTACCCCAGCTCCATTTACAGTCAACTGGAGGAAGGTGACCGAACGCATAAAGCTGGAGTCCAATCCACTTCCCCCATCCCCTATAATCACTGGAGATGTTGAAATTGACTCCTGCAACTTCCATATCTGGATGAATCAAATTGTCTCGGTCAATACCGAGCCCAAAAATCATCAGGGAAAAGGTCCAAAGAAGAAAAAACCCAATGCTCCCTGGTTCACTCAGACCTTAGCCGATAGTCACCTTCTATGTCGGAAATCAGAAAGACACTGGAGACAAACATACGACACAGCCTCTAGAACATGTTATGTACAACAGAGGAAATTATACCTTGCTGACATAAAAACGGCAAAAAAGGAATATTTTACCAAGCTCATAACAGAAGCCCACCAAAACCAAAAAACTATCTTTGCCATAGTTAAGTCCTTCACCCACCCGAAAGCCCTCACCACTGAAATACCTCCCTCACAGAACTTATGCAACCAAATTGCAGACTTCTTTGTTGACAAAATTGTCAACATTCAGAAAGACTTTCCTCCCCCTCCGACATATCCCTTAGAGGTAACAGTCAACTACCCTCCTCTCTCCAGTTTTAAATCTGTTTCCATGCAACAAACTGGCAAGGCAATTCGGGCCTGCAAATCAGGAGCGCCCACTGACTCCTGTCCCCCTATCATTTTGCATCACCTGATAGAGACAGTAAATCCATATATAAATGCCATTATTAACGAATCCCTCGATTCCGGACTTGTCCCTGATGACTGGAAGAAGGCCACCCTAAAACCCCTATTGAAAAAGCAGAAAAAATCGCCAACGGTTTGGCTAACATGCGTCCCATCTCCTTGCTTCCTGTCCTTGGCAAAATCACGGAGCACTTAATACATGAAGAGCTCAAAACATTTGTAGAGGCCCATAACATCTTGCACCCTCAACAATCGGGTTTTCGCTCCGGTCACTCCACCGAAACAGCTCTGATCGAACTTGCTGATTCCATCAAATTCCTGCAGGATGAGGGTAAGCAAGCGGTCCTCATCCTGCTCGACCTCACAGCAGCGTTCGACACCATCTCGCATCCCATCTTAATAAATAGAATGCGAGAGATTGGCGTGACAGACACAGCCTTAGCCTGGATTTCATCTCTTCTAGCTAATAGGTCCCAGACCGTGTCCCTCGGTCCCTTTCTATCCGACGAAAAACTCATTTCATCTGGAGTGCCCCAGGGGTCTATTTTAAGCCCTCTATTCTTTAACATCTATATGGCACCCCTCTTAGCTGTGATAGAATCGCATGGGATCCTTGTCACGTCTTATGCTGACGACACCCAATTGGTCGTCACCATTGACAAACAGTGGACTGACGCTGACCTCCGGTTCAAAAATTGTCTCTCTGATGTTTTTAAATGGCTAAATACCAACCACCTAAAATGCAACAGCGCCAAGACAGAAATCATTCCTCTGGGTAAAGATCTGTCTTTTTGTCCGAAAGACTGGTGGCCCCTAGGATCGGAAGCCCCTCCCAGCGCAGTATCATCAGCCCGGAACCTTGGCGTGCAATTCGATTCATCTCTCTCCTTCGATGATCACGTTAGGATTACTGCCGGTCGCTGTTTTGGACAAATAAAATCCCTGAAGAAATTCTTTGACTTCCTTCCAATTGCAGCCAGAAAGTCAGTCGTGGTTGCCCTCATTCTCTCCCGGCTTGACTATTGCAATGGTCTTATGGCCGGAGTGAAAAAATCTACCCTCAGAAAGCTGCAGAGCATACAACATGCAGCAGCTAGGCTGGTTCTACAACTCCCTAGAAGGTCATCTGCGTCTGCAGCATTGAACTTGCTGCACTGGCTGCCGCTGCATAAAAGAATCCTCTTCAAATTGCTTCTTACAGTTTTCAAAACCATTCATAATACAGGGCCCCGCTACTTTGTAAATCGTTTCACGCGCTATAACCCCCCGCGCTGCTTGAGATCTTCCGGGACAAACCTTGTCATAATCCCAAGATACAAATATAAGACTAAAGGTGGGAAATCTTTCACTGTTCTGGCAGCCAGGGCCTGGAACAACCTTCCTGTTAGCCTTAGACTTATAGAAAACGAGAACAGTTTCAGAGGACTTCTCAAGACATGGGTCTATCAACAATCAGACTCCTCTGTTTTGGCTGCCATCTAATCTTCTTTCTTCCATCGCACTCAGTTACCCTCCGCAGCTTGCCCAGCGCCATGATGCTCCCTCGGGAGCGAACGCCTGCGCTTTACAAATACATATAAATATCAAATATCAAATATCAAGTGAGTGTAATAAACTAAAAATGACTATAGGGACAAAAAATATGTTTATTTGAGATTGTCTGAATGTAAAGATTAAAAACAACCAGACAGTGTGAAAAAATCACTATCATTTGGCAATAGGTGGAAGGTCAACATGTTTCAGCCGTAGAGGTAGCAATGACCAGCTTTCGGCAGGACCTAAGAGTGGATGGAATGCTACTGCAATATTATAGATATGGTTTGACACACTTGTCAACTAAATAGATCCTAAGAATAATTATACATCAATGGTTTTGAACCATCCTACCAGAACCTGGTAAATGCTGTGGTATCAGGTAGGTCCGTATGTAATCTTCTTTCCTAGTATATAAACATAAATACATACATTGTGATTAACAATATATCCTCTTTGGCAAAATATACAGCTCGTTAATTGTTTTCTGAAATAGATAAATAGATGGGCCCAAAAAGTAGCCAACATGACCAGTTCCTTCATGGCCTGATTATATTTGAAAATCATTGTAGTACTCACCCAGCTTTTTGTGGGAGTAAGCCTCACCTCACCCGGCAACTGCTCGGTGGCTGAGGCCCCGCTCTGTTTGTGAGTAGAGGAACACAGGTCAAAAGCTCAAAATGTTCCTCATAATACAACACAAACAAAATTTTAAATAAAAAACATTCATTGTTTGTATGATTCTAGCGATCTACCAATGAACTATAGATCGTCCAAGAAAGCCTTCAAGTATATGATGATGTTCATAAATCGATAGTAACTGTACACAAATCAATGTAAAGACTATAGACTCCCAGCAGGTCTCAAAGTTATCAAATTAGGTAGACACATAGATCTGAACACAGGATTCAAAGTATAGAGACCCTATCCTAACATTGAATAGACAGGGTACTCTAAATAGAATAACCTGTTGCAAACCATCAGAAAAACAACCATAGTATACCTAAAATTAAGGGACTATTACATGTTAGTTTGTAAGTAAAGAAAACAGGCTAGTGAAGGAAAGCGCGAATGGGCTGCCTATCTGTCCGTTGGTACTTCCGGTGTGAAACCAAGCCGAAGGGGAGGTACCGAACGGAAGGACAGCCTTCCTTAAATACAGCCATTGATTGGCTTAATTAGCAAAGTGGTAACAAGCTGATTGGTGGCGCAAGGCCCATAGCGCAAACACTATCCATCTGCGTGTGTCAGATGGTCGATGTCCCGCACATGCCCAGAGTAAATGTAGACCAGTGAGCATGCGCGCAGTATGCCGCGCTTCCTTCGTGGGCCGCGCATGCTCACGAGTTGTCCCATAAGTGAGGAGCGCGCTTGCGCATCAAAAAGGGGTCAGTGCGCCAAACAGCCACTACTCTCTTCGAGCCGGCTGAAAACGGCTATACAGAACAGGTCTATTTAGTCATACCGAGGGCTAGCACAAGCTGAATAACCGGTGTAAGGGAAATCAATTGATTGTTTTTATATTCTGCCTCTACGTATCAGTGATGATTGGCCCCTCTTCTAGTGTATAATACAAGCTCATCGAGCGCATTATTCTACATCATGTATACTTTTGGCTAAAAAACCTTAACGACACACCCATATTCACAAATTATGTTCAACTAAGCGGTTGCATTACAAAAGCATAAGCGTATCAGTAATGCACTATATCAACTTCCTTGAATGATAGTATAACAAGTAAAGAGTATGACTCTTAGCAAAAGGCACTTTTATGTTATTCTAAAAGATACACATATAGGTCAGTAACCTCCTACTGTATTACATTAAAGTATGAGAGGCAAATTGTGCTTACCAAAGATGGCATGTAATATCTTTCATACAATGATAAAATGGTGGTACATGTAGAGATGGTGTGATCAGAGGGAGACCCACGGAATATTATCATTTAGACCGTTGGTGTCACATTTCAATTTAAAGATCCATTTTTGCTCTTTAATAAAAAGAAACAGTGAAACGTCACTGACATGCGGTGGATGAACGGGCGTTCTAGCACAAGCCACCGCATATTATCTGCTTTATGTTTCAAAGCCATGAAGTGTTGGTAAGGCATGTGGATTATTTATTACAGCGAATCGTGCTTTTATGCTTGCTGATTCTCAGTTTGACTTTCCGTGTAGTGTGTCCAATGTATCTCAATGCACAAGGGCATGTGATCATGTAGATGACTTGCTCTGAATTGCAATTGGTATGATTATTAAGGATCCGTGGCTTTCCTGTGCCAATGTCCACCAATTGTGTCTTACATGTCTGTGGGCACACACTGCACGACCCACATGGATAATGGCCACGGACTGGTGGAAGGTTCCACCAGTACACTATGGAACCTTCCACCAGTCAGTGGCCATTATCCATGTGGGTCGTGCAGTGTGTGCCCACAGACATGTAAGACACAATTGGTGGACATTGGCACAGGAAAGCCATGGATCCTGAATACTCATACCAATTGCAATTCAGAGAGAGTGATCTACATGA
The DNA here is from genome assembly GCF_964261635.1 of Lissotriton helveticus. Classification (NCBI taxonomy): domain Eukaryota; kingdom Metazoa; phylum Chordata; class Amphibia; order Caudata; family Salamandridae; genus Lissotriton; species Lissotriton helveticus. The sequence goes on from NC_136061.1 coordinate 1,982,979,334, forward strand.
TCACTTGCCCTTGTGCATCGAGATACATTGGACACACTACACGGAAAGTCAAACTGAGAATCAGCAAGCATAAAAGCACGATTCGCTGTAATAACCAATCCACATGCCTTACCAACCACTTCTTGGCTTTGAAACATAAAGCAGATGATATGAGGTGGCTTGTGCAAGAACGCCCGTTCATTCCACCGCATGTCAGTGACGTTTCACGGTGTCTTTTTATTAAAGAGCAAAAATGGATCTTTAAATTGAAATGTGACACCAACGGTCTAAATGATAATATTCCGTGGGTCTCCCTCTGATCACACCATCTCTACATGTACCACAATTTTATCATTGTATGAAAGATATTACATGCCATCTTTGGTATGCACAATTTGCCTCTCCTATTTTAATGTAATACAGTAGGAGGTTACTGGACTATATGTGTATCTTTTAGAATAACATAAAAGTGCCTTTTGCTAAGAATCATACTCTTTACTTGTTATACTCTCATTCAAGGAAGTTTATATAGTGCATTACTGATTAATACGCTTATGCTTTTGTAATGCAACCGCTTAGTTGAACATAATTTGTGAATATGGGTGTGTCGTTAAGATTTTTTAGCCAAAAGTATACATGATGTAGAATAATGTGCTCGATGAGCTTGTATTATACACTAGAAGAGGGCCCAATCATCACTGATACGTAGAGACAGAATATAAAAACAAACAATTGATTTCCCTTACACCGGTTATTCAGCTTGTGCTAGCCCTCGGTATGACTAAATAGACCTGTTCTGTATAGCCGTTTTGAGCCGGCTTGAAGAGAGTAGTGGCTGTTTGGCGCACTGATCCCCATTTGATGCGCAAGCGCGCTCCTCACTTATGGGACAACTTGTGAGCATGCGCGGTCCACGAAGGAAGTGATGCATACTGCGCGCATGCTCACTGGTCTACATTTACTCTGGGCATGCGCGGGACATCAACCATCTGACACGCTGATACGCGCAGATGGATAGTGTTTGCGCTATGGGCCTTACTCCACCAATCAGCTTGTTACCACTTTGCTAATTAAGCCAATCAATGGCTGTATTTAAGGAAGGCTGTCCTTCCGTTCGGCTTGGTTTCACACCGGAGGTACCGACGGACAGGTATGCAGCCCATTAGCGCATTCCTTCACTAGCCTGTTTTCTTTACTTACAAACTAACATGTAATAGTCCCTTAATTTTAGGTAGACTATGGTTGTTTTTCTGATGGTTTGCAACAGGTTATTCTATTTAGAGTACCCTGTCTATTCAATGTTAGGACAGGGTCTTTAAACTATGAATCCTGTGTTCAGATCTATGTGTCTACCTAATTTGATAACTTTGAGACCTGCTGGGAGTCTATAGTCTTTACATTGATTTGTGTACAGTCACTATTGATTTCATGAACATCATCATATACTTCAAGGCTTTCCTGGACGATCTATAGTTCATTGGTAGATCGCTAGAATCATACAAACAATGCAGGTTTTTCAATTAAAATTTCGTTTGTGTTGTATTATGAGGAACATTTTGAGCTTTTGACCTGTGTTCCTTTCACTCTACTCACAAACAGGAGCGGGGCCTCAGCCACCGAGCAGTTGCCGGGCGAGGTGAGGCTTACTCCCACAAAAAGCTGGGTGAGTACTACAATGCTTTTCAAATATAATCAGGCAATGAAGGAACTGGTCATGTTGGGTACTTTTTGGGCCCATCTATTTATCTATTTCAGAAAACAATTACCGAGCTGTATATTTTGCCAAAGAGGATATATTGTTAATCACAATGTATGTATTTATGTTTATGTACTAGGAAAGAAGATTACATACGGACCTACCATTGATGTATAATTTTTCTTAGGATCTATTTAGTTGACAAGTGTGTCAAACCATATCTATATTATTGCAGTAGCATTCCTTCCACTCTTAGGTCCTGACATGTTTAGCCTCTACGGCTGAAACAGGTTGACCTTCCACCTATTGCCAAATGATAGTGATTTTTTCACACTGTCTGGTTGTTTTTAGTCTTGACATTCGGACAATCTCAAATAAACATATTTTTTGTCCCTATAGTCATTTTTAGTTTATTACACTCACTTTGCACTCCACACCATCAGTACCATTTATATGGGAGCACCTTGGCTGAACCAACTACTGGATAAGAAGTCTAGTGTTATATCGCCCTTCTACTCCTGGTATGGGCACACAGACTTCATTCCATTAATTCCCAAATAACGATGCTCCGCCAAAGTGGTGGGCTGATTGGATGTATTCATTGAGCCAGGGGCTACTCAAATCATCTGTGTCTGGTAATTCATCCTCTTGAAGCTCATATGACAGTTTTGGTCATTTAACCTACAATCTCTTATTTTGTATTTTACAATATAAATACTCACAGTACAAATGAAATCTTTAGTGCAGTAGATTACAGCAACATAACACATCAACAGTACATTCATTACATACCAACTCATTCAAATTATACCAGGTCAAAAAAGGAGTCTAATGCAACCAATAAAATATTAAGATACAGGTAAAAAAAACACATCCTTTCAACCAGTCCATATCAAGGAAGACAGAAACTGAGCCAACATTACAAAGGCAAGGTACTGCCTGGGCCGAATGTGCAAGGTTTTGAAAGAGGTGAAACCACATGTTAAGGTACCAACCCACAATGGTTAGGATTTCTTCAAGGCAGCATAGATATATGCTGATACTACCAGGAAGTTGCCATTTGGACTGTTCTGTATGGAAACAACCCCTCCCCACAGCGTCTGGTGTTATACTTTAAAATTAAGGTAGGCAGATAATATATCCAATGGTTTTTCATACAGCATGAAACAAGGCTTTGTTTCAGACCTTCCTATGGAACAATGAGTTGTAAAGAGAAGTTCAGTCATTACCCAGGATACCATGGAGTACAACAGATCTCTGTTGGTCAATGGGGGTACTATAAACCGCTGCAGGACATTATTCATAGTACGATGGAGCCCACAGTCACAAGGATATGCAAAACACAACACATTTATGAAAAAAGACTGAACATTATGGGGACATGAAGGTTAAATAAACCCTTTACCTGCGTTGCCTGTGCTTGGAGGTCTCTGAGGGGCAGAGGGAGATGTAACGTTTCTGTGCATGGATGCTTGCTGCGGGGAGAGCATGCTTGTGTCTGTCAATGATGAGCTGGAGGCCAGAGATGGGGTGACAAGGGAACACCCGTGATTACTGTAGGAAAGTGCACTGGGGTTGGATACCGGCACAGTCACAGACATTGAAAAGTTCTGTGGGGGCAAGGAAGGCTGAAATAGAAATAAAACGAAGATTAGAATGGCTGGAAAAAAGCATGCAATAATATCAAGATGTCGGCAATCACCGTGTTCATTAGACATCAGTAGAAGGCAGATTAGTAACATTAGTGGGCCTAAATTATGCACACCAACCTGCTGCTGCCCAGGGCACAGTGGACTAGTTCCCTACTCTTGCAACCATTCTATCTTTTTTGCTAGAAACAAGATCAGACACTATAAAAAACACTAATCCTACATTTGTATACGACGCAGTACTGCGTTTCCTATCTTGAAGCAGTAGTGCTCTATTGATAAAGGCATTGAAGAGTGACCAGGCAAAACCTCTGACACCACAAGTAAACAAAACGCTTAAATCCCCACTGTGAGTTTAAGTAAGGAATTCTGATGTATCTACAAAACTAAGAAGCCTCCACTGCACTCTATGGAAGGGTTTTACCCCAATATAAAGCATATGGCAAAATCAGGGGTATGCAATTTTTCTTTAGATTTCTCCCACTTTGTAGGCATGGTGACTCCAGAAAAAGCTCAGAATAATGTAATCTATAGGCAGTGTACTTCCAAAGGCCTCTTGAGGCATGATTTGCCTGCAGGCAGTCCATGTGTTGCCACTCAGCAGCAATATTGGGCTGGCACATAGAGGCAGGCACACTTGCAGGACATATGGTTCTGTCCAACTGTGTGGAGGGACCTTACAAACCTCAACAAGCTACAAAAAAACGAAATGTCTACAAACGGAAACTATCTTCAAAAGTTTGCAGCAACTGGAGTACAAACTGTTTTAAGGGCCACTTTAAGCAAAAACAAAAGTTCTTCTGATACCATCTTTAAGATGTGGGCATTGCTGTTCGAACACAAGGGCAAAGAACCTTTCTAATGGGGCCTTCGCCAGTGCATATTATGGTGGCACCTGGTTATTAAGAACGGTCTGTAATATAAGCAAACAACTTTTTTCTAGTCTTGTGTAAAGTGACATTTAAACTCTGGTCAGACAGCAAATGCTTTAACCCCTTGCCGCAGTGGTAATTCTGCCACGGCGCTGGGGTTGAGGGGGGTCGCATGGCGCCGCCATGCTTGTGACGGAAAAACTCTGTCACAAGCCAAGGGCGCGCTGTGCTTAAGACGGAGTGGTTCCGTCACGGCTCCGCCCACTCACTAATTCGCCCGCACAGGCGAGGAATCAGTGCCGCGTGGGCGGAGCGGCCGCGGCTTGACGGAACCACTCCATCATAAGCACAGCGCGCCCGTGGCTCGTGACGGAGTGGTTCCGTAACTAGCATGGAAGGAGTTAAAAGCAGATTGAATAATCTGTTACAGAGCAAAATCTCACAAAAGTACAAAATCTCACAAAGCCACAGTGCAAACTCAACACATTTCAAGACCAGATTAAGAAGAACATTTTCAAAAATAAATTAACATGCATGTAAAACATACTTTATCATACGACATGAAATTAAAAAAAAGCAGTTAGTAGGTATCTTCCTACTCGGGCGGGCAGTGTTATTATTGAGGCAGATACTGTATTCCTCATAAGTGTAAGCTTGAAATTGCTGTACCGTGAGCTATTATCACAGAAAAGAGAAAACTGAATGTGCAAAGTTAGGCAAAGTCTACTTAACCCAGAATGCATCAATACTGGGTTAGAGTTGGCAAACGTGTAGCTTTAGTAACTTGCGACTTAAAATTAAAATGGGAGCAGCCTTTCCTGCAGGTCAGTAAGATAAGCAATTTTTTCTCCTGCCCTTTCACGCCACTAGAGCACATCTGGCTCAGTGAACCAATGCAATGAACGATCCTCCTTGGCTGGGGAATCATGCCAGTCAGGCATGTCTAATGCACCTTGGAATGAACTAGCTCACTTGAGTTATGGATTATCAACAAGCCCTTCAAATAGACAGGATGCTCATGCCAGCTTCCCCTGTGACAGCTCTCTCTCCTGTTCAGCTTGCCCGCAAGTCTGTTACCCTCTGCTGCCTGTCTACCTAATGAGCTCTATTGCATCCTCTGCTCGTTTCTTGCGGTTTCGCCTATTCTGCTCATTTCTCTGTCCTGTTTTGCCTTTTTCTGCTGATTTTTCTGCCTGGTTTAGCCTTTTCTGCCCTCTGTTTTTTTTCCTTCCTGCTAGGTTTTTTTCTGCCCCATCTTGCCCTCTTCTGTTGTGTTTTGCCTTTTCTGCCCTGTGTTGCCTCGCTGCTCGTTTTTCTGATCTCGGTTTTGCCTTTTCCTGCTCGTTTTCTGCCCTTGTTGCCCATTTCTACACTCTGTTTTACCTTTTCTGCTCGTTTTTTTGCTCTCACGTTTGCCTTTTCTGCTTGTTTCTTTCCTCTTCTCACCGTTTCCATAAGACCTGGCTTTTCAATGGAGACCTTGCACCCCAGCGCCCAGATACCTCAGGGGCGACAGTGCCGCACCCTACAAATGCTGATCGATTGATGCCGGCTAACCTCATAAAAAGGCCTTGGTTTACGGAAACCTTGCAGGTCATTGAAGTACCCACTCACTACTGTACAGGCCATACCCGGTCACTGCAGAGAAATACGCCACAGAAGGTGGCAACATGACTGCTGTAGTGTGCTTCTTATTTATTTATAGTATTTCTAGAACTCACTGTGACCAGACTGGTATCCTGGCGCTAGGTGCAGCAATTATCTATCAGTGGGGAGAAAATTACAAACCGTGCCAAAACGTAGGCATTCAGTTATTAAGGAAAATCAAGAACAATTCATATTTGGGGGAACAGCGAGGTCTTCAAGGCTTTTCTAAATTTCAGCAAGTCTGCTGAGGATCTGAGGATGGACAGTATCCTTTTCCAAAGCATTGCAGCTTTCACTGTGAAAGTGCTACCCCCTTGTCTAATCTTCTTGGAACCTATATTCCTGTGTAAGATTCGCATTTGGTGACCAATGAATATCTTCTCAATCTAAGCTGCAGGGGTTCTTGACCCTTCTGTAGGGCTTTGAACACAAGATACATGGATTTGAATACAATCCACTGCTCTACCAGTAACCAATGAAGTTCCCTAAGAGCACTGGAGGCTAAGGATCTCCTTGCTCTATTCACCGTCAGTTTGGCTGCAGCCACCTGGACACTGTATAACCTCTTGATCAGGTAATCGGGGGCTTCTAAACGAAAATTGTTACAGTATTCCAGTCTACTGGGAATAACACTCCGCGCAATTAAGGCTTGAGCAGGTAGAACCAGAAACAATTTTCTGCGGCCACAAAGCATAGCGAAGCAGACACCAACCGCTTTTTTGGCATGCTTCCCTAAAGACAGACGGTCATCAGAGATAACTCCAAAGTTTCATTTTGCCTCCGAGGAAGACAGCTCAGTCAGAAATGGCCAAAGATTTGAGGGTAGTGGCATTGAGATCTTTATCACCAATAACACAGAAATTCTACCTTGTCACCGTTTAGTTTAAGGGAGTTTGCACTCATCCACTGTACAATGTCCACTAAACAGGACTGAAAAGTTTTTCCATCATCCCACTGTTAAGAGACAGTATCAGTTGTAGGTCATCCACATAATTAACTAAGCAAATATTATGCGTTTTTAGTAGAGATTAGGGGCTTCATATATATGTTAAACAGCACAAGGCTGAGCGCGGATCCTTTTGGCACCCTGTGTTTGATACATCTAAAGTCTGATTGAAACGGGGGCAGCACCACAACTTGGCAGCGATATTGCAGGTAAAATTTTATACACTTCCATCCACAGAAGTTGGCAACATGACAGCTGTAGTGTTCGTCTCTCAACAGCATAAAGCCCAAGCTTACTTTAAATGCAGCCACAATGCTGAATGTGTTGGTCGGGTTCCTATGCAATGACTATCTTAATGGAGCGAACTGTCCATTCCTGTATGTTATATATCTGATCTCTCTCTGACAACTCATGAGTGGGCTGAAGAGAAAAACATTTTTTACTGAAAAGTAAGTTCTTGAGGTGGATTGCCTTTGTAGATAAAATAGGGAAGGAGACTGTGGTCACTCACTCATCTTCCTTTGATTCCTCTGAGCGGTGCCCATTGACTGGTTCATGTCATGCGGCTCAGTTTCATCATCCACTGCAGAACTTATCTCGGTAGAATATTTAAAAATCCATGATGTGTGGAAGTAGGTCTAACTGCTACTCCAACTGCAGTGCTACTCCACTGCAGTCTGCCTGGATAGGACAGGTCGCTCCAGACTACATTAAAGAAACTGTGATAGCGGTGGCAGGTGTTAAAGAATACAAGGCACATGAGCCATGATAAGTAAAGATGTCCGCACATAAGGACAGTGAGTAACATGCTGGTCTACTGTGCTCAATTAGGAGTTTACAGATTAGCTTGACAGGTCGATCAGCACAGGGTTCGAGGTCCACAAGATACATGAAAAAGGAGGCATGCCTTTTGCAGATGCCTCATGGATGTCAAACACTGTTTGAGTCAAGGCACAAGACACAAACACTCAATACAATTTTCTGAAATAGTGATGAATCTCTTAGATACTGAAAGTAATGGACAGCATACGAGTCTAGAACAGATTAGTATTACAAAAATAAGCTTTCCATAAACTATAGTACTAAGACGAATCAGGTTTCTCGCCATGGCTATAATGAGTGTTGGATTGGTTCAGATGCTCCGTCCATCACCACGCCCTTTTGTACCGCTTTGTTCGCCATAAGTTGGCAGGGTATGCTCAGATGTGAGTCCCTCGCCCATTTTGCCACTGGATTCAAGCAAGCCTGGATGAAGACGGCTGGAATGCCAGAAACTGGTCCTAGGAAGCTTCTTTCCGGTCCAGGGAAGGCATAGCTTGGCAGTTCGGGCTGGACTGTTCCCATGAGGCACAGGGTCAGACTGATTTGCATATGGCCATGTCTGAACTGGGGTGGCAGAGTGGGCTAAAGAACGGTGATGGATTAAACCCAGATCGTTTGACTGGGTGTGAGTGTTGGATTGGTTCAGATGCTCCGTCCATCACCACCCCCTTTTGTACCGCCTTGGCTATAGTTAGCATTGTACAAGACTGTTATATCTATTAATTATTTTCATCTTTTAAAAGAATGGTTTTATGTTCAGCAATGCTCCTAGAATTATTCACTTTTTGGAGCAACTATGTCAAATTTCTACACACTGGATCAATGTGCTTCATTGTGACCTGCAGACCACCCTCATCAGTCTGCAGTGGGTGCCCGAAAAGGGGCCTGGAGAACAGCAGTATTGCTGGTAATTTATAAGAGGGAACAGAGGCAGAGAGTGTGATGGCTTCAACTGCATTATTCAGACCGTGGACAGACAACGGGAGCAGCTTCAGGCACACAGACGGAAACAGACTGAGGAGGTGGGGCATGCTGTGTGGGACTGGGAAACCTGAAACATTTTGGAAGGACTTGATGTAGGTGAGCAAACCGTGAGATCACCTGTGCTGCAATGGAGGACTGCAACCTTCCATCCAATACTAGTCACTCTTCTGGGTGCCAAGAACACAGCATATGTGAATCCATTCAACCCACTCTAGGCACACATGTAAAGTATACAATTACTCAAAGTATGTGTAAGTTTTATACTTTGAGAGGGTGTGTGTGGTGTGTGGGTGTGTGTGTTTCCTCACTAATGTCACTTCCTGAATGTGTAAATGCACAGTAAATTCACTTCAATAAATTACAGTGTTGATCCAGGCGGAAGGAAATTGAAGTCTATTGAGATCTATTAGCCAAACTCCCCCTGCTTCAATGGCATCACAGGATAGCAAAGCAAACAGACGCCTGCACATACACATAAGTAAGATAAAAACTGGCAAATAAATAAACTAGGGGAAAAAATTATGAGAACTAAAAATCTCTAAAATTAAAGAAAAGTTATAAAAAGACCATCTAAAGCTACATATGTATATTGAAGCAGGCCATTTTGGACTTTGGATTGGCATCTTTAAATCACTAAAATTAAAGAAAATTTTATAAAAAGACCATCTAAAGCTACATATGTATATTGAAGCAGGCCATTTTGGACTCTGGATTGGCATCTTTGTCTACGTTTTACAATACAGAAAAACAGTCAAGCTCCCTTTTCTTCTGAGAACGTTGTGAGACATCCACAATGAGGCTCCCTGAAAGACGAAATACACCAGTTCATACACTGATTTTAGCAACAATCGACTCCCAAAGAAATAGAAGAATGCTCTAGTGTTGCAGCTGGAGGCAGTGGTAAATAAATGGGAATTGCTTCTCAATTACGAAGTCAGTTTCTACCACCACCTTAGGAGGAAAACTTCACTATGAAAGAAGCTTTGAATTTAATAAAGCTGATAACTCGGGAAATGAGACTTCAGTGGTAATGGGGGAATGATGCAGCAGTGCAGGTTTCTCTGATTGAGGTAAGCTAAGGGATGGGTTCGGAACAAGCTCTGTGATCCTGTCCTTCCATGAACACTGGAAGTTCACTCACTGCTTTTCCCTTTTATCTTTACCTATATACATTTAGGAAAAGACAAATGGAAGCATCTCCTCTAATGGGGGCGGGAGGTGAAAAAACAGAAGGCAGATCAGGAAAAGAAACTACCAGCTTATAGGTGTGCTTAGAGTTCCCTAACCAGAACTTATTTAGGTCCACGAGAACAGAAATTTCTATTATAATCGCTCTAACAAAAACAAACAAAAATGTGAATAAAAAAATTACATCGAAATAAAAGTGATAAAAACGAGGTGGAATTGCTACTTCTGAAAACGCATGTTACTGGCATGCCCTTGCTGTTGCATGGCAGAGCAGGGGGGTGCATGGGATTGGGGTGGTTGCGCCTCTTCATGCACAAGATAAAAGCACAAGCCATACTTTCGTACTCACTGCGATCTTATGATTCCGCATCATATTATCAAACTCCTCGTTAATTTTTTTATACTTTTCTTCCGTATGTGGAGTGAGCACATAGGAGCTGTCGGGGTCCGGGCTGTCACACCCACGGTGTTCCTTCTTGTTCAGAGCCTAAATGACGAAGTTAATAAAAAGGATCAACACATAACAGTAGAGAGAAAACAAAAAAAGTACTTACAGGGCCTCGCTTGAACATAAAATCACTATCTTCATTTAGTTTGCTGAATCTGTCCTCCGAGAGTGGACTGTGCTCAAAGTAATCGTCAGCATCAGGGCTCTCACAACCATTGAGGCCTTTTTTCCTTAACGTCTGAAAATACAATTGGAAAATTCACACTCATGGAATACTCACTCACCAAATCTTAGAGTTCTTCGAACAAGAGGGCAACGTCTGAATGCAATACAACCCGAATCACTTAAGACAATTCATCTGCCTGGACTGGCAGCGTCAACGTGGGCCGCCCGTGCCAGCCACTTGCAGATGTAAAACACTGGCTCACGGGTCTGGCTCTAGACAGTGGTAGCCCTTGCTAGGGACCTTTCTGTTACTATAAAGCACAGATTCCCAACTACGCTACCCATATATGTGCCTCTACTAGAAAACAAGTATTGGCAAAACCAATAGGTTTGGCGTTGGCTGCCAGCCTTTTGTCTTTGTAAATGCTTGTTTTGTCATTTTTTGTAAAACTTTACCTTTCGATCAACATGAGAATCAGCAGACAGTCAAAATTTAAATGAAACAGATGTACTGGTAACGAAATTAAAATGAGTGCACACGTGGTTTTCCTCTCTTGGTGAGATAAGTCCCTCCCCCCTAAGATAGGAGAAGAGAGAATAAAGTTGTATATATATATCTGTAGTATAAGATATGTCTGCGGCATAAGGAGTACGCAAGGCAAACAAGAGAGAAGTCGGGGAAAGGATTGGGCGGAAAGGAGGGGAGAAATAGTAAGGGCAGTAGGATAACAGTCTAGATGTCGGACATTACCTAAGGTCCCAAGTTTGGTGGTGATAAGTGTAACTGCTTGCTTTTCTCCAGAACACCGAACTTGTCAAGAGAGTACCAGACAGCAGAGGAGTTCTGGGGATATATTGGTCAGTTGGCTTGAGACCCATGAGCTCTTCTTGCTAAAGAAAAAAACCCAAGCCCACCATGTGTGGAAAGAAAGACTATTAATGGATTTCTACTCAGACAAGATGACCGTCACATCGATCGCCATTAGGAGATCAAGTAGTGCTATCTCAATGGTTTGAAGGTTCATCTTATTCCTAGAGGTCCATGGACCTAAGATCACCGTGGATAAATCTAATAGGATCGGGGTATTGAAGATAGCTAGCTGATAGGCGAGTCTGAATTTCGTCCCAATACTGAGTAAGAAGAGGACACTGGAAAAGAAGTGTTTTTATGAGCCAGTCCCCTTATTGCAATTCCAGCAAGAATTCACTCTCCCGTAAGTTCAGTTTATGTAGTCTAGCTGGAGTGCAGTGAAGTAGGTTCATAGCAACAACAACAAAAACTTAACATTTGGGGGAGCTGCTGGGCCCTGTCCAATATTAAAAAAAGCCCGAAAGGAAAACTATTGTTTGGATGTCAAAATCACACATTACTAAAAGTAGACACTGACAATGAAGGGACCTACTATGTCTGAGGCTATGTGCCTTGAGAAAAAACAGAATGTGGTCACCCACAAGTTAGCCAATGTCTGAAATGGGCTGCCCTACCGCCCCTTGTATGCTGTGGTGGGTGGAAGAAATATGGTAATGACAACAAATCAAAGGATGAAGAGGACTGACTGAAAGCCCCTATAAATTACAATATTATGAATAGTATTTTAGTAAATTTAAAAGGTCTTGGCTGAAGCCAGACCTATAAAGCATAGAATATTACATGTGGGCTTTGAGTGTGAATGTAATAAATCAAAGAAATGCAGATAGACCACGTCTGGCTTTGGAAGAGAATGTGATCCATATAGAGAGCGAACATCAGAGTGAGGATCTCAAAGTCAAATACTTTCTACATTCATACATTACGGCATGTCGATCAAGAGCACACTCTTAGGAAGGTTTGCAAGGACACGGTGGCATAGTAGATAACATTTGTACACAAAAATACTTTATTTGGCAGCAGAGAAGGAATCGGACTATAGTTAGACCTTCCGTGGCCTGTGACAACATTTTACACTTTACTTAGGCTCCAGTTCTTTGATCATGCACCAGAAACGACGTCACTAGAAGTGATTCTGGGCACATCCTTTAACTTACCACTTAACTTATAAAAGGCTCAACTCATCATTATCATCATCATCATCAAATAACTTTATTCGGTTATTGTACATATAAAATAACCATAAAAGTACAATTGTCTTATCACAATCAAAATTCATATTTAAGAAAGAACCGTAAAGTTACACATGATAAAAACATGTATAATAAATTTAATATTATAATTGATTTCCGAAATCTAAAAACAGTCTTTAGAAAGGCAGTGACAGAGGCAACATTTAGTACTTTATCCAGTTTCTGAATTGCCAAGAATGCAGGGCGGCATAGTCTTATTTCCATTTTAGTAGTGGGGCAATCCATTTTTTCCTCGGTACCATGTAAAATGTACAGAAAAATAAAACATGCATGTATGATTGAGCCGACAGATCATCACAAGGACACTTAGAGAGTGATCGTGACCAATCTTCCACTTCAGGAAAACTTAAGGATCTATGCAGGATGTTAAGTCTGAGGCGTGTTAGTAGAAACCTCTCAAAATTCTTTATAGGTAGCAAGATGTAAGGTTGAATGTGACAAGTAACCAGGGTGAGGTGATGTGCTACCACTGTGGGTTTAGTCATTTCGTTAAATATTCTTAGGTCACTCAGGTGTATCATGCAAAGGTTTTTAAGTGCCTTTCTAGAAACCTGTAGCATTAATAGGGGATCGTTAAAATATTCCAAGTGGCCTATTTGTGACAAAAACATTTTGACATAGTGCAGCCATCTAATTTTGTTGGCATTGTCGATACTCATTACATCTTTCAGTGGTCCAAACTCTATGCCATAATAAGACTGGTTGAATCTTAACTATATCTTTCAAGTACGGAACACCGAGTTCTGTGTGTGGCAAATTAGGGTGGAAACACTGCCCGGGACTGCCAACAGGTACCGAAGAAAGATATTTTCTGCCACCTGCAATGTAGAAACATTGGCATACCCCCAAATGCCTGCCCCATATGTATTTAGTGATGAATGGCTGTGCGTGTATGAGAGTACGATTGGTTTTTGAATATAACAAATTTATATTTTTGTAATTGTATAAAGGTCTGTTTGTAAATATTGTGCAAAATGATATATAGTGTATAGGGGGTCTTGTAATGTACAATGAATTGGTGAATTAATAACCAAATGTCTTTTTTGAGAAAATTCTAAAAATAAAATAAAAGATTTACTCGGACACAACCAGGTCACGGTACCACAGTGTATAATTCGTGTGGTGCTCAGGATTGAGTACTAAAATTCGAGACCGTACTGGCATTTTTTTGTTCAATTGTGATTTGTGGCTCAGCCTTGCTGTTAGAAGCCCAGACCCAGTGGTGGTTTTTTGCACTCTGCAAACATGCCACGGAAATCTGGGACACCATCACCACCCTCTCCACAGACATTGCCTTCATCACCAAACTTTGGCCCAACCCCTCATCGAACCCCAAAATCACCGTTGCCATTCCTGAAGCCTGCAAGAAGATTCACTAAGATCGCGCCAAAAACCAAGGCGGAGGTATCGCCATCGCCTTCAAACCATCAGATATACCAACACCGATGACGACCCCACAACTCTCATGGAACATCTCAACATCCTACTAAAAACCAATGCGAAGACCACAATAAGAGACACCCACACCTACAGATCCCGGGACCTCGAGCAACAATCTGCGAGGCATCCCCAACCCCCCAGCAATCTACTCTCACCACTACGTCCTACTCTGTGACCTCAACTTCCACACTGACAAACCCAACCATGCCAATTCCATTGCCCTCTTGGAGAACCTCAACATCAGCCTCACCCAACTTGTCACCGAACCCACAAACAAAGTCAGACACACACTCAACCTCGTTTTCACCTCCAGAGACAGAATCAAAACCAGCCATACCACAGGATTCACTGGACTGACCACACCATGGCACACTTCACCATCACTGATGCCCAGGACACCATCACCAGGCGTCAAATCTTCTCCCACCGCAGCTGGAGCAAGGTCACCAAAACTCAGTGGTCACAGGCCCTCACCACTCTCCAACCTTGGGCCTCAACAGAACTCTATCAGGACGTCCAGAACTTCGCCGCCTGGATTGCCAACAGAGTCGCCCCATTGAAACCTACATAATCCAACAAGACCTCCAAATATGCCAGCTGACACACCCCAGAACTCAGGACCACCAAGTGCAACTGTCATCAACTCGAGAATGGATGGGCACAACCAAGAACTCCACCGACAGGCATCTCACAAAACAGCCCTTAGCAGCTATCACTGGCACATCAAAGAAGCCAAGAAAGCAGCCATCACCACCCGCATCGACTCCGCAGGCCACCACACACAGGAACTCTTCAAACTTGTCAAAGAATTCTCCAACCCGACAGCCATAGAGAACACCATCTGCTCCTCGCCAGAAGAACTCTATGACTACCTCTGACTACTTCCACAGTAAGATTACCAACATCTAGAACAATTTCAAACTACAACCCTCAACCCCAACGACCTCAACCAACTAGCAAACATCAGCCAAACTATTACCACCTGGTCTCCATTCACCACCGCCTGGACCACCTCAACCATCATGTCTCTTCCATCCACTCCAGTGCTCCCCCCGACGCCTGCCCCACCACCTCTACAACCTCACAATGAACCTAATCAACACGCAACTCGCCAACATCCTCAACACTTCCATCTCCACAGCAACCTTCCCATACAGATGGCTAGGCGCAGACGTCAGACCCCCTCCTAAAGAAAGCCTCCGCTGACCCCAGCATTTAAAAAAATTATCGTCCAATCTCCTTGCTCACCTACCTGGCAAAAGTACTTGGGAAAGCCATCAACCAGTAGCTCACTTACTTGCTGGAACAAAACCACCGACTGGACACCTCACATTCAGGATTTCGGGCAAACCACAGCACAGAGACCGCAGGGATTGCTGCCAAAGAGGACATCAGAACACTCCTTGACCAGGGAGAAACTGTGGCCCTTATCCTCATCGGTCTCTCTGAAGCGTTCAACACCGTCTCCCACATCTTCATCAACAGACTCTACAACATATGCATACAGCAAGATGCATTCAAGTGGATCACCTCCTTCTTACAGGACGCACAGAGCATCCAACTGTCTCACTTTACCGCACCCAAAGACATCAAATGCGGCATACCACAGGGATCATCCATCAGCCCCACCGGGTTCAACATCTACATGACCTCCTTCCCCCCCGCAGACGTCGTCAGATCAAACTGACTCAACACAATCTCCTATGCAGACACTCAACTGATCCTCTTGCTCACTAGCTTCTGCGACTCCATGACCAACGTACCCAAATGGATGATACAACTGCCTGCAACTCAACTCTGACAAAACTGAAGTACTGATCTTCAGAAAGACCACCTCCGTATTGGGACCACAACTGGTGGCCTGCAGAACTCAGACCTACACCCACACCCACACTGACCAACCATGCACCAACCTCAGCATCATCCTTAGCAGCCAACTGACCATGAAACAACAATTCAACACAGTCGCCTCCTCCAGCTTCCACGCACTTCGCATGCCACGCAGAATCTTTAGATGGATACCAACCAACCCCAGAAAGACCATAACTCAGGCCCTCGTCACTAGCCGCCTCAACTATGGCAACACCCTCTACACCAGCATCTCAACCCACCTCTTCAGAAGACTCCAGACCATACAGAACACTGCAGCGAGACTCATCCTGGACCTCCCTAAACGAACTGACATCGCCCCCCACCTGAGACCTCTACTGGTTCCCCATCCACGAGAGATGCCAGTTCAAGATCCTCTCACATGCCTACAAAGCCCTCCACAACATTGGACCTGCCTACATCAACTATAGACGGAACTTTCACCAGCTCTCTTGACACTTGCGCTCCTTCATTTGGCCTCGTACACACACCCCGCATCCATCACAGTGGTGGCAGCTAAGACATTAAACGACCTCCCCCTCCACTTTTGTACAGACCCGTCGCTGGCAGACTTCAGAGTCAAGACTGAAGACCTGGCTCTTCAACTGTTTTGGTGTGCCTCTTATCTGGATGCCCAGACGATTTTGGTGGGACGAAGAGGACTTGGGACTTTTGGAGCGGTGCCGGGCCCTTCCTCTTCACCAGGATCGTAATCTCGGAGGAGTCAGGAATGGTATTGACTGCCAGGCTGCGAGCAGCTTCAGGGACGTCTCCCTCAAAGCCTTCGGGCCAGGCAGTCGGAGCACGACTGAGTCTTGGTAGCACTCCAGACACCACATACAGGCCAAATGGGGGTCAGTCACTGCCATGGCGTAATGACAGGCGCCGCATGACTTGAATCCCAAAGTCCTACGAAGAACATTTGACGGACCAAAAAAAGGGGTCGACAAAAGGTAGAAAAATCCTATCAAAAAGTGACAGAGGGTAGCTCTCTTCACAGATCAGCGGTTAGCTGGCACAGAAAATAAGACAACTGACACCAGCACGTCGAGGTGGCGTCTATATAGGTGACGCAGAAATCACTTCCGGCTTGGATGCCGCCATCACGCAGAGCCGACGGACGCCACATACTGGCGAGCAGGGGTACTACTCGAAGGAAACTCTTCAGGTTCCAGGCTGACGACTGGGAAATTCAAAGGTAAGGAATCTGTGGCTAGATGTAGATGAATTTAGGCTCATCTTTTCATCCAGTGTATATTCCACCAGCATTAACCATACAATTAGATATTCAATAACTACAAACTGTAATGTTATTGCTTTGCTATGACGTCATGCTTCCTAAAAGCACCACACTACCATTGTCAAACATGACCCACTCTCCCACTTCCAATTAAAAATATTAATAGCGCGGGGGCGTGGCTTGGATGGCAAGGAGGCAGGAGACCTAAGTCCGGAGCTCCCGACCCCCAAGTTTAACGAGCGGCGCGCATCATAGTCCAACGGAGAGAAACGGAGCCAAAAGCAAAGGAGGTGTGAGGGAACCAAACCGGCACCCCACGAGAGGCTCTGCGACCAAAAAGAACCAAGAACGAGGTGACGGCAGGGAGAAGACGAACGGCCAGGGGGGGAGAGGAGCGATCCCAAGATGGCGGCGTGAGTCAGAAGACCGGGAAGACAGCAAGCCGCGCAAGCGACAGGCGGATCAACCCAGAACGCAATACCCGACCGCCCCGGCACCCCCTCCCCGTCTCAGGAAGGAGGGAGAGAGAGGCAGTCACGGCGAGCTACCGGAGCGGGCGGCACAACTGCTGGACGCAGCGACCAAGCAAGTGAGTACCGGCTCTACAAACAGCGCAAGCAGGTCAGCGCAACGAACGAGCTGGCCGTTTCTCTCACAGACTCACAATTTCTGACGAAGGCCAAAAGGGCAGTAATTAAACGCAGCCCGGGAAGCGGCAGCTGCTACGGCAGCAGGGAAGACAACAACAACAAGGCAGCCATCTTGGTAGAGGGGGAGTAAGCACGGGGCGGCCATCTTGCTAAAGCTAAAGCTCCTCACAGCGGAACACCCCTGGCGATAGACAGCCCGACAAATAGTGCGAGCAGGTCAGAGCGGCAAACTCGCAATTTCTGATGGCAGCGGAGAACTAAGGGGTAACCAGTTACGCACACCACAGCGGCGGCAGCAGGGAAGCCATCGATAAGGCGGCCATCTTTGTAGAGGAGGAGAAGCACGGAGCGGCCATCTTGCTGTAGCATCCCGCAGCAGAACAGCGGCCAGAGCAGGCAGACGGAGGCAGCAGCAAGGAGCAGGGTGCAAGCTCGCGGGGGAGCACAGGCAAAACCGTGAGTTTCAGACAAATATCGCCGCGGAGCAGCTGTCAAGAGGGCGACCATCCATGCACAGAGGGGGGGGATACATGTAGGCCAACAACGACGAGGCCGTCTCTGTGAAAGGGAAAGAGACACGGAGAGGCTAACTTGCTGCAGCGGCTGGTCGAAGCAGTAAGAGGCAGGCGGAGGACCAGCGCAGGTGACAAGGCAAGAGTGGCGACCCCTCTAGCTGCGGAAAAAAGAAAAAAAAAAAAAAAGGGGCGCAACAAGGCGCAAACCACGGGAACTAGTAAGTGGCAGACACAGGCTGTGGCTCCACAACAACAACAACAGCGGCCATCTTAAGACATCTTAAGACAGAAGAGAAGTTCTAGGAAACAGCAGCGGCGTAGTGAGAAACAAGCCCAGGCAGACGACGGCGAGTTGCGGAGCGGAAACAGTGAGGAGTACCACCAGAGCAAAGTACAGCGCAGGAGGCTGGCGGAGCATAGGACTAAAACCAGAGTGGTCAAGTGGCCACCTAGGTTCAGAGACGACCCCATAACATCGATAAGCACCCTGAGGGACAAAGAGGGAGAAAGAGGAGACAAAGCCGCAAAAAGACAGCCGCCAACAGAAGGGAGGCCCAAGTTCAACCAGGCCAAAAGAGGGACCGAAGCCATGGCAGGCAGGGACGGGAAACAAGGGGCCAACGACTTGAAGAAAAGCAAGAATGAGACACCGCCCTCTCCGGGCAAAGAGCGCAACAACCATGGGGATGGCACAATAACGCTGGACATGCTCCTGAAGAAAATAACAGAAGGGAACGAGCTGGCAAAAGCCACGAAAAAAACAGTAGACAGCATTCAGATGGAGCTAATAGCAATCAGAGCCGAGCAAAGCAGAGCCAATGGCAGAATTGACGAGGCAGAGAAGCGAATTGGTGTGCTGGAAGACAACGCAAACATAACACATAAGGACATGGGGCTTGTGATAAAGAGAACAACGGCACTACAAAAGGCCGTGGCGGAGCAAGAGGACAGGAGCCGCAAGGGGAACATAAGACTCTTGGGAGTGCCCGAAGAGGAAGAAGATACACCGGGAGCATGCGCCCTGATGCTGGAGGCCTTAATACCTAAAATAACGGGACTCACCTTCGACAAACCGCTGGAGATCACCAAAGCGTACCGCATACCGGCCAGGAAGCAAATGAACAGCAACGCCCCCAGACCCATAATATGCAAACCACTGAGAGAAAATCAAACAGAGGCGATATTCGCGGTAGCCAGGAAGGGCCGTCCGATGATGATAAACGGAAGCAAAGTAACCATCACCCAAGACTTCTCCAAACTAACAGTCGAGGTGAGGAAAGGTTTCCTAGCCCAAAGGGAACATCTGCGAAAAAAGAACATTGCATTCACATTTGCAGGTCCATCCAAGATGAAAGTGACAGATGGGCACGGAAGCAGAATCTTCGATGACCCCAACGACCTACACCGATACCTACAAGGCCCGGAACCTGAAGAGATGGAGCTGCCGAGCCCTGGGGCAAAGAGAAGGGCATCCTCTGACGAAACACACGAAGGAGGCGAATAAGAAGGAATGTTTGAAGTAGCACGCATGTGCAACCAAGCTCCGAGACTCTGAACGTAACAAGCTGCCTCAGACAACCATATACAAGAGCAACCGCAGCCACAGAGACTCTGATCACAACGAACAATAGGCTTGGAGTAACAAGCATGCGCAACCATGCATGGACACTCTGACATTGATAACAACAACCTACCTCAACAACAACAACATCCTACCTCAGACAGTCACAAAACAAGATAGACCACAGCCACCGAGACACGAACAATATGACAACAACCTACCTCAACAACAACAACATCCTACCTCAGACAGTCACAAAACAAGATAGACCACAGCCACCGAGACACGAACAATAAGCCGCGAGCAATCGCACAGCAAGAACAATCATACCTACCTCAGCAAGGCCACCGCGGCCACGGGAAGAACAGGCAAGACACCGACGACCATATCCTTTTTTTAAGCAACCACGAGGGCGGGGGGTCGGCCAACACTAAAGACTCAGGAAGAACTTGGGGGGGGAGGGAGTGTGAGGACCCTTGCTGTCGCACACCCGGTTTACTACTGATGGGGGGGAGGGGGGAGGGGGTCGGGCTAGGGGGGGGGGAGTGAAGTCGGCGGACATGACAGTACATGGCAGAGCCGCCGTTTGTGTTACGAACAAAGGACCTAGAATGTTGCCTTTCTCCACAGGCACCCTATACTTTTCCTATCTCTCTATTCCCATTCAACACCCCGGGGGGGGGGGGGGGGGGGCGCAGAACGCAAAGCACAAGCGATGCAACGAGACCACCATGACAGACCCAACAAGAGCGGGCCTGTCCGCCGACCTGAAGATAGCGTCCATGAACGTTAAAGGACTGAACCACCCGGTCAAACGAAGGAAAATCCTGGACTACTTGTCGAAACTAAAGGGAGATGTATACATGCTCCAAGAGACCAAGCTCTCTAAAGATGAGGCGAAACTACTCAAAGCTAGATGGATAGGGGAGGTACTCTGCTCGCCGGCAAAAGGGAAAAAAAGAGGGGTGATAACCATCCTGAGCAAGAAGGCCAACCTAACAACACTAGCAGTGGACACTGACGAAGATGGCCGCATGCTCATAGCAAGCGTCCAGAGAGGAAGCGATACAATCCACATGGTTAATATCTATGGTCCTAACTCGGAAGACAAGCAATTCTGGCAGGGAGTGGACAGCAAACTATCAGACCTCCCCCAAGAGGACCTCCTGATCACAGCTGGGGACATGAACAAGACAATGGACCAGGCAACAGACAGACACCCAAACAGACCAAGCCATAACTCCAACAACAACAACAACACCCTGAAAGACCTATGCGCTAAACAACAACTGGCAGACCCATGGAGGCTCCAACACCCGACAGCGCAAGAGTATACTTTCTACTCACACCCACATAACTCCTACAGCAGGATAGACTACATACTGATGTCCAACACACACACGCACCTCATAGAGGAAACGGAGATAGCCCCAATCACCGTCTCGGACCATGCTCACATAACACTCACTCTAAGTGGGAAACACAACGAAAACCCAACGAGGAGGTGGAGGCTGAATGATGACATCCTCCAGAACAGAGAGAACGTCAAAGAAATTGAAGCCACAATCAAAGAATACCTCGAACACAACGACAATGGCGAAGTAGGGAAAGACACCGTATGGGACGCCCTCAAAGCGACACTAAGGGGGAAACTGATAAACATCAAAGCCAGGATGAACAGAGGAAGAAACAAGAAAATCCTTGAGCTCGAGGAGGAAATAACAGCACTGGAAAGAGGACACTGCGCAAACATAACGGACAAAAACACGCTCACCCTGCTCACAAAAAGGAAATACGAGCTGAACAAGATCCTAAGCGAAAGAGCGGGTTCCTGGCTGACGAAGTTGAAGTCAGTCAACCTATGCGCAGCAAACAAAGCAGGGAAGCAGCTGGCGTCCTACTTAAAGGCAAAACAAAGGCAACACACGATAGCGGCAATAACTGATCGCACGAACACATCCTAAACAACGAACAAAGGAATACTAGAGGTCTTCAGACAATTCTACCAAGAACTGTACACTGAAGATCAAACCCTAAGCAAAGACGCAGGACGAGATCTACTCAGTAAAACAAATCTGTCGAAACTAAAGGAGGCGGAGAGGGAGTCGCTCGAAGCCGACATATCGGAAGAAGAGATTGAAACAGCCATATGCCAACTGAAACGGAACAAAGCGCCAGGACCGGATGGCTACTCCGCAACATTCTACAAAACCTTCAGCGAACACATTAAGACACTGATGGCGCAAACATATTCCACATGCATCCAAAACGGGAAGATGACGGAGTCCATGTGCGAAGCCAACATCACCATAATTCCCAAGGAGGGGAAAGACCCACAATATCCCCAGAACTACAGACCAATATCGCTAATAAACGTCGACTGCAAGATCTATGCAAAGGTCTTAGCCAACAGACTAAACAGGATCCTGCCAAACATCATCCACACCTCACAAGTGGGATACATAAAAAACAGATTGTCGCAGGACAACACAAGGCTACTGTGCCACCTGATCAACCACACAGCAAGTAGCAACGAACAGGCGGTCATGATAGCGCTGGATGCGGAGAAAGCCTTCGACAGAGTTTCGTGGCCCTTCCTGGGTAACTGCTTGGGAGCCTTTGGCCTAGGCGGGAAGTACACGGCAATGGTCATGGCCCTCTACAACAAACCGAAAGCTAAAATAGTGGTAAACGGGAGCGCATCCGAAACGCTCACGCTGGGCAGAGGCACCAGACAAGGATGCCCCCTCTCCCCCGGACTCTTCCTGCTCGCTCTGGAACCCCTGCTAGCCAGAATCAGGGACAATACTGAGATAACGGGCGTAAAGCTCAAGAAGAAGACCGTCAAACTAGCGGCATACGCCGACGACATCCTAATCACAACAGCAAACCCCTCCACGTCAATAAAAGCTCTGATGGCCACAATAGGTGAATACGCAGAAGCCTCAGGCTACAAACTCAATAAGGAGAAATCGGAGTGTAAGCCAATGAATGTCCACACCACAAGAGAAGTCCTAGGCGAATCCGGCCTGGCATGGCAGACGAAACCACTGAAATATCTAGGGCTCCACTTTGGGAGAGACCTCACGTCAACGCTGCAACACAACGAAGACCTCACGCTGAAGAAGATAAAAGAGAGGCTGGAGTTATGGTCACCAAAGTACATCAGCTGGTGGGGACGCATTGAAACGATCAAAATGATGATAACACCGGTAATAAACTACACGCTAACAATGCTACCACTCCCAATGACAGAGATATTCCACAAAAAACTGGACCAACTCATAAATATCTTTCTATGAAAAAACAAGAAACCAAGGATAAGCCTACAAAAACTAAGACTGTCAAGAGACCTCGGAGGCCTTAACCTGGCGAACTTCAAGACATACCAGACGGCATGTCTGGCGAGACAGGGTATCGCCTGGGTAGATGCCACACAAACGTACATGCCAGTATGGCTAGAGGTCGAGCAGGACATCCTGGGAGGGCTCAAGCCAATAGCACTCCTAACAGCGAACCGGCACCCACTGAAAGCCAGCGCCATACTAAAACACACGAGAGACGCCCTGCTGAAAGTGGACAGGCACATGGCGCAGAAACTGAAAGGCACAACATGGGAATCCATCTGGTTCAACACTAAAGTGACCTACCAGGGAGCGACACTGCATAACGACACGTGGATCGGGAAAGGCATCAGCACACCCAGCCAAACGGAGACCAGGCAAAGACCGCTGACGTTCCAGAACCTACAGCAGCTACATGACCTCCCGAACCAAGAGTTCTATAACTTCCTAAAAATTAAGACAGCAATAACAAAGGCCAACCTATGCGGAGGAGAGCCGGGAATCATCAAGTACCTGCAGCTCCTCAACTCAGCAGGTCACCAAACGGCAAAGATCTATAAGCTCCTGAGCCCATCCAAGCTGGCGCAGAACAAAAAAGCAACTAACACATGGGAGACGCTCCTGGGCAGGCAACTGAATGAAACAGAGCGAGCAAAAATGTGGAGCTCAGCGACAACAAACAAAATTACCCCACAGCTAGCGCAAACAAAATACTGGCTACTCCACAGCGCCTACTGGACGCCATCCAAACTCCACAGGGTCGGCATCGCAGATTCAGACAAATGCTGGAACTGCCAGAAAGAGGAAGGCACCCTCGAACACCTCATCTTCACCTGCGTGAAAGTCAAGAAGTTCTGGGCACAAATCAACACTTTCTTGAACGATATGCTCAAAACAGATCTGGAAATCAGCTTCGTCAGCCTGGTGACTGAGCACCTAACAGCGAACCTAAAAAGTAGAGAAGAGAGAGAACTCCTAGACCTACTACTCACAGCAGCCCTTAAAATAATCCTAACGAACTGGAAAAACACAGCCAAAGCAAACTTCAAAACATGGATCAACTGGGTCACCTTCCTGAGAGGAGCCGACAACATTACAGGCACTTTCTCAAAAGAACATAAAGCCAAGATGCACATGTGGGACCCGCTCGACGAGCTCCTGAGGAAGACCCAATAAAGGACAATAAAGGACAATAACGTGCGCACCCCCCCCCCCCCCTCTCTTCTCCTCTTCTTCTTTCTTTTCTCCTCCAGTGGAGGGAGAACAATCGCGCTGCCACGAACGGACTGCCATAGATATGACCGCCACCATTGTACTCAGACCTGTATATATATATTTTTGTACTACCTTCTTTTGTATGCCAATAAAAAAAAAATTTCTAAATAAAAAAAAATATATATATATTAATAGCGCTTTATTTCAAACACAATTTCTTTCAAAAATCAAGTTTAATAATATCGAACTTACATTAGGAATGGAACTGTAAAATAAGTACGTCAATATCTAAATGAGATCTTCCGAATACTTTGTTTTCTATTCAGAAATGTGTTAGGTTGTACTTTTAACATTTTCCCCCAGATGGTGTGCCTGTGTTCTGGGTTATTTCCTGTTTACAGAACGAATTTCCGCAGTTTGAGCACTTGTCTCAGTACACCCCCAAGACACAGAAGATGAGCGGGCAACCTATCTCATTTCTTTAAAGTGCAATGACTTTTTCCGCATACTGCGCTACACCAAGGCACCCCTTACTTCGCCATTTGAAACTCTCACTGGTGAACAAATAAGTGCTCGTGGATATAAGCGATTTGTTCAAGGCAACAATGTTTGATCGAGTGGGGGAAGTGTTACAGTTTCCATGTTGCGATCAAGTCAAAGGCATCGGTGCGCTTCACAAGGTAGCGGTTACAAGTGAGTGAAAACCGCGCAACAAGCAGCATATAAAACGGGGGATTAAATACAGCCCAAAGCAAATGCCTCCCTGTCAGGGTTATGGTAAGAATTTTGGGGATCCCTTGTTACGAACAACTGTACGTTTCATTACCAATTTGTTCAGATTTCAAAGCTGCATGATACCAAACAATACTGAATTATCCGTTTAACTTACAGAAACTGGGACGCCTGCATGTTGTTCATAAGCAAGTCCCATAAACGTGCTCCTGTGGCTTAAAAGCATAGATTCCATGCGGGTTCTAACTTATTTCGTTTTTTCTTAGCTCAAAATATTTGATTGAATATATCAACAGCAAAAACATACAGAACACAGTAGCGTAACTGTAAGAATAAATGAGAATTACATTATACAAAGAGAAAAACATTAACGGACATAAAAGTGCAAAAGCATTATAAGCAGTGACCTAAAATAGAAAAAAAAAACAAGGGGTTATGGGAGAGCAAAAGAAGCTACTGTTTTTGCCGGTTCGACATGAAAAGGTAGTCCTGCATAAACTACTGGAGTCTAGAGGCACGGTCGAAGAAATATGACGTCATTTAGTAAAGCGGTCTTAAAGTGCACATCGTCAGCATAGCAATAAATGACAACTTCTGATCCCTCGAACAAACGACTACAAGATCATCTCAAAGATCACCTCTGCTTCCCACAATGCTCCACAGTGACTGACTGGATCTGCCTGCTGCAGAGACCCGAGTGCTGC
Organism: Lissotriton helveticus; assembly: GCF_964261635.1. Lineage (NCBI taxonomy): Eukaryota > Metazoa > Chordata > Amphibia > Caudata > Salamandridae > Lissotriton > Lissotriton helveticus. The sequence goes on from NC_136061.1 coordinate 1,983,005,121, forward strand.
CTCCTAGCAGAGCACACAACTCTTCTAATTGTGTTTGTAGTTTGCTGCCCACTCCCACAGACGGGGTGGGGGCAGGGTAACTACTGCCCAGTGGGTGCCACCTCTCCTCCTGCCTTTTCTGCTACTGTTCTTTCTCTCTGCAACTTCTCTAATCTTTTATATATTTTCTTTTTCTGCCTTTCATCGTTAGTCTCCTTTCCCCCCCCCGCCTTTATCTCTTTACCTCTTCCTCTATTTTTCCATTTAACAAGCTCTTTCCTCCTGTGCAATCTCTGCACACGATATATCTTTCTCCTGCTCGTTTTTACTATCACCATATCTATTTCTTTCCAACTCATTCAGCCCTTTTTATAGCTCCCTCTCGTTTTTAGTCCCCAGCTCTTCTGCTTTTTCCTGTCCCTTTTGCTCTTCCCCTTTATTTCCCCGTCTCTTTTTCCACACTGGCCCCATAAGTGTCCCTCACATTTTTTTTTTAGCTCCGACCCAATAATTCTCTCTTTGCCTTCTCTCAATTTCCTCCTCTGCCTCTATCTTGTTCTCCCTTGTAGTTCCTCACTCAACCTTCTCTTGTCCCCAGGTTATGCAGCTTGCTTTATTTAACTCTTTGCCATATCACGTGCGCCTTCTCTATCAATTCCCCATTCTCTTTCTTCCACTGCACACTCCCCATCATCTACCTTTTTTGTCTTGTACCTTATCGCTCCTTTTTCCTTGTGACCCACCTCCTATCACTTTATATTTGCACGCCTTCTACTCGCTCTCCTCCTTAGCCCCACCCACCTATGTTCCTGTTTCATGCTTGGTTGTATATTTGAGATGGCTGCTAACTTTTACAGTTAACTTTCAAGTGCAAGATTGTACTCCAGCCTGGGGCATGCTGTTGGGGGCTGAGGAATATTGGGTAGGCGCCTATGGAGGAACGTGGGATGTACAGACGGGCAACTGAAGGACGTCTTATGCAGGAGTGGGTGGGAAAAAGGAACAGGGAGCTGTGAAGATGTGTACTGCCCCAAGTACAGGTTGAGCCCTTCTAGTGTATGAAACTCCAAAAGAGTAGAAGCCCCTGTATACTAGGATTTGTTTTCCATCTGCAATGTAAAAGGCCCTCTATAAGGTGTACCACACACAGCATGATCATGCCTCTTCAGTATAAGATCCTGTGTGGTATAAGATAATTAAACTGTATACAGACCCGAAACAGAATATGCTTCATAAACTATGCATGAACACACTGCACAGTACAGAACCCACTGTGCAACCAGGCCCCCCTGTAGGAGTACACACACAGTACATTATGAACTCATACACACTAAACTGCCGCGTCCAAAACTTAACCAAAGAGGGGTGAAGTGTGAATCACTGCCTTCTTCACTCACTCCATGTCCGGTCTGTGTTATCAGAGGCTCCATTCTAGGCATTTCAGGTGACAGGTTGTTCAAAGACCACCAAATTCCTGTGCCTGGATAGTACTTCAATGGGACAAAGTCAGGCAGTACCAGCCCGGGACATTTGCTTACTTTGGATCGGGACCAAATTACAAGGATCCCCAGAAAACAGTGCTGCTTTAGTATCATTTCATCCATGTCACCAACCTCATTAGATCTAAATATGTGTGACAACATTAAGGTCAAGAAGCTTCTTAATCCCCAGATTTATCTTTTTTGTACCTCAAGTATATGTGGTATGTAGTCCATTAATACATACTAAGCAAGTGATTAAATATTTCTAAATTCATGGATTATGATTTCACTGTAGACTCATTAATTGTCTAAAACAGTGGTGCTGAAACGTTTTAGAACCACAACCCACGTAATAGCTTGACAAACTTTTGCAACCCACCTAGCTTTAATAAACGAGGCAGGTGATTTTTTAAATGTAACTAAAGCATCGTGTGTTAGCACACTTCATTTACAGACAGCATATTTTCCATTGAAATGGCAACTAAATGTGCACAGATATAGTTTTAATGATAAACCTATATCCCACACAAATGATGAGTGGAAATAGGGTTTCAGTCGTTGTATGTTACATTCAATGACATCCTACAGCGTTTCGCACGCTCTGTACCCCAGCACGATTCTCATATTATTCACTTTATTTTTCTTTCTCTGACAGCAAAGTGAGAGGAGTTTGGATATACCAATCCCCATGTTAAGAAAACATAAATAAGCAGCAAATAGTCAGAAAACATAACCCGACATTTAACCTACGTCACTGCAGGGCAGCACATGTAATAAAATAAATACAGAATTCAAAGGCATCTTTCTTTTTTACTTAGTCTTTCACAAGCCACCAAAAATCAGCTCACGACCCCCGAGTAGGTCGTAACCCAAGGTTTGGGAAACGCTGGTCTAAGACATTTGCAGCTTTGTTTACTGTACATATAAATACAAATACTGTGTATACATATATATATATATATATATACACACACACGTACATGCAATACTTCAGTATCTTGAGTGAAGTATTCCAATTCCTTTTACATAAGAGATATTCTAGAATGCGGCGTTCCTTCATGCAACATCACTCTATTTGTGACTTCATTAGACATTCAAATTAGACCGCTCGCTAATTTTCTTAGGACCTATTAGGTATGTGAAATAAGTACCAGAGCGGGAGGTAATAAGGCCGTCTAAATAAAAGCTAACAGGCAATTATTTGTAAAGGTCTTACTTTATATTTAAGCAAATAATTTAAAACAACTTAGAGAAGCTCGGAGTGCGTGTACTGTGCTAGCTATTGTGATAGCTGCTATATAGAAGACGCGAGGGAATACACTGTGCTGTACAAACATCCATTTCATGTGTGAATATGCTGACCGCCATGTCGGTATGCTGCGTTTCTCAGGTCATCCGAAGGAATGCAGGCACCGGGACACGGGCCCAGGACCGCATCCCGCACGACCCAGAGCTCTGGAGTAAAACAGGGGCATCGTATTACCACAGCCCAGTGCTTACACTCGGCAGAGCTTGGACAGAAATCACGGTATATCACACTGGTCTCGCTGCCAAACGTTCCCAGCGTGTGACGTGAGTGTGTCCCACAAACAAGAGGCCTGGGACACCTTTAAAGCCACACGACTGGGTCAGCAGAAGAACAGAGCAGGTGTACCCTTGAGGAACGCCTGTCACCTCTCGCCTCGCCCCGGCCTGGCCAATCCAGCGGCTGCTTCCATGTGCTGGCCATACATGGGCCGAAAGCGCGGGCTCTGAAGGTCGGCGCTCGTCCTCGCGCGGCTCTCTCGGCAGCTGCAGCTGCCAGGCCGCGCTGCCAGACTCTGGCGGGGAACGGATTAACTCTAGGAGTGCCGGCGTGCCCTCGGTTATTAACTCGAGCAGACGGTACCTTCAATCGGGCCCGACCAGGGTCTACCAGTGAGGCACCATAGGGTCAATTCAATGCAGCCGACATCTGTGGGCAACTGGAAGGCTGCGTTTCTAATACAGGAATGTAGGTATAGTCCTTCTTGGAAGTGTGTAACTAACCCTTGATGGCATCCCAATGAGAGCACAATGGTTAATGCACCTGCTGCAAAAACAGGATATGAACGAGAGGATCGAACTCCAACTGCCATACTCTTTTGGGAGCAAGGTTGGGATTAGGGTTGCTGAAAAAATAATAATGGTGATGATGATTCTTAGCAGTGAGTGGCTGACTGACCTCCATGCAAACTTATTTCATTTTAGATGCTAAAAAGGCCAGCATGTAAGCCCCAGGTGGATAGGAAATGACAGGTGAATCATAAAGGAGATGGGAAAAGATGTATGGATAAGTAAAACGCTTTAAGTGGCCCACTGATTAACCACTGCAAGGCAAACCAGCATTTGCAAAGACAACAGGTGGCCTTTGGTAACTATTAGTTTTGCCAATGGTTTTAAGCTATGATGTCCAGCTTGCCTGATGCTGTATGGCATGGTTGAACCAAACAAACTACAGAAAAAGGGCTACAAAATCACATAGGTGATTTTATTTTTAATTTACAGAGTTAAATCTGTAAATGAAAAAGTAATGTAAAATATTTAATTTTTACGCGCTTGTTCTAAATAGCCCTGTTCTTTCAAGTGAAGCTGGGGCACTCAGTGATGGAGTGAATTTATAGAGTGATCCTGATCACAACAGAGGGGCTTGTGTTGCCCCTATACACTCCAACATGTCAGGGCACACACTCCACTCCAAGGGTGGCAAGTGGTTCTGTTTGGATAGATGTAGTCAAGAGGTGTGACGTTCTCACATTAATTCTCTGATGTGAGAACAGCTCTCAGCTTCCCAGCCTTTTCAGCGCCTGCAAAGAAGGTACCACTCTCCGACCTTCCCGGCTGTTGTGCCTAATGCAGAAACACAATGGGGCCGGCAGGCAGGGCAGTTGCTGTTTTCCAAGAGGGCTTCTTAGGGCATTATGATTAGGCCTGGGTGGAGTACAAGGAGTTCCGAAAGTGACAAAAATACTCCGCCAAGCTACGCAGAGTTGCGTACGCAGCGGAGTGCATTAGCTTATGCCGTTCGTGGTGATTATTAGTGGCGGGTGATTTTTCCCGCACTGTACAAAAAGTGTGAACTGCATCACGCGCAGGGCAAGCAGGTGCTGCTTTTTCTGCAGCTCGAGTAAAAGTTCTACTCGTTCTGCAGCTTCCTTAACGCGAAGGAAGGTTTCTCAGCGAAGCAGTAGCGACTATCTGTGACTGCCCATGTTGAGAAATCTCGCTGGGAAGCTGCCTCATGTTGGTTTTTCCTCACTCGCCGACTTACCGTTGGCGAATGAGGGAGGGAAAACTCCTCTATGCGGAGCGGAGTTTTTCTGAACTCCACATAGATCCGAAAACTCAGCAATGGGAGCGGAGTTCACCACCTGGTGGGCCTAGCTATAATACATGTGCACGGCCTCCTGTGAATATTTATTTCTTGTGGACTTTGTTTACTCCCTTAACTCTGTGATGCATTACAAATGTGGTAATGCAAAGCTGGAAAACAGGATTAAAAATCTGTCTGTCCAGAATCAACAGATAAAAAGAAAGTAAAGATGCGCAGGCAGGCCATGTCACCTCGAACTTAGAAAGCACAACAGCACCAAAATAAATAGGGGGAAATGAGGTCACTGGTTTTGCCAATGGCAGTGTTTATTAGTTTAATGGCTGTACGTTGACCCAGCGAACTTCAGAAATCCTAGTTTACAAAGAAAACCTGGCCTGACAGTTTGAGCTGAACTGTTCCTACTGGAGCAGGGTCAAGACTGATTTAAATATGGCTGGGTTCAAATTGAGGTGGTATGGTGGGCAAAATAACGAGGGACTGGGATGTGCCCAAAGTAATTACCAGTGGCTGAGATTAATTCAAGCATTCTATCCATCACTTTTTGTAATACTTCTTAAAAAGATTGGAGGTTTTTAAAAACTAATCAAACATGCTGGGCACATGGCACTGTATTGCATTATATTGTACTGTTAGGTACTGTTACTTAATGGGCGTAAGTCCTCTGAGCACAAAGTGAGTGCCTCAGTCCCGGGAGAGCAAGATGTGTTCCTTAATCAGCCCTGCATACCGTCAACAAGTACAGCTTTCTAACTACAAGGATTTGTGGAATCCATTTTACACTGCTAGTTATGCTTTGACAGTAATATAGTTTTCACATTTTTATTGTATTTCTAATGAGAGAAAGGCAGAACTTGAGACTAAAAAGTGCCTTGTTGGTGATCTTGCAACTACACCCACTAAGCTCTGAAAGTAAGATAAACCATCCTAGTAAAACACCCACCTTACTGAGGTTGTAATTAAGGTTTTTTAGGAGCACTCACTACCTGAAGTAAGCGCTGTGCTGGTTTCTAGGCACTCCCACTGTTGCAGTGGCCTCCCCTCTGGAGTAAGTGGCAGTAGCTTGTTTCAGAATATCTGTGCATTATACGGTATAAAATTGGTGTCCCAGTACCCGAGATACTATTTCATTACAATGTAACAACTGCGCCATGACTCCGAGGTCGCGATAGGAAGGAGCTTACTTTTAAATGTACCATCAAGTGTTTTATTTATTACGGTGCAGTACACGGGGGCTATGTCAACTGTTTAAAGTATCTTGTTGCCACCTACATGCAGTTTTCTTTGCCCAGGAAGGTCATTTCGTGATTGGTCAAGCACACAATAGCACTTGCATGTACCAGGCGTACCACGCGGCCATGTAAGTGCCATGCTTCTGGTTAAGGGTTCTTGGTACCCTTATGAAGCCCACCCCTGCCCCTTAGGATGTGGTCTAACGGCCAGCGCTGTAGACTTGGGAGCTGGGAAAACGGGCTTGAGTCTTGGCGTCAGTTCAACATCCTGTGATTCTGGCCAAATCACTTAACCTGCCCGTGACAAACAAAAATCAAACAAAAATAAAAAAAAAATGTAACTGGTGCTCTGCTCAATACCTCCGGGCCGAGTTCGCGCTATATAAAACGGCAAAAAATAAATACCACTTTGAGACGGGTGAGGGGTGGAGACATGCAGAGAGGAGGTCTGAGAGCTAGAGGAGGTCTGAGAGGGAGCAGTAGAGAATAGAGAGAAGAAGAAGAAAGATTACAAAAAAATGCAAACGGGGGTTGTTTTCCGGACTCTCTCATCTGAACAGGAATAACGCTCCTCCCCGCGCACTCCATTTGTTATAACAAAAAGCTAACTTCCCCGCGTGAGGGGTCGTTAAGATTCAGTGCTGAAACACTAGCTACGGAAATGCTGCGGTGAAATGGGTTACAATTCTTCCCCGAGCTCCTGGGGCTTGTTGGGAAGACTGCAGCAAAGCTGCTTCCTCTTCCTGCAGGCTTTGAAGGAAACAGGCTAAATATAATGAGGCTGTCCGAAGGCTCGCAGTCTGCAGCGTGCAGATGATGGCTCGGGCGGTCAGGAGGGCCCCTGTTTGTCCTGATAACAATGGGGTTAACCCTGCCTTGAGGCGAGAGGAAGGAACCCGTCTCGGTATCTGCAGCCTGCGCGCTGGAAGTCCTCACTCCGTATGGGTTCCTGTCATTGTGAATGCCCCGAGGGCTGGCCTGTATTACTACAGATAATGAGTGACTCACGGGCTCCAGCCCCGATACCCGGGCCTCGGCCGCCTTATCAGTCCAACGCGAAATGTCGCTGCTACGAAGGACCGAGCGGAGCACCATAAAAGGGCTGCCCAGCCTTCCAGGCGCTACTGAAGAGCAGGGTGGCAGAGTGCCCCGGCGCAGCGACTGGAATGTACTATTTAGCAGGGGAGGGGTCCGTGTCACAGAGGGGTCCGTGTCACACAGGGGCCCGTGTCACACAGGGGTCACCCCGACCGCCTAAATGCGATTTTGGGACTACAATAATTTATACACGAGACAAACTTCGAATTTCGAAATGCGTGTGTAGTTCGGCATAGCAGGGTGGGGTGGATAAGGTTGAGCAGCCGGTGATTTAGACATGGTCGAGGTAGGAGAAAAAAAGGCCAGAGACACCCAAAAAAAAGGGCAGAGACACCAAAATAAAAAACCACCACACCCACCATTAGCGAATCAGATTGATAAAAAAAAAAGCTCGTATATTTGCAACTCGACAGTTTTTAACATGTAAAGGCATGGTGTTTTGCAAAGTATGGGCGACTGCCAACATCTGCACTCCCTGCAGGTTATATGTGTGGTAATATTAGGGAAGCTGGCAGTAAACAGCCTACCAGACCATATACAGGCACACAAGCAGAGAAAAAAAGGAAAAGAAAAAAAAGGTCCACACACTGACCTTTTGGACCAGCCTTCGGGCACTGCAAGATTGCCCTGAAAGCCAGTCCGACCGTGGATGTACACAGCGAAAAGCAAAAACCATAGCAGCATCTGGCCTGAATTGCAAGGCAATCTCAGAGTAAGAGTTTGGTAACAGGATGGGACTCGAGCACGAAAAGTGTGGATGTTCTTAGAGGCAGGTGGTCATGACGGCTGTGCTGGGCACTGACCTCTCAATTCAGCAGCAGTTGGACGACAACCGATTCCTCAGAGAGCTGACTGGCTGGCTATGCCCACTCTAGGAGATCCAGCAAATATGAACTGAGCATCTTTATAAGGGCATCAAACCAACATGGTCTCTGGGTATCGGCCAACATTAAAGGTCACCTAGAAGAGATGCATAAAACACAAGCTATGGTTCTTGCTGGAAGGGTGCCTTCAATTAGTACATATACCACAATGCAAGATCTCGTGCACTGAAAGGATGAAGCCCAATCTGTGGTTCTTTTTATTTTCATTTACTAGACGTTTTCATCTCGTAGTGTCTGCCCACAGATATCACGAAGGAACCAACTTAGCACTCAACACCATAGCCCTAGACCCGGACTAGCTTGAGGAGTGGCAGAGCAGGGCACTGATGGACATGTAGAGGCAATTTAACCAAATGAGTATCCCCACTCACCCCCTAACCGGTTGAAGTGGTCTCATTAATTAATTTTTTTAACTCTTCACATAGTGCTAACATTTACAATGGTCCCTCCGTTTAGATATAACAGTGCCTCTCATGTACCCTCTAGCAAACAGTAGAAAGATTCTAATCAAGTGATCTAGGATTCCCATATGGCAACTTACGCCTCGCTTAAGCCACTACCAGCATCTACTAACCTTATGAAGAATTGCTTTTCTGACATGATACTGGATTAGAATACACATCTCTTTTCACCAACCCGTCTTTCTAATGTTAGACAGTGGAGAGAGCCCACAAAAAAATGAATATGGTACCAGCCACCTAAAAATGTAAACAAAATGTACACAAAGCTCCTCTCAATCTTAGAAGCTGAAATGCTTTCCACCTTCCTGGGATGTACATTTCCCTGCACTTATATCTGGAACCGTGGGGTTTCTTGCCCTGGAACGAAGTTGGAATTAAGTTCTTTTCACGACCTACGAAAAGCTGGAATGGAAGTTCAATAACTGGTAGGGCTTGTATCTGATCCATGCCCACAGACCATGCCAAGCTCAACATGAAATAGGCAGGAGGATGAAAAGCCCTACTTTGGCAGACACGTTCCAAGATCAAGGCCTCAAGCCCTACTAACAGTAAGTGCGAGGTGACAAAGACCTGTGCTGCTTACTCTGACCTCAAGAGCAGCACGATTCAATCCACCCCGATATTCAGAAAACAATTTTTTTCGGGATAACAGGACAAGTTGCCTTTAGGTAACCCATAGTTACAAGCCAAGAATATTTATGTGACATCAGAAAGCAGACAAAAAGCATCAATCACAGTAATATCAAAAATCATATTCTTCAAGTACAGATTAATTTTTTTCAAGTTGCCACACAATCGATTACCACAATCCCAGATCGCTCTAGTCCATGACATTACATTTTCAGAGACTATGTTTTTTTTTGTAAAAACATTTTTTATTGGCAATCAAGTGCTGAGGACACAATACAGCATAAAATCAACTCAGGCATCAGTGAACGATGCGGTAGATCAGCTCAGCTCAAGCAAGATACCTTTTTTATAGAACCGTCCCCAACGTGCCCACCCCACCCTGCATTCCCCCCCCCGTAGCCAGTGTGCCGCTTTCTTCCTTTCCAGTCATCAACTTGTTATCCCCGCCCGTCCTGGACAGGGACCTCAGTAAAGGGTAAGTGGTGTCATTCAACGGGTTGTCAAGACCCCCATGGTTGCCATCAGTAATAGTAAGTAGTGTGTGCGCCTTGGTATGTGTGAGAAAGCCCGGTCCCAGTGCCCTCACCCTGGAGTCCCTCCCTCATCCTCACTCTGGTCTCCATCTGGCTGTTGGAGCGCTACCACCAAGGCCTCCCACGCCCTGGCCACCTCCAGCGCCTTGTCATTATCTAGGCTCCTAGCCTGTCGCAGCCGCAATGTGCTCTCCGCTTTCGCCCAGCGCTCCAGAGTGGTCTTCCACCGCGTGTAGCTGGGGCCTTGAGTAGATTTCCAGTGCATGGAGATTTCCCGTTTAGCTAATATCAAACCCAGGTCGCAGAATTTGCTAATAACTCGAGTGCGAGGGGTGTGAGGGAACCACAGTAAGAGGCATGTACCCATGTCAGGAGCGATCTGCCGGTCCGTGACAGCATTCAGGCAGGACATTACCGCCTCCCAGTAACCCGTCAGCTTGATGCAAGTCCAAAACATGTGGGCGAAGTCCGCATCCGCGGTCCCACATCGGGGACAAAGCGAGGAAGCACCCTCGAAGTATTGCGAGATCTTAGTCGGTGTTAGGTACGCCCGGTGCAGGGTAAAAAACTGGACCAACTGGAACCTGGCGTTCCTCGTGCCCTTCCATGCCCTGCGCAGTAGCTGTGGCCACGCCGTGTCAGGAATAGACCGCCCCATGTCCCCCTCCCACTTGGCTCGCAGCCCATCCAGGGGTCGCAGGGCAGCAGCCGATAGCCGTCGATAAAGGCACGTGACAGCCTTGTAGGTGCCAGCGGCCGTCACCACATACTGACAGCACTCCGACGTCTGCGGCTCGGTGAGCCCACACTTCCAGTAGCGGCGAATACCAGCCACTAATGCAGCGTGTAGCAAATACCCACCCCTCGGCAGATCGTAAGAGTCTCGCAGCTCCTGAAACGGAATCAGCGAGCCATCCTTGTAAAGATCGCCGACCATCAGCAGGCCAAGCTCCTCCCAAATCGCCAGTGCTGACCAGTCCCCGCCATGCGGGAAGGCTGTGCACATCCCGAGCGGAATTTCCGGGGCGTAAGGGCGAACGGCACCGGAGCGCTTGTGAGCCCGAAGCCAACAGCTGCGAATCGTCCGTTCCTCCAAAGTGAGCTAAGTCAGGTCCAGTTTCTGGCCCAAGACTATAAAGGAGAGGAAGTGTCTCGGGAACAATTTGCCCGACACATCGTCCGGGCCGCGGAACTCCAAAGCCACCGCCTGGGTGAGCCACTGCAGTTGAGCCGCCAGGTAGTACCACTCAAAATCCGGGGCAGCAAGGCCCCCGTCCGCTCTGGGGCGCATCAACGTGGTCAGCGCAACCCGCCGTCTACCCGAACCCCAGATGAACCCCGTCGTTAGGGAGCAGAGTCTGGTGAAAACAGATGCAGGAATCCAGACCGGCAGGGTGCGAAACAGGTACAACAGTCGGGGAAGTGCCACCATCTTCAGCAACGCGATTCGTCCCGCGACTGAGAGCGGCAGCGTCCGCCAGAAACCCATGCAACCCTGTAGATTCCGAATTGCCCGGTTGACGTTACCGTCTAGGAGGACCGCAGGGGAGTGGTAGATGAAAGTGCCCAGATAGGGGAGGCAATGGTGTTCCCATCGCAAGGCACCCTCCGGTTGGGCGTCACCGGCCCCCGGAGTCAGCGGGAAGAGGCAAGACTTCCCCCAGTTGACTCTCAGCCCTGAAAGATGACCAAAATCCGCCAGGAGCCGTTCGGCCCCGCGCAGGGAGTCGTCCGTGTCCGCTAGAAACAACAGACAGTCGTCCGCATAGAGAGAGATGTAGTGGGTGTCGGTTCTCAGCGGGAGCCCTGCATACGCTCGGCCCAGCCGGGCGTGCGCAGCCAGTGGCTCTATGGCCAGTGCAAATAACAAGGGGGATAGAGAGCACCCCTGTCGGGTCCCCCTACCCACCGCGTAAGAGGCTGAAATGGTGGACCCCGTTTTGACACGGGCCGTAGCCGCGGCATACAGCAAGGCAGTCCATTTCACAAAGCGTTCGCCCAGTCCAAAGGCCTCTAGGACACGGAGCAGGTACGGCCACTCGACGCTATCAAATGCTTTCTCGATGTCAATCGAGAGGACCGCGGCACTCGGAAAGTCGGCGGCCTCCCCTCCCATGATCCGCAGCAACCGGCGCACACAAGTGGCAGTGGTGCGTTGAGGAATAAAGCCCGCCTGGTCGCTATGCACCAAGGAGCGCATGTGGGTGAGGAGCCGTGTCGCGAGGATCCGGCTCAGGATCTTGTAATCCGTGGTGAGCATGGAGAGCGGGCGGTACGCCGAACGGCAGTTCGCATCACCGTCTCGCTTCAGTAAGGGTATCACTAAGGCTTCGCGCGTAGACGCCGGCAAGCACCCCGAGTTCCAGGCCTCTCGATAAACCTCCTGCAGTCGCGGAACCAGCACATCCGCATAGGCCACATAAAATTCGATCGGGAGCCCATCCGTACCCGGAGTCTTGCGGCGGGCCATGTGTTTGATGGCCACCCTGATTTCTCCCACGGAGATATCACCGCCCAACTGTTTCGCATGCTCCGGATCGAGCCTGGGCAGCTGCGCCGCCATCAGGAACTCCTCTAGCTCCGCCGGGGGGTCCGGCATCCTACTCCCATAAAGACGTTCGTAATACCGATGGAATTGGTCGTTAATGTCCAATTGCGTGTAGACCATGCGCCCCTCCGGAGTGGCGAGCGCCACTATAGGGGAGCCTCGGGTTCCAGGGCTGGCCAACCATGCCAGTAGCGAACCCACTTTGTCGCGTTCGGCGTGAGCCCGGACCAGGAACTCCTTATAATCAAAGCAGCGCAGTTTTTCCAGCGCTGCCGCCACTACCTCTCGAGCCTCGGAGACCGCTCCATGAGCTTCAGGGTCCGTGTGGCTGCGCCTCTCCTCAGCGCGCAAACGGTCCTCATTGCGCTCTATATCCTGCAGCAGGGTTTTACGGACACCCGCAGTAGCCGAAATACAGACCCCCGGATTACCGCCTTAAAGGCGTCCCATTCCAGTGCCCGGCTGGAGGCCGTGCCCACATTGGTGTCAAAGTATCCCTCCACCCCGCTACGTACACTGGCCTTAAACGCTGGGTCCTCCAGCGTCAGCGGATTCAACCGCCACGTCGGGATAGCTTGGCGTCGCCTCATCCACTGTATCGTCACCAGGCAAGGGTTGTGGTCAGACACCGTCCTAGTCAAGTACTCACTGTGGCGGACCAGGCTCTGGATGTCCAGTGAACACAGAATGCTGTCTAGACGAACATGCAGATCGTGTGGGGGGGAGTAAAAGGAGAAATCCCTTTCCGTTGGGTGGTGGGTCCTCCACGCATCGACAAGGCCCCAGCTACCCTGCCACGCTCTCCTACTCTGCGCCAACTTGTGAGCCGCTGCCTGCGCTAGGGGCGGGTGAGAGCGATCCAGTTCCACGTCCAGCACTGAGTTAAAATCCCCCCCAAGCAGGACCGTACCAGCCAGGACAGTCGCCAGCTTCACAGACAGTCGCGCAAAGAAGGCAGGCTGGTCTACGTTAGGGGCGTAGACGCTGCAGAGCGTCACGTCCCTCCCATCTAGGCGGCCCTGCACAGCAACAAACCTCCCCTCGGGATTAACTATCGTCACCAGAGGCTGGAAAGGAACCCCCGCCCGGACCCCTATCAAAGCCCCCCGCGCAAAGGCCGAGTAGGTGGTGTAAAACAGATGCCCCCGCCATCTGCGCTGCAGAGCCCGCCCCTCAGTTAGATCAATGTGGGTTTCCTGCAGGAAGGCAACCTGAACCCCCCTGCGGACAAGATGGGCATGAACCCTGTGGTGTTTCAGCATGGAATTCAGGCCCCTCACATTCCAGGTCACACATTTCAGTTCAAGGAGGGTCCCCATTCCCTACGACAAGCACAACCCCAAAGAAAGCAACCTTCGCACGCACACTGGCCACTCCCCAAGAAATAAACCCCGACAGTCCCCAACAACCCCATGTCCCACCCCTCCCCATAATAGGTCCCCAACAGCAGAAACCCATCCAAATGAGCAAGTCCCAACAGTAACAGTCTCTGGCAACTACCAGAGTCCCACAGTAGGTGTGGGAGAAGAGGGGGTGGCTTGTCACCTTTCTCAGCAGACCGCAAGCAGCTCACTCTATCAAGCCAGGTAGGCCTCCCCCTCATGCCCCAAGTGTCCCGCATCTCCTCCACAAGGAAGGCGACCATCACCTCAGAGGCTGGCCGCCCAACTCCAGGTTCAGGCCCAACAGGTCAATGCCGCCACAGCCCCAATCCCCGGGCAGGAACACACCAGGCTATACGATACCACTGCCGGGGGAACATCAGCCTCATTCGTCCAGCAAACCATCTGCAGTTCCAGGCGTGACATGGGGTGGCGCGGGGTCTCCAATCACCGACTCCTCCGAGGACCCCTCGTCGGTGCCACCTCGAGATCCCGACCCCATAGCTGTCGCGGAGTCCAATGTTCGGGAGATGTCAGAGACCGCCTGGAGGGCATCTCTGCGCTCCAGCTCAGTTTGTGAGACCGTGGGTGTCCGAACTTTTGGTGGTCGTTTCTTGCATCTCCTGCCCCGCCTGGGTCGTGGTGGCGCCCGCCGCTGCTCCCCGGTCGCATGAAGAGCATCCGCGCCGGTCTTGTAGAGCTCCAGCCAGTTCCAAATGTCGTCGGGAGTGTCGTAGAAGGAAGACTTGCCATCTAGCATGATCCGTAGGCGGGCTGGGAACAGGAGAGAGTAGCGGATGCCCTCCTCCCGAAGCGCCTTCTTGACCGCCAGAAAAGTTGACCGCTGCCTCTGGACTTCCAAGGAGTAATCAGGATATATGGATACCTGGGCATTGTCCACTCGATAGGGTCCCAGAGCTCGCGCCCTCTGCAGAATGAGGTCTCGGTCTCTGTAATGCAGCAACCGCGCCACCACCGGGCGGGGAGGCCGGCCCTCGGCTGGGGGACGAGCCGGCACGCGGTGAGCACGCTCTAGAGTGTAGAACGGCGAGAGCCCTTCCGGAACAACCACATCTCGCAGCCAGGCCTCCAGATAGCCCAACATGTCGGCCCCTTCAATTTTCTCCGGTAGGCCCACCACACGAACGTTGTTGCGGCGGTTGCGCCCTTCTGCATCCTCCGCCCGCTGCTCCAGAATGTGCACCCTCTGCTGCAGCTCCCCCAGCAAGGCGTCCGCCGCTTTCGACGAAAGTTCCAGCTCAGCAATCCGGGTCTCGGTCTCCTTGACCCGATCCGCCAACTTGCCGTGGTCTGCACGCAAGAGGCCCAGGCTCGTGGACACCTGCCCGATGTCATGATGCAGGGCCTCCCTGGTGTCAGCGATGGCCTTCAGGATCTGCTCCAGTTGGCTTTGCGGTAGGCCCGCCGCCGGGATGGGATCCAGAGTGGGGCCCCGATCATCCACCGGCCCCCCAGCAGCTTCCGACGGGGGCTTTAGGGGGCGCTTCCCCATGGGGGTGGTCGCGTCTCGCCCTCGCAGCAACAGGGTCGGCGTCTACTCCTGCGTCCAACTCACCAGGCCGCAATCCTCGGGGTCGCTCGCCGCACGGCACGTCCCCTGGTTTCGCCGGCCCCCGAAACCAGCAGCTCTTCGATGGCTCCCGGGCCCCGCTCGTCGCCTCGCAGCCCACCGAGCACAAGGAGCCCCTCTGAGTGCACCGCTCCTCCAAGTCTGCAAGCAATGTACAAGGCCACCAGCCCAGATTGGCGACAGGGGCGGGTCTCCAGGGTGCCAATGAAGCAGGGGTAGGAAAAGGCGCGCCCGGGCGCCTAGAAACAGGTCCCCCGGGGGGTCTTCAGAGCCAGGTCACCAGGCTCCCCGGTGGCAGCAGAGCCCCTCGATAGCAGAAGGCCAGGGATCAGCACAGGACCACCCCCACTCAGGCCGGTTGCACAGGGTCCGGTCCCAGCCCAATCCCGGGTCGCGCAGGGCTGGTCTGCACCCCAAGCCCGCGCTCCACAGTTGGCGCACAATGGGAACACCCAAAGTCAGGCTGGCAAGGGGCAGCGCCGGGCAGCCGCGACCCTGGTAGGCCGCGCTGAGAGAGGCCCAAGTCCAAGCACAGCCACACGCTCCCTGTCCGGCCAGCAGCAGGCCCCCCCGGGCCGGGGCGGTATCAGGTCCGCTCACCTGCAGATGCCCCCGCTGTGCCCCCGCCGATGCTCCGCGGTGAAGTAGTCCGAGCCCCGCCGCCGCGGCGGGCTCAAAAATCTAGGGCTCCGGGTCCCGTGGTGGCCGGCGGCCGGTCAGGAACCGCTGCGGGCCGGCCCCCGGATCACTCGAGGCCGGGGATGCGGCCGAGCGTCAAGGCCGCAAGATGGCCGGCGCCGCCCACCGAACACCGGGCGCAGCGCGGGTTCCGCGCAGTCGGGGATCCGTCTCCACTGTCACCGGCCAGGTCCTCAGGCACACAGGAGGAGATGCGGGCAAACTCGGGGCTCCAAGGCCAACAGGATCACCAGCGCCAGGATTAATGGAGGAGGCCACGGCGGAGCTCAGCGCTCACACGTCTACCTCCATCGGCTGCCAAGCCACGCCCCCTTTTTCAGAGACTATGTATCACTCCGCGCAACATTTTAAGTATTTTGAGTTATGCACTACATTGTTAGCAGCTATATATCATTCCAACGTACCACTGATCCATAGTGTCTGGCGACAAGTGTTTCGCAGAGATTATAGATACGAATGTTTCACGCTTCGCAAAGCCCCATCTACAAAGCAGCTTTATTGATACATTAATGTTTAAAACACATGAAAATAGAACATTCAACTGAATATATGTCGGTCCTACAGGTATACAAGATTTTTAGTTCATCCAGGAAACGGGGTGAACCAGTTTCAACTTGTGATCATGATGCTCATAGCCTTTTTTTCAGGATATTTTACCTAACTGATGTGTGTAACAAATGAAATAGGTGGGCAAATATTTGTTTTCTGCATTATTTATGCCAGGCTGCAATTTCAACCAGGGTGTTTCCTATCCTCAATTTCCAGCGCAATGCCTTCTCAAAGCTGAAGGTGGACAACTTACTGATAGGCAAAGAGGACCATGCCCCATGCATTATGGAGAATCATAGCAATCACTTCGGCGGATGAGAATTTGGCAAACTATGGAAGATAAAATGTATAGACTGTTCAATCCACCTGTTATTTTACAACTTACACCAAAGTTAAAACGTGTGGATAAAAACAAATCTACACCAGTGCTCCCGAAACTTTTCAAAACCACAACCCAGTTTTTACAAAGACAATCTTTTGTGACTCGCTTACCTTTGATGGACATGAGGTAGGCGTTTTTTTAATGTAACTAAAGCTTGTGTTGTAGTGCAGTATCATTTACTGACAGCACATTGTCCATTGTAATGGGCACTGAATGTGCACAGACATACAGTTTTACTGACACTATACAGCACACACATGATAACCAGAAATAGACACGTTAGGAACGCGTTGGTACACTTCTCCATTCAAACACTAAACTTGGCTTGCATAAGTTTGTTGTTTGAAGGAAATACTCGTCCTCACCTATCATCCTAGTGTTTGAAAAAGGACCCTTAATCACTTAGTGCATTATTTTTTATCCGATGGCATTCTACGAATAAATTCAAAGTTTTAACTAAATAGAACTGCCACGAAACAATGGCTTCGCCAAGGGACAGTTAGAAATAACATGCTCTATAGCTCTAGATACAATAGTGGGTGTGGGCAACAGCTATTTTTAACCCACAAACGTTGCTCGGTGCGATTGAATGAAGGGGGCGGAGTGTCACGAATACCACCTGTCACCACCTCCTAACTTGTTAGAACATTTCAAAGAGATCCTGTAGTGCCCTGACTTGTAGGACATGTGGCTAAGAAATCTTTAGGGATGATTTGTGGGCTGGGTAAACTGTAATAATCTCTTCTGTAAACTAAAGCTGAGGAGGTGCGATAAGTGCAAAGCAATACAGAATGAATAAACGTGGCAATCGTTTCGACTGTTTGCATTTACCAAGATGTATTGAACACAACCGAGCATAGGCAGCAACATAGGGGGGATGTACTGGGGTAAGAAGGAGGAGAGGGACCTGAGCTGACGGAACAGGTAGAGAGGGCGAGAGAGGGAACAAAACAAAGGGAAAGTGGCGAGACGAAAAAGGGGGTTGGAAGGCAAGAGCAAGAGGAAGCAAAGATGCAGTAAAAGCAAGAGCTAGAACAACAGAGCTGGACAGACGAGATAGGCGAAGAATGGCTTCTCCACAGAGCAAGCACCCATTGGCAGGCAAAGGGAAGCACAGGCTGACGCCCAAGCCCTTGAGACATCTATGGGCATTTTATCTTTAAGTCCCAGGTTGCCTGGATCTGGTAGTGGCCTATGCTTTTGTATTTTGTTCACTTGTAATGTTCTCATGTACCAGTTTTGTTCCTATTGTGAAGCGCTCTGACCTCTTCGGGTAAAGTCCGCACTATATAAAAACGCACAAATAAATAAAATAAATAAATATCAGAGCAGGTCAGTATCAGGGGCGCAGAGAGCACTCCAAGTGTCTCAGGGCTGGGATATTAGTGCAGGTTAAGTACCAGTCCTTATCTCAGCACTGTGATATCAGCGCATGGTGCTGGTCAGAACGGTGGGCGGGATTGGGAGAATTTGATTCCATGAAATAACATTAAATTCCGCGAGATTCAACAGGATTCTGCAACGGGTCGAAGTGGGCATTTGTCACTATTTTCTGAACACAAAATGCACCCTTGCATCCCAGAATGCATTTTGTGCTAAGAAATACCAAATAGCGCATCCAAATACCAAATGCACTTAGAGTGCATATCCCTCGGTGCCCTTACATACTCGGTAGTCATTACTGCAGAGTATGTATGGGTGCTGAGGGATATGCACTACAAGGCATTTGGTAATTGGCACGGCTGTGCATACACCTCAGCGTTCTTCCATAAAAATGCAGTAATCACTGCAGAGAATATAATGGCGCTGAGGGATATACAATGCTGTTCATACCCTATCAGCACCCTCATACTCTTGAGTATACAGGTCTTATATACTATGAGTATGTTAGAGTGCGAAGGCATATGTCCAGTAGTGGAGTCAATGATTTTTAAACAGGGCCAGAAGAGGGTTCTGCTCCTCTGTTTTAAAAACCACTGTAGATTATTAAAGTTTAATCTGCAGTGGTTTTTAAACATATAGGACTGCTCCCTCTTCCAGCCCTGTTCAAACATTGCTGAATAGTTCCGCTGGTGGAGCAGTGGAATTGATTAGTAATCCACATTGCAAGAGTAACCTGGAATTACTAAATTCCTCCAATTCCGTGGACGAAATAACAAAATTTGCACACCGCTACTCAGAATGGAAGTGGGTTGTCTTAAAGTCTCAGTGGTGATATAGCTGTGCATGTTCCTGGCCAGAATATAGGTGCATGTAAGAGTTCTATGAATGTATTGATTCTAGGATACCAGTACCCGATGTAAGGAATAACGAGCATTATAGGAGCATTGTGGATGTGATAGTAGTGGTTTGCTAAATATGGTGCAGGTGAATACACAGGCGTTTACTTAAAGCTGTTTAATATCTACTACTGGAATTCAATATCAGTAAATGGTAACATCTAAACCAGTGGGGTACTACAATATAGGAGCAGCTATCCAAGCACAGAATACCTGTTCATACAGAAATGCTTTAAAAGAGCTCCCTGGATTTCCCAGTGCCTACTTAGAACTCTTTAAATGTGTCAGTCTTGAGAAATATCCTGACATGTCATGCCTAAAGAAGATCTTAGTATTGGTAGAGCGATATAGGTTTAAATAGCAAAGAGGTGCATTTCCAAGGCTTTGGGACATGTCCGATCTCAGAATGAGATATCAGAGGCCTTTGCCATGGAAGCAGTCTTTATAACGCAGGCATCACCACTCATTGCCTTAACCATGCATCATTTACCACTCATCACTTTTACAACGCAGTGCTTCACCACGTATGCCTCTAACACGCATATACCTTTACCACACATGCCTTAAAAATGCACAGCAAGCGTAGTTAAGGTGAGTGAGTGTGTGTATATAAATTAGGGTCTAGGGGTGGGTAAGGTTATAGGGTGGTATGTGTGTTTTAAGAGCTTAGAGTTGGGTAGGAGTATAGGGAGGTAAGCATATTGTTAGGGTTTAGTGATGGGAAGGAGTAAAGGGTGGTAAAGATGGATTTAGGAGTGTGTAGAGGTATTGAGTGGTACGGGTGGGTTTAGGGGTGGGTATTGGGGTATGGTGGGTTTAGGGGTGGGTAGGGGTATTCGGGGTAAGGGTGGGTAAAGGTGTAGGGGACTAATGGCATTTTATGGTTTCGGAGTGGGTAGGGGTATAGGGTGGTAAGGTCGTTTTTAGGGTGTAGGGTGGGTGGTAAGGGCATTTTAGAGTTTAGGGGTGGGTTAGGGTATAGGGAGGTAGTTTTTTTAAGGTTAATGGTTGGGTAGGGGTATAGCTTTGTCTAGCATGGTATGGGTGGTTTTAGGTTTTACAGGAGGGTAGGGATATAGAGTGTTAAGGTCTAAAAGGGGAGAACTAAAAAAGGGGGTGGTGGGTTGCGAGGTCTGCCCAAATAAGGAAAATGCAAAATAATTAAAAAAACGGAGATGGTGACAGTTACTAACAAAATAAATCTACTACCTTGTGTAGTGCAGGTATGTTTAAGTAAATTTATATGCCTGGCAAAGGCACTGTTCGGCAAATGCAATGCGTTGTTCCATCATACATCCCCCTTGAAAGTCTGATTAGGGGTGCAGTGTTCAAACCACCCTGATGTCACACTGGTGGCATTATCATATTTGATCAGTGCTGATTATGTAAACACACCTATACAATCGCATAATCAAGTCAAGGTGCAAGCACAACTAGTGGCATCATAGATCCATGTAATGGATTTACAGTGAAACCTTTGTGAAATCGGTGTACATCTATGTCAAACGTTTAAAATTCAAACTTTCTTCCATTTTAAAATATACGTAGGTAAAACTTTCAGAGCCGACTATGCTGCACTCTGCACATACAGACAATCTGACAGAGTTGTACACTTACTTTTTCGATCATGGTTCCATACAATAAGGTTACCCAGAACTAAGTGCATTGTTAAAAACACACCCCATCACACAAAACTCTTACACTCTCCGCCTAAGCGAAGAACCTTTGGCACCGCCTGTCACTTTTTTCTTCTGATCCATCAAATGCATCCCATTACTTACCGGTAGACGAACCTCAATCACCATCAAATCACATGAGATACCCTCAATGGCATTAAGACCACAAAACAACCAGGTGCCTTAAGGTGCAAACAAAAATCGCTACGAGATGGCAGTACTCACACATTCTCTGGAGGGTCCTTAAATAAACAGGACTCCTCAGAACAGCTCTATGCATGACTTGCCTCAGGCGATGTAGAGATTCAGTTTCAAAATGGGAAGCATTTCTAGAAGGGACACACTGTGTCACCTCTGCACCCGGCAAACACTTAATAATGCATGCATTACTATGCAAGTGCTCTTTCAGCAACGCAAGGAGATGAGGAGCCACATTCTTCCTGCAGTTTTGTCGATTTCCGAACTGATATCACTCGGAAATTAAAACTTAATAAAAACAAGCACTGACGAAGCCAACAGTTATGCATTTGTGTTTCAAATGAACAGGCTTCTATGTTAAACGGACCAACATATGATACATGTAACTATGGCGGTATCTGCGCATAGAAACGGACAGAATTTATTCTTGCTTTGCGGTCCCCACCCAAAATGCATACTCATCAGGCCAGCCTAATCACATTGCTTTTATCAACTTCTTCAAAGCTGGGTGTGATACACTGCTACCAATTTACCCACACGCAATGCTCAAAGGCAAACCTCAACTAGACAAACTGTACTATGTGCATGTGAAATAACAGCAATATTCGTATGCTATACACATTTCACAATAAACTAATTACATATTATTAAACCATCCACTAACTGCCATATGCTGTGCAAAAGAATTCCAAGGCAGCTCACTGGATTTCGCTGTAGAGTTTTCGGCCAAAACCTCAATATTATTGCAATAAATAGAATAAAATGTTTCTTTGGTATACTTGGACCACAATTTTTTTTCGTTCCCTGGTGCCTCAGATACTTCATTGACTCTATTGGCAATAGCAGGGGGACAAAAAGGCGGTACGCTCAAAAGTGACCAATCTTGGTCAAGTTTGCCAGGCAGCCCTTGGATAGCGGTGCATCGTATTCCGGGTCAGTGACAACACGGAGACTTGACTTAAGCCTGCATCTGAGAAGTGACTGGTTGCAGTCAATAATTTTTTGTGCTGTGGGATGCCTAGCTCAGTTGAGTCAAAAGTAAGATTCTGTGGGGAAACTTCAAATGACTGGATCTTTTGGATCTGTAATTCATGGCTAGAAAATACTTTCATCAGTGTATCCCTACTCGCCTGGAAAATGTTACAGAAAGTTTGAGAGCAAAGGGCACCCGAGTTCCCTTAGCAGGCTCGTAGGAGCTCACGGGGTTGGAAAACAAGCTACCATTTGCTGAACCTCACAGTCACACCTAGTACAGGTCATGTGCCACCATCCTCATCCAAGACCCATTTCTAAATGACTGGAGTGTCTTCAGAAAATATAACAGATAATGGGCTCACGTTTATTACCAACAAGATGGAGGGTATCTAATGTGTGGCCAGAGGGGGGAGAGCGCTTGTGCGTGGATGTGAAGGAAGAGTGGCAAAGTGCAGGGAACTAGGCTCACCAAAAAGTCAGGCTGTTCACGGGTTCTCACCTGCATGTTGTCATAGTCATTTTGATCTCCTGGATCTACTACTCCAAAGCAAACTCCACAGGTCAATACTCAGGCTGGTGTCTCTGGGTTGGGCAAGCATGCATTTGCTCCAAAGAGATTGCCTTCCAGTCAGAAGTCGCAGCATGTACTAGTGCATCCCGCTAAGGGGAATCTAGGCCAATCATAACTAACTACATTCTCACCACACAGTGTGGTGTGAATTTTAAGAGAGGAGTCTTTTTTGGGAAGTTTTATATAACGCAAACTCGACCGGAACGTATCTGAGCACTTTACACGAGCAGCACGGGGAAATTAAGTAATTTACCCAGAATCAAAGGATGTTGAGCGTCCCTGTGAGACTTGGACCCGGTACCCCAGCTTAGAGGACGACCTCACCTCTTTAAATATAGCAAAAAACGCTACACCCTCACTTACAAACTCCCACCGACTAAGCAGTCATTCCAAAGCCAGGCCAACAGGCTTGGGGTGTGGGACTCTTCAGCCAGGTAAAGTCTACAGCTACACCTCATAGCAAGCATGAGCTAGTACCGCTGGGATCTACAGGAAGGGAGAACAAGTTTAGCATCTTAGACAGCAGGTAGCATGGTTTAGAGTTCTAAGCCATGCTATCAAGCAAAATGGTCCCAATATATGGCCAAGTGAATCTACATGTTGTTAGGGCTAGTATGAAAGTACAGGCTCTCGAAGTCGCTGAATTAAGACTAGGCCAAAAGCTGGTGCCCAGGGTATCTGGAAGAATTTAGTACAGAGAAGAACCTGAAAATTGAGTTCTAAAGGAAGATGGAGATCCTAGTAGATCAGATAATCCAAGCACAGACTACGGGGGGCTCCACTCAATGGGCATAGAAGAAAATAGAGTGAAAAACAACTCTGTCACTCTTTAGAGGGTTTCTAAAACTATCAGATGGGCTACCCATAACCAATTTATAGACATGTGCCTCATGAAGGGAGGTTGGAGGGGCGAAATAGGTATGAAACAGAGCAACACTTAAAAAGACTACTTCGTAAAGGAGAGGGCACGGTGATTACAGACCGAAATGTACAAAACATACATCAACAATTATGTCAAATTCTGAAAGGCCTGGTCCAAATGGTACATTTTAAATGATCATATAAAAAAATTGAAATAGTCCACCTTTGAGTTGGGAAAACCACCACAAACACTGAGATGTTCAGAATGAAGTTATTGTCTAGGTATAAATGTGCCCTCTTTCCAAAATGTTGTACTTGCTAGACTCCAAATCACCCTACGTCCGCTTCACACTTTTTATATTCTGCTATTTCAGCTGCAGAAATACAATTTCAGGCACCCTTAGAATGTCTTGCCGATTCTCACACAGTATCACTTAGAAATGTAACATATTATTAACAGCCAAAAAAAGTTACCGGCTAAGTATATGATTTAGGCAGCAAAATGGTTATTGGGTAAGTACGTTTTATCCCCGATTCAGTATAATACTGATAGGGGAAATAATCCAATTTGTAAGGCTGAAATATTACTTTTGATATTGCAAACACATAAATGCACACTTTCCTGGCAAAAACCTCAGCAATACCATTGGATTTTGGTGTCTGTACACTTGTAACTGAATTATAAATCATACCTTTGTAAGTTGTTCAATAAAATTTGGCCTGTTTTACATTTTTTTACATTCACATACTTTTTAAAATTTTAAGTAGAGTAGGCCTCTTGACTCGTCAAAATAGGGTAGTGCATGTTTTGGTAAAGATTTGCATTGAAATATGTAAACAGCTAACAAAACTTATTCGGGTTAGTAAAACCTTCTAAAAAAAACCTGTAGATTGTTATCTTATTAATCTATTACGAAATCCTTTTTAGCAATTTAAAACTATAAAAAACAATGTGCACCTCTATGAAAACACTGTACGCTGGCATGGCGGCACGGGGACATATTGTAAACAAACTCAGTTCATATTTGTGAGATGTTGGTCTGTATGGTGGGATAGTGTTTGTTGCAAGTAACAATTTGCTTAGCACTGCAATTATTCACTGCATCGTTTCTTGCCTTAGAGTTTAGCCAATCACTAAAATGATCCAATTTATTTTATCCACTATTACCTACTGCAGCATTTTATGAAATATTCAAGAAATTAAAAGGTCTGCTCAACGGGAAGAATATCCACGGAAGGCCATTAACTCATTGTTACATTAGCTCTCTCTCTTGGGCAGCCAGTCAATCTTCACTGCAATCATAACCGGAAGATCTATAGTCTGAAAGCTTATCGCTGTCCTGGCTGTTTACATTGTCTGGCTAAAACAGTGTCTTATTGCCGGGCCTGAACCGTTTCCAATATATGTTGCATTTCCACTGTCCTCTCCAACGAGTAAAGCTGGGCATCAGATGCCAGAGAGATGGAGGTAAATCGGCAAAAAACATTGAAGGCAGTCTCTTGCAATAAAGGGGTTGCAAGCTAGAGCACTAAAGAGAGGTGACCAAAAAAAAAATCAGTAGATGATGCAAAGGATTATACAAGGAAAACTCAGATGGCACCATAGGCGGACCATAGACTAATGGTTAACAGTGATATGCTTTTAAACCACTTGTCACTATGAAAATATAACACCTGCAGACATCGGTCTGGCTTGGTTTGCCACCGCAACTAGATTCCACAGGCATGAAGTAATTACACCAGTACACACGGTGAGACATCAAACTAAAAAGCTAATCCTGCTGAAACAACATTAGTGGGGCTACCATCTTTAGGACATCAGCCATCTTAAAGATACACTCATGAGACCTACACCAATAGTTCTACTGCACACATTATTCCCATTCTAAGGGAAACACATCTTCATGCCGTGTTACCATACATATTTCAGTAGTATCTTGTGAGCAGTAACTCTTGCCCTGTCTTCTGTGAGCAGCTCAAGGCCACTTGGTGTGGGGGAACACAGCAAATTATTAATATATTGAATGGTGTTAACTTGCCGAGTCCTGAAGTTCCGGAAACTACTGAAGAATCTTAATATTTGTGCAATAAATAAATAAGTATCGAGCATTACATCAGCATCGGATATTGTATAACCCACAGAATATTATATCAGCCCATGTTAAATACACAAACATTTTTTCAACTACGCAACATAAGAAAAATGTCCACCACTCAGATCAGTGTGATGCACACTAGTACACGTACCAAAACTATATCTATGCACCACCCAGACACAAGCACTTTCAAGTTGGTCATTCGGTTGTCTTTTGTGTGCACTAGTTTGACGCTGAATGTACAACTGATTGAGGTTGAAGCACGAACATTTAGCGCAGAATTCCTGGAATTTTTTTAAAGGTAAATTTGGTATGTGTGATGCAACTCTGTCCTGGGTACCAGAAGACACTTGGACTACAGACTAGGAGCTCCTATCTCTTCAACTCCATTTCAGCCACTCGCATGTTATGTGACTTCATTTGCATATGAAATCGCAGTGCCTTTCAGTAGTCCAGGACGGGATATGACTTTATAAACATTTCCATTGCAGCTCGGGGTCAAATTCGGTTCAGTGGTCATTTCTGGGTAAACGCTGCAGTGAATTTAATGGTGCCGAGCTGCTCGTTTGGATTCTCCGATTTAGGAGAAGGTCCTCTACTATACAGGACATCGACAACAGCTCTGCTTTATAGAAAGTGTAGGGAAATCTACCTTATGGAAGGTACCAATACACAACTCCACTGTAACATATGTGCAGGCCAAGGTGCCACCACAACAATGCTACCATGACAAAAACCTTCACCAACCTTGAATCATTTCTAGCCAAACGTGGCAAACTTGAAAATAGTAGTACGTTATGCTTGTTGATTCATGGTAAAATGATACATGTTAACATGATACACATCTTGTGTACTTTGACTAAATGCATTTTAAGTTTCTCCCGCACGTATTTCCATTTAATTCTAGCAGAAACATTGCAACCTCATATTTGCATCTAGTCTGATAGTGCTGTTATATCCTAGCCCAAATATCTTAAGCTCTCTTTTCTCGGCCCTTGACCTTCAAGGTGAACAGTTTATCTAGCAGCCTCATACGTTATAGAAAGAACGCCAAATAAGTGCTGCAGTGGTGTTTCCCTTCAGAAAATAAGCTTGACCAGCACAAGCAAACTTTCTAATATAGAGCACAGCAGGTGCTGCTAAGCACTCTGCACAAAACCCTGACCCATGCACTCGTTTTTACTAATGAGATTAGCATTAAAGTTGGACATACTATCAACTAAAATGAAAACTTAGCATCTATGTAGGTTACGGTTTGATTAAGACTATGATAACAAATGTCCTCTGCTGACAATAAAAGTTGACAATAAAAGTTATCCCACCCAGCCATATTTTCATTTATCTGTGAAGTTGGCTTTGTTTGAGGTCACCAACAGGCGTAACTGAAAATTTAGTGTAGCTCAGAACCACCCTTGGTGTACCCTGAGAAAGAGCAAATCAGAAACTGGTTTCCCACAGAGAAACAAGGACATCCCACCACCCACGTTTCCTTGTCTAATGCCATGGCAGGCCCAGAAAGCAATACATTTGCCACCAGAGAGGAATCCTGGGCAGTGTACTTGCCTGGTGTAATGTAGAGACCGATCATTATTAGACATTTGGGAGCAGGGGATGCCTACTATATACAGCAAACTCTATGGGAAAGGACAACCACAACAAACATGGCTAGTTGTATTTTTAAACTCTTAAGATGAATGTGAACTGATTGGCTGTAGCTGCTGTCAGAATATTCAGGCCCACTCCAAAAATTGTAAGCATTATATCTCTGCAGACCTGTAACGACCTGGTATGGTGGTTCCAGAATGTAGTGCCATGGGCTAAAACGTCTGACGGCGAGGTTAAAACTGATGCTTAGCTGAGGCTAGCCTAAGCTAAGCCACATTACTGAAGATGTGTCTAACTCTTTGCTACTGCAGACCATGTCTGCGTGGAAAACACAAGCACGCCCACCTCATACCCACTAATGATGGAGGGCTGGCTGCCGAAGGACAACAATTATTTGCATCTCCTTGCAACATTTAGAATGCACATTGAAGTTTAACACTACTAAATTATACAGTTGCTCAAAGGGAATCAAATGCAACAAAAGCCCCATAATAAAATACACAGGAAGTACAATGTAGAAGCAACTTTACACAACAAGGTTACTGTTTTCTATAATGATGGGACGCAAGTTAACTCGATACGGCATGCTATTAACATGAATGAAGTATGGTGTCAAACATAACCATTTATAAAACAACATTATAGCCTGAAGCACTGTAAAAATGTGATGGAAGTTTTCTGTCTGTACAAATCTGCCACAATGGCCACATAAATCCACCCTTTTCTGTGTAATTTGGAGATTTAAACAAAAGAACAAGTTACGTAATATTGGTGACATTCTTTCTGGAGGATACTCTAACTGCAGATTACTTATCTTTAGAATATCCTTAGGCAGCAGACTGGATCCAGCGAATTTTACATCAGTGCTCCCACCCATTGTTAAATGGTGCCACTATGACTCTACACCACCCTGGAAGTGACAGAGTGGAGCCGCATGTAAGGGCTATCCTAGCATGCAGACGTCCGTTCATTTCTCCCCATACATTTCAATGCAGATCCGCAGTTCTGTTTCAACCTTTGGTAGCTTTCAGACAACTTCAAAATTTAACCCAAACTGTGTGCCAAGGAAATTGTCTACCTCAAAAATGAAAAGCTTCAAGTCGAAGTTGTATGATAAGTAGGTCCCTCAAGCATCAGAAGGCAATCCAGGAGTAAAAGTGAAATTAAAACTGTTCTTCATAGAACATAAGAGGGCACCGTGGTCGACACACAAGTCCCACTCCACGCCGTGAGGCTGGTCAGAATCTCATTCACAGACCTAGTCCTGTGTAA
Source organism: Lissotriton helveticus (assembly GCF_964261635.1). Taxonomy (NCBI): domain Eukaryota; kingdom Metazoa; phylum Chordata; class Amphibia; order Caudata; family Salamandridae; genus Lissotriton; species Lissotriton helveticus. The sequence continues at coordinate 1,983,033,452 of NC_136061.1, forward strand.
AGGCCCATTCTTGCGAAAGTCTTCCTTTATATGTCTAAAACGTGCAAGAAGGCTACCTGGGCATCATCCTCATCCCCCACTTGATATGGCAAATAGGACCACCTGTGCTAGTTGAAAGGTAACACCCAAGCATCTTCAGCCTCTAATGTGGCTCTGGTTCCACTATACACCACATTTTCCGAGCTGTCATCGACCACGCAGCAGAACGTGGCCTTCAAAATTGACATGATGGAGCTATTCAGACGCTTCCAGTTCCCGGTCGCTCCTTCAGGCCCCACTGAACCGCCAGAGGTTCCAACTGGACTTCTACCAGCGGGCACCGACAGACCCCTTGGGTCCGTCCCTATGACTAAAGCATGTACAACCAGTAAATCTAAAAATGAAAACAAGTTTTGGAATACCCATGGGAATGACCAACTAAATGAGGCACATGTTTTAATACACAAATTGTGTAATAGTAGGGTTATTTCCTGCTAATTGCAACACAGTAAGTATTTTATTAAGGGAAGTAAAAATGACAGTTGATAAAATGGTGCTCTGTGCCTCCATGCAAGTTCAGATTTATTTTTGGTGAATAGCATGTTGAACAGGATCTGCGGAAGGCACCTAGACCTCTTTTTTTTACATATTTCATAATACTATAATTTGTGTACAAGTGTGCTAAAATGTCAAAAACATACCAAACATTAGTGACACACAGTGGCGCATAACTTAATTGCATAATATGGCCTTCCATGGAGAATAATTTAGTGAATATTGCCACACACCTCGAGCCCTTTACTGCTGCAGGATTCTAGTTTGCACACCATGTTACAGAAGCATTGTGGACGACCATGTGGGCACCTAACACCATATTGTTTTCATGTGTAAAGCTAACGCTACCTGAAATTGAGAACAGACTGGTTATGAAGTAAGATGTAGCACCTGACCCAGCGTGGAACAACAGTAAAAAAAACTCGACTGCACCTAAACGTGCGCAACTCCTAATCGAAAAAAAAAAAAGATAACGAGGAGGCCTCCGTTTTGTACGGTGTTATAACGTTAGATCTGGCATGGGGAGGCTTAACGAAGGCACGAAAATAGGATGTGAAGATAATTTCAATGCTTTTAAAGAAGACATGGATTTGAGAGAGCCTGCGTAAGAAAAAGTGCAAGCATTCGGAAAAGGGCCACGCCTGGGCCAGGGGATTATTGCTCGGAAAGCATAACACATTAGTAGACAGTATGGGCAGCCGCCAGGCAGAGAAGCAACAGACGCAGCCCTTGCTCAGAGGGCATGAACATGCCTGTGGTCTGACAGACATTCTACAGTACAGATGGCAAGAATGGCAGCACAGAGAAGACGGCCTCAAGCTGACGACCTTGGAACTGGGAAGCACACGATATTGTGCGTGTTGTTGCTGCTTGCACTTCACGTATGTGTCGCGAACTGAATAGTCTCCAGGCGCGGCCTTTTTGCACCTTGATAAGAGAGAACGAGAAGCTACGCCATGTTGGAGAGCGAGCAATGGGAAGGGAGTGACAACGTTTTCTGCGTGCTCGCGAGAGAAAGAGGAACCAGTGACAAAGAAGGCGGGGCATGTTCTGTCAGAATTAGAGCGAGGAACCGGTGCTGGTCAGAGGGCCAGAGATAAAGGCCCGGGAGAGGGGTTGGGGTGGGGGTGTTGGAGGATTCACCGGCAGTGCATGAGAAAGAAAGTGTGGGTGAGCCAGGATAGAGGGGAAAGCACGGACTAGGAGAGAAACAGCAAGTGACAAATATAAGGGAAGTAAGGCGAGAATCAGAGAGAAGGGGCGGTGAGCAGTGCATGCGAGGGGTAGCAGGGCTAGAAAGAGGCGAAGAAGAGAAAGGAGCAGGCCCGGCTACAGGAATTTTTATTTAGGTGGGCCAAGGGTGCATTTCGGTGGGCCACTGGGGCTCGATTTGTCGCATATACTTCTGAGCATGTCTGCTTCAGGGCCCTCCTTTAACTCGTCTTAGTCTTGCAAGGCCCAGTAAAATGCACTCTTTTCCAAATCTCTTTCTAAATGTTATCACTCTCAAAAAGTCTTTTTTCCATGTAATGTTCCTTTGATGGGAAGAGGAGGTTTCTGAGGTGGGAGTATCAGGCAAGTGACACTTCTCGAGCTCCCTCTGTGTGAGCCTTCAGGGAGAATCCCTCTTCATTACTACCTCCACCTGACCCCAGACTCTGCAACACACTCCCTTACAGGCTTGAATATCCACTACTCCTCTCCAGTGCACCTTATCTCACAGCTGACCTTGGGCCCCAGCCCCATATCAGGCACCATCGGGCTCCACTTTAATTTTGCCCGGTAAAAACATTAGAAAAACCACCTTCAAACTTAAAACATTGAATAGAACAGTAAATATAATTAGCACACACTTTAAAGTATGTTCCACAGTAGCCCTTATGACCCTAATTAAACAAAAACAGAAAGGATTTAACGCTGATGAAAAAGTCTTTTTTTGGAGCCACACCAATAACCTCTTTCTCCGTAAATACCTTTACTACCACCTTCCAACAGTGCCCCTCATCCCTCCATTACCCCCCCTATTGACCTCTTCCTCGGATTTCCTCACTGCCTCACGCCACAAGTGCCCCTCATATCTCCATAGCCCCTCCCCCTCATGACCTCCTCCTCGGAGACCAGTACCCCATATCTCTCTGTAGCCCTTCCCCCTCATGACCTCCTCGTCTGACTCCCTCACTACCACCTTCCACCAGTGCCCCTCATCTCTCCCTAGCTCCCACTCCACACCATGACCTCTTCCTCGGATTCCCTCACTGTCCTCCTCCACCAGTGCCTCTCATCGCTCCATAGCCCCTCCCACTACCTCCTCCTCGGATTCCCTTACTGCCACCCTCCAACAGTGCCCCTCATCTTTACGTAGCCCCTCTCTCATATGTATTTCATTTGTTGTATAGCGCTACTCATATCAGTGTAGTGTGTCAGTACTTTACATCACACACACATTATACAGAGACAATCAATCATACAAGTATGTAAATCAGCCTATAGGGAATGTCACATAAGCCAATGAGGATTACAAGGTGTATAAATCACGTCACCCATACTGGTGGGCAGTATATTTTAAGGGTTTGGTATGGGGAAACACAACCTTAGGTTTTAAAGAGTATTCCATGGGGGTCAGCTTTACTGATAAAAATGTATATCTGCCCAAACATACTCATTTTAGCAACATTAGAATAATGAAAGACTGAGGAAGTTCTAACTATATCACAAAAAAAAGCGAAGTTCTAACTATACCATTCATGTTTGTAGGCTGCTCTTCAATGACAGTTCATAGGTCACTGTCGTATGATACGATTGTAACTTCTGAACTCCAAGTAACACAAGGATCTCTGTGACAAAGGCAGTAACCCACTGAGCTATCCACATAAAATAGTTCATCTGCATTTAAAAACTACTAACAGACAAATGATTGCTCTCCAGCAGGATCATTAATCACCAGCGTTATCTGGGCATTTTGTATTGTCTTATTGTTGTCCTGCATTGGCCACAATAATGATAAAAACGGTTTAAATTAAGCACACACGAAGTATGTGTCCTGCTGGGCCTGTGCAGATTTAAGAAAAAAAAAAAGAGGTAGTAACACATTCTGTTACCTACCCCATTAGTCAAACTTTGTGTCACAGCCTGATGTGATAAGCCGCTGCAGGGGTAGGAAAGGTGACTAAGAATAAACAAACTTCTTTTCTCCTGTGCTGCGCAGAAAAAGAAATATCAACGCAGCAGGACAGTAGGCAAAGGTTACCAAAGGTTACCATCGTCAAAGAAAGGATTTGTCACCTTTCGCCATGCAGAGATGAAGTGAAGGGGTGAAAAAATAAACAAAGCCTTGTTAACATGTTAATGGTCTTTAAAGACCTGTGAAGTGGGGGGCTGCGATAATCTCTAAAACGGTCTCTGTGTGCGTGCCCGGGAATCTGTCTCGGCCCGAGCTGACAAACACGACCTGAGCGTTGCACACCTGCCTTCCAGCCCTCACTGCTGAGGGCCAAGGCTCCTGTTTGGGTGGGCCAAGCTCATGTTCGGGTGGGCCTGGCCCACCCGGCACACCCACTAGAACCGGGCCTGGAAAGGAGACAACCACCATAGGTTGGCACTAACATAGGAACCATGGTAACGATAGCAAGAGTGGGCAGGATCTCACAGAAAGCTGCATTAAGGTCAAAGGACACAATATTGAGCATAAAGAGAACATAAGAGCAAAAGAAAAATCATGATGGAAGAATCAAGAAAAGATTTGGGGAAGAAAAATAATCTGGAAAATTAATTAAAAAGTGGGATAAATAGAGAGAAAGGGAGGGAGAATAATAGGGATACAATGGGAGACAATGAAGAGAAAAGAGAAGGAAAAATGGAGAAAAAGCAATAAAGAGAGGAAGATATAAGAAAGAGGAAGACCAAATGAGGTAGAAAAATAACCAGGGACTAACAGAGGGACCACTCCCTTTCTCACAACGGGCCATGTGTCGACCCAGTCTTCTCAAATATTCCCTAAATAATCTCCATGGACACACCTGCTCCCACCTTGACTGACTGTTCAGCAGTGAGATTCTCTATTACTTATATTAGGCCAAATCTTTCTCTCGCTACTTCCACCCACATCACAAACTCCTAAGGGACTATACTAGAGTAATTTCCAGTGTCATTTCCAGTGTCGTTCTATCATCTTCCCATTCCCCTCCCTTCCTACGAGACTGACCCCAATGTCCCTGTCATCAACTTCAACAATGAGATGCTTGAGATAGTGGCCATTTCTGCTCCTCTTTGTCTCCCCAAAAACAAACGACAATCGCTGTCAGCCCATTTTTAAATGAAGAGCTATGCATAACGCTGAAATGCAAATGGCAATCCAGGAATATTACTGAAGACAAAAAAGAGCTATATAACAGCTTCTTGTTTACACCACAAGTTAATCTGCTCTACTAGACAAATATACTTTACATAAAATCAATACAGTGAACAACTTATCTGAAGAGACGTTCAAAATGTTACACGCTCTAATTCATGGCACATTCCCAATAGTTTCTTGGCTCTCAGACTATTTACTATATCCAATCTTCTGCTTGGCTCTCAGACTATTTACTATACCCAATCTTATTTGCCAGGAAAACTGGCATCTACTTCTCCTTTTCTTCAGTACTCCAGATCCCTTAGAACAGTTTCATCTCAATCAGCTACTGCTCGAACAGCCAGGTCTTGAGAAATCTCCTGAAGGTCAGCAGGTTCTGGGTCTGACACAGCTGTGTGGGGAGGGTGTTCCAAGTCTTGGTGGCGAGGTAGGAGAAGAATCTGCCGCCGGTGGAGGTCTTGTGGATGCATGGGACGGTGGCGAGGGCGGCCGAGCGCAGCTGGCGGTTAGGGGTGTAGAAGGTGAGAAGTTTGTTGAGGTATGCTGGTCCTGCGTTGTGGAGTGCTTTGTGGGCATGGGTGAGGACCTTGAAGGTGATCCTCTTGTTGACTAAGAGCCAGTGCAGGTCTTTCAGGTGGGTGGAGATGTGGGTGAGGCAGGGTATGTCGAGGATGAGGTGCGCGGAGGTGTTCTGAATGCGTTGGAGTCTCTCTTGGAGTTTGCCCATGGTTCGTGCGTAGAGGGCGTTGCCGTAGTCCAGTCTGCTGCTGACGAGGGCCTGTGTAACTGTCCCTCTGGTTCCAGTGGTGATCCATCTGTAGATCTTGTGGAGCATGGGGAGGTGTTGAAGCAGGAGGAGGAGCCTGCGTTGACTTGCTGGGTCATTGAGAGCGATGAGTCCAGGATGACCCCGAGGTTGCATGCGTGGTCAGTGGGTGTGGGTCCCAGGGCGGCAGGTCACCAGGAGTCGTCCCAGGCAGAGAGGGTGGAACAGAGGATGAGGACTTCTGTCTTGTCCGAGTTAAGTTGCAGGCGGCTTGTCTGCATCCAGCTGGCGACAGCCTTCATGGAGGTCGATTTTGGCGGTGGCAGGGTTTTTGGTAAGTGAGAGAATCAGTTGAGTGTCGGCGTAGGAGAGGATGTTGAGGTTGTGCGAGCGGACGATGTTGGCGAGCTGTGCCATGTAGACGTTGAAAAGGGTGGGGCTGAATGATGAGCCTTGGGGCAAATTAGAGTACAAGAATACCCTTTATATGGGAATTACATCTAGTCTCATGACTCAGGTTCAGAGGACACACAACACCGCAGCCAGAGCTATCTTCAATCTGCCCTATCATGCACACATCTCCCCTGTTTTGAACTACCATTACTGGCTCCCTTTCTGGAAAACAACCACCTTCTAATCAGTTCGCCTTATCCACTAAATTGACCTATGGTTCTGGTCTGAGCTACTTTCAAAAATGTATCTGTGGATATCGCCCCGCCAACCTTTGGCAATCTGCTAAGAGTTTTCTCTTATGTGTTCCCCTCAATTAATGGCTCCTGCTGCGGGGGAACATTCTTCTATTTCTGTTAACAAAAGCTCTGGAACACTCTTCCCCCACATTAAGTATGGCAGGAAAACTTCTGCTTTCAAAAGAAACTGAAGATCTGGCTTTTCACATCCACCTAATCCAGTCTCCTGACAGTATTGATATCAAATCAAATAAGCTTTATTCGGTTTTTAAGTTTAAAACCATGAAAGCAACAAAGAAAAATACATACATACATAAATAACTCAACAATTCGTTACAAAGTTAAAAGAAAACCATCTATTTAAAATAAGCTAAAAACGAGTCAAGTAATCAGAGTAATACGCGGAATGCACACAATCCCCTTTCACCAGATATTATAATTCAGTTGTTGGGGGCTAGGATAAAAGTCATGCAAATCCCAGATACAGATGGGACCATCTCTAAATTTGGGCTGAGAAGATCGTAAGAAAGGGGCAATGTTCCTGTGTTTGAATTTAATTAATATCAAATCCCCCGGGATATCTTTAGGCAACCTGCCTAGCCATCCCACCCTCCTCACGCTCAAAATTCCGCCATCTAGGGTAGGTGGTAACGGTCTATTATTTTGGAGCCAAAAGATGGCTTTACACAGCAGATCCTGGTGTGTTTCCAATTTGCCCCGTTTAAGTACAGGGACCCCAGAAAGAACCGTCACGTATGGGGCGGCTTCAGGTGGTAAATTAATGTTATGCCTCCCTTCTTGAATAATTCTAGGAGTTGTGTGAGGAACATATTCAGGTTTAGAGGTAACATTGCGGCCACTTGGAGTTGGTGTGGTACGAGGGGAATCAATAGTTTGAGCTTTCCTGCTTTCAACTGTCTTAGCCTTTTCAAGGTTGGTAGAGAAAGCAGGACATGTAGGTATAGCAGAGTTTTCAGGCACTGGACAAATCCTTTTAACAGTTTTTTCGATACTGGACAACCTGTCCCCCAGGTCGTTGATTTTAGTGGCCAGAGGTGATAATGCAGAGTTTAACATTCGTTCGATTAGAGCCAATAGGGTCAATTGGAGGGGCGACACAGAGTCATTGGTTGTAGTCTCAGCCTTATCCGTCATTGATAACGTAGGATTGGAGGGGGATAAAGAGGGGCTACAGCACATTCGATCGATAATAGCCTCATCATGTTTCCTTTCACTGGTTGAACCCCGGGACAGTATGTTGGCCTGAAGAAGGATTTTTTGGGGAGATGAAGGTACATCCTGGGGAGTGCAATTTATTTGGTCAATGTCTCTTCCCACTATGGGGGGGGTTGATAACTCCGGTGAATAGTTTGTGCCACACAGGGCATTCAACTCCTCCCAGATGGACATAATTATGAAATAGCAGAAATCCAGGAAACAATTATAGAATAGTCAAAACGGGAAAATAAGAAGATGTAAAGTATCTGTACCTCCTCCCTCGGTGGGGTCAAGTGGGGAGGCCCGTCCCGTCCTCCTCGGTCCTCAGAAGGCCACAGAGGGCCCGCCCTTTGCCCGGGCTTAGCCCGGCGCCGACCCGCGCGCGATCCCGCGATGCGGGGGCTGTTGTCCTTTTCAGGCGCCTCCTGGCGCGATAATCCCGTGTCCGGCGAGAAGCTGGGGCGTCTGGGGATTGTAGTTCCCACCCCTCGCGCTCCTGCCGCTGATGTACTTGCGGCGGCGAGGGGGAACTAACAGGAAGAAATGCCCCCCGGTGTAGGTGAGCCCACTTATCAGATCAGGCCCCCGGTGCTACTCCTCAGGCCCCCGGTGCTGCTCCTGTATTGATCTCATCTGAAGGCCTTCTGTAATATGACACCCTTCTTTGGATACCAGAGGGCTTTACAAGCTTAAGTAACATTGTAGGCTCAGGATTCAGCCAATGGAAAGAGGTGTAGACAGAAAGCAGTATGAAGAGAAATGAGTAGAGATAGGCATGGAGAAACAATTTATAGAACTCAAGCACTAGGCAGGTCAGTAAACTGATTGTTCACCGCTGACAAATGTAGTGTGTTCTGGATGACACAATTTTGAATACTGACATGGTTGAATCAGCATTCCATCCTTCAAAGATCTCTTAACTGAATGATATAAGTTGGCTAATATCAGCATTTATTCTATAAAGTACACGGACACTGGCACAAGTATTGTATAGAGCGCACCAAAGTAGTTGATATTCGACACAGCAAGACGTGAACAAGCCAGTGTCGATGGCACATGATAGCCAGACTTGTCTCTTAGTTCTGGGCAGTTCATGAAGGTTTCAAAGCTCATTTTTAGAAAGTATCTCTTCTAATAAATGGCACCCGATTAAGTGATATAATCATATATATATATATATATATATATATATATATATATATATACACATATATATACACATATATATACACATATATATACACATATATATACACTTAAGTGACACGCTTCTGTGCATTAAAGAAATACTTTTTTTTTTGTTTTGATGACTATTTTATTTTTAAAGAAGGTTTGCTGGATGTATTGCAAAAAAAATATTTTGATGGCTTCGCTGGTACTCTGACTCTTACAATCAAGACAGACTCTTGGCTCGGCTTCCTGGCCTGTCCACCTCTAGCTCAGAGCATCGTAAAATGTCAGCTACTTCAGGGCTTATTGATGTGCTCTCTTTAACAGATGATGCTACACACCCTCCTTTGTCGTTTGCCCCACTGGCTTCATTGCACCAAGCTAAAGACTGCTGGTATGGGTTAGCCACTGCATTATGCAAAGACTATGCAGCAGGCCATTTCAGACCCAGGGTGACATAGAAGGGACAGAATCCTAGTGTTGCTCCTCCACTAGGGTGGTAGCTGTGCACATGGGCCCACCATGGGTGGAAAGGGCCAGCACCCCTCTGTTTCACTGCCATGGACCTCAGGAGGCCATCCCGCCTAACCTCTTATTTGCAAGTATTCAGTAGCTTCAATCTGACAGCATGCTATACCTGCAGGCGGCAACTCAAATGTGCCTTGTAACAACTTGTGAACAAGATTAAACTTACAACAGTACTCTGGTCCCATCAGGCGCGCAAAAACCATAGGGCTAAAAGGGCTTCAATACCTGTGGTAGTGTGAGACTGCATTTCATGAAAAGGAATATAACGTAGGGTTGCCAAAAGAAAAATGCTAGCCATTTGTTGTTAAAAGAGCCTGCAAAGACCTAGTCTTGACACTAAATAGGTTAATAAATAAAAAAGTATGTATTTTTTTGTAATGTGACTTTTCTGTCTTTGTTCCATTTAATTATCAGTCATGGATCATTCAGGCAGCCCTACAACACAATTAAAAGTGCTTTGTATTTATATTAGCTGTTCGAAGTATGCACAGATAAGTGCTGAAAATACGGCTTTAGGTGACTGCTTATTTTTGTACCGTCTGGCACATCAAAATAACAAGCTGGCAACCCTAATCATGAGACTGAAGTTTGTTGCAGGATCAGCACTCCACCCTCGATCGCAGATTAATGCAATAAAAGCAATAGTTTAACTTGTATCTGAAACCCTAAGTTGTCGTCAATAACCCCTTCACTGCGGCGGCTATTCCGCTGCAGTGCTAAGGGGGCGCTCCGTCACCAGCCGCGGTTGCGCTGTGCTCATGACGGAGCGGTTCCGTCACGGCCCGCCCGCTCCATGGAACGCTCAGCGCAGGCGCGGAATCCGCGCAGGCGTGCAGAGCGGGCCGTGACGGAACCGCTCAGTCATCAGCACAGCGTGACCGCAGCTGATGACGGAGTGGTTCCGTCACCAGCAGGGGATGGGATAACAAGCTGACTTACTTCAAGTGTCTGGGAATGCACCCTGCAGTCAGACAACTCACTCCTCATTCTCGCCCTTCATTTTCACGCTCACCCTGCACTCACAGCGATCACAATGCACTCACACCATTCACCTGCTCACCCTGCACTCAGTGATCACTCTGCACTCACAATGCACTTGCACTGTTCACCCTGCAGTGACACGAGCACACTACTCACCCTGCAACCATGCGACACTTCACCCACCTGTCCCCCTCACTGCTCAAACTGCAGTCTCACTCAAACAAGCCCATCACTAACCATGCATTAATTTGTCCCACTTTGCACTTACATCCACACCCAAATTCATATGGTCACCTCACTCACCCTGCAGTCACACCTTACCCTACACTCACACTGTGAAATCGCTCGGCGTGCACTCACAGGGGCACTCCTGCCACCCTCAGTACAGTATAAAGAACATGTGCCATGCAGATCACAGAATTGAGTGCGAGTAAACTATGAGTAGCACAATAAAAAAATGAAATGTTTGTCAGAAAGCTGCTATAGAGAGTGGTAGTGCCAAAAAAGACTGCTGCACCGTGTGCGGCCAGTGCTAGGGCCAACGCTGGCTGGGAGCAGTAGCCCCCCACACAACCCAAACACCCACCCACCTCGGAAGTTCGGGTCTAGCTGCGCCCTGGGTCCCAGATTGGAGGCCGCAGCTGTTTCCCGCCAGGAACGCTGGCTGTTGGCAGACATCTTCCTTTGCAAGAGGTGCTGGGGGTGGTGGCGCAGCATCAGATGTACACTTACGTAAACACAGCCCCGGAGCAGAGCCAGCTCTTGAGCGCTACCTGACCTGCTTGCACAGGCCGAGGAGATAAAAGCCCGTCTTGCTCGAAGCTCCCCGCGTGATGCATGGGCTCAGCTCGAGTAATGCGGGGCGGGTTAAATTAGGTCACGCACTTCGACGTCACCCGATGTAACTCAAGCCAAATGTCACAATTCTCAGGAGGCAAACAAAAACCGTGCTGATTCGGACTGTGCGCACAATACACTAGCAGAGGCCCACGTGCTACCTTGCAGGGCCGCCTCCTCTGCGTACCAGACGAGAACAAAAATATGATCGATCTTTGCACGAAGTGACATCCAAATCCAACCCGGGCAACTCTACAGTGAGCTCACAGGACGCATAATGCGCGTGCCACCAAACCCATAACATGGACACGCCACAATACCGGGAGACATGCAGAATTGCTCAAAGAGCATTACCAAGTGAATAAGTTCACCTTCGAGCAACGCGTTTTACCAGCACATGCGCTATACTCTTTCTTCTCCCCGACACCCGTCAACATAATCGGTATAAATAATTTTACCCTAGCTTTAATTTTCAGAACCGTAACAAACATACAAATTAAATAAATTATCATACAGACAGCCACTCTTGTCCACGCTCTCCAACTTAATTGTATTGCTCCAGGAGGAGAACCGGTTTGTGATAAGTGCATAACAGTTTGGCTTTGACCATGTACATCGTGCTGCTGTCTTATATCTACGTTCCAGCTTTAGAAATGCTACATACATACAGACACAACTAATAATTTACATATCAAAACAAAAGCGCGGTTACACGGTCAAATGGGAGAGCAAAATTATGTTCGTTTCAATAAAAGTGAAAACTTTAATCAGAGTAAATGGCCCAGTGAAAGTTCCATCTAGTTAGCATAAGGCAAAATGGAAGGCAAGGGTGTGGTTTGTAAGCAAGGGTCTGGGCATTTAATATGATATTTGTCACTGTATATTATACTACTTCAGTATAATAGCCCTTTTATTTTCTTGTAATGCCTCACAAAATCATTCCCTCCTGACCTGACATTTCTATATAAATGTAATCTCGCAATGTTATCTACGGAGAGTGTTTTCATAACAAAAATGTAATTTTAAAGACCAGCGGGGAACATTGCATTAAATATATGGTACCAGAACCCCATATCAGTGTTTTTTCAAACCAAGTTGACATTCACAACTCCAGATGTTAGATAAAAGAACACCAGCTGGCACTGCTCAATCTCCACACATGCAGCCACAGCGTTTGGGGATTCTGATCAAGGACCGGACCAACCTGCAGCGTCAGCAATTAACCCGGTGCAGAAGTGGTGGCCAATAACAGAGCACCAACATTTCATGTCCGATACTTCTCATCTTATCCAAGGGAAATCGGAATCAGCTATGATCTTCTCACAACTGTGGTATGATCCTCAACAGAAACAGAATCAGTTGAAAGAACAGCATCTGCTGCTTCTGTTCATGAAGGCAAATCCCAAATTCACCCCGGTCTCAAAAGGAGGAGTACATCTGTTGGGGCAGCTGGATCAACTGTGAAGGTTGTGACTGCTGGGACTGCTAAGTTCTGGACTAGCCTCTCAATTTTCTGCACTACTTAAGGAACTTCTTCTCAGGGTAGGCTACACCCAGAAAACCTTACTGTAGATCTGCTATTCATTAAGCATTTCAGAGGGGAAAGTCAGCTTTCAGGAGAATAGGTGTTTGCTATCAAGGGAAATCACCTTAGGAGTAGCTCAGTCATTTCCAGAAATGCCAGTGGAAGATATCTAAGCATGTCAGTGTAGTGCCACGGATCAAGCCATGGTGTTGATGGAACCCAGACCACAGAACATGATCTTTTTCAAATCATGCAAACCATCATTGACCCGTTTTATGAAAAAAAAAAAGATTCGTGTGGATTAGAACTGGCAACAGTCAATTAACAGTTACCATAGAGTGTGATCATACCAGCCAAGAAGGCATGTGGTGTTCACCCATCAATGTTGAACGAGAGAGGAGGTTGTTCGACTCAGATCATCGTATTTTGTACAGTCATAGTCCTTTATCAAGAATGGTAAGGCCACAGGAGTTGGACCGAAAGAGCTGTCCAACTAGTCGCATATCTGGGCCCAAGGAAGACATTCTGCCAGGTCAGCAAAACATGGCTTAGCTTTCTCCTTTACCACACAGATTATCTTGCAGTTTTTGAAAGCAGTGCTAAAGGAGGCTGCACAGACCGATCTGAAGGCGGCACTTTGGAGGGCACTGCCGCCATCTTAAATATCCAGCGCCTGCAGTGGCATGGACTTGAGAAGCACCTAGTCAAAGATGTAGGAGATGCATGAAGGGCATCAGAGCAGTACTGAACAAATCAAGGAAAACAACTAAATGACCTCTAACTCCACAGGTCGACCAATAGAGTTGGAAATGCCAGCTTCCTCTTTTCTGATGTCAGAATGGCACTTTTCGTGTTTTTTGTGGAAAGGTCGTTTGGGACATTTTCCCACATCAAAAGACTAATCTGATGGGAAAAAATAATTCTTTGGCATGACCCTGAGGGGATTTAGCTAAAAACAACATGGCTTCTCACTCCCTGATGGCCTGTGTGTGCATTAAGAAACAGAATTTCCAAACCGAGTATTCGTTCGTCGGTACAAGACACTGCATGCAGACGTCATCTGGGTCTTCCAAGGACATCTCTTGTGGAATCTGCAACAGGGTTTTAATCCTTAAATCATAGGAGGAAACCTTTGGCCTAATCACTTTTGAAAAGCTGAGTAATTTCTTTCATAAAATAGAAACTGAAGTAAGAGCGCCGGTTGGGGTCTAATACACACTGATGCCACAGCTGGTAAGCAGTGTTGCTTCTGAAGCTTCCCCGTGCTATATGGCGACACTGAACAGCTGCTGTTGGTGAAAAAGTTTTTCAGACCCATCTTGCCACCTGGGAAATATTCATAAAGAAAAGCATCGAGGAAAGATGTACCTATTAGAAATGATAGTTTGCCTTATACATTCACAACTCCGGTATACATAAAGTGTGTGTCATATGCACACCCATACACACCCTTCTCCCTTGCAATACAAGCTATCATCTCAAAGTTATGAGAGAAGCTCATACAGCGGGAACAACAGATCTCCAAGAGAGTCTGCTTTTCCTTTGCTTAGCACAGGTACTCACTAATCCACACCATTTATTGATGTTCATTTTAAAACACTCTTGCGCCACATAAGTATCTAACCCAAAATAGGCTCTTTAGCGCCGGCACTGGCAGATTAATTCTACCTCGTGTACTGTCTTACGCACATTCCTCATTTCTAATTATGACTCAAGCCTGCTTAAGAAGTCTTACCAGCCGCAAGTAATCAAAACAATTTCTAAATACAAAAAACATACATGCGCATTTCAGTTTTGACACATTAATACTTTTAAAAAATTAGAAAAGTTCAACTGAGTGTTATTTGGCTGGGTTATTTTGTTAGGCAAAATGCTTCCTAACCTACATTTTTGGGCCTGAGGGTGCATTTTGCGCAAAGAAAATAGCACTAAATGCCCACTCCGCCTCATCGTGGAATTCCAAAGAATCTGGCAGAATTTGAATGTAATTCCACGTGATTCTGTGGAATCAAACTCTGCCCACCCCTACCTGACTTTAGGTCATACATTAATATGAAATGACAAAGTTATATGGTGAAGAAAAAGAAAATGATGTTTAAATCTGAGAGAAAAAAAAATCAATAAAAACATTTACAATTTAAATCGTACTGTGTCCAGTGCCACTGATGACTAAGTAAGTCCGTTAAAGTCCATGGTTAATCCTTTTAACCAACTGTGCATCAAAACCAAAACAAAAGATCGACAGAATGACCGAACAATATTGACGTTTAAAAAGTGCGTCACTCTCTAGGGCAATGACTGCAGCTGAAGTGTATTGTGTATTTTTTTTATCCATGTTAAAACAGACCGCTTTGAAAAAATACAACCATTTTTTAAAATTAGTTATGTAGACGAAATATCCCCTAGAAAGTCTAAGACCAATGAAGGGGACAGTAATGTGTTTTGTTTCAAGAGAACTCTATTGAGAATAATTAAAAGTTTATTTAGCTGACCCATGTATAGTTTGAAATAACGAACACAAATCACGTCGACCCCTGAACCTGAAATTCATTGGGGATGAAGGTTAGAATTATACTTGAGCCCACCATGTCTATTAAAAGGCATCTTCACCGCCACACAATCAACAGGTGAGTACAGAGAAACAATAACCCACACATGCAGTTGGCCTTAAGGTCAAGTGAACACATTTTTATATACTATAATTATCATTAAAACATCTTCAAGCCATCCGGATGAATGTCGCGCTTTATAAATAAATAAATAAATGTGTAGAGAGCACTATATAAATATCATTATCGGAGTGACAATGTTCCAGATTGGAGATTTGAGGGTCAGTCACAGATAATTTTCTCATTGAGTAGGAAAGCAATATAACATTGGGGAAGGAGCACCAAAAGCCAGAGAAGACAGCTAAGGTAGAGATTGATCCTGTAGGCACCTAAGACCTAAACCACCGATATATGCATCACTGAACATCTGACTTAGAACAACATACCCCAATTTCATAATTTCTTAGAATGCTTCCTACACAACCACTGCATCCCTTAGGCCTCAGCGGTTGGCTCCTTTGCCACCTACAAGTTTTGGTGCTGGGATTCGCTGCTTACTGGTAGTTAAAGGAGAACAATTCACACCTGTTATCTTCACAGGCTTCAGTTGACCCCAGCTCCAGTTGATCAGCGAACTTTGTTTTTTACAAACCAAACACCTGACAAGCATCAAGAAGTGCAATACTGTACCAGTGCTAACCACACACAGGGCATGATTCAGGTGCATCCGTGAACAATATTGAATACTTCAATAACACACTACGCTGTGCTACAACACAATTTTACTTCACAAGCAAAGCATGCATATTAAGGAACTACGACTCTCGTGGCAAAGGTTAAATAAATGAGTGCACATACAAGAGCTTGGTAGGAGGACATGCAGACTGGGTTCTTCAAATATCAAGCACTGGATCTTTACAATCGATCCACGCGCTCAAGTGTCACCTCACTGGCTGGAAGATGGCCAAATAGCATTCTGACACATCCAACCTTCAAAGTAACCATATAAAAACAGATTGTGGGACGTCTGTACTAAAAAAAAACAACAAAAAAAAACAATGGTTCCTTGTGAGGATCCTAATACAAGTCTGACGCCTCTGCCTTTCCTGGAGATACTGGCACAGCTCTGTTACCACTATTAGCATAGTACCAAAGTCATCTTCCATGCACTCATAGGCCCCTGTAATCTGTAAACATTTCCTATTCACCACTGCTCTTGCAGCCTATGCAGAAAAGGGAGCGCAGAATGCTTCAACTGACACAGACTTCCAAAAACGCACCAAATCTCTCAGGAAGAACAAAAAATACGTCGACATCTAAAATATGGGATATGAAACCGGCTCTACTAAATGCATTACATAGAAACTATACGCAGATCTATAGAAAATTGAATACATCAATCGTAAACAGCTCTATTTCATCATTCTCCTGTTTTGCTTCGACCACAAAGCAGATAAGGTATCACAAATGTTTAGCCAAGATTTAGGAACAGTGTTAGCCAAGGAAACATGCCTTGGAGCAAGAAACCATTTCCATGGTCATTCCTTGCCACCATACATTGGATACTTATGTTTAGAGAACAGCTCAGACAAGAGACCACATTCTTGTACTCTACATCAAGCAAACGTGCCCATGCAGTGCCAAATGGCATATAGATTGTCTAAAACTAGCAGCTTTGTGAATCTGGATCTTTGAGCACCAGCGATTACCGATGTGCACACTGGGCACTGCCCCAAGACCGGCTTAGTTCACCTAGCACTCCTGTCTCTGCACAGTCTGTACGCCTACTAGCTATCATCCAGGCAGTCCATGTACAAAGTCATGTCGTACCAAAGTGGGAATATCAATAGCTAAATTCAGGAAGAGCTTCAGACCTCTGATTAGGAAAGCGTCCCCAGAGCATGAAGAGAATGAACTTCACATACCTTAATTATTTGTGTTTTATATCGAGTGGACCAGGTATCAGAGGGCTGAGCATGCGTTTGGTACAGCTATAATTTAGAACCATCACAAAATTCAGCATCAGAAATGGGGAAACTAAACAGATGACACAGGGAACCTTGAAATATTAGTCATGCCCTTACACTGTGAGACATTTGTTGCCAATGGGGTTGTTAAAGGTTTAAGCAAAACACATCCAAAGTACAATGCTGCTAGATCAAGAACAGTCTAGTTCAGTGGATATCGAGGAAGGCCTTCTGTAACAGAGTTACTCTGTATAATTGACAGAATCACAGGTTTCCTTGGAAGGTTCTTGAGTTCTTTGTTCAATATACTCAAAGTAGAAATTGCGCCCAGAGCAAGTTCAGAGTATAGGAGCGGGTCCAGAGAAAGCGTGTTTAGGTGTCACTTGTTTCAGGCTTTTGGGGCTTTCCAGGAATAGTCCATTATTCGGGGAGTATGTACTTCCAGAGATCGGCATATGTGCCAAGCGTGTGGGAGTGTTTAAATGAGCAGCCTTATACGTTAAACCAGCAAGTTTAACTTGACATGCTAACTTCAGATGAGCGACCAGAGGTCATTTTACACCACAGTGGTATGACCTGTTCCAGCCTCAAAGCGGTGGCGGCACGCAGCACTGCTTTGATCTGGGAGTCCAATGAGGAGCAGGTTTCTGTAATCAAGCATGGTGAGAATCAATGCTTGAACCACTAGTTTGAGTATTCCTTGCGATGAATAGTTTCAAACCAATCTTGCTGAGACTTTCTCACTAGGTTCTTGATGTGTCAACGTGTAGATTATTATATAGTGTGAAACTCACACATGTTTTACTCTACCAAATTAGATTCCTAGAGGAGCGAGGAGCTTAAGCCAGTTTTGTGCTGGGCAGTGGTCATCCGAGGGTAAAAGCAGTAAGAATTTATCATTGGCAGGGTTGATACAGAGTTTAAATTGGTTTAGGCAATTTTCAACAAAGGCTGCAACTGCACAAGAGATTATTTTGAGGTAAAGTACAACGTCAAAAGCATACTGATGTTTGCCAATTTCAAGATTGCTCAGGAGGTCTTCCAGAGTTTCCATATATAGGTTGAACAGCAGGGAAAGGCGAGAACAGACCCTAGTGGTACACCACTTGGAGTGGGATATGGATGTGTGAGGTGGAAAACATGGCATTTTCTGCTACATAGTGGCATTCATTCAGTCAACCTGCACAAACGTCCATCGCAGCCTGTTGTATTAGAACTCTGCAATATGTAGAGCCTTCAAAGTATTAACAATTCAATAAATTAACCCAGCAGCTGCCACATTAAGAGGTCAGCTCATTATTTTAATTTAGAATCTGGTGCACGAATATGCAACTTTGATCCAAGTCAAAGTTGACTTCTGCGTCCTTTTAGGCTTAGGAAGAACAGTTGTCACCTACACTACACAGTGACTTTCATTGGAGAATTTTCTGAACAACCCTCTCAAAGGAGGCCCAGCAATGCTACTCTCCAGATACACATAACCGCAATTTAGAACAATGTGATGCTTAAAATACGACCACACTACTCACGTCTTTAAGCGGCGTTAATCGATGTACCTCTCCCCTGCTAAATGGTACTCGTTTTAAAGATGTCAGACTTTATGACAGCGACGTGCTATAGATGTCTGCAGCAGACGCTTTAACTCACTGAGCTTTTTTTACGTTCCATATTGTCCAACTGCATTATTTTGTTTTAAAAGTGCAACATACAAATAATAAAAGCCTATTAATTAAGAAAGGTTTTTTTTTTTTTTTTAAGAGTAATATATTGCCTTTCCAATTTTTCGGGAAATAACTGCTGAAAGACTCGTGTGTCATCACATTCCAGTTTAATTGACCCCAAAAAAAAAACAAGAAAAAAAAAACTTTTCCTGCGAGCAGCTCTTAATTTGCTAGTCTGTCCACGAGTACGGCGGGATCCATGTTTACCAAGTATAACGGATAAAAAAAAAAAAGGCTGACCGAAGAAAACAGTCACTTGAACTTTCACCAGGAAAACAACGCTGACGTCAGCTGGGCTGTTTACTGAGCTCTGCTGGCAGTAACCAGGTAACCGGCAAGTCTAGCAGAGCTCTCGCTGCCGTGTGCTAAGCATCGAGGGCCCTCAGCAGGCACGCGCCATTCTGCCGACGGGAACTCGCCCTCTGAATGGAGGGATGCGCATCAACAGCCGGGTTCTGGCGGCAATTAACGGAGGGTAAAGGGTTCCCTTCGTGTACTTGCAGCGTCTGAGCACAACTACCTGGAATGAATGCTGGCGTGCGAAAAAGATTGGACGTTGCACCCTTCCGTCCAGAGTCAACAGCACTGGTGGGTTTGTGAGTGTAGTGTAGCGAATACAGCCACAACAAGCATTTGAAATGCAATCGGTCTCGCCTTTGGGACCGTAAATGTATTTAGCTATGCAGATTAGCCTGGGTGCAGAAACATATACTATTTTACTAAACTCTGCTGGTCGTTTTCCATAAAGACAGTTCAATAGAGGCAGTTGAACAGAAAATAAAGGCCTAAAGCGGAAGCAGACAAGTCCTAGCATTTCGATCTCAGTTTATTGCTGGTGGACTTCTACCCTTCCTCTGCTGATCATGTTTCCAATCAGGGATTATTATTTTGTTTTCTAATTCCCCACCACTTTGCTGTTCCTCCCTTGCTCCACAATGTTAGCCATATCACACACACATATATACACTTTAAGAGAACCTGGAAGCTGCAAATCATTGCTGGGCCACTCGAAATGTTCTCCCCACGCCTTTCTTTGATATTTTATGTTAAATGGACATCTGCCATGTTAGATGGCCAAATTAAAATAGGGAGCTGGCTACAGGACACAAGTGCACACTGAGGAGTTTGTTGGTTATGATGAACAGCGGAGAGTTAACTTGCGTATTGTAGGGTTGTTGGGCGCTAGAAAGGAGTTCCACAGAGTCAAATTACTAACATGACAATGTTTAAAAGCCAGTTTTGATATTTAGGGAGATCCTTTACATGAAGCTGCATAAAATCATTTGAGTAAATCACATGAGATATTTTTGCTTCTAGTTCCACAGAATAACTGTTCTTTGCTCTGCAGTCAATCAGATACAGTGACGAATAGGTGGCAACATCGATTGACTTTGATGAGAAGTAGAGGCAAGAGAAGCACAGAAGTACGAAAGATGGTAGGAGAGAAGGGGTAGAATTATGTGTAGTAGTAGAGTTAATGAGGCAAAACCAGTAAGCTGAAAAATAAGACCGGCAGAAAAATACACAAAGGAAGAGTTGTTTAGCAATCAGCAGGAAAAAAGATTTGGTACGAGAGAGCAGGATTAGAAGTAGGAATATAAGAAGTAGGGGGAAAATGTCTAAGTAGGAGTAGAAGTGGCAGTAAATACAACCAGTGGGAGTAGGCGAAGCGAGAGTAAGTTTGAGAAAGCTTACAAGAGAATGTTACGAAAGAAAGGAGAATGTCAAACATGAATGAGAATAAGAGTAAGTGCAAGAGCTGGAGCAGGAGTAAGAGTAGGCATAATCTGTACGAATATGAATAAGCAGGAGTAAGAGTAGAATTAGGCATATGATTAGGAATATGAGTGAGTCAGCAAGGGTAGGAGGATGTTTATCACCAGTTTTAAGGGTAGAAACAGGGGAAGAAATAAGCACTGGGTCAGAGCAGCGGTTCTGAGTAAGAGCAGTGATCGAAGAGGGGATAAGTGACATGACAGACTAGGAGTACGAATGACAGAAGAGGTAAGTACAGGATGGAAGTAAGAAAGGTGGTGTGCTCCATTATAATGCATAACAATAAAAGAGCTCTTTCGGTGGATTAATACACCGCATGGCCAAATACTTGTGTGAGCTGACCCAAGAAAGTCAAAAACGTTCACCAAGCAACAGCTGGAGGCAACCAAAGCAACCAATTGATGTTGAGGGCCTATGACAAAAGGTTATGAAGACATTCTAGACAAAACTATGCTTTGATCTGGTGGGAGCCTAAAAAATGTAATGCTTGCAGAATTCATCTACCTTGGGGATGGTGGGGGTAAGCATTTGCCATGCTCATTTCTCCTATATGTACGTCCCTATAGAGTACCACCAAAGCCATCTTAGCTCCAATTGATAATGGACTGAGGATCAGACTCACACAGTCCTGCAGGTAAGAGATATAAGAAGTGTCCATCTGTTAATGTTGTCTTAAGGGGGCTGCATCATTGCTACAAAAGTTATAACAATTTTTTGCCAATAGCTAAGGAAGCTTTTGATTTCACAAGGTTAAAACCTAAGAAGGTGCAGTGACTCTTCATTCAGGGAAGCGCAAAGACATGAAAACAAGGTAGGTTAAAAAGTCACATTCAAAAGGAATTCTTTCAGTACCTTGTTGACAAAGGTGGGATGAGTCCTCAGGCCCACCTTGCCCTGATCAGGAACAGTGTCAGACTAAAACATGTTTTTAAAAACCTCTTGCAGTGAAAAAAATATAATAAAAGACTTCTTTTGGTATACAGTGCATACATGAGATTGCAATGTGTGATGATTCAATTGACTTTTGAGAAGTAAAAGGGTGCCTCGTGCATTGCAATACATGTACACCGTAGGAGGTGAAAACATACACCAAACCGCGAGTATTGCCTTCTCACTACGTGCTATTAGGTGAGGCAGAGCCAAACCCACAGTATATAGTTTGAAGTCCAGTAACAATACACTGGACCCATCTTGCATGACTGTCCATGCACTGAAAGTCGGGGAAATCAGAATTCTACTCCCAGACAGATCTCAGGGGTCCCCAACCATAAACATTTATAATCTGTTGTAGAAGTACTTTATTGGCTACACGTCTAAGCCAGAATTTTGTGTGCAATCTTTGTCACCAAGCTCAAACTGCTGAAAATACAACCTTGAGACGATATTAAAGTCTTTACATTTTTAACCAGGCTACTTGCTAAGTAGAAAACCCCGCAAATATTCTCTAACTCGCTTCTTGTACGTAAGAGTGTTCTAGAAAACAACATGTATGTCGACCTCGGAGTCGGTCTACTGTTGGTTCATAAACACGTACATATTTAAATAGTGCTACTAATAGTGTGTCCTAGATCAGCAGGCTGAGACAGGATAAACTTGTTCTCTCAAGTCTGAACTAAAGAGCACTTCTAGCTATCAATATCAATATCACATTTTGTTTTTTTCGTAAAAAGGTTTAAAGATAACTTTGACTTTCTATAGTTTGTTTCACTACAGCTGTGCAACAAGTGGAAACATACAATCAAACCAGGGAAAAATGCACAGGAAGGGCTGCAGACATTTCAGTTCACCAACAGACCATTAACCAGCCTGTCTTTATTGGCCCTGAAAGTCTGTTTCAGTGACAGAGGATCGACACATTATTCATAGGGGTGGCCTTCTCCCTCATGACGCCCCTGCCATTAGAAATGAGTGAAGAACCAGTATGTACATGTGACCTAAAAAGGTGCAAAAATAACTACAAACAAGCATCGATCAAGTCCCAGGTGTTTGAAAGCAAGTATGACTATTTATTTAGTAACTATAACATTCTGTCATGTAGCAGGACATGGATTCTAAAAAGGCACACATACGTGTAAATAACCTGCATTGAGTTCGCCACAATTGCCTATTCGTGTGGCACAACGATTACATCTTAGCCCGCGTCGAGAGTTGCCCTTACAACAACAAATCAAATAGTTTGTGTCACAATTCTGCGTTACCTCCAGCTCTTGCTCCTTGCTCTGCTCCAGCATCTCCCGGAAGCTCTCCGGACTCTCAGCAATCACAGCCCCAGGCATTTTCCCGTGAGTGTAAGCTGCAAGCAGCACACACTTCAACCGCCGATGTTGCACTTCCGGCGCACGCTGTCACAAGGAGGAACTTCCAGTGAAGCGTGCGTTTCAAGCCTCTCTAACCTCAGATGGGAAGCTAAATGCAATGACATAGCTTACCTCTATGACTCGCATTGGAAAATGAGAGGTAACAGCACAATGCCAATAGCTTAAACTTTTGCGAATGGGAGACCTATTGCACTGCAAATGCGTTCAGCGCCCATGCTATAAAAAAATGTGTTTAAGCGTTAGGGGAGAGCTTGACTGCTATTTGAGAAAATAGTATTCGGAGGCTGTAATTAAAGCCTGCAGAGTAACAACACACGTAACAGGGAGAGTCGCCATGGGATGTTACAAAATTAGACAATGCGGTACTAAGCCAATTGACCAGCCACAGTTTACTGTCGACAATGACAAGCCAATAAAAACATGTGCGGAGAGTGGGGGGAGCTTCAAGTCCCTACCTGTTTATATCGTGCCTCACAGAGCAGCGCATGCGCTGGCCCCGGCTCAACCTAAAAATGAACACTAAAGTTGCATTAGCTCAATGAATAAGGATCTTTGCAAATACAAACTAAAATTCTGCTTAAAGAAAACGAAAATAACAAGCAATAGCATGGTAACTATTGTACTATTCCCTATGGATGGTGCCCTGGTCCCAAGATGTGTTTTATCCAATGTGAAGGTCTCTGTTAAAATATCATGCCACCCAGCCAATCCAGATGTCAAAAAGAATATCACTCAAACACCATAAACAGGGGGAGGTGGGTACAAATAACAAATACTAAAATGCAGAGACAACTTAGCTATTTCTCTGGACCATAGTTCTTGGGTGCAATCATACGTCATATTGTCATGTCATAGGAGTAAAGATGCTTTCTCTGGTTGAATTCAAGACAGCCTCACCCCATAAACAGGTTACACCTTTCTAACCCCCCCTCCCCGCCCCCCTACACACACCCTCGCCATGACAAGTATTCCCTTTTATTTACATAGGTTTAAAGATATTGGTTTTTATGTACTTAGGTTGTAGACACAGCACGGCATGCCAAAACACTGTGTGCGGGATGGCAGAGCGATTCACAAAGCTTGGTATGGAAATAACAGTGAACAAATAAAAACTAGGATCTCAGAATGGGAAATTAAGCTTCAGGAACAGATTGTGATCTATGTAGTGCGTGTTTCGGGAGACCAGAGCAGGTGAGTGCAGATCACAAGAGACCAGAGCAGGTGAGTGCAGACTACAAGAGACCAGAGCAGGTGAGTGCAGACTACAAGAGACCAGAGCAGGTGAGTGCAGACTACAAGAGACCAGAGCAGGTGAGTGCAGATTACAAGAGACCCAGCAGGTGAGTGCAGATTACAAGAGACCAGAGCAGGTGAGTGCAGATTACAAGAGACCCAGCAGGTGAGTGCAGATTACAAGAGACCAGAGCAGGTGAGTACAGATTACAAGAGTTCTTTCTTACAGAAGTGCTGTTGAAAGTTCCTTCTAAAAGCGAAGGTTGATGGGGCCTGTCGAATATGATCGCTGGGGCCCTTCCAGAGTATGCCTGTTTCAGGGTATAAGACCTTCTGAATCTGTCCAGCTTGAGCGGAGGTTGACCTTTTAAAGTTTTGTTTCTAGCAGATTCGGATGTTTAAAGCGAGGTAATCAGGTTTGTCCATGTGAATCGCCTTATAGGTGAAGTTGTTCCCCATTTCCTGGACACAAAGGACATTTCAGTACATTAATTCCCAGTCGGGTTTTGTAGATCAAACAAAATTAAAATAACCTGACCTTGCGTATTGGAATTTAGTGCTCATGTAAAGCTCTGAAATAACCTTGGGCCGAGTTGGCGCTACATAAAAGTGCCAATCAAATATATAGCCTAACTGTGCAGTAACTCTTGCAAGCTCTGCCCTCTCCCGCTTTTATTCGGGGTGGTAGAGATGCCATCTGGACTGTGCCAGCGCCAACACAGGCCCTGGGCCCAGCGCTGACAACATCGATCAGAAACAGAGGCATAAGGAGATCAAGGAAAGAAACAAGACATGGAAATTGGTTTTGAGTCAAAGTATGTGCGTCTCATCCGCAGGACGCTAAGTGAGAGCCGGACAATGTTCAATGTTTCCACGGTAGAGACTGGTAAAAAAAACATTCAGAACTGATGTAACATGAGCTCAGGAGTGTCAGAACAACGATAGCAACTCAATTTAGGAGTTAATTGGTTTTGTGTCCCTTTAATACAGACAAAATCTCTCCTTTGAAGAGGAAGATTTTCTGCAGAGGGGAGGAGGGGCTGATAGCATATACAATACTTTAAAAAAAGAAAGTGCGCGGTGTACCTGCATCACGACTTTTAACCCTTAAACGTTCTGATCTAACGGCAGAGTAGTGGGCTTTCGCTCCCGTCCACTCTGCTAAGACCCCACATAATAAACGGTACTCAGAAAAAAAAGTATTGTGCATATTAAATTAAACGGGCGCCTTGCTTAAATGAGGTACTAGGGGGGCCCCAGTTGGATGATTTAAAAAACAATAATAATAATGTAGACAGTGTGGGCGCGCAGACAACGGGAAGGAGAGTAAACAAGCAGCACCGATCGGTGACTGGCTAGACCGGCCTCCGTTTCGGTGCTTGTGCTGTCTCTGCCTCACAGTGAATCGTCAGTGTTTTGTCACACATGCGTAGGATGCAAGGCATCGCACTCAAGCGAGACAGAGTGCAAATTTAGCCACCAATCAGAACACAAACAACCACTGAAAATGCAATAGGACTCGTATTTACGTGAGCCCTATTGCTTTTTAAACATTAGTATGGTCAGTAAAGAAGGCACGAATGGGAGGGGGTAGTGGGGTGGCTGTGGTAAAAAAAAAAAATATGGACTGTGGGAGGGAACGGGGAGAAGTAGGGGAACAAAACGATTTTTAAGGGGCTGATATCCTCGGAAGAAGAAAACTGACGATATGGCTGTCAGGAGGCGGGACTAAGAAGTCAATAACCAATCACAAGGCTGAATTTATGATTGCAGCCAATGAAAATTATGGATGGAAAGTGGGCGGAGCTTCCCCAGCTATAGTGTATACTGCATGCCTCGCAAAGCGATGGCAGTGCATTGCACTGCAACGCTATGCGAGACCTAAAAACCCAGCAGGATCTGATGGTGAGAAATAAGCACTCGCTCTACATCTGCTGTGCACTCCTGCAGCAAGGTTTATGCGTGTCTGTGTATTAGCACATCACCTGGGAGCTCGCAAGGTGAATGTATTGAATGAGCGCTGAATGTACGGGGTTACCCAAAGTCCTAAAGTGATACAAGGCCATGCCAATGGCTGAATGTGCGCTATACACATGTCAATAAGATATACAGGACATCTTTTTCCCATAACTTCTTGACACAAATGCAGACTTCTCTCCTAAGTGCCCACAGTGCGACCGCTTCTTTCACACATTTCGAAGGCGACAAAGGCAAGCCAATCTTCACTTGGACTGCGTCCAGGGCCAGGAACCCAGGTCCTAAGCCCTCCCTCCACCCCCACTCCACTGCTATACAGCAGCCGACCTCCGCGTCCTGAACTCTGGACCCCCTAGCGAACTCTGTTGCCGTGCTTTCTCGTTACACCACGGAAGGTCCCTTTCACCTGCACCCACTTCGGCTTTTCCTGAACCAGCACACCCATCGCGCACCTCCCAGCACCGTGCTGACCTCCCACCAAGCTGCAACAACGCACTACCATGAGATTGCATGCATCCTCCTCAACATGCACTCACTGTGCAAACACACCACCGAGCTATGGGATCTTATCTCCACACTCGCACCTGAGGTTGTTCACTGAGACCAGACTCCACCTTTCATACACACCAGATACCGCCACAGCAGTACCGGATGGATACAAGATCACCCACAGGGACCACATCAACAAACTCTGAGGAGGAATCGCCATAATTTATAAAGAGACCATCCAGTGCACTACCACTATAGAAAAAATGGATCAAAATATCTGCGACCCAATGGACGGATGCCCTCAATGGCTCCAATCGTGACTCTGCCACATCCCTCGGCCAGGGTCTCAGGAACTTCAACACTTGGGTCACAAACTGCACCAGTAAAGTCATCCCTATCAAAGACAGCTCATCACAGAAGATCCACAAAACGGGCCAGCTGGCAGACCAAAGAACTTAGAAAAGGAAAACGCATCTGAAAACAGCGGGAAAGTAGTTGGCACACTAGCAAGGACATCACTGACTACTTCCTTCAAGACCTCCCTAAACCTCTACCACAGTCTGAGGGTGAAAAAAAGGCGTGCCCTAGCTACTCGCATCGATTCCAGCTCCAACCACAGTAAGGAACTCTTCAACATCCTCAGGGTGTTCTCCAACCCTACAGGAACAGAGAAAAGCATCACTGCCTAGCAGCAGCTATGCGACAGCCTCGCCAATTTCTACCAGAACAAGATCTCCACAATCTACAAAAACTTCGAATCCCAAACCCTACTGACTTCCTCAACCTATGCACCCTCACCAACTGACCACAAGGAACTTGCTCACCCCCAAGGAAACTGCCGCCTTCATGAACTACATCCACTCAGGCGGCCCCAATTGCCCCCTTCCCACACCACATCTTCAACCTTGGAAGTGACAGAATCAGCCATGAATTCCCCTTCCTGCTCGACAATCAGCCACGTTCTCAGAAGAATGGAAACATGCCAAGTTCAAACCCAAACTCAAGAAGCCATCAGCAAACCCCAACGAACTCAAGAACTACTGGCCCATCTCCATGCTCGATTTCCCGGACAAGGTACTGGAGAAAGCCATGAACAAACAACTCACCAAACATCTCAAGCAAAACCATCTTCTCAACACCTCCCAGTCAGGATTTTGCAGCAATCGGCGCCGAGACGGCCCTGATCCCAGCCACCGACAACATCCGAGCACTCCTTGACCAAGGAGAGATGGCGGCCCTGATCCTCTTCGACCTCTCAGCAGCACTCAACATCAAATACCACCACATGCTGATTGATAGGCTACACAACATTGGCATGCAAAGTAATGTTTTCAGATGTATCACCGCATTCCTCACTGGAAGAGCAAAGTCGGCCTACCTCCGCTCTCCTCCAAACACAAGGAAATCTGCAGTGTCTCCCAGGGCTCATTCCTGAGCCCCACCTTCAACACCTACATGACACCCTTGGTCAACATAGTCCGATCCCGTGGGCTCTGCATATCATACGCAGACGACAACTCATACTCTCCCTCTCAATGGACCTAAACACCACCCAACTAGCTTTTACAGGTGAATGACTAGCATTGGCAACTGGACGAGACAACTGCCTGTAGCTCAATGACAAAGTACTGATCTTCCACACCACCACTCCCTGGGATGCTTCTGGGTGGTCCGCTGAACTAGGACCAGCACCCTCCCCGGTGGACCACGCAAGAAACCTGGGCATCATCCTCAACAGCAAGCGGACCATGAAGTCCCTGATGAATGCAGTCTCCGCTACCTGCTTCTTCAGTCTGCGCATGCTACAATTTTTTTTAAGTGGCTCCCCCTGAACACTAGACGCACTGTCCCACAAGCCCTCATCACTATCAGACTCGACTCTGGCAATGCACTCTACTCTGGGATCACTACACACTTCCTCCAGAGATTACAGATAATTCACAAAACCCCAGTCGGACTTGACCTAGACCTCCCGTGATGGACCCACATCACCTCTCACATTAAGTAGCTCCACCGGCTCTTGGTACAGAAGAGATGGCAGTTCAAGTAGCTGACCCACACATACAAGGCCCTACACAACCTATGTCCAGCCTACATCAACCACTGCCTGAACAACCATTACCCAGCCACAAAACCACGCTCCGCCTCCCTCTCGCTTGCCCATACTCCTGCATCAACAGAAGCATGAGCAGAGGGTGCTCCTTCTCCTACTTCGCAGTGAAGACATGGAATGGCCTCCCCTTGCAGCTCCATACCTCCCCTTCTCTACTGGAAATCTGAAAAGCGCTTAAGATATGTCTCTTGCACCCCAGCAATCATCTGGATACTCTCTTGTGTGACTAAGCTGCGCTATACAAATCGACTGAGA
Source organism: Lissotriton helveticus (assembly GCF_964261635.1). NCBI lineage: Eukaryota > Metazoa > Chordata > Amphibia > Caudata > Salamandridae > Lissotriton > Lissotriton helveticus. The sequence continues at coordinate 1,983,062,449 of NC_136061.1, forward strand.
AGAAACTAGTAAAGCAAGGTTTCGAACTGCCTAAATATCTTGAATATCTCAAGCAGTACGAAGTTATGGCAGCAGAGGCTGCATTCCTCTCAGGTCACCTATCACAAGGGGTTCAAGATAGTGGTAGTGTACACTGCGACACTTCATGGAAGCTAGCCCTTATCAATGCTTTTATGAATTTACAGAACTAAAAGAAATCAAATGTTATCTGAAAATAGATAGCATTTCTGATTACAATTGAATGGGGGTTAAGGGAGCAAACAGCAACACTACTCCAAAAAGGTAGGAATGAGCAGCGTGAGTGGGTGTCAACAGTGCACTGGAACAAAAATTGAACTGGGAATTAGAGAAAAACTGAAGATTTGTTTTCGGCTGCACATACTAAACATTTGCTGGTAAATTAATCATTTATAAAGTGTAAACAGCCACTTACTAGAGTGTCCCCGCACTAAATGAACTGCAACCTTTCATCCCATCCACCGAGAAAAGCCCTTAAAAGGCCCAATCAAATAGCCAAGTTTTCACTGCTTTCCAAAAGAAACATTCCTTCCTGATCTTGGGGAAATGGAGCAGGAATTGGTTCCATTCTTGAGCTTCAAGATGTAGAATGACTTCCCGCTGCTTTAAAAAAATCTTCGGCACCTAGAGAAAGTTTGCATCAGAAGAACGGAGGGCTCTAGATGGATGATAATGCTGTAGCCTCACCGAAAGTTAGTGGGGGGTTGTGCCATAAAAAATCTCTGATCTAAGACAAATGCCTTAAATTGAATTCACTCCTTAACAGGTAGCCAATGGAGCTCCTTCAAATGGGGTGCAATTGGCAAACGCCTAGGCACTCTAGTAGTCTAGCCGCTGCGTTCTGAACAATCTACAATCTCTTGAGCAGATACTCGGGCAAAGGCATCCATGCAGAGGATACTACCATAACCTATGCATGATATAATTACAGCATTAATTACTGTCCTCTGTGCCTGGAAAGGAGCAGTCTCAGAATTTTTTTAATGATCTTAAGGCACAACATGATCCGGACTACAGTAGAGATCTATGAGCGCATGGAAGAGATATAAACAAACTTAACTATTTGATTCCGTGCCAGAGTGGTGGTTGTCAAGGGGGTCAGAAACTCTGGCCAGCATTCATGGTCCCAACTTGGCACGAAAAACCCCAAAAGTATGAACAATGCTAGCCTCAATCCACATAAAAACAGCAGACAAACATCTCTGAAAAGCTTCGCAGGACTTCTGGGTATCCTTGTCCACAGAAAGAAGGAGCAGAGTATTAACTGAGGAAGATATAATATGGACCACAAAGGATTTCCCTAATGAGGCCAGGGGTGTCATATAGATATTAAAAAGAGTAGGGATTAAGATTGATCCCGGAGGTACGTAACCTTAAAAGTTTTTTGCCTCAGAGGAATTTGGAGCCAACCACACTGCTTGACTGCAGTTCTCCAGAAATTAACAGAACCACACCACAGCAGCGTCAACCACACCAATGTCTGATAGACCCACCAGGAGGGTCTGGGAAACAGTATTAAATGCTGCTAAATCCAACAGTATCGGGGCGACCGGTTTACCTTGACCCAAGCCAATTTAATAGAGTATGCCACTTCAACCAGTGCAATCTCCTTGCTGTGTCGTGGTCTAAACACAGACTGCGAAGGGTCAAGATGTTTATGTTGTTCTAAGAGGATAGCTGTGCCTTAATTAGCTTTCCAAACATCTTCGAGGCAGCAGGAAGTAACACAATAAACAAATGGTGTTCAGTCAGCCAATGGCTTTTTTAACAGGGAGTCAGTCTTGCTACTTTCCAGCAAGATGGGAACCTAGCTGATTAAAGCTAAAGATTGAATAAATAGTTACAAATGGGGTTGATGGATTTACCCACATCAGCCAGAATCTGGGGAGGACAAAGATCCTCTGGTGAGCCAGACTTGCATGTCATAATGGCTTGTTCAGACTCCTGGAAAAAGATCTGAGAAAATTCACACAGCTTATCTGGGCTAGCCGGCATACTGCCTATAAATGTAATCTCGATGTTATATAGAGCCCTGTTCAGATTTAGGTTGGTCACAATCTTGACAGTCTTCTCTAAAAGACTTGAGAGATCCCTACAGGGTGGCCAATGCTATAATATGCTGTGAGAGGGACGAAGGGTGGAGAAAAAATTTAACAGTATTGAATTCTTCACATGGGCTTTTACCTGCGGAAAGTATTCATTCAGAGAAAAAGGTGGTCTGAGCCGGTCTTATAAATTTGTGATAATGCTTCAATGCCAGCCAATTAATCTCCTTATCTTCCAGTGAGTAATGCAGTCTCCACTGCCTTTCCAGATAGTTTCTTTATTGCTGCCAGTGCCAAAGAAAACCAAGGGGGAGGAAGGCAACATTGTTGTCCACTATGTTTCTTGGGGGCCACCTTGTTTACAGTCTCTAGGAGGCATGTATTCGAGGCCAAGTTATCAGCCTCCTTGTCTCCAGTTAATATGGGCTTCGAACTCCTGAACAGTGACTCCATATTGACTACCTTAGCCTTCGCCCATGCCCTGGAATAACCTGGGGTCATTCAAGCATCTCTTTCCTGAAGGGCCGTATCATTGTCCCAAGTAAAATAGAAGCTATTCCATGATCAAATAAATTCTGTAATCTACTTTTCGAACTAACTTCCCAATTCGAGAAAATGGCCTGTCTGATAAGTTGGACAATTAACAAATTGACTCAAAATTTGGGATGACCGCTTTTCCAGCAAAGTAGTTACTTGCACATCTGAAGCATTAGCATTATGTATATTAAAGTCCCCAAGAAGAGTGATCTGGAATCAGAAAGCGTGTGCTGCTGCTGCCTGATTTGTAGGTGTCCAGTGATGGAGAAAGTGTGTGCTGCTGGTGCTGCTGCCTGATTTGTAGGTGTCCAGTGATGGAGAAAGCTTGTGCTGCTGCTGCTGCTGCCTGATTTGTAGGTGTCCAGTGATGGAGAAAGCGTGTGCTGCTGGTGCTGCTGCCTGATTTGTAGGTGTCCAGTGATGGAGAAAGCTTGTGCTGCTGCTGCTGCTGCCTGATTTGTAGGTGTCCTGTGATGGAGAAAGCTTGTGCTGCTGCTGCTGCTGCCTGATTTGTAGGTGTCCAGTGATGGAGAAAGCGTGTGCTGCTGGTGCAGCTGCCTGATTTGTAGGTGTCCAGTGAAGGAGAAAGCGTGTGCTGCTGCTGCCTGATTTGTAGGTGTCCAGTGATTGAGAAAGCGTGTGCTGCTGCTGCTGCCTGATTTGTAGGTGTCCTGTGATGGAGAAAGCTTGTGCTGCTGCTGCCTGATTTGTAGGTGTCCTGTGATAGAGAAAGCTTGTGCTGCTGCCTGATTTGTAGGTGTCCAGTGATGGAGAAAGCGTGTGCTGCTGGTGCTGCTGCCTGATTTGTAGGTGTCCAGTGATGGAGAAAGCTTGTGCTGCTGCTGCTGCTGCTGCCTGATTTGTAGGTGTCCTGTGATGGAGAAAGCTTGTGCTGCTGCTGCCTGATTTGTAGGTGTCCAGTGATGGAGAAAGCGTGTGCTGCTGGTGCAGCTGCCTGATTTGTAGGTGTCCAGTGAAGGAGAAAGCGTGTGCTGCTGCTGCCTGATTTGTAGGTGTCCAGTGATTGAGAAAGCGTGTGCTGCTGCTGCCTGATTTGTAGGTGTCCAGTGATTGAGAAAGCGTGTGCTGCTGCTGCTGCTGCCTGATTTGTAGGTGTCCAGTGATTGAGAAAGCGTGTGCTGCTGCTGCTGCTGCCTGATTTGTAGGTGTCCTGTGATGGAGAAAGCTTGTGCTGCTGCTGCTGCTGCTGCCTGATTTGTAGGTGTCCAGTGAAGGAGAAAGCGTGTGCTGCTGGTGCTGCTGCCTGATTTGTAGGTGTCCAGTGATTGAGAAAGCTTGTGCTGCTGCTGCTGCTGCCTGATTTGTAGGTGTCCAGTGATTGAGAAAGCGTGTGCTGCTGCTGCTGCCTGATTTGTAGGTGTCCAGTGATTGAGAAAGCGTGTGCTGCTGCTGCTGCCTGATTTGTAGGTGTCCTGTGATGGAGAAAGCGTGTGCTGCTGCTGCTGCCTGATTTGTAGGTGTCCTGTGATGGAGAAAGATTGTGCTGCTGCTGCTGCCCCAGGTGTATCTGACCTTTGGAGGAGAGAAGCTTGCGCGGTATCTGCCCAAGATTTACCTGTTCTGTGAAGGAGTGTTTCCACTAGTCTTGGCCCATCTTACGAAAAACAGATTCTGTATTGAATGAACGATATTTGATATGAAAAACCGAGGCCGGTTCGGGCAGTATTTGTGTCCCAAAACACTCGAAGAGAAAAGTGGGGCTTGTGCCTGACCCGACTATGTTTAATCTTGTGGTACGTATGAATTAGTAAAAGTAATTTAAACTCACCCACACACCATTTAATATAGGTCTCACAGTTTAATGATAACAAAAATATCGACATAAGGGACATAACCTCTCCTAAACTTTGGATCCCATAACTCGGAGACTGAACAATCAATGAACAGTAGTACTCGCACAAGGTAGACAAGGGTTTAAAATCCTATGTGAATAAGTGAAATGTATGTGTGGCAATTCCTTAAGACACTGCCGTTTCTGTATGTTTGTCTACAGAGGGCAACATACCACAGTCCTTTAACCCCTCTCACTCCCTCTTTAGTGTTGGAGAACGGTCTCTTTCATAATTGTCCAGCATATGTGAGTGAATCATGTGATATTACTCCTGCAGACTGCTCTTTACATATTGTTTGTGTTAGGGAAGTCTGCCTGCATTGCTGCTGTACCTTTGATGTGTTGTGTAGCTTGCTTTAGAACGTTCAGATACACAATACAAAACAGTTCCCGTTGCAAATGCTTTTTTAATGCATGGTGTGAATGAAAGACTTAACCCTCGCAAATTCATGAGCAGAGTTTGTTTACTTTTGAATCTACATATAAAGCAAGCAGTTGTTCACATAAACTAGACGACTCTGTAAAATCTTAAAACAGTTGACAAATCCATGTCATGTACAACGCCTTTTGCTAATTCTGACCTTTTTGCCAACAGTACTTAACCGTAACCCTGGACCGAGTATGCGGAGTGGCACTCCGCGGAGTTCCACGGAGTTAAAAAAAACAAAAAAAAAACCTCAGTGGAACTCCGCTCTGCCCCAGCCCCACAAAAAAATTAAACAAAAAGGGTAAAAAAAAAAAACACTTACCTTTTCCTGTCGTCTGCGGGCTGCCCTCCTCTTCGCCACGGTGTCTCCTCCTTGCCGTCGTCCGCGCATTGCCGGCCGCAACCCCCTAAGTTTTACATCTTGCATGAACTGCGCAGTACGCCGCCTGGGCTTCCTTAACAGCCAGCGTTTTGAGTCCATAAACACAGGTAAGCTCAGAAATGCAACACGCAGTTTGCTGAACTGAAAATCCAAGAATGGCTGATGGCATCATGATGGCTGATGGCATCATGTCACAATGCTCCTTGGAAGATTTGTGAATTGCTAAATAAAATTTTGTTCCCGACCTTCTGCCATTTTCTTGTTGGCAATCAAGGGTTAAACAGTACACGGGAGGGAGGGCAGATTGCCTTTCAAATGCAGATGTGGACATGCCATTGCTAATGGGCAATATTAGCACTCCTTGGGAAAACACATTTCATGCAAAGGCCATCAACTAGGACAACAATGAAAGCAGTAGCTGTGCTAGAAAAGAAAGTGAGAAAGGAAAAACAATATGCTGACACCCCAGGGCCCATCCTTTGCCTAACGGTTGGTTTAATTTAAGTAGAGCGCCTGCAACACTACAATGTCGGGCCCTGCTTTGAACAGGTTCAGCAGGTAATGCAGATGCTGTTCCGTGGTGTTGCCAGTGTCTAAGATGACACTGTTTCAAATAAAAGGGGCTATTGCAGTGCCAGTATGCATATTCACAGCTTCTCCCTTGACTCTGGAATGATTTGCAATAGCATCATCCAGAGACCTAGTCTTCCGGGTACGCCGGGGGCAGGAAGACCAAGGTACCTGCAAGAGATAGTTGTGATTAGATAGAGAAGCAGAACTCTAGAGCCTCAGCGCCTATAAGGTGGAGTAGCGAAACGGAGGAGCACTTAAGCCTATTTTTAAATACAACAGCAACACCACTCCCTCTGCCGCTTAAGGTCTCTACGTGAACCATAGAGTAGTTAGCTGGTACAGTTAGAGAAATATCCAGGACAGAGGTAGCAGTTTCCAGGTCTCAGTTAAGAATAGTAAATCTATCTGTTCATTGTTGAGTAAACCGAAAATGTGTAAGGCGTTTTTATGTAAGAATCAGACATTTAACAAAATTGCCAGAAGGTCAGGGTTTGTCCTCCATGCTGACTAGATGCCACAGACACCCTCTACGAGCTATCCACACATGTAAGGTCTGTCTCACACTCACCACAAACTCTGGGCCACTGATATTGGTCAGCCTGTATCCAGCTCTTGCAGAGCAGGGAAAAATAATGAGCAGAGTAAGATCTGCACGAGGGACTATGGGGTGTAAATTTATCAGCACAGCTGGTGCTGGGCAGGGGCTGATCATAGATGGGCGCAGACAGGCTTGCCTTTGGTGTGCCATTAGCACGCCCGCCGAGCACCCGCTGCACGTGTCCATGCTGCAGTGCTGCTTATGGGAAAATACATCCCCTCCTTAGCTACTAGACTGCTACCTTCCAAGATGGCGGGACATGCTGGCTCCGAAATGGCCGCTCAAAGTAGAAAACCCTTCCCCCCACTAACACCCAGTTAAAAGCAGACCAAAAACATGCAGATCAGATTCATACAGTTGGTAGGCTAAAATCAGTTAAAAAACGTGTGCAACCTCGTAGGATAACCTCTTGCTTGGCTGATTGAGCTGGTGTGCAGTCTTTGGATGCGTGGGAAGGAACACTGGAGATTGAGCAGACTGCGGGATAGGCCAGGAGTGTGAGCTCGGGGCGAGGGGGGCGATGGAAGAGGGATGGTTTCTTACACACACCCCTAATTGTTATAATGGAACATCTGAATTATATTTATCTCAGCAGGCTGAGCTGCTCCTGGTCACTACCCCAGGTGCGCATTTTGCTTGCCCCTGCTCAGATGCAATACAGCAATGCCCCTAGGGAACTTGGGGGCTTTGAACACGTCCGTACTGGTTTCCCGGCCTGAGGCTTGAGGATTTTTTTTTTGTTTCCCCTTTTGTATTTTAGAGAATATCACTCGAATGCCTATGATTTTTGATTATTATGATGGTTTTTCTTTTGCGCATAATTTCTTTCTCTGGAAGTTGTCTTGTATGTCACACATGACGATATGTGCCCAGTAATGACATTTGTGAGCGGAGCATATGGGCAAACATTTAGACTGCTTACCTGGTGTGTAAGGTAACTTGTGGTTCTTTTTTTCATTGTTTGCGGCCTGAAGGGTCAACTTGTAATGTGATATTGGTGCAAATATTGAATAAAAAAACAAGTTAAAAAAAAAACGTTTGCGAAAACTCAAATTCAGGGTCTAACATCCCAGTGTATGGAAATTGATGCAGGAAGACTAAAAGCGTGTCGGCGCTGCGTTGCTGGTTAGAAGGGGAGACTACATCTCCTCCCAAGCAACTAGACCACTACCTTCCAAGATGGCATTGTTTAATGGGACCAAATGGCTGCTCAAACTAGAAAAGACTTCCCACTAACACCTAGTTAAAAGCATACCAAAGACATGCAGATCAAATTCATACCATTAGTAGGTTAAAATCAATTGGAAAAAAATAAAAAAAACTTCTAACAATAACGCAAATTCAGGGTCTAACAGCCCAGTGAATGTGAATGGATACATGCAGTCTCGTGCTTTTCCTGCTTGGGTGAGCAAAGAGAAATGTACCCTCTTCTACTTCAAAAAAGAAGCCAATCGATAAAACACAGATTTTCCATCCACATGCTTAAGAGGCACCAGGCAGCAGCTGCCTCTGCTTTAAGTTAAAGCTGCAATCACTGTTCTTTGGTCAAACCCTGCTCATAGTTGAGGCTGTATGCACTTCTTTTGAGGGTTAGCTCTGTTGAGGACCGACCTTGAGATTCTCTGTAATTCGATGAAGGTACACAGATGAAAGACCCTGTCCCAGAATGAACGTTAAGCTTCTCAATTCAACATCCTGTCTATTGGACTGCTGAAAAGGAATTTCTATTTATTGGGCTCTTCACCTGCTTAGAAGGAATTACCCAGAATCTTTCTTACTAGTCTGCTAAGGGATTGTTTCACATGCAGTCAGGGTCCTTATACTTGGCTGGCTGAAGGAGAACTCCCATGCTCCCATGATCCCCCCTCCAGGACTGCTGAATGTTTGCCATTTCAACAGGCATCCTTGATCTTAGTGCTTTGGGAGAGTAAGCTTTCCGAGTATTCAGGATCCCTTTTCCTTGCTAGGATTTACAAAAATCCATCATATTTGTTCCTGGTCAGATAGATAATATCACATGTACATAGTGGTCTCATTCCTGGTCCGCCACGAGAAATCCCCCTCCACACAGGAACTCTTGTCACAATCAACACCTTCCCATTCCTTGTCAGCTGAGATGGCTTTCGATATACCCGTAAACCCTGCTCCTGGTCTGCCAACTGTGATCCCTCGATACCCAATATCCTCTCCGCAGATATCATTTGATTAGGATTCCTCTTTCTGGTCTGATGAAAGATGGCATCCCATTTGCTCTCAAACCTAATTCAAGATATGTTGAAAAAGTTTGATAGACCCCCTAATCAAGTAAAATAAATAACCATATAAGAAAATCACATGCACCCCGGGCCCTCCTTCATGATCTGCAGATAGATTATTCTATTCACAGTGAAGAGAGGGCTACCCATGCACTGATAACCACTGTTTCTGTCTGCTGAGAGCGTACTTCGCATTCATGGCAGTCTTCACTCCTCTGTTGAGAACCTGCTATGGGATTGGGGGCCTCATTTAGAGTTTGGTGGAGCAGAAGCCCCGCCATATATCTGTGGATCTCCAGGCCCACCAAAGTTCATCACGCACCAAATAGCAACTGCCTTATTCAAAGGTGGGAAAGTGACAAATGTTACTTTACAATTCAATTAATTGCAGTGCATGTTGAGATACTCTGCTCACACGCACGTCGGGAGGGGCTGGGGAACAATCCACACCGAGCTGTACAGTGGGAGGTGTTTAACCATTTACCTATATGCTGTGTCTACTGGAATATAAATCCAGATGGTCGAGGTTCCGTCTCTGTGAATAATGTGTGGTGCCGTGGGTTGGTGCAGGCCTCTGCAGAGCATTGCTGCAAATGCGTCATTGGTCAGTATTCTAGTGATATAGATTTTGCTGGGCCCTAGGAAGACTAATGGTGCAGATGTTTTATTGCCGTCTGACAGTAATGTTACAGAGTTGTTATTGCATTCAGAAAGACGCATTTGTTCTATTAGTGGTCCCTAAGCGGACTAATGTGGTGGATTTGTGAGTCTGCAGACTAAGCCTGATGATGATGTAGGCATCGGTATGACCACATCTCACCATCATTCAGAACCCTCAACTGGCTCAGAATCCGAGCAAGCTCGGATCCAAGTAAGAACACACAAAGCCCTCCATAACTATAGTCCTCAATACATGGCATATAGGATCAAGCTCTCAGGAGGCGGAAGGGATTCGAGAAGTGCTAAATCTCTAATACTAGAACCACCCAGATTCAAAAGGTCTCCACATTCTGAAGGCCATATCACTGAGCTAACAGTAACGTCCTCGGGCTATATGGGAAATATTTAAGGCATGGGCTAGCGGAACTTTGTGACGCAAACAAAAAGTAAACAAAAGTATATATGAAGTGTTCATTACCCTAGGATTAGGTCATTCGCTGTTTAACAAACTAGGCGTACATCTTGAGGACGCTAAATTTAAAGACAAGATAGCAAATGACCTTTTCCGATTTGGGGAACCACAATATCACCCCCCGCCCCTCCCATAGTCCACCGTTAATTTGTCTGCGCTCGGAATCAGGCGTTGCTGCAGCAAGGTGGTAAAAAACACACATTGATTGAGTGGTGCTTTCCAAAGATGCTTGAACATAAAATTGATTCTGCCAAGGACGCCGTGAATGTGATGGGAAATGGCGCCAAAGTCACCTTCCTGACAGCAGGCAGCAGCAGCAGCAGCAGCACACGCTTTCTCCTTCACTGGACACCTACAAATCAGGCAGTAGCAGCACACACTTTCTCCTTCACTGGACACCTACAAATCAGGCAGCAGCAGCACAAGCTTTCTCCATCACAGGACACCTACAAATCAGGCAGCAGCAGCAGCAGCACAAGCTTTCTCCATCACAGGACACCTACAAATCAGGCAGCAGCAGCAGCAGCACAAGCTTTCTCCATCACAGGACACCTACAAATCAGGCAGCAGCACACGCTTTCTCCATCACAGGACACCTACAAATCAGTCAGCAGCAGCAGCACAAGCTTTCTCCATCACTGGACACCTACAAATCAGGCAGCAGCAGCACAAGCTTTCTCCATCACTAGACACCTACAAATCAGGCAGCAGCAGCACAAGCTGTGCTTCCTCACAGAACAGGCAGAACATGGCAGTACCAAAGCGGGCTTTTTTCTCACGGAACTCACCAAGTGCAATTTTCCATCCAGAGCAGAAACCAAAGAGCAGACCTGAACAAGCTTTCACAGAACATGTACAATGAAGGCCTGAGTAGCATGTAGGTTAGAGACAGATCCATGGGTGTTTAACTCGCTGAGACGAATATATAGGTGGATGACTAAGTGCATTTGCAAGTTTTCACACCATATTCATGCAATATTTCACGTCAGCATTCTGAAAGTCCTGCTTGGAGGCCTGCTGTTTGGGTTTATTCCTTGGTGTGACGTATTGAGATGTAGCCATGAACTAGTAGGTCACTGTTAATTGGACAAGCACAAAAACAGCCTAGGTAACTATGCTTTAGAGACTAGCACACAGGTGCCAACCTCTTCAGAAAGGTTTTCAATGCACACTCTCGACACTGTGCAATATCAGCCTTGGTGCTGCACTTATTGAAACCGTTGAGGGCCGCCACTGGTGCTAGCCACTCATAATCATCTTTATTTGCAGAGTATATAGTCTGCGTCACATGGAACAGTCCCAAACGTGGTTCATCATTTGAGAGATGTATGGATCTGGCTTAAAAATGCACATGCAAAATGCTACAGTCTAGATTATTATTTTCTGGGTATATGTTTGAACTATTTAAAGTGTTAAAAGTAGGCACTATTCTGGATAGATTTAGATGCCTAAATTCCATTGAGTTTTGATTCCAGGATCGCATTGCCTACGCTGGAAGAAAAAGGTACGTCATGTTTTTGACACCCAATTTTAGGAAATTTGCTTTAAAATCAATTATGTTAATTCATTCTGTAGATATAAAATCGGGTGTGAGTGCATACTACATACTGCTAGTAATACACACAAATATAAACCTTTAAAACACTTCTACATCTTCAAAGACTGACTGTAAAGGGTGTGTTTGGCGCTTCGATCATAGTAGCAGTTTTTCATTCTAACTACATCTTGAGGTGGATAGCTATTTTCATCTTTTGGTACATAAAAAAACAGAAGAGAATATAAAGCAACAAAGTACACATAAAACACCACAACATACAATAACAAGTAAAGTGCAAGTTAACAAGTTGGTTTCTTGGAGTTTTAAGTATTCAAAATTAAATTGTACAAGTCAGCAATTACTTTTAGTTGCTAAGTAACAGACTACTGGGTTGGAAGTTCTAGTCACACAGCATCGCAGGCATTGGCCGTAAGCCAAAGGAGGCAAACATCAAATATTTTGAGACTAGTTCAATTTATTGACTCGTTGAATCGAAAAGAAAGTCTGTTGGAAAGGCAAAAAATAACCTGCCATCACCGGCCTTTAAATTAAATGATTTGGCGGTAATGCTGTAAATTGGGGGAAATCCGGAGAAACCTCTCCGCCCAAGGCCCAACTTAAAAAGGCGGTCTTTATAGTGCTGCGTTACACAGCTGAGCAAACATAAGTTCCAATTATTACGGCAAAGGAAGCTATGTTCTTCGTAATGCCTCGGATTTTGACCCCATTGAGTCTGTGCTCTTCTATTCAAAAACAATCCACAACAATTAGCACTGGGGATGGGAAGGAGTCATTTAAATAACTCAAAAAAAACACATAAGCAGATCTTATGCCTCTGGGAGAAGGCGGGAGAGGGGTTCTAGCCTCGGTTATCCGCTGGTGTCATCATGTTAACATATTTTTCAGCAGTACTTTGACATTTTCGTAAATCGTTTCCTACTGGCGCTGCGATGAGTAAGTCGCTCCGACATGTTTTTAAACGGGACACAGATCATTAAGGATGGCAAAAATGCTGAGGTGGTTTAAAACTTACTTTGTCGCCTGTTAATGTCACTATGTATTACCAAATGTTTGAAGGAAAGCAAATTGCCATAAGTTTATAACATTTTAAATGGCCTGCCTCGGCTCCACAGAAATTATGTTGTCGAGTGTGCAGACAAATCAAAGACACGCTTTTTTCGCTCTGCTGCCGGACACACTGGGATGTATGAGTTCTAAGGTCTGACAGTATCCAAAATTGTTCCGCTTGAGCACAGCTACTCATTCTTAGGATTGCACAGGTCGGCAATTTCTCCAAAGCATTTAAAAAAGAGTTTGGTAGTAAACATGCAGGGACACGGACAGTGCTTCTATTCCGTAGTTTATTTTTGGCCGTTGAGTACCAGGGCTCGTGTTAAAAAAAAAAAAATGTGAGGGGAAGGGGGTGGGCTCACCAAGTTAAGCAGAATGGGTGTGACAACACGGCACGTGACATCACAGCACGCGACAGCACAGGAAGTGACAGCACAACCTGGGACCTTAAATGAAGCTGCATCAGATCTTAAGACCTCACATATGTTTACCAGGTCTATCAGGAGTACATTTGAGTGCATTACAATATTTAAAATAATTAGATTTTGCATTGGGGCACGGATGTTTCTAGTTTCAAATGTTTGTTTGTGCTTAATATGTTTGCATATTCCGATTTTTGACAACTGTATATTCTAGAAGTGGACATCTTTACCAGTGCCATGATACTTATATAATGTATTACCCTGGTGTCGCCAGGGCTCTTGTGTTTGTCAACAATAAAATTTGTTGTGAAAAAAAATTTGCATTGGGGTTGTGCCAAAATATTCATGCAACCCCGACGCAAAATCTGGGCCTCAACTTCTACATTTTTTTTTAACCCTGCCACAAATAAATTGCCAACAAGGAGAAACGGGGCAGTACATCTGTTCTGCTTAATTGGTTGCAATGCCTGTATTTTTAAATATCCAACGGTGTTAATGCACCTGCTGCAGAGATCTTTGTGTGCCAGCTAAATTTCAGGGACTAATAATAATGGTAACATAACTCTGGAGGATAACGTATTTGCTGGAGAGATCTGTGTTTTGCCTAGTCATAGGTTTGAATTATAGTCACATATAAATTTAATATGCCTAACTGCAAATAACATTATGTAAGATGACAGATTTCTATTTTAATTAAATGGACAAGTGGGTTACTGGTTTTATTAAGGAGATCCTTTTGTTACTTGCAGTTCATGAATTGTAATCTTTCCAATATAGCACAGTGAGATATGTAGGACATGTGGCTGATGCACCTTGTAACACTCACTATCTTCTGTAACAGAACCCTCCCTGTCTTATGTAATAGATCCTTTATACTGATGTACACACATGATTTATTGTAAATATATAATCTGTATGTGTGATGCAAAGCGCTCTGACACCCTGCATTGCGATGAGTAGTGCTAAACGCTATAAAATAAATAAGACAAAATAGTGGTATTTCAATTGTTATTTGTGTAAATACAGGCGTGACCAAAACGTCTGACATTCTTCCAGTGTATGCATCTCTCTTATATACAGGAACTGCACAAAGTCAAAAGCACTTCTCTCTAAAGTACCTGTGAAGTGATAAAATGTGAGCCTTTGTTTCCCCTCAGTTGCATCCAGAAGCGCGCATCTAGAAGCGAGTCTCCCGATGGATCCCAGACAGGATACTCCCACAAAAAGAGGCCTAATGATCCCTTCACTCCAGCATTTGTTATATATACGTACATATAGATTTGGGTCAGCGCTCTAAATGTATTAACTACTTCAACTGTTGTTCATATGTTATTTCCTCCCACCAGAACATACAACATTAGCAATGGGTGGGACCACTTCAGTTACTGGCACTTTTGCACTGAGTATGATGGAATTTTCCAGTGATCATATGTACACATCTACCTAAAAAGAAGTGCTGTTCAGTTTGGGCGTGAGGGGGCAATAATCTACCAACCTTTTAACTCTTTCCATTGTTGATTATTTCCTTTTATAGCCATTCTTGTGTGTTTAAACTGTATTTAAGCTTCAATATTTCAAAACCAATAATGCAGATTATTCACACAACCTCGATACAATACAAAGGCTGCTGTAATATAGAGTTGTTCCAGTCCAATGTTCAACCATTTCCTTATCTTGATGACCAATAATATTCCCCCAAAAACTTTCACTAACTCCCTGGCTCATGTGACAACCTACAATGGAAAAATATATTTATGGAGAAACTGGAGGTGAACCTCACAAAAATAAGCAAAGATGGCTCAGATAAACTCAGTGAAGCTATATGAATGAACATGGCCTTCAATTGAATCATCCTCCTGAGAATGTGAAAACAGAAGTAACTTTATTTTACAGTTTTACAAAGCAAACTTGACCCAAGGTATTGGAGCAGTTTACATGTGCACCAGTGACATTACACAAAGTCACATTTATTCTTTAGGCATGGTGGGATTAAGTGATGTGCCTAGATTCACATGTTGAGAAGACACCATGACTCATCCTCTCTTCAACCTTGGATGAAGGATGAAACAGGTCTATAAAAACGTAACAGGATGTACAAATCAAACGGAAAAAAACCATCAAAACTCAAACAGGAATACCACAGTCAAATGCTCCTCAAATGAACTATACAAGATTCAGTCAGAATTTTGTAATCAGAAGGTTACAACATCAAGTCCTCAAACTAAGCACTTCTCCAACTAAACTGCTGATAATTTAACCTCACTTGGTATAGAGGCACGCCTGCTAAATAAAAGGGAAAACAGTTTCAACAACTCCATATGGGAGCTCACTGAAAAAAAATACACCCACCTTTTCAACTCACAGAATTTAATGAGCTACTGAAATGGAGTGGTTTAACATTGCAATGAAATGTAAAATCTCATAGGATGAACCTCAACAGCAATAACAATAAATATCATCGAAAGTCCCTAACCTAAGGCATTTTTCCTTTAGAACTAAAATCATCATACATACAACTGATAATTAACAAGACCAAACAGAGCAATAATAGACCGATTTCTAACTCCTTATCCTCTGACCACCAATCAGCCTATCACAGCGACAGAAAGCAAAGCACTTATCTCCATTTGAGACAACATGAAGGTGATGGGAGGAATGCTTGCACATTTTTTAACCACTCGCAACTGCTTGGGGTAGCATTTCAACCCATAATTTTTCATCATTTTTTGGGAATGCAAATCTCATACTTCCTCATCCATCACACCACGAAGCGATGTGTCCACAATACGATAACTGAACCTCGGTGATCATCAAACATGACAGATAAACAGTCCCTTAAAGGCCCAAAGCAAAGACAAAACACTTCCAAATACACACCCATACGGTGTTACAGTGCTACCTCCATTGGCAAGTGCATCAGCACCCCAGAGAAGTATAGTATGCAAGTACTATATAGTAATACATATCAGAATTCAACTGATAAACAACCTTCAATTCATAACCAATTGAGAGCATGTGGCATTAATCACAAACAAGTAAACATCGAGGAATTGAGAATATTCTAATTAACAGCAAACTAATCAGACGGAGGACCTTTCCAGGCTTCAACAATAGATCACTAAATAACATAAGGAAAACTTATATCAACCCTTAAATCACAACCTTCAGTACAGTCGATCGTGATCTTTGGAGATTCCGCATCGCTGCAGTATGCTTGTGCTGATTATTTTGAAACTTGGGTGTTCGCCAGGTCACTTTGTAATGCAATGGTTTACCTCATGTTTCTGTATACTTAGTGTCTAGGGGAACTCTGAGGAGCAAGTTAAACAGCCTGTGTGCGTCAGGCACAACTATAAACCAAATTCCTTGTGAAGCTGCAATAAAATCTAGGCATAGGTGCAGACCGAAAACAGTCGACAAGGTTGTGAAATTTCAACATAGTACATAATCAACTATCTTGTGTACGCAGACAACTATACTACTAGTACCTGGAAAAATAAAAAAAGATTTGATATGAACCAATATTCGCCACAAGTGCACAATTATATCGCAGCAGGGCAATAAAATATAGTTTTATAGGTGTGCTACGTCTCATCTGGGAATCGATCAATGTGGAGAAAATCAGCTCAGTGCCATGGTGGAGAAAGGACTTATCGCTTCCACTGCTCCGTGTTTCTAGAGAAACTCTGATCCTCATTTGTGGATTTCTCCCTAGTCCCAAGCCAAGTCCACCATTTCTTTGTCATCTATGTAACCCAGTCAGCACATGTTCTTAGGCTGTTCATGCCAGATTACAAACTGCAGTCCCCATGTTTGTTAAAGAGACTTGGCTTTCCTTCTTTTCGGGTTCCTTACTGGCCTCCTGTCTCTGCTACAGTGTTTGAGCATTCCGTATTCTCTTATGCCAGCAGTATAGAGGTTCCTCTGTGGCTGAGGGGATATGCTTCAAAAGAGATGCCACTTTATTTTCGAGGCAAACACAAGGAGATGATGGCGGAGCGCTGAAACTTTTCAGATACTCACCCCCAGTCACAGGTCTGGGATGAATCCATCATCATTCTTCAGCTCACTTCCTCACCTCAGTTCAGACACAGCTATATGCAAATCAGTCTTGACCCTGTGCCTCATGGGAAGATTCTAGACCGAACTGCCAAGCCAAGTCTTCCCTGTACTGGAAACAAGCATCCTAGGACCAATTTCGGGGTAACACCCCTCATTTTCCAGGATAGCTTAAATCCAGTGGTAAAGTGAGCAAGGGACTACTTCTGAGCATACCCTGCCAAGTTAGGGCGAACAAAGCAAAACGGCCCATAGCGATGCATCACTTCAGCAGCATAACTTATGCAGAAGTTCAAGACAAGAATTCTGGGAGAAGCTGCAGCCGCATTCAGAAGTTTAGGAACAAGAAGGGAAATCGGAATACAGGATTTCCGAGTTACCAGACATCTGTTTTTTCTGAAAACTCGTTCTGGGCAGCCAATCAAAGAGCTGACTATTACACAGCTGCTGGGTCTTTTTCTTAGGTGGAAACGTGTCCAAGCTGCTTGGAATACCAAAAGTAGGTCTACAAGGCAAATCTGTGCAAGTAATGACCGTACTATGTCAATGGGTGTGGTGTTGGTGAAAGGGGCAGTTAAAGGTCATTTTAGGTCAGAGAATACAAAAGTGATATTGCAGAAGCAAACAGCGCCTCAAACCACTAACTACACAACTCTACTACTTGCAGAACACTTGGTCAGCACAGTAGATGGAAGCGTGCTGTAAACTCATTCTTAAATGACATGTTGGACACTAGTGAAAACGACAGACTACACAGGAATAACGCCACGCCACCCAGGAATGCAGAAACGTAACCCTGAGGAGGCGCCGTGAAGCTGCAACACTACAGAAGTGCCCTATGGTGAACAATCCCGAGAAAGGCGATAAACGTTGTCACCTGTTAAAACATGAGGAAGATAAACAGGCACGGGAGGGCAGTGAAATCTTTCATGCATCTGATTATGGAAGCAGAGTATATTACCAAATTGCTGGATGTCAGTAAAGCGCTGTACATAATTTATCAGGGTTTTCAGGGAAGTATGCGATATTGTACCCGCCCGATTGATTTACACGGCAGGCCCTGCTGGGGAGCGACAGCTGCGGTGGATTTCAGATGTGATTTATGGGCTGGAGGCAGAGGCGGTCAATAGAGCAAGGTGCAGAGATAAGATGACAGGAGAGCTGTGGAGCAAAGGGACAGCCAGTGGGTAGAGGACACCGTGGAAAAGAGAACAGACGACTGACAAAGGTGACTGCGGCTAGAGGGCGATCCGGACCACAATGGCGCTGCCGTCCAGTCGTCCGAGATTTGTCGATACTTCCTAACCACTCAGTGATGTTCTGAATTAAACACAACACCACCGTTCGCCCCTTCGAGAACTTCTATTAAACATCACATATAGATCACGAGCCGGAAGCACGGAGGGCTTGGGAATCAGAGAGGGTGCAAAACTGGCCTAGAACATGACTGGAACGGAAGCAAAGAGGGGTAGTAAAGACGATTAGCCCACGACAAGTGTTCACTCAAGGACGCAAAGCAAACAGCTGGAGAGGAGAGAAAACGGCAGGAATCGAAGTAAAGAGGAGGATGCAAGGGGAGGTACAGAGGGAGTTAATGATAGTAACGACACGCAAATAGTGAATGGCGGTGCTGCAAGTAGGGCTGCAGAGAGCTAGGAGATGTGAAGGGATACTGCGTGCAGATGAGTGAATGATACAGGCCAGAAGAGGAAGAATGGTAGTCAAGGTGACGAGAGAAGTGAGGACCAGTGGGAAGAATGGATGCAAAAGAGAGAAACGGGCGCAATGGCTGAAGGAAGGTCAGGAACCGATGTCCTACCTGTGCAGGCCTGTGGTCCGCGTACAGGGAAGCGGCTGAGGGAGCACATGTAGATGGCCAAGAGTGCTCCTGACCGGAATCCGCATTACAGGAGTCGTGAGCCCGGGAGAACCCACCCTGGCTCACGACTGCACAGGCAGGACATCGGTTCCTGACCTTCCTTCAGCAATTCATATTCCTGGACCCATTGGTTGGTCATTGGACTCCTCCCGAGGATAACCTACACGGATACCATTCCTACTCGGGTTTATGAGACACAGGCTCGCTCAGGTATTCATACATCTCTAGTCCTGATGATGATCCCCCCATTTTAAGCTGGGATTGAAAAGTCGACACCCACACCGTGATTCCTATTGTATGATGATTTATGAGGAGCACAAGTTGTTTGTGACTATTTTAAACATGTAACGCTAACGTCACTTTTTGAAGTGAATGCCTGAGGTCTGGAAATCTGCTGATTTCCATACCTGGAATGGAGAGGTTTGGGGGTTAGAGAAGCACTCCAAACTAATAAAGCTATTTTTATATTCATTTACAATTCACTAAAATGTAAACTAAGGGTGCTTCACTGCTGCTATGTGTTGACCTCACATGCAAGCCATAAACAATGAATTAATTCATTTTTACTGTATGTTTAAATAAATACAAACCATACCATTTGGATACACTAACACAGCTCGAATTCATAGTTCTGTGGTTATACTTTCATGTTCTTTTGTAGGGACCTATGTCGCGTGTAAACATACTGTTTACTCTCGGTCCCTGGTTCCTTGTTACAACATGGCCAGACGGCACTGTAAGACTGATAGACCCAAGGCAAGTTCTCAGTTTGTGAATGGCATGCAAACGGTTAATAGTGTTTGCACTCAGAAAATCACTTTCACACTGGGAAAATAAAAAGGTTGAAATGATAGGTTGCAAGCATGGACTCTCAACAACCATTGCAAGATAACTTTATAATTAATTTTTAACAGCAAGAATAGAGAAGTGCGGTTGGACAGTTCATTACTTTTAAATTTTAATGCTCCAACAAGGCTATGATGAGGCTTTAAGAAACCGCAAGGATAGTGACGCAAAAGGGTGAAATGTGGGCCTCGAAGAGCTGTACCGTGGCAGGTGCAAGCTGCTGCTGCAGGTGCCTATCTTGAAGGAAATAAGTAGAGCTCCAAATACTGCAAAGCAAAAAAAATGCATGTCTGGATATGCCTCATGAAATAACGAGCACCCAACAGGAGAATCATGCTTATTGCTTAACAGTTTGTAAGTGACCAATGCTTGCCATTACACTGTGAAATCAATCAAGGCATCGCCGAGCTGCAAACACAAGAGTAACCCTTCTAATGAAAAGTGTCACCATGAGAGTCCAATGACAAGTTTGTATACATTTTTAAATGTAAAAAGGCGTTCTCCAGCCTCGACTCAAGCCACTGGGCTTAATTCGCCTCCCTGCATAGCCTTCGTAAAATAATGATAGTCTTTCCTCCACAATAATAAATGAACAATATTAGGCCAATAATATACTATCCGAGTTAAGAAAGTTTTACGTTTTTCACAATGAGCAAGCCTCCGTTAGCCGAAACCTAGTGTCACACGCAATGGATGTGAATGTCACATCATGGAGCACTTCTAACTCACTAGAAAGGTCTCAATTGCACACGAGCCTTAATGGAGGCTCACATCAACATGTTTCTCTTACGTGAACTTTCCATTCAAACCTTTCAAATCTCATTCTTGTGCATTCGCGCAAGAGAGCATCCTCATAAAGGCACAACCTAAACCGCACCTTCATTATCAAAGTCAAATCAAAATGTTAGAAGTGCTGCAAGAATTAAAAGTGATCGCCACTCCAGAACTCAAACTCTGGTCGCACAACTAGCGTTACATGGATGTATTCAATTTTGCAGGGTACAAGATGGAGGAGGGCACAGTGACAGGTAGAAGCAACAAGGAAACGCATGCCCGGCTTCCTTAACACAAGAAACGACAGGACCTACTATTGACAGCCCATTTATTGTTACTGTCCTGATCTTAAACATTTCAACACCCACTTTTCTCTATGAAGAGTGATGAAGTGTGTGTTGTAGCCCACGGGCTTCTCTCCCACAGCGACCCAGAAGGAACGCATACGGTTTGATAACTATTTCCGAGTACCGCAGATGTCCTGGTGCCCCGGGTCCAACAAACCGAGCCCCAGATCTCACGACAGCACGTTAAATGTTGCATAGCTGTGGGCTTCGCCTTTGTAGATGAGATTTGAATGCATGTAATTGGGTATGAAAGTAACAAAATCACCCGCGTTTCTGACATCACAGTGGATATGGGGGAGTTTTGCACTCACGCACATTACTAGGGAGTCTGGGTTTCTACGTCGGTTCAACCAGTGCTCGGGAACCAGAATGGCGGGTTCATATTAATGGCCTGAAGAGACCGGCCTGCGGTGGGTAATCATGGGTCTGCGGGGCAGGCAGCGTGGTGCAGCCCCGGCGGTGCTCCAGAGTCTCCCAGCTAGGGTTAGCATCTGCCACTGCCAGGCTGCAGGTGTGCGTGTACCCTCCCTCGACAGCACTTCTGCTGAAGCACCCGAGCGGCAGCCTGCTGGGTCCAACTAGAACAAAGGCCGAACTCACAGGGCCACAATAGCATTGGAGCAGCAGGACAACGCTGGTGGAGAGGGGGGTCTGTGAGCACAGAGCAGGCCCAGAGTGATGGCACACCTGCTGCATCTCAGACCTGAAAAGGAGGAGGACCCGAGTTTCAGATGAGGCCCGGCCAGGGCACAAGTCCTAAAAAAAGAAGTGGGGGGACGCTCAAAGTTAGGTGGTGTCACCGGAAGTGACGTCACGACAGATAGTGACGCCAGGAAAGGTAGTCACCTCTCATTACAGAGTGCACTACATATCAGTGGAGATCAGACACCGCGCTGCTCTTCATGTAGTGACTTCCCTGAGCTCTCTGGTGAGGTGAGGCGAGGCAAGGGGGTTTCACAGTATCACAGCAAAGGCCTTCGGCACACCCACGCATACCCCAAACTCACAAAGATCTTTAGTGGTAAAATCGAACTGATTTGTGCTGGAGAGATCGACGAGGCGGCTGTGCAGGCAAGAAACGGCATAATTGAAAGTCCAGCTTTTGGGCAGGGGGGGACGGCGTCCACCCGGTAAAATAAGTGGGGGGACGACGTCTACCCGCGTGGTACCCCGACTCGAGCCCTGGGCCCGGCAGAGGCTTTTGCTGTGCAGCAATGTCCCAAGAACAGTATGCGCGGCCCATTGAGTCACGAGGAGACGGCTCTTTCCACACAGCAGAAGAGCTGGGCTCCACTACTTTAGGATGATACTTTATCCACACAGGACACCTGCAGATGTTATATAGTCGGTACCTATGTGACCCAGATTTTGGTGTGATTTATTTTTCGATTTTGTATTATCTTCAGCACTTTCTGCACATTCCACTTCTATAACTCGGATGTCCAAGGTCCAGTGACATGTCCTGAGGTGTTTTAAAATATGCAAACCGGGTGTGGCTTGGCGATCCAAGATGGCGGACGCACTCAGAATGTTTCGGACCCCTCTAAGATCCGTCTATATCCTGACACTCCTCCAGTGACATCCCTTCAACTGGAGCAACTTTAGCCTTGAAGCGCCCTCCCCTGCAGCAGCCCGGAGGCAAATAACCGCCATGGGAAGCTGGCGGCGGCGATGACCCGATGAGCAAAAATGGCGTAGGCCAGGCCTATCCCCCAGATACCAGCTCTGTGACTCCAATGAAGACCATCGCATCAGCACGGACTGAGCTACATAGCCTGCTGACTAAGCGCTGGAGGCGAAAGATTCACCCCACGCCGCGACCTACGGCGGCTTGGTGAAGCTGGCGAAGCCACAATGCCGGAGATTGAGGCCTGCCCATGAGAAAGACTGCCGGTACCTATGCAGTCATACAAGGTGAGGAGGGGACCCTGAAAGAGGAGGAGGAGGGGACCCTGAAAGAGGAGGAGGAGGGGACCAGGACCGGACTGTGAACAGAAACTGGCCTGGGAAAACTGCTCGGCCAGCCCCCCCTGGAGGGGAGGGAGTGTGCAGCGAGCTGTTTGGTAGGGGCGGTTTCGGCAGATTTTGTTACAGGGGACCTTTATTGCCGACCCCCGGTAACAAAAAGGCCCCCCCAGAGGCCGAAAACCAGCCCCACCCTGGCGGCCCACCAGGGAAACGCCCGGTGCCCGGTACGGGCAGTCCGGCCCGGGACAGCTTTCTCTTTGTGAATCCTGCTAGGCAACGACGGCTTGGGAGCAGGCATTTGAGCAATGTTGACTCCTACTGATTTATTCCCAAATGGGAAATGTATATTTTTGTTAAAGCAGTACTGGTTCCTTTAAAGAACATGGCTTGCTTTAATGAAAAAATGTTTCCCGTTTGGTAATACAGGCAAAGGGATTGTGGTCTGCTGTTCCCATGCTTGCCACCATTGCTGTATTTGAAGCCAATCACAGAGCGTCACAAATAGTGACCTGCTTAATGAATATTTATTAGGCAGGGAGTTTTGGGACTAGATATTTTGGGCTAGATGTACATGGACTTCTGTTTGCGATTTCCTAATAGAGGATTTGGGGATTTGCTATTAGGAAATCACAAACATCTATGTACAACAGTGTGTTTTACACTGTTTGCGATTCCCAATGGGTTATGAGGCAGGTCGCAATTTGCGACCCATTGGCCATGGCTGGTTTTCGTACTTATGTTGCACTCCATAATGCATAGATAACCAGTGTGCCCCGACTGCCCATTCTGCCTCTTTTTTATTCCCCAGTGAGCTCTTGGTTAGGGGCTGCTCTGAAAGATCTATGTACCGCCAGGACCCAACCCTGAAAGAACTATAGGCTCATTCTAGGCACGACCTCTAGCAGGGCCGGACTGGGAACAGAAACCGGCTCTGGGAAGCTGCTCAGCCACCGCCCCCCTGGGGTGAGTACAGCCGAGCAGTTTCGGTCGATTTTGTTACAGGGTCAGATATTGCAGACCCCTGGTAACAAAAACTGCCCCCCCAGGGGCCCAAAACCTTGCCCCACCATAGCAGCCTACCAGGGAAACGCAAGGTGCCCGCTATGGCCAGTCCGGCCTTGGATGGGATCCTGAAAGAGGAGGAGGGGACCCTGAAAGAGGAGGCAGGACTCCTGCGCTGTCCCCCCACCCCCAAAATCAGCGGTGACCCCCAGCGATCCGTGAGGAGCAGCCATAAGACATATCCGGCCCGTGACCAGTGAGGAGCCCCGGGCGGATCGGTGGCTGGCGAGAGATCTGGGCTCGGGTGGTTAATCATCCGGGGGACCACGAGCTAGCGGCAGTCCCCCGGTGCCGAATCCCGCCTCCTCCGGGCCCGCTATTGGTGGCACGGGTGCGGTCTGCCCCGCGATCGGCAGGGATCGCTACTGTCCCGCATCTACCCCCTGGTTGCTTGGGGTCACTCGGCAATCCGTGCGAGGGCCTAAAGCTCAGGTGGCCTAGTGAGGTGGCCTGGTGAGGCCCAAGACGCCACGCAGGGTGGGGTGGAGGAGTCGGGGGAAGAGAAGCGTCCTACTACAATTTCCCCCGGGACAGTGACGATCCCCGACTGGTGAGCTGCTCCCGGATTAATTAGAGGTAACCAACCTGCGATCAGCAGGACACATCAGGAGAACACATAGATGGTGCAGGACGCGGCCTAATCCGCTGGCAGTTACGGGTGGACCCAAGGCCCCGTGGTAGGCGCCCCCTGGACTTGACCTCTGCCGCCTCCCCCGATCCCCCGCCTCCCAGGGGCGAGCTGATGTGACTGACTGGGGTGGCCTGCGGGGCTGAGACACGCTGTGCAGGTCCAGCAGGACTGCAGTGAGAGCCCCCTTGTGACTCTCGACAGGACACAGCTGCGGGCTTCGATGTGCCGCCTGCCTGATCCTCGAGTGAGGAGAAGCCTGGCGACTTACATCTTGCCCTGGGGTGGCGGGCTCGGACACCATGGGGGTCGGGATGAGCAGCAGATGTAACTCGAGCCGCAACCGGCGGGAACTCTTGTTCGCCTGCAAGAGGGTCCCCCTCGCCTCCAAGGTAGAGTCCTGCATGTAGGAAGAGGCTATGCCCGAAAAGACACCAGGCCCACAGATACCCACGCTGACGGGTGGATGACATCAGAGTGGCGCTGCACCCAGCAGTGGCCACCACTGGGGGTGCGACATTGCAGGGTGGACAGAGGCCACATTGACCCTACAGAGACGGCAGATGAGTGCGACGCCAGACACTGGCCAACTTGCAGACGGCCATCCAGAACTGAAGGCCCAATGTTGCTGAAGACAGCACTACTAAGCCACCGGTGGGCACCCACAGCAGCGACAACAACTGGGGGACACCAAGGCCCCGGGTAGTCCCGTGGAGCCCTCTCGGGCCCCTGGTCTCTACTCCAGCGCATACGAGAGCTCGCACGGGCCAGCTTCCCACCAAGGGAGAGCTGTCAGACTTACCTATCCATTGCATCCCAAGCCTAGCAGGAGACCTGAGTGGGTAGACACAATGAGCCAGGTGCTCCAGCCTCAATAGCCAGCAGAGTCCCCACTGAGTCCATGAGATCCACCTGCACAGCTAAAACTGACCAACGTTTCTGAAGCCTAAACGCCGAAGGCATGACCAGCTCAGACCACCCTCTTGGTGAGACCGCCCAACCATGGGGAAGGACAGGGGAGCTAAACCCTCGTCGGCTCAGCCTCGAATTACGCAATATGCAGTCAATGGTCCTGGACATAGACCATGGACATGGTGATGGCGAGTCAGCACCTCCTGCGACAGCCCACCCGGATGGGTATATGGCCACCATCCTGCAGGTCTGGCAAGAGTTAATGGAGACAAAGATCGGGAAGGTACGAGTAGACATGGCCCGCATTCCGCAGGACCTCTGTAACGCAACCGCCCACATAACCGACACTGAATCCCGCATCTCTGAAGTCAAGGATGATGTCTCCACCCTGAAGACGTAAGTAAAGCAGCTCCTATCCCACACGGCTGATCCTCGCAGGCGGGCAGAGGATGCTGAAAACAGATCGCGTCGAAATAATCTGCGCCTGGTGGGTCTTCCTGAGGGGACAGAGCCCTTGCAAATGAACACCTTCATCGAAAGCTGCAATACAGACTCCTCTTCTCGGCCTGCCACTAGGTGATATTCCAGAAAAGGATACACTTCTTTGGCACACTGAAGGCAGTGTGGACTTGGGTGACCGAAAAACGCCCAGTCCTCCCACTGACAGGCATCCTTTAATCCGAGCCCCAGAAGGGACTGCGGGTGGGCGCAACAGCGGGCACCGGTGCAAGGCGCACTGGATCCAGCAGAAGGTGTAATGCCGGCGGCACAACCTCTGCCTCGCCTGCAGCATCCCCTTGAGAGAGGAGCAGATCATCAAGATCTCAAGAGCCGGCAAGAATCCAGGGAAACGCTGAGGGACCAGACCTGACACCCGAGCTGTGCTCCATAGACTCTCCAGGGCCAAGCTCTGAGGACACCGACCTTTAAAGCAGCCCTCATATTTGAACTTAAGTATCAATAGTACTAATGACTGAAACTGGAGGAACGTGAATCCTTAATTGTAGAGGGGTCCAAAGCATCGACTTACACCACTATACCTTAGTCAATTTCCTTACACTTTCAGTCTCTGTTTACTGGGCAACAGATGCTTTAATTTGGGAAGTATGGGGAGGAGGGAGTGTTGGGATTCGGGGTAGGGAATATTCTCCCTGCTTTTGCTTTGGTTTGCATTAATCTGGTTCCCCGTACAGTCTGAAGGATACAGTGGAGTGCCCTCGGCCACCCGTAAAGCCTAACCCTTGGGAACAGCTAAGCGCCCCAGACCTCTGGCCACACACGTCACAAACAAACTGTAATGTCACAACCCTATAGCCGGTGTGAACCCCCTAGAGTCCTCTCATGGAAGGTTAACGGACTCTTAGATACAGTTAAACGGACTGCGATTTTAAAATATGCACGGAGGGTTCACCCAGATGTCTTTTTATTGCAGTAGACGCCCTTGATGGGGAATCAATGCACCTTTTTGGCGCATCAGAGATTCGCCAGGGTGTGGCAATCAAGGTTTGCTAGAGGGGCTCGCAGTACGGCAATCCTGCTGAGACACTTACTCCCCTTCACACCGGTCCGCATGGTAAGCAAACCAGCCAAAGACGCCACAGGCACATCATCCTCCTATAGAAAAGTTGGGGCTAAACGTCGCGGAGATTGGTCCTCCAAACTGGGCCTCTGCAACGTCTGGCAAACCTGGCACCTCAGAACACTACAATATACACACACTTTGGCTGCACACCATAACTACTCATCTTCATACCCGCCGCAGACTGCAGTTAAGTTCCAGCGGTCCATATCCCGGCACAAGGCGTATCAGACCACTCCCCACTCCTCCTACAGAGAGGGGGCCCAAGGACACACTATGTCCAATATGGAGGTTGAATGCATGGTTCCTTCAGGACCAAGAGTATAAGCAAGCGATTGAGGGAGAACTGAAACACTACTTCCACAAGAACGAGGGCACGGTCCAACTCCAGGGTCCCTTCTGGGAGGCGGGGAAGGCCACAATCCGCGGGTACGCCAAATGGTTTCTCAAACACAGACGACCGGCTCAGAACCATCATCTCTACCAGCTTGATGCCAGGGCCCTCTGCCTGGAAAGGGCAGCGATAAGGGGAGAACGTGGAGGCAGATCACCAACAACTTTACTTAGTGCAAGAAGAGATCAGGACTATCTCTCTTGAATCTGCCAAGATGATCTGGCGATCATCGGTGGCCTGGGTTTATGGCTGGGGAGACAAAAACAGCAAATTACTCCATTGGCCTGCTACTCATCCCCTTGCCAACCGGATAGTCCCTGAGATTCGAAACCCTTGAGGGCAGGTCCTCCGCACCCCTGCTGACATTGCGCACACCTTCGCGAACTAATATGCAGGACTTTATACAGCAGACCGTCCGCGCACGTCAACCGCAGACTCCCTCTTCCTGCATAATGTTCCCCTTCGGCAACTCCCAGAAAGGGATGCGAGGTCTCTAGACTAGCCCATTACTTCTGAGGAAATAAGAGGCGATTTCGGCACTGGCTACCCGCAAGACCCCTGGGCTGGACGGGCTTCCGACGGAATACTATGCGGCGTTCCTGGAAACTTTTATCCCACTGCTTCACACCCTGTTTGATGAGGTGCTGGAGAGAGGCACCTTTCACCCTGACGCAGACAGAGCCATCATCGTGGTCATACTCAAAATGGACCCCCCATCCGCAGTCTCATGCGCCAACTACCACCGAATTTCGCTAATTAACACAGATTAAAATGTACGCTACGTTCTTGGCCACCTGGCTGAAGCGGGTGATACACACACTCCTACACTCCGATCAATGTGGCTTCATGCCATGTCGTAGCACTGCTTGAGACGCCTCCACGTGGCCCTCGCTCATCC
Organism: Lissotriton helveticus; assembly: GCF_964261635.1. NCBI lineage: Eukaryota > Metazoa > Chordata > Amphibia > Caudata > Salamandridae > Lissotriton > Lissotriton helveticus. The sequence continues at coordinate 1,983,090,644 of NC_136061.1, forward strand.
CCTTCTTCTTATTCCATCCTTAGCCTAAGTGCTACTTGACTTTGAAAAGGCCTTTGACACGGCTGACTGGAGCTACTTGAGGAGTGTGAGGGAGAAGGTGGGCTTCGGTCCTCATTATCATAAACTGGTGGGGGCCCTGTACTCCAACCCAGCAGCCAGGGTTATCCTAAACTGGGAGTTATCAAACGCCTTTCCCAACAGGAGGAGTCCCCGACAGGGGTGCCCTCTCCCACCTATCCTATTTGTTTTAGCAATAGAGCCTCTGGCCTGCATCATACGTGCAGATAGGTAGATATGTGGGTGGCACTGGCACTGGCACGGCTCCCACAGAGACCTGATTGCACGGTATGCAGATGATGTCCTGCTCTTTCTGGCTGATCCAGCCCAATCTGGGCCCAATCTGGACCCATTCTGGACCAAGGTGCCTTTAGATTCTCCAACCCTTCAGGGGAGCATCAGGCCTATGTCTTGACCCGGCTAAATCTAATTTAGAGCCCCTACATGTCACACAAGTGTGTGTGGACTGGGAAACAAGCATTCCCTTACGGAGGTTTTCTTTTAAATACCTCGGCATACGGGAGGCCCTTCTCCCAGAGCTGACCTGGACCCTCAATGTCGACGCACTAATCAAACATACAAAAGACGACCCCTGGTATTGACAAGCCCTCCCCACTCAACCTCCTTGGTATGATCGTCCAGTTCAAAATGATGGTTCTGCTTCGACTCCTATATGTACACCAGAATCTCCCACTTCACCTCCCTCGAAGTTGAGTCCGTAGACTCGATGGAGTAACCACGACTTTCCTCTGGGGTGGCTCGAGACCACGCCTGGCCCTTACACAAGGTCAACAGCCCCCATACAATGGGGGAATGGGAATGACAAACTTTTTTATACTACCTGGTCACCCGCCTCCTGGTAATCCATGACTGGTTCAATGGCAGATGGTCCGATCCGGCCTATCAGTTAGAATTAGAAAGCCTTGCATTCCCACAGGTCCAAGCCATGTTATATGGGGCACCAATCCCACACACTTTACCAGCAGTCACCCAGACGGCCCTCCTAGCATGGCAATCCGAGCTGCGACACACTCAATGGGGCTGCAAACATACACTGTAGATGCCCCTTTGGCACGCGACCTGGCTGCGGGAGGTTGGAACATTAGCGGGATTTAAAAAAGTGGATCTGATCAGGGTCACTTGCTTGGGAGATGTGTGGAAGGTTGAGTACTTGTCCTCCTTCCCAGAGCGGCAGCAAACATATTCCCTGCAACACACCTAGTTTTACAAGTACCTCCAAATGCGACACGCCCTCGCCCTCCACATTCCTGACCACACGGCACCCCCAGAAGTTAGTCCTATGGAAGCTAAACTCCTCATGGGGAAGGGAGGCGTCTACTGCTCACTGATAAACAACACTCCATCCACACTAGATTCCCTTAGACTGGAACAATGGGTTGACCCCTTAGAGGAGTAAGACTGAAGAGACGCATTGATGGCCCCCAGGATACTAACCATATCGGCCAGGCTCCGGCTCATTCAAATTTACTATCGCCACTGTGAAATTCTTACCCCGATGAAACTTCATAAAGCGAACTTCATCCCGTCCCCTAAATGCCCCTGCTGTGAGGTTGAATCAGCGGATTTTTACCATATGGTCTGGTCCAGCGTCATCCTCTCCAAATATTGGAGGTCTATCGTAGCAGAATTGAGTGACATAATGGGTTTGGGAGATCCCCCATAGTCCTCTTGCCCTTCTCCTGGGGGGAATGGATGGGTTGGATGGTCCCCGTACCTATAAGTTACTCCTGGGGACAGCCGCATTGGTGGCCTAAAGAGACACTGCAGCAGTGTGGAAGGACTCAGTGGCCACCTCTCACAAAATGGCGCAAGGGAGTGGACTGGTGTGCCATCCAAGAAAAAACTGTTTATGAAGCACGAGGTTGTCCGTCCAAACACGGGCGAATATGGGGCAAGTGGTTAGACTGGTCAGGCTGTTTGATCATGGACGGGGGGAGCAGGTGCTGGGGAACATGCTAGATTTTATCAGGGCCTACACCTGCCTTGAAGGGGGAAAGTTATGTGATTGTGCTGAAAAGATCAATATGTCACAGTGACACAATGCTATGTTCAGTTTGTCGCTTGTACAATTTCAATTAAATGGTTTATCCCAAAAAAGATGAAATTTAGGGCATGTTTAAAACCCAAGTACTCTTAATTTTACAAACCTACGCGACAATCTACTTTCATTCAAGTCAGAAATAGAGATATTAATTTGGGAAGGGGCATGCATCCCTGCCAACTTAATAAACACACTTTGGTTAGGTCAAAACACATTTCTGAGAGAATCTCTACTCAACTCTTGGTAGCGAAGGCTGAAGCCAAAAGCAATCCTCAGAGACATGCCTGCTAAGTTTAAGCAGTAACAATAATTTTAAAGTAAAGAACACAAAACAAAAAAAAAATCCTAAATCAATTAATAAAACTAAAGAAAACCCTAATGAACAAAAATACAACAAGATCAGAATAGGTTATGAGGAAGCTGAAATCTATCTCAAAATCTTAAGAGTGGATCGTAAATCCGTACGAGGGGGAGGGGGGGGATGGGAGTGCCAATGTAATGAGTTGGTGGATTCACCAGATATTGAAGCAATGGATTTTTGAGTTAAGATCTCACCTCACTTTTCTCTGGGAGGGATTTTACTGTATAGACCCCCTGGTCCCGTTGAACTCTTTCCCAGCTTCCTTAATGGCTTGATTAAGCCTAGAGCCCTTCGATACACGCACTTCTTGCTCCAAGGAGATTTTAATATATATATATAGATAATACTGAGAAGGGAGACACGCAATTCTTTTTATCTTTATTACAAATCTGCACAACTTCAACAATATGTAACTTCATCTACACACTGTGGGGGCCACACTTTGGATGTGATCTGCTCCAGCTTTTCACTGGTATTGGCGCCTCCTCTGCAAATAACATGGTCTGACACTTATCTGCTGTTCTTTTCATGGCAACTTGCTAGCAAAGCACTTTTGGCTGGACCTTGTAGGGACGGTCTGGGGACTGCCACCCATAGAATCGATCCTGTAGCCTTTAGACAAGCCCTGGCTGAATGTCAGCCTCAGCTTCTGGAGGACTTATATTGGGCTCTTGAGAACAACAATAACTGGATCGTGAAGGCGGTGTCGCACCTTACGCCACAAACTAAACCCAAACGTCTGAATGTGTCGCTCTCTAAACCATGGTTCTCGCCCGCGCTTAAAGTGCAGAAACAGCATTGCAAAAGGTTAGAAAGGAAAGGGAGACTGAACTACTGTATTGAGGCCAAAGCGGCCCTCAATACGGCTCAAAAATCCTATTACGCTACTATTGTGCAAGCTAAACGCTTGCACTATACTGAATGTATTGCCTTATCTGGCAACAATGCTAAAGAGCTTTTTAATATTGTACAAAGCTATATGACACCTAAAGCCATGACCAATGCCCATGCTCCATCACTTTCATGGTGTGAAGAACTTTCTAATTTTTTTTTATTAATAAGGTGAGAGTACTTCAATCTCACTTCTGCAATTTGGATACCCAGGGCATTTCGACCCCTCCTTTTCTTTAAGACCCATCTTCTTTGAGGCCACTATCCGCTTTTGATGTAATTCTTCTGGCGGATTCCATGGCCGCTTTGTCCACTCTCAAATTAGGCTCCCCCAGTGATCCATGCCCTGCCATACTTTTGGAGAGCACTGCCACTGTAATCAACCATTTCTTGAATCAGTTGATTAACACTTCCTTGGCTTCGGCCACAGTCCCTCCCACCTAAAGCAGGCTTTGATTATTCCCCTTATTAAAAAGGTATCTCTCGATCCTAACCTCCCCGCCAGCTACCGCCCGATTTTGCTTCTCCCAGCCATTGCTAAAACTGTGAGAAGATGGTTAACCGCATGCGTGCGGCGGCTTTTCCCGCAGTATGCGGCATTTTAAAAATTACCGCGTTACATGACGAGCTCAGCTCGTCATCAGCACACGGCAGGTAACGCTGATGACGAGCTGAGCTCGTCATCAGCATGCAAGGGGTTAACAAGCAGTTGACCGCCTTTGTTGAACAACACGGACTCCTTCATCCAGCCCAATCTGGCTTTAGAGCATCCTATAGTACGGAGTCAGCACTGGTGGAAATTGCTGAAACCATTCGCGAAATCTTGAATATGGGGGCAGGGCAGTACTGGTCCTTTTGGACCTGTCTGCCGCTTTTGATACGGTTCCCCACTCACTGTTCCTGGCCCATTTGCATCAGTTGGGCATCATGGGTTCTGCTATTAAATGGCTTAAATCTTTTTTGTAAGGCAGAACTCGGCGAGGTTGGATCCCCCTTTTACCTTCACCACTCAAGATCTTCGGATAGGGGTTCCTCAAGGATCAGTGTTAAGCCTGCTTTTGCTTAACATCTATATGTCTCCTCTTATTCAGCTGGCAGAGGAATTAGGGCCAAAGTTGTCGCCTATGCTGACGATACTCGACTTTTGTTCACCTGGAAGAAGCATGAGTCTTCCACTGCTCATGTTAAAACCTGTCTTGCAGCTGTGTTTAATTGGCTCACTTCCGCCCAGCTCAAGTGCAATTAAGATAATACCGAGATCTTATTCTTTGGCGCTTTTCCAACTTTGTTCTGGCACTCCTTCTGGCCAGATGAGTCCTCTAAGCCTTCTCCGCAGGGCCTGCCAGTCAAGAATCTTGGGGTCTAGTTTGATGAAAAGCTTAGCTTCAGCAGCCAAATCAGTAAGCTGACCCGCAGCTGCTTTGGTATTCTGAAGCTACTTAACCCCTTCCACACTCATGACGAGCTGGGCTCGTCATGAGGTAGCCTCCTGCTACGCTCATGACGAGCCCAGCTCGTCATGTAACATGTGTTTTTGTTGATTCCAGCACACAGCGGGAAAATGCATAGCATCGATGTGGTTAAAAGTTTCTGCCTATTATCCCCTTAGCAGCCAAAGAAACTGTTATTTGTGTGCTTGTCACTTCCCGGATCGACTATGCTAATGCACTTTATGGAGGTCTTCCTGGCTTCCTCCTGGACAGACTTCAGGTGGCCCAGAACGCCGCTGCTAGATTGCTCCTTGGCCTCCCCAAACGAACAAGTGTCAGGCAACATCTGCGTAGTCTTCATTGGCTTCCTCTGAGAACAAGGGTTAAGTTCAAGGCCCTGGTAACGGTCCATGCTGCTCTGTATGATTATGGCCCCGTCTATCTTAGGAAGCGCTTTCAGTTTTACGTCCCCGGTAGACATCTGCGCTCCTCAAACATGTTAAGGGCAAACATGCCCAGATTCCACCTGAAAAGAAAAGGTGGTAGTTCGCTGGCCCATCTGGCCTCGAAGGCCTGGAGCTCTCTCCCGCTCAGAGTTACGCAGCCTTCAGTATCTTATTAGATTCCGAAAAAAAACGTCTTTGTTTTATCTGTTTCTTTCCCTGTCTTACTCCCAGCCAAGGATGGGTATTCCTGTTCTGGAGGATTGACAACAGGCAACACTGATTTTAAGCCAGTTCTGGCTCAGGTAGCCTAAAGTATACTTTTACAAATTAACTTTTCTGCTGACATTCTAAAGAATCGAATTTCATCATTAAGTCAGATTTTAAAAACTAAGCAGGGACCAACTCTAAAACATTTTTCTAGCCCTTTCCTAAAAAGAGTGGAAAATACAGATTTAGTTCCACTAAGGTCTATTGTTGAAGGTTTACCCAGGCCTATAGAGTGAACTAGCTTTTGGCTTAATTTTCACTGAGAAGGCATACTAACCCAAACATCTAGTGTGCCCTATTATTATAAATTAGCACCTGCCCTGTGGCTTTTAAGGCACACTTTCAGGGTGACTCATGAATATTTCTTTTTTTTTTTTTTTTTGCTTCACGGCAAAGGTAGTTTTCCATGCCATGTGTCACTGTAGCACATTAGCCAGCGCAGAGTGGCCTTCATGACAGAAATATGTTTTTGCCACATATTTGGGGAGTGTAAATTTGCACCACAGATTACTTTCCATGTCACAGATGCACTTAGGACAACATTTACAATGGACTTATGGGAAAGGTAAATAAGCCAAATAGGCAATTCCAATGTTCAGCAGCACAGGTTTTAGAGAGGAAGGACAAGAACTTTGCAACTGTTTAGCAGTGGTAAAGTGCAGATTCTAAAGTCAGCAAAATCGGAGTCCAGAAAAAGGCAAAAACTATTTGGGGGTTACCATGCAGACAAGGGTGACTGGCTACAGTACCTTTTCTACGTTCCTACATACACTTTATTGGATTAAACGAACCAAACACTTAGGACAGGCTGACAAGGAATAGCCCCCATGAAGTCCGGGAAGAAGGAAAACTTCAGTCATTAAAATAAACAAGCACTGCCAAAGCCAATAGGCCTGATATGGACAAACTAGTGTGTAACTTTTTCATAAATATATTCCAAGCATATGCCACGATTCTTACTGGCGCAAAGAAAAGGTAAGAAATGGCTTCGAATTAAGCAACCTGATGAGACGGTTTACACAAATGCGGAATAAGAACACAGGCTAAGAATAGAAATAAAAAAGAAATGTGGTTAAAAAAAGTTATGAACCCCCAGCCCGGACACTGAAATTTGTTTTTTTAGGCAGATGTGCACACATGATGGTAGAAATTATTTGTGCATTTATGTTTTGTGCAATAATAACATGCAAATTGCTTTTGAAACAAATTTTATATAATGTGTTGTAGGGCGTTTTCGTGGTCAACCAAGGCCCAGAAGCCATGCTTTCCAAAGTGGATGTCACTTGCATTCTCCTGCATATCTCATTGTCTGTCATTTTTGCAGCAGTCAAGCAGAACATTATTTCTATCCACTGTAATTGCTGTTCTTAATGACTCTTCCCCGGCTCAGTCACAAAACTGCAACTATTACTATCTGCTTCCCATACATCAAGGTTCCCCATTCATTAATTGGGCACACTGTTGTTCATGTATCTAGTTTGTTCCACCATTTCTGGATGACATTTGCATAGAGGGGGTAGAATAATTATTCATGTAGGGGGTAGTGCTCAAGTGTTAAGGCAATATGACGTTTAACGAGACCATGGTCTGATTTCTATGAATGTAATTTTTTTATCATATCACGATTTGTATGCAGTTTTATTAATTTCATATGAGAAAATAATGAATAAAAACCCTTCTATCGGGGGGGGGGGGGGGGGGGGTGTTGGGCCAGAGACTTCCCTGTTCTACTAGAGACGCTGTGTGTTTCTCCCCCGATATTGATGCCCACTAAGTCTTAGGCTAATTTTTGATTTTGCGTTCGTCTGTATAGCCCTTTTTCTGAGAGCCTTCGTGTATTGCCTTACTTTTGAATATTGTAATAAAGCCCTTTCACTATTCTGCTAAGAACTCAGTATTGAGTTTTAATTCATTAATTGTACTTCTGATATTTAATGTGATGAGTCGTGCCTAAACTCAGTTACTTTTACTCATGAAGCTGAGTCTTAACACAGTCTTCGATTCATAGAATTGTGGGCATACTGGCGGGTACATTTCTGGGGTATTAAAGTGTGCTGACCCACTGCCCCATGATATGTGTGTGATGGGTCTGAAGCAAAATGTAAATGACAGCAGTACATACCAATGGATGAACAGTGCTGACCCAAAGCTCTTTATGTACATTTTTAAATTTTTTTTTTTATTATATTAATTTACCTGTCATGACTGCAAAAGAGGTTTCTTGGCAACGCCTAAAAACACGCAGGCACAAAGTGATTTTTAGCAAGCTTTAGGCGTGTTCTTTTAAAATATGGAAGAATAAAAACCAGATTGATCTGCTTTTTACACTCTTCGGCAGGCATAATGACATACTGAGATTGTAATAGTTACATATAGAGGACCTAATCTTAATTAAAATTCAGGAAATTAAAATGGCAACTGAAGGGACAACATTAACCGTGCATTACATGCCTGTGCTTCCTAATGCTGCTGGACTTACAATTCCAACAATATAGTTATAATGAAACATAGATGCTGCCCACTTTTACATAAAAAGCACATCACCACTGGTTGGTTATCTGGGATTAAAAAAACTCTGCAGCCAAATTTCCTCTTTTAACAATATATGGGAGGTAGATTTAACGTTTCCAAATAGCAATTACAATGATTTTCTCATGCCTAAACATATTAGATATATTCATGCTTGTTAATGTGGAGAATATGGTATGCAATTTGTTATTCCAATGCTTCCAAGTCATGTGGGCTTTAATATCTCCCCACCTTTCTCGGAGAATGAAGAAAGTCATTATCTACTTATTTCTTAATTATCCAGTCCCATTCCCACAGCCTCCTTAATCCCTAGCGTAAGATGCTTATTAACCTACTCCTTCCCTAACAGGATCAGCTGTGCCTATGAATAAAGGGACTCGTGCACTGCCGCCTCCTCCACCCACCAAAGACCACAAGCACATCAGTAGATGACAAGTAGATACTGGTGAATCCTCCTTTGCTGCGACAATAGCAACACGGCTGCCGCTGACCAGGTCTTCAATTGTCACAAGTGGTTATTGTGACCATAGAACTATGGAACTGAAAGACTAGGTCCTCAGCACCGTAGTCTAGCTTGTATGAAGCACCAAATCACAGGACAAGACGTTTCACGGTGGTGGCATTGGACGTGTGGACCAACACAAATGGCAGGTGCCCCCATACCATTGCCCACTTGTCATGAGGCCCACCCAAGGCAATAGCCCATACTCAGTGGGGAGGTATCATTTGGCATCACGATGATCCCTTTATCGTGGAAAGCAGGTTTATGCATGAGTTTTATCTGGGCTTAAAACTACGACAATTCGGCCAATATATGGAAACAGGAAATGTCCGATTGACCACCTGCAAGTGTGGGTATAACCATTTGGAAAACTCCTTAAAAGGTTGTTACAGTGCATGAATAACTGAAAACATCTGAATCTAAAGCAAAAACTGAGTTTATGCGAACCTAGGAACAAGCTTACACCATAAATGAGACCAATAGCCAAGACCAAAACATTTACGGATTTGCACAAAAACGACATCATACTTCGACAGCAAAGCACACGGTATACCTAGATTCGAACCAACCTGCACTCATTATGAAAATAGGTTAAAAAAAAGTATACCCATTTCAGCAACTGTTTAACAGAAAAATTAAAATATTTCTGTATTTTGTCTTACAGCATTAACACCTTCAGTAATTGACAGTATTGTTATGCTAATTAGTACACCGTTCAGTGCAGCTCGGGTTTCAGAACCATGAAAATGTATCATGGACACACCCGCCCAGGAACCACCTGCAAGTCATGAGGGCTCTCGGGGTTTGAGGACAAGGCTTTGCTGACGGTTCTGACGGTTCAACTCTATCCGCTTGCACTAAGAGAATGTGGCACTGCTGGCCCTGCAGCATCTGAGGCCACACAGATGGAAAACTTTGCTAAGCGATTTTGCCAGTGTTTAGTTGTACAGAATGATGTTAATTTGGACTTCGAAGTAGTGTGCGCCCTTCAATTATCAAGGAAATCCTCTCAAGATAGTTTTCAAATAATCAAAATCGTGAACTTGCATTTCAATTCACATCCTCAATATAAAACAAGCATTTGCAATGCAATAGGTCTCGCATCAGGAACGTTTGAGCTATTGGTATTGTAAAGGACACATTTTTTACTTATGTGTTGGTTTTGAAAATAGCGAAATTAATAGCTTTGTCATTTACAATGCCAATAGTTTTAACTTTCGCAAATGTGACATTGTAATGCAATGTGTGTTGTATTTAAGTGACTTAGATGTATTGATATTACAAATAACAATGGCTTTTAATTTTTTTAAATAATTAATACTTAAATAAAAGGTATTGTAATTTATAATGGCAATAGCTTAATAGCTTAAACTTTTGTAAATAACTTTTGTGAAGATTATGTTCAGAGTATTTTATTGTGACAAAATCCAAGAACAGAAGTGAAATATCAACATCTTTTGTGACATTTGTAATAAAGCTTGAAACATTGAGAGAACATATTTGAATCAGTTGTTGTTGAATGGTTGCACAGATTGATGCGGTGGTGGCTCTGAATGATGTTGTGGCGGCGACGAGTGATGCTATGGCGTTCAGTGATGCTGTGGTAGCGTATAGTGATGTTGTGGTGCCCCTGAGTGATGCTGTGGTGGTGCCGAGTGATGCTGTGGTGGTGCCGAGTGATGCTGTGGTGGTGCCGAGTGATGCTGTGGTGGTGCCGAGTGATGCTGTGGTGGTGCCGAGTGATGCTGTGGTGGTGCCGAGTGATGCTGTGGTGGTGCCGAGTGATGCTGTGGTGGTGCCGAGTGATGCTGTGGTGGTGCCGAGTGATGCTGTGGTGGTGCCGAGTGATGCTGTGGTGGTGCCGAGTGATGCTGTGGTGGTGCCGAGTGATGCTGTGGTGATGCGATAGATAGTGGGAGGGTGATAGATAAATAGAGGGAGGGCGAAAGATAGATAGAGGGAGGGCGAAATATAGATAGAGGGAGGGCGAGAGATAGATAGAGGGAGGGCGAGAGATAGATAGAGGGAGGGCGAGAGATAGAGGGAGGGCAAGAGATAGAGGGAGGGCAAGAGATAGAGGGAGGGCAAGAGATAGAGGGAGGGCAAGAGATAGAGGGAGGGCAAGAGATAGAGGGAGGGCGAGAGAGAGATAGAGGGAGGGCGAGGAATAGAGGGTGGGCGAGGAATAGAGGGTGGGCGAGGAATAGAGGGTGGGCGAGGAATAGAGGGTGGGCGAGGAATAGAGGGTGGGCGGGGGTTGGAGGGTGGGCGGGGGTTGGAGGGTGGGCGGGGGTTGGAGGGTGGGCGGGGGTTGGAGGGTGGGCGAGGGATGGAGTGTGAGGCAGGGGAGGGATGGAGTGTGGGGAGGGATGGAGTGTGGGGCGGGGCAGGGATGGAGTGTGGGGCGGGGCAGGGATGGAGTGTGGGGCGGGGCAGGGATGGAGTGTGGGGCGGGGCAGGGATGGAGTGTGGGGCGGGGCAGGGATGGAGTGTGGGGCGAGGCAGGGATGGAGTGTGGGGAGGGATGGAGTGTGGGGAGGGATGGAGTGTGGGGAGGGATGCAGTGTGGGGAGGGGGAGGGATGGAGTGTGGGGCGGGGAGGGATGGAGTGTGGGGCAGGGAGGGATGGAGTGGGGGTGGATGATGGATGGAGTGGGGGGATAGAGTGGGGGGGATGGATGGATGGATGGAGTGGGGGGGCATGGAGTGGGGGGATGGACTGGGGGGTGGATGGATGGGGGATGGAGTGGGGGAGGAGTGGGGGGATGGAGTGGGGGGATGGATGGATGGGGGGGGATGAGTGGGGGGATGGATGGAGTGGGGGGGTTGGATGGATGGGGGATGGATGGAGTGGGGGGAACGGATGGAGTGGGGGAACGGATGGAGTGGCGGAATGGATGGATGGGGATGGATGGGGGTATGGATGGATGGGGGTATGGATGGTTGGATGGGGGATGGATGGGGGGGGATGGATGGATGGGGGATGGATGGGTGGGGGGATGGATGGATGGGGGGATGGATGGGGGATGGATGGATGGATGGATGGGGGGATGGATGGATGGGGGGATGGATGGATGGGGAGATGGATGGATGGGGAGATGGATGGATGGGGAGATGGATGGATGGGGAGATGGATGGATGGGGAGATGGATGGATGGGGAGATGGATGGATGGGGAGATGGATGGATGGGAAGAGGGGGTGGGGGTGGGGGGTGAGGTTGTGCTAGATCGGACGGCCTGGGAAAATGCAATCATATATAAGGTACATTGCCCATGCCACGCTAGCAGACGTGTGTTCGCGCACACAACCAGAGCTTCCAGCCAGGATTTAACAGCAGCGCAGGAACTTCTGTGAAGTGCTCCGGTAAATAATAAGTGAGCATTGACGTTCACGTGCTCCCACAGCGGAGGCAGTGTTCTTTCCTTGCAGGAAATTCACTCTGACAGCAGTGCGCTTTAAAGACCCAGAAGCTGTACTAGGGAAGAGGCCACTCCAAAACTGCTGGTAACATTTTGGTTTATGTAAGAGATTTTGAGCAGTTTCTTGAAAACCGTGTTTTTATACCAGAAGCATGTTAGATGGTGGGTCAGGCTCGACCTATTAATAAGAAGCGTGGGCGAGAAGGGAGGAGGAATGCCAAGGAGCCAAGGACCCAGAAGGGGGGGGAGGGAAATGCGAGCAGACTTCAAAAAGGATGGGCTGAAAGGGAGGGGAGAATGCACGGAGCGCATTCCAATCAAGTCTGGTGCGAGGCGTGGGGGGCGGGGAGCAGGCATATGGGGTGTGAGTGAGGCAAAGCGCGCGCCTGGGGAAGCTTCACGCTCCAGTACACAACATGCATTGTGAGAAATCCGCTTGTTCAACAGAGTTTGGTCACATGTAATACGTTCAGAGCAATAAATTGCTTGACCTAAAAAAACACAATATTACTCAAATAGATAACAGATCCGAAGTCCTCAAGTGTCATTAGGTTCAACAAGGAGTGTTGAAATGTTTCAAAGTTGTAATAATGCATTTATTTGGCAGTGCTTTATCTGTTGTACCAACATACCATCAATCCTAGTCACCAAAGAAAATGGTATTCCCCAACCTGCTTAAACCCCAATAATAGCCAGGAGCCCAGCAGCTGCACCCTCTGCATAGTTCCACTGCTGGTGAACGGCTATTATCAAATATCTTTCACTGCCATTATAAATGAGCCATCGGACAATAATTTCTCAAATTGCTGGAGTCAAATTAGTTTCCCCCCCCCCACCCCCCATATTTTTGCTTTTAACTGAGGTCAGAACATATCACTTTTCAGACTACAACTCCACCTTATAGATGAGAGAAGTTACCCAACTTCATAATGACTTGGAATTAAATCAACAATTCCTTAACTACTAGTGTCAGAGTATAAATACCCAGACTAGAGGGTAGTAGGCCCTTGAGTAGGGTAAAGATGCACAGGACAAGTGTTAAACCTTGAGCATAGTTCACATTCACGGAAGGGGTCTAAAACTCAGCCAATTTACAAAAAAGGTCACAAAGACAACCCGCTGAACTTTCAAATGACAGACTCACTCGACGCAGAAGGCAAACTATTTGCCAAGCATATATTGAAAACCCTAATTAGTTGGGTGACTGATAACAACCTTTTATCAGTCAAACTGGTTTCCATCCTGGATGTTCAACCATTGGTAACACTGTTGCCCTAATAGGGATTGATCAAGACCGGTTATATTTTATAATGGAAAAAAAACCACAATATTACTCCAAAAAAACACGCAGCACATGTAACAACAACGAAGCACTAAAGCCAAAATCTACAGAGGAAATATTTACTTCCAACATTTAAATAGGTAAGTAATAAACTGCTGCTTTACCACACAAACCAGATCTTTTATTGGAGAATTAACAACGTTTTATGGAAGCTGAAAAGCCAGCAGCTAAACCTCTGCGACGACTTCTTCTAAGAAGTCTTAGGCTAGCTGCAACTTAAATACAAAAACTCCTAAGCTGCAAAAAGGAAAAGATAATGCGTTATCTACTACAACTTTAATCATTCGATTTTGTGAGAAGATGATTGAAATCAAAATGATTTACTCTCAGATGAAAGTATAAATGGGGTATGGATTTTAATTGTCCTTACTTGTATTTACATTATACAATAAATGTAACTTACAACCTCCCTAACCACAATACACTAAGTCTATCTGTAAAAATGTTACAGGCATGTAATATAGTCAGACAGTGGCACCAATAACAATATATTTAAATGCGACGAGAAGAGAAGCGTTTCTTTGCACATAGAAGTGTAAGATTTGAGACAGACCCAGGTTTTGAACAAAACCACTGCTTTTACTGAAGGTGATGTCACTTAGCGTCCTGGCATATTAACAACAGGCAGCTCTTTCCCTATGTGCAGTGTCCACAGAAGCGACTGCCTTCTGACCCAGCAGGGCAACCAATGCCTTTCTACTGACCCACCAATACTACCCTGCTGTTTTCTTTAGTGGAATTACACTCCTGTAGTGGTGGTTTACTTAGGAGCACACACAGTGAAGAAGAGGTCTACCACATTGACTCTAGAGCAGGGGTCACTAACCTTTTCTCTATTAAGAGCTACTTATCTTCAATGAAAAGGATCCCGCGCTAGTGTTGTAAAAGTGACCACAACAGACAAGATTACGCAAGTGGCCACGATATACAAGATGTTCAGTAGTGATCACAACACAGCTTCAGACAGGGTTTCCAGCACTCATGTAAAAAGTTTTTTTCTCAAAGTGGAGTGCCTGTAGTGTGGGCAATACACAACAGCCAAAGCTGCAATACACCTAGCCCCAAGGAAATAATTGGAGTAATAAGTCTCCCAGGTGCTGCAGGATTTACTACTCAAATACCAACTTTAAATATATTTTGGAAATACAACCATTTTGTATCAAACATCGGCTTACGAGTTTTGTAAAACACACACATCTTTGTCTCTAATATATGCTTTTCAATTGTGATAAGCATACATTAATTCAACCAAACAATAGTTTCTATTTAGTAGACTGAGCCTACTTAAAGGTAACTGGAAAGCTACCAATAGCTCCCGAACTACTAGCTGGAGAAGCCTAATCTAGGGACAGAGAAACTACAGCTGAGGTAGAAAGGGAGGGATGGCACTTGCACTCGAAAGGATTTACACAGCATAATGTAACAAAATGGTCTAGTCCAGATTTTTAGAGTTTATCCCTGCGCCCTATTCAATTCACTATAGATTCAAAGCACATAAACGGCACAAAAGAGGCATACATATTAAACTCCAAAGCAATGTTGTTTATGTTGGGGTAACCTCAGAGATGTTCTGACACTTTGCATTACAGTTATTATGCGAAACGCAAAAGACTACACCACGCAGCATAACAGATTTTGTTCAAGTAAAAATCCTAATATCACCAATCTCACTGGTATGTCTCATTGACAGGGAAAAGCAGCCGTAGCAACATATGGGGTACAGCCTATTAAAGAAAAGAAGGTGTCAACAGAAGACAAGTTCTACTCTGAGATTTTGTCAATACTCCTACATCCGATCACACCAAGGGCGTAATTCAAGTGGTAATACCCACTCCATACAGCCACGCACGGTAGCTCCACCCTCTAAACCTAAAACTACTGCAAACCCGTCAGTCGAAGAGGCGCGTGGAGCTGCTTCCAAAAATAAAACTCTATCCCACTCGGTGAGCGTAGCATTAAACGTTAAATATACAAGGCCCTTCCTTTGGAGTTCTGTCCTGCAACCCTGTGAAATTTCACAGAAAGCAACGAAAATTCCCCTGGCCCAGCAGGCCTGTGGTATGAATAGCAGACAACTTCCTGCATGACTAGCGAGAAGTCGCAGAACTAAATGTCCCTTTCCATCGCTTCCCCTGGGGAACCCCTCTCCTTGCAAAGCACTCTGACGAGGCTACCGTCAATGTAAAGGAAACCTAAAAACAAAAGGACGAGCACTTCAAAATAGTTAATTGATCCAAAAAGAAAAATGTCTACATTGCCCAAAGAAAGAACCTTTTTTCGTCAAAAAATGAAACTGGAGAATTGTGCCATTCAAGGCCTTGCAGCATTTTATTTTCTTCATCTAGTCTTATTTGTCCACCCAGTTACCAAAGCAGCGCTCACAAACACGGAATGCAAAGCCATAAATATGAACTGCACAAACCAAAGCCAGGCCTCGAGAGAAATGAAAGGGCTTTCCTCCAGCAAACACGCAGCATACCGTACATGCTTTCCATTTTATTACAGTATAAACAAGCTAGCAACAAAGCAAACAAATCCCGCCGCCCCCCCGTCCCTCACTTACCTACCTCCGGCCGCTGGAACACGCTGTGACGCACACCGCAACCGCAAGTCGGCCTGGAGCGCGCCTCGGCAGAGAAGCGGGAGGACAGGAGCGTGACGCGCGTGAACGTGCACGTTGACGTTCCCGCGCGTTCACGGACCTGAGTCGGCTCGTTCCCAGCTCTGTGTCGGGCTCGTTCACAGCTGCTACTCCCTTGACAGGGAGGAAGGTGACTATAGAACTCGCTGGCGGGAGCGCTTCGCGCTCCAACGCCAGGCGAGCCCTAAAAAAGGAAAAACATACACCCTACAAAGAAAGTAATGCAACAAAGTCAAAATGCAGATACAACTTTCCCAAGAATTCCCTGAACCTATAAACATTCCATATATCATTAGGAAGTTCAGTAACAACTTAGAGGAGGGTGCGCTAGGGAGTGTGGGAGAATGCCACAGCCTGGTGGCAGAGTCTCTCATACATATGTCAGCTAAAAAATGAATTGCGATCACAGTGAGTTAAACCACTACAGGCCAGAGGCATGCACAATTGTCAATAATATCAGGGGAGAGAATGTTGCCTAACGGCTAGGGCGGTCGACCTCGGAGCCAGGGAACAGTATTCGAGTCTCGGCAGGTACGCTCAACATTCTGTGATTCTAGGCAAGTAACTTAATCTCCCCGCGCCTAACAAAAATGAATGTGTCCGTCTGTAACAAAACCAGTGCTCATGTACATCGCTCTGATACCTTCGGGTCTAGTTTGCGCTATATAAACTCCTAAAAAAAAACAAAAAACATATTTAAGAAGTGCAGCATGGAGCGCAGGTGTAGGGGTAAACACGGTCATGGGAACCTAGGAGACAGTAGGTGACAGAGTATGAAGCAACTGTTAAAGGTCTGAGAACTCTATAGGTGTAACGAAAACCTATTTTGAAGGTTCGATTCCAGCCTTTTGAAGAGCACTAAAAGGTTCTAGGCTAGTTGGTTATTTCTTGAGTAAGTGGGAAAAGCATCCTAGGTAACCGACGAAAAATTAATCTAAATGTTACTGATGGCAATGACTGAATGCTCACCTTCTGTACTCTTCCTTCACCCCTGCACTGTGATACTGTGTCTTATGGTGACAGGATGACCCTTCCTACTCCCAGACTGTCCTCATCAATCCTTCTCAACTCTGTCTATTTCCCCAGACCTTATAGAATGAATCCCTACACTACTCATAAAATTGATACTTGTATAGCGCACTACTCACCCGCAAGGGTCTCAAGGCGCTTGTACGAATACCGCTGTGGAACCCATCCTGGCTTTCCCTGTGAGGTGTCCACTCCTGGGGACCCCCAAGGTGGAGGCCAGGCATCCTTAGCGTAAAACTCTATCCCACTCGGTGAGCGTAGCATTAAACGTTAAATATACAAGGCCCTTCCTTTGGAGTTCTGTCCTGCAACCCTGTGAAATTTCACAGAAAGCAACGAAAATTCCCCTGGCCCAGCAGGCCTGTGGTATGAATAGCAGACAACTTCCTGCATGACTAGCGAGAAGTCGCAGAACTAAATGTCCCTTTCCATCGCTTCCCCTGGGGAACCCCTCTCCTTGCAAAGCACTCTGACGAGGCTACCGTCAATGTAAAGGAAACCTAAAAACAAAAGGACGAGCACTTCAAAATAGTTAATTGATCCAAAAAGAAAAATGTCTACATTGCCCAAAGAAAGAACCTTTTTTCGTCAAAAAATGAAACTGGAGAATTGTGCCATTCAAGGCCGTTGTGGAGATTAAGCAAGCTATTGCCCAGAGTTGCAGAGTGGGACCCATGATTAGAATAGGCACCGAGGCGAGAATTATCAGGTCCGTGGAATTTTTGAGCCCAAGACCCGCCGAGGCGGGGAATTGAACCCTGGTCCCGGGCCAGACCTCTGCATCAGGGTCTGCCGCTCTAACCATTGAGCCACACTTCTCCACTCATCAAACCTATCATACTCATTATGGCATATTACACGTGCAATTTATCAAGCTATTGGTCCTCACATACAGCATCCCTCTTTATATCACTTCTGAATCACTACCTAACATCAAGTACTTACCAGCTCTGCTTAAAACAGCAGTAATCAAATCACTGCTACAAAAAAATGACTGCTAACCATTACACTCCCTGTGAAGGTGACCCATGTCCCCTTCTTTTCCAAGTAGTAGAACATGCCAGACATTTAACTGCCAGACCCACACATCCTACTCAGTCCTCTATAATCAGTCTTCTATGCCCTTCACTACAATGGGACCGAGAATTACATTTCCCAACTTCACTATCTCTATCAACACAATTATCTATAATATAAGTGACATAATATACAGCTGTTGTACAGCCACTCGAGGGCACCCATTGCAAGAGGGTGAAGGACAGGTGAGGGCACCAACTGAGCTCTCAGAAATCCTCCTGCAGGCAGATGCCGCCACTTACTACAACCGCCTGCAGGAGAATCTTTGTGCCCCCATTAAAATGCAGGACAGGATGAATCTTTTCACTAAAGAGCTATCCTTAGGCAATGTGCGACTTTGCAGCTTTGCATGGGGCAGAGCTTTCATTGCAATAAGGTGTAGTGACTCGGCCTGGTCCCACTGTACCCACTTGAAAGTGCCATTGGCGCACCCAGTTAAAGGTGCACCATGGCTCAGGGCAGTGCATCCTAGCTATATTGACCCAGGCTGGATGGTCGAGAGCACAACAATGAACTCTACAGAAAAGTATGGCTTTAGCATTTGAAGACAAAGGATATCCTGTCCATGCATCTCTCCGAATCCTTCATCGGATATGTGCTAAAGTCCAACCATTACTTGGCAAGTAAAACTTTTCACCAAAACTTCCTTTTGTGTCCTCCATCAATCTACTGGGGCCCTTCCAACGGAACTGCTGATAGCAGAACTGTGTATGATGTTTCACCTCATGTGCTAAAGGATCCCCTTCCAAGTACCTCTTAAAGGTACACTCCTAATGATTAACCAACTCCTAGACATTCTTCTCATAACATGCTTTACTAGTTTCTGTAAACAGAAGTCATTCATGTTTATTACGTAGTTATTGTTTTAATTTACTAAACATTACACTTGCTGCCTTTTTATGTATCCACTCCAGCGGACTCTGACTTAAGTATAGTCTTTGTTGTTCTTTGTACTGCATTTGACGACGAAATGTAAGTTAACAATGTAATAACTACATACTTACATTAGAAAACATATGAAGAAGGAGCAGCCATACAGCTTTATAAAGAATGAATGACCCCTCCCAGTCTCACTCAGTGGTGCGATTCTTTACCATCAGTAAATATGTTTCCAACACTTTAACACAGCCACACCGGACACCCCCCCCCCTCCTATTCCCCTCCAAAAAAAGGAGGGACAGAATGCTTTCCTAGATTTCTGGGGGTACAGGACCAGCTTCTGTATCCAGTGTTTCATTTGTAAATCAATAAGTGCCGGGACCCAACGTTTTTCCCACAAACCCAAGTAGTCTTGATACAAACCTCATGCCACTTTCATCCTCCACTATACACTCATTGTCACTTCATCTCACTCGTGCAGGTTTTTTCTCATTCCCGCTTTTGCCACTATTTTTATCTTTCTCTTCCTCAGTCTTTCTGTCTTTTGTATTTTTCTCTCTCTTGCTCTGAGTCAAAGTCTGTTGAGGAAACAAAAGTGTTGGCTCCCAAAAATGACTGATAGTGGGTCCCATCTGCAACCACCATCTCAAATTAAGCACTGCCTTTATCACCACAAATCTAGAAAAGCCTTCTATTGGCAGGAGCGTTTGGGGATGCATGTGTAATTACTGTGGCCAGTCAGCATGGAAAGACTCTCCTCTTAGATGCTTTGCAAACAAGCACAGTTAAAGCCACTAAAGCTGGTCTGCATTTTGAGGCTTGGGTAGAACATTTAAAAACCTGTTCGGGGGAGGGGGCAGCAGACAAATTTGTCTGCTTTCCATTAATAATTAAAAGTATAAGGATTCAGAATACTTTTGTTCTGTACAATAGTTTACATACAAGCAATCCTCAGGCGGCGGAACGACGCAACCAAACAGTCAAATATCAAATGGCATGAGCTGAGAGAAATACTCTTCTAAGCGGAGCCAAAAGGACCCTATGAGTATTTTACAGAACTGGTAACAATAGGTATGTGGAAAGCTGTGCTGTCTAGCCGTACCTACAATACTTGTAAAAGAATGGGTATTTAGTGGAGTATTCGTTGGATCACTCCTGCAATGCAGCCATTTAACAACGCGCTGGGAAGTAGGAAGGGCCCAACGAAAAGCAGAATAGGTAGGTAGCCTAAATCAATCAAACATCTGAAGTCTTGACAGCCTAAAAAAAAAAAAATCTCTCAAACTCTTGAAAAACCATCTGCTTCGATAGTGGCCTATAAACAGTAACTACAGTAAGCACAGAATGTGTAACAGCAGCAAGTGGTCCACTCCCCTAGAGAGGTTTGACGGACTACCACTTTCTGAAGGGAGGGCAGATGGTCCTCACCCTCTGCTTTGCTACAGAGTATTCTATCTAGAACCTTCCACATGGTCTTGTCCGAAATGATCACCTCACAGCTACTTTACCGCCCCAAAATGTTACAGGAAGCAAATTATCCACATTTACTGCACCATCCGTAACATCTTCTGAAAAAGCCATCAAGTGACAACCGACGCCATACAAAACAGGTAAAATATTAATTCAAAAGAGAAACTAAACAAAAAAATTATTATAACAACACGTTAATGTTAAGCATTAAAGTTGCTTCCCGTTAAATCTGCTCACTACCAGATGGATAGCGAAGGATCGGCTCATTAATCTTTACCCAGCAAGCAAAAGAAAGCGCTTTTTCAAACAGTAGCTATGGATCAGACGTCTGTATCTGGGTCAAACAAGGGATCCCCTTGGGAGAAGCCTCATTGCCCAGGGGAACCAAGTGCATATATTCGCTCTACGCATGAAACTGATAACCTCGTTTATATTCTCAAGACAAAACCATGTCTGCAGGGTATCTATGTTGTTAATATTGCATGCACAAAACGTGCACCTTTATCTACACAGCCAGGTCATTTCTACATTAGAACCTGTAAGATGCCAAATCATTTTTCAGGTATTTACTTCTAATTTTCTTATTTTTTTTAGTTTACCCATCTGAAAATGCACATTAAGAAAGGTAACGTTTGAGCTTACTCAGAAAATATAATTCTCTCCAAATGTAAGTAAATATATGGGGCACACACTCAAAAGAAAAAAGAAAAGAAAAAACTTACTTTGGGTATTTCTTTAAGTCTGATTGAAAAAACGCTGTTCTAAAGTTTCTCAATAAGGGCTGAAAGTGAAAATGCCTTGAACGACGTGTAATGAGCTGCATTCTATAACGCAGAAGATTCTGGAACCCAACAATGGGATTGCTCAGTACTGTAGAAAAAACACGAACATAACACCCTGAATGAATACCACAGAAAGTTATCGAGGACAACCACGCCAAGGCCCCATGCCATGGCCAATGGTACTATAGGAGGTTGGATTTTTACTGTCGAGAACAGAATATGTACTGATAGTACTGGGCGACCTCGAGAGCTGTGCCGTTCACCAATCCAGCCAAGGAGCCACAAATACTAATATAGGATTATACATCTGGTTCTTGTTCACAACCAGTTACAAGCAATTGTTGAACCCTCTTTGTGGTCTCAGTACGGACACTGTGACCCGAGGAACAATGCACCCCAGTGGGTGAATAATTTCTTGACTAGTACAAGATTCAGGAGCTACACAATGCAGCACCTTAACGCAACTTTTTTGGAGGAAGGCAAAATAAATGGTAATGTGCATGGCAGAGGGTTTCTTTCATGGATATAGTGTCAGAACTCAAGTTCCTTATGCAGCTGCCATGGCAGAGCACGAGTTTGAGCAGTTGTTCAAGTCTCCTGCAGGCTGTGCTGCCCATACCTAAGATCTCGGCACAGCAAAGGCATCTGGCGTAGACTCCGCCAACCAATCTCTTTGGACCGGTCAAGTTTTGTAAATGATCTTGAGGCACAGGAAAGCAATCTGTCAAATGAAGGAGAGGTTCTATTGATTGAACAGACTTTGAGAGTCAATAGAAGATACATACCCTCGCCAGCAATCTCTTTTGCTTTACAGTGCCCAAGTTCATTTGATTTGATGGTGTCCATTTGGGATTGTTACATGCATCTTCACAATTATTTTCAACGATGTACCAAGGTGAAAATGAATAAAAGCAACAGCCTCACATAGCCATCGGATTCTCCAAATATTGTTTTGTAAATTGAATGCCTTCAGTCCCATGTTTACATAAAACCCTTGCTTTTAGTTATAGGATATGTACAGGCACCTGGCTGGTCTAAATGTGGGCAGTGTGTGGGAAGGGCACAGTTTTGTCTCGCCAAGACTCAGCAGTATAAAAGGGACCCACAGGCACCACATCCATTTTCTTCAAAGAGACCACAAAAGTACCCTCTATTACGGGCAGGAGGTCACCTACACCTCCTTTTTATACCAAGTGAAGGCATCTGCTAAGCAGCTGGGCCGACTGCCCAGTGGAAATGACAATAGCACGTGGGAAAAGGAGTCTGCTCAACAATGTCATCTGCATATGGGGCAGAGAGGGATCGACTTATGTTTCCTCAGCTGTAGGCTGCATTTGTACTCTTTTTTCAATGAAATAGAAAAGTTAACTGCATGATTTTTTCCAATCAAGGAATGTGGCTTTTAGCCAAGAATAGAAATAATTGGTTTATAGATGGAATAAGCATGTATGTACTGAATTTCTTTACTTAATCTTCTTTTAAATAATAGCAATTATTACTCGGATGAACCAGCTTCATTTTATGGACGCAAAGTTGCAAGGACTGGTCGACAGATTCCAGGCAGAATTCTGCAGTACAATCCAATCGCATATTTTAAGTGTAGAAAGAATGGTCCTTATGAACGAGGCTCTATCCTATACACAATAGTCTAACACGAGCCACTACCCATCAGAGAATCTCACCCTCAACCTAGTGAGCTAATCCTGGCATTTTGCGATATTATTTCCAACAGGAAAAGGGTGATACTTTGCAGAATGATGGGGAACAGGCTGCTACTGCCCACTGAAATGTATTCAACAGAATGCATATATTTGCAAGAAAAAAAACATTCAAGCATGTTGCCAATATAGGTCTATAAATAAAGACTCTATAAAGGGACAATTCAGAGGAAGATTATTTAAGCAGAAACTGGAAGCATGGCTCTTCCTTTACAGAACTCGTTTCATGCAGGTGACTACGGAAGTACACAGTGCAGGCAAGTATTTTCCGCTTGCCCTCAAAATGCTCTTTCAGATTACAGTAACTTTAAAGTAAGAGATTACCGGCTAATCAGCTAAACGAGCGGGATCAGGGAGTCTCCAGAGTTTGACACTGCCAGTGAAGAATCTACATATTAACTTCTTGGTAAATACTGCAGCACAACTCCTGAGGCAGCAGGGTGGCCTGTTCTGCAAACCATGACAATTACTGACATATGGCACACCAACAAATGCAAAAAATGAGCAACAGATCGAATTTTTTTTACAGTAAAAAGCCTTAAATTGTAATATTCTTGTGATATGAGATTTTTAAAAATGATTTGTTGATTACAGGGGTGTGAAATTCTATAAATATTTACTTGCCCAAGGAGTTACATTCTACAGAAAGACGAACTACTAAAAATAACCCAATTGCCCCTTTTCGTGCAATGTAATGAAGTGTCAAGTTAGGGCATCATTCATGATAACAGCCTCCCTGATTATGCCAGAGTTCTCGTAGGACCAGGGTTTTTATTCTAGCAATGCTCTGATCACACATCTTTCTCATTATACTCAACATACCATGTCTTGTTAACCTCATATCCTTGAGTATTCACGGGCTTTTCCTGTGCAAAGTCTGTTTATGAATGAACTACTTTTAGGCTTGCTTTCTAACGACAGTAGGGCTCTAAATATGCCAACGCTTTCGACCATTAATGATGTCCGATTGTAGAAGAGTTCAGGAAATGCCATTCACCTGAAATCACAAAACATTAGTGTCAAAAACCAGACGCTACTTGCAGCTTGGTGCTTAGGTTATCAACTGAGTATCAATGAGGCTGCCACCCCGTCCCCCGCAACACTTCAGAAAGTCTCCCCTTGATCTGAATGGAAATAACCAAACTTGACACGAAACAATAACTTTACTCAGAGTAGTGAGTGCTTAGCCTGGTTTGGTGTGCATGTCTTCACTAGTATTTTGAACTTTGCATTACAAAAAAGTGTTGGACAGGCTTCCAAAGGTTAGATTATAGTTCGCAAAACTGATTTTGCATACTGTGTGTGTTCAAATTAAAAGATAAACTAATCAAAGTAGACGAGTGACCTTGTTCCCCTGTTGACCATTTTCTGTGCCCAAACTTAGTCCTATCTGCAAACTCTAACAATTTGACTGGTTGGTCCCAACAGAAATATTTCTATTGCAACAGCTATTACAGGACACCGGAAATGGATCCCGATGCTCTCAGTGCCCCCATCCCTTGTCCAAACTGAAATTTTAAAAAACTACAAGGATCTCCATCCTCCGTTTGCAAACTTGTGGCGGGCAACGAATCATAAGGTTCTTAAACTCAGTTCAAAGTTTCACATACTTGTGAGCCAATGTTGGGTCCCCTGTTAAAGTTTGGGAACTCTGGGCAGAGTTAGAGGACTAAAATAGACATTTCGGTGTAACACAAATCCATACATTGCAGACACATTTGGAAGCTGTTTAAATTGTGATAAATTCATGACTTTGTCATAATTTATTTTCTATTTAGGAAAAGGGCTGGGGGTCAATTGTGCTTTAGAAGGAATGCTCATATTGAACTTTTTTTCTTTTGTGTTAATTCTGAGAAAATCCAACCAAGTCTGTTACTCAGGAAGTATATTTACCTCAAGACAGAAAAGGACTCCTTAGCTTGGGAGATTTTTGCACATTCTCCTAGAGAGAAGAAAGTAAACGCAAGGCGGGTAACCTGCAAACTCTAATCAGAAGTTGAGAAGGGGACAGAGAAGTCTGCACACCTTCAAACTTAAATGATGAAAAGACAAAAAAAATCAACTCCAAAGAAAACAAAATACACAAGCTGAACACCAGCTAAACAGACATTAAAAAATGTTCCTTGACAGATGTGGAATAAACATAAGAGAAAAACTCACACTTCAGTCACTCTGCATTGTATTGCATGGAGTATACTACAGAAGGTTGATGCGGAGAAGAAAATCCTAAGATTGGAAAAAACGTTAGCGTGCTAACCAAAAATTCCAGCAAAAAAATAATAATAATTCTTTCCAGTTTTTAATTGGCCAATGTATATGTGTTTTTTTTTAAGTTGGCAAACACTGCAAAATATTCAAAAAGCACAGGACCACCAAAGTGCACATGAACAGACTATCATAATGAAACTCATAATGCACCTACATTAGAGCACAATGTGGGAAGGGCCTCTAAAAATGCTTAGTTTTGAGGAAATTATGACTTGGTTTCCTATTTATGGATCAGTCAACCATGTTGTTGGATTATCTCGCAGCAGCCTTTCAACATTGTTCATAAATTGGATGAAACTAGACAACATGCGAAAATTAATTTGGCATGCAAAAAATGATAGCATGACGACATGTATGAATACCATAATGATTGAAAGCACTCCATAGCCAAAGTCTACGTTCTTACAGAAGCACTGTAGAGATAGAGTAGACGATCCAGCATTTTGTTATGCTACGTACAAAGCCTACAGCTTTCAGTGGGTGGTCGATCCGACAACCTTGAGAGCAAATCATAGGAGGGTAACAGTTCAAAACGTAGAGCACAAGCCGACGTTTGAAAGTTTCCACAAGGTACCCATGTGGGGTAACTTTTTTGTAGAAATGTAATGTTAGCCAAGAGTGGCCTATTTTGCTTATTTGTTTTGTTGTGGTAAAGCAAGTCGTATTTGCTAGTAAATAAAGCAATGTTTTATAAAGGCTGTACGGCGGCTTATTTTCCAACAGAAGTTCGGCATTCAGAGAGCAAAGGGCTGCGGTGAGGAATGATAACTATAAATTCTTAGTTTTAAGATCGGATTGAACATCCTCCTAAATTTACGATTTTAAGGTTGAATTCTCTGTATTTCTTGCTATAAATATGTATATATGTTTTGCACCAACTTATGCCTCATTTAGCCGAATTCCACCCATATCTGAGCTTGCGAGACACTCAAAGAAAGACTCAACAGCAGACTATATACTTAACATTGTTTGATGTTGATAAAGGATTTGGTAAAGACTAGACAGCCCCGGGCCAATAAGCACTTGTGGTTTAATGCCTCATGCCGTAAGTCCAAAAAAGCCTTATTAGTATTAAAAACGAATGACATTGGAGCCATTAAGGTTCAACGTAATCTGTATAAGAAGGCAATTTGTGACGCTAAGAGGGAATGGGAGGTTCTCCTGTGGGAGGAGTTGGGAGCTGCACTTACTTCTAGGGACTCTAAACTATTTTGGTCTATTGTTGCAACAGGTATTCACGGCCTCAACTCTGTCCCTGGCCCTAATATTGCTCCAAAAATTTGGGAAAGGCACTTTGGTGGCCTATATGGAATTTCTGAGGCTGATATTCCAACTTGTGATACTTTTGAATTCCAACAAATTTTAAATGCTCCTGGCCCTGAAGAGTGTGGAAGGATGACTATAGTCCCCAGGTTGAACTTTTTACAACACTGAGAGAGGTTGATGCAGCAATAGGTAAACTGCTGCCCAACAAGGCCCCAGGGTTAGACAAATTGCCAGGGAATCTGTTTCGAACACAGCCCAAAATTTGGGCACCTTACTTGGTCGTACTATTTAATGGGGTTCTCCAGGGTGCTGATCTGCCCCCTACTTGGCTGGGGGCTGAGATTGTGCCAATCCTTAAAAAGGGTTGTCCGCTTACCCCTTCGAACTATAGACCAATTAGCTTAATTGATACATCACAAAAGCTAATGGGGAGGATTATCCTTGACAGGATTCGTGGGTGGATTGACGAGAATGAGATCCTGACTACATTCCAGGCAGGCTTCAGGTCCGGCACTTCCACCTTAGATCAGATATTTCGCTTGCAGGTCCTGTACTGGAAGGTAGCAAAGGTGGAGGGTGGCAGCCTCTACCTTGTGTTCGTGGACCTGCGGGCAGCTTTTGATTTAGTTCCCCGAGCGAAATTGTGGAAGGTACTGGCAGATCTAGGACTTCCGTCTTATCTGCTGTCTATTCTGTCTAGGCTCCATACAAATAACTATGCCCAGGTTAGGTGTGGTAGGCATGGTGATCTTACGGACCAATTCCCTGTCCAAAAAGGGGTTCGCCAAGGGAGCGTATTGGCTCCCACGTTATTCAGCCTTTATATTAATGGACTTGTGGACCATCTGAACGGTGTGGTAGACAATGATGCCCCCAAACTGGCCACGGGGAAGGTGTCCGCTCTGATGTTTGCAGACGACACTCTGTTGTTGTCTAAAACATCGTCGGGCATCCAAAAAACACTTGATGGCTTTGTAGAGTTCTGCGCGCTCCGGGGTTTGGAAATCAATATGGAAAAAACAAAGTTTATGATATTCAACCCCCCTGAAGCGGACACGCCCAAATCCGGTCCTACATGGTATTCCCCTTGAGAGGGTTGAGACATTTGTTTACTTGGGTGTTACCCTTACACGGAACTTTGAGTTGAACACACAGATTGCCAAGTCGGTACTAAAACTATCACAGCTAGTTGGGGGTATTAGTAAAGTATTTAAGGGGTCAACATTTAAGCCGGTGTCCCCGGCCTTAGAAATTTACTGTCGACAGGCTAGAACTGCAGTAATCTATGGGGCGGAGCTTTGGGGGCACAAATATATATCGACCCTTTCAAGGGTGGAAAAATCCTTCATGAGGAATCTAGTTGGATTACCGGCTAGTACACCCTTGATCCCCCTTAGAATGGACCTTGGGATGGAGTCAATAGAGGAAATTGTGAGTGCAAGACCAATTATGTATTGGAAGAGGTTGTGGTCAGTCCCAGAATTGGCTGATTACAGAGCAGAACTATCCGAGATTTGGACTTCTCTCAAATGTAAAAAGATATCGTGGCTGGAGCACATTAGGGCAGACAGTATCCGGTTGGGTCTCCCGGATTTGTGGGAAAAACCGGAGACTTTTTGCCCTGGGATACCAAAACGTGAACTCCATGCTCTGATACGTATGCAGAATTGCCAAGCATCTTTGAGCTCTGCAACTATGGGCAGGCTAACGTCTGAGTTCCTCTTAGTTAAACTGGAATTCAAAATTGAGGAATTCATGGATGTAATTAAACCCCCTCTTGCCAGAAAGTTGTATGTTCAGCTAAGGCATGGCACTTTACCCATTAGGTCATTTACAACCAAGTGGTCCAAAACTAATAATGAAGGTTGCCCTACCTGTGACTACAAAATTGAAAATGTACCACATGTTTTGTTCTTTTGTCCTGCTTATTCTGCAATTAGAAACTGTTGGCTGACTCCAATCTGTAAGAACCTTAAATTTCTGCATTTTATCCAGGCATGTAGAATATTGACTTACGATACCCATCCCCCCCTTGTGTTTGCTGTATCTCGATACCTATTTAGTATGTGGCGTAGGAGACAAACATTTTTAACCTAAATGTTAGTAATTATGAAATGTTATTGTTTTCTTAATTGATAACTCATAGTTTAATTATCTTCTTAAATGTATAATGGTTATTTAATGTTTTAATAATTTGTGCTGGTTTGTATTTTATGTGCACTTTTATGGTCATTGACCGAAATAAAGTTATCAATTGATAAAGGATCCACATTTACCGGTAAAAGCTTCGGTTCGAAACGTGAGCGTGACAAAACGTTTTGCTTTGATTTCTTTTATTATAGGATTCAGAGACTAATTCTGTTTTTTACGTAGGAGAGCTGAGCTTGGCAAAAATTAAGAAGATCTTGGATTTTAACGCGCCAAGATGTAATAAATGACCTCCCAAGCCATTTAGTGATGCCCCAAGATATATGTATTCATTGTTTTCAGTGAGGCGGCAGTCTTCCGCATGCCAAATCACTTTTATTTTTTAATTTTCGTCCATAGCTACTACGTTTGTTTTTTTCAAAATCTGCAGTCATTTGATTTTCTTTACAACATATTGTTCAAAGGTTTAAGAGTTTTTGGAGGCCAGCTCTGTTTTATTCAAAAGAAACTCGTAGTCTGAATATTATAGCAATGTTATGTGCTGGGTTAAGTTTCTGGGCGGATGAGAGTCAGCTGCATCCAATTGTACATACAAATCAGAGATGAAAAGCTTCAAGAGCACCGGAGCAAGACCACAACCTTGCTTCTGCCCTCTCAGTCAAGTCTTGGGTGAAAGTGCCTGGTTTGTTAACTTGTGCCCGTGTATCTGTGTACAGAAGTTGTATGACGTGTAATAGTTTATCAGGAGTATGCATTTTCGCCCGTTTTTTCTTGAGCAGTGGTTCCTAACCTCTTGGTCCGGGGACCCCTTTGGGTTCGGCAAAGCCTCCTCGGGGTGTCCGCGACTAATTAGAAAATGAAATAATATAAGCAGATTCATAAAGTGTGTATAAATAAACTAGCTAAATGTACAACAGAACATTTTTAAATTAACTGTGAATGTGAAGGAATTTGAAATTGGAGGCTAAAAGTTAAAGTAGCATCATCAGACTGATTTGTGGGAGCAGTGCAAAGGCATCAAACAAAATATAGTATGGATGATGAGGGGCCTCAAATAAATTTAGAAAAGCTCCAACCTTCATATTAAAATAAACATGTAGGGTTATTTATTTATAGGTGTTTTCAAATTAAATAACATGTGTCGTCATTAGTGTATTGATTTTGATGTTTTTTCTGTATTATTTTGTGGTTCGTACCATCCACAAGTCTTAGGCTGGGGCCCTTGGCTAGCAGTCATGACTCAGTGGGGGAGTCCCCGGATTCCAACAATTTGTAGGGGTCCCAGGGATCCAGTAAGTATTAACTGGGGGGTCCCCAGAAGTAAACAGGTTGAGAACTACTGTTTTAGTGTAAATTTCTGTTTGCAACGAATGCTTTGGCGAAGTTAAAGTAGGAATAAAGAAGTTGTTTCTTTGTGCATTGCTAGAGCTACCAAGTTGTTTGTAGTACTGGACATTGCTTTAAATTGTGCTTGATTAAAGGAGATTTCATTTTCTTTGTGGGTCCAAACCTCTAAATCTGCTAATATCAGGCTCGCAAAGCATTTGGATTCAACATCTATTAATGCTATTAAATGGTATCTGTTTGGGCTGGAGTAACAGCAATTCTTAGATCTAGGGTGTAGTGTCGAGCCTCACCAGGACACTGGAATGTTTAGCGGGTTAGGAAGGGTTTTAGTAAGTTGTAAATAAAAACATGTCCAACACTCACGGTCTTGTTTGAAAATGGCTTGCAATTCATTTGGACTTGAGGTTTCATGTCCCCTGCTTTCCTGATTCAATCTTTTGTTTTCAGTGCTCCTTATGTTGCAACAAATTTTACAATACACTGAGATAACAGACTGGTTTCACTGAGGTGATGCATATTAGTAGACAGAGTAATTTGTATAGCTGTACAAACCAATTGAGTGTAATTTTCTTTTGAAAAATAACCTCACACATTAACAAAATGCAATTTACAACATTAAATATGTGCCTATTTAATTTGTAGTAGGTAACTACACTTAGCTATAAGTAAATAAGCGAGTTAACATGTTTGTAATGCATGCATGTTAGACTAACAACATTAAATCATTTTGACTGTTGACGCTTAAAGCTAAGAGGCCTGTTGACATACTTTCGCAGTTGTTTTGCACAAGATGTTTCCTTTTTCTTACCACTGCAGATGCTGTATTTTTCAAGAAGCTTTCTATAGCTAGTGGATAGGAGTTTATGTATTCGACGACTGATGGTGGGGTTCCCACCGGGAGGAGAGGATGCCAGAAAGCGCGCTTTCTAGCAAGAGTCAATTGTACCAAAGATTCTGCCCTCAGAACGTAGCCATGCATGAACCACTGTAAAGACGTGTGAAGGACAAGTTACTTACCTTCTAGCTGCAGATTCTTTACCTTTGAGCTTCCAGCTGGATACGGAAGATTTTTCTTAGCAGTACCCCTGCGCATCGGTAGGTGGCATCGGTCGACTCCGCGTGACGTCGTCGGCATGTTCGTCATGACGTCCGCGTCGTCAATAGAACCGCCACTCTGGCACGCTGATGTCAGTACTTTTAACCACTTTCCACGCCAGAAGCGCAAAGCCATGAAGTGACTAACCATGGTGTATTAAAAAATGAACAGGTAGGGCCCTGAAGGGGAACATCTCTGACACGTAAAACCAATTCCGCAGTGCTGGGAGGATGGGTGAGTCGGTAAGGAAGCAGAGACTAGCTCATGTCTCTACCAGATAAGGCGCTAGCGAAGTTAAGTAACTTGTCCATTTGATAGAGACATATAGACGTAGATTCCTTACCTTTGAACAGATACCCATACAATAATATCCACAGAGGAGGGACTGCGGAACAGCTTAGACCAGGAATCCAGGCAAACGTGTACAGAGATGCCCACGTGGCAGCTTGGCAGATATGAGAAACAGGAACACCACACTGAAGAGCTGTGGTGGCCGCCTTCGCCCTGGTGGAATGGGTTCTAAGCCCTTCAGGGATATCTTACTTCACTAAGGCATAATAGATTTTTATACAGAGGATAAAACCCATCAGGATATAGCACTCTTTTGGACAACACCGCCTTTCTTTGCACCCACGTACCATATAAAGAATTGGTCATCCACCAGGAACACTCTGTTTCGATCGAGGTAGAACGATAACACTCTTTTTGGGTCCAGAAGATGAAGACGCTCCTCTTCCTTGGAAGGGTGCGGAGGTGCATAGAAGGTGGGTAAAGTAACCAACTGTCCCATATGGAAGGGTGTCACCACCTTAGGCAGAAAAGATGCTCTTGCGCAGAGCATCACTTTGTCTGGAATGACTGTCAGGAAAGGAGGCTGTGAAGACAGTGCCTGCAGTCTTCTCACCCTCCTGGCAGAGGTGATTGCCACCAAAAAAGCTGCCTTGATGGAGAGCAACCGCAGAGGGCAGTTGTGCAACAGCTCAAACGGTGCACACATCAGGAAGTTAAGAACCAAATTATGGTCCCACTGCGGCATAATAAAAGGTGTAGTAGGAAACAAGTGGGCTAACCCCTTCGCGAATCTCTGCACCAGAGGAGATTTGAAAAGAGAGGGTTGATCAGGCAGCCAAAGAAAACAGGAAAAAGCCGAAAGATAGCCCTTCAATGTGCCCAGAGCAGAGCGCTGCTGGGCCTAGGAAAGTATAAACAGTAGGACTTCAGATAAAGGAGCAGATAGAGGGTCAATAGACAGGTCTGTGTTGAAGCACCAGGGAAATGCCCTGTTGTTCCAGCCAAGTCAAGAGACACAGTCCACGACCCCATTCCACCCTGTTTGTTGCAGAACCACATGGCGGTAGTATTGTCCATGAACACCTGTACGATTCTTCCCTTTAGTGATGGCAAAAAGGCTTTCAGTGCCAGTCGGATCGCCTGAAGCTCCAACAGATTGCTAAGGAGATTGGCTTTCGTCCGAGACCAGAGTCCTCTGATCTCCACCTCCCCCAGATGGCCACCCCATCCCAGAAGGGACGCATCCGTCAGTACAGAGAGATCTGGGTGGGGAAGGGAGAGGGGTCTGCTTTTGAACCAATCGCGGTCTATTAGCCACCACTGCAGGTTCTCCCAGTGCCCTCTGAAATCTGAATCAGGTCGTTGAGATTTCTTTGATGCTGCGCCCATTGAAATTTCAGGTCCCGCTGCAGAGTCCGTATGTGCCACTGTGCATGAGTCACTAGCAGGATGCAGGAGGCCATATAGCTTAACAGCCTCAGAGTACTCTCAATGGAATCCAGGATAGAGGATGACACATTGGTATCATAGCCTGAATATCCTGGACTCGCCGTTCAGGAGGATTGCTCTGAAACTGCACTGTGTCCAGAACTGCTCCAATGAAAAGGAGCATCTGAGGGAGTGAGATGTGACTTTGCACGTTGATAGTGAACCCCAGCGAATGCAAGAGGTTCGCTGTAGCCCAGAGGTGGGAGACAACTGCTTAGGATGAGCCGCCTTAAACAACCAGTCATCGAGATAGGGGGAAGACTGAAACCCCCGATCTCCGCAGATGGGCTGCGACCACCGCCATCACCTTTGTGAACACCCAAGGGGCGCTGGTGAGGTCAAAGGGGAGCACCGCATACTGAAAGTACTCGTGGCCCACCGTGAACTGCAGGTAGCGACGATGGACAGGCAGAATGGAGATATGAAAATAGGCTTCCTGCATGTCCAGCGCTACCATCCAGTCTCCTGGCTCTAAGGCAGACAAAACCTGAGCAATAGTGAGCATCTTGAATTTCACCTTTTTGAGGAAGTAATTGAGGGCTCTGAGGTCTAAGATAGGACGCAGGCCTCCGTACTTCTTGGGGACCAGAAAGTAGTGGGAATAGCAACCACTGCCTATTTCGGGCCCGGGAACCCTCTCTATAGCTCCCTTGGTCAAGAGAGTCTTGACTTGCTCGCGAATTAAAGCAAGGTGATCCTCCGTCAGCCGATCGTACACTGGAGTTATAGATGGAGGAGCAGTCTCGAAGGGGAGGGAATAGCCCCTTCGGACTATTTGCAACATCCACCTGCTCGAAGTAATGTCTGGCCAGTGGTGGAAATGATGGCGTACTCTGCCACTGACTGGCTGAGAGTGATCTTGGGGGATCGGACTAGGAAGGCTTTGCAGTGGAGAAGGGGACCATGGCTTGGCTCAACTTCTGATTTCCCGACCCACCGGGCCAGGGTGAACCGCGTCCACGGCCCGCAGAGGTTGCTGAACTTGAAGAGGATTGGGGTAGCCGATAGACCATTCGGTAGCCACAAAAGGAGCGTAAAGAAGATGAGGCCCTAGGCGTTGTGATGAGGCACAAAGACTTGGCTGTGGCCCGCAAGTCTATGAAGAGCTCAAGGGCAGCCTCTGCCTAATTTCCGAAGAGAAGGGAGCCATGAAAGGGCACGTCCATGAGATGAGCCTGGACATCCCCAAAAAACCAGACGTGTCGACGAACCGTCACAGTCGTGGAAATCGCTCTACCTAGCAAGTCCGTTGTGTCCAAGTCACATCTGATGGCAAACTTAGCTGTGTCTCTCTCGTCTTAGATAGCTTGGGAGAGTGAGCCCGGTCCTCCTCCGAGACTCTGGACAGCACCTGCGCAACCATATCCCATATCGAATGGGAGTAACTGCCCAAAAGGCACACGGTGTTCACCGACCGCAATGACAGACTGGCGGAAGAAAACATTTTCTTTCCGAAGTTCTCTAGTCTATTGGATTCCCTATCCGGGGGTGCAGAAGGGAACGCGCCACGAGAAGTGGAAGCCTGGTCCACCAAGCTTTGAGGGGTGGGGTGCGTGGTGAGGAAAAGTGGGTGACCCTGTGCAGGTCGATGGCGGCGGGCGCTCGTCCTATTCACAGGAGCCCCTGGTGCAGGGTTTGGACCAGGTTCCCTGAAGGACGTCTGTTAAGGCCTCCTTGAAAGGCAGTAGGGGGTTC
Organism: Lissotriton helveticus; assembly: GCF_964261635.1. NCBI lineage: Eukaryota > Metazoa > Chordata > Amphibia > Caudata > Salamandridae > Lissotriton > Lissotriton helveticus. The sequence continues at coordinate 1,983,125,146 of NC_136061.1, forward strand.
CAAGCTAGATTTCACAGGCTGCAGGTCAAGACGTTAGTCTTGATCACCACTCTAGGAAGCTGAAGGTTGAGGACCTACGCACTACAATGGCTACAGATGCTCTCTCCTCCATAGCCAGGGTAGGAGGGGAGAGAATGCCAGAGTCTGGGGAAGATTCCAAACCACTAGCATCACCCAGTTCCTCGTACCAGCCCACATCTTGTTGGTGCGTGATTTCTAACGGATCCTGCCCCCTTCCAATCCTCCTCCTCCATCCCTAACCCTACAGAATAGGGAAGGGTGGGCAGCATGGAGCTGTACGGCTCCGTTGGCGCCTGTCTGGGCATCAGAGGACGCCGGACCGGCTCAGTGTTGTTGGAAATTAGGATCGGATAGGTGCGAGAATGGGTAAATCGGACGCAATGCCGGGGAAGGTCACTGTGAAGGTGTGACCGGCGTCAGTCCGGATCCGGGTATGGGTCCAATCGGAGGCCGTGGTGCCGGAGCCGCCAGCATAGGAACCACAGGGGCCTCTCAGTCTTCTAAATCTGCAGGCCCTAAGGCACGCCAGCAGGTTCAGGCTGCCCTAAGATTACACACATGGGGTCAAAACTCTTTCAGCTGGGCGGGAGTTGCTCCCGGACAGGGATGGAAACGCGGAGCCGACCCAGGCACCTGCTCCCCAACGCAGAGGTTCCTCCTCCACGCCACGTGATGGACGGGGCGAAGTCGAAGCACGCTTCATCTTCTTGTGCTTTTTGTGGTGACTCTTACCTGACTTCGACGACTTCAACGAAGAGGACTTCGATTCACCAGAGGGGTGCTCAGACCTTCCTTGCGACTGAGACCTGGACGCTGGGTCGCGAGAAGCTTTGGGGACCGCTCCCTTAAAGTCTTTGGCGCCATGGCTTGGCAGTCGGAGCACAACTTTGAGTCATTGTTGCGCTCCTGGCACCAGAGACAAACTAAATGGGGGTCCGTGACCAACAAGGCGCTGTTACAGGCACCACACGGCTTGAACTATGAAGTCTTCTTGCTCAACAGGACTCCTAAACATACCAACGAAGTCGACAAAACGTCGAAAAGTCTGTCAAAAAATTACAGGGGGTAGCTCTCTTCAACGGATCGGCGCTGGCTGGCGCGGAAAGAAAAGTGTCGGTTATATTGACGACATGGACGTCACGACGATGATGAACACGATGCAGACGACATCACGTGAAGTCGACCGACACCACCTACAGGCATGCAGGGGAACTGCTAAAAAAACCTTTCGGATCCAGCCGGACATCTGGAAGTTCAATGGTAAGGAGTCTGCAGTTAGATGTCTGTATCAGATTATGAGCAAGGTTATCTGCTTCCAGCCTTTGGAGGAGAACAAATGGTTCCTGAGAGTGGGAAATTACTGAAATGTTGCAACTAGAGTTTTGTTGAATAATATTAGAGTTCCTTAGACTAGGGATGCATGGACTCCGGACACTCTTGCTTGAGGTCTCTTGCACTCTCTGAAGTCAGCGAGCATCTCTCTAGTGCACAAACTGACAAAATGTTTCTCAGCTCTGCAAACCTTCACAATTTGAGTGCAAAGGCTTCATTTATGAGCATTCGGATTCTCTCATCAGAACCTTTATTTGGTGCACTGAAGCTAACACCTAACTTATATGCTTAAGCAAATGCCCTTTTCCATGACCTATCCTTTAATTTAGATGAGGTGTTTTTCTTTCTGGAACACACTTCCTGGATACTCTGTATTCTTTTTTATCATTTTGGTACCTGCGATGTTTTGCCTTATACTAAAATATTGGCATTTAAACAATGTGTTCTTGTATGTTTAAATTTATGATTTAAAATCCTTATTCTCAATGGACTTTATCAGGATAATTCTTAAATTACAATCTTTAAATTAACTTCAACTTTTTGTGGTTTCCTGTGGAGCCTAATGGTTTCACCGTTTATGATAATATATGTTAATGCTAGCTAATAGTCACCTCTTCACATTTACGAACAAAGGTGCATACAATCAATGGCAGGGTTTGTATAACGATTACATCTGTAGTTTTAGATTCAAGAATCCCCGCTCCATGACCAACATACATCTACATACCCTTGCAGAGAATATATCCCATTTAGTTAGAATTAATCAACATCTTCACACAAAGAAGAGCTGTTCTAATTCTTCAATGCCATTGTTCCATCAATCACCTCACAGTAAAGCTATCCACTGAGAAGGTTCCATTACTCGTACACCCAAGCAATGCATACTGTCAAACACATTACATGCAGTTGGGAGGATCCAGTAGCACTGTCAACATCCAAATGCATTTGCAAAGGATGTATGTAAATGCAGCTGTGCAGTGGCACAAGCAACATCTAAAAAGTCTAAAAACAAATATAAGCATATAGTACCCACTCATGTTCTTCAGTTACTTGAAGTCACAGAGGCGTTCTGGGATAATAAAGAGAACAGAGGTAAAGCATCTTTCGTATGACATTGAACTTTGGTCTCTGCAATTTCCATTTAACATAAGGCGAAGAGTATTAGACTTCTAATGCATGGGTGCATTCACTCTCATTCTCCGTCTCCATTATAAGATCACTGGCATCATGCCTGTTTTAATGAACTGGGCTCTCTCTGCAACATATTACTATCTTTAATATTTCCAACCTGTACACATTTTTTGCTAACTTAATTCGAATTTTTCCATATTTATCTTGTGAAAACATGAAACTGCAGCTAGCATATATCCACTTGTATTTAACTGATAAGAACACATTCAGACTATGATGAACCACTCATATGCAAACATTGAACTGTACAAAAAAGCGACAGATAGAAAGCTTGATATAATCTCAGACACTGGTAATTACTTGGGCCGCATCCCAGTCCATCGCTATTTGGCACATCAAGCCATCTCAGTTTGGAGGCAGCCATGTGCAACTCAGTCTTGACCCAGCTCCAACTCGGACTGCCGGGCCGATACTCTCTGAAACAGAACAGAAGCAATCAACGACCAGTTTTGCCCTGGTTGAGGCACTTCAGTAGTGTCTAGAGCGGCATGGTGGGCAAACAACGATGGACTGGAAGGCTGAAGCCATCACCAGCAGATGAGATGAATTCTAACATTCTGACCGTCACTTTGTTTGTTGCAGTTGACCTCTTTAGTGCAACAGGAATGCCCAGATATGGGTCCCGTGCTCACTGTGCCTTAGAAATTAACCTACACCAAACATGAGGATCGGAGTTGGCAATGATTCACATAAAGCAGGCCTGGAGGACGAAAACAATGGATTTGAATGGGAAAAGCACTAGTGGGATTAATATAAGCATTCCATCCTTCACCTTTTTGTTTGTTGAATATGAAAACATTAGCATTTTAGGAGAAATACATGCAGAACTGCAGCTCTTTAAAGCTTCGCTAGAAAACCTTGTCCCTTTTTTTTTGTAACTCTTGACGCTCAGTAGACGTATATATTATTGGCTTGGCAGTCATGATTGATATAAAGACAGACAAACAGACGTTTTTCTGACCTTCTGAAAAACGAGTAAAACAACTGAGAGCCACATTTGTGAGAGATAATATCAATTCTGATTACTAGAATGTATTAAAAGCTGTACTGTGTAAATAAACACGCCAATATGCAGCTTGTATTTTTTATGCAAGACACGTCTATGTATAGTAGCTTTGTTATTTAAAGAGGAGTCGAACAATCCTCACAACCAGATTGACAACAATTATATTAAATATTGGGTTTAATGTTGCTACAGGCTTCAATGTGCTTTATATTTTGCACTAAGGTGATGCATCCATCCACTAATATATAACAAGTTACTTGAGTCTCCCATCACTTTACTGAGCAGTGCTATACACCTTTTCATACCCCACACTCGAGAAATAATTTGGACGTTCCGTAAGAAATGACAATAACTCTGAAGTACTGCTTAAGAACATCTCCAACAAAAAGCAAACAATAAGACAGCCACAAAAACACACACCTCCGATTTACAGACCACATTCAAACAGTTACTGTGCTCACACATGTGCTGAAGGGATGCCCTCAAACCCATTAGTGGAACGGTTAAATATGGAGTCTGAAGACCTCACATTTTCGGATACAGCCACACTGTACCTCCGGAAAACAACAATCAATGCTATAGCTATCTTAAGCAAGTGACGGTGGGAGGAGGGCAGTGGTATTTTGACGCTCAAGGACAAAAGTGGGAGAACCCAGTCCTACCTGTAAACAACGGGGAATCTATTTGTGGTCCTATCTTTTCTCTGCACCAACCTAGAGCTCACCAGGAGAGCACTTATGTTAGTATTCACTTGGTTCTTTTGATTAGGGGCTATCGGGATATGCTTTAAGCAAACATCTAGGGAACAACAGGTGTAAAACCTCAACAACATGGACAAGTGGATTGACCTACTTGTACAACATGCAATAATCACAAATTACATCAAGGGTGTCCAGAGTGTAGTAGATCCAGGCTGCATTTTTACACAAACCCTCTATGTGAGCTAAGATTTGTTGCGTGCAAAATACATTTTACGTAGTTAACAGTTCAAGTATCGTACAAGAAAACCACCAATGTGATCTGTAGCAGGACTTTGATGCATCTTCACAAGCTCTACAAAAGCAAGTGGATACATTATTGGGGATGATAACCCAGATTGCCGACTGACAGGAGACACACCACCACTTCCTCTGGACCAACCACCCATACCTCAGTTCCCTGTAAGGAAAAATTACAAAAGCAAATTCAAGCTCACAAAGGCCTCATAATCAGCTCGGTCTCTTGATACCCCCACATTATAAGCAAGATAGCATTTCACCTAAGAGGACTAGAAAGAATAAAACTTTTATCAACTGACCCACTGAAAATTGTGGCTCAAGTAGTGCTCAATTTTTTCCAAAAATTAAGTGTGAAGGCCCTTCTAGAAAGGCCACTGCAACCTGCACGATTCATTGCCCCTACCCGTGCTGCCCGTGACAGTAATAACAGAACACTTAACAATCGCACTCCCACAAATGTGTCAGTTCAGACTATTTCTGGCCACAAAAAGCTATAATAATGGCATGAGAGGCGGATATTATTTATTTTTAATGCGATTTGACTTCCTAAACACGGCTTTTGTGTCTCGAAATTGAGCAGACCGTGCCACCATGTGGTGGAATCTCACTAGAAATGTTGTTGACAATTAAGTGCCTTGCCGAGCACCGGAAATCACTGGCTCAAATTGAGCACTGCCCAAGCTTTAGTGACCTCCAGAAGCAATAGTGGCAACACCATACTTGCGGGGGCTACCAACCAAGGCTCTTTTCCCGCCCAAGCGATTCTCTACTCGAAAGCCTGTTTTATTCCAACCAAAAAAAAGACGGTCAATCATATCTCACCTTTGAAGCCAGAATCAATTTAAAAATGGGATGCATTACCTTAAAAGCCCTCCGTACAGGAAGACACAGCAACCTCAATGAATCGCTGAAACTTTCAGGCGGTATCCAAAAACTCAATGAAGCAAAGCTTCCCCCCTATTAGAAACCCTGAAATTCAAAAACACTGATGGCTCAAAATCAAGATTTCTCTGGAGCTGCACCCATGACATGCAACTCCGTCATCCAACCAAGACTTTCATTTTCAAAAATCATTTGTCAGGCAGCACTTAAGATGAAACTACCCCAGCCAAACTTCTACAATACCCTAACACCTTTATCCTTTTCAGTGGATCACCACATTGAAGATCTGTATCTATGATATCATACTTCTCCACTCACGCTCACCACTATATCTGTTAACCCTTTCGTCTTCCATGAAACTGAATTGCATTCCTATTATTGTAAGTAATATGTAACTTTGTTTAATGTATAGCGCTTTAATACCACTTGAGCTACAGAAAAGCACTGCAAATAAATTTTTTAAATAAAGACAGTGGAGCACAACTTTAAAGATGCAGACAATTCACAAAATATTGACATACTGTCTACCACAAACAATTTATTCTATTAGTGTGCAAACATACCTGTAAGCGCCCAAGTTAGTATTGGATTCAGAATGTTACCTCAAGAAAACAAATCATCTGGCAACAGTTGTAATGACACACATCAGGTTTCATTTAACTTATAAGGTTTCTAAAAGCTTTATATACAAATTCTGAAATAAAACTGATGAATCAAAAAGCATGAGGAAAGCGATACGCATTTGTAATGACACTTAAAAAATGACACGTAAAATTAAACAGCCATGCATTTTTCCTACAGAAACCCAACTATTTAAGCATTCGAAACACCAAGCCACCTATCAGATCACTTACTCAGATACATCTGGGCATAACACATGCAAAAAAAAAATCAATACTTTAATATCAAGTTTCCCCCAAACATGCCCCTTTAAAATAGAAAACTATTTGACTTTTTATCAAATAGCTGCATTCTGAAACAAAAATTGGCTAGATAGTTCGAAATGTTTTCATTCTATCCTACAGTAACCATGAACAGTGCTGAAATTGCCAAAGATTAACATTGCATCCTAAACTCATACTGTATGTCGAGAATAAAATGGGTCCTATTTTTAGGTCGAGCCTAGCGGCAGCGCACCTGCACTGCTTGCTCTGAGAGGCATGCAGTAGTAGAGTATGCTGTGTAGGCTTCGCCCACTCTCCGCCCATACTTTTCATTGGCTTGTGTCATTGTCCTTGGTAAATGCTGGCTTCAGATTCATTATGAGGCTTTTTAGTCCCTCCTTGTTACCGCCTTGTCTCCATTTGTTACCACCCATGAGGCCTCAATCTTTTACAGTGTCCTAACTCAGGAGCTTTTATTACCGAGAACTATTAACCTAATTAAGGGACACAGCACGCACGGGGGGCCGCTTCGGCAATGGCAGCCGCTTCCTAACCTAATTTGCATTTTGTTTTCTGTTTTTTTTTTATTTCAAACTTTAATACGGAGTGCAGTGCTTACTTCAGGGCCACAACGCTCAGTTTTTTATCATTTTTTTATTTAATATTAAGCGTGGTGCCCGCTTCAGGGACACCACGCTCTGTTTATTATTATTTATTTTTAAAATGTCATACGGAGCACGGCGCCCCCTTCAGGGACACCGCGCTAAGCTCTTATTAAACAGGTGTAGCTTAGCAGAATGCCTGCTGCGGTAGTCCTGCTGGAGAAGATTAGTCTGTTAATACTTCTAAGTAGGCACGCCGCTCATGTTATCTTCTGCATGTGCTTACTTATAATGGGGGGCAGTCCCACCTAGATTTATTCTCACCGGGCCTATTCGCCACCCAAGGGGCTGCTGCCACGTCTCTAAATGACCCGCTCTAGGCGAGGTTGAGGTAATGAAGGACACATTTTAGTGAAATTACAGAATCTACAGATCAACACACATCCACTGCTGCCCTTTGCAAAAAGATCTTCTGGTTTGGGTGCAGGTATGGATTACAACAAATGAAAAGGAAGTGATAGACCTGTATACAAATTAACCGAAAGGTGACAATGTCCATATTGTGACACGATTATAAATAGGACTTTTAATTACCCATTTAAAAATAATTTAGAAGGCATAAAGAAGACCATTTTGCTGCCTCATTTGTACTATTATGGAGTAGCTGATTATTTGTCTTTTGTGTCCTCCCAGGAGTAAGGCATATGCTCTTGTTTTACTAGGAGTGAGGAAATTATCTGACCTCCTAGATCACAGAGCCAACAGTGTGGTAGAGAAGGCTAACGGAGTAGCGTGCTCTGCGCCGGAAACGCACTTTGATGTCTCGTCAGGGGTAGTAAACGCTATATAAATGCATATACAATACAAAGCCGCTGCTGTCTATATTAAAATACAATGCCTAATGATCTGTATCGTATTTTTCTCCTTCGTTTAGAGTGCATTGCTCCTAGAAAGCGATATTTAAAACTAGTTTTGGAGCACTGTGGTTGCATATTTATTTTCCTTTGCCCTCGGACCAACTTTCATTTATTTCAGGGTTCTACTCTGTCACCTTTCAGGGCTGCTTTGAGACGCTTCAGCCATCGTAACATTGCTGAAGTTGACTTGTGTGCCATTCGTTGGAGAGTTCTCTTTATCCACCATGTCCTTAGCCCTTCCTTGATTTGCTTTGGCAAATTTTGCTTATGGTTCTGTCATACTACACAGAAGCCAAAAGTTATGTTTCTGCAATGAGTCCCTGTTACTCTACAACTGTTCCCAAGCTTCAGGAGGCTACAGTGCAATGCAACAGGTCTCGCATTTGCAAGACTTTGAGCTATGATAATGGCGTCTATTTGTGTTTTGAAAACCTGCAAGTGGTGTGTAAATGCACACTTTGTACCTGTAGTCCTTGCATTCGAGAAGCAAGGCTGGCAGTAAAAGAGGCGCATTTACTGCCAGCCTTGCTTTTCGCAAGCAACGGCTGTAAGTACATAGTGTGTGTTTACAAACCGCTTGCACATTTTCAAAACACATAAATAAAAGGCATTGTCATTTACAATGCCAATAGCTCAAACTAATGCGAGACCTACTGCACTGAAAATGCTTGTTCTGTTTGGAATGTAGTCTCTACTGTGTCCACTTTGGAGTCATTACTTAAGAATGAATGAAGCTGGGAAAACTTATTTGACAACAGCAAGAAGTACCTACACGTACAGAGCTTAAGACTAGTCTACCCAACCTCCTATTGCAGGTGAACTACAGAAAATTCAGAGACATTTTAAGGTCTACATTCAAAATACCATCTGAACTAGTTAGAAGTCATTAGGTGTCACCAATTCATTGGTTGAATCTGGGTAATGGTTTGACTGTTAGTACTGCACATAGTCGTTGGGAGTGTGCTCTAGAACCTCATCGCGACCCTTCTTAACTCACCACTGAGGTATTAGTCTACATTACTATTTTTTGTCTCGTGCACAAATAAAACTATTGTCTAAATCCCATAATGAAACAACATCTTGGACTACAGCAACATGGTATCTGGAAGAATGGTCCCTTTCCTGAACAGACTACATTAGAATGGGAAAGCAAGAGTGTTATGGAAATAAGTCAGAAAAGGAACTTGCATTTTAAGTGGTGAACTTAAAATGTAGCGGCAAGTTCTGCCTAGTGGATACTTTTGGCAAAGAGCCAATATTTTCGATACATCTTTAAGACAGCCAGGGTGCACACACACTTCATGAACAAAAAGTGTAAATTCAACAAAATGTTATGGCAGCAGAGAAAAACACATCAATGTAGTTGAGTGATTAGAGTGGTCTTCATAACAGAATAATCCATCAGAACAGCAAGGACTTCCTAAACAAAAAAGCAATATGTCAGCAAAGCAAATACATTAAAGATCACACACTAGCTCTACTCTAACAAAAGTACTAATTGAACCCCATCACCAACCTCAACGGGAACACAAATTGTGGAAATGCCATTGTGTTGGACAGCTCATGCAAGCAATGGCAAACCTGGAAAAACAAGTGAAAAATATAGTCTTAAGGAGGCGGATACAACGTTTACTTACTCTGTCTATACTTGCTGTGCTTTTTAAAAATGTTCTTTAACAAGTAGCTCCTGAGATACTGGTAGATTTCCAGCTAACTGTAAGTAGCTCTTCTGCGTGCAGACCAGACTAGTAAGTTAGAAGCTTTTGCTTGGCTGAATTAATATACGGATACCAACATTTGGTTCGAATATTTGAAATCATAATTTATGTATATTCTGAAATCATATGCTGAATGTTTGGAGAAAATGACTAAATTTTCAAAATATATTGAAAGCTGATATTTGAGTGATAAATCATGTGGTTTATGGCAGACTTATTACTATATCATAACATTGGTGCCACAGGCATTGCAACTGACTGTCATGCATTTTTCGTGCAGAGGCGTGCAAAACTCAAAGCTTTTCTAATATTGCTTCTGGCAACCCTGTCGACTGTACTAAGGTGATCACTGCGGGTAACCTTGCATAGGATGGCCATCAATTTAATCTTTTCTGATGTCGTCACTATTACAACACTAATATTAGTAGCTCAGGATGATTTTCACTGAACATAAGTAGCTCTTGTTACAGAAAAGGTTGGAGACGCCTGATCTAAACAACAAAAGCTGATTTTAGACACAGCCAACTAGAATTTACTAAGCCAATAAACCTTGCCTTTTTCACCTATTGTTTTGCCATTGCTTTTTTTGATGATGCTATGCAAAAAGGAAAAAAAGCAGCAATGGCACAAAAGCACACATTTGCTCGTATGAATCATGACGCTGCTGGCATCCATCTCAAACCATTGGTCAGTGCACCAAACATGAGCAAGCCTATGGAATGATGTAGGTACCCTTTTTATTAATATTTATTTACCATTCCAAGATGGCGGATGCAGTAAATGACAAGCATTTGCGCAAAAAGTCTCTCATTTGCGAGAGTTTGAGCTATTGGCTTTGTAAATGACAATGCCTTTTTTTATGTGTTGGTCTTTAAAACAGATAAATAAAAGGCATTGTCATTTGCAATGGTAATAGCTTAAACTCTTGCAAATGTGAAACCTATTGCATTGCAAATGCTTTTTTTCCCTGCATGTGCATCACACAATCAGAATCTGAGGAACATGGAGATTTAGGAATTTGCACAAACCACGCGATTTCTTTGGAGAACAACAGAAACCACAATTGTGGTTTCACGCCTTCCAAAAAAAGATGCTCCTCCGCCCATATAAAGAGCTTGACCAGCAATTTTCATTATTTTGATTCTGATATACCGCCACTCTGGCTGCGGTGACCTCAAAAGTAATAGATGTTGAGGAGGGTCTCCCATTTGACGTGCACCTCTTATTGAAAAACAAAATCTTGTTTTGCACTACAACTTTGGAAATTAATTATGCAAATCTAGTCGTATAATTCGATGGGGAGTCTTAATATTTGTTTGGTGCTGATTTGTACTACACATATTAAAAGCTCTTTAGTCTGCAATGCAGGATCTGCAGAATGTATTGTTTAGGGAAGAAGTGAAAACTACCCACGTGTATTTTAGTGGATACTTTAGAAAATCTTTCTAATGCTTGAAGGTACCACACCTGTTTTTTGAAAGGGGTAAGGACGTTTAAATAAAAAAACAAATACAGGTCTTCAAAGTTGAAACATGGACTATGACATGTCTAATGCAGCTTCTGCTGTTTACTTCCGTCTAGCATCCCCCTGCATTGTAGCAAGACTGGAGGACTAGAAGCAGGCAGTCGGCGGAGACGGAGAATTAAGTTACATAGCTTGTGGAGCCACAAGGCACCCAGGTACAGGAAGGCGATGGTGCCGATAGTCACCAACAGCAGAGACTGACTTCACAGTGCCATCCCAGAGTCTGCCGCTTTCTGTCTGCCCGAAGAGGGCGCGTCCCGCGGTCACAGCGACCAGGGCCCTAAGCCACCTCACCTAGTGTCCTGTGACACTGCAACCCATACACAAAAAAATCTCAAGCATTTGCAACGCAATAGCTCTCGCATTTACGCGAGTTTAAGCTATTAGCATTGTAAATGACAATGCGTTTTATTTAGGTTCTAAAAACCAAAATATAAATAAAGCGTGAATGCGAGACCTATGGCATTGCAAATGGTAGGCATCACCGACAACGGGAGGGAGGGCGGTGTTGTAAAGAAGGCACCAAAGCACGTGAGAAACTGGATGAAGAATATAGTGCTTAAAAACTAAGTAACAGGTACCGTGTAACAACCGAAGTAAAAGGGCCAATCGCCATGGTAGGTGACAAATGAAGAGGAGGCAGTTCTAAGGTGGGCGGGGCTTCTACTCCCTACTCCACGACAACACGTCTCGTAGAGCAGCACATGCGCACTGGCTCTAAGCTCTACCTAAAAAAAAGGTAAATTTGTTACATCCCTGAAAGGCTTTTTGTATTTTTATTTTTTATGGGACTGGATCAGCTTCGATTGACAGCTGATGGGCCCTCGCCCCCCAAATTTTTAAATATATTTTAAGGAGAGTGAGGGGTGAGGAAGCAATAGAGGAGCATGTCAGGGAAATCAACAGGGAGTGGGCCAGGGTGCAACTAATGAGCTTGGAGGTGGGGGAGAGGGGGAGCCAGGGGGAGATATATATTAAAAAATCTTTTTTAAAAAAAAGCTTGGGTAGGGGAAGGAATGCACAGAAGAGGGAGAAACACTGAGCACGTGGGGCGGTTTAGAGCACGCACATGAGAGGCAGATAGCAGAAGAAAAAAAAAAGTCGTTGCCTGAATGAGAGTAGTGAAAGGATAAGTTATTTAATCAAAAGAATGGTAAAGAAGCTAAGCTTCAGGAGAGGGACAAGCAGAAAAGGACGACCAAGGCCACAGAACAAGAAAGCAAATAGAAGTGACAAAAATAACAATGGTAAGTAATGGGCTGCCACAAAGCTCACTAAGTTTTTGAGTATGTTCCACAAGTGTTCTTTCACGAAAAGCGACCTAAAGGACACCTAAAAAGGCAAACGGATCATTAAAAGGACAGAAGGTGAGTAGTTCATGGACTTGAGATCGGTATTTATTTATTTTATTTATTCTAAAGCTTATAAAGCGCACGGCTACCCCCGAAGGGATGTCCCGGCGCTGTAGACCACATGCTAGAAAAGCAGGAGCACAACCTATACAGAGGAAAACAACCAGGTCTTCAATCGGTTGCGGAAGAGTGATTCAGACGGCGTGAACCTCAAGTCGAGAGGGAGATTGTTCCAAAGCTTAGCCGTCATAACTGTGAAACCTCTTCCTCCCATTCTGGAGCGGCGGAACCTTGGTACAATGAGACGGCGTAGGTTATTAGACCGTAAAGATCTAACAGATTGGGAGAGCACAAGTCTCTTTTGTAAGTAGCTCGGTCCTGACCCGCCCAGGGCCCGAAAGGCTAGAGTCAGCATCTTGAACTGGATGCGACTAGAGATAGGAAGCCAATGTAGCTTTTTGCGGTAGGCTGCAACCGACTGACGGTAAGGGATATTGCCAATCAGCCTTGCTGCCGCATTCTGGACGATCTGAAGTCGCTCAATTTGATACAAGGGAGCCCCAGCATAAAGACTGTTGCCATAATCTAGATGGGAAGTTACTAGGACCTGAGTGACTGTTCGGCGAGCATCAATGGGCAAAAATAAAAAGATTTTTTTCATCATACGCAATTTCCAAAAACAGGCCGCAGTAACCTTGTTAATTTGGGCTTTGCACGAAAGGGCGTCATCAAATTGAAAGCCCAGATTGCGCACAGTTTGGGCAGGAGTGGGAGGGGGGTTAAGCACCGAAGGCCACCACATTTTAGGAGGTAATGGGCTTTTCTGATTAAAAAACAAGACCTCCGTCTTATCGGTATTAAGTCTCAAATGATTGGTAGTCATCCAAGAACAAATTTCGCCAAGGCAGTGTCTGAAGTTGGTGAAACTGGAGTCAGAGTGATCTCTAAAAGAGAACATCAGCTGAGTATCATCAGCATACGAGATCACTCTGACCCCCCACGACTCAACCACCTTAGCCAGTGGTGCCAGATAGACATTAAAGAATAGAGGACTTAACGCAGAGCCCTGCGGGACTCCACAAACAAGGGGCTTACTCTCTGATTGGAGTGGACTAAGAAGAACCCTCTGCGTTCTTCCATTAAGAAAGGAACTAATCCAAGACAAGGCGGGGCCCCCCAAATCCAATCTGCTGCAGGCGATCTAACAGTATTATGTGGGAGACCGTATCGAATGCGGCGGATACGTCGAGGAGGACCAACATGGCCTCCTCGCCCCCATCCACCCACTCTCGAATGGTCTCAGAGACCTCCAGGAGCGCTGTCTCAGTACTGAAACCAGTTCTGAAACCCGACTGGGAGTCATGTAGTAGAGAATTAGTCTCAAGATAGTCTGCAAGTTGCAATTGAACTGCCTTTTCCAAAACCTTCGCTGGTTTAGGAAGGAGGGAGATAGGGCGGTAATTACAGAATTGTGCCGGGTCCGCCTCAGCCTTCTTCAAGATGGGGACTAACATGGCCTCCTTCCAAGCCGTTGGAAATTGGCCCAGATGTAATGAGGAATTCCAGATAGAAATGAGGGGCTCAATCAAAAGGGGAGCAAGGTTACTCAATACCTTGGGCGAGACTGTATCCAAAGGAGAACCAGATTTGCACTGAATAAGTAATTTAAGTGCCGTCTCAGTAGTAAGATCCCTAAACGCCCTCAGTGATGATGGTGGTATTGCATATCTAAAACTGAGCATACTTCAACAGCATCTCAGTCAGTGTACACACACATTCTATTCTCCCAATTTCTGGATTTAGAAGGGGTTGCGCAAGGCAGAGAAAGGTGTGATTAAAGGCTGGGAATATTGCAGTTATGTTTTGACAAGCACAAGGAACATCTCCATCTCACCTGCCAATTGTTAACCTGTTAAAATAACAGGAACAGCAACAGAACGTTGCAAAGTGATTAACAGCAAGAGTTATCTTTCAGCAAATAAAGGTGCAGACGCTTTGTACTTACTAATACATTTCTTTTCAGTGTGCACCTCTCCCTAGAACCCTTCCTCTCAGTCTTTACACAGTGTTCTGTTCAGACTTTGCCGCAAAACAAGTATACTTGCATGTGGCAAGTAGACAAATCACCGAATCCGGCCCACCACCAACCCAGCTCAAGGGATGCATTTAGTGGTGATCCTGAGCCTTTATCTAGGACATACACAAGAAAATACCATTAATCTCCTCATCCGATACTACACAAACTTCAGAAAACACAGAAAAGCAGCAGTCAGTTAGCATATCAACCTACCGATTCAAACCCATTTCAAGTGCTGTCTCATTTCCCTTCACTGGCTCCCAAACAGCGAAAAGGATCACGTAGAAATCGATGTGCATGCTTCACTGAGCTATCCAAGGGACGGGACAATCCTTCTTCAGCTAACACTCCGCGCGTATAATCAAACAAGAACACTGCACTCTAGGCTAGCTACACTACTTATGGTGTCTCCCTCCAAATAGACAAACTGACTGAAGGTCTTTTCCCAGCCGGTCAGGCAAACTTTGGACCTCAATGCACGCTCTAATAAGAATTGACGATCACCTTTAAGTCCAGAAAGTATTAAAAACATGGCGCATCCCACCATTATAACAACAAGATACATAATCTGAACCACACAAATTGATAAGTAGATATATGTGGATGCACCACAACACTCTCTCCACAATACAATATGCTTCGTATTGCATCATGTTTGGCATATCAACCATTATCTCAGCCACAGGACATACAGCAAACGCCCTTAAAAGATACCCTAGGAAAAAAGCACCCATAAAATGACGTTCATTGGAGCACTCTGCAGCTTCGCCAGGTGTATGAGTTGATATATAAATGCTGCAATACAATGTACATTAAGATGAAGTACTTGATGCTCAAGGCATATGCAACGGTACACAAGGGGGCATATGCAACAACATGTTCCGGTTTGTTAAGGCCTTTAGGTGAAACCAAATTTCCAAATGGAAAACGCGCACAAACTACATTCAGGGCACCCAAATAAACACAGCCAGGCACGGTAGTGGATGTAACAAATGGCTGCAAAGTTGACAGTCTAAAGAGAACATACACTTAACACTGCCTTCTACTTCGTTCCCCACAAACTGGGTAATTGAGAGTACAGGACTACAAGATATTACTCCATCATGCCTGTTCCTGTATTGAAAGGGTAGCAAAAACTAGGTAAATTGCCTTTCATCGCAGAAGATTGGAGAGGCCATTGGGCAGTGGAGTCCAAACAGCCCTCTGGCATAGTTCCTCAGGCAGGTAGTAGGGTCAACAATATGGCACTTCCAAAACACAGAATCTACAACTTCTTTGCCGAACTAACCAAGGGGCATGTGGTGTAGGTGACAAGACAGTCAGTCAGCTCAGGTACCTGGGTGCCATCTGTTAAAGAGAACTAAATGGGCATCAGTCAAGTATGCCAAATGAATCATCTGACTGGAGTAGCTATGGATTAATGTCACCAAGTATGCAAGGAGCCATCTGCACAGATATGCAAAGGACAATGTGGCACATGTCATCAGGCACAGGAGAAAGAGGGTAGATTTTTGTAAGTGTGCCAAGAGCATAATTTGTTCTACTGATTACCAATGTATAGTAGACGTCATGTAGCAGTGCCTGTGTGCATTTTACTCAAACCAAATATAGTTTGTGATTCATTTCTTATAATTCCGCACGTGCATAAACAGTGCAGCAGAAATGTGATGGATCTGCAACATCTCTTCAATACGACCCAAGACCAGGTGGAGCTATTCTCTGGTACGAGGGCACCAAGAGCGACAGGCACTTGTCATCGAGGCCAACAAGAGCAGGCAAGGAGAGACAAAGAGCTTAACCCCAAATGAAAGCGTTAGATCTACACACAGACGTGCCTGGCAACAGTGCTGTGCCAGCTGTTGGCTTTTAAGACTCTGAGCCAGACGAGAGTGATAAGGAAATAATGTTTCGGCTTAGAGATCCGTTAGAAACACTCTTTGTGCTTCCCTGGATGTTAACAGGATGTCTGGTTACTACATCTGCTGAGCACACTGAATATGGTACACTCTAGGTTGACGCTTTGCAAGCTGCACCGTTTTGGAAGTTCCCTTTGTGGCTGCACCTGCTGCTTTAACTTTGATGCTCGACCCAGGTGTCTCTTGGTTTTGCTGTAGACTTAACTGTGCATTATTTACGAGATGTCAGCTCGAAATAAGAATACTTAGACCCACAAACACTTGCCTATTATACAGTGATAAAGCAAAAGCAATCTGAAGTAAAAAAAACAAAACGACAAATAACAAGCAGGCAGCTTCTAGCAGAGGGAGAAATCGAGCTAAAACGGGGTGTGTTCATACTTCTGTCGTTAGGAAAAAGGAGAAACGCTCATGAAAAGCCTTTTGAAAGATGAGATGCAGGAAAACCCCACGAATGGGGACAGAGCAAGAACAGAAGAAGGTGACTATAGGGATAACTGGGGTAAGTAATAGCTGGCTCCCGCCCCTGCCAAAAAAAGTATTACATTTCAACCCTTGGATTTTCAAGCAAGTGGCCTACTACCACCCTCAGCTTCTACTAGTACTGAGTTCTTGTTCCAACAGATGTGGCATCAAATGACAGCCTTTCTGTTTTGTCAGTGCTTTTTTTGTCATTGTTTTTGTAAAATGTATTTCCGAGGCACTTCCGGCCCTACACCAATAAACAAAAATAAACAGGGGCTGAAAGAAATTTTTTTTGGGGGGCCTCACAAAGCACACTTTGCCATAGCAGGCCCTGGAAACATAGGGAACTAGTTTGTGAAGATGTGCGGTAAGTGAAAGAGTAAAATGCGGTCACTCACTCGCAGCAAAGCTAGCCAGTGCTGAAGTGAACTGACATATTGTTAATGTTGTGACTGACCTACTCGCCGAACTATAACGCCCCATTATCCTTTGTTTTTTTTCCAGTTAATTTTCATGTGTCTCATGAAAATTCACTGAAAAAAAACAAAGGATAATGGGGCGTTATAGTTCGGCGAGTAGGTCAGTCACAACATTAACTTTCTTAACAAAAAAAACAACAGAAATCTACCAGTTATAGATGACAAGTTAGCAGAGCTAACTATAATTTGAGCCCATTCATGCACTGCTAATGACCTCATCCCATTTTAATCACTCAGGATATGTTCTATGACATCATTTGTGACATCACTGATGACATAATCCACGCTTCTTTTGTACACATTATATAAACTAGCATGGCTTTAGAGGACTGAAAGTAAGTACAAAATAGCATAGAATAATATAAAGAATCATTAATGCCATCCCACATACAACTCCCTTAAGTGTAGCAAGCATGTGTTATGTGCAACACTGACCCTACATGTCACACTTCACGGGTTGCCTAGTTCACATCAACAATCAACCACAGTTATATGGGAAATACTCATTGCACACGGTGCTCAATATGTATACAACTGTTCAGAGAAAGCCAAGTTCCTCAAGATACTCAACGTCTATTCCATAATCAATCCCCTTATATGGACAGCTTTATCTTTATCAAAACCCTCACAGCGACCGAACCTACATTGAGAAATGTCGTTGAAAAGGGGGTACTGTAAACAGTATTTATTCTGTGGAGAGAGTTTACTCTTTGCAGACAATGAAACTCTTCAATCTGTGGTGCATTTTCAAAGTATCTGCTACGAATAGTGTACACTCTAAGCAACACTTGTCAAATGACACTATTCGCTTCAAATAACCAAAGTCTTAAGGTACTAAAGATCATACTACCTGCAGCCTTTATACTATGGTGAAAACTTCAGAGATAGCCCATCTTCTGAAGCAAAAGAAGCGCAGGTAGTTGGGTTAGTACTTGGTACAAAGTCTTCTACGTTATGTACAAATATCTTTGCTGAGATGATCATTAACTCAAGGCTGCTTACAATACTTAAGCCCCCCCATTAGGATCCGCCCGCTACCCTAGCGGTGCTGGTCCGGCCGCCAGGGGTGCGGCTGTCCCACACCGCCAATTAGGATGGGACCGCCACCCTAGCGGTCGCATCCCGCATCTTTATCAATCCGGCGGGTGCTGCTGTAAGCAGCACCGCCGCAATGCCTAATAGGCATGTTGTACATGGCAATGAAGGGGGGTACCATAGGTATCCCCCAAGTGCAGCTCTCCCATCCTCCCAGGGGCCTACAACGGGCCCCCACAGCAATTCCCGCACGCCTTTCCATGCCATGAAAAGGCCTGAACAACCAGGCATCATGATATGGATGGCGGTGCCTTCCAGGCACCACCACCATATTGTGCCCGAGTTCCGGCGGAAAAGCGGCAGACTGTCATTCCGTCCACCGCGGTACCCCCGGCCATGGTAATATGGTGGGGGTAAATGGGGTTGTAATACCGGGCGGATCGCCACCGCCGATCCGCCCGCAATCATAATGGGGACCTTAGTATCTACTACATAAGATCTTTGCCCTGCTGGAAATATTTTCTGTACAACAAAAAACTTGTGTGGATCACACTAGACAAGTCATCAACAGTAATCAGTACACAGAGTTACTCTTCAATACAAAGATTTATAACCTGTTAAATAACTCTACACACCTATGATGCATTAGAAACACATGTTTTATAAACCCTTACATCCATTAGATGGACACAGGCTGTACACAATTAGGAAGTAATATGGTAGCTACCTGCCACTATGTAAACTATAAAACTAAGACTCACTGGACGATGTCATGTGAGGTGTCATCAGTGAGGACATAAATGATGTCACAGAACATGCCATGAGTGATGTCATATGTGAGGTCATAAACAGCAGATGGTGGGGCACAAGTTCTATTTAGCTCTGCTTACTATAACTGGTGAATTTCAGGTTTTTTTTTTAGTTCAGAACTTTAAGGTTGTGAATGACATTCAATTAAATATTTAGTCAATTTAGCTTTTTTTCCTTTTCAGAAATAAATATTATATATATATATATATATACATATACATATATATGTATATATATATATATATACACATATATATATATATATATATATATCTGTTTTCTCAAGGTTAATGAACCTGTGCTTCATGTGTTCTACCCGATTCCGAAGGTCCATAACAGCATGACAAACCCTCCTGGTCGACCCATCATTTCAGCCATTGGCAGTCTATTTGAGAACTCGTCACAATTTGCCGATTTCTTTTCTCCAGGAGTCACTTAAAAAACTGTCTTTATATATCAAAGATACAGGGGACTTTCTGTGGAAGATCTATGATATTGATTGGGAGGATGATTACATTCGAATGACGTTGGATGTATCACTTTACACTACTATCTCCCATGATGACTGTATCAGAGCAGTAAGGCATTTCTTAAGCTCTAGGCCCATGACTCTATACCAACACACAGAAATGATTCTATACATGATTCACTGGTGCCTTACAAATAAATCTTTTTTATTTGGCACAGATCTGTTCTGCCTGCTTCGCCCCCAACTATGCAAATTTGCATATGGGCTGGTGGGAGGAACAGGTGCAACCCGCCACATGTTCAGAAGAAATATTAGACAATATAATACTGTGGTCACGTTATATCGACGACATGTTTATCATTTGGCGAGGTTCCTTGAGTTCAGCTGAACAATTTGTGGAAAAGATAAATACCAAGACTCTCAATTTGCATTTCTCTTCGCACATAAGCCAACAATCAGCAGAGTTTTAAGATCTAATTGTCTATATAGAACAGAGAAGGTTGCATACGAAAATCTTCAGGAAAAGCACAGCAGGGAACACTGCTTTGTATGCTCAGAGTTTCCATCCGAACAACTAAAAATATAGTATTCCCTATGCAGAGAATCGAAGAATGCGGATAAATTGTAGTGCAGGCACACAATCAGAGGTCATGCAACAAGAACTAGGGTAGGGATTTGCAGCGAGGGGATACAATAAGAAAGTACTGAAGGAAGCCAGAGCCAAAGCAAATTGTAGAGAAAAAGACAAATTGTTGTTCTCCGAGTAGGTGCAGGATAATTCTGAACAAAAATTGAGATTTATCATATTTAATACTGGACACAAGACAGTGAGACAGATTTTTCGGAAGAATTGGCATTTGTTGCTAAATGACCCCATCATTGGCAAGAGAATAGGCAAAACACCCTTGATGACATTTCGTATGGCAAGATCAATGAGGGATGACTTGGTAGCAAGCAGCCCAGAGATGAGGGTAGGTGGATCGTGGTTGAGTGAGAGAGGAGGTTTCACAAGGTGTCATAGATGCAAAGTATGTAAATATTGAGTGAACATTAGACAATTGCCAACACCCCTGACAAATCAACAGTGGACAATTTGACATCCATTACACTGCAAAAGTGATCATGTAGTATATGTTTTGAGGTGTACTTGCCAAAAGATGTAAATAGGCAGTACAATTTTAAGTGTCCACTTGAGTATTGCAATATATTAGGGCGATTGTCATTAAAGACTCCTCTTACCCAGTGGCAAGACACTTTGAACAAGCACATGACAGTAACCTGGAGAATTTGCATTATTTTGCCATAGATCAGGTACCAGTCCGTAATAGGGGAGGAAACAGGGAAAGGTGCCTGAGACAGTTGGAATCAAAACACATTCTAAGATTTCACACGAAGGCCCCTACAGGTCTCAACATCTAAGAGGACCTGCATGTACATATATAGTTTCTTAATCATATATATTAAAACGGGACTGTAAGGCAATCTGTGAAAGAGATTTGTAAGATGATGGAGATCAAGTTTTAATTTTTGGGCACCTTGCACTTTATAATGTTAAATAGTCTGAAGATGGGGCAGAAGGAATGGACAACAAGCATATTGCACTTTGGGGCACTTGTCCTTTTTTTGTACAGAATACTTGAAAGAAGTACATGGCACTTTCTTAGAAGATGGGCTGGCTATTCATACACTGATGGTCAAAGACATTTCTGCAAGCAGCACTTTAGTTTGAACAAGAAGGCACCCTGCACTTTATTCAGAGTTTAGAGCTCATGCATTTAGTCAGGTATTGTATCGAAGTGTCCACAAGAACATCAACAAGCATTTGCAATGCAATAGGTATCGCATTAGGAAAGTTTGAGCTATTGGTATTGTAAATGACACTTTTTTTGTTTATGTGTTGGTTTTGAAAATAGCGAAATTAATAGCTTTGTCACTTACAATGCCAATAGTTTGAACTTTGGCAAATGTGACACCTATAGCATTTGTAATGCAATATGTGTTGTATTTACGTGACTTAGATGTATTGATATCACAAATAACAATGGCTTTTACTTTTTTTTAATAATTAAGACTTAAATAAAAGTTATTGTAATGTATAATGGCAATAGCTTAAACTTTTGTAAATAACTTTTGTGAAGATTATGTTCAGTGTATTTTATTGTGACAAAAATCCAAGAACAGAAGTGAAATATTAACATATTTTTGTGACATTTGTAATAAAGTTTGAAACATTGAAAGAACATATTTGAACCAGTTGTTGTTGAATGTTGAATGGTTGCACAGATTGATGCAGTGGTGACGCCGAGTGATGTTTCGGTGGCGACGAGTGATGCTGTGGTGGTGCGATAGATAGAGTGAGGGCGATAGATAGATTGAGTGAGGGCGATAGATAGATAGATAGAGTGAGTGAGGGCGATAGATAGATTGAGTGAGGTCGATAGATAGATAGAGATAGAGTGAGGGCGATAGAGTGAGAGCGATAGATAGATCGATAGATAGATAGATAGATGGAGTGAGGGCGATAGAGAGTGAGGGAGATAGATAGAGTGAGGGCGATAGAGTAAGGGCTATAGATAGATAGAGGGAGTGCGATAGACAGATAGAGTGAGGGCGATAGACAGATAGAGTGAGGGCGATAGACAGATAGAGTGAGGGCAATAGACAGATAGAGTGAGGGCAATAGACAGATAGAGTGAGGGCGATAGACAGATAGAGTGAGGGCGATAGACAGATAGAGTGAGGGCGATAGACAGATAGAGTGAGGGCGATAGACAGATAGAGTGAGGGCGATAGACAGATAGAGTGAGGGCGATAGAGTGAGGACGATAGAGAGAGGGCAATGGATAGATAGATAGAGAAATATAAACCCCAATAACCTGAGTCCCTTGTTGCAGCTCAATCATTTCAACATGTGCCACTGATTCAGATAACTGAGCAATAGCATGCACAATGTCAGATTTACCTCTGCTTCTTAAATAAAACTGGGAACCAAATCATGTTCACGCAGTGTTTAAGCTACTTCCATCTGCAAGACAGCTTCCTGTGAACCAGGCACACAACAATGTCAATAACAGCAGAATGAATCCACCTTTTGGCTTCCAGCCTCCTGAGCTGCTCCAACCCAATACACTGTGTAAAAAACCTGGGAAGGCTGGGTGGTAGTACTTATATGGTTCCTGGCGGTTTTCAGAACTTTCCCTGCACTGAAATGTGAGGAAACTGTGAGATATTGGCCAAAATTTGTAGTTTGCAGGTCATTCTGCATACGAAAACCTGATGGGATACACGTAGATGAATGAGCCCTTACACAACGTGATCTTACGTCACCTTTCTGATGAGCAAAAGGTACATTAATGTATCATATTTTCTCGCTCTAAATTGTTTGCGAAGAGGAAGCTATTATTCCAGAGTTTAACCAGCATAATTGAGTAGGATTTTTTAACAGGAAATTATGCAGTTTCATGAATTTAGGATATATCAAAGAAAGAGCACAGATAATTTTATGAATGAGGTAAATCGTAGTAAATTAAAACTTTCCCTTTCAATAGATAGCATGTATTCTGATTTACTAAGTTGAGACGCTTCTGCGTGTTTAAGCAAGTGATTTCATTGCATTTAGAAGGCACCTTATTTTTTCCTAACATGTTCTTTGCAGCCCTGCTAAGTGCCAAACATCGAAGGTTAGACTGACTCATTTCAGTGCATATTCCCACATCACTGGACTGAAATGCAATGTCCCGCAAATGTAGTAGTGCCCCACTCCCTCCACGTTTCCTCTAGGTGCTTTACAGGCGCGATGCCGGTGTCTGTGCTGGAGGAGCGATTCAATGCTAGCAGCATCTCGCTGTTTAGTGTCTCTCTGCCCTCCACTGCTACATTTAAGTCCTGAAACAGCTGTGTTCCTTGCTTGATTTTTTTTTTGTCACTTGCAAAACACACACATATTGCTTTAATGGGTATTTTTCTTTTCCAATCTGCTCAGTTTGTTTTTAGCATATTATTTTTACTTTTCATTTTAAAACCCCAAGTTTGGTAGTAATGTTAAGAGATTTGCACTGCTGAAAGTAGTTTTTCTATGTTTATATGGCACCGAGCAAACAGCCATCTGAGTGGAAATGTTATTCAGTTAATTTTTCACTGAATAACAATAACTCATTTATAAATGCCAGCACTGTAAGCAGCAGTAGTAACTTAGCAGAGAGCGTGGTTAAAAACATGGGACTGCTGTTTTTTGGCCTTTGTAAACTTGCCCATAAAGGCAACAGGGGTTTATCGATTGACCTAAGCGCGCAGCAGGTGACACAAGATTGACATCTTACACCAGCAGACAAAAAGCTGTAGTTCCCCTCACCCTGTCTAGCCATAAAGTACAGAAATATGTAGCCGTGCTGCTGCCATATGTGTCACTTTCAGCTCGTTCTGATTTGTTAACCCTCCTGCAAGCTTTAAAAACAAAACGACAAATCCCTGAATGCACTGTTGTTGTAAAAAGAAAAATAATATTAATAATGAATGACCGAAGGTGGCAACCAATATTTTTCAGAATTGTTTTTGTTTTACTCGCATGACGACTGCCCTAAAGTATTACTTGGTGTCATTCACAAAAACATTTGAATGTCACACATTAACCACACGGAAAATATCTTAATGTCACAGACCAGCAATCTGATTACTTGGCAGCTATGTCTTAGCTGTAGGCTGACATGCCAAATATTCAAGGCTCGGCTCGTGCACCGGCTCTTACAGCCCGAGTCAACCATATTCTGACTACAATGTGCAAGTTTCTCCAGATGCCCACCAAGCCTTACGGGACAAAACCAAAGAACTATAATAATTTAAAACGCCCGTGAGCATTTTGCAATCAGGGAAACGCGTTCGATTTCTTTCACTAGGAACAAAGAAAACATACAAATGACGGGCTCTAGGTTTCTGAATAAGGAATTTGCGCTGTATGACCAACACCTAATGACAGTCGGCTGTGTGATGCCACTTCTCTTTTCCTGACCTTCTTGTCTTAACCAGCCCAAGCTTCTCACAGAACACACCCCAATTCAGAAGCGACCACAGCCTGCGGCTACTTTCCCCCCACCCAGATTAAAACACGTCCCACCTCTCTTAACCCACCACCATGTGCAAACCCACGAGGGAGAACGAAGGGCCGACCATGATCTTACCCGGAGAGCGTGAATCCTGCAGTAGCAGAGAGAAAGAGAACAGCGCCACCAGGGGCAGTAGCGAGGGTTACGTCACCGTCGGGGACGAAGGACTAGCATTGCCTCGTTCGGGGACTATAAACCCAATCGGAGATGGCCAACGCATTAATTGAGTTTTTCTTTACAAGAAAAAAAGACCGTAGTGCTCATATCGTGTGTTTGAATGTGCTCTTTCCAAAAGAAACTAGCAGAAGTCAGGCAGCCTTCGTTGGGACGTGGGAGGGGCCTGCAAACAAACAGGAAGGAACTGCCGGGAGAACGTCCAGGAACCCTGCACGCTGAATGCTGGCTGCCGAGGGACACGCAGAAAGAGCCCCGTAAGTGGAAGTGGAGGGGGAGGGGTGGAGGGGTGTATGCGCGTGTGTCTGTGTGTGTTCGAGTGTGTCTGTGCGTGTGTCTGTCTGTGTGCGCATGGGTCTGTTTAAGGGGGGGTGCGTGTGTATGCAGTGTGTGTACCTGTGTATGCGTGTGGCTGTGTATGTGCGCATGCGTGAGTGTGGCTGTGTGAGTGTGTTTGCGCATGGGAATATGAGGCACGAGAGGGGCACGGCGCCGTGCGCGCCCACAAGGTGAAATCTGCGCTCGTGCCCCTCTCGTGTCTACATTCCCAAATACGGGCAACAATAGGTCTCGATGCTCGACCTAATAAAAATGGACAGTCAAATTGGTTATTGAAAATAAAAAATGTGCATTCTACATTTATCCTGAATACATTTTTACATATTTACAACGTGCGTGGCGAAACTATGGTTGCTGTTGTCCGACACTCAATCCAATGAGAGGTTGCTATAATTGATCTGAAGGGCTTCATGGGGTTAGAACACTTGCTCTTAATGTAATGCATCTTGAGTATTAATCAGTAGAAACCAATAGGGGAGGATTGTAATTGCACTATGCACTTTATATAGAGGACCAAATCATGGCAACAATAATGTGCAGGCGAGTTGGGATTAATTTAAAGTTCCAAGCCCGTGAGTAATTGCAATGCTATTTGGGGCTACCAAAGAAAATGGAGTCACTGTAAATCGATGCTTAAGCACTACCAACTCTTCTGAAGTACTCAATCCTACTTCAGATGATTCAGACACACAGGGTATGAATGGGATTCAAACACGGTTTTGTTATTAATAGAGTACGTTTATTTGTGCATCTGTTTAGGCTCAGGGTTTTAAACAACACAATTCACAATAACTAGATTTGTAAAACAATGAGGAGTTTTATTTGAGTCTTAATTGGACAATGAAAAACGTCTTTGTTTTGCACACCATGAGCAGAAAATGTGCAGTCACGTTAAATGTTTGGGGAAGTATTAAAGGCACAAAATGGCGAAGGGGCATTTTTGTGAAGACCGTAGGTATGGTCGAAACGAGTTACCTTAAGCCGCATTAAACCACTGAAAAGAACTGGAGCATGTTTGGGCCTATTTTTTGATTGAAAACGGGTTGCTGGGAGATTATATATATATTTGTGCTTGGCGTCATGAACCAAGCACAAAATAAAGACATTTTGGCACAATAACGTGGTCCGTATCCGTTTGTCTGGGAGAGACTATATCTATATATATCTAAATATATATAGATATATATAGATAGATATATATATATATATAGATATATATATATACACATACACACATACACACATACAGGAGGACTGACAATACCATCTGGCTACTGCATATCTCAAGAGATCTCAGGAAAGCACGGATGCCTCATTCCAAATGAAATATTCACTCTAGATTCTTTTTGAAAATCCAGCAGTGTTAGATGTGCAGTCATTGAGCAAACACTCTTGCACTACCCGAGGAAGGCATAAACCGGAAAGTTGTAGTGCAAATCTTAAATATATATACATATGTGTGTGTATATAAATGCGTGTGTTTCAGCAAGCCCTCTTGGTCGTGGCTAATACAGGCCGAAAAAATGTTTCCCAACATTTTACACATACATCTATTTTGGGAAGAACTTGCTCGTTATAATGGGATGTATCCATGGGCAGATTTCCTTATGGAGTGGATATTTTCAGTAGCATATCACATTGGATAGTTGTGTTTTTTTTAACGAGACATTACTTGCCAGAACAGTGAATTTGCTTGCAGGTTTGCTATCCCATATATTATTTGCTCCAGATATATCATAATCTATATGTTGAGCTTGTCTGTATATGTTCTTGCAAATCAGTTTAAGAACGCGTCTATTATTTTGTCCCGCACAATACCAAATCTGTACATATCCTGTAAGTAGTAAAACAATGTAAATGTTGGTTAATCTTCTAACTTTGAGCACCTTCACAGTGTACCCTGCAGGTATGTTTTCTTTGTCAGTGGTGTTTGAAAACAAAAACCCACAGGTATTGGGTTTTAAATGTAAGTAACCTGCTTCTGCAACTGTGTGGTCGATTGTATTTTGAATAAAATTGATTCATGTGTATTAAAGATTTACAAAATGATTTTACTGAGAAGATCTATATATGACTTGCAGTAAATCAGCAATAAGACAGTGACTACAGGTTGACTGTTTAAAGTTGAATTGTTCATATTCCTACCTTCAGTGTAGCCCAATGCCTTTTCCCAACGGGGTACACAGAAGGTAGCTTCACAAGTTTGGATTTATTTATTTATTTATTTTATTTATTCAAAGTTTTATATAGCGCGAACAAGATCCTTACAGATATCAGAGCGCTTCACAGAGACAAGGGTAGGGGCAGTAACGTACAGAAAACATATCAATATACAATCAGGTAACAAGTAATATAGGACGGCACAAGTCATTGGTCCCATTACAGTAGGGTTCAGGTAACCCTTAGATGTGTGGATGGCTTATACCAATTTCTTAGGATAGAGAGAACACGGGGTGGGGGCATCGGGAGGGTTATTCAATAAACTAAAGTGTATCATATATTGGTCGGTAGTAAGAGAGTAGCGTAGTAGTGTCACAATCAAGTAAGAGTATAGTGCCAGGAGACAAGGTGATCAATGATACAAAGCGATGCAGAGTCTCTGATCCAGCATCTATAAAGTTCAGGAGATCTTGGCCAGAAGGATGGTTTTCACCTCTTTCTTGAAGAGTGCAGTGGAGGTGATAAGCCTGGTTTCAGGAGGGAGCGCATTCCAGATCCTGGGTGCCATTCCTGAGAAGGAGCGCTTGTATGTTTTTTCTTTCCGGAATCTACGAGGTTTCAGGAGTAGATTTTTTGTACTTCTATTGGATCTCGAACCTCCTGATATAGACAACTTTTGAGCGAGGTAGTTGGGTGCCTTGTGGTGCACAGCCGAGTGTGTCATAACTGCGATTTTTAGCTGTATTCTGGCTTCAAAAGGCAGCCATTTTAGAGACTTTAAGTCTGGGGATATATGCGAATGTTTTCTTGAGCCAGTGATGTGTCTCGCGGCAGCGTTCAGGGAGGCTCTTAGGGGTGCTGTTGTGGATAGCGGGAGTACGCTGAGGGCCACAATTCCGTAGTCTATGCGAGGGATGACTAAAGCTTGTACAGCAGTTTGGAAGTCTTTGGCAGGGAGGAAGGGTTTAAGTTTCCTCAGTGTGTTGATTTGGAAGTTAGCTCCTTTTGTGGCTTTGCTAACGTGCTGTTGCATGTTGAGCTTGGCGTCGAGTGTGATGCCTAGGGATTTCGCAGAATCCACGATGGTAGGTTGGACATTGAGTGCTGTTAGGTTATTGAGCCAGGTTTGGGTGGTGGAAATTTTCGCCGGAGGTGAGATGAGTAGGAACTCAGTTTTCAGAGCATTTAGTTTGAGATGATTATCGGCCAACCAAGATTGAGTGTTACTAAGTGTGGAATTCAGAAGTTTGATATCTTCCGGGGATTGTAACTTTAGGTAAAGTTGTGTGTCATCGGCGTACATATGGAATTGAACATTGGATGCTTGGAGCAAGGTGGCGAGCGGTTCCATGACGAGGTTGAACAGTGTGGGGGAGAGGGAGGATCCTTGTGGAACACCTAGATCTGCAGGCACAGGTGTAGATAGCACATTGTCGATCTTGAACTTCTGAGACCGGTTATGAAGGAAGGAAGAGAACCATTTGAGAACAGTTCCCGATAGACCCATTCTAAAGCTTAGCAGCTCCAGTAAGTTCTCATGTTTGACCGTGTCAAATGCTGAAGAGAGGTCAAGAAGGATGAGGAGGCAGGACTCATTGCGATCAAGGATTTGGAGGGCATCATCAATTATGTGTGTCATAGCGGTTTCCGTGCTATGTTTAGCTCGGAAGCCTGATTGATGATGGCTGAGGAGGTCAAATTGGTCAATGTGTTTTGTTAGTTGGACACATTTTTCCAGCAGTTTGGCCAGGGTGGGGATATTGGTGATAGGGCGGTAATTGTTCAGGTCAGACGGGTCAGCTGTAGGTTTCTTGAGTATAGGCGTGACTTGCCCCACCTTGAGGGAGTCTGGAATGAGACCTTGTTGAAGGGAGCTGTTGATGATTTGGGTCCAAAGTGGGAGGAGCAGGGGGATGAAGTCTTTTACAGCATTAGCAGGTAGGGGGTCTATGAGGTGATTAGAGGGCTTCAAGGTGCAGAGCAGTTTGTGTATTGCTTCTTCCGAGTAGGTGTCGAAGTACAGCCATGATGCCTTGTTTTTAGGTTGAGTGTTAGACATTCTGGTGTGGTTGGGGAATCGGCTTACATCCATGATGAGGTCATTTCTTATGTTGTCGGTCTTTAGCTTAAAGAAAGCAGAGAAGGCTTCACAGTGTGGGGTGTCGCTTGTTGTGCTGTTTGATTGTAAGGGTTGTGTCTTTGTTTGAGTCTTGATTAGTTCGAACAGCTTTCTTGGCCTGTTTTTTGCTTGGTCCAACTGGCGGCTAAAGAAGTCCGACTTTGCGTGCTTTATTTTCCTAATGTAGGCATTTCTCTTGTTCTTAAGCGTTTTGAGATGCAGTGATGAGGGGTCAGATCTCCAGGTACGCTCTGCCATTCGCATAGTACGCCTGTCATCATCGAGTCTGCCGTCATACCAGGGGTTAGAAATTTTGGTGGAGACTCTTCAGTTGCAATGGGGCGACTTCATTGACTATTGAATTCATAGAGTCAAGGTAGTAATCGGTCAGTGATTGAACATCCGAGGCACCTGAAGGGGGAAGGAGGAGACTGCCGATGTGGGGAGGCAGGGTGGTGGGGTTAAGATTCCTCATGTCCCTTTTCCAGGTTTTGGATCTGGTGGGTTGAGCCGGGTTAGGTTTAACTTTTTCGTTGATAAAGAAGGTGATAATGTGGTGGTCTGACCAGTCGCAGGGTTGGATCGCCTCCAGTTGGGTAGAGTCCTCTTTGGCGATGATGAGATCGAGTATCGAGCCTTTGTCGTGTGTTGGTCTATCGCATATTTGGGTGAGGTCAAGCGCCTTAAGGAAAGTTTTGAGACTATTCACCACTGTGTCTTTCTGATCGTTCCAGTGGAGATTAAAGTCACCCAGGTAGACTTGGGTGGTCTGCCGACCGGCATTGGATGTGATCATGTCCATGAGTTGTTGGGTGAACATGAGGTTGTCACCAGGCGGGTGATAGATGAGATGTAAAGCACAAACTTGTTTGCCCTTGCTGGTGATATCGAGGCAGAGGAGTTCACAGGAAGTAAGGGAGGGGGAGGTGGCTTTAGTAACGGAGAGGTTGCTCCTGAAAATGCATGCAATTCCCTCGCCCGTCTTGCCAGGCCTGTCCAGTCTAATGATGTGATAATTGGGGGGGACTAGTATGTCCATTATCGGGGTAGAGGCTTCAGTAAGCCACGTTTCAGTCAGAATGGCTAGGTCCAGATCCATTGCTGAGACGAGATCAGCGATGTCGGAGGAGTGTCTCTGGGCCGATCTGCAATTGAGTAGGATGCATTTGAGTTTGGGAGTGAGAAGGGTGGTCGAGCCTTCTAGGGAGAGGGGGACTTTTCTGAGGTTGTTGGGGACGGAACCTCTGTTGCTAAGGGTTGGGAGCCTCAGAGGATTTGTGAGAATTGTGGGTATGGGGATGTGTGTGTTGGATATGTGTTTTACCGGACCTGGGCCATAAGAGCGTAGGAGGGAGCATAGGTCGCGGTCCGACAGTGAGTTGAGGACACGACGGGGGCGGTGGGAGTTATTGCGAGCGGGGATAGTCGGCCAGCGCGGAAGTCGTTGGAGGCGAGGGTATGTAGGGAGGGTACGTTGTTTGTAGGGTAGTGGGATGGTGGGAGGTAGACTGGGCTGTGAGAAGAGAAGGTCTTTGATTGCGTGGAGATCTTTTTTGACTTGTAGGAGATCCTCTGACTTGTTGGAGGGTGGATAAAGTCAAGTCAAGAGGTGGATTGGAGATGGGGTTGGTGGTGAGGGCCATTGGTGAGTGGTTGAGTAGTGAGCTGGAAAGCGAACAGGGTATCGAGGGGGGGGATATGCTAGCGTTGTTGGAAGGTTCTACGGCGATAATGAGTGGGATGGCATTCGATGTGTGGGCGGATTTGTGGGCGAGGGGTGTGGGTGAGGTAGGGGGAGGGTGGGAGGCATAGGTAGTGCCGTCAGTGGGAGACGGTGCCGGTGAGTTGAAGAGTGAGTGAAGGCTGGAGACAATGGGGGTGGCAGGAAGGTAGTGGGGGCTGAGAATGGGAGGGGAGAGAGGGGGGATGCTAAGGTAAGGGAGGCGGTATGTTCTGTGGGACTGGTTGGGAGGGTGGGGGTGTCGTGAGTGGGGAGGGAGCTGGGGAGGGAGAGGGATCTGCCGCGGGGTGGAGGGAAGGGGGGGGGGTGGGGGGGGAGATGAACTCCGGACGGTGGTGTGTTCAGAAGCGTTCGTGGGGGGTGTAGCGTGGGGGGAAGGGGGCGTGGGGGTATCGAGGATGTGGGTGTATCGAGGATGTATGGGGGGGGAGTGTACTCACGTGGGGACTGAGAGAGGGGGGGAACAAAGGGTGGGATTTGTCATTGTGCGTGCCGTTCTGGTGCTGATCTAGGTAGGAGGTGTTGTGGGTGGGAGTTGTTATGTCAGAGGAGAGAGGGATGGGAGAGGTATGAGTGGGGGTCAAAGGGGTAGTGTTAGAGGGGCGGCTAGTGTATGAGAGGGAGAGATTTGTGACTGCGCTTGGGGAGTGTGGGGCGGTAACAGCAGGTGGGCGATTGACTAGGGTGCTGGGGGTAGAGGTGAGGTGCGTGTGGATCCGATGCTGACCTATGTTAGAAGTGTTGTGGGTGAGGGCTGCGACGTCAGGGGTGATAGTGCTGGTGGAGTTCTGGGTGGAGGTCCGCAGCTTGGAAAGGTGCTCTTTGAACTTGGGGAACAGGTTGTCTAGTAGTTCCAGGTTCTTGTCTGTGGATTGAATTAGGACAATCCCATTATTGTAAATAGTAATGGTGGTTCTGCCAGGGAAGAGTTGGGAAGGTGTGATAGAGAGAGTTAGGCCATGAGCTGTTTTCCTGGTGGTGGAGACGGTGAGTAGGGTTAGGAACGCTTTTCTCCATTGGGCTCTGCGTGAGGTGTGGAAGATGATATCAATGTTCAGGGCTCCATTGCCCGGTGAGAAGTAGGTGTCGGCAAAGGGTGTTTCAGGGTACGACCTCAAGAAGTTATGTTTAAAGCGTTTAGCAGCTTTTTTGGTGAGAGTGGAAGGGTAGTTGATTCTATATGTGTGCTTACCGATGAGATCCATGTTCGGATGGCTGTAACGTTGGGTGTGGGAGGAAAGACGACAATAAAACTGTCAGCCGTAGGTTACAGGGCACAGGAGTGACACTAGTGAGTGGCCAAAAGTAGCCAAAAATATAAGGGTAGCAATCGGTGCAATCTAGGAACAAACAGTGCGTAGGTGCAGCTTACACAATGTACAATATATGAGAGGTAGCAATCAGCTTACACCATGTACAATATATGAGAGGTAGCAACCAGTTAGGTGGAGTCAAATTGACACATCATAATGTAAGAGGTAGCAACGGTGTAATCCAGGTGTAGAAAGTGGCTGGGTGCAGCTTACAAGACTAACGAAATATAAGAGGTAATAATCAGTGCATCATAGTGATAAAAGTGAGATGGAAGCAGCTTACCAGAATGAAACAGCCGAATGAGGTAGCGATCATTGAATAATAGGGATAAAAGTGAGATGGGTGCAGCTTACAACATAGACAGTATACAAATATGAATAAAATACTAGTGAATTACTGGAGCCAATATTACTGGATACACAATCGTAGTACACCGTGATTTCTGAGGATTAAAGAGCACAAAGGGGAGTAGAAGGTCATGTGCTGGATTCTTGTTTCGACTAACAGTGGGACTCCGCTATAGGATCAACCTACAAGAGGTTGCCTGGAGAACCATCAGAATGTTGATCTAGGCACACAGATGAAGAGTAGATACCAGCCTCGGTAGCCCTCACCCACTCCTTTAGATACGGTCAAGGTTACTGCTCCTTATCCACCAGATAAAAACAGCTCATGTCTCGGACTGAATTTTCTCTAAGTAATAGTTATGCTTGTCTCACTGAACAATACTCATTCCAATAACATGAAACCAGAATATACTTGTGCCTTACAGGATTGGAGAGATCTCTGCAGCTCTCATGCAATCCGGAGAGGGAGCGGTCTAATTGGGCGCTCAAGATCTTTTCAACAAAGTGGAATCTTTTGGCTTTGTTGTCCTTTCTGTCTCCCAAATATTTGTTCTGCTCTTGATACTCTTTCAGTTCTTGCACAATCACCAGCTGGCACTTTACAGGATCATGTACTCATTAACAGAGATGACTGGGCACTTTCTCCCGAAAGCCTTCATTTGTATACTGCACTCGGTATACTGACAAAGGTGGTACAAGAGGACTGCTTTAAGTCTTGGCACTTTGCAAAGTCAAAGACAGTGGTCAGTTGGGAGTAAAACAGAAAAGAGCAAAGGCAGGTTGAAATGGATTGAAAAACATCGGATGCCGTCCTGTTATGACAGAATGAATGTATCTAATGTCACACATCTCTGAGAGATGGTATTGCTTATTCTGTTCGCGATAAGGAAGTAGTGTTGTAAGAGGACACCTAGAGACTATGTACCATTTGTGTCCTACAGGTGAGCGCCACCTCTCACACGCAGCATTAGGTGGTAGGGTTCAAGTATCGCCCAATCCAAAGGCAGCAACTGATGGGAGAAGTCAGGAATATTTAGCCCAAGTGGGCAGCAAATGGTGGCATGTGTTAAGTATCTCTCAATACAAGCAAGCAGCATTAAGGGGTTGGGGCCAGGTATCTCTCAATGCAAGGAAAGCACCAGATGGTCAGAGCCTACGTGTTCTTAGTCCAACGAGCACTATATGCTAGGAGTCTGCCTAGACCGTAGCAGAGAGGAATCAACGTGATACATAGATGACCAAATCGCTCAACTGTATGAGCTACTGGAGATACTCTGCCCTTTAATAAGTGCATAATAAAGTCCTTAACCAAAAAAAACTATTATACCTTTTGCCAACAATCTGTGCGTTTTAGTTTTCTATACAATTTATTTTCGATCGTACAATATCTTGAATTGGTATACGAGTCTGTAGCTGCCTTTCGAGCATATGTACCAAACGATTGATAAAAACAAGAATACATTAGCTTGTATCTGCAAATACTAAATTTTCTTTTCGACTTCTGCTGAGGGGCTGTATTTATCCTTACCTCCTTTCAGGTCTCAGATGTGTGTGGTGGCCATGGTGAACACAACACTAATGCAGTCTGCAGGGAGGCAATTTATATCAACCGCTCCTTATTTACAATCCAAACAAGTGAATAAAGTGCGATTGTTACCATGAGGCTTAGCCAATGTTAAGCGACTTCCTTCCAACCACCTATGTACTGCACGTTTAATATTTAGATGAGTGTAAAACAAACCGTGATAAAAACAATAGGTGTGGTCTAGATAATTTGGTGAGATGGTTAATTTGTTTTTATTGCAAGCATATGCCACAAAAATAAAAACTAATAAATGTGGGAGCCATATGCATGCAATAACTTTTTGAGTTAGAAAACCTTCACGGATGCAGCCGTTTTACTAGTAGTATTCTTTAAATACCAATACTTTCATTTGTACCATGTATTTTTTATTTTATTTGTATTACTTGCTAAGCAGACAAGAATAAATCACCCCCTTACCAAACACGTAAATGGTAGGCAGCTACAATTTTACTTATAAACTTTACAGGAGAAAATGTAAAAAGGAGACCGAAAAATATCGCTATCTGTCTAGGCACCCAAACAGCTTGCAAAATAAATAGCTGGCATTTGAGTGAATATTTAGATTTTATTTTTAAAAGGAAAAACAGAACAAATCAGCTTTGTCACTGTATAGAAAGGATGTATTTTAGACGAACTTAAACGACGTGCACAGGATTTGTTCAGTCACTCAAAGTGAAGGAAACAATGGTAACGAGGAGCGGCCCAATGCTCTGTCCTGTGGTAGGCAGAAGCAAAACGTGATGGCAATTAAAACAGTCAAGTAGATGAACCCTGTTGACCAAAGCACCTCTAGGCATTTATCTTATGCATGAAATTTTTGGGAAAAACTATAGTCTGGCGAAGCAGCTAAAAGCTATCTTAAATGCCAGACCTTAAAGTCTTATGGAAGGATGAATTGGAAGTTTTTTGCGTATAAAATATGCATAGATTTCACCAGAATAAACCTATGTCCATGTTGGTTTCTTTTATGCACTATTCAGTTCCAAAAGCTGAATCGGAGAACTCCACATGCGCATGGCTTACGTCGAGTTTGACTGTCTCATCCCAGAGACGTGTGCAGTGTTCATAATGTTGATTACATTATACCCACAGTTATCCTACCGCGACAGGAGTATTGCATCTTGAGTGGCGCACATTCTGTGCATACTCGCCCACTTTTAGTAAGTGGCTCAAAGCGAGTACATAACTCCATAAGTGGTGCAGGTCTGTGTTTACAGTGGGGAAAGGTTAAAAAACAACAACAACAAACATACCCCCACTGCATCATTACAGATAAATACCATGCTGACCCCTTTTCAGTTCCATGAAAACAGCAAAGATTATTTTTCACTGGAGCCCAAGATGCTCACGGCCCAGCAGAGTCCAAAGTATACCGCAAGTGTCTTCGCCCACTGAAAAACTGTAAACCGTAACCGGATGCGAGTTTGCATTCTTCCACCTTTCAGCATAAGCATATAACTAATGCATTGCAAAGTGAAAGAATGCGAGGTCATGAGGTATGGTGAGAAAGCCCCAATGGAGCCCAGCGCCAACCTAAAATGGGAAACAAAGGTTTATCATCCGTCCGTCCAACCTTCCAATAGGCAACAAGCAGGAATGGATGGACATGGATCCACATTCAAGGGAGCAGTGCTTAGCTGATGACTTCTGAATGAGCTCTTTACTCATCCAGCTGTTTAGTTTCAATGAGTTAACTTTGCTGACCTTGGGCGTTCTGAGTTGGGGAGAAACAAAGGATGTTCTTGGGGTGTTCCAGGACATACACCATAAGATCACCGGTGAGTTTATACCCACTGACGTCCAACTGATGATGGAGCCGGACGTTCACTGAGAGAGGTCCAATCCGACTCCATACTTCAGCACGAAAATCTAGAGGTTACCACACTGACAGAATGAGAATTTGGGTGACCCATCCCTCATGGTCTTCGGCGCAGCTTTCAGCACTGATCGAACCCACTGTTTGGAGCTGAGGAAAATAGGCACAGAAGGGCTTCACATGGGGAGGGAGTCGCAATAACCAGCAGGCGACTTCGGCTGATTCAGAGCGATCGGGAGGAAAGAATTAAAGCCAAGTACAACCCGCTGGAAGAGGTGTGGTGAACAACAACAGAACTGAGCTGATCTGGGCCTAACACGGGGTGGAGAGGAGAGAATGCGATGCGGAGCTGCAACCGCACAGGAGTACCTCGAGGTGCGGCTATTCCTGCTCTGGCATGTTTCCCTCGCTGCAAAGCTCATGCTGGACGCTGCAGATAACCCTTAGGAACTGTGACCCACATTTTGTAGTCCTGGAGTGACTAGGACAGTGACTCGAGTGCTGCCTACGGAGACCAATGTGAATAGAAGTGTTAGCTAGGGGTGCCTGGACTTGATTGGTGTGCAAGACCTTTACTTTATGAGAGCTGTGGAGAAAAGCCCAGGTGTCGAGGAGTATGAAACCAATGTGTGAGGGGAGGAGATCCTGTTGAAATGTGAATACAATTTCTCTACAGTTCTGCACTCTAAGTTAGTGCAACATTGTGCGCTGCTGGGGGAGTTGGTAAGTAAAACTGGACAGCTGGTATTTCGCTGTACTGATGAATCTGTCATGTGGTAGCATGGCGCCCTGTAAACGTGCTGATTTGGTAGGTAGCCTGCAGACACTTAAGTAGGGTCCTCCAGCTACCTCACTGATGAAGCAACCTGCTGAAGAGCCGATTAAATTAGATCATATACTGACTATAATTAAGAAAGAAAGGCCATCAAACGCAAAACACATGCAATGGCAGACACAGCCCAGAGCTGACCACAATAAAATGTCAGAGAGGGTAGTGGCAGCAGAACAGACCCTGGATGAACTCCAAACTGAGGAATAATCTTTGATCTCAGATGACTGAGGTACAGAGGACGATGTGGGTGTGGTGGCCCAAGCAAAAGATGTGGGGGGTCACGCTGCAACAAAGTAAAGATTGTTGGCATTCCAGAGCATGCTGATGGTTGCAACAGGATTAGATACTTTGAGAAACGGATGATGGACACAGTGGCTCCTGAAGGATTGTTGCAGCAATTCGTTATCTAGAGGGCACACAGGGCACCAGTGGTGTCAGGTGCCTTGAGCTTTCTCCTCAGTGAGTAGTGGCTAGACTTCTCAACTATCAGGATCAAGACAACCTCCTGCAATCTACTAGAAAGATAGACCAGATAGACCATTGATAACCAAAAAGTCTTTCTCTTTCCAATTACAAAGTCGCAGCCCAGCTGAAGGGGCAATCTCTCTTGGAGGCTAAGCGCCGCTGCGGTAACTGGATGTGAAATATATGCTGCGCTTTCAGACTAAGCTCAAAATAATACTCCTAGATGTGACACTTTGCTTCTCTAAAAAGAATGCGGCCTGGGGTTAGGCTAACAAATGGGCATCAGATCACGGCTTCACACATGTAGAGGAGCTGCCCCAGAGACCTTGCCGAACAAGGAGACGGAGACCTACTGGGAAGACCAGGCTTACTAAGCCCACCACGGAACAAATATCAGCTGCGAAAGTGGATGCATTGAATGTGACAGGCCGATTGGAACGATGACTGTGAAGAGACCAAGAAGACGATACCCACTTAGACTCTAAACTACAGGGAATGGAGGATGAAGAGGATCTCATGAGGCGCAGATGTCATCACAACACCTATACTGTTATAGTTGCCTGATAGAGTCCCTTCAGGGGTCCCGCCTCTTACTCAATTCACTAGTTGGGGTTCGCTATAATTTACTTAACAAAAAAGGTGGTAAGCCTCTGTTTCTTTTGAAAATATTGTTATGGAGAAGTTCTATCCCTACTTAGTGAAAGTAGGGATAGAAATTCAGGTGGGTGTACCACCATTAGGTAGAGGTTGGGAGTTTAAGCCTGTGGGCACTAAATAGATGGGCGGCTGAGAAGGAGAGAAGTCAGTGGGCTGGCCGTATGACATGCCAGTAAAAACGTCTGAGAACAGAGAATCTAATGTCACCTGTTTTTATTGGTCATTCACCCGCCCCATACTCATGTCAGTCACACAATCGGTTGCGTAGTATGATTAGGTTGTTGATGGACACTGTTTCAACTGGGCCCTAGGGAGGGAACAGTTGTGGATGTTAGTTATATTGTGTGTTCGACTGAGCACAAGATTAGTACGCATAGGAAGGAATGTGTGCTCCACTGAGTTTAGATTAATGTTGGGTTGAGTAAGGAGAATTTCAAAAGTCTGGTTTATGAAGTGTGTTTGAGGGAGGAGTGGTTTAACTGCTTTTGCAATCTTGAGGACAATCTTGAGGACAATGGGCGATCAACAATGTAATTTCCTAACCTGGAACGTAAAGGGGCTGGGTAATCAGGCTAGGAAATAAAGTGCAAGCATATGTAAAGAGAAGAGGTGAACAGGTCACTTTTCTCCAATAGACACATCTTATTGGAGTGAGATGAGTTTACGGCGTCGGTGGAGGGTTTAGCATGACATACACCACTTATGCTACAGGGACCTTAATCCAGATTGATCCCAGAATGTCCTTTCAGTTGGTGGGTCACAGGAGTGACACTGAGGGTAGATTTAAGATTCTAAATGGAAGACTGGATGGCCAGCTGATAAGACTGGTCGACCTTTATGCCCCAATGAAGAACAGACAGATGTTCTTGATTTGACCGCCGAGATTGTACCCGAGGATGATGCTCTGGGGGTGGAAGAGGAGACTTTAATTGAGCTCCCACAGTGACTTTGGCCAAGTCTCTGCCCACTCTGCCAGTCACTCAGGCAGTTCCGCTGTAGACCAGACTGACCTCTTGGCTTGCTGATTAGGAGTTGTTGAACTTTTGGCACATAATGCTAAAACTTGAGCAGGATTACTCATTTTATTTGCATGCACACACATTACACACTAGAACTGATCTATTACTGCGCTTCGCACATCAATAAGGGGAGTTCCAGCACACGGAATATCTTAACAAAATATTGCAGTGGGATGTGTATGTCAGAGTAGCACTGTGGTTTCTCCAGTCCGTGACTTTGCTTGATGCACCCTATAGGTAAACTCTCTGATCATGCAGACACACATTTTTGGGGGTGAATGATGGAACTTCCGGAGGTGTAGAGAATAAATGCTAATCCTTTAAGGTCACAATAAATACTTTGTGTACGGGTATGACATGGTGAGCGAACAGATCTGGAGTGCAGTATCAGTAAGCTTGAGAACGAGTTAAAATGATGGAGGTGGCTGGTGACAATGATCCACTGAAAATGCTGCAACTTGTGCAAACTAGGATTACAGAAAGACTTTGGATAGGTAAAGTCATCACCATTATAAAGTCTATGCTGCCAAAAGAGCCAGTGACTCCAATAAAGCTGGTAGGTTGCTGGTCCGGCTGATTAAGTAGGATAGGGGCGCACCACCCAATTACTAGCATACACAAAGCAACTCATAGCATAGTTTCAACTCAGGTTGGGCTAAATGAGGTATATAGATTTTACACTGCATTATATAGGTGGGTTGGAGACCGTGATTTACACGAGCAGCGTTGATTTGTACATGCTGCTGGCTTGCCTCGTTTGCCAGCAGATTTGTTGCAGATCCTTGAGCTTCCCATCATATTGGAAGTAATAAAGCTTGCAATTTCAATAAAGGGATTAGCGATGGGGAAGACTCCGGGTGGAGATGCAATACCTTCGGAATATCAAGCAAATTTCTGGAATGAGTTGGCTCCCAGTCTTTTGAAGGTACATGATCATGCAGGAATGAGGGTTTGCTAAATATCAAGAAAAGGTCCCCCGGACGTGGGCTCTTATCAGCCCTTGTACATATTGAACGTAGACTACAAGATCCTAGCCAAGCTACTAGTGACCTGTTTATCACCGCTGCTACTAGGACTAGTCGGGGTGCACTATTCAGACTTCATTCCTGGTAGGAATATGTCACCAAATATTTGCATGGTCAACCATTTGGTAAATAGCCCCATCCTGGGACCTGGAGACTCTAATGATAGATATGGAGAAATCCGGGGGGATCTTTCAAGTGATACTGGAGGAAAGGAGGTTTAGGGTGGGATTCGGGAGATGGGTGAGATTAATGTATGCAAAACTCACAGCGAAGAATGGACAGATTGGATGATGCCTGAGGCAATGGTTATTGAGTGGGGTACACACCATTGCTGCTCCCTCTTCTCCCTGCTTTTCGCACTAGCAATAGAGCCAATGGCAACAATGCCTAGGCTGATGGAATGCCCTAGGAGAGTCACAGAGCAAGGTTACACAAATGGTGCCACTAAGCGGAGAATGTCTTAATATATCTGTGAGATCCTGGGTTGGAGCTGTCAGTGATGTTGGCTCAGTTGGAGCATTTGGCAGGCAATCTGCTTCCTGGTG
Source organism: Lissotriton helveticus (assembly GCF_964261635.1). Taxonomy (NCBI): domain Eukaryota; kingdom Metazoa; phylum Chordata; class Amphibia; order Caudata; family Salamandridae; genus Lissotriton; species Lissotriton helveticus. The sequence goes on from NC_136061.1 coordinate 1,983,166,062, forward strand.
ACTAAGATCAGGTCCTCTGTTTTCCCACTGAAGGCTGGGACTCTGGTTACAAATCCACCCCAGCTGCAGTGGAACGCTAGTTCCAAAACATATTTGGACATCCAAATCATTCATGAAGATGTTGATACACAAGAGGGTAACATTGCAAGGTTAGTGGGAGTGGTCAGGTAGTCTGAACGATTCTAGACTAAACTGTGCTGTAAGAAATGGGTAGACTAGGGATAGCAAAGACAGTGCGTTTGCCTAGATTAATTTCACTTCTATTCCAACCTCCTTGTCCAGGTGCCCACAAGAGCCTTCAAACAGGTTCATGAATTGCCATTGCATTTGATCTGGGGGCGGGTGGGAGGAGAGAGGTTCTAGGGGGCATTATGTAACTTACAGCAAGAAGGGGTTGGCAGTGACCGACTTTGAACTGTATTAAATGGCTTAGCTGTTATGGGTTGCAGAATGTGGTCACACCAGAGCGAGAGTATATGGGTGATTTGGCGGATGTAGGGAGATTTCTGGCTGAGAATGGATCTAAATTGTTGACTGTTGCCAGGCACCGCTGGAAGAGATGTCTAAGCCGTGCTGCTTTGTTTGCAGCATATTCTCCAATGTTTCCATTGTGCTATATAAAAGCCGGAGTGAGATCGGAACTATAAGTGATAAGGAATGTTGGAACTAGCCTGGAGTGAGGGTTTGGAGGGATTTGTTCAGAGAGCAAGTACTGATAACATCTAACAAAATTGTCAGACTGTGTGGGTCCCAAAGGGGCAATTTTCAATGTTAAGAGTCTTAGTTCAACTTGGAATCAGGGTACTGCACAATCTTCCAGACACACACACCACACCCAATTGTCTTCTTACAGACAGAAGGGAGAAAAAAGGCCATCACAACATTATACAGATGTTTGGGCCAACAACTGAAGGTTAACATCGCTCCTTTGTTTGACCTCTGGGAATGTTACTAATAAACAGCTCACTTCCAAAGAACAAGTGGTGATGCTGGAATATCCTTCCTAGGTATCTCGCAATGCTTGTTCTAAACTAATCCAATTTAAGATCTTGCAGAGCGCGTACCCACCCCCTTCAGGGAGCATAGGACATATTTCAATGCATTTGGGAACTGCCCTGTTTGCCAGAGCCCTGAGGCGGAAATGACTCAAATGTTCTGACACAGTTAATTATTGGTCAGTTACTGGGAATCGGTACATGACTTACTAAAGGAGATGACTAACTGGGATTACCCGCACTAGCTAGAGACTAACATACTTGGTGTATATACAATAATTAAGATAATTAGATAAATTGGAGGAGAGCTTTGCTGATTGGTATGGCTCCTGGATAAGGTAGAGATAGCAAAGACATTAAAGCCGGTTCAGAGGCGCCAATTGAAAGTTTGGTCCTCAGAACTGCTGAAATGAGCAGAGGGTGAAGCGCAGCACGACAGGCAGCGGGCAGATGGAGGGAGAACTGGTGTGACGATGTGGGATGATATGGTACTTAAAATAAAGGCCAAGGAGGACACCAGGCCTAATTAGACCCTGCAGATAATATGGAATGTGACAAAGCCGGAAGCGAGTGGCATGCCAACTTTTGCCAATTGCCCTAAATTCAAAAACAAAAGTACGTACAAACGAGCTTTCTCCAGCCTTACGCCTAGAATTTGGAAAGCTCTTCCTACGGAGATGAGAACCAATCCCTCCACTACCTATTTCAAGAAACAGGCCAAATGGTTTTTCCTGAGTGGACATTAACTGCATCTTAATGTACTATTTTCTCTAGTCCCCTTGTTGACAGATTTGACAATTTTCCCAACGTATCTTTGACTACGTATTTTTGATTGGTTGTTAAACTGTTATTTTACTCTAGGGCCCTTTCAGAACTAAAATTGAAGAATACTTCGTGGACTGATTACAGATTTGTCATTTACTCTACTATGCTGTGACAAGCCACTATATGATTGTTTCACTGAATGTTACAGGAAATATTTTGCACTATATGAGAAACTGAACTAGTAGGTATCTGACTTTGATTGTTTACTCCTTGTTATTTTACATTGTTGACCTCGGCTGTTCTGAGTTCATGCATGCTTCTGCCTCTGTGTACGGCACTCTGATACCCGCAAGGGTCATGTTCGCGCTTTATAAAACTCTTCAAATAAATAAAATTGGACATGTGGTTAGAATAGAGAACACAAGTTTGCATTAAATACTGGGGGTAGAGCGTATATATATATATATATATATATATATATATATATATATATAAGAATTCAATTATTAGGTTTGACCATGTTTATGCTACTTATTTTTAATATCAGGCATGGTCATCTGGTCATTCGATACAACCTTATTAACAGTAAATATACAATTTTCAAAGTTGAAAATGTGGCAATTTTTCTTCGACATGTGGCTGACCACATAGCAGCTATTTTATGTTTGTGTGAAAATACAATAAAACAAATCTAAAAATAATAAACATTGATGGGCACTGATCTCTAAATTTACTTCTACTTGAATCTCGCTTCTACTTTGCAATGTTTGCACACTCACAGGGATCTAAATGATCCGACATCAACCAAAGCGCATATATTTCGCTATATAAACACATTAAAGACATGTATCCATAATGATGGAAGATGAAGTACAGCCCTCAGGAAATCAAGCTATTATGGCACCACCAGAATAGGTACGAAACTGAAAAAGACTCACGTTCCACAAATAAAAACATGCCTAAAATTACACAACTGGTCAAATAAAAAAACATACAAATACAGAATAACTTCATAAATCCATTTGGAAACCAAGGAAGAATCAGACAATGTGACTTAAAATGAGCACTGTAAGTAACCATTACAATCACTGTATGAACCGAATGTACTAGATAACTCCAAGCACAGAATGACACAAAAAATTCAATAATTTGAAAGCCACAAACAAACCCATCATAACTTGATCTTTCTAATGCCACAACGACCCATCTAATTACATTAAACTGCATTTAGTTTTAGATTTCACTTATTTACGAGTGACTTTAATGTGATACCAAGTACGTTCAGAACCTATTAAAATGGAATTTGCCAATAAAAAAAATATTTACTAGATGTTTGGATCCTGCGTGACGATAGCTAACCAACTTCCTTTTTTGACAAGATCTAGTTTGCTATCAGTACCTAGCAGCAGATAGTCAAGGACCACAAAGCCTTCATCTCTATTTCACTGAAAAATAATGGGCATCGTTTAAAAAAAAGAAATTCCAGTAAATTCATACACACTGAATCCAGATGGTATTTCTTTCGCCATAGGATTGATCGAGAATGCACTTATTTAGCACACAATTTTATCTGTAGGCAGCGAGCATCTTTTAACTGAAGTAACAATTAGGATGAACAGGTATGCAGCGTGGTGGTGGTGTATTTGATCTTGCAGGGCAAGGTTCAAGTAAGTAAGAATTTACTACAGTGCTCGAATACCGGAGTCTTAGCGCTAAGCGAACCCCTGGTTCATAAGCAGCAGCGAAGGGCTGCAAGGCTAGCATCCCATGAATGTATTTCTAATACATTTCCTCCACCTACTGAGGTTTGTCAGTAGGAGCCTGTGGAATCCAATGTTAAGCAGGCAGCTAGAAGCAATGGTTCCATTCTTTCCATAGCCTAGTTATCTGTGACGTACTGCATTAACTACAGACTTAATTCTGTTCTCATCACACACCCAATGTAACTTCTTTCTCACTTCTGTCAGGTGATCATTTTACTAAAGTTACTTTATTAATTACTTTATTTATTTACTTTATTTACTTTATTTATTAATTAATTTATTATTACTTTATTTATTTAAGTTACATTTTACTTTAGTGTTGTGTTGTGTTTGCCTTTCCCTGCGCCAGGACGCTCCTTCGCTGGAGCATCTGTGCGCATTAAAAATGTTACATAACATAACATAACATAACTAAAGTCATCTTTCCAATCGAACGAGTTCATTTTGAGCCAACTGCAACTTGTTCGGAGGTGTTCTACCGCCGTGAAAACATAATGAAACAGCAGGCTAACATGAAGCAGACTAACCAATGACTGCATCTAGGTAGCCGAGAGTTAATAAATGTGGTTTTCCTCAGCACTGACCTAACTATTTACCCTGAACTGGGTAAAAGTCACCCCAGTGTTTTAGATTTTGTAAAAAGGATTTTGCGACTAGCAATCAAAGGTGTATAGTCAGTAAAGTCTCAGAAAGCTGGAGTTACGTGGGAGAGGGGTCAGAGAATTTGCTGTTTGCTAATTGAGAGTTTTAATTTCGACCAGTTGCTGATGCGCAAGACATTCAACTGGAATAGAACCAGCTGGAAAGGGGAGGGTCAACATCTACAACTAGCCGGGAATCCCTACCATCATTCTGGAACACAGGGTCTCTGCTCTGGAACTCATTACAAAGTGGCTTGATATAGGTGTGAAACAAGCACTTTGAGTGCTGGGAACCTTGTGTTACCTCGCACCTTACTTTGGTAGTTGCTGGCTGGAACAGGCCCTTCTGATGGTGATAACATTAATTAAGAAATGAGTGAATCAATACTAATTTTGGTTCATTGATCCCACCCACTGCTTTTAGCCGAACAGACTGTTGTCGTCCAAAGCGTCAAACAGAGATGGCAGATCAAAAGGTCCTTCATAGGCCATCTGCCTGATGCTGCCCAAGATATTGCATAAAACTGTCTCAGTGCCATGACCTAGACCAAGCACATTCCGTTTTTGCCAGTGGGCTTTGTTCTTCAGCAGTAGATTAAATACCTCTGTTGATCATCAGGCTCACCTGATCATGGTCCACGTTTTCAATCTAGGGGACCAATGCCCAGGCGCTAGCCTGTTTGGAAGGAAATGTGGGTATGGTAGCAGCCAGATTTCGGGCGATGATGGTCCAGATGTAGATATCTATCCACTGGCTCAAACTTACCACTGACAAGCCCAAGATCAGTTTCTGGAGACAGTAAGGACATATGGTGTTGAAACTTTAACCGTACCAAATAGAAGTGTGGCCAACACCACACTGCTATAAAAGTTCCAACTTTGTGAGACCCATTTATTCAGAAACAAAGCTGTGACAGCTCTAATTGGCTCAAACATGGACTTGAGAAACAGCCTTTACTTAGGGTTGTCCCCAAGGCTTTGGCCCCAAATACAAGTGGTTCAGAGTGCTGTGGCTCACACTTTTTAGAGGGCTGCATGTATCTTGGTACTAGTACATATGGGGTAATAAATGTTTGCTGGATCTATTTCTATCAAGATTACACAAAGCCTATTCCTAATGTAAACACGGCATTGTATAGCACTGTACCTCTTTTCCTATAGGGTAAACTCCCCACTTATGTTATGTTATGGGGTTTTTTGAGCGCGACAGCTGCCCCAGCAACGGGGCGTCCCGGCGCTGAGAACCATAGCACAACCTACTGGGGTGAGGGAGGGGAGAGGGGACCTACCAACATGAAAAGAGGTGGGTTTTAATGACTTTGCGGAAAGTGAGTAGGTTGTCGATACAACGGATGTGGAGGGGTAGGGAGTTCCATAGTTTTGCCGCCCGGAGTCTGAAGGAGCGACCTCCGATGCGGCTGAACTTTGTGCGGGGGACCACTGCTAAATGTTGACCTATCGAGCGCAAATTGCGCTGGGGGTGTAGGGAGTAAGCAGTGATTGTAGGAGTTCAGGGCCCTCCATATTCAAGATTTTAAAAGCAGTCGTGAGGGCCTTAAATTGTATGCGAGCTACCACCGGAAGCCAGTGTAGTCTCTGGATGGTGCTTCCAGCGGAGCACCTTCTGGGGAGGCCTACAATTGCTCTGGCCGCAGAGTTCTGTATTCGCTGGAACCTAGTAGTTTCGGATTTGTTAGCGCCTAATAGTAGAACGCTCGCATAGTCCAGACGGGACAGGATGGTGGCTTGGACAACGAGCTGCCGTGTTTTGGGGTCAAAGAAGCCTAGAATGGGGTGCAGGCTTCTCAGTAACCCAATGCATGTCGCTGCTACCTTTTTGGTGTGGGTTTGGTAATTAAGTGCGGAATCCAGCCATACTCCTAAGTTTTTGACAAGGGCTTTGGGAGGGGGGGTAGGTCCTAACAGAGGGGGCCACCAGTGGTCACTCCAGTGGTTGGGGTTCTTGCCTAGCAGTAGTACCTCGGTTTTTCCTGCATTCAGCTGTAGGCAATTTTGAGTCATCCAGGTGGCAACGGCGGCCAGCCCGTCTCTAAATTTTGTGGCCGCGGTAGAGGGCATTTCCGTTAGGGTGATGACTAGCTGTGTGTCGTCGGCATACGACACCAGCGTGAGGTCCCATACTTTGGCCAGTGCCGCCAGGGGCTGCATGTATAAATTAAAGAGGGACGGACTGAGGGCAGAGCCCTGTGGCACTCCTTGGTTAATCTCATGAGAGTGGGAGATGAAAGGGGGGGCAGACACACGAAAGGATCTGCTCGAGAGGAATGATCGAAACCATTCTAGTGCTCTGTCCCTGATCCCGATACCCTCCAAGCGGCTCAATAGGATCTCGTGGGACACCGTGTCAAAGGCCGCGCTGAGAGCCAGTAATATCAGCGCAGCACTCTGACCGGCGTCCAAGATCATCCTAAGATGTTCGGTAGTGGAGAGGAGGGCGGACTCCGTACTGTGGCCAGGCCTGAACCCGTGTTGGGAAGGGTCCAAGATGTTATTTTCGGCCATATGGGCAGTGAGTACGGTAGTCGCATGGGCTTCTGCCAGTTTGGACACCCAGGGCAGCAGTGAGATGGGCCTGTAATTCTCCGGCTTTGTGGGGTCCAGAGTGGGTTTTTTAATGATGGGGGTAATCCAGGCCTGTTTCCAACGAGTGGGTACTATGGCAGAAGAGAAAGAAAGATTAAGGAGCATGGCCAGAGAGGGAAGAAAAAATTCCAGGTAGTCCAGAAACTGGGCTGGTCTCATGGGGTCAGAGGGGGCGCCGGATTTCACCTTTCTGCAGAGCTTAGCTAGCTCCTCATGGGAGATGGGCGGCAGAAAAGTGAGGCCGGGGCCTTTGGCAGGGATCTGGAGAGGATTGGCAGGAACAGAGGAATTCTGTGGGAAGGTGTTATAGATCTTTCTCACCTTTTCTGTGAAGAAGGTGGCGAGGTCCTCACACTGCTGAGTGGAGGAAATGCCTGTGGCAGGATTGCCGCCGTTTTGTAATTTTTGGACCAATTTGAAAATAGTTTTTGAGGGGTTGGGGCTGGAATCAATTTCTTTGGCGTAGAAGGACGCACGGGCAGAGCGTATAGCTTTATGGTATCGCTTGAGTGTGATCAAGTAGGATGCTTTGTCGGTGTCCCTATACTCCTTCCTCCAGTTGCGCTCCATTCTTTTACATTCTTTCTTAAGAATTTTTAGGTTGTTATCATACCATGGATTCGAGGGGGTGTTCCGTCCTCTCGTCCATTTCGCTGGAATAATGGTATCCAGACCTTTGGTGATCCATTCCTGAAAGGAGGCATATAGCGTGTTGATGTCATTCGTGCTTTCAAAATTAGGTTCTCCTAAACTGGCAGGCAGGTTTATGTTTTGGAGCTTGTGCCAAGGCCGTCTAAGGCAGGCGGTGGACGTTGTCTTGTTAGGTTGAGTAGTTGCCGGAATCACGAAGGATACAAGGAAGTGGTCCGTCCATCCCATAGGAGTAGGAGGGTCGGCTTTGGCTTCTAGGATGTTCGTGAAGACCGGGTCGAGTAAGTGACCAGCCGAGTGTGTAGAGGATTGTATGATAGGGGTCAGCTGCAAGGCTGTTAGGTCCGCTAAGAGATTGCTAATGGTCAGGTCTGAAATGGCGTCAAAGTGGAGGTTTAAATCCCCCAAGATCGTAAAGTTAGCGGAGCTAGTGATCAGGGCATGGGCTATTTCTAGGAGTTCCTCAATGAATTTCGAGGAGGGGCCCGGAGGTCTTTAGATAAAGAGGCCTGAGAGGGAGAAATGAGGGCTTGTGGTGATTTTAAACCGTGCGCCTTCACAGCCCGTAATGTCTTCCTTTACAAAAGTACAGGTGTAAGATGTTTTATAGATGACGGCAATGCCGCCACCCCTTGATCCTCTATTGATGGAGGTCATAGAGAATCCATCTGGTAGAGTTAGGTTGGGGATGCTGGTAAGATCGTCCGTGAGCAAGGTTTCACATAAGAATAATATGTCCGGGTTCTCATCTGTTAGTAGAGTATGTATCTCTGCATGGTGTTTAACCAGGGACCTGACGTTGAGCTGAGCGATTAAGAGCGATGAGAGGTTCTTACTGGTGGTTTTGTGACAGAGTAGTCTCGGCGCAGGTATGAATAGGCTACAGGAGTTACATTGGAGAGCAGTCTGTCCAATGCATCCCTCCAATTTGTCACATCGTTGGTTCGAGTTAAGAGCAAAAAGATGATTTCTGTCATAATAGTATTTTGTCCGCGTATTTTGGGCAGGGGGGGTGGCGAGAGGCGATGACTTGGCGATGGCGGGCGAAGACGGGCTTGCCTTAGGCGCACCCGCTGCGCCCGTCCGCTGCGCGTACGGTATAGACACATACTTTTATGAGAGAAGCAGGTAGGGAGGGGGCGTGGCCAATCGTCACGCCGGCAATGGCGCTGTGTTTGTTTGGGCGTTCGTGAGGCCAAGTGAGTAATACTTTTAAAATCAGTAGGGAAACTCAAGTGACATAACAATTTTAGACAATTTTAAAACAATTAGAGCCTATCTCCCGGCTTTCCGCCTCAGGAGTTGCGAAGGTTCAGACAGGCGGCGCTTGTATTCAGCGATTAAATACCTGTAGAGAGGGAGGGGGCGTGGCCTCCAAGGGGGCGTGGCCAATCGTCACGCCGGAAATGGCGCTGTGTTTGTTTGGGCGTTCGTGAGGCCAAGTGAGTAATACTTTTAAAATCAGTAGGGAAACTCAAGTGACATAACAACAATTTTAGACAATTTTAAAACAATTAGAGCCTATATCCCGGCTTTCCGCCTCAGGAGTTGCGAAGGTTCCTGAAGGAGTCTTTCAGTATTCTGAGCTTGGCCTTCTCTTCTGAAGTTTCTACATTTCAGTTGCCAGCAGCTGTGCACTGGGTTAAAGCCTTTGTGGTATTGGTCCAGAAAACATGCAACAGATTTCCAGGGAACATGTGCTAAAACGAGAACCAGCTCAACTTAATTAAGAAGCTCAAAACACAGATATACTTTTTATTTTCTAAAGAGCTATTAGAACTTGTTTTGCCTGTAGTAATGGCCATTGCTTTGGTAAATTAGCACTATATAAAAGGCAAACCAAACAAGCGTATGTCCAAATGTAGTTGCTTTACTTGCTTACCTGTACAATAATCTAGGTTCTCATAGACAGCCCTGCAACGCAGTCTTTAGCTGTTCTCGCTCAGCACTTCAATATAGCGAGACTTAATACTCCATAAGAGCAAACTTACATCATTTAGCATTGGCTTTCATAATGCAATGTTTTGAATGCTCTAACCAAATGGCATTTGAATACCTCACTTCTCTTGGTCAAATCTGTAGTTGACTAATGCCTTTAGCTAAAGCTAGTACGTGCTTGTAGTTGATGTTAAGGTCTTTCTAGAACTAAAAAATTGTTGAGGGATTGTTTGCGAATCATGCGAAGGCCTTGAGAGAAAATATTTTGGGCACTGCCTCAGGAAGAAAGAAAGCACCCATGCAAGCAGCTCAGTGAAAGGCAGTGTCCCTTATTGCTCGTACGCTTCATGCTGATGATCTACAAAGATTTATGAGCAAAATAGGCCTATGGCAAAGAAAATGAAAGAAAAGCAGATTATGCCTACTCAAAGATAAAATAAGCCTTCTAGGCTAGCAGAGAAAACAAATTGTCACATTTAAAAAAAAACGAATTGCTTTCAGGGCCATAACTACCTTTAACAATATTGATGGAGATGCAATTGAATCTAATGACGTTCTTAATGAACAAGATACTTAACTTTGGTAAGGCTTTTTGTGGTGGGCACTCTAACCGCAGATTATTCACCTTAAGAAAATCCCCAGGCGCCAATTGATCTGGAAGATTTTTTAGCATAGCTCTTGCATGCCAGTAGGTGGCACTGTGAAGCTCCACACAGACTTCGATCCGCGCCAAAGTGACGGCAGGAGCTGCAACGAGGCACCATCCAAGCACTTAGTTTTTCTGGAGTCCATCCGCGCCCTTGTACATGGAGCCCAAAGACAAATTTGTGCCAGTGTGAAGATCTCTAATTTGGTATATTTTTAGAAGGAAAAAAGAGTCCATTCCACAGTATAGCGACCCCCCATAACGATGCGATAGACACTGCAGCTACACAATCGCATAATTCCAGTGGCCGTGGCTATACCATTTTCAAGTATGTTATTGCTAAACTTAGACCCACTCACAATGGTATTTACCTACAAGGAAATTAGGATGCCTTTCATGGATTACTTGTGATGATCTCAATCTTGTCTGTTGCTTTTATCACTGATGTATTTACATTTTATTTCATTTCATTTTAAAATAGAAAAAATAAAAATAATGTTCGAGCATATGATGTGCAGAACATACCATTTAAATACCTCTGGACAAAAATAAAACAATGTGCCTCAAGCCAAATCTAAGAAGCCTGGTCTTCGGAACAAACCCTAGAATTCCCCAAAAATGATTTTTGCAGTGGTTCAAGCTGAACTGAATGTAAACCAAAAACAAAAATGGAAAACATAAAGGTACCCTTTGTTACAGTGAGCTGAAGAAAGCATTAGTTACCTCAACAATGTCAGAGTTGGTTCTGCTTTCGTGTGGCTCGTTGTACTCCGTGTACTTAAGAAGAACTTTATCCATGTCTGTGCTAGCATACTGGAACAGTTTGTTGGAGCTGTTGAAGATAATCAGAGCAATTTCGCAGTCGCAGAGAACGCTTAGTTCATAGGCTTTCTTCATTAACCCAAACTTCCTCTTAGTGAAGGTGACCTACAAAAAAAGGAGACATTAGGTTTTTACCATCCAGGTTCTGGAGAAACATGGCAGTGTTATTTTAAAGATTATTTTAAAGACTTGTTTGCCCTTTGTGTTGAAATGTTGCTTTGACCATTATGAAGTCAGATTCACCATCTCATATGACGCACAAGTTCAGGAGGAAGTGTCAGCACACAATGGCATGGCAGACCCCCACATGCTACTATACAGCATGGCCAGTCAAAAAATTCACTAACTCCTCCAACAAAAATATGAACTTTCAGAATCGGAGAGATTGAGGTATCTTCAGATCAGGCATGCACTACATGCAAACAATTCAAGGGGGGAGACCCCTCCCAAAGACTATCTGGAGGATAGGCTTTTGGAGGGTTACATGCCCAAAAAGGCAATTTTCCTGAAATACTTGAAATTCATAAATCATTCACCTGATCCCCCTTCCGCAACTTCGGGCTGAGTGGGAAAGGGACTTAGAGCTTGACGAGGACGAATGGATGGAAGCACTAGCTTTCCCAAGGAAAGGGGCAATATCCTCTAAGTTTAAGTTGGTGCAATTGAAAATACTGCACAAAATCTATGTTACTGGTCCAACATTGGTCAGGATGGGATATGGCACTGATACTAGTTGTCGACCAAAGTGTGGCCAGGACAGCACTTTTTTTCACATACTATGGGAATGCCCACATCTAGCTAGATATTCGAGAGCGGTTCACTCCTGTATGGGGGAAGTTATGGGTCAGACAATAACTATGGAGACCAAGCGATGTCTCCTAAATATATGGGGGCCAATAGACTTGGGTAGCAAAGAGAAAACCTTGGTGACTCTGGGATTGATGGTCGCCAAGAGTAGTGTAGCAAGAAAATGGGGGGGGTTTGCGCAACCCCGACACTAAGGGAATGGGAGAGTGACATGGATTGGTGCATGTACCATGAAAAAAATAGTGTATGTATCTCGAGGCTGCCCTAAGAAATGGATGCAAATATGGGGGAAGTGTACTGATTACAGAGGCAACATCTGTGAACCACCAGCATTGCCGGCATAGCCGTCCCTGGGAGAGTCGACACCCTAATATTTCAATGTTCACTGTAATGTAATCTGTATATGAGAATATGGTACTATATGTAATGTTTCATTGACTATCACGCTATTTGCTTTTGGCAATTTGCAAGCTGTGACAGTGTTTTGTTACTAATGAAAAAAACTAATTTCACTAACTCAACTTGACTCACAGTAAATGTATGATGTTTAACTCAAGGGCCCATAGGGTACGGTTTCTATTTAAGGATGCTATTTGCTCAACATCTACATACAAGCCTTAAACTTGCAAAACTGAAAGTAGTTCTATAAAAAAAATAGTGTCAGTAAAGCTGGATCCTTAGGAACTTGTCTGGAGACATGCCCTCGACAGGCTGTGTAAAATCAATTTAATGAGAGGTTTTCTTTCTGGTCATCAATAATTTTTCCTATGTTGGACAAAATGATCTACTTATTTCCACATCAATTTATTTGCAATTAAAATGGCACAAACTGTTAGATTAATAAGGTACTTTTTTAAAGAACACACTTGTTACACAAGAATCTTTGTGCAAAGTTTGTATGAGCTTCCTTCCCTTCACCAACAAACCATTAAAACGCATATGTCACGATTTTACAGGGAAGCTTAAGGAGTATAAATTAAGCTTAAGCTTTTTTTTTTTTTTTTACTTGCTCTCCTTTAGTTCTTCAGTAATTCACAATTGGTGCTGATCCTCCTTGGGGTGATGAATGCAGTGCATTTTCACTCAATACGTGTGACAGATGACTTGCGGGGTCTTCCCGAGGAGGTAAGGGACCTAATAAACCTTGCTCATTACCTGCGGAGTACAAGGAGTTAAGTACATAACACATTTTGTCAACAACTGCTTGCCTTTATATTTCCATCTATAAACTGCTTCCTCGATTATTAACAGTATGGTTACAGAGACTGGTGGCTCCAAAATGCACCTGGCACTGAGCATCTCTTATCCTGACCAAAACTCGCTTGGCACCAAGTTACTATTGTGCAAACACAAGTTTAAAACACAGCACAACAAAAAAAAGCGGATATTGACCGCAACTGGCGTCACCAAACTAACTGAGATTTTTGATTTATGTCATATCGTGCCCTATACCCCTGACCGCTATGATTGTGCAATAAATCCTACAGCTGGAGTGTCAATAAAAATAAGGGAATCTTTGCTAACTGCTGCAAGCAACAGTAGGCAGTTTCAGTACCAAATATTGAAACTGCCGGGTACTATCAATTTGTTCACAACCTGGAGAAAAGATTCTACAATACTAATGCCAAAGGCATAAGATGGCCACCAACCTTCCTCACAAACTGCCTAACAAGACCATTGAAACATGAGCGTGATAACAAGAAATCACACACACAGACGGTAACATGGGAATAACTAGAGTGACAGACTGTAGCTGAGCAGTAAACACTGCTGCAGCATATATGATGCCCAACACAGGCTAGCCATCTTGAGGCACTGCAAGTCATATATGCACTCGTCCCAATTCAATAGTACACATTCTATTAACTAGGGAATATAGCTTTCATACAGATCTCAGCAACAGTCAGTTGACAGACTGAACTACGTTAACTGATAGCTTAAGATGAAGAATTATTAACCTTCACTGGAGATAACACTCTGTCACGATGTTTGTTTGGTTGCAATCTTTTCTACATGCCAGGCAATATGTCACTGACTCACAGCAAAGCAATTAGTGGGGCTACGAATCAATCTCAGTACCGTTTTAGCATAATAGCTTCGGGAATCATACACATAATATGCAATATAATTATGACATGTATTATCCCGGCCTTCTGTTCTGCTGTCAAGGAGACAAGTCAAGCTCAACAACAACTGTTCATATTCTAAAGAAAAGTACAACTTGCTTCTATTATAACCTAATCACTTCAATTGCAGTGGCAAAATAAAAATAAAATACCTTGCTACCTCGACAGCCTCATTACTGAGACGCAGAAAGCTTTTCTATAGGGTTCATCCATGCACAAATGGACGGAGGAAGACGACAAAGCAGCAACAGCTAGAAGCATCTTACTGCATTAATTTCTAGAATACAAGCTTCATCCTGAAATTGTAGTATTTTTTGCAGTGGCCGAAAAAGTTGAGGGGGCAGAACTAAAGGCAGCCAAGTCAAAGAAAAGGGGAGCAGATCCCACATTATAGACCCATTCTCTCATAATCACCGCATTGGTAGGAATGGAAAGGACTAAATCCGGCCTCAAATACATCCACTTCTTAAATTTCAAACTTCCATACATTAGAACTCCAGCTTCCCATTGATCATACTGCTTCAATGAAAACAAACCATGGAACTCCATCTCCTACAATGTAAGCACTCCACCAGCAGTAGCTGCCTGTCATCCATTCGCCAAATGCATGAGCCTCATCCGCAAATCCATCCATTCGAGAGTTCTAAAATACCACATCATAAAAGCACAATATAACATCCTTAAATTCTCTTTAGATTTATCAAATACTCTATAACTCACATTCTTCAGACACATTGCACATATAAAGAAGCAAATGATTCTTAGCCCCAACAATTATGACCTGCACTGCGCTGTATGTTCATTGGTCTTGGAGTGTGAGATGCAGAAGACAATGCTTGAAATGAGGGACTGGCATCTGTTAGGAAAGGAGTAGTATAGTTCTATTTTCATAACATCACTAGAAGATATATGAAAAGCAGTCTCCCATAGGGCACAGTCTTGAAAGACTACATACAAAAATGAAAACTATATACAACTTTGCTAAGATATGTCTCGCTAAGAAACACATTTGCATTTCGTTGACCTGAGAAGATGGGTGTGGAAGTAAGGTTCGGAAAGGTAAAGATGAAACTTGAACCATGGAATCCATAAAAGCTAAATAGGTTTACTCTAGACAGACACTTTAGCAACAACCGCATAGTCTCCGGTACAGCTTTACCTAGCTTCACATTTCAATCTATAGCGTTCTAAAAGGAACATCTAATTATGGCGAGTTCTAAAGAACTCCGGAGCAAATCAACTAAATACTACCCGTCTTCTACAGAAGAACATCATAAGACAACACAAGATAAGAAAAAAGACACATGGTTCCACCTAAAGAAAAGAAAAGAGAAAACAATCATAAAGACCCCAAGAAGAAACAATGCGAACATTATTATGGACTATGTATCTATTGAAGTAATATATATTTCCATTTTTCGATTTAACATCTCCCAGGAATACTTTGATCACTCTGTGAGGTTTGCTATAATGAGCTTTAATGAAAAGAGCCTAGTGAGACTCATGAAACTGACTAACTATCTCCCACTTTAACCTTCAAACTTGTTACCACCTTGTGACGATCATATTGTTCCTTTCTTTTACTCTGAAGCTCGAGTTCGCTTGCTCTAACCCTTTCTCTCCAGTTCAACTGTTTTGCTTTCTTTTCTTAAGATGTGTCCGTAGCCAAGGAGTACACCATGATACAGGTTCTCTAAGCAACTCAAAATGAGTTTTTGATTGTTGGTAAAATAGTTTTTATTGTTTTGTGATTAAGCGCATCGGGCAAATACAGAAAATGGTACACATACATACATAGCACATTACTCACAAACCGCTTAAATACAGATTCAGTGTACCCATCTAAAAAGCAGAGCATCTGAAGGATGAGAGTCTACATGATGAAAGTATGACTTGATCTCAAAAGTTGCAACTGGCAGCCAACAACGTATTGGCACTTAAAGGATCTCAAGGGGGCGTTGCGCCCTATGAACCTCTTTTTGTAGGTCTAACAGCTCCTCGTGGACCATTTCATAAGTTCAGCCACCCAGCGGAGTATCTAGGGGGCCCCTGGGCACTTTCAAGTCCGATATCAGGTGCTTAGCCAGTACTAACTGCAGATCTATTATTTGCCAGTTACTTTGGTAGCATTGGTTCTGGAAACAAGCCTAATAGGCACTTGAGTGGTGTAGAGGACAGATCATGAGCCGTAGCGTAGGAGACTTATTGAAGGACTGTAGACCAATACCCAGTAATTGAGGTGGAGGACAAGACCACAATGGAAGTCTGCCCCCACTTCGCCCCATCTGGGGCACTCCGCAGCTGCCTCGGAGTACACATGTTTGATTCTTTTAGGTGTAAAGTAGAAGCAGTGGAGGTAAC
Source organism: Lissotriton helveticus (assembly GCF_964261635.1). Lineage (NCBI taxonomy): Eukaryota > Metazoa > Chordata > Amphibia > Caudata > Salamandridae > Lissotriton > Lissotriton helveticus. Next base: position 1,983,182,181 of record NC_136061.1, read on the forward strand.
AATTCTGTATTAATTTGAATCTGAAATTTCTACAAACACCAGAACATGTCTGTAGCACGTATTTCCAATGGGGTACGATCAGTCATGTTTTTCTAATGGGGTCACCAACAGCAATTGGGGACATATATATACATAGCCCATTTGTCCCACAATGTTCCGGTGACTCTATGGCGAGAAGCACATTCAGTTACGCACCTTCAGCAGTAGGTCACAAGTGGAAGAGAAAGTGCTTTGGCAATAGAACATATGCCAATTGCAAGTTATTAAACATCATGGTTTGCCCTCGTCCGCAGCCCAGTCTACCAATGCAGACTAGCTGCTGCTATGAGTCAGGAATGCCAGAGAAGCCAGGGGGATATCCATCATATAAGGTACCCTTGAGCAAGTTTTTGGGAGAGCTCTGGGCCAAGGGTCCTCAGCGTTTTGCCATGAGATTGAAAGAAATCAATTCTGAAGGAGTTAAACGTTAGCAGAGTCAGGAGTCTCTTTGGAGGCACATCCCTAACCATTCTTTGCATCTTGCCCCATGACTCCCCACCTTCCGCCCCCCAAAATACCGCTCTCCGCTTGCCTGCCCTTTGTAGCTGCACAGCGATATAACAACATAATAAAGTTCAAATTCAGGGGCAGCGAATTCACACTCGGTCAGCAGTGTCAGCTTGGTCATGGCAAGACCACGGCACAGATTATCCCAAATCAGACTAATTTTCACATGGCCTATTTCTCAAACGACCTCTTTTGGAATGTGTACAGGCAGGGACACACAAAATTAAAGCAAGCTGTGGAGCATCACCATTTGTGAAAGAGCTACTTTCCCAATGACCGCTATGAGAAGTGTGTTCTGTAACCGAATTGCATGTCTCAAGAAGGTTAAGGTAGCAAATACATTCCCCTACAGCAAGAGTTGTTCCAATCGAGACATAGATGCCTAGATATCACAAAGTGGTTGGTTCCCATCTGAGCGTGACCCCAGTTCCCAAGTTGTCTCCAACGCCCTCAGGGGTGTGCAATGCATATCCACACAATTTACCCCAGTTGACAAGCAGGCCTGACAATTTGCCAAAATCAACTAGTGCACGAACAGCTCCTATAATATCCCGCCTTGATCCTGAGAGGTAGTGCACTGTATAGTCTTTTCTTAGTGTTAATATTCTCAACGGGAGTGGTCCTTCTTCTATGTCAGTACTCCTTTGGAAGACAGACGTGTAGAATGGCCAATAGTAGGACAAGGAAGAGTACAAAATGACCTTATTGTAAATTCTGTTGCAGTGCTCAATGAAAATACTGGTCCTCCTCACAATCAGGCATATCTCCGATGTTCTACAGCAGGAGACATGGGCAGAGATGTGAGCCAATGGAACTCCAACACGTGCGATCCACGCAGTGTAGAACATGCAAGACACTCAAAGGAGAACATTGCTGTGTAGCGTCAGTCACAGTCCGTGCCTAACACTGCAACAATGGTGCTCTGCTCCATTTAGACAATGCAGTAAGGCCTGCCTGAATGGCACTCAGCTGGCCCAACAAGGCCCATGCTTGGAGCTCACTGAAGAACGCAGGCACTAGACGACAGAGAATTTGAAAGGTACACTATAAACAGAGTAGAAGGCTGCACAGGTGATAAAAACAGTGGCTCCTTCGAAGTTAAGAAGAGAGCATAAATGTCTAAAAACATGAAAAATCCGTCACATCTCAGGACTATCTTGATATCAAGGTACTGCAACGATCCTTAAGTAGTGCAGAAATAAAATGCATTCACCACAACATCTTGAGGGTAGTACTTAAGTTTGCGGCACTGCAAATAGCAGCGAGTGAGCCTTTGTAGATGTTGTACTACAGAAGTAAAATTGAATAGGAGGAAACATGCAATGCAGAGGTAGCTAGAAGTGTGGGTTCACAAAAATCGCTCATCGCAATTGTGGAAGTAAAGCTCCAAATGTTAAAGATTAATTTTAAACCATAAAACCCAGAAAGACACACTCGTTTTTTTCTACAGAGAGAAACTAGAGCCACAACCGCATAGTCTCCAGTACATCTCCAATATCACTTTTCAATCTATAATATTCTAAAATGAGCATTTCATTGGGGAGAGTGCAGAGGTACTCTGGAGCAAACCAACTAAGCACAGAGGGTTAAGAGACTATCAAACAAGGCTCTTGTTGTGCCGGGTGCGAGGGATCCTGGACACAAATGAATTTGGAGAGTATGTGGAAGGAGTGGTCTATTATTCTCTTTGAGTAACATTCATACTAGAATCTTGCAATTGCTATTGTCACAACTGAATAGGCAGTCAGAATTGCAAAGTGCAACTTTAACATGTGAACCGCTTTGTTTGCCAAGCATTTCCGGCGTGCATACACTCCAATGCTTGTGATCCTTTTTGTAAATACAATGTTTATAAAGATCTGAACAATTCAAAGCATACAAAAACACAACTACGAAGGATCCACTATCTGCACCTTGGCACTGGGACTTATTTACTAGTAGGCGTTACCCGTGGGTGCAGCTGCTCCACCCCAAAACCTACTAATGCTGCTACCACGAAGAGTCTGGGTTGAGGAGGTGTGGGTACAAGGGGCTCAAACACCCCACCCAATCTCAAGAGTACAGGGTGCGAGAACTAATGGAGTTTCTCCAAAACTCAAACTACACCAAGTGTCTCTGAAAACAGCCTTCCCCCTTTGGCCAAATAAAACCCCAATATCTGAAATCACAAACCTGCAATGGACTGGAAAGTGATAAGAGACACTAGGAGCGAACTGAACACTGGGTGCATTTCACTATACCACTGTATGCAATTTCTGTGTATTGAGATTTTTATTGAGGAACAGGGGTGGGAGCACACTATATGCGCCAATCTTGGCGAAATACTCAAAAATGTCGGAGCGAGCTACAAGAGACTGCATTTACCAGAATGCCAGGGGCGAACCTTGCCTGAGAGGTCAGAGGTGTGCTCCCACATCCCGTTGAGATTTTCATTGCATACTCCCAATAATCAAGTTGCCTATTGATGCCTAAATACCGAATCTTATAGCGGCCTAAGACAATACTGTTCAAGTAAGGTTTTAAGACTGTAGATTTACTAACAAGCATTGGCATAGCCAATAGGTCTCGCCTTTGGGACCTTATAGGTGTTTAGTTATCCAGCACAATATCCTTGGTGCCACAACATCACTGTTGCATGGCTAAACACTTATAAGTTCCCAAAGGCGAGACCTATTGGCTATTTCAGAAACAATTCCTAATGGGATCTCATTGTTTTTATCCTCACGCCACTTTCTAGGTTCATTTCAGCTCGAGGCCTCTAGCTTAAATCATCCCTTATTCCTCCATTGTTGCATGCCAAGTCTGCTCTATGCAATTCTCCGGCAATGCCCTACCAGGCAGCCCTTTCTGTGCTAGGGAGGGGCTGTGGCTATTATCTTCATCCCTTGCATTATTCATTGGATTACTTGTTACTGTACAACATACATAAAATTCACCGCCTCTCTAACGGACATCATCCTATTCGCCAAGACCCCAACTGCAATTTATTTATTTATTGGATTTATTGAGCGCGACAGCTACCCATGAGGGTTTCCTGGCGCTAGAAGACAGATGCAGCAAGACTCCAGCCAAGGATGTTATTGGTCGAAAAGCCAAGTTTTCACAGCTCTGCGAAAACGCGTGTGGCAATTCTCCATCCGAATGTCCAAAGGAAGTGAGTTCCACAGTCTGGGTCCTAAGTTCGCAAAGGAACCTCCACCCATTCTAGTGAGCCTAAACTTAGGTACACTAAAGAGATGATGCGACGAGGAGCGGAGTGAGCGAGCAGGGATGTAGGGAGTGAAAAGGGCCTGAAGGTATAGGGGAGCTACACCGATTTTAATCTTGTGCATAAAGCTCAAGGCCTTAAACTTTACCCGATTTTCAAAACAGAGCCAATGAAGCTCCCTCAGGCGTTCTGTGATGTGATCTCGTTTGACAACCACAAAAAGCTGTGCCGCAGCGTTTTGTACCAATTGAATGCGGCGTGTGACGGTCTTGGTAGACCCCAGGTAGAGCACGTTACCGTAGTCCAACCTCGAGGTCACCAAGGCATTCACAACGGATCTCTGAGTGTTGGAGGGAAGTATCCAAAAGATTTTACGTAGCCACCGTAGGATGATAAAACAGGTGGCTGCGACTTTATTAGCCTGATCTTTCATAGATAGTCCCCAGTCAATAATTACTCCAAAATTCCGCACTCGTTCTGACGGTGTTGGCAAGGAACCCATGGCAGTTGGCCAATGTCTCAGGCCCCAAAGGTCAGGTTTATTTCCGAGGACCAGTACCTCAGTCTTTCCACCATTTAATTTGAGCAGGTTGCGATTCATCCAACCGGATATTTCGCTAAGGCCTGCTTGCAGGGGGAGGGAGAAGTGGAATCTGTTTGAGATAATGAAAAAACAATTTGGGAATCAAGAACGTTGTGCAACATGTGCCAGGGGTGTAACATACAAATTAAAAAGGAGGGGACTAAGGATTGATCCCTGGGGCACACCGTGCGGAGAGGGGTAACTTTTAGAAGAGGATGAATTAGAAAAGATTTGGAAAGTACGATCAGAGAGAAAAGACTTAAGCCAGTCCAAGGCTTTTCCGCCAATGCCAATGGAAGCCAGGGATCTGAGAAGGATACTGTGCAATACAGTATCAAAGGCTGCGCTGAGATTGAGTAAAATCAGCGCAACCGTTTCTCCTCGATCCAAAAGCAGGCGAAGATAATCAGTGACGGCCAAAAGGGTAGTCTCCGTGGAGAAACCCGGACGAAAGCCGGGCTGGGAGGGATACAAAAGACTATTTTCTGTCACAAATTTTGACAAATGTACATAAATATGCCTTTCTAAGATTTTGGAAAATGCTGGTAATAACGAAATGGGACGGAAATTAGAGGCAACCTTGGGATCCGCAGAGAGTTTCTTCAATAGCGAGGTAACCATTGCGTGCTTCCAACAACTGGGGACAATGGCAGTGCCCAGTGAATGGTTCAGCATTTTGCAGATTGTAGAAAGATGTGGGGAATCCAAAGAGCATAGTATCGGGACAGGCAAAGGGTCCAACGGCGAGCCTGACTTAACTTTGCTCAGAATCTCCAAGACAGTTGAGGGGCAGAGATCCTGCCAGGACTAAAGTTGAGCCAAGGGGGACACTAAAGAGTTAGCATCCTTCCCCCTAGTCAGGAGGGAAGTCGTCAAATTAACATTGTTACCTTGGGTAGAAATGTCCTGGTGTATATTCACAATTTTGGAGATGAAATACTGGGCGAGCTCGTCGCATTTACTGCTAGATAAAGGAGGGAGTACCTCCGTGGTCTGTGAACCAGCAAGCTCTCTAACCACGTTAAACAGGGTTTGGGATTTATTCATTGCTTCATTGATTATTCTGTTGACATGATTAGCCCTTGTTAGGGCACACGCCTTATGATAACGTTTCAGCTCAGTTTTATAAGTGATACCGGCTGCGAAAGAATAGTCTTTCCTCCAAACACGTTCTAATTTCTTACATTTAGATCTATCGATGCGAAGTGTCTCGTTATACCATGGGGCGGGAGATTTATGAATTATCCCTTTCTAACAGAAGGAAGACAAGTATTGATGGCTTCAAGGAGCCAAGCATTCACAGAGCTAGCCACCGCATCTATGTCATCAGAATCAAATAAATTAATGGGCTCAAGATCAGCCAAGGCTTTATTAAAAGCAACAACGTCAAGTTTTCTCCAGTCCCTCTTCCGTGTACTCACGGCGGGTCTATGTTTAAATATGACCTCATTACTCGTGACAGTGAACTTAATTAGATAATGAACAGACCAGATGACCGACACCGCCGGAGAACACTTTACTTGGACACTGTGAGAAAAGATTGGATCCAAAAAAGTGTCCTCCCCTGTGGGTAGGACCCGTGTTTTGTAGGATAAGATTCATGGAGGCAAGGTCCGCAATGAGATTGCAGGCCATACTGCCCTTGAGATCCTCTAAATGCACATTGAGATCGCCGACAACAAAAAAGTTGCTGGACGATGTGAGGACTGATGCTATAAATTCAGAAAGTTGTGCCTGCCAAGAGTTAACAGGACCTGGGGGACGATACACTAGCAGTCCAGAGAGGGTGGTTTTTGGGCTTAAAATACGCTGCCTCACAACTGCCTAAGGGGACCGGATCAAATTGGCATTGATACATTTTTTTAAATATTATTGCCACACCGCCCCCTGTTTTCCTGGGCCGATCATTCCTCACAATAGCATACTCAACAGGCAAAGCTTCTGCAATATCAGGTCCAGAACTGTCATGGAGCCAAGTTTCCGTAATGACAAGTGCATCAGGAGATTCGTCCGTAAGAAGGTCGAAAATCTCATGTTTGTTTGGGCAAGGATCGACAGTTCAAGCTAAAGAAGGTATGATTAGGAAGAGAAGGAACCACCGCTCGTGGTGCAGGCTACGACATAATTGCGGAACATCCAGATGAAAAGAACAGTGAGGGCAGCATTGTGGGAACTGGTCCAGCATGTTAAACTTGGCCGTCATATGATCCCTCATGGGCCTAAGAGCAAAGATCTGGTCGGCATCATAGCAAAGTCTAGGCCGCTGGATTTGTCCAGATGGTATGGCCCCTGGACCGGTATGGGCGCGGACGGGCGCAGACGGGAGATGATACACATTTATACGGGAAGAGGGCAGGAGGGTCGGAAAGACTAGACCGCGACCCCTGCACCTCCCTGTAAGATGGAGGCTCACCCCCCGGATCAGGCCGCGACAGCGCCTAATCGGCTGCGCGGTCTGATGTATGTGCAAAGAGGTGGCCGTGTGCAAAGAGCAGGTAAACAGCAAGACAAAGTAAAGGTTAAAAGCAATTAAAATCACACAGATAGAAAATGCTGCCAAGCTTCCCCGGCTTTCCGCCTCAGGGAAGTAAAGTGCAAATGTCCAGTAGACCCAAAAACATGGACAGGAATTGCATGCCTTAGGAGGAAAAAGAGTTGATGGCAGTCCATGTATGATTTGTGCACAGTTTTCTGTACGGTTTAACTAACATTTGCCCTTCCACAGGTATACACAATGAATCTCGTTTGTTCTGTGCATGCATTTCCATTTGGCTTGTACTTCATGCCTTCTTCTGTACTTTTGTTCCATGGGTATGCACGTCCTCGACTACTGCCTTCCATTCTAGGTGTCTTCCAATTGTTTGGTCCCTGCTTAGCCATCGCTAAACAAATATCATCTTTGCGAGTGACATTTCTGGATCCATGCATACCAAGAATGTGTCACCTCTGAACAAAAACTAATTTTGCCCCATCATTGTGGCCTGCCAACGAGTCACAACCATGGCACAGAAAATGCTAAACAAATGCTTATAGAGTGATATGAAAAATGCTTATTGGGAAAATCTAGAGCCTCTTAGCTTTACTGTAGCATCGGCCCCACGCTCTCCCCCATGCGCAGGCACGTTTGAACTCTTCCTGAAGGGGGAGAGGGCCTCTCTTTCCCCCGAAGCCTGTAATATGTTTCAGTGCCGGAGCAGGGCACGGGTAGGGTACCACAGGGGCTGCTGCTTTGTAATGCAGCTCAGCAGTAATCTGTCGCTCGGCGGAGGGTAATTGGAGCTGTCAGCCATGCTGAGAAGGGGCTCTCTGGGATTGCATACACTGGCTCTGATGCACGGTGGGAATACAGTTTCCATCACACACTGTGGCTTGGCTTAATATGATAAGGGGCCCATCCAGTGCCAGCGCGGTGCAGATGTGCAGAATCGGACAGATCGCTGCGGGCACAGAGATGGATGTTCCACTCTTGGTTACAACAGAGCGCGCCAGGCAAGCTTTTAATGCCGATATGATGGCGCTCAGCTGGGCGAGCACGGGAGGCACCTGGGCAAATCACAGGGCACACCTGAGCCTCCCAGCTCTAAGCACAAACAAGTCACCTGTTCAGAACTATGAAAAATTGCAGGCTGCTTTTCTGCACAGGCTAAAGGGTGCCGAGGTGATAACCAGCACTGTAAAAAAAAAAAAAAAAAAAAAAAGCCCGCGAATGGTGCACGCGAGAGCGAGCCCCAGGGCTCGATAATTTAAAACATGTCGCCCCTGAGATGCAGGAGCTGCTGGTGTGCGCGAGCGGTTGCGAGCAGCAGCATAGGTTTCCAATTATCGCGCCCGTGTCTGGGCACAATAATTGGAAACATATGCTGCGCGTAACCGCAAACATTAGGCCGTGGGCGTGCACATGGGTGGGACACAAAAGAGGCTTTGGCCAATTGCGCGCAGTCTTTTTTTAAAAGACGCACGAAAATGACAATAGCCTGGGGCAAAACTACAAGCACACAAGGGAGCTTGTGATCGATTTCTGAAAGCCCTTACATAAAGTCTTCGCCAGAACAGCGCATGAGCGCTGTTACAGGCTCGACCTAAAAAGGGCACTTGCGAGGATGAATAAGGCTCTGATAATCAGATTGGCTTTCAGGTGGCGCCAGCAGAACTTCCTTAACTTAATAAGGCGATTCTGGAACATTTTAAGCCAACAAAAGGCTAATTGACATGTACTGAGCAGACAGTAGTGGCAATCATTTGACCCAGAATTGCCCTATTAGTTTAAACTGATGTGCAATGGACAGCCAAGAGTAACAAAGGTGACTGGGAAATAATCGCTCACGGAGGAATGTAGACTATGAGCAAAAAAGAACACACTTTGGTTGTGTACAGATCGGGTCTGGCTCACCTGCTGCAGAAATGTTCTCGCTTTAAAAGAACACTGAAATGATTCACCCCAAAGCTTCAATTTGGCTCAATCGTTGGTCTCGACAGCTAAGAGCACGTGGTGAACTGCGCATTGACTGGATTGGAGCAGCATGGAGATAACAGAAGACATCCCCCTCTACGCTGTGTGTATAATATAAAAGCTCTCTTGCTAGTTCCCCGATAGCACACAGACTTTACCTATCGGCTGCACTGTTTCCTTTGGAAAAATAAAGGGTTTAAGAGGGCAATAGGGCTGTGCTCTAACAGAGTTTGGAGCATACTATTCTTCTGTGCCTATAGCCATTAACAGACCACTCACGCCATATATTAACGGACTGCAATATCGCCAGGCAAGAAAGTAAGAGTGAATAACTACAAGACGACTCAATGCTGAAAACTTAAAAAAGAAAAAGCAGACAGCATAATCCAATGTATTAAAAATGGTGCAAATCCCCAATAGATAAGAATAAATTCATAACGAGTAGAGTGTGCATGAATTCAATTATTATTGGCTTCGTTTAGCAGGACAGTGGTGCGTGTTCAGTCTCCACACAGGGGAGGGGTTAGGCAGAAACAGTAAACAGGCTGTGCACATGCGTTTGTAGTGCCAACTTGACAAAGTTTAGTTATGAAACAGCTCAAAAGTCAGTTTACAGTGAGACCAGAAGGACATACCAGCTTTCTTGGAAGAATGAGTTAACTACCTGGGATTATTACATTGAACAGTAACTGGCTTTATATAGGGATTACTATACAAGCCAACAGCCACACTTCCAATCTAAAAGTCAAATTATTATGTTAAACAGATTATTAAAGTACACTATAACCCAGCACGGTATCTTGGTACTGAGCAGGTGTGAGTTTAGGCATACCTAGCGCCTAGTGGGACTACTCAAAAAGCCAGGTATTCAGCTTTTTGCGGAATTCCATAACTGAGGAGCAGGCTCTTATGTGTAGGGGCAAGTTGTTTCATGCTTTAGAAGGGATGTAGAAGGCTCGACTACTGGATATGGCTTTCCATATGCATGGGATTTCTACAAAGGGAAGTCCTAATGAGTGGAGAGGTTTGGAAGGTTTGGGAAAACTGATACAATTGATGAGGTATGCTGGACCAGAGTTATGTAGTGCCTTGAACGTGTGGGTGAGGAATTTAAATTGTGCTCTTTGCGAATGGGGAGCCTATGGAGCTCCTTAAGGGATGGTGTAATGCAAGTGCGACATGGGAGGTCGAGAGAGACTCTGGCCGCCAAGTTCTGAATTGCCAGCAGCCTTCTGGTGAGTTTTTTTACAGATCCAGCCATAGAGGGTGTTATTGTAATCCATTTTGACAATGACGTGAATGATGGTTTTCCGGGTAATGACTGGAACCATTTTGAAAATTTTTCTCAGTATCTTCAGGATATAGAAGCATGAAACAGTGACGGCAGGGACTTGGGGAAGTAATGTTAAGTATGCTGTCCAAGGTCCTTTGAATGAGTAGTGGGTGTCAGGCCTAGCTCGGTTGGCCATCAGGTGGAGTCACATAGTGATGTGGTTTTCCCAACGATCACAATTTTGGTCTTGTCTGTGTTCAGCTTTAGACAGTTGGTCTTTATCCAGTGGCTGATGTCAGTCAAATAGGCACTGAACCTGATGCGGGTACCGGGAGTCTAGTCTTTGAGGGAGAAAATGAATAGTGTCTCGACGGCAAAGAAGAGGACATGGATATCGTGAGAGGGGATGAAGCTGGCAAGAGGGATCACGTAGGCACTGATCAGGGTTGGGCTCATAGAGGATACATGGGGAACTACGCAGCGGTGGTCATTGGTATCAAAGATGTACTGTATCAAGCTGACTGACTGGGTCCTTCCAGTCAGGAAGGAGTAGATCCAGTGTGTGTGTCCTTGGATTCTGATGTAGTGTAGGTGTTGGATGAAGATGGGGTGGGATACTGTGTCAAATACTGTGGAGGGGTTCAGGAGGACGAGGGCTGAAGTGCCTCCTCTGTCCAGAGCCATGCAGATGTCATCCGTGATAGCAATGAGGGCAGTTTCCATTCTATAGTTGGGTCGGTGAGGTGTCTGCTGAGGATTTTCTCAAACACCTTGGCCGGGAATGGTAGCAGGGAGATCAGCTTGTAGTTGGCAAGCATGGAAGATTCCGCAGCGGGTCTCGTCTGCAATGAGAGGACAATTGCGTGTTTACAAGCGTTGGCAAGCATGGAATACTCCACAGCGGGTCTCTTCTACAATGAGAGGACAATTGCGTGTTTGCAAGCAACTGGGAAAGTCACGGAATAGGTGGAGGCATTCAGAAAGATTGGGAGCCTGGCAATGATGGTTTGCAGTCCTCTGGCGTAAGTGTTGGGGGTGAGGGGTTGGTTAGTGGTCCAATGGGACCTCTGAGTGGCTGGAATTCATAATGGCAGCAGTTTCTTCTGGGGTGACAATAGACCATGTGGTTAGCATTGGTCCTTTGGATAAGATCGGGAGGCGTTTGACATCTGGCGGGTCCGGTTGCGAGCTGAAGCTGCTGGTAATGGCCGTTAGTACGTTGCTGAAGAATTGAGAGAGATTGCTGCAGAGGTACCGAGAGGGAGTGACCAAGTTGGATGAGGCGATGAAACCTTTCACAATAGCTAATATTTCTTTGCTTCTGTTGGAGCTGGCATCAATGCGGTCCGCCAGAACGGCACATTTGGTGGTAGCATCTCAGGACGGATCTGAATGTGCTTCTGTCTGCACTGTCCTGGCTGATTTTCCATACGCACTCAAGTTGTTTGAAGCATCTTTTCTTCAGTCTGAATCCCTCCGTGTACAAAGTGATCTAGGGTCTGGATGTTCTTGTATTGTGTTTGAGGGGGGGTCTCAGGGAGTCAGTGCAGGAGGTGATCCAATTGTCATTTTTTATGTCTTTGGGGAGGCTGTTGCTGTGTTCAGGTCGGTGGGTGTTGAGAGCGGTGGTCTGTCCAGGGAACTGGTGTCAACTCAGATGTTGACAAAATTGGTAAAAATAGGGCCTAGGATGTGTCCTGTGTCTTGGATAGGTCCCTTTACTTGTTGGGTGACTCCTGGGATTCCAAGGTCCTCAAAGAGTGTTTTAGAGTTGGGGTTGGTGTGGTCTTCCAGGTGGAAGTTGAGGTCTCAGAGTAGGATGTAATTGCTAGCATCAGAGGCAAGTGGTGCGATAAAGTCAGTGATGGTGTTGTGAAGTTAATGACCAGTCGTGGTGGTCTGCAGATATCCGTGCCGCTTAGGGTGAAGTTGGCTGTGACAGTGAGCTTGACTGAAAGGTGGTCCATGTTGGAGGATAACATGTCTGTGGTGCAGCTGATCATGTTCTTGTGGCTGACGGCGATTCAGCCTCCTTGCTTGTAATGTCGGTCATGCCTGAAAATCTTGTAGCCAGGGCGGATGGCTTTGGAGATGTCAGGTGGGGATGCAGGGTTCAGCCAGGTTTCCGTGGGGGAAAAAATAGGTCAGGTCCACTGTCATGCAGCAGGTTTCAGATTGTGTTTGGCGAGGGAGCGGGAGTTGAGGAGCAAGCATGCGAGTGTGGATTGTTGGTAGGATGATTGCAGGACTGCATGAGTTTCAGAGTGGTGTGTTGAATCCTGTCAGTGTGGTGTTGGGTGTAAGTGTATGAAAACTTGCAAGAAGCACAGAAGAATGTGCCCTCGGTGTTGTGTGGTGAGGCAGCACTTTGTGGACAAAATGGAGTCCAACCGTTCATTTTGAAGCATGACTGGTTTAAAACACAAGACATATTGGAAAATTGGTAATGACTGCCTAAAGCTAAAAATGAATCATGTTTCGCAGTAGTTCTTATCTATCTGCCAGTTCCTTTCTTCGTACATTTCACATTTTAAACCTTCCTTTTTAAAAATGTAGTTTTCAAAAGCAAACCGATGGAAATGTAGCAAATATGATTTATATTCCCATTAAGTTTCTTCAAGCACTGAGTGAAGTTGAAGCAACAACCTTTCGCATGGCGGTCTACTAAATAAATTACAATTCCACTTAATATTTCAATGCACAGATTCTTGTTTGTAACCATTTTATTTTTTATCAGATTTTAGTTCAATATGCAATGAATGTATAACAAATCCTTGTGAATGACAAGCTTAGGTGTTTTAACAGAGTTCTGGTTAGAGTAATGAACAATTCACGATTAGGTTTCTCGATTTATAACGTTAGCAGAACTACTCAATGTAGGTTGCCAAGGTTTCAAATATGTGAACCGTTTCGGATAAAGGTTAACACCACTGCTTTATGTGCATTTGGGGAAAATTTGGATTACAGCTTTTTTTCTCCTAAACTGAGACTAGATAAATCTTTTTAGGGGCAGGGGCAAGAGAGAGTCTGTTGATGTTGACTTCTCAGGTGGGGTGCAGGCCCAACTCCCATCTAGGAACTGGGACTACACAAAGAGAAGCCCGACACAGTAGACATGTCCAACACACTGGAAAGGCCCCAACACTGGGAGACATCTACAAGCAGAACTAAGACACAAGACTGAAATCACACTAGCGTGCAATAGGTGGATGGAAGAAAATCTAAACTCCTTGTCGATACTATCTACGGAATAATAAACTAACAGAAGACCTGTCCATGTAAATGGCGAGTGCAGCACCAGGAAAAATCAGCAGCAACAAAAATGTAAAGCACAAAGGCACTTCAAAATAATACATTGCAAAACTCCCGCGTGGCTACTTTAATGGCCAGATTTCCTCACCTGCCTGTTCCGTTCGTCCATAATCCGCGTAATCTGAATTTTCTTTCGTCCCATTGTCACTTCTTTCTTCCTCAGATTACAACCCAAACAATTTAATCCCAATCGCAGCAGCTCAGGGGTGTCCTAGCGCATGGTATATCGTTATTCACAGCGTTCCCCTGCCAGCATTCCACACGAGATTCCAGTCTTCCTGACACAGCCTAGAGAAAAAGAATGATATATTAGCGCCTACATCATTAATGTGTAGATTTGAAATGACGGCTCTAGCAATAGTACAACATCTATAACAAGGTGATGTATTAGGCTTCACACAGTATTCAACTGGTTGGGGGAAAATAGGCCTATCAACAGTTCCCCATTTTCACATTTTATGACGCTTATTAATCAATCATGTTGCCGTTTTTTAAGCATCAACCAATGGCCGTTGATAAAGCTAATACGCCAAGAGAAAGTATTTTATGAAGGAACACCTTGTGCATCAGCAAGAGGCAAGACATTCGACACAGAGAGGCAAATATGTGCTGGTCCTATGAAAGCTTCCTCCAGTAATCCACTATTGCCTTTAACTGGAGTTCTCATGTAATTAACATTGCTGTTATTTGCAGTTTTGTGTAGTGAGAACCAGACTCACTCAGGCAGGCACCAGGGAGCTTTACAGGCAATCATGAGAAAATAAAAATGCATTTCAGGAATGCAAGGACAGAGTTACAAAATGACGGTGTTTGTGTGGTAGCTGATGAGTGGTATAGTAAAGTCCAGCCAGGTTGGGAACTTGAAACCAGAGAATATCGAACAGTCAACTGAAAATATTGTCAAAATGAAATTTCAATGTAAAATTGGTGCCAAAAGAGCAAAACGTTGATTTTTTTTTTTTTAGAAGGACCCTGTCCTTGATAATCTCGTAAAATATATCAAAGCCCCTTCGCCAAGATCGAGGCTGTGTAATCCTCAAGAACATGAAGCAGTATGCCCCTAAAGAGATCAAACATACAGCATAATGAATTAAATAAGCTTTTTTGAGATGAGTAAGGTAGAAACCATGAAGGTTTATTAAATATTTAATGTGCATTACAGATGGCAAAAATGATAAATTAATATGCATAATAATCCATAGGTAGGGAGTTAGCATAAACCTCAGGAGGCATGACAGAGTCAAGTCACAGGGAATATAGTGCTAAGCGAGAGACAGACCGACAAGGGAACGCCCTTCGAGAGGCAGGTCAAACCAGACCTGGCACACCTCCAAATTTTAGGCCGTTTTATAATAAATACATACAGCAAAAATAACATAGCATAAAATGAACTAAACGTAATGAAACTCAACAAATCATAATACAAAATGAAATGCAACAGTACATAGCACCATCCCAACACCTCGATGAATATGTATTAGACCCCTCTTGACCTAATGTCATCGGATGTAGCAGTACAAATCTAGTTACATACAAAACAATGCCCGTCTCACTGAATGATTAGACCTAAAAAGAACAGGTAGGGAAGGAAGGGCTTAAACAGGTACATTTAGTAGGAAAGATTCCTCCAGAGATCTTCAAGAACAGCATTTGAATATAGAGCATTTTATTACAGCACATTTTGCTACGTGTCATTAGAAAAGAAATGAAAGCACCTATGCACAAAATTCAAGGTGGAGTCGAAAATACTTTGGCCAAGTTTTGGGTCTAGATTGGCCATGCACAGAAAAAACGGCTTTGTAGAGTGCAGTGCTTCGTTTTTAGTGAAACAAAAATTAGGACACTAGGCAAACATTTGTTAACCAGACGGCATAAGAACATCTTTATCAAACTCAAAAGAAGTTGTAGAGTAGTATCACAATACACAATTTCAGTGCAGGAAGTAATTCTTTATTGGAGAATCCTAGACCTGTATGCAGCTCCTTCCCAACTGCCTAGCGCACATTAGAACAAAGCAATTGATGCAAGAAAGGGAATACGCGGCATGTAACATTACAGCTGCCAAGGAGATAGTGAGAACAGATCTACAATACACCCCACAACAATGCACCTCCACCCCCTACCCAATAAAGAAAATCCAGAAGAGACCGGACAACTACACGCAATGTAATAAAGGAACGGGGAAGGAACAGCAGCTACAAGGACAAAAGGGAATAGTATACACATATATACACATACACATATATACATATATACACATATATATACACACACATATATATACACACACACATATATACACACACATATATACATATATATACACACACCTATATACATATATATACACACACCTATATACATATATATACACACACCTATATACATATATATACACACACCTATATACATACACACACACATATACACACACACATATACACACACACACACACATATACATATATACACACACACACCTATATACACACACACATATACATATATACACACACACACCTATATACACACACACATATATAAAAAATATATATATATATATATATATATATATATATATATATATATATATATATATATATATATATATATATATATATATATACACACACACACACACACACCATCTCCTCCATTGTGAGTAGATACAAGGGACACAGCAGCTACAAGGACAAAATGGAATAGAATTCACAAACCTAAAATGTCCAACTTCTTTGTCCCAGCGATATTTCTGCCATATCTACCAGAGCCACCTTCACCACCAAGTGAGTCATCTGCACTACCACCATAAACAGACATCCCCAACCAGCACCTAACTGCCATCAGACACTTCACTGTTATCACTACTTGTATCTACATACTCATCTTATACAAAGTGTAATTCTGTTTCCCATGCTCACCAACATATCTCGCCAGCAAACCTCACTACCTGTGCACCCTTCCTTTTTGAATACTGAAATGCCACATCTTGCCATCCTCCAACAAAGTAGAATTACAAAACCCCTCCACAACCTTGTGCGGATCAAGGAATTTGCTTTCCCTCTTCAGTACCTTTATATCCAGTCTCGCAACTTCTGTTTGGCTACCATTAACGTCCCTTCTCTCACACACAGATTGAGATCAAAATAGGTTTCTTGACTTCATCGGGAACACATCACGCATGTTTAGCTCTCTCCACCAGCCCCTTATCCCTGGAGAAAGGTGTGCTCTCTCATTAGTTCAAAAGGGGTATGTCTTGACCCATCATTAGGGGTAACCTTATAGACTAGGGGCCTCCAACCATTTCTATTGTAAGAGCTACTTATGTTTATTGGGAATCCAGCTAAGCTATTATTATTATTAGAGGCATAATAGTAAAGACATCAGACAAGACTACACACCATGTGCAAAATTACCAGCAGAGATCACTTTGGTGCATCAGGCACAATTGTCAGTGGTAACATAAAATTATTTGCCAATGTGGAATGCCTCTACATGGCAATTCATAGTAGCCATAGCTGCAATGCTCCTAGCACCAAGTCTCCCCAACACATTTGATTTTTATTACTCAAATACCAGCTTTAAATATATTTTGGAAAGTCAGCCCCTGTTCTCGAAACATCAGCTTATGAATTCTAAAAATGCACATACCTTCGTCTTGGATACCATTTTTTGATTTTGGTATGGGTATATTAATGCAACCAAGCAAATCTTATTTAGTTCACTGGGCTGTACACAGGAGAGCTACAAACAGGCAGCTGAAGAGCTACCACTGGCTCACGAGCTACGTGTTGGAGAAGACAATGATAGGCCTACAGCATCTGCTTGACTTCACAGACTTGTGCTTAAGCCTCTTTAAAAAAAATCCCCATCATCTTAGATCAGAATTGAGGACCGCTGTAACTCCCAATACACTTCAGAAGACCCTCAGCTCTGAAAAAATCCATCCATGAACTGTATAATTCTTTCTGTACCAACCTTTTGACAACTTTCACCTCCGACCTCTTGGAGAAGAGAGATAGCAGAACTATCAAGTACATGGCATCTCAACATTCTTACACACAGGTGCCATGACATTAAGGTTACTCTTATCCTAAGGTATGCTGGGGAACGTACTCGGACACAAAGGGGGTGGGGTCTTAAAGTCACCTGGGACTTACCTACACTCTCAAATGAAACACACTTGAACAATAGTCAATAGATCCTCAGCTATTCCTGGTCACCAATAGGCATCTTTAACCCTCCTTTTCAACTTGACTACACCTAGGTATCCCTCATGCAAACCTAGAGTACCCAACTTCTAGGTTGGGGCCATGCATTCACCCGACAACATCAGTTCACTCTCATATCAATTTGTCCTTCCGGCCCTAAAACATTTCGATACTCCTATTCACCAACCATCCTCCTTCAATACATTGCTTCACCTTGATCAAAATCTTGTCACTTGCAGAGTACTTCCTCCATTCATCTCCATTGAACACTTCTTCTACCACATTATCCAATGCAGCAACACAGCATTCAACCTATTGGTTAACTGATATTTCTCTTGTGGGTAACGATGTGCAACTGGTGTAATCTGCCACTCTGTTCACGACAACAGGAATGTATTGCACCACAAACACAATATGCTCGTCTGCATGTCGGACTAGAGGGCTTACCCAATGAAGCACCATCCAGTACAAAACCTGAGAACCACCAACATCAGTCAAAGGCCTTCACTGTTCATCCCTCCAGAGAAAGGGAGCTACCTTTCAACTACAGAAAAGTGCAGGCGAGCAATGACTCAGCTCAAGAAAACTCCAGTGCTGAAACAGGGAACCCTCTAATGCATCAGGACCATCAATGCAATACCCAAGCCCCCTCTAAGCTCCATCCAGAGTAATACAAACTTTGGTCCTTCGAAGCCCTGAGGTAGGTGCCTATAGTAGGTCATAGGCATACTAGGACTCCTCTGACCCTGCAAGTGGGTACAAGCTGCATGCTGAAAGTCCCAACTGCAGAGCTGGTATAACTGCACCCAGAAATAGAATTCTGTCAATTCTGCCTGTGAACCATTTGGTCTTAGATTACAAAGATCCTCCTTGAGGTTGAAGACCAATACAACTCAGACAGTCGTTAAGACGGACTCGCTACAGACCAAGTTCCATGGTACTGTGTGTGCAGAGCATGTACACAATTCATGATCCTTTTGTTTAGCGAACCCATAACCCCACAACATGACAGCCTGGTCCATCTGAAGAGGAAATCTATACGCAATTGCTTTCCACAACCGATAGTTCCAGAGATAGTTTTTTTTATTTAAGTGCGTTTTTTTTATTTAAGTGCGCAATTTCAACACTAATCTAACTATCGACCAGTACCTTCGGATCCCATGACACTGGAATTTTTTCAACCGTTTTCAGAAAAAATAGACATCAAAGCCAGTGGTAACTGCTGAACACAATGCTTTCATTTGACTTCAATACGAATGAATTTGACTTTGCGTTATTTATTTATTGAAAAACATTAATAAAACAGTTGAATAAAAACCCATTGGTATGTTACTCCGGGGGCATTTTCAGACTTGTGTGTTACTGATCCTTCTCACTCCCAGGGCACATAAGCAGACTTCAACATTGAAAAATTCCAACATTAGACAGGCCTAATGCTACTGTAGTAAATTCAGATTTATACCAGAGTCTCGTCTGATCATAGCCTTTTATTGCTTAATATTCCTGTTCAGGGCTTCACTCAGCCCGAAGATCTTTTTCTTTCGACAGGAAACTCTTGCTAGATACCTTGTTTGTTAGTCATATCAAACCGTGGATTGTGCAATTTTGGGAAATTAACCGTAATACTGCTACCTGTACGGTGGTATGGGATACTCTGAAGACAGGGCTCGGAAAAATCCTGAGTTTTGGTATCCATAAACAGAGACAGCATAAGCTCCTGATGCAGAGCTTAAATGTCTATTTTAGAAGGGCCGAGCAGAATCTTTTACAATGGCTGCACAACAATGTGTCAACTACTCTGTCACAAACTGAGGTTGCACGCTATAGGGCTAGGATTAATTCACACTCGTCTAAAGAGATTGCTTGTAAAAATCATGTATATAGAAGGGACTGTTATGAATATGGGGAGGCCACAGGAAGATGCTTGGCGAAAGGGTTAGGTATAAGGAGGTCAATCAAGGGATAGCCTCTATGGAAGATCCGACAGGAAGGTTAGTGGAGACACCTTCCGAGATTCTCTCAGTGTTCAGGTCCTTTAATGAAGATCTATATACAGAGGGTGGTGGTACTTGATGCATGATTTCTGCGAGAAGAGCCGTAGTTGGGAGGACTCTGAGCAACTAGATTCTTCTATCACACTAGACGAGTTGGAAGAAGCTATTAACACATTGGCAATAGGTAAGGCATCCAGCCTGGATAATGACCTTTAGCATTTTATAAAGTCTTCTTCCAACAGTTGAAAACTGATATGTTGTTATCATTCCAAGAGGCAGAAAAGGAGCTGGTGCCGCTGACCTGGGACTTGGTGAATATTCTTATAAAAAAAATATATATATAAGCAACCTACATTACCGGGGTCGTATAGACCGAGGCTCTGACGAAGTTGTGAAGGGTCTGGGTATATGAGCTACGCTATTTTGCCTAACCTCGACCAAAGGGAGGAGCAACGCTAGCACTCCCCAGCTTTTTTCATGACAGCACGAAACTAAGCCATCTCTGCTGTGGCAGGGCCCTGGGACGCATCTATACATCGGGATATGTCAAGGCCACTTGTATCCTGGAAGTGTTGGAAGATTGCCAGCTACAGAACAGGGAGGAGGTGGTGGTTCATCTGTATCTCATGAAGCTTCGGAGAGGATAAGCTCTGAGTTTGTGCAAAAATATCACAGATCGTCTCTCAGTATTGCTAATGGTCACCACGACCCTCTGCATATTACTATTCAAGAAGATGCTGTGCCTCCCTCCTAGACTGTTGGTGTTTAACTGGGACCTGCAGGACCTCTTGATGCAGTGGGAGAGGCAGCAGAGGTGCCAAGGCTGAAGGACAACCCATGGGATATGACACCAGGAGTATGTCATACGTTGCTGGCAGAGGCTGCAATGGAATGATCAGAGTGATGCTTAGTGCCAAAGGAGAACCCACTGGCAAGCTCCTGAGCACAGGCCCATGTGGTATCTTGGGGCCTCACTGCACTCCAAAGGAGACTGTCGCATTCTTGAAAACCTCCAATACAACCTGAAGGAACATGGAGGTTTAGCACCCAACGCTGCAACTATGTGTAGGCCAGCATTGGTACTGTGATCGGAGCCGCTGGAGGTAACTGCATCAGGGATGGCAACAGAATCTAAAGAACTTCCTGAGCCTCAATATCCACCGGTTCTGTTTCAGAAGAGGAAGCCGCTGGAGGTGGGGAATCTACATTTTGATCCGAAATGTCTCCTGGAAGAACCATGCCTTTTGTGCTTCTTCCTTTTGTTCCCAGAGGACCTGGAAAAGTGAGAGGAGTGGAAGACAAACTGGGATCTGGTCCTCTATCTGGACTAGCACCTATTAAAACCATGCCAAAAAAAGATTTGGCCTCCCATTCCTTTCCGTCTCTTTGCAGAGAGAGACAATGCAATAGGTCATGCATTTGCGAGCGTTTAAGCTACTGGCAGTGTAAATGACAATGCCTTTTATTTATGCATTTTTAAAAGCAACACATATGAAAGGCATTAATATTTTTGATGCAAATAGCTCTAACTCTTGCAAATGTGAGACCACTTTAATGACGACCGCGCTCTTTTTTTTTTTTTAGACGCTGCTCCCGTATCCATGTTACAGTGAGCAACGTCTAAAGAAAGGGGTACGGCCAACATTAAAGTGAAAGCACTGTCGCTTTCCCCCAAAGTGAAAAACCAAAATTCAAAAGGTTCTGTAGCGCGGCGGCTAAAGTGAAAGCAGACACGCTATTAAATAAATAAATAAATAGGTGCGGCCGCTAAAATTAAAGCAGCCCGCGCTGGTACCTAAATAAGAGTGGCCGCTAAAGTGAAAGACGACTGCGCTGTATATTAAATAATTAAGCGTGGCTGCTATACATAAAGAGGACAGTGCAGTAATTTGAATAAATATATAATTATTAAAATCAAAGTGGGTGGGGGCTGCAATGACGTGGGTGGAATAGGGGGAAGAGCAATGAAGAAAATAGTGCTCACCGACTTATAAAGCAGACCATGTAACAACACCAGTAAAACGTCCAGTCGTTATGGGAGGTAACAAATGCAGACAAGGCGGAACCAAGGAGGAACTAACAAGCCTATTCACAAATAAAAAGCAACCATTTAGCAAGGACAGTAACAGGAGCCAATTAAAAAGATGGGCAGTGAAATGGCGGAGCTTGTACGCCACACCTCAATACAGCATGGCGCAAAGCAGTGCATGCGCTGCCCAGGCTCGACCTAAAAAGACAAACAACCAAATCAATTATAGAATTGAGAAAATTAGGAAACCCAAGGACTTTGTGACTTAGGCGATCTGGGTGACAAGCCAAGGGTACAAGACCACGGTGGGAGCAGAGGATCTGAGGTGAGACAGATTATCTGAATATCAGTGCACTGAGCAAATCCAAACTGATTACAGAGCTGCCTACCTGAACGTTATTGGACAAACCATTTGTGTAGAGCAGTAGTCTTCATACTGTTGGGGCCTTCCCCCCTGTGGGCAAGGGATGTGCAGGGGCCTCAGAGGGGGGCTTAGGTCTACACACCCACAATTCTGTGCGAGTCCTACAGCAATGAAATTCAGTCATTGTTTATTTTGAGTAATGTATTAATATTGTGTGCTTTGACTTATTTTACTAAAAGGCAGTTGGACTTGCATTGCAGGTTGCTCATTCTCGATGTGTACAGTGCCCATTGGAAAAACATTAGAAACTCAGTGAGAAAGAGAGATGGTTAGATGCAATGTGCTAAGAAACCACTTGGCAATTCTTTTTACAGGTGTCTGCAGACTTTAACAAAAGAAAATCTGATTTGCAGTAAAAACAGAACACAATGTGGCATTAGTGGGATCATGCCCATCTGTTAATGTGCAGAGAACTGAAGTCTGCATGGGACGTGGGGAAGGTTGATTGAAATGGGTAATGTTGACACCTTTTGCAAAGAAAAATACTGATATGTTCACGTTTTAAGGTTCTACAAAGGCCCGGACATAGTACTAAAATAGAACTTTATATAAAAGCACCTATAATCACATTCAAAATTGACTTTTCCTTGTATACTTTAATTATCAGTCTGGGGTCGTTAAGTCTGCTTTAGAATGCACTTTAAAGTGCTTTCTTCTTATAATTACTGTTCAAAATATGTGATAAAAGGAAAAAAGACCAGCCTTTGGCAATTAAGTTAATTTTTGTACTAGCAGTGACATTAAAATAATGATCATGCCGGTAAAAACAGGTTTACTGGGGTGGTGGGTAGCCTTGAAGAGAAGTACTGGCCACAGCTTCCAAGCAAAAGAATGTACATGACTTATGGAGAAGGATAGTACTAGGTGGGCATTTCAAGAATTGGGATTTCGAGACTGGCAGTGATTGAAGTGGAAATATAAAAGTGCATGTATGCACTAGCTCACAGTAACTGTTCCCTATTGAGACGTGCTGGTACACTCCCTTTCAAATTAAGGTCGCCCAGGTAGTCACAACCTGATCGATGGCCTGAAGTTAGGGGCTGGTTATGGCTCCATAAAAGATACAGCTGTGGGGAATTTTAGTTGGAGCTTTTCATGGGAGATCTGGATGGTGTTTTGAAGATTGATGTCTGAATGGAATTTTATAAAGAATACCTGAATGGTGGTCTGTAGAACAGGGCTTGGTAGGGATTTGCAGGTGGCGTCTGGTGCTTTGCAGAGGAAGTTGATTGAGGGATTTGCCTAGTTGAAAAGTTTGAGGGGGGGGGCGACTTCAAAACATTGTGCTCATGTGGCCTCAAGATAATAAAGCTTGTAGATCACTGGTGTAGAATCATCAGCAGGTTTGTATCAATTGACACATCGAGATAATGATGACTCTCGAACTGAACTGATGCACTGACTGCCATACAGATCTCTATGCACACGACGAGCACACCATTACAAATAATACAAAGAGCTCACTTCTGAACACCACAGAGGTATAGGAGCTGGGCACTGCAATGAATTAGAGGGAAAACCTTCAAACAATTAAACTGGAGTTAACCCCAGGGAGGGAAGATTGCCGGACCTTTGAGAATTGTAAGACTAATACAGGGAAACTCAGTCCACGTCCCAGGTAGAATACTATTCCGAACCCCAGGAAAAACTATGCTGAGTTAAACAGCATAGCCAATCATATTTAAAGAAAATATTAGGTCACTTAATACCCACAATAAAGGATAAGCTACTGAATAACGACAGAAAGCCTATTTGCAGGTTCACTGCTTGAAAACCATTAGCATATCAACCAGGTTACACATAGGAAAGGTAGTGAGTGTGTGTGCATTCATGTGTTTGGCAGAATCCTATGCCATCAGGCTACAATTTTACAGTAAACTCAGTTTAAGCAGAATATAAGAATTAGCTGAACCCTCACTGTGGTGCACCGCGTAGAGACAATCTAACCCAGGTTACAACAGCAGTTCTTAAGGTCTTCAAACACCACAGACCCCATCTGCAGGTATCCGCCACACTTGCTCAATTCGCAGTGACATCTTCCATTGAGCACTCACCCCATGTGTAAATTCACATTCACAGATAGGCTGCACACAAAAGCCATAAGAGAACAAGTAGTCTAAACGTGTGCTACCCAAAAAACGTATCACATTATATTCAATATAAAAGAGGCCTTTATCTACTCCTTCTTTTCCCTTGATAGTAGTGGTATGATTCTTAAAAGTGTTTGCGCTAACCACCTGTCCAGTTTAGAGATAAAGGAAAAAGCATGGCATTTTGATGGATAGCTAGCAAGACTCTCAGAAACCATCTTAAACAAGATTTCCTCCACAGCAAAGTTTTCTATTTTATTTTCTAAAGCTGGAGTAACAAGTGAGAAAACAAATATCCACATGTAGATTGTTCCAGAGGATCTCTTGACACAGCAAAGGGCCAAATGTGTTCGATGTGTAGGGACTAGTAATGTTTTTACCATAACAGATGTCAGTTCCCAACCTGATCATATATTCTCCTTTTTTTCCCTACACTGTTAAGTCCATCGATGCTAAATGAACATGCAGCTAGCCATGATTCTGATTTTAGAGTCTGAACCATCTTCAAATTACATATTTGAAGACTTAATTTGGTAATGTTCAAGTACATGCACACTCACTGAATGGCATGGAAAATGTATTAATTTGTTTTTCTCTTTCATAGTAAGCAGTGTATAAGAATTACGGTATGAAGAAACAATCAGACACTGTCAACGACTACACATCGGAAAGGTATAGGGAGGTACAGGTATGAACGGTGTCTAAATGGGATCAGGATACACATTGCTTTGCTCTAGGTAGTGTTACGGCAACAGTTCAGAAATCTAAACTCCACTGGAGTGACGCAACAAGAGGGCACATAGTGCGGTCTGCTTATACAGGTCTGCTATTGATAAAACAAACTGTCCACATGCTGGCTTGGTTGTGCACATGATGTTGTGTTACAAACAAATCATTTATGGTTCCTAGATGGAATACTAATAGAAACAATAGAAAGTACATTTGCGCCATGTTGGCGAATCGCAGACACTTCTTGGCTATAGGTTGCATCTCGCTAGGATACCAGAATACAGGGCTCGACAACCAAGTAGGCATGTCAAGAGGCCTTGAAATATTAGAATACAATTCAATTAGAAATCTGGGTTTTCAGAGTTACTGGGATCATAGTTCTAACATGCTTAGTCCTTTAACAATTTAAATAACCCTCTTCCATTTAATTCTGCAAACACGAGGACTCTGCCAATGAAATTATGAAGTACTCCAATAGCTGCTTGTTAGAAGCAGATGTAGGATCAACAAATCCAAAAGGTATGTCCACCCAGATAAGTCTCATAGCGCAAGGCTCTGAGTACGTGGCTAACACATACATCACTGAGTAAGGAGCTACATTTTCAAGCAGTATAGAACACAAGAAAGGTCACAGAACTTAATTTAAAAATTTAGATTCATGGAAAATTAGTAACCAGATTTGGTAGGTGAAGCCATACACGAGGCACCAGTCTTCATTTTCACCTGCACTGCACAGGCACAGTTTCCACAACCATGTACATTTCAATAACAAACAAAAGTATTCACAGTGTAAAAATTATAAGGCAAAGGATGTTAACAGTCCAGTCGGGTTGATTGGTTTTCGTTTCAAACGTTTTTCAGTCGTAAGCCCCTGGACACGCCTTATGCCAGTGTTTGCTTAAAAATTAAAATTTTAAATATTTATGAATCGTAAGTAGTTGACTTCGGCTCCGAGAAAGTCCATAGGTTTCCACACCTTTAGACGCCACACTCCCAGGGAATCTCCTCTACACTCAAATGGTTGAAGCAGTGATGTAGAAGCAGGAGTTCTGTTGCTGACCAAGCGTTTCTACTGAGAAATGTAGTGTGGGGCCAGCTTTTATAAATATGATGGGACTTTGTATCATTCACAGAGGCTGTTGGAATAATGTGACAAATTTAAACCCAGGCTCAGCAGGTCTGGCTTGGTCAAATTGACCAGACCCTATCCATTAGGCCAGCCCAAATGTAACAATTAAATCGATCACGAGGAAACCTCCATCTATAGTGGTATGACCTCAAAAAGACTACATCTAATTTACAGTGTACCGTTATGGTCCTTAAACAGTTAATTCGGTCCAAAAGAATGGTAAAATGTTAAGAGATTGGACTACCAGTGAGCTATATGTTGGAGGGAAAAGCTAGTGACGTGAGAATCTGGTCTTCGAGTGTTGGAATCTGTGACTAAGTCAACAAACAATGAGCATGCAACGCTTTTTGGCCCATCACGTTTCTCAGCCTTCTGAATTAAGTCCATTAAAGGGAGCCGTCTCTCTGCGGGACAAGCAGAGGACGGATGGCTGGAAAAATTACCATTTTCTTATAAAGATACTCTAAAATATTTCTAAAGGGAAATTGCAGAAAAATTTAAGATACTGCAGCTCTACAGACGTGCTACTAAAGTAGTGGTGTTGAATATGGTCCTGCGAGGGCATAATAACAATGGACAAATAAAGGTGTAACATATGGAGTCATTATATGTACATTTATGCTATAAGTTTTCCAAAAAAACTGTCATGGATTCAACCTTGTTCTTGCTAGTTCTAGGTGGTGGCACCCCTCGTAAAATACCAATAGCACAATTGATGGGACCCCCTCAAAACTACAGCAGGTCAGGGAAAGAGGGGAATGAAGAAGCACAAGAAAAACACATTTCCCTCATGGACCACAGTGATTTAGCAAAGATATAATTCTTATTTACTCTTTAACATTTATTTGAACAGAACATGGGTGACAAACGCACAATATTAATTTATCCTTATAAAAGTTTTTTTATTACTTTTTTCACAAGGTATTCAAGGTAATAACGCGTAGCATTGTTTCCCTCCTCGGGTGTCATAGAGGTTGAGACGGTAGCCACACCTATGTTGTTATATTGAGGGCAATACAACAATGGGCCATAAGGAAATATATATGATATAAAATCGAATGGGAGATAAAAAGGTGGGTCCAATTCATTGAAGCAATTATTGAACCATTTATTTCACTTCTAAATCGTGTGAACCCCTCGCTCTTACCATCTTGTGGTTGTCCCCTTGTAGCTAATGAGACAGATGTTTGCGGACTGAACCTGAACTGATCTTGTACAGTAGGCCACGCTACGATATTTGGGGTAAGATATGTGTACCCTACTAAGCGATTCTTGGTCTAACTTTGAGGTGACCTGATACTAATGGTTGACACTGTGGTCTCCCAATTTTTTTACGTAGCTCTTTCTACACTCTATAGGCCTATAGATTGTATACTGTAGCGGGGTCCAACTGCTGACTTCTCTGATATTGGACAAGAATAGTGGCTTTTTATTTGATTTAAGTATTGAAGTGTTCTTAAATTATGCAGGCGATGTGTCATATAGGAGATTAACTCTATATCTTAGAACTCCACTACCTATGTTTCTTTTTTCTCTTCTTTTTTATCATGTTTTCTTACATTGAACTCCTATTTAGTAGGTGAAATTCATGTTGGTTGGTCACATGGGGAGTTTTGTGTTGGGTTTATGCTAATTATGGTGTCTTATATTCCTCCTCTTTTGGAGTTTATGTGTGGTGACATATTTTATGTATTCATAGGTCCCCTGGACAAGTGTGGTTGTGTAATCTGGAAAAGGTCCTGAGGAAGGTGGCCTTGTACCACTGAAACGCGCGTCGACCGAGTGCGGAATCTCATACTGTGGTCTGAGATTTATCTATGGCAGTGATTTCTCTGCCAACTAGAGCCAGCCCTTGTACAGATTTTGTTTGAATTAATGTAGTGAGGGTATGATTGTATAAGACTGACTGATGGAGATTGGTGTTATCCAGGGGTTGTAATTGTATTATGAAATGTAATCTCTTTTGTATATTGGTGTTTTTTATCATGTGTATAGCTAAATCCCCCAAAAAATGTTCCTGTATGAATTTGTAATGAAACTTCATGTTCTATATTTATGAATTGTTTATGAACATAGATACAAGGTACTATAAATCTTTATGAGAGAAAGAAAATGATAAAATATATATGAAAAGAAATAAAAGAGAATACCTTGTGAAAAAGTAATAAATAAATAAAACTTTTATAAAAAGAATAAATGAATATTGGGCGTTTGTCACCCATGTTCTGTTCAAATAAATGTTAAAGAGTAAATAAGAATTATATCTCACTGTGGTCAATGAGAGAAATGTGTTTTTCTTGTACCCCTCGTAAAATACACCAGCCCAGCTGAGAATGCAAGTAAAGCAATGCAGACCTGTTGATAAAAAGGTTGCAGGCCCTGGTAAGTGTAGTTAAGAATGGAAACTTTACTAATAAGTGTTGGCACCGTACGGCAAACCTGACGAAACGAGCCAGTACAATGTCAATAAGATGCAAACAATTAAGTTCCTTAAAATGTGTTATTAAACTAACTTGGAAATTAGATATCGCTGGAGTCTTCGAGAGAAAGAGCTGCAAACCCTAACAGGCGCAAATGGGAACACGAGTTTAACTTTGACCCCTGTCGCGTTTCTATGCGGTTTTGGAGAATGCTCTCCAGTGCTTTCGAAAGTAGTTTAGAAAAGAACAGGGCTCGGCACCGCCTGCTGCCGCAGCGTGTGTGACCGAAGAACGAAGCAGGGTAAACACTACGTTATAGTCGGTCTCCAACACAGTGCAGTATCTCACACCATTGTGACATCTTTCCTTGCAAAAGGGTTGGAATTTCAGAAACTCAGGTACAATTTCACACTGTCAGTGGGAATGCTGAGTTGGTGAAGAGGCTTCCTACAACACCTTTACTACCGCGCGAATGCCGCCGGATTCTGGTTCCACAGTGCCAACCAAGCTGATGACGCTGAAAAGGTCTCTGAATCATCTCTATTGCAAGCCCAAACCGAAGCGAGCTGAGCAGCTCGAGGCCAAACAGCAATATGTTAGGTTACATTCAAGAGCCAATACAGGTCTCTTCTCCCATTGGGCATGTTGTTTTCGTATTATCTGTGGTCATCACAGACCTCACTAGACCAACCCTTTCTTTTAATCTAAAATACAAAAATAATCTGTTTGGAAGCAGGAATACTTAGCTGTCCTTCATGCAACTTACACATTTTGACGAATTGATGCACTCAAATCATGCAGTGCTCAGGCTGTAGTGCAATAGCTCCTTACGAAGAAGGTGGGTTTAAATGGTTTTATTTAAGTTCTATATTGAAAGGCCAACGTCTACCTAGTCAAACCTCCAAGATCCGACTCACAATTTTACATCAAACACGTTCATACAGTCTATGCCACCTACAAGGTGGGGATTTAAAGATAAACACAACAGACGGACTACTGCAGCAGCCTTTAATCAGTGATGCTGAAACAATTTTCAGAGTGCGGGTGCTGCCATCACTGTTAAATCAAAATAGTCATAGGTATTGTGAAAAATCCAGGGGGCCACACAAAGAACAAGTGTAGCAAATGAGTCACACCCATTTAGCAGGAGTGTTAAGGGTGTGGTATGCAGCCGATGGTGCTTTTTGGAGCACACGGACACAAATATATCAAATATAACATGGCATATTAGCAAACAGTCACTTACAAACGGCACTTTTTTTATCGAAATAACCACTACATTTTCACAGACGTGTAGTTTTACTGATAAAACTATATCGCACAAATAACGTATGGAAAGCAGGTTTCAGGCATTAATTATAATTTGCACATCACAAACTAAATTGTCTTAATAGGTTTAGATTTTATTCAAAACCTTTGGCTCCATCACACTTCAGAATTATAAGAACAGTGCTGCATGTGTGATTTTTCTTACTACTACGATATTTTGAAATAATTGTACATTACATTTACATGCATTTACATTTTATTGTTAGTGAAATAAAATGGCATAACAGAGCCACTCCTTTTACACTTCGACAAGATTGTCACATAACATAGTTCATTTACAAAATCGCCTTACTTCACTATCAGCAAACGAATAGTAACACCAATCTCCATGTTAAACTAATAGCAGCAATTTGTCAGAAGATATAGCTTGACATTTGACATCCGTCTTTGTGTCTTTATCTTGTTACATTTGCTGTGTGTTCAATTTCAAGGCATTTTTGTTGTTCATTCACCTTCGAACTCCACCATGGTTATCCCTATGCCTTTAATATAGGGCACTGAGAGGAAGGGGTCCCAGTGTATACAGGGAGCAATTCAATACAATTCAAGTGAGTTAATCAAGAACAAGTATTTAGATCCACAAAGGTTTATTCACAGTGGGATCCAGTATATTGAATATATAGTGCATAAAATACAATCAACTGTATTAAAAGTCATACAGTGCCCCAAGGAGGGAAAGGGGAAGTGATAGTGAGTAGGTAAGGGAAGTGATGGGATTAAGTGACAGTAAAATCAATCCTTCAACGACCTGTTTATGCTATAATAAGTGTAGCAACAACTGCCATCAAACATGGCGACATTATTTGGAAAGAGGCATACAACACAAGGTACAATGTATATACAGAATATTGGCGTGAGGTTGCCGCAATTGAGAAAACAGTCGACGTTTCGACCCTCTGAAGTTGCAGGATAGTTTAACCTTGCTGTGGGGTCTTCATCAGGACGAGGGGGTGGGTCAGAGGACCTAATAGAAGTATAATAAATTGAATTGAAATTAGAGGGTTGCTATTCCTGCCTCTAATTATCACACAGGTAGATACGAACAAAATCCAGGATAAAGTCTATTAGATAGTTAATTATAAAGAAATGAAATCTACTATGTTTCGGAGGGTCCGAGACATGGAACAGGGTAAAACCTTATTAATTGAGAAAATAGGGCGTCTGAGTGGGAAAACCAGCATGTTACACGGCGGCCCGCCACTCGCAATAGGCATTCAATAGAAGCAGGGAATCTCAGATTAAGGGCTAACAATTAACAAGAGTCCAGAAGCTAATAAAAATCATGAATAAAAAACATACCACAGGGTCAAAAGTCCGCCGTGTGGTCTTTATTAAGGATTGGAATACAGTGGAGCTGCATCTGAAATGATGAGCGTACATTAATCACATATCTGTATTATCGGGGAGCAGACATTCGAGAGGATTACAACAATGTCCGGTTGGGAACAGTGAAATCGTGCTTACCGCTGGTAGCGTCCTGTTAGGTATCAGGATACGGTAAGTTCAAACATCGTAGGGAATAAATCAGTGGTTTGTCTGTTGGGGCAAGAACAGAGGGACCGTAAAGAAACAGACCACTTTGGTATAATTTAAGGCGGGAGGCGGACAATGAGCGAAGCCATACTCACTCGATAGGAATGAATCAGAGCTCCGTGCGAAGGCAGCCGATCAATGCCGCGTTACCTGGATTATGGAAGGAGTCATGGTAACCGGTCACGGAATAAATCAGTGGTTTGTCTGTTGGGGCAAGAACAGAGGGACCGTAAAGAAACAGACCACTTTGGTATAATTTAAGGCGGGAGGCGGACAATGAGCGAAGCCATACTCACTCGATGGGAATGAATCAGAGAGCTCCGTGCGAAGGCAGCCGATCAATGCCGCATTTCCTGGTTTGTGGAGGGAGTCATGGTAACCGGTCACGTGGTGACCTTGGAATTCATGAAAATGGAAGAAAGACTTCCAATGTCGTCTGCCATGATTACCAACACTGAAAGGTGCTTAAGTGGAGTCAAACCTCCAAGATCCGACTCACAATTTTACATCAAACACGTTCATACAGTCTATGCCACCTACAAGGTGGGGATTTAAAGATAAACACAACAGACGGACTACTGCAGCAGCCTTTAATCAGTGATGCTGAAACAATTTTCAGAGTGCGGGTGCTGCCATCACTGTTAAATCAAAATAGTCATAGGTATTGTGAAAAATCCAGGGGGCCACACAAAGAACAAGTGTAGCAAATGAGTCACACCCATTTAGCAGGAGTGTTAAGGGTGTGGTATGCAGCCGATGGTGCTTTTTGGAGCACACGGACACAAATATATCAAATATAACATGGCATATTAGCAAACAGTCACTTACAAACGGCACTTTTTTTTATCGAAATAACCACTACATTTTCACAGACGTGTAGTTTTACTGATAAAACTATATCGCACAAACAACGTATGGAAAGCAGGTTTCAGGCATTAATTATAATTTGCACATCACAAACTAAATTGTCTTAATAGGTTTAGATTTTATTCAAAACCTTTGGCTCCATCACACTTCAGAATTATAAGAACAGTGCTGCATGTGTGATTTTTCTTACTACTACGATATTTTGAAATAATTGTACATTACATTTACATGCATTTACATTTTATTGTTAGTGAAATAAAATGGCATAACAGAGCCACTCCTTTCACACTTCGACAAGATTGTCACATAACATAGTTCATTTACAAAATCCCCTTACTTCACTATCAGCAAACGAATAGTAACACCAATCTCCATGTTAAACTAATAGCAGCAATTTGTCAGAAGATATAGCTTGACATTTGACATCCGTCTTTGTGTCTTTATCTTGTTACATTTGCTGTGTGTTCAATTTCAAGGCATTTTTGTTGTTCATTCACCTTCGAACTCCACCATGGTTATCCCTATGCCTTTAATATAGGGCAAGCACACAGCAGCAGACGTCCACACTCTTCTACTCTTTCCAATACACAAAAGAGGGGAATGCTTGTAAATAGCCGGACTACTGGTAATCACTCAGTGTAGCAATCCAATCCATTTATTTTACCCACCAAGCAACTCAGATTATACCCGACCCTATGCTAATCAGTCTCGCTCCTGCTCCAACAGGAACTGTCCTGCCCGAACTGTCAAGCCAGGCCCTCTCTGAACCCAAGTCGCGTGCAGACTGCTTCCAGTGGCATAGTACCGTAGTCTGAGGGTATCCTTGGCCACTTAGGCGTAGAGAGCTCCCATAAACTACATGCTACAAGCAAATTAGCAATAGACATTAACAACAAACATTAACAGCAATAAATTCTTGGAACCTGCATTAAAAAACTTAATTAACAAACCAGTTCTTACCAAAAGAATAAGTTACTTGCCTTCAGAAACAATATTTCTTGTAGATGCTATCTACCTGTAGATTCCGGATCTAAAATCTCCTGCAAGTGCCAGGCTGGATCCTGGAAAGTTGAAATAGCTCTCCTCTATAGGCAGGTGATGCCACATCCTCAATTATACTGTTGTGCCTTCCCAGACGTGACGTCACAGAGCCATATATGGCGCCACACTGATATTCTGTCACATGTTACTTTCCTTTATTCCACATCCTTAGCGGTAGAGAGGAGATTGAGGAAAGTAACAGCAATATAGTCCTGAAAAAACTATCCTGGAACCTTACTAAACATACAATACGCCTCATAACCAGGGATGGATGGGGTGGATGAGGAATCTGCAGATAGTGTATCCACCAGAAATATAGATACCGAAGATAAGCAACTTATTCTTCGGATAGATACTTCTACCTGCAGATTTCTCATCTCATGAATCAATACTAAAGTATTCTATTTAATATATATTCCACAATTAGAGCACTACTCAAAATTCACCTACTTCAAAGTGGCATACATGGCGCACAATGATGGAAGGAGCCACAACACTTCCATTTTTTGAGATGGAGATGTGTTCGAAGGGATTTTTAAACACGGACAAAAGCTATCATGAGTGAAGAAAAAAATATTAAGGGTCAGATGTACAAAGCAGGTTGCCGGTGACAAACGGTCCAATTCGTAGTCTGCATCAGAAAAGCTGCTTTTAGTAGTGCAACGAACCCAGTAGCATTTTAGCGACTCCTAAAATCGGTTTGAATAGGGCATGGAATCACTAGTTGGAAGGAGAGGGCTGTAGGCATTCCTTCCAAATAGTGATTCCTATCAATATGTACCAAAGGTTAGAATCTAAAAAGCAGTCATAAATCATTGAACAGTTACTGACCCCCAAGTTGGGGTGGTAACCTATTATCAAAAGTGAACGGATCCATGAGAGATTCCTTTCCCCTTTCTGAAGAGTTAAAAACAAAGTTTGCGTGGGGTTAGGCAGCAGGGACAGCTCCTCTGCTAAGGCCCCACTGCTCTTTGAGCAGGAAAAATACAAATTATAACTTAGTTATCATCATTTTATTTTTCGCAGGTTCGGGGCTGGGATGGGGCGGGGCTGAAGAAACAGTGGGAGGAGTGGTTTGGACACTCCAATTGCGCGTGACTGCTTGGCTAACGGTCTTGGCCCGGCCAAACAGTCATGAGCACTTTGCATGTTCCCCACCAGGCTGCATTACACAGCCAGTCCCCATCTGAGTTCCGATCCACGGTACTCAGACCATTTGCAACACTGCATTATAGCGTTGTGATTGGCAATGAGGAGCCTGGCTGCTTCCTGATTCCAGCACTCGCTGGAGAAGTGGAGGAGAGAAACGGCCGGCAGAAGAGGTAAGTGGTTTTTTTTATTTGCTCTCCCCACCCCCGCCAGCCACCTGCCTCTCCACCCTCATTCCCTGTCAGCCGCTACTGGTAGACCTTTGCAAACTCTCAAACGTAAATAAAAAAAGTAAAGTTCTTTAAGCACAGCCTGAATTCCTTGAAGAAAAGCAGGCTGCATAAAAAAAAAATTATTTATTAGAAAGCCAGGCCACCATTCCAGCGATGGAGTTCAATGGTAGTGAACTGCAATTTGCAACCGTCCTTATATTGATGAGGTAAGTCTGACTATAACCCACTACGATTTAGATAAAACTAGTTACTTACCTGTACAATATGGTTCTCCAGTATTATCTTTCATAGATTCACATGCTTGTATATTCTCCGTCGTCATGGTGGGAGTCTCACGGTAACAGAATGACCATAGCAGTACTAGAAAAACTGCATAGAAAAATCCCATAGGGAATCACAATATTTGGTAACCAAACATCATTATTTGGTCCAAAACTCAGCCAATCAGCTGCCAGCCCTGACATCACACTCCCCAGCAGAGCCACCATACCTCAGATTTCCAGCCCCAAGTGAGACACAAGGATATATCTAGAGATAAAAAGGTGTACCTGAGAAACGGGGAGGTGGGTGGGCCGCATGTGAATCTATGAAAGATAATACTGGAGAACCATAGTGTACAGATAAATAACTAGTTTTTTCTCCAGTATTGAATCTTTCATAGATTCACATGCTTGTATCAGAATAGCGAGCAGTATTTGTACCAAATTGCGTTTCCAGGATAGAACCCCACATTCTCTGCGGGCTCTGCTCCTATTTCCAGGATATTAACAATCCTAAAATTAATCTATCTGAAGAGATTTGTAATAAAGAACGCTTATGCAAAGCCAACATTCAAGTATTGAAAGAAAATAAATGCTTAAATACACAAATATATTTGTGAATATGTATACAAGAACATATATAACTTGATAAATACCTTATTGAAATCTATACGTCACCCACCCAGAGGTCTCGAAACCACGATTATTCACCTTGCTGGGCCGCTACGGATCTCATTCGGGTTGCACGAGAAATTGGCATAAGTCACTTCTGTATTGCCCCAGAGGGGAGGAGGTTTGGCCTGCTCTACCTGAAGCTCTTTGGGTCACGAGAGAGGGGTTCACGTATTTGGGGATATACGTGACAAAAGACCGATCACTCTCGTATAAGAAGAATATCCACCGAGTGCTCACAAACTTTGCTTGCAACGCAACTAGATGGAAGACCCTTCCCCTTACGATTCTCGGACGTGCAGCAATATTCAAAATGATAACCCTGCCGCAGTTCCTGTACGCCCTGCAGAATGAGTATTTCCCCTTCCTCTACAGGTTTTTAAAGTTATAAATGATGAGATACGGTCGCTGCTCTGGCTAGGAAGCATCCTAGAATAGCCCTAGAGACCTTGCAGAGAAATCAATATAATGGTGGGATTTCCTTACCCAATCTTGAGGCGTATTACTGGGCGGAACATTTATCGCCAATAAATGACTGGCTACATGCCCCGGCGGATCACCCCACATATAGACTGGAGAGAGGGACAATGGCACAGCGCACCTGTCTACATGACTTGTATAGAGGAAGGGGTAGGGAGAGACTTCTCTCTGCGACGCGGGTGACGGTGGAGACATGGGAGAGGGCGACTAAGAGGATTGGATGGGCGCACAAACCGACAAAACAAACGCCAATTTGGCACTGTACGTGGCTGAAGGACTTGCATAAATTAAAGGGATTCCACCGGTGGGATGACATCGGTATCTCGGTTCTGGGTGATCTGCTGAAAAGGGGAGCACTGAAGTCCTTTCAGGCGTTGAGGTTGGAGTATGGATTGCACCATACTCAGTACTTGAAAAATGCGCAGGTACGTCATGCATGGAGGGCGGAGAGTGCGCTTTCGGATCCCCTGCTGGAGTATGCACCGCTTGAGGGTCGTCTGCTGCAGGAGCACGTCCCGACTAAACTGGGGTCCCTGACCTATAAAACATTGACTAACAATATGCCTGATGGCCTGGGGAAATTGAAAAGCACATGGGAACTCTATCTGGGAGAGATGGACTCTCTTGACTGGGAGACAGCCCTGATGCACCCTAGGGAAGTTGCGATAAAGTCTTGACTAAGGTTTATACAATTTAAAATCCTCCATGGGATCTACTATGATAGACATCGTCTGCACCGGATGGGGCGAGCCAGTGACCCAAACGGTCTGCGATGTGGGTGCGTGCAGGGAGACTTTTATCATAGCATTTGGAACTGCAGTGTCATTCAGGAATACTGGGCCAAGATATTGAGCGAATTAAGTGATATTCTGGAAATGTCCCTCCCGGTGGAGCCTAAACTGGTGCTGCTAGGTATCACAACCAAGGTGGATCTGACTCGCCCCCTCTTGATCTTCCTTACACTGGCCCTGGTGGTAGCTAAGAGAGATGTGGCTAGAGTTTGGGGCGCTCCCATCCCTCCTCGACTAGATGAATGGAGAAGGGGGACGGATATCTACATGGCAGCTGAGAGGGTCACGTACAAAGCTAGAGGTTGCCCCAAGAAGTTCTATAGAGTTTGGGGGAAATGGAGACGGTACTATGGCCTGGATGGAGGACTGATGTTGGGAGGTCAGGCCACCCTGTTGTCCCGGTACATGTGGGGGAGATTATGGATGGAACTGTGGAATGCTGTGTTGGGTGGAGCACCTCCGTATCCATGTGTATGGGTTTCTGTGAGGGGAGGGGTGGGTGGTGGGTGGAGGGGGGTAGGATGTTGTGGACAGTCTTATGTGACATGCATGTTATGTTTCCATGTTTCAAAAAAGCAAATAAAAATATATTTTAAAAAAAAAGATTTTACAAAAAAAAAAAAAAAAAAAAGTAACATACCGGTTTTTTCCATTCTTCCTGCTTTCCCCGTTGGATTGTTGATCTGGAGGATTTCTGGGAGCTGGCGGGGGAGTGTGTTTATGTGCAGATGGACAGGAAATCACATTAGGGTTCTTTCAGAAAGTGGGCATATATAGTGGGAGAGGTGTGGCGCCGCGGCCAGGGCGACTGACGCTGGAATCTGGGGACCACGGTTCGATCCCCGGCTCCGGCGGCAGGTTAGCCCAGCACCATGTGACTCTGGGCAATAGCTCGCTTAATCTTCCCGACGGCCCCCAGCGCCTAGAGACCCTTACGGGTGATTGTGCGCTTTACAAATGTGGACTTTACTTTACTTTTATAATTTTTGACGTACTATTCTTCCCCTACCTTCAATTACTTTAAAACATTTTCCCTTAACCCGGTTATTCATTGTCACTGCTTGTTGTTTTGAGTTCAGACATTTTTGCTATTTCGATTACACCAATATTTGTGTATCCTAAAGTAATTAAACCAAAATGTTGTTGCTGCAAAAAAAAAATACTTTATTGAAATAAATGGCGTAGAACTGCTTGTCCTACTGCTACATCCTCATTCCATGCTGTGTATAGACAATAGTGAAGGCGTGCACATTTTTCCACGTCGCTGTCCTGCAAATGTCTGGCAGAGACACTCCTGCAAACAGAGCCATAGAAGTTGCCATCTTTATTTTTATTTATTTATAAAGTTTTATATAGCGCGAACAAGATCCCAAAGGATATCAGAGCGCTTTACAATAAACTGGGAGGGAGGACAACATGAAATAAACATAGTAATTGAGAAAAGAAGAAAAACAGGAAGAAAAAAATGCTAAACAGTAAACAATGGTACAAATATAATGTATAATATTATGCAGAGGATACATCTGTGACTGTTAGTTGTGCCATGGAGCGAGGAACAAAGAGATAGATGCCTTATAGGTGCCCCATCCCCTTATGGCAAGAATTTGCTCATTAAGAATCTTTTAGCTTCAACTTTGAAGGCTGTTGTCGAGGAGAGTATACGTACATCCGGTGGAAGAGAGTTCCATATTTGAGGGGCAGCACCAGAGAAGGCTTGGTGACACATTCTCTTTTTGCTGAGGATGATAGGTTTCAGGAGTAGACTTCTAGATGCCCTCCCCCAACATGATAATTCAAGTTTTTGCACAAGGTACGTGGGAGTATTGTAGTGGAGGGCTTTGTGCGTCAGGATTGCAATCTCTAGCTGAATTCGTGCTTCACAGGGTAGCCAGTTGAGAGATTTAAGGACTGGGGATATGTGCTCATTTCGTTTAGAACCTGTAATCAGTCTTGCTACAGAGTTCAGCGGGGCCCTAAGTGGAGCCAGGGCAAATTTAGGAAGGCCACAGAGAGTTGCACTGCCATAGACTAACCTTGGTAAGACAAGAGCTTGTACTACCTGCTTGAAATCCTTTTGTGGCAAGAAGGGTTTGATAATTCTGAGAGTCCTCATCAAGTGGTTCGCTCCCTTACAAACGTTGCTGATATGAGTCTTCAAATTCAGTTGTCTGTCCACTATGACTCCGAGCGATTTAGCTGAGTCTATGATGATTGGAGTGCAGTTGAGAGCCGTGAGGTGAGGCATCCAGAGTTCGATCTTGGGGATGTGTTTCTGCGGGGAGATTAGCAGGAATTCCATTTTGGAGGTGTTGAGCAGGAGATGGTTCTCCATTAACCAATTTTGAGTCGACATGAGGATAGATTTTAGCGAAATTATGTTATCTGGGGATGACATTTTCAAATAGAGTTGAGTGTCATCAGCTTACATGTGGAAGAGAATGTTCATTGAGTTAAGTAAATTAGTGGGAGGTTCCAAGAAAATGTTGAAGAGGATAGGTGAAAGGGCAGATCCTTGGGGGACCCCCATAAGTACTGCGGAGGGCTGAGAGAGAGAGTGGTTTGACTTGAATCTTTGAGATCTGTGTAGAAGGAAAGATGAGAACCAGAGGAGCACCTGATCAGAGAGACCCATTCTGATTTGTAAAATGGATAGGTGGATGTCATGATTGACTGTATTGAATGCAGAGGAAAGGTCAAGGAGGATCAGGAGGCAGGATTAGTTTTTATCAAGCATTTTCAGAATCTCATCAAAAATGTGTACAAGGGCTGATTCAGTGCTGTGACCCCTCCGGAAACCTGATTGATGATGGTCTAAAAGTTGGTTATTCTCAATATGAGCACAGAGCTGGGATTGGACACATTTTTTCAAGAAGTTTTGCAAGGGTGGAGATGACAGATAGGTCGGAAGTTATTGAGATCCGATTTGTCAGCGTTGGTTTTTTTTTTAGAATAGGTGAAACCTGGGCTGCTTTTAGGCAGTCGGGGATCAAGCCTTGAGATAAGGAGGTGTTTACAATCCTGGTCCAAGTGGGGATGAGAGCGCTCTTTATTTCCTTGAAGATGACCGGAGTCTGGAGAATTTTTCCAATATCTTATTCACTAAAAGGGGAAAAGGAGCCCCAAGAGGCATTATTCTTAGCATCGACGATAGTCGGGAAACGCTTTTCAAGGAAGTCGGAGGGCGAGGCAGCTAATGAAGGGCCTTCTTAGAGGTGAGGTCAATGGAGAGAAGTCGTGATTTCGCCGAGAAAAACGCATCAAATTCATTGCAAGAGGGTAAGATGCCATTCAAATCAGAGAGGCATAGAGCAGTAAAAGATTGCGGTTTGACCAGTTCGAATAGTTTCTAGGGGCTATTTGTCGCTTGGTCTAGTTGTAATCTGAAGTAGTTAACCTTAGCTTTCTTGATCGGTTTGTTGTAAAGGCCTTTTAGTTGATCAGATGAAGGATTGGAGCGCCATGATCTTTCAGCTGCTCTAAGATTGCGACGTTCAGAGTTTAAGTTTTCGTTGTACCATGGTTTGGAAATTTTTGATGAGGTATTTTTAAATTTGAGTGGGGCAATGTCATCCAAGATCTTGGCAATGCTCCAATTGTAGTGAGAGATTGAACCTGAACCAGATCAGCTTGGGAGGCAAGGACGGATTTACAATGAGTAGCTAGTTTGTCATGGTTAATTGATCTGAGATCTCGTTTCAGAATCTTTGATTTAGTAGGTTGAGCCTTCCTCAATATCACCTCCCTGTTAATATAGAAAAGGATGCTGTGATGGTCTGACCAATCACAAGGAGTTCTGGAATCTAAGGAGATGGTCTGATCCTTGGAGATGAGAAGGTCAAGGATTTCCCCTTTCGTGTGGGGGTTGGTCACAAAGCTGTGATAAATTGTTATGTAGAAATGATTTGAGGCAGGATACCGCTGGGTCATTGTGATTGGACCAGTGCAGGTTGAAATCCCCTAGGAAGATGTGATACTGCAGAGTCAACATTGCTCGAGATGATATCCATTAAGTGCTCAATGAAAGGGAGATTATTTCCCGGTGGGTGGTAAAAGGTGTGAAGTTTACAGATTGATAGGTTCTTACTTGAAATGTTGAGACAGAGATATTCGCAGGAGGAGGGGGAATGCGCGTGCACCCTGGATTGCAGAGGTATTCCGGCTTGGTCATGACATAAGGAAATAGCCGAAGTTATCCATCTCGAAATTCTAGATCTGGACAGTGCCAAACCTTTTCTGGGTCCAGAAAAATCAACTAAAAGTTGGTTTTCCTGAAAGATTTTGTTTTGTCAATATAGAATTTTAAACAACGTTTAATGTCTAAAGAGTGTAGGGCTCTTTCCGCAGTCGAAGATGGGTCTCTAAAGAATGTAGGTAACACTACAGGCTCATTGAGATGAAAAATGGACGGAACCTTAGGAATGAACTTTGGATTTGTCCTAAGTATAACTTTATCCGGTCGGAATTGGAGAAAATTTTCTGCAATTGAGAAAGCTTGAACTCCACTGACCCTCCTTGCTGACGTGAGAGATAACAGCAAGGCTGTCTTTATGCACTGGTTCAATAGGCGGATTCATGAACACGTAAGAACCGTATTAAGCTGCCAAGAGACTACCGGGTGTTGCACCGGGGTAAACACTCTGAAGAACCCTGTGAGAAATTCTTTTATCACTCTTTGTGACCAAAGAGATGGATGGTTAGGAACCCTCCTATATCTTGAGATAGATGACAGATGCACTTTTATAGACGTATGAGAAAGACCAGTTTTAGCCAAATGCAAAAGATTCGGAAGAATTTGCTCTGAAGAGGCATTAAAGGGATGCAGATCTTGAGATGCGCACCACTGACAAAATCTCTTCCATTTTGCTGTATATGTCTTATTCGTCGAGATTGCCCAAGATCGTGAGAGTATATCTCGGCATTCCTGAGAAATATTTAAGGATTGGAATTCATGTTCGTGAGGTTTCATGCTGACAAGTTCAGAAATTTCTAATTTGGATGGAGAATTTGTCCTTTGTTCATAGTGATCAGGTCCTGCAATAATGGGAACTGTATTCTGGGTACCATTGATAACTTGAAAAGCTCTGAGAAACAAGCTTGTCTCGGCCATGCCGGGGCTAGAGAATGAAGTGGCACGGTTCTGATTTCATCTTCCCTAACACCCTCGTTATCAGAGGAAACGGAGGGAATGCAAACATCCCTGTCCAGTGCATCTGTAGTGCATTGCCCCACGATCCCTTTTGAGGAAACCTGCTTGCAAAGTGTTTGCGTTTCGAGTTGAGGTGGTTCGCAAACAGATCCAACGATGGGGTGCCCCATAGACTAAATACTCTGAGAAGTTGACTTTGAGCTAATTCCCACTCATGTGAAACACTGGTGGATCTGCTCAGGATATCTGCCCCTGTGTTGTTCACACCTGGAACATGCTGGACTTGAAGTGAGATGTTGTGAAGTAGTAACCACCTCCAAATTT
Organism: Lissotriton helveticus; assembly: GCF_964261635.1. Taxonomy (NCBI): domain Eukaryota; kingdom Metazoa; phylum Chordata; class Amphibia; order Caudata; family Salamandridae; genus Lissotriton; species Lissotriton helveticus. Next base: position 1,983,224,404 of record NC_136061.1, read on the forward strand.
CTTGCGCTTGTTTTGACAGGAGTTTTGACTTTGTATGGGTAAAACATTGTTGTTGTACTGTCTGTTCTGACTAGTACTGTAGAATCGTGGATTCTGGGAAAGAAATGCCTGTAAGCCCAAGAAAACTGCTTTTAGCTCCAGCAGGTTGATGTGAAGTTGAGCTTCTTGGTCGAACCAATGATCCTGTATTTCGGGGTCTTGGAGATGTGCCCCCCAACCTTGTAGTGATGCATCTGTCATCACAACAGAACTGTGATGTTGAGGTTCAAAGAGTAGACCTTCTGTCAAATGTTTTCTGATTCTCCACCATGACAGGGCCTTTTGGATCCAAGGAGTGTTGGTGACCCGATCTTCAAAGGACCCTTGAGATTGAATCCATTGTTTGTCTAGAAGCTCTTGGAGAGGCCTCGTGCAATCTGCAACTGGGAAGTAAGGGGATACATGAAGACATCATCTCCAATTAGGACTTGAAGATTCTCACAGAAGTGCACTCTTTGTTTGCAGATGTGACGCTAGGCTTATGATTTTCTGAGAACGCTCCTCTGAAGGATAAGCTTTTGCTTCCTTTGTGCAAAGCATCGCTCCCAGAAATTGAAGGGACTGAGATGGAATGAGAGACTACTTTTCTAGGTTGATCCTTAGACCCAGACGACTGAAGAGATCCATGCAGCATTGCAGAGAGCACGGGGTTTCCTGGCACGAAGTACCTTTTATGAGCCAATCGTCCAGATATGGGAAGATTTGGTGACCTTGAAGTCTCAGGTGTGCTGCTACTGGCGCCATACACTTCGTAAAAACCCTTGGCGCCGATTTCAGACCGAATGGCAAGACTTTGAATTGGTAGTGCCGCCCCACCACCATGAAACGTAGAAACCTTCTGTGATTTATATGAATCAGAATATGGAAATACGCATGTAAGAGGTCCAGGGATGCCATGTAATCTTTGTAGAGAAGTAGGAGTATTTCTTGCAGGGATAGCATACGAAAAGATATATTTTTTATAAATTTGTTCAAACTTCTCGGGTCCATTACCTGCCTCCATTTCGATGTGTGTTTTTTCTTTATCAGAAAGAAATGCAAATAAAAGCCTTTCCCTCGTTGAAGACGCGGAACCTCCTCTATAGCCTCTTTTTGTATAAGAGATCAAATCTCCGCCTTGAGGGCTGACAGGTGTTGTTGCTTCCTGTGAACAGGAGGTTGATTCTGAGGTTTTTGTATAAATTCCAGGGTATGGCCTTGCTGTATCACGTCCAGTACCCATCTGTCTATTGTTATCGACAGCCATTCCTGATAAAAGAGAGAAAGGTAATGATCCTTGAGGTCTGAGCAAGTGGCGGGCGCTTTGACAGAGTCGCTGCCTTCTATTAGATTGCTGCGATTCACCTCTTGCAGTAGTCTTCCCTTTGGACTGCAGATAAGGGATGTTGGTGGATCGAAATTGTTGGTTGCTTGAAAACTGACAATATCCCTGCTGACTGTAAGGTTGGTATCTGCTGGACTGATACAACGACCTTTGATTGTATTGGCCTCTAGTTCCTCTCTTCCGAAAGGACTGGAATCTGCCCTGCTGCAGAGAGCCCAACGCTCGCTCTGTGTTTGTGTCAGCTTTGATACCTTGGAGAGCATCGTCAATATGTTTTCCGAAGAGATTTTCTCCGTCGAACGGCATGTCTATTATCTTCGCTTGGACTTCCGGTCTGAAAGAAGTGGCCTTAAGCCATCCTTGTCTTCGGAGTGCCACTGCACCCGCCATTCGTCTGAATGCCACAGAAGACATATCCATCGCAATATCTATGGATTCAGATGCCGCCCTAGCCTCATCTTGTAATATGGCGGCAGCTTCTTCCTTTTTATCCTCTGACAGATGGGCCAACAACGGTGCTATATCTGACCACATCTGCCTATTGTACCCATTGATGAGAGCTAAAGCATTTGCAGCTCTAATAGAAGCTGCTGCCATCAAAGCAAAGCGCTTCCCCGCACCATCCATTCGTCTTCCTTCCTTATCAGAAGGAGCTGTAGAAGTTGAAACTGGGTTTTTTGACTGTATGAGCGGCTTGCATTACCACTGACTCTGGCTGTGGGTGTCCGATTAAGCATGCCGGAGAAGATTCTGGGGCCCAATACTTTTTTCTATCCTGGGCACTGAGGCTGTGACTGAGGCCGGATTCTTCATTATTTTCAATCCCTTGTGCCAAATGTGATCGATAATAGGAATTGCCCTGATGGATTTTCTTGATTCCTCTTTAAAATCGTAGAGAAAACACTCAGTTTCCTGAAGTGGAAGTTCAAAACTCTTTGAGGCTTTTTCCATAATGTCATGGAATCCTCCAATATCCTGTGGAGGAGAGTTTTCTGGCGATGGAGACTGCGTAGTAGGTAAAATATACTGATCCCATTCTATCCCAACTGGATTCTCCTGAAGAAGTTCTCCTTCTTCTGGTTGTTCTCCATCACTCGCCATGAAATTATCCCCAATTGTAATAATTGGGGGAGATCGAACCTTTTGCACTGAAGGTGAAGGTGGAGATTGAGCTATTGGAGCTTGAGTAGGACCGGCTGAAGATTTCGAGGCTGGGGCGTTCGCTTCAGGAAAACGACGGTAATAGTTGTTGATCATGTGACGTAAGTCAGTCAGGAGGAGAATTTGGCATTGAGACAGACTTCTCTCACATCAGGCTGTGCTTCTATCTCCTCTTCATATGATTGTTGTAAAGACTCATACCTTTTTGATTCGGGCACTGGACGATGTTGGAATGAAAATACCTCTTGAACGTCCTAATATTCTTCTTCATCAGTGTCCTGACTTTTTTTTTGAAGCTGAGAAGGGCTATAAGCCACTCCAATCGACTCTTCATCCTCTGATTGCAATTCTAGCAGATTTGATGGAGGAAGCGGAGACATTTTTGTCCAGCCTGTGAAATCTGTAGATTTCTTCACAGTCGACGAGCCCGTCAACGGTGGAAGGGACTTCAAGGATATCAATGATTTTGCCTTTGGGGACTTAAAAGACGTCGTTGACGGAGCTCCTGTCATTGGTGTTCCCGTGGATGAAGAAATACGTATAATCGTCGACGCCAAAGGTGACGTCGACGAAGTCGTCATCGACGAAGTAGTCGTCGACGGAGTCGTCGGCGAGGTCGACGCGGCTCTTCCTGTCGATGGGGCCGTCGACTAACCTTTCTTCGGCGACGTTCTACTCATCGACGTTTGACGCAGCTATCATCGTCGAGATTGTAGTCGTCGGTGTCATCGACGTGGTCACAAATCAGTGCCGGGCGACGTCCCAATCTTTGTAGACGGAGCTGAAGACACCTCCCTTGACTCTGAGAGCTTCTTTAGTGGAGTGTGAGGGAGAGAAGACGAAGAAGCCTCTTTGTCTTAAGTTTTCTGCTTTTTAGATTCCACTTTTTCCTCAGGAGCAGAAGACTTCCTCTTCTTGGAAGCCTGGATATTAACTTCATCCTCAGAGTAAGAATCTGAAGTGGCCTTCTTCTTCTGAAACCACAACAGTAAACGTGCCTCCCTGTCTCTTATAGTTTTTGCTGAAAAGGTTCTGCAGTGTTTGCAGTCTTTTGGCACATGTTTAGGGTGAAGACAATACAAGCAGTCCTTGTGGGGAACTTCAGAATACAGTCTAGGTTTCCCACAGGATCTGCAGGGCCTGAAATGCCTCATTTTAGAGCTTTCAGCCATAATAGGTAAAAAATGTAAAACAGTACCTTAAATTCAGAAGAAAGAACTTGCAGTTGGAAAGGTCAAAAGTTCACTCAGGAGCAAAACTGAGCAACGCTCAGGGATACAGACTCCTCACACGAAGGCGGTTGGAAATCTGAGGTATGATGGCTCTGCTGGGGAGTGTGATGTCAGGGCTGGCAGCTGATTGGCTGAGTTTTGGACCAAATAATGATGTGGCTTTGTTACCAAATAATGCGATTCCCTAAGGGATTTTTCTATGCAGTTTTTCTAGTACTGCTATGGTCATTCTGTTACCGTGAGACTCCCACTATGACGCTGGGGAAGATACAAGCATGTGGATTTATGAAAGATGCAAAACTGGAGAATTTTTAGGACGACCTATTGGTACTTAGGCCAGTTCTTAAAAATCTTATGGGGTGGCAAAAATATTGTTTGAAATTTGCGACCAGTATTTTGCAAGCAGATATTCATACATCTGGCAAAAGTGCTTTTTATAAAAGGTCTTCACCTGCGAATGTTCTGCTTTTAAGACTATCAGCAGATGTGAAGTTAAGTCCGAGAGGAACTTGCAAATGTTGTAATTTGTTCTGGAAAATGAGTCACATTTTAAAATCTCTTAAAAAGAAAAAAGTAAATCAGAGGAGTGCACAAGTGAACTTTTCAATACTTCATTAATCAGCCATACAAAGATTAGTGTTACGTACTTTGATTCAAACAGGCTTACTGAGGGCGCTAGGTGGCGCACGAGCGGAATGGCCGCAATTTCATGAGGCTCCCGCAGTCAGGTTAATAATCCTGCATTTATCCTGTGTTCTCGTCTGTAATAAAGGATTTCTGGATGCATTACTAAGAGCGCTGACCTCTGGGGCACAAGCAGTGATAAATCTGCCGCCTGACGAGACGCGGCGACTGCATTCCGCCAGCTGCTGAGCGGTGAGACACCTGGGACGGACTGGAGCAGTGCTCGGGAGGAAGGAGCTACGTGAGAGTCGCGGCGGCCATGTGGTGAGTGAGCCGGACGACTGCGCACGAGAGAGAGCACTCTGCCGGTGAACGACACGAGCGGCGGGGAGGCATATCAAGGTATCTTTGGGGCGTAGACACTTCAGTGGTATATTGGAGCCCTTGGTCTGCCGCTGCGGTGCAGACACGATGGATCGGGTGAGTGCCAGCTGCCTCCACATACCCTAACTGACAAGATGGCGGCCGCTAATGCTGGACAGTGCAGCGCTTGCCACTAGTGGGTTGTGGCTTACTGGATGGACAGGATATATAACATAGGCGGTCAGTGCGAGACTACAACATAACGACATTAGATACTGCGACTGCACATTGTGGGTACTTGTGCTGCGAAGGCTCAAACACATGGATTACATCTAGGACGTCACGCTGTGAATAACTTGGCGGAGAGCTAGTATAGACCAGACCTGCTGCGCAGTCTTTGGGAACTGCTTGGAACTTTAGTATTGAGCGAGTCATGGCGCTGTGAGGTGGTTTGCTCGATTACCCCTGAAGGATTGGCGGGAGAGGCAGTTGGGCCTAGGAAAGCGACTGACTGCTGGCAGGGACGGTGAGCCGCCATTGGCAATCACGCTGTATACCCGAAGTGAAATAAGGACTCTGGCTTCTTGATGGTGCTATAGGGTGGGACGTTACTGTGCAGAGGGGCACCAGGATTGATCAGGTGGATTATACAGGTGATGAACTTGGTGATGGTCTGCTGTGTCAATGGCCTCTGTTGTATGACAGCTGATACCAATCTCATAATCTGAGATGGCACGATGCCAAAGCTGTGACTGCAATATAGTGCGAACACACTGACACTGTGCCCTGTATACACAACGAGACTCTGCGGCACCCTCCTTTGACTGGAATTTGCACGATGGGGAGACTGGATTCACGTCAGCTGCGTCTCACTTTTGAGCTAAAAAGAACACGCGCCAACAAGATGCGGAGGTGGGGAATGGCACGGTGGAGGCACCCACTGAGCAGGGTGCTGGGTCTAGCAAAGACATGCAAACACTCCTGTCGGAAATGCGTCAAGGATAAAGTGGATATACTTGCTACCCGCCTGGACGCCATTGCTCGAAAACTAGATGGGCATGATACACGCCTAAAGGAGGCGGAGCAAAGAATATCAGATACAGAAGATGTCACGGAGCAACTGAAAACTGCGGTGACCCAAATGGACAAACTGATGAAAATCATCAATGCAAAAAATGAGGACATTGAAGCTACAAGCCGGCGTAATAATGTACGTATTTTAGGTGTGCCCAAGAGCACAAATACGGGCAAGCTCGAGGACTATGTTGAAAAGATGCTTGTTGCGGTGACTGACGCAGGCGCGCTCGCTCTCCCCTCAGTTCATCGTGGAGAGGGCTCATAGATCCCTTAGCCCGAGACCTCCAACTGGAAGTGCGCCTAGGCCCATCATAGCGCGCCTCCTGAATTATAGGGACTGGGACACTGTATTGAGAGTTGCCCGGGAGAGGAAACAGCTCAACTTTAATGGTGTCTCATTTACTGTCTTCCCAGACTTCACGGCACATGTGCAGGAGGAGAGACGCAAGTTCAACGCCGTGAAACAGAAACTGAAACAGGAACAGGTGGATTATGCCTTCTTATATCCGGCGCGTCTCCGAGTCACATATCAGGGCACTCAAACCATTTACTTGAAGCCGCAGCACGTGGAGGAATTCCTTAAGAAAATCAAACAACGGAAGGATACGACTCTTGACCAAGATGACACAGCGGAGGCGCAGATATCTGATGTGGAATGATCCTCCTTGGGAATGGTGCTGGGACCTCACTTTGCGTTCAACTAAATACTGCTGGAAATGCAATGTTGCTTGACCTTCTCTGCGCACCACATATGCTTTTTCATGGGAGCCTGGTATTGTGGGCCTCTAAATGGGAATGGCGCAGCTGGGCGGAACAAGTCAGATGAGGAAAAACCGGACACCCTAGCCGATTCAAGGAGGACTGACCAGTTGTAGTCGGTCTCCTGGACAGGTGCAAGGTTCCCGTGAGTCCCCTGGTGGGAAGCCCCCAATGGAAGTACCCCTGTTGTATTGTTTTATTGGGTTGATGGGGGGGAGGGGGGTAGGATTGACTAATGCTGGCATAATTGGGATGCTTCAGTGGGAGGGGGGTGGCTGGCGGGGGGGGAAGTTTGCAAAGTTGATGACAGTAATATATATTATACAGTTATGACATATGGCATATTGCCGAGAGTTGTGCTATGGCATTCTATGTTACAGGATTGTCAGAATGATCACATAGGGCAGTACAGCAGGGAGGGGTGAAAACTCGGATTTGAAAGTGATGTCATGGAATATTAGAGGGCTGAACAATGAGAGGAAATGCAGGCAGGTATTGGCCTACCTGGATAGGCAGCTGATGCAAGTGGCATTGCTGCAAGAGACGCGTATACACCCACAGTCCCACAATACTTTTGCCAGCAGATGGGCGAGTGTCCGAGCTTTCTCTTCTTATGCGCGAGGCACTGCCATATTGGTTAAAAAGCATGTCCCTTTTGCACTTGCTGGTACCATCTCGGACCCACAGGGGAGATATATCATTGTATGGGGGAGGATAGCCAGGGATTCTTTAACAATTGCGAACTGCTATGCCCCCAATGTAGATACACCTACATTTTTCACACCTTTGTGGGGTAAGATAATGGATATTGGTTTTACGCACATTATGTGGCGGGGTGATTTTAATGTTGCCTTGATCCCTACTCAGGATAGAGCTGATGTTGCAGTACATTATCATAACAAATCTTGTGAGGTGATGGTGGGCATAGTGGATGAGAGGGGCCTAGTGGACAGCTGGCGTCGACTACAACCGCTGCACAAGGAGGGGACACACTTCACATCATACACTGGGACTTGGGCGCGGCTATTGCTTGATTTCCAGGGGGTTAGTAAAAGGCCTTTGTAATGTTACACATCTCGCCAGGACCTACTCTGATCATTGCTCTGTAAAAATCACGGTCAAGGTCCTTGGGTATGATAGGCCCAGGCCACAATGGCGAATGCAACCAACTGCATTGTTGGATATGGTCTTTCAGGCTGAACTTGGTGAGGAGATAACAGACTTCTTTTCATGAAATAAAGGGTCCGTAGATAGTGTGGAGGTAATATGGGAGGCCTTTAAGGTTACGATGAGGGGCTACTGCATTTCCAAAAGCTTCGGAGTACTGAGAGACATACAACGTACATTGAGGAAATTGGAGCAGGAACTGAAGCGGCTGGAGGGTCGCATGCTGAGTGGGGAAACAGGTCAAGTACAAAAAGATTTTAGGACCAAATTATCCGAGTATGAAGAAGAGGCTGCCAGGGAAGTTAAATTTAGAGGGCGGTATTGGGTGGCGTGAAGATACGGGGGAGGGGAAAGACCGGGGAAAGACCGGGGAAGGCCCTCTCTGAGATTACACGTTGCCCACGGTTTAAAAATAGTATATTGGAGATAGATCAACCAGAGGGAGGAATCTGCCGAGACACCGTAGGGATCCTGGAAACTTTTACCTCATACTACGCTAAATTATACACCACACAAAACCATGCAGAGGTGGATCTGGATGACTTTAGGGGGGAGGTAGCGTTATGTTGGCTTAGCGATGTACATAGGGACTTTCTTAGTGCTCCATTTGAGATCGACGAGATCAGGGAGGCTATCATGTCCTTGAAGAATGGAAAGGCGCCGGGCCTTGATGGCTTGCCTGCCGAGTTTTATAAATGTTATATTGACGTCATGGCACAGGTATTACGGGAAGTTTTTGAGGAGTCCCTGGAAGTGGGGATTCTTCCTTCCTCGATGAGTGAAGTAGTCATAACATCCTCGATGAGTGAAGTAGTCATAACATCCCTAATGAAACCTGGTAAACCCTCCAGGGCCTGGCAACTTTTGTTTTGCGTTCTTTGTGGGAGAGGTCGGTGCACAAGGTATATCGGAGTGTTTTGGCATCCAGTGAAGGTTGGGGATCAAAACTGTCACGGTTCGTGTCGCAGACAGGTTTGTATTGTATCCACATACTGCTCCATGTTACTAATACACGCATGGATTGTACAAGGTTTCTTCAATTGATATCATAAACAGGAGGAGATGGTATGTATGTAAATGTGTGGTATTTTAATAGCAGAAGCCTAGCCAAAAGATAGCATAGTGCTATACAGGGTGAAAGACTAGCATCAAGTCACCACCCTCATGGAACTTGAATGAGGTTTTCACTTAGTTGATGTAACCTTCTCCTGAAACTATGCATTTCCTTTCATTTTTCTTAAACTGCATGCTGCGAAGAGAATTGCATATTTTGAAGGTCACATTTTTATCCACTTAGATAAAACAAAACACAATAATTTTTTGTCAAAGGCTTAAGGGTTTCCTGGGAAGCCAGCCAGAAGAAAACCATAGCAAGGTTGATTATTAAAGTTGTTCTAAATTAGCTCTACACATTTGATTCTTGTGATCGGTTACCTTCCTTTGCCTCAAATTGTAAAGCGCTCTGATATCCTTCGGGATCAAGTTTGCGCTATATAAATCTTAATAAATAAATAAATAAATAAATAAATAGGAGCTGTAGCTCAGTTGTGGACTGTGATTATGATATAGTGCTGTTTAAAGAGGTGCATTTTCAACACTTTCCTAATTTGGAGCAGTGTTGAGGCAGTCCTGACGGATAAGGTGATGTTGGTGCATAGATGGTACAGGTGTGAAGCCTTGTTTTTTTTCTCTTTTCTTTTACGAAGTCTATCCTGCCTGTGGGTAGACCAAAAAATCATCAGAGATAATGACATTGTCTGCAAGATAAGTGGGAGGTGATGGTTGTGATGTGTTTTCAAATGATGCAGCTTATTTCAAAGATAATGCGAGCCAGCAAGGGAAGCCGATGGAGTACCATCAGAATGGGGTTGATAGGATCACTTTCTTCAAGGCCAGAACGAAACATGCTAAAACATGCAGGAAGTCCTTACGGGTGCCACTGAAGTCGGGGAGACCATCCAGATGCAAAAGTACGAGGGCTTAGACAGCACTTCGGAAGTCACTATAGAAACTATTTCACATTCTTTGCAAGAGTGGTTGTACCAGGCCCTCTTTGTATATTTTTGCAATGTGTTCCTTGAGAGAGAGGTCAAGGGTAAATGCTCATGCCTTGGCATTCAGATAACGTTTGAGTTCAATGCCGTCAAGGTTCATGTCATTGAGTCAGGTGTGTACAGTTACTTATTTTAGCAACTAACAGGAATTCAGTATTGATTGGGTTGGGCATGAGGTAGGCGATGGGCATCCAAGTTTGGATGATGTGCACCCAGTGTTGGAGGCATTGGATGTCTGAAGCAGAGATGGCTTTCAAGTAGAGTTGGTTATTTTCTACATATTGGCGAATCTTGGTGCTTTTCCATGTGAATAGTCCATGACTGGGTTTAGGCTGTGAATCCACCAGGGATGAGGTCACATTAAAGACCATGTCCTCTCACCTTTTTTACAGGGCTGAAAAAGCTAAAACTTCTTATAATGTTACATTACATTAATTCTCAACTAAGTGGTACTTATTAGACAACTGACAAAATGTGTACGGTTGACCACACCTTGAAGCGAACCAAACTTGGGACTACTTGGTTAATGTTGATCACTGTAGCACACACTCGGACAACCAAAAGATGTATCAGACTTTAGCCTTTCTTTTTACCATAGGTGAATGCATTTTACATTTGCTAAAATCCGGTGGATAGACCGGTTTCAACACATACATGCAATTAAATGATCGATTATTGCACTTAAACCTACAGTTAATGTGTTTCTAAGCACTTCACATCTTGGATGATAACCAAGTTACTTTAGTACATTTTGCTTGCACCATTAAAGGCACTTACTGCTGCAAACTTGAAAGCATTTTAGTTTGCGGAGAGCATCTTCTTGGAATTCTTGCTGTTTTATCTAACTTGAACATCATGCTTAAAAGCTCTCGGGAACACTCGGTCCCAGCACTCTTACACTGCAGGCCCACAGTGATAACGATGCTCTGTGCTCTGTTTCCAATACCCTGGCTACCCAAACTTTTTCCATTTCAGCTTAAACTGTGAAAGAATCATAGATTAAGGCCATTTGCCTTTTAGGGTAAAAGTTGAATCATTGCAAAGTTTAGCCGTTGTTCCGTCGCCCACCCTGGTGAACTATGCCAAATGCATTTGATTTACAATGAACTTCTCAACAAAGCGAGTCACACACTGACTAAATATGTTCTGAAGTCCCGCAGTTGCCAAAAGGTTCTAAAACCACGTGCTATGAGGCGTCCTATAGGATACCACTAAATCATTTCTTTGCAAGAACAACTATATAACAGTATCGGTCTCTTTAATCCATTAACTGCTAAGATTTTCCAACAACTGTTTGATGTTTGGGGCACTTTGTGCTCAAGCCTTCATAGCTTTTTTTCCACAAAAGATACACAAGACAAAAGGATATATTACCCCAACACACAGATTGAGGATTCTGAAGGTATGCAGGTTGTGAGGATTTCCCTGAAGCGAACAGAGAAAATAACCAAAATGGGGTGGGGGGAGGGTGGCTGTTTTATGAAAAATGGGAAACCAGCGCTGTGCACAATATTTTCAAAAAATTGTATCAAGAAAAGGTTTGCTGTGCTAAGATCACAATATTCCCAGCTTCCAAGAATAAGAGGAGTTGTAAAAATTACAACAGCCTTTGCTTTATTGGAAGTGGTAGTCCATTTTTCCTATTTTTGTTGTTTCTATCTACCTACAGTTTGTGCTGAAACAGGTGTGAATCCTATGGGTGAACTCAAAAAGCTACACATTTCTAAAATAAAAGTGGACAGAATGCTGAAAATGGTCATTTGTGTAGATATCACAATTTCGCAAAGAAACTAAACATATCTTAAAACAGGACACCCAGGGAAGTCCAGGGTGGTATTATCTACATGGACCCCAATATGTTTTCTTACCCACAATGCCTTGCAAACTTAAAACTGTGTCTTAAGCAACGTATTGTCCTCATATTTTTGTGAGGAAAACTTCCAGAATCTACAAGGAACCACAAAGTCAATACGACCCAAAGTTTCCACACACTTCGTAATAAAAACAGTACAACACTTTCTTATGTATGCCTATCACCGACAAGAACGGATGAACAAGCATTTTCAATGCCTATCACCGACAAGAACGGATGAACAAGCATTTTCAATGCAATAGGTCTCGCATTACTGCAAGTCTGAGGAGTTGGCGTTGCATTGAAAAGCCAATAGCTCATATTTTCAGTAATGCCAGACCTAGTGCATTGCAAATGCTTGTGTAGTGAGCCAGGAACCAGCATTGTATTTCTCTGTACAGTACCACAAGCTGCTCCTAGAGGACCCTAGTGAGCAAGGCAACAGCACTGCTTGTCTAGTTGCAGTTCCGCAAGCTGCTCCTAGAGGTCCCTAGTGAGCAAGGCAACAGCACTACATATCTGGGTGCAGTCCTGCAAGCTGCTCCTAGACTCTAGGGGTACCTAATGAGCAAAGCACAAGTACCGCAATCTGTGGCTAGAGGTCCCTAGTGAGCAGTTTTGAGAAGTTGCTGCTGCTGCTACATTAAAAAGTAGCATTAGCAGAATTATGCAATTTGTAATTTCGCTTCAAGGCTTTGATAAGTGGATCAAAAGTTTCAGGTTGTGGCTAGATCACTTTTGTTTAAATTATTTCACCACCCTCTGAGCGACGCGTGCCCATCTTCACCCAAGGAAAGACTGAAACAGATGTCGATAACACGTAGGTAAAGCCTCTAACATTTTTAACGAGACCCATTTCATTGAAAAGGAACGGCCGCGATGGTATCGGGCTGCTTTAAAAGTGAAAGCGCTCATGGCGCAAAGGAAAGCATGTTGTGCCTGCAGCAGGAGAAAGGCATTAAATAAAATAGTGCTTCCAGACTAAAGACGACGTACCATGTAGCAGAAGTAAAAGGGCCAGTCCTCATGGGAGGTTACAAATGAAGACAAGGTGGTACCAAGGAGGGACTTACAAGCTTATTTACGAATCAGAAGCCAGCATTTACGAAGGACAATGCCACAAGTCAATGACAAATATGGGCAGAGAGGGCGGGCCTTCCCCATATTTCAATACAGCATGCCTCGCAGAGCGGGCAGTGCATGAGCGCCGCTGCTAAATGTCACCATGTGACGTCAAAGTGGTCTTCGCGTGGTCCCTGGTATGATCAGTTCTCTTCCCAGGAAACTGGCAAAGCCACACAGGTAGGTACCGTTTTTATAGTGAGATGTGTGAGAACGCTAGAAGGCAGTAATATTGTGGATCGCCTTAGATCCCAGAACTTCCCAGTCACAGAAATGCGAGGACATTCATGAATTTACACACAGTTTGACGTTTGCAGGGCATTCTAGGTAAAATAAATAGCAAGATCCATGCCAGCCACACCACCCTGGATTCGCCCCAGTTTCTACTTTGCAGAAATGCTCACTGTTCATAGGGTTCCCTGATTACTGGCTGACCAGGAGCCCGAATATTGTGGTCATTCACCATGAAAACAGGAATGTAACCCTTCTCTGATAACTCATGTCAAGAATGAAGCTGAAAAGAACCCAAATGTGCACTCTCTTACCATGGGGATGAGGATGTTCAAGGGCTAGGCCATGGGGGCAAAAAGGCTGTTGGGAACTTTAGAGGTGGCAGTGTGGCTTGAAGGGACAGCCTCCCCATTTTATTTTTTGTAATATCTGAAATCAGCACACTGCGCATCACAGTGATTGGAAGAAAAAAAATCTTGGGACCTGGGAGAAGATTTACCCTTGCGACCTGACATTTCTTTAACGGAAAACCCTACTGATGTTTGAAGCAGATTTTGTTTTTTAAAGGAGCTTGATGAACCAGTCCTGCAAGCGCATTACGGAGGCAATGTACTATAGATATATCTAGCTGACCAAGAGCACTAGAAGAGTTCAAATATATGTTGAGTGAAATTTACTTATTTTTCCACAGCACAATTGTTTGGCAAGTTCTTTTTGGTTCAAAGAATGTCAACTTGTACACAAGCTTATAGTTGGTTAATGTATCCACTAACACCCACTTACCACAAGTTTGAATCTCAATGCGGCTTGTTTAGCTTTTTCATTCTCAAGTCGACAAAAGGATCACCAATAAGCAGGACAAATATTACACTCGCTATTAAGAGCACCATGAAATATTAGGACTGTGTTTGGAAGCATTACCTGAAAAATATGCGTAATAAATATATATTTTGAAATATTTTCATTCAGTGCTCCACTAACTCTAGTCGCACGGGCTCATGGAAAAATATTAAATACACAAATGGATATCTTTTAGAATCATTGCATTAGGTCTTGCTTAACTCCAACAAGGAGCCGTTATGAAAACATTCCAGATTAAAATAAAGTGATTTTATTTATTTTATATATTTCCCCCTTAAACTTCCTCCGTTTTAATGCAAGCTAGCAGGAAATGTAATTCCACCTGCCTTCTTAGGTCTGGCCTTAGATAGCGAATGCGCTGTTGCTGGGCAAAGATCTGTTGCATCTTGAAACAAAAATTGGCAAAGCCAATATGTCTCACCTATGCGAGAGCTATGGCTCTAGCAATGATTTGGCAATGTGGCAATGTGTTTAAGGCATTATGTACACCAGTGTGGCTGCTGGTCAGCATGGCTAAAAGTTAGTGGAGTGGGGCGGGGTAAATTGGAGTGGTGTCGATGGGGTAGAGTGGAATTGGAACATTGGAGTACAGTGGAGTGTGGGTACATAGTCTTAGAGTGGAGTGGGGGTTGAGTGGGGTAGAATGGAGTGGGGTGGTTCGAGGTGGAGTGGAGCAGATTAGAGTAGGGCAGATTGGAGTGGGATAGGTAGATGTAGGGTAGTTCGGGGTGGAGTGGGATATATTGGGGTAGACTGGAGTGGGGTAAATAGAAGTCGAGAGGAGTAGGTTGGATTTGAGTGGGGGAGATTAAGGTGGAGTAGGGTAGAGTGTAGTGAGGCAGATTGGAGTGGGATAGATTGGGTGGCTTTTGGTAGGGTAGGTTGGAGTGAAGTGGGTTGAGTGAAGTGGGTTGGAGTGGAGTGGAGGAGATTAGAGAGAGATAGTATTGGGGTAGATAGTATTGGGGTAGATAGGAGTGGGGTAGTTTTGAATGGGGTAGATTTGAGTGGAGTTGGATAGAGTGATGTGGGGTAGATTGGGATGAAGTAGAGTGGAGTGGAATGGGGTAGAGTTCAGTGGAGTAGACTGGAGTGGATTAAGTGGTGTGGAGGGAGGGGCATAGAGTGGAGTGGTGTGTTGTGTCATGGAGTGAGTGGCGTAGATTGGAGTGGCGTGTCATATAGTGTCTAAGAGTGGAGTAGACTGGAATGGCATGTAGAGTAGAGTTTCGTAGAATGGAGTGGCATGGAATTGAGTGGAAAGGCATACAGGAGACTGCCATAGTGTGGAGTATGCATGGTGTGGTAGCACACTGCCCTTACAGACAACACATTTTAACTGAAATGACCATTACATTTGCACCACAATATTTACCTGCACACAAACGAGAATGTGTGCAAATGTTATCACCTAGTGTATTTAGGTGTTCTAATCGGATTGAAACATTTGTTTCCACACTCTTCAGAATTATAAAAATATGTGCTTCATTTGTGCTAATTCTGATAGATTCTGAAACATCAGCACAGTTCATTTTTTTTTGTTTTTGTTCAACACCTTTATTTATTTATAAAGTGCTCAAATCGACCCCTGAAGGGGTATCTCTGCGCTCGAGACGGGCCGTGTAAGGGAAGACTATCTGCTAGAGATCAGAGGTGAAAAGGAAGGTCTTAAACGGTTTCCTAAAGTGGAGACGTTCCGTGCAATGTCTTAGCTGCACAGGGAGTTTGTTCCAGTGACAGGGACAGGGACCCAGATAGGATAGGGCCTTCCCACCTTGTCTGGCTCGTTTAATTCTAAGCACTGTTAATTTATTTATTCTCTACTTACATGGATATTCAGCAAGATTGTCACATAAATTCTCTCACTTTGAAGTCAGAGAATTAAAAGTAAACACCAAGCTCCCTTGGAAGAGAACCTGACCTCTGCCTTTGATTGCACAGCAAGTGAGACAAGATAAGAACAAGATTTAAAGGCCCATTTACTGGTAGTGAGGTAGTGCATGAATATAGCAAATAAGGTTTAGGCAACTGCAAGGACAAACTCAAGCTGGAAAGTCTAAAGCAAATAAAGCTAGCAAATAGAAAGCCAGAAAATGAGAGTTTCAAACCATAAAACCAATGGTAAGCAACAGGTGAAGCGTATTCCCAAGTCAGCTTCCTGAATGTCCCCAAGATGTCTTTAGCAAACAAGACATCTGAGCTGCCTGGTAGGCTTTCACCTAAAGAAAAAATGAGTGCTGAAAAATAAGCAGTGGAAGGACACAAGAAATGTATCCATGCTAACAAGAAGCAAACAAATGATAGCTACAAGCCTACATTTTAAAAGTAGGATATATATAGATATATATAGATATATATATATATATATATATATATATATATATATATTACCTACTGGCGGTCGCTAGTAGGTATATATAGTTAGGATTTTTTCTCTATGGTGTTTTTGAAAATTCTATGTCGAATAACTTTGGCGTTTGTGGACGGAATTGGCTGAAATTTTCAGGAAAATGGCACATTTTGTTTCTGAGCAGCCCCTGAAAATTGGGGGGGGGGTTCATCCAGGGGGGGGTCGAGAAAAAAGGGGGGTCCCAAAACGTGTTTTTAACATTGAGTTTTCCATAGGGCGGTTGGCCTCACTTTTAGCCCGAACGGCTGAATGGATTTGCACGAAACTTGGCAAAATTGTAGGGACTGGTAGCCCGATGTGCCTTTTGTAGGTCTCAATATATGTGCTCCAGTGGATTTTGAGAAATTAACGTTTAAAAAAAGATATATATCTGTAACAGCGGACCGGGCAGCGCTCCGGTTCGCGGACTTTTCGCGCAACGGAGCTTTGTGAAGCGAAGCTGATTGGTTCTCCGGCGTCTGTCAACATTCCAAACAGTCCGTAGCGGCCGCCATCTTGTCTCTCGGTAGGATCGAGAGACAAGAGGAGGCGAAAGCGAAGGGGCAAATGACCATAAGGGGGCATAGTAGATCCTCCCTGACCTCTTAGGTTTGATGTACCATTTTGCCAAGTTTGGTGTAATTCCGTTCAGCCATTCAGGCTGTAGACGTATCTAAATGTCAATAATCGAACGGCTGAATGGATTTGCACGAAACTTGGCAAAATATTAGGGACTGGTAGCCCGATGTGCCTTTGCTAGGTCTCAATATATGTGCTCCAGTGGATTTTGAGAAATTAACGTTCAAAAAAAGATATATATCTGTAACAGCGCTCCGCTTCGCGTACTTTTCGCGTTACGGAGCTTTGCGAAGCTGATTGGTTCTCCGGCGTCTGTCAACATTCCAAACAGTCCGTAGCGGCCGCCATCTTGTCTCTCGGTAGGATCGATAGACAAGAGGAGGCCAAAGCGAAGGGGCAAATGACCATAAGGGGGCATAGTAGATCCTTCCTGACCTCTTAGGTTTGATGTACCATTTTGCCAAGTTTGGTGTAATTCCGTTCAGCCATTCAGGCTGTAGACGTATGTAAATGTCCTATGGAAAATTGCATGGGGAAAACACATTTGAAAGTGTTGAAATTTAGAACCAATTAAAATGTTTGGTTTTGTATTTGTGTGTGATGAAAGTTAATTGGTTATGTATATATGTCAAATGAGAGGAAACCACAGCCATTTTGTGATACTACTGTCTGAGGTACATTTGTGAGGAATTTTTGGTGGTGAATTTCTGGTGTTTGATTTACACAGTACTAACACTTCTCCTACTTTTAAAAAGGTGAGTTGTTAATTTGTAAGGGGAACTATGTTGTACACTTGAAGATAATTTGAAAAATGTTTTCTGTTATTTATTTGCAGTCCTTCTGTTATACTAAATACTTGATAAAGTTAGTTTTATATTATGTATTACTAAAAACGATAAATGAAAGTGATTATTTTTTTCTGCAATTTACAGCAAGCAATTTCAAAATAAAATGGCTCACAATGAAGAGACCGTGGCAATTTCTTTTGAATTGTCCACTACATTGATTGAAATTGAGAGCACCAATAATGAAATATTGTCACAAGGAGGAGATGACGTGTATGATTTCATTAGATTGATTGAAATTGACAGCACCAATAATGAAATATTGTCACAAGGAGGAGATGACTTGAATGATTCCACTACATTGATTGAAATTGAGAGCACCAATAATGAAATATTGTCACGAGGAGATGACTTGAATGATTCCACTACATTGATTGAAATTGAGAGCACCAATAATGAAATATTGTCACAAGGAGATGACTTGAATGATTCCACTACATTGATTGAAATTGACAGCACCAATAATGAAATATTGTCACAAGGAGGAGATGACTTGAATGATTCCACTACATTGATTGAAATTGACAGCACCAATAATGAAATATTGTCACAAGGAGGAGATGACTTGAATGATTTTTTTGATCAATCTGTTGATGGCGAATTTATCGAATGTTTGGAGACCATAGAGTTACAAGAATCATCATTGCAGACTTTTCATGAGGAAATTGCTGATGAGGACATGTTACTAGTTCTTTCAAATTTAGAAAATTCTGAAGAATAAATTTATATTTAGAAATCAAAAATTGTTTGAGACATTATTCATTTTTATTTTTAATTTATGAGGTTGTAGCGAAGTGATTGTAGTATAAAATGAGACTTATAGTATAGAGTGCAACATTTTTATGTTACATGGTAAGTTTACTCATATTTACTTCCCTTCTGCCACTATATTATCTCCAATGTGTATTTGACATCTCTTCTTCATCTCCGGCCTCCTTTCTCTCACTGTGTGTCTCCGATGCATCTTATCGCTGCTATTTTGTGTAATTACAGAAGAGAGTAAAATAAAATAGTTCGGAACGTGAAAAGGGGGCAAAGTAGAGTACCCCTCACCCCCTAGGCCTTTTCAGGCGGTCCCAAAAGGATCAGTTTCTGCTTTCCTGAGAGATTATGGTATGAGTTCCATATACCACAATAATTTGCATTACAACATGCAAGATATCTATCTCCTATTACCAACTTTTGGAGATATTCGCGCTAAGCGCGAATATCTCCAAAAAGTAACACCTGCCCTGAGCAGTTCTTAGCCATGTTATCCAATGGGAGGTGGATAAAATGGCTAAGAGCATTAGCTCGGTAATGCATGAATATCGCTGACTTTTTAGCGATATTCATGCATTGCGACCGTTTATTATCGCATTTGCGATAAACCTTGATAATAGCAAGGTTTATCTTCGATAATTTCTGACGATGCTTAGCGGTAAAAAATTCGTTGGTAAGCATCGTTAGCGATAAATATCGCTTAACTTTGGTAATATGCACCAACGTCTGCTAACGTTCGATTCGAAGGAAATGAGGAAGTGTTGAAAAACATTGTTTGCGCCATCTTGCCTTTTTTGAAATGCCACACTTTTGTTGTGCCGGCAGCCATTTTAGATGCCTTGACCAGACCCACTCTCTGCACGCTGTCGATTCGTAGCATGGCTCCCCACCCTCGCAAGCATCTTTCCCAGGCACTGGTCACCCCCGCTCTCTGTCTTATGCATGGGCAATAAACCTCCCCCCATCTGCGCTGCTCTTCCCTGAGAATCACACTCTGTGCCCGCCCGACACCTCCCTTTCGCCCTATTCACTACCGCACCCTCTGACACTCCTCTTCCTCTGTGTCCGATTGTCCAGGCTATCAGCTAGCCCTGCA
Source organism: Lissotriton helveticus (assembly GCF_964261635.1). NCBI lineage: Eukaryota > Metazoa > Chordata > Amphibia > Caudata > Salamandridae > Lissotriton > Lissotriton helveticus. The sequence goes on from NC_136061.1 coordinate 1,983,243,941, forward strand.
GATGTAGTTTATGGCTCCAGCTGTAAAGAATCACCCCTCTTCAAAGGAGTTATAGTAGATCAAGGCCCACACCCGATGAGATCCGTCACACCACACGTGTTCCTACTATCTGAAAACCATCCTGTATTGTGATTGGGGAGGGGACCGAGCCTGAAGCGGAAGATTCCAGGAATGACTCTTTGTACATCAAAGTTTTTACAATTATGTGTCACATTAAAAATATATAGCACTCCAACAAAGTAGTAGGAATATAAAACTTTAATAACATATAAATATATACAACAAAACAAAAACAGTAAAAACATTTAAACAACGAAGAGACCGTGGCAATTTCTTTTGAATTCCTGATGAGGACATGTTACTAGTTCTTTCAAATTATGAAAATTCAGAAGATGTTGCCTGGGGGTGGGTCGTCAGTAGCAGTCTGTTGTGCGAATAGTTCCAAGGCAGCAGAACGCGCTGAAATCTAGATGGCACGAAAGTGATTTCTAGTAAGTTGCCGCCCAGCAAATAACGGCGTGGGGCGCCGCGGGGGTGAGTGAGTCCAGTAGGCACCACAGCTATTCTTACCGGCATTGCAGAATTACTGCTGGGGACAATGCCTGTGCTGTAGCAGGGTCACAGCAGAAACAAAAAGGATTCTGTTGAAGATGTTGTTGGTTTTCAATTTGAAAACAGTTCTGGTGTCAACTGCTATGCTAATGTAGTGGTTAATGTTTTGTTTTCTCTAGAAAATGTAAAAGAGGGGGAGGCAGTCCAAAGTTCCGTTAAAAGGGCAAAGGAAAGGATCGGTGGTTTGAACTATCAGTCAAAAAGGGGAGGGGGTGCAACAATTTTTCCTACCGGGTCACACTGTGCTTTCACCGGAACTGAGGTCTGCAGGATTCTAGTAATTCAAAGTGAGGCTGGCGCCAGCATGGGAGCGCCGACGTCCCGCGGATACAGTTTCGTCACTCCACGGGCGATCATGGCAGTCATTCCCCATCGGGGGTCGGAGACTCCCGCGGCTCCTCTAGAATCTTCAAGGTCGTGGAGGACTACGGTGGTGGAGTCAACCAGTGACCGGGCCATTTCTTTATGCTGGGCCTGCTCTTGCCAGGTCGACCGCCATTTTGAGAGTTCGGTAGCTACTGGCGATCGCGGGGTCAAATGAGCGGACGGGCTCCACCCTGCCGGGCGAGACGTTGCAGCATGGCCACAGTGGAAGAACCCTTTTCCGGGCGCCTGGAGCGCTGAGGATGCAGCTGGGAAGCCTCCACCTGGGGAGGCGGGAGAGGCCTGTTCGCACCGTCTCTCCCTCCCAGTGCACCCCACGGCGTCTCGCTTGAGATTTGTTATGGCCGGACCAGGCGATGAGGACGAGGGGGGGGGTCGGAGGCATGTGCAAGACATCCCCCCCCAGTGTTGTCGCAGCCATTATTCAAGAAAGAAGAAGTGTCCCGTCCGTCTTCGGGCCGGGCTTCCGGTGGATGTCGGCCGGACGCCCCTGGCTCTGGCCCCATGAACGGGTTCCTTGGTTTATCGGCTGCAGCCGGATCCTGTCGGCCTCGGCCCCCCGACCGTTGGTGGCCGGACCGGAAGAGCATGTGGCGGGACTACCTGAAACTGTCAAGGGCCACCGCGGCCGGACTGGGAGAGAGAGGGGAGGGTCGAGGAGACATTCCCCCCCCTGCAACTCTTCAGCGTTGTAAAGGCAATCCCCTGGCCGGGTCCCGCTGGCCTCGGCCTCTCCTCCGGCTACACCCTACGTTAGGATCTCCTGGCCGAGGCGCGATATATAGTTAGTGCAACTAACTATATATGGAATTTCAATGGTTTTGTGCGAGTAAAATAAGGTTTTTATAATGCTAATTCCTAACTATATATGGTCTATAACCTATGGTTTTTTCAGTGAATATATATATATATATAGATATATGTATATCTATATATATATATATATATATTATTATTATTTTTTTTTAAATAATCGGGAGAATGTATTTTCCCATCAATGACAGGTGTTTCCTTCAAGTGGATTACCTAATTTAGCTCAATTCATTTCTTCTGAGTATGCTTTTACACTGTTCTGGTCCCTTTTGCGACATAATATATGTTTAATATGTTATATGATCACGTAGTACAAGGCATATTTTCCAAAACTCCAGCCTCCCCCGCACACCTGACCAATAAAGTACTGAAGTATTTCATGAGTGCCCTTTCAGATTTTCAAGATTGTAGCGAATTCAAATGAGAATTGGGCTTTAAAATGTACTATTCTACTGTATTTCTAGCCCCATGTTAAGCAAACTGAGGGTATCCAGATAGGTAGTGGTGGTCACCACTGGTGACATGGGCGGCAGCCTCTCAAGAACATATTGGGCACCTGTTTGTTTTATTATTAAACAATAAAAGACCCGTGGAAGGGTCACACATAAGCAAACCGAAAGGTTAGCGTCTGTGTGACAGACATGGACATACTTTACTCACATTGACCCCATCCCTTTAATGCACGATTATTTTTAATATGCAATGTGGATAAACGCACCCTTCTCCCTTTTGTGGGTACATTTCTAGCATAGAAGATTAGATAAATTATCACATTGTTAACTCTGACCACCATACACAGGTACAGAAGAAGAGGTCGTCACAGGAAAAAGACAGCCCACTTTGCATGTCTCACATCACGCTGTGACTCTGGGGATGAAGCTGTGGCGATAGAAACCCCGCCTCTCGGAGCCATTGGACAGGCTCGGGCGAGTACTGCGTAACGGCTAAAGGGGCAGGATCCGCGAGACAGAGCTGGAAGCCTCAAGCTTTTAGAGCCTTCCAGACTGCTCACGCAGGAGGGTGGCGGTTGCAGCTATCCAGCAGGCGGTGTCATTTATATACAAACATTTGCAATAATAGGTCCGCATTCACGAGAGTTTGAGCTATTGGCATTGTAAATGACAATGCTTTTTATCTATGTGGTTTTAAATCAGAAAAATTAAAAAGGCATTGTAATTTACAATGCCAACAGCTTAAACTCTCGCAAATGCGAGACCTCAGCGCCCGTGCTATACATTTTTTAAAAAGCGTTAAGAGTGCATGTCCTTCCTGCAACAGCAGGCAGGACTCAGCTATGTGAGAAAATAGTGCTCGGAGGCTGTAATTAAAGCCTACCGAGTAACACACGTAACAGGAGGTGTTGTCATGGGAGGATACAAAATGAGACAAGATGGTACTAAGGAGGGACTACTAAGCTTATTGACCAATGAACAGCCACAGTTTATATTGGACAATGGCACAAGATAATGAAAAATGTGGGCAGAGAGTGGGCGGAGCTTCAAGTCCCTACCTGAATACAGCATGCCTCGCAGAGCAACGCATACGCTGCCCAGGCTCGACCTAAAAAACTCCAAAGACGGATTTGGAGCCTGCCTCTTGCTTAGTATTGGTAAACTTCATACTCACTCATTTGATTGATCCAGATTGGCCATTTCATCCAGTTTTACTTTCTTCTTTGTTTTGTCACTTTGATAGGAGCATGAACCAAGTGCTAACTGATGCATTTATATGCGTCCTTCCGCGGGTCCCAGTGGGCTTGTGGTACTTTTTTCTCTCCATCTCCGTTGCTTTTTTTATTAGTGTCCTCCCACTGTTCGTGTCGATTGAGGTTCTATTTTTCGTTTTCTTTCGCATTCTTTCGAGTCGCGCACTAATTGTTTCATTGGATACCGAAGCTATCCTGTCTTGGACTGCAGATCAGAAAGGCAAACGATCAAGTCTCTTAAATCCACTTTTAACTTCAGTGCTGTGTGGAAGAGGTTTCGGTACATTCAAGCAGTCTGATTTCTGACAATGGCGGCCTAACAGACGAGTATCCAGTGGTACATCAATCCAGTCTCCTCATTTTCACTCGCTCTCCTCCATTCCTTGTCGTACTAACGAATAGCTTCATAAGCACAATACTTTTTTTTTTTAACTCATTGTGCACTTAGTGGTCTAACTTTTTTCTTTTCTTTCTTAGATCTCGTCTAAGACTGAGACCTAAAAAAGAACCAATTCTGACAGTGTCAGAAGTAGCATGGAGTCAAAGGTCAATTTATGGCATTCATGTGTATTTTTTTAGAGTCAAGCACTAAGCAAAAGCACATATGTTTTTGTTGGACAGCTGCCTTTCACGCCTTTGACTGCAGCTCAGAAAGGCAAACCCAATTGTCTTTTACAATCACGTTTAAATTCAGTTCCCCAAAGTGAGTGGAAAGAGGTTTCCGTACTTTCAATCAATGAGACTAGTGCCAATACCGGGTTAATGAACGTATATTCTGCGGCCATTCAATCCAATCGCCTCATTTTTATTACTCTATATGCTCCATTCATTGTCCTACTGATGGACAGTTTCTGTGATTTTCTCAGCAAATGCAGCTCACCTCAAATGCCTCCATTTCAAATCCGCTTCGGGGATAATAGGAATTTTTTTATTTTATTTTTAATTACTGTCATCCTGTTCATTCTCCTAATTCAGTAATTACTTAGGTGAAACAATATCTCCAAACTGGGTGCACAGACACTGTGGGATACACAACTAACGTATTTAAGGTGGCATACTTATTCCTGACCACCCACGTAAATGGGAGTAATTTGTTTGCAATGTCATAGGTCTTTGCTCAATTTATTCCTTAGGGTGTCACAAAACTTCATTAAGATACCTTTCGAGCTGAGGCGCTAGGGGGCGCACAGCGGAATGGCTGCCTGACATGCAGCTCCGCCGGGCGATCACACACAATGTGATCCATTGCCGCTGAAAACCCACCATCCCTCGCAACGCGACTACCAAAATAAATGGGAAGATAGGGAGCAAAAACTGACCCGGACCGCTGCGGTGTCCGCTCCCGCCGTGAAGGAATATTCCGTTTACATCGCGGAGGAACGGGACTGCCTGACAAAATGGCCGCCGGCAACCGACATCACCTAGGATTGCAGCGCGGAGCTCGCAGCTGAATGCCAGAATAGCCCGAAATTCACAGCCGGAGGTGAGCGAATACTGCCCAGTTCAGCGTTGTTGCTCTGAGTTGCCGCTGTCATTGAAAACGCCGGCAGAGCAGAGCTTATCTCCGGCCGGGTGCCTGACAAGATGGCGGCGCCTCTTGAAGAAATGGCGGGCTCTTTGTAATGAAGCTGGCGGGCTACTGTTGTGCTTTCCGCGCTACCGGACCAGCGATGCTCGGTGGAGGACTGAAGGGCGCCCTAGCATGTGGCTTTTGAGTCTGGGGATGACATCACACTAACGTCCTGTTCCCACCCGCACTCACATCTTGAGAAGTGGATTCCCACTGCACTGGGCGCTGGCGGGAGATTTGTGGGACTGGGGGCGAGGCAGAGCACCCCACTAATGCGACCAAAGCTATCCGGACAACGTTGGGCTGCTCCTGGGCTGCCACTGACCGCATGATATACACAATCGTCACGTTCTGGCGCAAAATCAACTGGTGGTGACCTGAACGGACGCGCACCTGTCCCCATTTGCTGCTGCGGGCTCTCACTGTAAGGGAACCACGGCGACGACGGTCAGAATCACGAGGGCGTCTGGACCCGCGCGGAAGAAAGTACAGTCACCGGCCACTATCATGGGGAAGCCGGACAAGCAGCAGCAGAAACTTACCTTCGACAACAGGAGAGCGTCGAAACCTGCAGACGATTTGGCAGAACCCGGAGGGTCTTCAGAATCGCCGCAAACCACTAACATGGAGAAGATACTTTTGGCCATTCAATCAAATCTTCAGGATATTAATGGCAAATTGGACAATTTGACGTGCAGGATGGATGGCATGGCGGCTCGACAAGAAAAACATGGTGAACGACTAGATGAGGCCGAAACAAGGATATCAGCTGTAGAGGATGAGGCACGAACGTCCACCACGAAATGCACCGGAATGGAACGGATTCTACAGGTGATAAGAGCGAAGGAGGAAGATTTGGAAGCGCGCTCCAGGCGTAACAACGTGCGAATCGCGGGCCTGCCGGAATCGACCAACACAGGCCGTATGGAACACTACGTAGAGGGGTTGTGCAAGGATATCTTTGGGACGGAAGCCCTGTCGCAGATCTTCATTGTGGAAAGAGCCCACAGGTCGCTAGGCCCCAAACCACCGCCCGGTGCTACACCCAGGCCAATTGTGGCGCGCATCCTCAATTATCGAGACAGGGACACGATCCTCCGGCTTGCAAGGGAGAAGGGCAGAATCACCCACCAAGGCAACACTCTGGAGTTCTACCCCGACCACACAGTTGCTGTTCAACAAGCACGTAAAGAATACGCGACAGTAAAGGCTAAGCTGAGAGAGTTGAATATTGTATACTCTATGTTATACCCTGCCCGCCTACGAGTAGTATGGAAGGAACAGGCGGTTATACTGGCGACACCCAAAGCGGCCCTTGACTTTGTTAAGACAGCACAGCGTGAGGCGAGGTCGGCATCCCAAAACGATCAGAATAGAGACTCGGATTGATACGGCGTGAGGAAGGCATCAAACTACGGCGACGAGTGCATCTAATCGGATGGCCGCTGAGTACTACTACTGAACTGCGAGAAGCGGCCGGCTACGAATCCACCAGAGGTGAGGTGTATGCGTTGCCATTTGCCACTGGAAATCGGTCAGGCGGGGGGGGGGCGGGGTTGTCGAGGACTGGACTACACCCCTGCACTGAACAATAACTGCTACCCGTGGCTGGGCCTTGTTGCCGCGCTTTCACCTCTGGATAGTTGGAACATCGTAGGTGGTGATAAACCTTAGAACGTTGAGAAACATTTCACATTGCAGGGCATGGACAAATGAAAATGCATAGCGTCTGTAAGTTGCTGATTAGCGTACTCTATATAGCCAGACGGTGGAGATGTGGGGGGGGTGTATTACTGTAGCATTCCTAGGTCACATCCCATCCATGGGTGCCTGCTCATCGCTACGTACGGCTATATCTCCTGTATGACTGCTTCACTGCCTGCATCTGAATGGGGGATGCGGGAGGGTCGGAGGGCCAATGGTTTAATGGACACACACATTGCGACTATCCCGATTCTTACTAGTATCGCCCGCACCTGTACACCGGGTGTAAGTTGTGCCTCTAGCGGTCCTCCATGAGGGTAATACCCGACATGAGTTTTGCTATGAGCACCAAGTTGTTGTTTAAATGGTTGAAGGGAATGTGCTCTGAAGGGATATGGCTTCGGCAGGTTGGGGATGCTGGAGTGGGCGGGATGAGGGATGGGGGGGTATTTGACTGTTTGGAAAGACCGATAGTATCACAAATGTACACGTTATTTGGATATACACTGAGAGATGTGGTGAATGTAACTTACGATGACTTTGATGAATGGGGTCGGACTCCGGGTGTGTTCTTGGAGAGTACAGGTATGAGTGGTATTATATCATTTGAGGAACACAGGTTCTAGTAACACAGGCAGAAACGGTTTAAACGTTCTTACTTGGAATGTGCGGGGTCTCTCGCGCCCTCAGAAAATCAGACAGGTATTTGCCAGCCTCACTAGATGGAATATAGATATAGCTTTCCTGCAAGAGTCACATCTAGCGCCGAACACTCACGCTACATTGGGGTCGAGATGGGCGGGTTCATCCTACAGAGCCTCATACTCATCTTATTCAAGGGGGGTGATAATACTGCTCAAGAAAGGGATCGCCTTTGAGGAGAAGCACGTACTACAGGACCCCACTGGCAGGTATGTGCTGGTGACGGGCACACTGAGGGGCCAACACATAACACTCCTTAATGTATACGGACCAAATATTGATGCACCGGAGTTCTACCGTGAAGTTTGGGGCCACTTACAGACACATGCGAGCACGCACATACTATGCGGGGGAGACTGGAATGTGACACTACAGGACGGTCTAGACCGCTCTTTACAATCTGTAGAACAGCACAAACAGTCGAGACAGATGGTGGGTCACATGTTAGAGGACTTGGCGCTAGCGGATATCTGGAGACTGCACCACACGAACGACCCAGGCGCTACGCACATCACAGCATCACACAATAGTTGGTCCAGACTAGACTATTGGTTGGGGTCTAAGGACGTTGCTCTGTGGGCGAGAAAGGTGCAGGTACTACCGCGCACAATATCAGACCACAACCCGGTACTATTGCAGCTGGATATCCCTCATTACGCACCCCCCCCCTTTCAATGGCGTTTCAACTCCCAGGCCCTCACAGACCCTATTTATGCTACCGCAGTGACTACGGCAATCAAAGACTATTTTGCTGATAATGCACAAACTACTGATGACCCATGTCTCCTATGGGAGGCCTTTAAGGCCACTTTGAGGGGCGTCTGCATCAGCACTACCATAGGTATACTTAAAGACATCAGGGGCCAAATTCGCCGCTGCGAAAGCCAAATGAGGGATTTAGAACTGCGGTACGAAAAAACACAGGACGTATTAATATTACCCAAATTGCGCGAACTAAACTCCGAACATGCTGACTTCCTGACGTCGGAACTCAATTACCTAGATCGCAAACACACGGCCAGGGCTTTTGGCGAAGGGGGTAGACCGGGTAGGGTGCTCGCGCGTAAAATTTGTGAGGGGCGGGGACAATCGGCTATACTCCGTATCAAATCCGAGGATGGCATGCTCCGTACACAACCCACGGATATAGTGCAATGTTTTGTGGACTCCTACAGTGCACTGTACCAATCTCAACCCACAGCTACGACAGATGAAACATACGCCTATTTACATGATGTGGCAATTGGCTGGCTGTCGGATGCCCACAGGGAATATCTAGCTCGGCCAATCACAGTAGAGGAAGTCACTGAGGTAATCGCCTCACTCCCCAACGGTAAGGCGCCGGGTCCCGACGGGTACACATCCGAATTCTATAAAAAATTTGTTGATATCCTTGCCCCACACTTAGTGGCTATGTATGGTACTTCCTTTGATAATGGATTGCTCCCTCCCACACTGCGAGAGGCGATGATAATAGCACTCCTCAAACCTTCCAAGGATCCTGAGAACTGCGACTCCTACAGACCCCTATCCCTCATAAACGTGGACTCGAAAGTTCTCGCGAAATTACTAGCCGTTAGGTTAACCCCTCTGATGACTCGACTGGTGCTGCCGGACCAAGCGGGATTTGTTCCCACCAGATCCACCTCACACAATACCAGATCCCGGTTTGCACTAGCACACTACCTGAAGCCCTCGGTTAGGGCGGTGGCTGTACTACTCGACGCTGCAAAAGCGTTCGATTCCATTGAATGGCGTTATATGTTGCTTGTCCTCAACAGGATGGGTTTCCCTAAAAGATTTGTCCAGTGGATCACCTTATTGTATACTGCACCGAGTGCGAGGGTCCGCATCAATGGCTATGTTTCTGCCCCTTTCGATATTGGGCGAGGTACGAGGCAGGGCTGCCCCCTGTCACCTCTACTCTTCGCTTTGGCGTTAGAACCACTAGCGTGCATAGTGCGTCAAAATTACAAGGAATCGGCATTGCAATTTGTGTCCAGGCCGCTACATATATCGCTCTACGCAGACGATATGCTGCTGTACGTACGGGATCCGGGGGTACATCTGAACCCGCTGCTTCGGGAGTATATCCGATTTGGGGGACACTCGGGATTAGCTATTAATTGGTCCAAGTCCTCACTCATCCCTCTCACTGACGCCACCGTTCCTTTTGAAGTGGACTATCCACTAGAATGGCAACAAGACCCGATCCGCTACCTGGGGGTCATGTTCCACAGGGATCCTGACGAAGTAATGCGCGCGAATTATGGTGTGGCCCTCTCCAAACTTGAAGACAAGGTCCATCGATGGATCCACTTACCATTATCTATAGCTGATCGCATAGCGATCGTAAAAATGAACATACTGCCTAAGTTATTGTACCTTTTTAACAACATACCTATTACACCTCCACAAGAGATCTTCCGTCGCATAAAGTCCCTGGTTCTAACACTGATATGGGCAGGTAAACAAGCTCGTATTGATCTACAGACACTAACACTCCCGATTGCGCAGGGCGGATTCGGGGTGCCTGATTTTCTACTATATTACCTCTGTGCTCAGGCACAGTACGCAGCTTATTGGTTCCATGAGGTCCCCTATATCACTCACGTGGCCATTGAGGAGGGAGATGCTCATCCTGTCCCCCTATCTGAGATATTGTCGCACAAACGACCGCCGCTTCACATGAAAGATATCAACACTGTAGACACAACAATCAAAGCTTGGCACAAACTGGGGCAATTGGCTCACAAAACCCCATTATATGCTCCGGACATGCCACTACGGAACCATCAGGCTTTGTCGGTCACTAACGAAAAAGTGGGGATATCTCTACTGCACAAAGTCGGGATCAACAAAATGTCTGATGTGTTTCAAGAAGGCAAATTTTTGGACATTACCGACTTGGCTTATATCCAAAATCAGACTCCCATGTTTAGATTCACATACTACAGACTGACGAGGGCATTACGTGAACACTACCCTTCATTTCCAGCAGAACCTGACACCCTAACACCTTTGCAAATGCTGATCACTACGACAGACCTCTCTCACCTGGTGTCCCGACTGTACACTGCTGCACAAACCGAAATAGCAGGACACACACACAAGGCTAAGGCAAGATGGGATGTGCTTTTGGATAATTCATTGTCAGACACAGAATGGTGCAGCGCATGCGCACTAACGCAGATACTGACACCAAATGGGAATCTGCGGATTATTCATTTCAAGTTCTTGCACCAAGCTTACTACACTCCTGTGAAAATGCGTAAATTTGGGCTGCAAGAGGAAGACAGATGTAAGCGCTGTAATGGGGAAGGTGCGGATTTTGTACACCTGGCATGGCAGTGTGCGAAAGTGGCTGATTACTGGACGGAGGTTACTGCCGCACTCACGTTCATGTTAGAGGATGAGGTGAAGTGCACTCCGCAGATCTGTCTACTAGGTATTATACCGCAATTCAGGGCGCTGAAAAAGAAATTTTGTGCCGTCGCCTTGTTGTTAGCCAAAAGACAGGTGGCGCAATGTTGGCACAGTCGCAGGGTACCAACCACGAAAGTATGGCTGCATGATATGTCCATATGTCGAGATAAACTCCAAACATATGAGGAGGACTTACCAGCCAACTCGAAACCCAAGGACATGTGGGGATTCTTAACAGACTATCTGAACTCCTTGCAGGACACCGAGGAAGACTAGCGGATACACTGAGGGTGCTGGAATGAGTGCTGTCTGGAATGAGAGTTGGAGACGACTGTGGGCTACACTAGGGATACCGAGACACGATCTCACTCACTGTATAGGGTGTGCATGTGGATACAGTTAGGTCTTAAGTTGGGGAATGTTGTCCTTTACTGTTTATAACATGTAAAATGTAAGACTCAGACTGACAGCGTGCTATGAGACCTACGAAGAACATGCGTGGAAGAAACACTGAACATATATGTTTTGAACAAACAATATGGAATGGCGGGCCGGCCTCCGGGTTGTAGGCTCATGCTGTGTCAATTGCTCTTTGTGAATAAAGGTCTTACAAAAAAAAAAAAAAAAAAAAAAAAAAAGATACCTTTCGAGCTTACTCATTAACCCCTCCGTGCTTTTTCTTCGAAACGCCTCTGAATTGCAGACCTTTAAGAAAATACAATAAGCTGTACTTCACGCTCCAACAAGGTTTAACTAAGCAAAATGTTACTTTTGAGAAAATATTTCATTAAAAAAAGGGCACTGTGCTTGCTTGCACTCACAAATCAAAATTCTGCAAGTATTCTTGCGCCTGTTTTTGTTTTGCTCAATTGATAAAATAACACAATTATAAGGGTGTCCAATGTTTGTTCAAAGAAACCCGTGCTCATGCTAGATTTTCTTGTCATACCCTTAAGAATGTACTGTAACATATTCATTTGAAAGATAATTTATGTAATTAGTCAGTGTTAGATTATCCTTCAATATTGCTGCAAGTAGGCGGGACGACAAGGTGTTGAGGACCTCACAGTGTGAATGGACCTCTGCGACATACCCCTACAACCAGAGGCCACTGCAGCCTCCTCAGATAGCGACAGCATGGCTGACGATAGGGTTGTTGGCTCATGTGCGAATGGTGCAGTGGACTCCACATAGAGCTTTGGAACATTTTGGCGTGCCCATGTAAGAAGAGATACTATTTCCTGATTAGGCTCTCAGAAATCGTGAATGGGAGGTTTGGTTCCCGGATGTGGCCTGCAATATGCCCCGCAATATGCCCGCTATGCTGTAGGTCTTATATTTCAACTGCTGGGGTCTGTTTCATACAAAACTGAAAAATAAAGGTATACACATTTTTTTTTAAAGAAAAACATATGATGGGAATCCCGCCCCCCTTGGACACCCATCAATGGCACATTTCTTAAAGAGACAGCACTCCAACAGGAGTCACTCTTCACAGCGTGGCCCAAGTACATATTCTTTGCTCTTCCAGTGCTCATGCTTCCAGAACTACTATTTTCTTTTAGTTACAGACCTCAATAAAAGTGCATGTGTTTGCAGGCTGTCTCTCCTACGCCCAACCTAAGTTGTCGCTTGCACCTGTCTCTTCCTGTGCTGTTGTCTCTTCATCGCTGCTTGCCCCTTCCCTCCTGCGCGGTTTCTTGCCAGTCATTGCTTGCCCTGTAACCCTCCCATGTTGTGTTGCTTGCCACATACACCCTTGCATTGTGTTGCTTCCCCATCCCTTCTGGTAGAAAAAAAGCACTATGACACAACCAGCCCTGGCAGCATCATACCACTTTCTTTTCTCTTCAAACTTTCAGCCTTGCTACACACCAGCCGTGCTACTGTACAACATAGCTAAAAGATTGACAAATCCAATAGCTCTCAGATAGGCAAGACCTATTGGCTTTGTCAATGTTTGTTTTGCTAAACTATCTGTGCACAAATGTTCACATTACAGGCCTTGCCGAATCATCTTGTGCTTTATGACGAAACTGGATAACTGAGGTACAGGTATCACGTTAAGTTAGGGAGGTCCCATAGTGTAGCTCCTGGGCTAAACACTGTTGTCTATGCTTTTGTAAACTTGTTAACACAAAGCAATTGACCAGTGCTTCCAAAGGAGTTGATGGTGTAAGGGAACACTCAAGGATGTAGCAAGGGGTTCAGTATAGAGTTAATAGGGGTTTACAAAATGTGCAATTATTTTCTGATTAAATTTGCTCAGTTTACTCAAAATTACTCTCATTAGCCCCTTCCATGCTCATGACGGAACGGTTCCGTCATCAGCGTCGGTGCTCCGGTGCTGATGACGGAACAATTCCGTCATGAGTCAATGTGATTTATGACCCTTCAGCACTGCAGCGAAATTCGCGCAGCACTGAAGAGGTTAAGCACAATACATAAAATATATTTTATTCGTAAGGTTATACCACTGTCCAAAACGTTATGTTATGTTATAGAAGTTTTATATCGCGCACAATTACTCGAGAGTATCCTGGCGCGCAAAGTTACCATGACCTGGCGGGGCAAAGGAGATTAAACTGGAAGGTCAAAGAAGAAGGTTTTGAGTTGTTTTTTATATAACCTAGAGTCATGGATGTCACGTAATTCCAAAGGAAGAGAATTCCATGCTTTAGCTGTTTTCACGGAGAGGGACTGACCTCCAAGCCGCATCCTACGGAATCTGGGAGTCGCCAATCGGCGTTGGGTGGCTGAGCGCAGCGCCCTGCTCTGAGCATAGAAAGCAAAACGCTTCATAAGGTGCATTGGTCCAAGGCCGTGCAGGGCTCTGTGGGCCAGAGTGAGAGCTTTGAATTGCACTCTATGTGCCACAGGAAGCCAGTGTAGATCTCGCAGGTGCTGTCTTACGCTTGATCTTCTGGAGATGTTAAACAGAAGTCTAGCCGCGGCATTCTGTATGGTCTGCAGTTTTTTTTAACCAGATAGTCTGGAATGCCGATGTACAGAGCATTGGTGTAGTCAATGCGAGAAAGGATAAGAGCCCGAGTGACCGTTTCCTTAGCTGGCCTGGGAAGCAGAGGGAAGAATTGTCTTAGGGATTTAAGAGTGCCAAAGCACACTCCGGTGAGTTTCTTAATTTGCGTCGAGAAACAAATTCTTGGCCATACCCCCAAATTCTTGGGGCAGTCAAGGGAAACCAGCAAGAGATTTGTTCAGGGTGGAAAAAAAGGCCCTCATTGACGTATTTTATACTCAAACCAATCTAAGGCAGGCAAAAACAAAAACTTCACAATATGCAAAATCGCAAAAAAACTCTGCCCATTTGAAGTAGGGAAAATTTGAGAAATCACCCGGTGTTAACAACATTTTCGTAAATGCCTAGTGTTAATCCACTTGAAGTGACATGATGCCACTAGATCTCAGGTCCCTGGTCGCTCGTAGGGGGCTTCCAATTATGAGGGAACAATTTCATGCATTTAATCTCTCCCTGCACAAAAGCATACCATGGTCACTTTTTGACACTGGAGGTCTTAAAAAGTGATCCTACATGGACAAATAATTAGCGTGACGTACACGGGTGCAGAAACGTTCGCAACAAGGAAGCGTGGAAGCCATGACAAACTGGGGGCTGGATGGAAGGGGTGGAAGTCACTAGGACCTTGTAGTCCTCCACCAGAGCGTTTTACATGTGCTTACACATCACGTTCTGGGGGATTAAAGGTTAAGAGGAGTGCATCTAAAACTTAAAGGCAGACGTTGTAGGTAGTAAAGGGGGAATTACACAGCAGGCGTACAAGTAACCTGGAAGATCTATGCCAAGAATGATGACGCTGAACACGTTCATACATTGACACGCGCTACTCAGCCCATTAACAATCAGAAGAAAGAAAACTAAGTGCAGTACGTATTCACTGAAGCAAGACAATGTTAAGAAATTGACGGTCTCGGCAAGTGCTCTGAAGTGAACAAAAGGCAACAGGTTGGAACTAACGAAAAAAACAGGCGAAATATACATGGATAATGCGAGATTCTAGTAGAGATGATTATTAACCAAAGACTTTGTTCAATGTCCCTCAATTGTTAATCCCTATTCCGATCTCTTAGAAAACTAAGTTCATAAAATGCCAATTGAGACAAACCATTTCGAGGAAACTGTTTAATATGTATATATCATTTGGTAGAAATCAATTGACAGAACGATTACTTTTTCAACATTGGCGTGCATGCGTTTTTTAAAGTTATAAAGCCATTTATCTTAAATATTTTCTGGGGTTTTTTTTTGCAATGATGGCATTGACCCAGTGCCTCTTCAACCCCCTACATGCCCCGTCAATTGTTAATTTTTCACACAAAAGAAACGCAACTTCCGCTCTTAGGAATAACCCTCTAAGTCCCTTACCTAATTCCTTTGCCTTCCACCCACCCTGACTTCCTACTCTCACTGCCTCCTTTACCTATATCCATTTATATTTCAGTGGTGGACCACTGACGTACCACTCCTTCAACCAATTAAAATATATATTTCTTTGTATTGCATTAAAATCTATGATCGCGTGCCCCCGTGAGTGCGAGTTTTTGTACAGATTGTGCAAAATTTGAGCATATATATATATATATTCTTTTGATTTCTTCCTATGCCATAGGGCAGTTTGCACCTTCTTTTGGAGGGCGGAGGCGGGGGGGCAACTTCTGAACTCTCATACCTGCTCTTATCTCTTTTGTACACTACACCTCCCTTCACCTTCGTTTCCTTAATTCAATTTCTGACCCTCCTGTCTTTTTTCCTTTTCTTCCACCCTGCTTCCAGTTTATGGTCGCAGATCAAATAAAAAAAACCAGCACTGCAAATGACAAGAGGTCTTGTTTTGGTAAGCCTGCAATTGATTTTTTTTGCTTTTTTTTTTTTGCAAACATATGCAATTGATATTGACACTTTAAGGAAGTAAAAATGCCTGCAAATAGCTGCTAGGCCCTCGCGAAAGAATAATAAACAAGCAAAAGACCATCACATAAAATGGCATTAGTGGACTGATCAACTGCCACATGATTTAAGTGTATGCAATGGTGGGCAGAAGCAAAACGTGAATGTCAATTTAACAAACAAATGGATGAAGTATGCGGACTAAAGCCCCTGTATGCATGTTTGCATATAGCCATGTATTTAAATTTAGGAATTTGAGAAATCAGGAGGGTGGCGATGCAGCTAAAGCCATCTCTATGCATAATTAATGACAAATGCAATTGTCTCATTTGAGCTTCCACCCCCACCCCTGGATAGGTCACTATTTCTTAACGACCTACAATTTTAAGGACCTTTCAGTTTTTTGTTTGTTGGAGAAACCAAGGTAAGATGGTTCTGATAACAGTAAAACTAACACCCTGACCAACCTAACATGGGTTCCACAAATACTTTTTATTTTGAATATTTGTTTTTAAATACATTAGCCGGTTTCTGCTGTCGGAAGCATCCTGGAGCACAGCGGTTTCATTGACGGCAGCAGTAACGGCCTGAGGACGACTTGGGGAGGGATCGAGAACGTGCTGCCCTGACCCCAATATGGCGGCTTAAGGAATTAGGTGATCAGAGGATCGCAGCGATGCTACCTGGCAAGTGATGAACTTGGACTGCGGCTGTAGAGGAACGCCGCTGGGAGACTTGGCCCATCCTCTGCCTTCCGAGCACCCAACGAGTCGGAATCTGGATGAAGGCGTATCCACGAGGGCTTCTTGTGGAACCGGAAGCTATGGTGCGGTGTGCAGCCTGGCTGCAGTCGGGGCCTCAGGAGGGGTGATCGGCACTCACACAGTCATTCCACATTCAGGAGTGTGGGAGACCTGCGTTTGGACTACAACACAAGGCTATACCGGTGAGTGCATAACATAGTTTGAAGCTGAGGGGAGGAGGTCGGGGGGCACTGACTGTCTCTCACAGGCGATGTGCTGACAGCTCCTCTGTAAGGAGCAGTGGGGGCATTACTCGGAATTCCCCCATACACAACCATCTGCCCCAGGGACATTGTAGAGGCCGAAATATTCATTGCAGAGCCTTCTCAGGGGAATGCCTGACCTTACGATGGCGGCTGGAACCAGTCTTGATTACCGCCGCGGGGGCTCCTGGGACTCCGGGGCACTCCCAAACTAAGCTGTAAGGACATTACCACTGATTCCCCCATTGCAAAGGCACCCTATTTTGGGGGCTTTTTGAGGCCGGGATGTCCTGTGTAATAACGGGCCAGGGCAACGCCTGACTTTTACATGAACTCCTAAGCGCAAAGAGACCGATTATCATGGCCGATATCTGGTGGAGCTACGATCGGCTCTGGGTCATCCCTTGACCGTCACCTACCCAGCCGGACTTTGGACATAGTTATCCTCGGCTCTACCCCTACCACTGAATCTGTGACACTGCCATCGACCATTGAGACCTTGCACTATACTGATGCCCAGTGGAGCTACCTTGATAGCTATAGAGGAGATGGGCTGTGGACTTCCCCCTCGACCGTCACCTACCCAGCCGGACTTTGGGCAGACTCTCCTTCGTATCTCCCTCTTACCCTTTTACCTTACTCCCCTACCCTTCTACGCCCCATCATCTTGTCTTCTATGCTCTTAAAATGTTTTCTTGCAACAGATGTAAGTTTGTAACTGATGTAACTTTGTAACAATGTGGAACCTCATATAAAGCGCTCCGATACCTCCGGGTCCAGCCAGCACTATATAAAACTCAAATAAATAAACTATTTTTCATGCAAACTATTTTAATGATTTTATTTTAAAAGCGTTTGGGTACTTTTTGGGGCCTCGTCAGATATAAGAGACACTACCCAATCATCATCAGTTTATTTGATTTTTGATAAAATCATTAAAGTATACATCTCATTAAGTAACAGCAGTATATCAAAATAGGCATACATCAGTTAAAAACGCATCGAATAGAAATTTTGAAAAAACGTACATCACTACCCAGTCCAAACCAATCTCATAATACACACTATATTGCCCTGAGAAATAAGAAAGGGTGTTTGAATCCAATGGAATCATAGGTTTCCCTTGTAAACAAGTCCTGCATATTTATTTCGGCAGTTGTCACCTCAATGTTGAATTCAAAGGCTTATGCATCTCTTCTTTCTTTATATAATTTACTTTCCTATTTTTGCTTCAATGTGCTCATTACATTTGCTTCTTAAGACTACATCATTAATTTTTGGATAGTTGCAATATTTATTCCTTACATCTTTTGCAACTAAACCGTGAAACTAAGCTCAAATGTTATAAACAAATATCAAACAAAACATCTTTGCTTCCACAACATCCCACACATCACCCCAACCCTCTTCTCTCCCAATCTGCACTTCCCATGCTCTCAATTATCATTCTCGCCCATTTCCAACACACCAGAGTTCCCTCATCCAAAACCCCACCTTTTTTATATCCTCACTGATCTGTTTTACCTATTTTCCACCTCCTCTGAAGTAGCCATAATTGCAAACAAAAAAATACTAAATACACAGATCACATTGTGTGTACTTGTGCATATGCTGTGGGGAACGCACACTTTACCCATGGCCCCAATATTTATTTTAGAAGTTTTATATAGTGCTGGCTATACCCGGGGGTATCAGAGCACTTTACAATATAACTGGAGTACTGAAAAACATGGTATAAGGATACAAGATGAGATATGCATAAGAAAATAAACATATTGAGACAATACATTAGAGGGGTGAGTCGAGAGGTGGCTTAGGTGAGTAAAACTGTTGGGCAAACCACCAATCCTTGATGGTCAAGGTAGTAAGGAGAGTCAACTGGGTTGTCAAAGTTTGGTTCGGTTGGCTTCGTCAGTAAAGTACTTGTCAAGGAGAAGGAGATTCAGGTCCCTTTTGAAGCAGGGGAAGGAGAGGTTGCATCGGAGTTTAATAGGGAGCGCGTTCCACAGCCTGGGTACATTACCCGAAATGGATCGGGACTGAGTGGATTTCTTTTTCAATTTCGGGGGGATGAGAAGAAGTGAGTTAGAGCTTCTCCAAGTTCTGGCGCGTCCTGCTTGAACACATTTTCTGTTTAGGTATTTGTGGGGATGAATGTGAAGGGTTTTGTGTGTGATTTTCACCACTGCATAGCACATGCAAACAACAAGTTAAAGGCAAAACCCCATGTCTAGGCAAATGTGAAAGGCTACTATTTTTCCAAGTCTACACACACATACATCTATCCATTGATTATGTGATGTACCAACTCGTTCATGTATACAGACACCATTTACGATTTATTTACCTCATAATTCTGAAAGGAATGCCTTTATAAGGCACTCTGTAGTATGAAACTGTACACTACGATTGATATGCAGAAACTCTTTCCTTCCTACAAATCTACAAACTCTTTATCTTCCCCTGAATGCTAATCTTCTACCAGTTTCCAGATTTCAATGATCCAGGTCTGGTGGTCATGCCCTTTCAGTGACCGCGTCAAAGCTTAGAATGAATGATCTTCCTCTTCCCTTGCACGGTCCTGAAATTCTTGCCTGCTGTTGCAGATCATTGGAAATGCATGTTTTCTACTTCTCGATGCTCTGTGGATCATTCACAGTTGTCCCCCAGCACCAGGACACCCTGTAACTGGGCAGGTGTGTGCTATAGAAACCATCCATTAAATCAGTTACATATAACTATCACAAAAGGTCATGCATCCTGCCATACCTTATGTCCTCTAGAGGTAATGTCATGAAGGCAATCATTCAGGTGACCAACTACTCTTGCAGTTTTGTAGTGATTATGTGAGCGTTCATGTAAGTAGTTATGTAAGCGTACAGTTATAAACTGCTGGTATTGGTACCAATGAAACACATGAGGTCAATAAAGCAGTGACAGAAATCCAACCCTGGTGGAATTGCCAAGCCACCAAGAAACTTCAATAGAATGTCTTATGAGAATATCTTTATTAAATCTTTTTTGCAGCCAGCCGATACATGTTCTGAACACGGGATCCCGCTCGGCATTTTTGGCAGTTTGCAAGCACCACTATTGACTACTACTCGGACACTCACGAAAGGGAGCACACTTCATCCTCTTACCGGCTGTCGGCGGAACCTCCTGGCAGAATCACTTTCTATTAGCTTTACTGAGCTCTAATCTCCCCGCCGCCATCATTGATCAGTGCGCATACACAATCAGATCCTGAACGGAACTAGCATATAACGCGAACACGAGTTCTCGTATCGGTCATAGAACCAAGAGTCCATAACTGACTCCCACACAGCCCTGAGGAGTCGCATTGCTATGCGAAGAAACACGTGTCGGCTGGCTGCAAAAGACATTAAATGAAGATATTCTCATAAGACATTGTGGTTTCTCTGACAGCTATATTTGATTGACATATGTGTCCACTGTGACGCGGTCTAGAGAAAGAGAAAAATATTTACTGCGTTACTCTCTTGTTGTGTGCATTAGGTACCTTGCTTTTTGTTCTGTAACGTTTGTTCTTTGAACACACGCCTTCGAGGGGTTATAGGGCTTATCCTCTCACCCAGTGCACCAACACCCATTATTTATAGCGCTTACAAACCTTTGCGTTTACATTAGCTGAGCGCCCATTTTTCCCTTATATTAAAAACCCTGTAATTTAGGTTATAAGAAACTTCAATAGGAGAGTCAATATGGCAGTGACAAGCCACCATGAAGTTGGGTTCAAGTGAGACAGAGATGACCTGTTTAAGCAGGGAATTGCTAAATTATTAGGTAGACCACCGTGCAGACATCTTGTAGTGTCAGCACTAGGTTACGTGAAGAGACTGTGAGGAAATAAGAGGTGCAAAAGAAGGCACTAAGAAAAAAGTTGTTGAAGCTATATCCGAACGCCCATCTTGTTATTGGCATGCAACCCTGTGTCTCTACAGTTGACCGTGCCAGGCTATCAGGCTTTGCTTGCTTGGGTCCACGCGGGAGCAACAGATGAAGTCTGGCATGCCAGGTTACAGGTAGCTAGGATAGGTGTCAAATACAGTGTCCAGGAACCAGAGGGGGGCAGCACGTAAAATGAACTGGTTAGAGACAGCCACATTAATGTTCATTTGATCCACTCAGGATGGACAGAGGAGAAGCACATGGTAAGCACTAGTTAGAGGAAGCAATATAAATGCCCACTAGGTCCACCCAAGATGCGAGAGATGAGCCATCTGCCTAGTAAACAGATATAAGAGGTACGAGTATGCTGTAATATACAGCATTAAACAATGCTGTATATTACCATGGCCTTTATGGGTGACACATGACTATTGTAGATCCTGAAGATGGTGGATCTTTTATGTTCTGAGTAGTGTAACTTGGCATTGCAAGGCTTCTAGCCCAAGGCCCAAACAGGGGAGTCACTTAATAGTCAAGCTTTATCCTCCGATACACTTGGTCTCAGGATGCCCTGGGGATGCAACTTTAGGAATGTGAAGAAAAAGCCTGGTCAAGGGTGGGTTCCAAGAAAAGCCAGCTAACTAACCAGGATGTTTATTAGAAGCTGGCACAGGTAAAAGATAACCATACATCTGGTCGTGGCTTCAGGAGAGACAGCAGCCGTATCACTAGCAATTGAACTTTCTTCTCTTACACGATTTGGGACAGCAACGGCAAATGTATTCTAATGGCGCATGTTCCAACATCACTCCCTGGGCGATGTAGACAAATGGGACACAGTCTATACAGAAATCAAGAGTACTTCTCTTCAAGCACCACAAGAAATGTCAGGCGTTTCCACTGTCAGTTCATCTTCCCAGAGATACTTTCAACTTACTAGAGCCACTCTATGTTCATTTCTGTGTTTGGATAGTACATTGAAAAGTGTCCTGAGTGACGTTCAGCTGCTCATAGCTTCATACAAAAGAAATAAGTTAAAGACATAGTCTTCCATTACATTTCAGATATTCTTCTTCCATACAAGTCTGAGCTTTGCTCTCCTCTCTCGTTGCGATTGGTTGACTCAGTGTGCACAAAAATGTGCAGGACATAGCCTTGGTTAGTTATTACAGCGAAATCTAATATTCCGGATCTAGTACATTGCAAGCAAATATTCCTGATGAAGCAAGAATGCAGAATCTGCTGTAGTCCATTCCACCCACCACAGATTGGAAGCCAAGGTTTTCTGTTTGATTGCTGCCTGATGGAACTTATTTATACATATACACTTCGAGGGAAAAGGGTAAGGGCGAGAAAGAGAGAGAGAGAGCGAATTAACCGAATCGCCACGAGAGCTCATCACAGGCAGCACTCTTCACTCAGCTCAGGTACCCCATACAAATGGGTAAGAAAATCAACCCAATGGCACGTAATGGAGTGCAAACAAGATTTCTGATTCATTTCTAAGTAGAAAAAAAGCATGTTGTGCCATTGGAAGGCCATACATGTGCTGTAACATAAGGGCAAGGACCACATTTTCTGAACTTCACGTCTTTTGAATGGCACAAACACATACGGTTTTCAACATCTCTGCCCACTGACAAGTTTACTCTAAAACCAGAGGACACAAAACCGTTGTGAACTTATTGTTTAGGGGAAGGGATGTTACCACTGCTGTCGGGGTCTGAAATGACAGGTAGTTAAAAAAAGTCAGTTTTAAGTTGTCTTTGGCCTGCTCTTTATTCTAAACCATCCTTTCCACTTTCGACTCCCGTAGGAAATCATTTACGTCGTCACAGAGCCCGTAAGCCCAGTCTTGCCTACCGAGACTACGTCAGTGTGTCAGGCAGGTTCCATGACACGAATATGAGGCAATCCATTTTAACCTTGGTCCAAGATGCAATGCCGTCTAGACTAAATGTGTGTTCGATTCATTTTTTAACTGCTGACTTTACGATGTCTCCTTTATATTAATGAAATAATGCACAAAATGCGCTTTTGTAGTCCTACAGATAAAGACTGCAAAGCTGCTCGTAAAATTACAGGGTGTGTGCCTTCTGGCTAATAATTTTACTGTAGACCTCTACTCGATCCACGCCTGTTTCTAATGTGAACTGCTTTTCTTGGGAATATTATTTTGCTACAACGAAATGCACTTCATAAATATACCAGCAGTGGATGGCATTTACCATCTCTACTAATAGTAAACTAAAGGATCCCTCGCGGGATACAAATTGCGTGTATTCATTTTTCCACTCAGCGCACAACTGCCTCTAATGATGCAGGGTCCTTGGAGATGGTTTGCCAATTTTTGTGGCACTAGGTAGGAAGCTATTTTTCTGCTGTTCTGAGCGATGGCCACAGACGTGACTTCATCATCATAATACAGGATCATCATTCATCACCCGCTCCCTCTCCAAGATACATCTGTTTATTATAAGCAGCATCGAAGTCCATGCTAGTACGCCAGTAATGCGATGATCATTATTGCGTTTTGCAGAAGACTGCTTCTGGTGCATAAACACCTTTGACATGCAGAAGGATTTTTTAATTCACAGAAAACCCCCACGGAGGAAGACAGGGCTTTTTAGGCACGTATTAGGTTGCCTTGCGTAGGAGTCAGTAAAGCCTTTCAGACCAGCCAGGCTTTTGAATGCCTTAAATGTGGTCTTAATCCAGAACTAAACACAAAATGTCAGCAAAAAAAAAAAGGCATGCCTTCTGAGAAGGCCTCGGTTTTACTTGTAAGCACATATCCCAGTTTGGGTTTTATCAACAAGTCGCAAATCATGCTGTCCAGAAAGGAACAGAACAAGGGAGGGTTTGCTGCAAATGGTATGAGATTAACTCAGTAGAATTCTAACTATTGTTGTGTAAGCAGACTGAAAACCAACTCAAGACTTTAAACTTCGACAACAGACTAAACAAAATCTATGCAGATTACTGGCCAATTTAAAATGTAAAGTCCAACTATTTATACAGGACTTAAAATGTAAAGTCCAACTATTTATACAGGACTCAATAATGGTATTTAACTCACTTCTGTGTGCTCATAATTTTTGACAAGTAAAAGAACTAAGGCAAACGGAGGTTAAATAATTTGGCCAACATAAGACTATTTAGTATTCAAGTTTACACCAGACAACTTCGCAAAGCTCGGAAATGTGTCCTACTACTACCAAAGTTTCAGAGTAAGAAGGGTTCTCATCACGTCTTAGACTGGCCAGATTTAGACTGGACAGATCCCAACTGCATCAAGGTTTAGCTTTAAAATACACAAATACTGGCAAAGCCACTAGATCTCGCCTATGGGAGTGCTAATGGCGTTGACAATTTCTTTTAGCGCAGCGCAGCATAGCTGAAAGTTAGGGAAACAAAATCGCTATGATGCGGCCAGCACTGACCACGAGGGGTAGTGATATGTTTTCTTACAATGGGATTACTCTGTCTTCGTAAAAAAAACTTTTTTATTACTTAACGTCCGAGAAGAAGTTTCCCGTTTGAACTCGCATGTAGACAGGATCAAAAAGGTCATGCAGAGCAGTGAGCTCAGAGCCTTTTGAATCTTTGTAGCACCTTGACACCCGCTGGTGTGACTTTTATGCACTTGTAAATCTGTTGGAACAGGAGGAAGCAAGCAACAAAGAGGGTGAGGGTGGGTGTGGGAGGTGGACAGGGCAAACAACTACAGGGGAGGGGTGGACCAGCCAAACAACACAGGAAGGGGGAGGGAAGCTGGGCAAGAAACAATGCAGGAGGGAGAAAGGGGATGCAAGTAAAAGGAAAAAAAGTACCTCAGAGTGGCGAGCAGTGGAAGGACACTGGGCAAGGGAAGCAATACGTAGGTCATGCTCCAGGCTAGGGACAGACATGAAAGGATGTGAAGCCAGCATCTGCTCACCAAAGAGAAGCAAGGAAATGACAGTAATGAGAAGCTAACCAATGGTAAGCAATGGGTGGGTCCTAAGCACCCCCCCAATAAACAAAATGCCTCACAAGCAACAGCGCATGCAATATTTCAGGTGAGACCCAAGGTCTATAGTGTGAGGGAGGGGGAAGGAGGCGGCAAACATGCAAAGGTGCCTACCAAATATACTGAAGGGCATACAACAACCAACAGTGCCCTCAAAACATGTGTGTCCTACCTGAGAGGAAATAGCTTCTATCACGCAGGACCTTTACCAAGCAGGCCCAAGACCCCACAGTTCGTTTAAATATTTGAAGATTACCACCAGGCACTTTCCCATGCAGGTAAGACTTTTTTTTAATAGTATACGTTTTATTTTTAACAAAGTGATTTTAGGCTTATGGGGTGGGTAGGGGTAAAGGGAGGTGAGGGGTGCACTGCATAAAGGGGAGGTGAGAATGAATTGAGGGTTTGGTAGAGAAGAAGTAAAGGGAGGAGAAAGTGACCTGAGGAATCAGGGATGGGTAGAGATAAAGGGAGGCAAAGGTGGTGTGAGGACTCGGGTGGGTAGAGATAAAGGCATGAGAGGGTGACTGGAGGGCTCAGGGGTGGGTAACGGGAGGAGGTGATGATTTGAGGGTTCAGCGGTAGATGTAGTAAAGGCAAGTAAGAGTGACTTGAGGGTATGGAATGGGCAGATGTAAAAGGTGGTGAAAGTGACTGGATTGCATAGTATGAAACAATCAAGCAAGGGGAGCGGAGGGCCCAAGACAAAAGTAAAAACATAGGGACATAAAAGCAGCTAAAATGAGATTGGGCAGCATAGAAGCATGTAACAATACGATACAAACAATACAAACTCACAAAAGAAAAGCACCATAATCTGAGCAAAAGCAGCAGGGTAGAATACTAATCAAGACATAGGTAGAATACTAATCAAGAAATCAATCAGTACTTGGTGCATGTTCCAGAGGACAAAATCACAGACAAAGTCAACATGCAGACGCATGCTCACCAATGAAAAGGAAAAACAAGCATTGGCATAGTCAATAGGTCTCGCCTTTGGGACCTGCCGCATAACTAAATACTTATAAGGTCCCAAAGGCGAGACCTATTGGCTATGCCAATGCTGGTCCTCTTTCCGCCCCCTCCTCTCACCGCCAATTATGTGTTTAATTTCGCTATAGCTCTGGACAAAAATCTGTCGAGCAAAATTTAAAGCCAGTCCCTAAAAGTAAGTGCAGATTGTTCCCACTTGCAAACACGGCTCAAAGTAAGCACTGACTAATGCACTTAAGCCAAAAGGAAGACAGATGCACCGGATTTAGGAATTTCACCTCGGTCTGTGCGCACTTTGAGTCCATTTCTCATTACCTTGCCACTGCTGCAACTTAAAGTGACAGCTTAAGCTCTCTTTAGCCAGCCCCAGTAAATAACTATTACACTGATGACACTAGAAAGGTGAAGCAAGGCCAGCTCTAGCCCTAAAACATCTTTCATAGCTTTGAACACCAACCTACACCTCACACAAGCCAGAGAACCACGCTTCGCTGTGCAGAGAACTGTGAAAATAGGGTGATCTGGTAACAGAGGCAGGAGTGCCTGGGAGGCTTTCAGTGCCTCAGACAGCCTGGTGTGATGTGTTGTGGATGTGGTGGTTCTAGTGCCAGAGAGGGACAGGTATGATGTGTTCTCCATTAAGGTAGAGTTAGTGGTACGGAGAGAAAGGTGTGATGTATGTAGATGTGGTGCTCCTATTGTCATGGAGCAAAAGGCGTGATGTGTTGTGTATGTGCAGTTCTAGCACCATGAAGAACTGTGGGTGATGTGCGTGGTTGTTGTGGTTCTAGTGCCACATAGGGAAGGCAGGTCACATGGGCTGGTTCCAGTGAGGAGGAGGGGCATTTGGGATTCATTCTGGGTGTGGCCATTCTCGACGTGGAGGGACAAGTGGTGATTCTAGTGCACAGAAGGGCCGGTGGGATGTGTTCTGGATGGGGCAGTTCTAGTACCAGGGAGTGCCAGGTGTGAGGGGTGTAGGCCACCACGGCCCTGGCATGTTCGAAACTCCAGGTGTCTACGGGCCACTAGTATAGACTACTTTTTGCTGTCTCTTTAGTTGTTTTGCCGTATTTCAGAATTAAAAAACATGCTTTTGACCACTGATGGTTCACAGCATCTTGTTGTAACAGGAAGCTGGTCTTGTCCTGACAATACGGGGTGCGAGAGAGGTTCGCAGTGATGGGAGTTTGTGATGTGTACTGCTCTTATCTATGATGGGTGCATGTGTGCACACTCAGTAGGTCTGTGTGAAGCACACATGCGTGCATAGAGCGAGGAG
This sequence comes from Lissotriton helveticus, assembly GCF_964261635.1. Taxonomy (NCBI): domain Eukaryota; kingdom Metazoa; phylum Chordata; class Amphibia; order Caudata; family Salamandridae; genus Lissotriton; species Lissotriton helveticus. The sequence goes on from NC_136061.1 coordinate 1,983,270,989, forward strand.
CGAAGCAGAAACCATGAATAGTTTAGAAGCGAAGCTCGGCATGTGTCAGATGGAATATGTGGAGACGTGACATGTGCTGAAGGAGGCTGTCAGGTGCAGTATTTATGGCCGCACGGAGCGGGCCCTGAAGCTTATCTCAATACCTTACCTTGCTGAGTGTGTATAACCCCCACCCTCTCTCCCTCTGCATGCATATCTGAGCCCAGCTTATTCAAGCAGTGAAAGGGGAGAGGCTGGTTTATGTCCTCACCTGAGGGCCGCCTGACCCCACCTTTATTGCCCACTGGCACCTGCTGGCTCCTTGGTCTGCCTGGGAACACCCTCCTCCTAGTTCCCTCCCTGGCGGGGCATCTTTTTACAGCCCTGGTCTCCCCCGCCGTACAAGGAATGTGAGGCGCTAGACTAGGTGAGGGTACTGAGTGCCCCACCTCCTCCGTGGGGTCCAGATTCTCACCCCCAGGCTCACCCCAGGAAGAGGGGGTGTAGCCAATCTCTGCCACTGAAGAGGGGGGTTGTATGCAGTGGGTGGAAAGAAAGACGCAGGGCGTGCCCAGCACATGGAGGCAAAAGGCTTCCAGGGACACCACAGTGCCGTGCTGAAGACGCAAGCAATGCCACAGCTGGGCTGTGCTTTTGGATCTTTATCATACTATCTATATAAGGAGGGTTTGAGGGTCAGCTTCCAGTCCTAGTGGTTAGCTTACGTGTGAAGGTGCTTGGCTGATATACGTCCCGGCCAGGGCACAAGTCCTAAAAAAAAGACGAGGGGGCGGGGAGACGAGGTATCTGGCGAGTCTGGGACAGCGCGCCTGCTTCTATGAAAGTGAAGGCGGGTACGGTGTGCAATAATTTAAAAAATATATGGCCCCTGCGCGCCTGTAGACGCTGAAGGGGGAGTAGGGGGGAGTGCGGCGAGAGCACACACAGTGTTTCCCCTGAGGGAGCGAGCAGTGCTACCATCTGTTTGAGAGTTAATTACAAACAGATGTCGCCAAAGTTCGCTCCCGCAAGGGAATCGCCAAACGTGCACGCGTTGCCATTGAAAGCAATGTAATGCGTGCACGTTTTTGGCAGAAAAAGCTAATCAATTTCAAGAGGTCTCCTCCTATGCAGCGCATGCGCGCTGCGTAGGCGAGACCTAAAAATATGAATGACAACGGAGCCAACCTTTGGTAAGTAATAGGCGGGCTAAAATTCCCTTTTTAGAAGTTTTTTATTTTTATTTAAATAGATTGTTGCAAGCAGCAGGTCATCTACACTGTCTCAGATGAGACATAAAAATCTCAGTTAAGTGACTGCCATTCTTTGGTAGATCTTGCGACTTCAAGGTAAGATTTTGAATCAAAGGAATTGGAAAAGCTACTCTCACCCTCCGGTGCATATTCGTCATCAGAATAGTGATAACAGTAAAGCCGTACACATGCTTCATAAGTACATTTCACACACAAGTATTATACAGTGTCTACTGGCACATTCTTTTTAAGTTGATCACAGCAATTAGGACAAAAATAAGATACGAAACACGAGCCAAAGCCATATCATTAATGACAGACAGATATGAAAAGCCTGGTAATTTCATTGGCAGTAGCTGGCCCCCCTCAACAAAAAATAGAAAGAAGCAAAGTCACATCACCACAAAAGGCAGCCAAAACCATCTCATGACCTGGAGGCTAGTCACACCATGAACTTGGGAGGTGATCACCCTCATTTGAATACCATTTCAAAAACGAAAGCAAAGGAGGTGCAAAGAAACTTTAATATAAGGTTTTTGCAAACAAGTTAAGCACACTGCTAGGTAAAGCACATTCGACACAGACAGAATCCACATGGCATTTACTAGTGGGAACTTAAACTCTCCCTGGGCTTACCTGTGACACCATTTGGTGCCACAGTTTAAGTGTGTGTCATCAGCTGCTGGAACCTCCATTTCCAAATGCTTCTGGACATGTCAAGGACACAGACAGACTTGCCTGCGGCACATGGTGTCAAGAAGCCACAGAGCATATAAAACAATGTAGATTATCACGTCCCGTGTCCAAATAAATAACACAGGAAGTTGGGGCATGAAGAGAAGCAATTACGACCGAAAAAAGGCGCGATTTTCTCCTGTAAAACTACCACTTCAAATTTTGACAACCAGCAACGAAGGATTTAGCAGCATGTTCAACAAAGGCAGCCACTTCTAGAAATGCAACATGGCAAAAGGCAACAATGTTGAGTTGCCAGGTTATGGAGAACAGAATGTAATTTTACTCAAATTAAACTGTTTTTTGGTGTATTATCGGAGATATGGCTAGATGCTTTTAGATGGGGAAAAGTGGACCTGGGCAAGCTATATGCCCGGCATCTAGTAAGGAGAGGAGTACTTTAATTTTTATTTCCTTTTGAGCACTCCTCAATGTGCAGGACACATCTTTGCTCTTACAGGTAGCTTTAATATACAGGTATTAAGAAAATGAGATAGATCCAAGGAGCCAGGGTGCGCTTCTTAACACCTGGCCCTGCCCGTCTACGAGCAAACCCATGTGCGGACAACAAATCTACAATGCCGGGGTTGTTTGGCAACAAGAGGCAGAAGCAGGGTTCGGATCTTCCAGGTTGGCGCATTACTACCCATGAACTCAGCCCAGCCTTTGAGGCGAAAGGAGGAGGAATGGAGATGAGCACACACATTAAGATGCCAATATCAGGTTGTAGCAAGTGGATATCTGTCTTTCTTTCTGCATTAACCTCGACTGCAATGACTGGTTTTGAAAAGTCCGTCCGAGTTTAAAAGTAATAACACAACAAGCATTGGCATAGCCAATAGGTCTCGCATTTGGGACCTTAAAAGTGTTCAGCCATGCAACAGTTGGTGTTGTTGCACCAAGGATATTCTGCTGCATAACTAAATACTTATAGGGTCCAAAAAGCGAGACCTATTGGCTATGCCAATGCTCGTTTGTTTTTTGTTGATTAAGTTGCCAGATCTACAATAGCTGGACATGGTTTTTTGTTAACAGTTCTTTGCATCAATTGAACTTGTTTTCATTGCTCTGAATGTTGTTTCCATTCTGGTTGTAGGAAGCAGTCATTCCCGGGGTGTGGGGGCTGCATAGCTGTGCGCACGTGCCGAAGTTTGCAAATGAGAAAAAGCCTGGTGCAGTCACAATTTACAAGTGTGGAGTGAGTGAGCCCCAGGCAGCATGACTCACTCACACAGGAGTTCATGCACTGCACCTGCATACTCAGCATGGTTTAAGGAAACTCGACCCACTCGCTCCCAGGCATCGAACACATATTTACCAAGAGCCTGCTTGCTGCACTGACGGCTGGTGGTGTGTGTGCCTGGTAAAAGCGTGCACTGACAGCTGGTGGTGTGTGTGCCTGGTGAAAGCGTGCACTTACGGCTGGTGGTGTGTGTGCCCGGTGGAAGCGTGCACTGACGGCTGGTGGTGTGTGTGTGCCTGGTGGAAGTGTGCACTGACGGCTGGTGGTGTGTGTGCCCGGTGGAAGCGTGCACGGACGGCTGGTGGTGTGTGTGCCTGGTGGAAGCGTGCACTGACAGCTGGTGGTGTGTGTGCCCGGTGGAAACGTACACTGACGGCTGGTGGTGTGTGTGCCCGGTGGAAGCGTGCACGGACGGCTGGTGGTGTGCGTGCCCGGTGGAAGCGTGCACGGACGGCTGGTGGTGTGCGTGCCCGGTGGAAACGGACAGCTGGTGGTGTGTGTGCCTGGTGGAAGCATGCACTGAAGGCTGGGTGTGTGTACCTGGTGGAAGCATGCACCGATGGCTGGTAGTGCGTGACGGCTGGTAGTGTGTGCGCCTGGTGAGTGTGCACTGACAACTGGTGGTGTGTGTGCCTGGTGGGAGCGTGAACTGACGGCTGGTGGTGTGTGTGCCTGGTGGAAGCGTGCACTGACGGCTGGTGGTGTGTGTGCCTGGTGGAAGCGTGCACTGCCGCCTGGTGGAAGCGTGCACTGGTGGTGTGTGTGCCTGGTGAAAGCATGCACTGACGACTGATGGTGTGTGTGCCTGGTGGAAGCAGGAGCATTCACAGTGATAGAAGACACAAATTAAACTGACGAGGAGGGAGGGGGAGTGCGAGCAGAGGAGCATGATTCACAGCTAGAAGACACAAATGAAGCTGACCAGGAGGGAGGGGGGGAAGGGAGGGGGGTAGTGCAAGCAGAGGAGCACGATTACAGCAATAAAAACACAGATGGCAGCTATGCACGAGCTTGTGAACGCAAGCTGTAGGCCAGCAAAAGCCTCTGGTGGCACTTTTAAAAGCCACTTACTAAATGTTTCTAAGAGACAGCGCATGCGCTGTCTCAGGCGAGACCTAAAAACACAGATAGCAGCTCTGCACGTGAATGCAAGCTGTAGGCCAGCAAAAGCCGCTGGAGGCACTTTTAAAAGCCACTTACTAAAGGACTCGAAGAGACAGCACTCTGTCTCTGGCGAGACTTAAAAAGGACCTAGGTAACACAAAACTTTGAAGGCAAATATCCATTGTCAAAGACAACGCGTCCTACCAATTACCCGAAATGAAGGACACCAATAAGATCCTCCATCGCAATGTATCCAGATAAGCAGTACATGACTAGTGTAAGACACCAATATGTTTATGGTTAAATAGGTTATACCCACATGCACATCTTTCATCATTCTTCTGTCTCCTTTGACTCCGAAAGCAAAAAATAGATAAAATAAAAATAAAAACCAAACACATGCACCTCCCAAATCGTTGTACCATCTTGCAGTTTCTATTAAGTTGACATGAAGTGGTCAATTACAGAAGTGCACAAGAACAGGATTATACAACTCTGGAGGTGCATCAGTAACACCAAGGTTCAGGTACTGTACTCACTCAATTACAGCAGTTTCAATTTGATATCTCACCTAATCAAGCATCCACAAAAAGGGCTGCTAGACCATAACCTGGTGCAAACCTAAGGCAACTGACAAACTTTTCAAAATCTACAGACACTTTAAGGAAAGGAACAATCCTTAAAATAACTTACAGTAGGTCTGTGGGATTCTGATTTGTAGACAGATATACTTTAATATTATACAAAAAAACCTGCTTGCAAAACCTTTTTGCACTTATCTTCCCCAGTTCTATTAACACACACATACCATTTTCAAAACTTGCGTATCGTCTGAGTGTTCCAGAGACCAGGTTTGATACAAAGCATTATAGGAGGTTGGATGCCCAACTACAGCCCTGCACCTCAAGAATTTTCTCACTTAACTGGCAGGAACTAGAAAAAAAACGAAACTAACCATGGTCGTACTATGACAAAAAATAATTTGCATTCCATCCCAAACATCAGGAAAAGGCTGATCAAAACGATTTCAATGTAACGCCTGCGAAAAGGCACACGCAATGTGCAATAATTACTGCTCGTGTATGACACTGGATTGAAACAGATTTGTCTGGAACAAGGCACTTCAAATCACATACGATCGCTGCCATCGAATTACAACACACAACTGAGACAGGGAACGTACAAGGAGTTACAACATGTCCAACAGCAGGTAAACAAATGCAAAACACTTTATCTTACCCAACTTGCGCAGAATCCTCTTGCACTCATCCCTGCTCAGATCCAGGAGTGTTGGCCATACCACGGGCATCTTCCTGCATTCAGGTCACAGAACTGCTTCCTCCCTAGAGAAGCAAGTTACAGGGTATGAAGGGATGGACTTCTCCCAACTAGTGAACTCCAGTTGAGCTTCAAAGTGATGGTTTCCACGAGTGATATGCAAGTGGCCTGTATTTTGCTTATTCGGTGTTAACCTTGAACATGCCTGCTCAAACCTATGCACCGATACCCCATTTGCATGACTCGCTCGCCGCTGGCATCAAACATATGTAGAAGGCGACGCAGCGGAAGCTGGGGACGAGTACAGAAATGGGAGGCGGGGAATGCAAAAAACAAGAGAGGCCAGAAAGCACCGCAGGGAAGGGGCGGTGCAGGGGCTGTGGATGAGAGCAGTGAAGAGGCTAAGAAAGAAGGGGGAGGGAGGAGCAGCGAAGAACTAGAGTGAAGAAAGAAGTACTTGGAGCGAGAGCAGTGCAGAGCGGCAGGGATAACAGGGGCAGCGTAGTGAAGTGTAAAGACTTGGTCTCACACGTGTCAGTCGAGCATGAAATTGTAAATTGCATTTACATAGCTCTTACTACCCCTGACGATGCGTCGAAGCGCTTATATTTATTCCAGTAAAAGCCTTGACACAGGAACATAAACGGCGTCCCCTTCAGCTCATACAACCCTAGTGACAATCTACTAAAGTACATCATGCAGGGAGTAGTGTCTGGGGAGAGAGCAGCGCAAGGGGGAGGGAAAGCAAAACATTGGCGTAGGGTAGCAGCACTGAAAATGCCAAGAAAGCACGGCGAGGGTGAGGCCGGCTAGAAAGAGAGACTGAAGGGCAGAGAAGTGCATGTAAATTGGGGAAAGAGCAGTACTGACGTGGAGAGGAGCAGCTGGGCTATGCAGCGTAAGTCTTGAGGGGCAGACAATATAAAAATGTTTATGGGCAGTGGAAAGACTTCAAGAGCATCGGGATGACTGTGAGAAGCAATGGGGATATTGGGCTGGACACTGCAGTAGATCGGAAGAAGAGTTGTGAGGAAACTGAGGCAATTTATTATGTAGGATTATCATTGGGAGGACAGTAGGCAGACGTCTGTCACTAGGTTGGCTCTGAGGAAGGTCATATATTCCGTCGGCAGGACTGTCAGATAATGTTGAAGGTAACCCGTTATCCAGCAGGTCTGACATTTAACTACGGAGCTCTCTGGTGACTAGGAGAAGGGGGCGCCATGGCTCAGTGACAGGGGTAGCTTTACCATCTATGCCCACATAGACATAAAGCAGCAGCCTGTGAGAAGCAAAGGGCGCTGCCTTGCCAACTTGATTCTCCTCCCATTCCCCCGAGGAGCCGTACCCACCTTCCCTGGGAGCATCGGTGAACCAGTGGCTTGCAGATACACACAACAACAGGGGTAGCCTTCCTAACTGCGGTTCTAAAGATGCTAAAGATGGCGCGGGCACCAGTGCGCGTGCGTGTAGCCATGGCATGCCGGGAGTTGAAGTTTTTAACAAAGACAATTGGCTTCTACCGGTGACATAAACAAAGGACTTCTGAGAGGAGATGTAAACAATTATAATTGGACATTTCATTATGGTAAATGTTTGAAGCGGCTTACAAACAAGTACAAACAACAGCAGCCACCGCAGCGAACACGGAAGACTACGAAAGTAAAAGCAGCTCAGTACTGGGTTGTAACTGAGGGCGGGGGCTGCCTGCGCATGCGCGTCATTCCAAAGTTTCGTTTTTAGGAGCGAGCCCCGGAGCGAAAACGAAGTGGCAGCTGAAGTCCCGGGTCCCAGGAGGGGGCCCGGGTGAAGACCAGCAGATACCAGTGCGGGAGAGAGAGACACGGAACCCGGAGAAAGAGACGAGGGGGCCCGGGTGAAGACCAGCAGATACCAGTGCGGGAGAGAGAGACACGGAACCCGGAGAAAGAGACCGGTGAGTGGGGAGATGTGTGTGCGTGTGTCTGTGTACATGTGTCTGTGTACATGTGTCTGTGTGTAGAGCACGGTGAGTTGGTGAGGGGGGGTCGGGAGTGTGTCTACATGTGTGCGCGTGCGTGAGAGTGATCCATGGTGACTGAAGAGCCTGCCGGAATCGGAGCGCGTGTTGACGCGCGCGACCTGATCCCGGCAGGCTGCTTCATGCGTGCGCGTGCCAGTCTCTTGTCCTCTCCCTTTCAGTCCTTGAAAGGCAGAATGATCACAATAAGTCTCGCAGCGACGGATCGCTTTGCGATCCGGTTCGCAGGTGCGAGACCTAAAAAAGGACAATAAGAGGAGGAACTGGGAACATCATTGGTAGCAAATTAAATATAATAGATCTCAAGATAAATAAAAATGCATATTGAGTAGAAAATCACTATGATCACCAGGCACAAAGAAGGAAGTGCTCAAGTGACAGTAAAATGTATGCTGTCTAAATTTAGACAGAATCCAGCAAGACTGCTGCGATTTCCTACTGTCTTAATGCGCATGGCTTTTCACCACAGAAGCTACAGAATTAAGGAAAAGATGGAGTCTGTCATCTGCAAGTTCTGACCTACGGATACATGTGCACAAACTCGTTAAGGCAAGGTATTTGAGAACTGTACAATGAAATCTTTGAAACACGTGCATATCCTAAGTCTACAGCAGAACAAATCAGCTTTTTCAAGGTATGGCTAGCCTACATGCTTGGTACCGCGGCGAATTTCAAAACGTGTTGGCAACAGCACCGCCTACCTTCAGAGCCATATTTCGAAGACTTCTTTCAGCTTGCATACAGGCAAACACTGACTGGTTAAGAGCGACAAAACTCAACCTTCGACGAACGCACAATTGGCTTCAAGAGGTGAAGGATAGGATGGAGCCGCATTGGTTCATGTCGTTGGACGCTGAAAAGGCGTTCGACGCAGTGCACTGGCCATTTCTTATGGCGGCACTGGGCCGGTTTGGCTTTGGTCCGAGCTTTCGGAAGTGGATAAGGCTGCTCTACGCGGCACCGAAGGCGCGGGTGCGAGTGAATGGATGCCTTTCGCGGGAATTTAGAGTAGAGAGAGGCACCAGACAGGGATGCCCGCTGTCGCCGCTGCTCTTCACACTCACCATAGAAATATTGGCCGCCAGAATTAGACAAAATCCGGAGATTCATGGTTTTGCGTGGGGTGAGATAGGGGGGTCCCAGGAGAAAATCTCACTCTATGCAGACGATGTGTTATTATACATTACGAAACCAGAGGTAACGGTGGGGGCGTTGTTCAGAGAGCTGGAGGGCTTTGGGGCAATGGCGGGCCACACCATCAATTGGCATAAGTCTGTCCTGTACACACCGCGGGGAATGGCACAGGGGGTAGCACTGCCTGCCCGCCTGCTCACCACTGTGGAGGGATTCCACTATCTTGGGGTCTATATCTCAGTCGACGAGAAGGTCTCCTTCCAGAAGAATGTGGGCAGAATAATGATGGAGGCGGTGGAGGATATGACAAGGTGGAGGCAGTTGCCGCTCACCATCCTGGGAAGAGCGGCGATGTATAAAATGATAACCCTACCCAAATTCCTCTATGCGCTTCAGAATGAATACTATCCACTCCCGGCCAACACCATTTCCAGAATTCACTCTGACCTGCGCACCTTCATATGGTTAGGCAAACAACCACGCATTGCACTTCAGACACTCCAACGGCACCAGTATAACGGAGGGATCTCGTTACCAAATCTGGAGGCTTATTACTGGGCGGAACACCTAACGCCCGTAAATGATTGGCTCCATGCACCAGCGGACCACCCCACATACGCATTGGAAAGGCACAAATTGTCTACGCACAGTATACTCCACTATCTATACGGCGGGAAGGCAGGGAGACCGCTATTGCCTGCGACAGCGATTACACTCCGAGCGTGGACAAGGGCCACGAAAGCCACGGGGTGGGAGGGGAGATTGACTCGTCAGACGCCACTATGGCACTGCACTTGGCTCACAGAACTTCGAAAACTGAGAGGCTTCTCCAGGTGGGACGACATAGGGATATCGACTATTGGGGATGTGATCAGGAACGGTGAGCTGAAGTCGTTCGCGATGCTGCGGGCGGAATATGGCTTACACCACACACAACGATACAAACACTTACAGCTAGCGCATGCTTGGGGCGCTCAGAAGGTATCACTGCACGACATGCCAGAATACTCACCACTAGAAGGGAGACTCCTGCAGGAACAGATGGTACACCAGGCAGTGTCCCTCACGTACAAGACACTCACGAACAATATGTTGGGGACACTGGCGAAACTCAGAGGGACTTGGGAGGCGGATGTAGGAGAAATGGAGGACCTAGACTGGGAGCTCGTACTGATGCACCCACGTGAGGTGGCTATTAAATCGAGACTGAGGCTGATCCAACTGAACATCTTGCATCGGACATATTTCGATAGAAGGCGCCTCCTCAGGATGGGCAGGATAACGGACGCCACTTGCCTTAGATGTAGAGCAGCCCAGGGAAACTTCTTCCACACCATCTGGTCGTGTGCAGACATACAAGTATATTGGTCACACATCTTCACTGAGTTGGGGGAGGTGCTGGAGGTGGAATTGACGCTAGACCCGAAACTAGCACTATTGGGGTTGGTAACGGAGGTAGACTTGCCGCGCCCGCTGATCACTTTCCTGGTGCTGGCACTAGTGGTGGCCAAAAGGGATATTGCGAAATACTGGGGGGTGGCTGAGAGGCCAACCATGGAGGAGTGGAGGAGAGGGCTGGACCTCTATATGGCTGCAGAACGGGTGACATACAAGGCGAGGGGCTGCCCTAAGAAATTCCGAAAGGTGTGGAGCAAGTGGAGACAGTATCACGGCTTGGAAGTGGGCGATCAGAGGCGACACAGGGAGGGAGGGGAAGGCGGAGAGGGGTAGAGGGGAACACCTGGAAGTGATGTGTGACTGGGGAGTGGCTGTGACCCAGGGATAAGGGAGGTACTACCCACGTTGAGTATTGCACAGCAAATTGGATGGAGGGCGTAGTTACTGTTTACCTATGCGTATTAGCCACGAATGGAATAATGGCTCTTTGATTGGGAGTCGATAGACTTGACTGTTTTTCCTTCTAATGGGACCGGCTACCAGTTGTTTTGATTCGTAAAGGGGGGTGGGGGGGGGGGGGGGGGGGAGTTGCGGGTAGAAAACGAAAAGCAGGATTGATGTGATACATGCGGGGAGTGTCAGCCTTAACATTACCGTACATTTCATGCATTATCCGAAGTTGCCGCCCGGCCTCAGGGATGTGGGCATGATGGCTGTGGTAGTGTGACATTACTGGAACAGTATTATGTGGTATGGGGCCTGACGCGCCTGATTCGTTGCCTCCCTGCACAAAAATAAAGTTTAAAAAAAAAAAAAAAACACTGACTGGTTAACCTATGTCACCAGAAAACTCCTGCAAAGCAACAAACTATGTAGTGCTGTAGATCTGTCTCCCACTGAACTTCGCATACTATTGAAGCGTACAACAGCATACATATGCCTTGAGAAACATGCAGTGCTGAACATCTCACCAGCAGAATTGTACAACAGTACTAAATATTTTATACCACACGCCCCCATCAGAACGTTTTAACACAATCATAAGCAGAATAAAAAAATGCATTTATCCAGTACTCTGGTTTTCTGCCCTGTACCCAATCAATTCTCAAGGAAAATCAAGCTTCTGTGAGCAAGTTTGGCTGGAGATACAGAGACGTGATGACCGACCCTGTAATGGGCAAAGTGGCATCTAGCAATAACTCCTTTTAACCCTTTCTAAGAGTGTTTCCTCACAAATTCAGGCTGTGACTGATTGGTACAATGCGCTTCATAGTCCAATGATTGATTGTATTTTCTGTACTAATTATGCTTTTTAGTTTTCAGCTTTTACATTATAAAAAGCACGCAGTTATCAATATTTACTAGAACCATATACAGTTTTAGGACTTGGCAATGACAATGGCACTGGAAGAGGACCTTTTGGCTTTGTCATTTCTCGTTTGTTTTCTAGTTTAAAGGTTTTTGTAAAATTTTGTTGGGAGGATCTGATGACTATTATTTTTGGAAATATGACACAAAAGGACTTATTAACACCTTAGCTGCGATGGAACGTCCAGCTCCAGTGCTGGACGTTCCATTACGCAGGTGCAGTTGGAACGTTCAACGGCAGCACTACGGAGGTAGTGGTGCCGTAGGCCGTTGGTCGTGCGCAGCACTTATGAGGTTAAAGGAACCACTGTTCTACCTTACGCTTCTGATGCCCGCAACTTTTAGTACATTGGGCTTGCCTCGTCACCTCTACTAGCCTCAATATGTAGTTCAAACAAAAATGCTATGCCACCATTCATTCTCTCCTATAATGCAATGAAAGAAACCAAGCTCATCAAAGCATGTACACGCTGTTGCTGGGATACCTTGAGCAGTTGAAAAACCTACACGTAGAATGTTTAAATGTTTTTCAAGACACATCCTTTGTAAGCTTGACAACTCATACACTTCTCCAGAAGGTTACACTTGCATGCACTAGAAAGGCTGCATATGGGAGGGTACTCTTGCTGATGTAAAAGAAGGCTAGAGTGGGCAAGTCGCAGGACTGGCATCTGCCTGTGTTTTCACCTAGAACAGTTTTACTTGAGAAAAATAACCGCACTGAAGAGGGGGTATAGTTACTTTTTTGCAGCGTAATCTGGAATCTCAAAATACTAAAACTCTCCTTACCGTCTTCTAAAATGCCATGCCAGTGAGGAGAGGACTATAATACAGTGTTTTGAATAGCCCAACAACCCGAAATTGCTACCAATCAATGAACACAAAGAGCAACCCATAAAATGTTCTCAGTAAGAGTGGCTTGACAAGAATTAAAGTCATCAAGCTAAAGTACAAAAAAAGGACTACATTTGCAGAAAAGGCACTGCCCACAAAAGCAGTTAAGCGGTCTCTTGTTTATTAAAACAAAATAGGGGGGGGATCATTGAGACAAATACAAGACGCGTATTATTACTAAAGATTTAGAATCCCCCATACCATGGATTGAAAATAAATCATTGCTTCATCATTGTAGGGCGCAATCAATCAATCAATCAATCATGCCATTTGTATAGCGCACTACTCACCCGGGAGGGTCTCAAGGCGCTTGGGGGGAGGGGTATGCTACTGCTCGAACAGCCAGGTCTTGAGTTGTTTCCTGAAGGCGAGATGGTCCTGGGTCAGCCGAAGGTGGATGGGGGGGGAGTTCCAAGTCTTGGCAGCCAGGTAAGTGAAGGATCTTCCTCCGGCGGTGGCTCTTCGGATGCGTGGTACGGTTGCGAGGGCGAGGCTGGTAGACCGTAGCTGGCGGGTGGGCGTGTAGAAGGTCAGGCGGTCGTTGAGGTACTTGGGGCCCAGGTCGTGGAGAGACTTGTGTGCGTGGGTGAGGAGCCGGAACGTGATCCTCTTGTCGACGGGCAGCCAGTGCAGGTTCCTCAGGTGGCTGGAGATGTGGCTGCGTCGGGGGACATCCAGGATGAGTCGGGCGGAGGCGTTCTGGATGCGCTGGAGTCTTTTCTGTAGCTTGGCTGTGGTTCCGGCGTAGAGGGCGTTTCCGTAGTCCAGTTGGCTGGTGACGAGTGCCTGGGTGACAGTCTTCCTGGTCTCGGTCGGGATCCAGCGGAAGATCTTGCGAAGCATACGCAGGGTGTTGAAGCACGATGAGGAGACGGCGTTGACTTGTCTGGTCATCGAGAGGGAGGGTCCAGGTGAAGCCCAGGTTGCGTGCGTGGTCGGTTGGCTTGGGTGCGGTGCCCAGGGCTGGGGGCCACCAGGAGTCGTCCCAGGCGGAGGGCGAAGATCCCAGGATGAGGACTTCCGTCTTGTCAAAGTTCAGTTTCAGGCGGCTGTCCTTCATCCACTCGGCGACGTCTTTCATCCCTTCGTGTAGGCAGGTTCTGGCGGTGTCGGGGTCTCTGGTGAGGGAGAGGATCAGCTGGGTGTCGTCGGCGTAAGAGATGATGTTGAGGTTGTGCTGGCGTGCGATGGCTGCGAGAGGTTTCATGTAGATGTTGAAGAGGGTGGGGCTGAGTGAAGATCCTTGCGGGAAGCCGCAGATGACTTCGGTGGCCTTGGAGCGAAACGGGGGGAGGCGGACTCTTTGTGTTCTTCTGGCGAGGAACGAGATGATACACTCCAGTGCCTTCTCTTGGATACCGATGTTGCTGAGGCGCTGGACTAGGGTGCGGTGGCAGACCGTGTCAAACGCAGCGGAGAGGTCCAGGAGAATGAGGGCCACTGTTTCCCCCTTGTCGAGCAGGGTCCGGATGTCATCAGTGGCTGCGATGAGGGCGGTCTCGGTGCTGTGGTTGGCTCTGAAGCCGGACTGCGAGGGGGTCGAGGGATCCGTTCGTCTCGAGGAAGGCGGTCAGCTGTCTGTTGACTATCTTCTCGATGACTTTAGCAGGAAAAGGGAGGAGCGAGATGGGGCGGAAGTTTTTGAGATCGGTGGGGTCCGCTGTAGGTTTCTTCAGGAGGGCGCTGATCTCGGCATGCTTCCAGCTCTCCGGGAAGGTGGCGGTGTTGAAGGAGGCGTTGATGATGTTCCGGAGTTGGGGTGCGATGGTGGAGTCGGCCTTGTTGAAGACGTGGTGTGGGCAGGGGTCGGTCGGTGATCCGGAGTGGATGGTGTTCATCGTGCGGGCTGTCTCTTCGGTGGTCACCGTGGTCCAGGTACGAAGGGTGGCGGTGGGGGGCATTGGTTCGACGGTTGGGTGCGTGGGTGGGGCGCCGAAGCTGTTGTGGATGTCGGCGATCTTGCGGTGGAAGAACGAGGCGAGGGAGTCGCAGAGGTCTTGTGACGGAGTGATGTCGTTGGTGCCGGTGCTGGGGTTGGAGAACTCCTTGACGATAGTGAAGAGCTCTTTGCTGTCGTGGGCGTTGTTGTCCAGTCGGTTCTTCAGGGATTTCTTCTTGGTGGTGCGGATGAGCTGGTGGTGCTTGCGGGTAGCGTATTTGAGGGCGGTCATGTTGTCGGTGGTCCGGTCGAGGAGCCAGGCTTTCTCGAGGGTGCGGCAGGTCTTCTTGGAGTCCTTGAGGTCGTCGGTGAACCAGGATTGCCTTCTTGCTTCTGGGTCTGCTGGGAGGGTTCTTTAGTGGCGCGAGGTCGTCGGCGCAGGCGGTCAGCCACTGTGTGAAGTTGCGGGCTGCTTCGTTGGGGTCCGTTGTGTTGGCGGGTGGGCTCTGGCTGAGGGAGGTGGTGAGCTGGTCTGCGGTGATCTTGCTCCAATTCCTGTGAGGTACCTGTTGCGGGTGGTGGTGGGTCGTGGATCTTTTGAAGCTGAAGTGGACGCAGCTGTGGTCAGTCCAGTGGAGTCCGGTGGCATGGCTGAAGGTGATGTACTTGCTGGAAGAGAAGACGGGATCAAGCGTGTGGCCGGCGTAGTGGGTGGGGGTGTTGACCAGTTGCTTGAGTCCGAGGTTGGCGAGGTTTTCCAGCAGGGCGGTGGTGTTGCGGTCCTTGTTGTTCTCCAGGTGGAAGTTGAGGTCCCCGAGGAGGATGTAGTCAGGGGAGGACGTGCGGGCTGATGAAGTCTGTGATGTCTTCGCTGAATTGTGTGCGTGGTCCCGGGGGTCTGTAGACGAGGGTGCCTCGGAGGGTCGTCTTAGGGTCGGTGTGAATCTGGAAGTGGAGATGTTCGGCTGCGGCGAAGGAGTCGTTGGCGTCGGTCGTGATGCGGATGGTGTTCCTGTGGACGATGGCGATGCCACCTCCGGTCTGGTTGATGCGGTCCTTCCTGATGATCTTGTACCCGTCCGGGATGGCGATGGCGATGTCGGGTGCAGAGGAGGCGTTCATCCAGGTTTCTGTGAGGAAGGCGACGTCCGGTGATGTAGCGTCGAGGAGGTTCATGTCTGGGCAGCTTCAACAACCTAATTAGGAGGACGGATCGACTACATCAACCTGGAATCATTTCCACCTTCTGAGATTTAGAACTCATGAATGCATTTCACTGCTGAACTTGCCGTCAATTAATACAATTTCATAGTATTTAGCTAGCACAGAAAGTCCCTCAACAGATGCGCCTCAAAACAACGGCCAGAAACATTATAAAACAAGCCCTGGAAAAGGCAATAAAACAAACCTTTATAGTATGAATGCCAAGGGATAGACTTTGCCACTGCTCGTTTTTATTACATGGTCAAAAAGTCAAGAAAAAAAATCCAAATACTGGAAGAAAAAAAGACATTTTAAATGTATCTCGAAACTGTACATGGAATTTACTGTTTTCAAACTTCATAAAAGGCATGGTTTAATTTTCAAAGACTTCTCTCTCAAGAAGCTGACCAGTATTTAAAAATAAGTAAGTATCAGTATATAAATGAAAACACTTGCCAATGACTCATTTACTTCTACCTGGTGGGCTTCTATAAGAAAAGAAACCTACATTTCAGGTATGTCAATGACAACTCCTTCCTCAAATGCCAGCTGAATACAGCAGCCCACAGAACCCATTGCACCATACATGCTGCATGTGAGTGCAAAGGCCGTGTCTTTCAAGCAACAGGTGGAATGCAGGAGCTGAAACAAATCCAACCCTTAAAGTCTGTTCTTTAGTCAATCCCTAAGAAAATATACCAAATAGGCTGGGGGTGGTAACACAAAGTGCATCGAATTGATTGGGGGGGGGGGGGGGGCTTTGGAGGGGCACGTGGGTGAGCAAGAAGTACATGGGGTGTGTGCAAGAAAAAGACATGGATTCCAAAGCATGGCCAAGCGAATATGTAGTTGCCTTATGTGACCCAGGGAAGGATACAACTCATACAATCAATAGGCTGGTTAAGAAGCAATTTTTCAGGGAAAGGAAAAACAGAAGTGTAGGGATTGTACATATGTACACGAGCTGTCACGAGCAGTCAAGTGTTCCGGGTCGCTCGTGACAAGCTCGTGTTAATATAACGTCATGTTGTGATTTGAACTAGCAATGGTTGTCGGTTATGCTCGTGATCTGTGATCAGGCATTATCGACTTGAAACTTGATGGAAGAAGATGGAATAAATATCCAGGAATAACAATTGCTCTCTGTGTGGTTATTATGGACTTCCCTACACTGGCGACGATCGGGATCGGATTCTACATCTAAGAAGATAAGGAATTACTACCCTGCAATTTTTTTTCTTCTTGTAATTTTTTTTCGTTCTGCAATTCTACAAAAAAAAAAAATTCACCAGCACTTTCAAAATTTAAATAACAGTGTTGGATCACAACACACAGCGATAGAGGGAAGACTACGACCTACAGAAGAGCAATAACTTACTATTTGTTGTAGCGTTTTATGTGGAAACCGCCGACTCCAACGCTCGAGCTTTCATTGCCGAGATACGCGTGAAAGACTCGCGCATGGGCAATTGAGTCAGCACTGAATAACGCGCTGATGTCATCACGCGACCTTCGGAAGCAGTAAAGACGGATTCCTGAAGACTGTTCTTCCGGGACTACTCACCCAGTCAAGACACTTCCTGAATTTTAAAGCCACAGCGCGCAACAATTATTGAACAATCATTTGTGAACTCCACAACTTCAAGAGACATCGCGTTGAAGATCTCACCCATTATAAGGTTTTCAGTGACACGCACACTGCGTGTCCCACAATTTAAAATTTAATAACATTAATAATTAATAATTTAATGTTCTTCATTTAAATTACTTCCTTTACTACCCTGCATTTAACTTATATTTAGTGTGCTTAAATTATATTATACTTAGTGTGCTTAACAGAGAATTAACATGTCAGGCATTGTACCTCCACCTTCATTTTTATCATCACCTGGTGAACCACCCATGACTTGGGAGATTTGGGAACCTGTTTTTTTAGCTTATGTTAGTAGTATAGGGTGCATACGATCCATCACCATTCATTTTTTGACAGGTGGGAACGCCCCCTGGAAGTGACGTAGAAGCCGGAAGTCCCGCCCCGGAAGTCCCTCCCCGGAAGTCCCTCCCCGGAAGTCTGGGGCCTGAAGTCCCGGGCCGGAAGTGTAGGGCCGGAAGTCCCTCCCAGGAAGTCCAGGGCAGGAAGTCCAGGGTCTGAGGGCTCCCCCCCCAGAGGGGCAGTGGTGGAAGTGGGGCAGGTGTAGGGTGCGAGTGCCCTTCACACAGGAATTAATGGATGTGTGTCAATGGATGTAGAGTGATGGTGTGGGGGTAGCTAGGGATAGTGGCAAGGCAGGCAGTAGGGCCTACAGGAGTGTTTAGGGTTGTGGGAGCAGGGACTTACCGGTGTGCGCCATGTTGATCGGGTCAGCAGGGACATGTCTGGGCATGCAGAGAGACATGTCTGGGCATGTCCGTTGGCTAGTTGAGGCTGCAGGCTGATGTTGCATGAGCAGCGTCGTGGTCCATCTGTGGACTGGGATCACTAGAGTGTTGCAGGGTCTTTTTTGGGGGATAGGCCAGCCCCTAGGAGGCGTGTCTGATGGCGATGGTGTTCCTGAGTGGTGGCCTGTTGTGTAGGGGGGCGTAGCCATAGCCAGCAGAGGGCTGGAAATCCATTGGCCGCAGAAGAGGCGGGAACCTAGACCTTTTGTTTGCTGGGGCAGTAATTTTGCCGCCTAATTTTAAAAAGGCTCTGATGGAAAATTACAGCAGTTATGAAAATAAAATAAAAAATAATAAAGACAAGTGTGCAACTATGGCTTCTTTCTGTGTGGGAGTAATGTATTAGGGATGATAAACATGGACAGTATGTAATCCAGCAGCTGGGGGCCGTGTAACATGCCAGGGCACTGCATTGTAACATGGTGGAGTGTGCTGCAGCAAGCCTAAACATGTAGTTTTCCAATGCTATATTTTGCACAGCCTAATAGTAAAGTCTCTGGTGTAAAATGATGCCTATTATGAAATGGAAAATAAATAAAATAAAAAATAAAATGAAGACCAGTTTTATGCAACTGTGGCTTCTTTCTACGGGGGAGTAATGCGTTAGGGCTGATAAACCGGGGACCACTATGTAAGGCAGCTTGGGGCCGTGTAACATGCCATGGCATTGTTCTGTAACATGGAGGACGGTCCTGCATCAGCCCCAGACTGCTATTTTGCCAGTGCAATATTTTGCACAGCCTAACTTTTAAAGTGTCTGGTGTAAAATGACACTAATTATGAAAAGAAAAATAAATAAATATTTTAAGGTCTCTGATGTACAAGGATGCCTGTCATGGAAGCCATAATAAAGGAAATTTTAAAATAAATACATAAATAAAGACATTTGTTGTGCAATTGTGATTTCTGTCCTACGGGTGTGTAATGTATTAGGGATGATAAACAGGGGGGCAAGTATGTAATGCAGTTGTGTAGGCTATGTAACAGGCCTGTGCAGGGTTCAGGTAATGGGCTGTACAGACCTAAACTGTAAGGTTGCTGGTGCAGCACCATGCACAGCCAATGTTGAAAGCCTCTGCTGTAAATGCCATTAATTATGAAGGAAAAGTAAATAAATATTTTAAAGGCTCTGATGTAAAATGATGCCTATTATGAAAAGGAAAATAAAATATACACATAAATGAAGACAAGTGTTATGCAGTTGTGGTTTCTTTCTAAGTGGGAGTAATGTGGTAGGATTGATAAACAGAGGTTAGTATGTAAGGCATCTGGGGGCTGAGTAACAGACACTTGCAGGGTTCCTTAACAGGGTAATGTGTTGTCACAAACCTAGACTGTAAGTTTCCTGGTGCAACACTATGTACAGCCTATTTGAAAGTCTCTTATGTAAATGACACTAAGTATGAAAAGAAAAAATAAATAAAGACCTGTGCTATGCAACTGAGGCTTTGGCTCTACGTGTGAGTGTGGGGACATGGCTGAGAAACATGGCACTCTTATACAGCATGCGTTAGGGTTCAGAAACATGTATGGGCATATTTTTGCAATGGTAAAATAGGCTGCTGCAGCCCAGAAGTGGGATGGACGGAGCAAGTTCCACAAAAGGCGGCAAACCAACCCAGCCTGGAGATATAACCTGGTGAAGAAAAAATGCTTTTTCAGCCCCAAAAAGAGCGGGACGGACCAAAGTTTCATAAGAGCGGCAAAACCAAAAATGTAAGTGTGCTGATGTAACATTTTCAGCGCCTAATTTTAAACCGCCTAAAAGACTGCTAAGAGACGAAGAGTCTTCTACGTGGGGAGAGAGCTGGCATGAACTGATAAGCATGGAGTCTTGCAAAGGGTGGCGCCGAGGGTCTGGAAATATGCACAGTCATGATGTTCTTAGGCAGGGAGAGGCCGGTGAAAGTATGACTTTTTTAAGGCACACTTTTAACACCTTGGGAGTGTGCAGAGAAAAAATTGAAATAGGGACGTAACTACACTTGCACTCTGAAATTTGTTGGAGCACCTAATTATATCTTTGCGGGTAAACAGGCTTTGCAGAAGACTACAGAGTTAACATGGCGCAGAGGGGAAACAGCCACGCTGATGAAACACACTCTATACTTAATGTAAGTAGCTATGGATTTTGTTTTTATTCTATAAGGCAGTTCTGGTATTTGTTAAAAACTTTAGACAAGGAATAACTGTAAAATAAGCATGCATATAGGTATTATTGTAGTACTATGTCATAGAGACCTAACAGCTTTAAGAGGGTAAAAATTACAAATAAAACAATGCCTTTTATACACATACCTTAAGTGTTGGTGGTCTCCGGCATCTGATGTATTACAAGGTGCCAGTTGTGGTAGGTGCACTGGCTGCTGCTCTGCGCCCTAGTTCTACCCCAGACACAACATTTTATTGACTGCTTGCCTTCTCCTGCTGCATCTTCTGGGAGCACACTCCTCAGCATACTGATACACGATCTTTACTAAACACAGCTAGCATTCCAGTACTTGTAGTGCTGGCTATTCTCAGTCTCATACTGTTTAGGGGCAGTACAGTAATGTTATTGGGAAATCGACAATGACAATACTTCCTATCAACATTCTATGCATGTTTGCATTCATTTGAGAAAACTATTGATGCTTTCAGGGTGAGTGTGAAAACATCAGTTGATGCTGTTAGTCTAGTACATTTGTATTTACAGCAGCCAGGGTACAAAGTGCACAGCCCAGGGCTCAGACAACACCATTGCATTTAATAATTACAGACGTGGCATTACAAACCTCAGCACCCTGCCATTGTATCCCCTTATTTGGCACCGCTGCTATCCTCCTCGTGATTGTCTTCTATTCAATCCACTGCAGTATTGACAACACTTGTTTATTGTAGCTTTACTGCTTTGAGTCCATGTCTCATGGATACACAGGTTTTGGCTCTCTTGATCTCAGTTGCAAAACTGGTACGCTGTCGACCATTCTTTGCAGTGGTTAATTTGTAAAAAATAAGGGCTGGGGTTCTTATCAGGAGGCAGCCTGCACCAGCCCATTTCTCCTGTTAGCACAGCCTAAAACAGAACCAACTACCAACCACGAAAGTGGGGAGAGGATGTGGCGTAATGGCCAGAGTTGCTGACTTCAGCACATGGGAACCTGGTTTGAGCCACGGTATCGGCTCAACATCCTGAGATTCCGGACAAATCACTTAATCTCCCTATGCATAAATGAATGTGTCCTTAACTGGTGCTAATGAAAAGCACTGGTGTGGATGATTAAGCGCCGGCTGAGCACTGGAAAACACCAGCTCAAATTAAGCACTGATTCCTATGCTTCTTTGTGCTAGAGCTAAAACATACATGAACCTGTCAATCTGTGGAAACTATTCCTAAATGAAAGTGCCTTGAAGTACATGTGCTGATGCAGGAGTACAGATCCATACTCCCATACACAGAGTATACTCCTTGTGTTGTACATTCCCAAAGGTACCATCCAGTGTAGATAGAAAAACACAAACTTCTTTTTGTCCACACCTATATCACTCACAATTTCAACAACTGGCGCCCCCCGGGTGTTGGAACTAGGGGTGCAGCAGGTGATACAGCACCACCAGACCTGGAAGGAGTTAAGAAAGGTGATGGAAAACAGTGAAGCCTTTCAATCTGTGAAATTTTCAAACAGCATTAGCTGCGTGCTCAAAAGCAATGAAAGATCAACGTAAATTAAGGAGAGCCCAGAGAACAAAGGTATGCCGCTCTTGTGAGAGTGTGATATCAGATTACAAGAACGAGGCACATAAAAGGCACTAATGTAACCAATAGCTCATTTTTAAAGTTTGCCAACATCGCAAACAAGAATCATTTGAGTCTTTTAATTGGGAAATGTGGAGACAGACATGTGTTAAAGTAGGGTGCGAAAACAAACCAATCCACAAATTATTTTACCCTTGCGTGCATGCATGGCTAAAACCACTCCGATTTATTAATGGTCTCTTCTAAGTAACTCATTTCTTTAATATTTGTTTTAAAAATAAATTGACACAATGTATTCAAATGTTTCATAATATCGCACCATAATGCAAACTGAACCACATTTTCACTAAAAAGGTCTCAGAATATCATTCACCCGATTCCATCCCTTCAGCTCCCCACTTAAAACTTTTTGTCATGCTCATTTGATACACTTGCTTGTTCAGTAACAGAAGGATGCTCTTAGAACACCTACAGTTTTAGTGTGCTGAAGCCCCTGGCCAGCATTCTGAATGAGAAATGTGTTCTAGCATAACTGATGGCTTTTCAGAGCGCATGTGACATTGTTCACCAGATGACCCCTTTCAAGCTCCCTGGGAAGCAGATCCCACATTGGTTTAGGCTGTAGAGCACTTCTGCGGATGAGTCTAGACCTTCCATAATCTAGATGACAGAAGATTTTTGTTTTCCAAATCCTCGTGCAATTAAAAGTGTCTCAGACCACGGTAGACCTCCCTCCATTGCCATAACGACCTTTAAAATCTACATACTTAGTGTGTCAAAATAGGACTTTCTGTGGTGTATTGAGCCGAAGAAGAAAATGGACTTGGATATCCAGAAAGCGAGGAAGTAAACCTGATACGGTGTTAGTAGCAACTGTGCAAATAGGAAAGGACTCTTTGTTATGTTATGGTAGGTGTTTTTATTTAGCCACTCTACACTGTTTACATGGTCTGTTAACACCCTTAAGTGTTATGGCAGTTTGCTCTCCAACAGAAGGTTCATTTATTGGGGGAAATCAGACTTGTGTATTCCTGATTTGTTGTCAGTGTATTTGTGGTGGCTTTGCTCAATTTGCACTGTGGTGGTGTGTCTCTATCCCTGAGCCTCGAGGTTATTGTTTGTCCATTTGTGGATGTAAACAAGCAGATGCCTCTGGGTAAGGGCTGAATGGTTTGCATTATATTTTTATATTATACTACAGCTCTGTTTGGCCCAGCAGGGTGAGGTTTTGCTGGAAGAGTTTTGCTATAATAGATGGTTTATACTAGATGTTGAACACCCTCATTTTCTGGGTAAGACTTGTGTCTTGCTGTAACTTGTGTAAAGAAGCAGGTTGGTATGGTTTAGACTGATGTGGTGTTGCAGTGGGTGGTGTAGGGTGGTGTGGGGAGTCAAGTGTGTTTTTGGCTATTGTACTACAATGAATTGTATAGTAATTACATTGCAATTTAGTGTGGTAAGGTATGGTGCTATAATGCATTTGGTGATGTGGTACACAGACATTTAAGGTGAGATGTAATGATATGTTGTGCCAAAGTCTGAGAAAGTGTGGCATGGTGTGGTATTGAGTGTGTTGAGAGTGGTGTGGTACTGAGAGATGTGGTGTTGAAAATTGATGATGATGTGACATGATGGCATATGTTAGTGTATGAGCTGTAGTGAGGTAGACTGAAGTGGAGTGGTGCAATATGAGATTATCTTGTGTGGGATGTTGGTGTTCGCTGGTGCAGTGTGGTGATATGTACTGATTGAACTTCGTTGTTGTATAGTTCTGCTGTGATGTGCAATGTAATGGCTCTTATATGGATAGTTGTGGTATTGAAGGGCACGTTTACTGCACGGTGTGGTGTAGTCTGATGTGGAACCATAGGGAGCTGTGGGAGGGGCTGATGGATGTGTGTGGTGCAATATGATAGCATGTGATGTGGCTTGGTATAAAGTGTGGGATGTTGTAATCTGGTATAAGTATACTTGTATCCGGTGGTGCAATGTGTAGGATGTTGCATTTTGGTGTGGTGTAGATTGGTGTGGGTACATTAGTGTGGTGTTAGATTTTGTGGTGCTATGTGGCATATGTGGTATGGTGAACAGGGAAGTGTGTTGTGGTACAGTAGGGTGTGTTGTATACCATAGAATGTATGGTCCTGTGTGGAGGTTTTAAGTCAAGGAGGATGCTGTGAGGTGCGGTGGCGTGACAGGAAGAGTTTTGTCATAATAGATAGATGGTTTATACTAGATGTTGAACAACCTCATTTTCTGTGTCTGACTTATGTCTTGCTGTAACCTGTGTAAAGAAGCAGTATGGTATGGTTTAGACTGATGTGGTGTTGCAGTGGGTGGTGTAGGGTGGTGTGGGGAATCAACTGTGGTTTTGGCTATTGTACTACATTGGTTGTATAGTAATTACATTGCAATTTAGTGTGGTATGGTATGGTGTTATGTGGCATTTGGTGATGTGGTACACAGACCTTTAAGGTGAGACGTAATGAAATGGTGTGCCAAAGTCTGAGAAAGTGTGGCATGGAGTAGTATTGTGTGTGTGTGTGTGTGTTGAGAGTGGTGTGGTACTGAGAGATGTGGTGTTGAAAATTGATGATGTGACATGATGGAATATGTTGGTGCAGGATATAATGTGCTGTAGTGAGGTAGGCTCAAGTGAAGTGGTGCAATATGAGATTGTCTTGTGTGGTATGTTGGTGTGTTCGGGGGTGCGGTGTGGTAATATGTACTAAATGAACTTTGTTGTTGTATAGTTCTGCTGTGCTGTGATGTGCAATGTAATTGCTCGTATATGGATAGTTGTGGTATTGAATGGCATGTATACTGCATGGTGTGGTGTAGTCTGATATGGAACCATAGGGAGCTGTGGGAGGGGCTGATGGATGTGTGTGGTGCAATATGATAGCATGTGATGTGGCTTGGTATAAAGTGTGGGATGTTGTAATCTGGTATAACTATACTTGTGTCCGATGGTGCAATGTGTAGGATGTTGCGTTTTGGTGTGGTGTTGATTGGTGTGGTGTACATTAGTGTGGTGTTAGATTTTGTGTTGCTATGTGGCATATGTGGTATGATGAACAGGGAGGGGTGTTGTGGTACAGTAGGGTGTGTTGTGTTGTACACCATAGAATGTATGGTCCTGTGTGGAGTTATGAAGTCAAGGAGGATGCTGTGAGATGCGGCAAAGTGATGGGAAGAGTTTTGCCATAATACATAGATGATTTATACTAGATGTTGAACACCCTCATTTTCGGTGTCAGACTTGTGTATTATGTAAAGAAGCAGGTTGGTATGGTTTAGGCTGATGTGGTGTTGCAGTGGGCGGTGAGGGTGGTGTGGGGAGTCAAGTGTGGTCTTGGCTAATGTACTGCATTGGATTGTATAGCAATTACATTGCAATTTAGAGTGGTAAGGTGAGGTATGGTGTTATGTGGCATTTGGTGATGTGGTACACGGACCTTTAAGGTGAGACGTAATGAAATGATGTGCCAAAGTCTGAGAAAGTGTGTCATGGTGTGGTATTGTGTGTGTTGAGAGGGTATGGTACTGAGAGATGTGGTCTTGAAAATTGATGATGCGACATGATGGAATATGTTGGTGTATGATATAATGTGCTGTAGTGAGATAGACTGAAGTGGAGTAGTGCGATATGAGATTGGCTTGTGTGGTATGTTGGTGTGTTGGGTGGTGCCGTGTGGTGATATATGTACTAAGTGACCTTTGTTGTTGTATAGTCCTGCTGTGATCTTGCATGTAATTGCTCTTATATGGATAGTTGTGATATTGAATGACCTGCATACTGCATGGTGTGGTGTAGTCTGATGTGGAACCATAGGGAACTATGTGAGGGGTTGATGGATGGCTGTGGTGCAATATGATAGCATGTGATGTGGCCTGGTGTAAAGTGTGGGATGTTGTAATCTGGTATAAGTATACTTGTATCCGGTGGTGCACTGTGTAGGATGTTGCGATTCGGGGTGGTGTAGATTGGTGCGGTGTACATTAGTGTGGTGTTAGGTTTTGTGTTGCTATGTGGCATATGTGGTATGGTGAACAGGGAGGTGTGTTGTGTTGTACACCATAGAATGTATGGTCCTGTGTGGAGGTATGAAGTCAGCGAGGGTGATGTGAGGTACGGCAACGTGACGGGTTATATGGTCGTAGTGAGTTGTTGTGTGAGATAAAGGGTGGGGGTCTCATTTAGGATTTCCACCCTTGTTCCACAGCCTCTGGGTGCTATCCGGTAAGGTGTGAATTGATCTGGACTAACGTTATGTGATGCGAGTTATAATGTGCTGAACACATTATAGTGTGGTGTTAAGCTTACTGATTATATTGTGTGCCAAGTGTAGTGATGATGTAGTATGGTACGGAATTGGTTGGGGGTGGTGATGTTTTGTGGGAGGCAGGTTGATATTGTATAGTCTGGAGGTGTTTTGGAGTGTGCTGTGGCGAATGCTGTTATCATATAGCAGAACAACAAAAACCCTTTAACTTATTTTAGGAGCCCGGAAAACATAGCAGTCTGAGTCGAAGACCAAGTTATACTGGAAACAGAGTTAATTAATTATATAATTACATTTACAATTGGTGTGTTACCCCTTCTACGCATGTGCAGGTAGTGGTAGAAGTGGGATTGAGGATGCTTCCGTTGTAGACCCAACAGTGTACCAAGTGGCAGTAGGTCAAAGACATTTTCAATAGCTCTTAAATAGTATTCTCAAAAGGCCCTACAAGAAAGCAAGCTTTTTCACATAGCCTTCACGGCCAAACTGCTAGATAAGCACAAAATGGCAGTGCAAAAAATATTGCCTTAGTCTAGCAGTTGCTAAATCCAAAGTACACCCTAAAGTACCATCTGCCATCTTACAAAAATAGGTTCCAAGGAAGTACTTTACTTATGTATTCATTCATTTTGAAGGTGTGGCTAAGAATGCAGCCTCTTAGGCAATATTGTTGGGCCAGTATACCTCCTTTATCAGCAGAAGTCCAAGCGGCAAGTCAGGATGCTAAGCCTGTGAGTGCCACATCTTATGAAGATCTTAAATAAGCCATTATAGCGAAAATTGGGCTCAATGAAGAGAATTACTGAGTTGTGCTCAGAGAGAAATGTGGGTGTATAAGGAAATCCCTAGGCATTATTCTTTAGAGTCAAAGACTGAGGAGAAATATGGTACTGATGGGTTTGGCTAGTGAAGGTTATAGATAACATATATATGGAGTCATTCATAGATATTTTACCTTCTAGTACTGTAAGATGAGCAAAGCAACGTACAAGGTTAGGCCTACAGGAAGCCATTAATATAGCTTTCGACAATCCTTGTGCTCAAGATTGGAAATTGGGAAATATCTGAAGTTAACACCCACTCCTAATGTCTGTAAAGGCCCACTTATTTCTCCAAGAATATATTTTTTTCTAATGGCTCATTATTTCAGAGAAGATCACCTCCAAAAATAGGCCCCCCTTTAATGTTAATCTCTCAAGGACCACAATGCTTTAACTGTGGTGAATGGGTCATCTTGGTTGAGTGTGTCTTAGGACACTAGCATAAACATTCATAAGCACACTAACCTTCCTTGGCGTGCCTTCCTGCTAGTGTTTTCCTAAGACACACTCAAACAAGATGATCCATTCACCACAGTTAAAGCATTGTGGTCCTTGAGAGATTAACATTAAAGGGGGGCCTATTTTTGGAGGTGATCTTCTCTGAAATAATGAGCCATTAGAAAAAAATATATTCTTGGAGAAATAAGTGGGCCTTTACAGACATTAGGAGTGGGTGTTAACTTCAGATATTTCCCAATTTCCAATCTTGAGCACAAGGATTGTCGAAAGCTATATTAATGGCTTCCTGTAGGCCTAACCTTGTACGTTGCTTTGCTCATCTTACAGTACTAGAAGGTAAAATATCTATGAATGACTCCATATATATGTTATCTATAACCTTCACTAGCCAAACCCATCAGTACCATATTTCTCCTCAGTCTTTGACTCTAAAGAATAATGCCTAGGGATTTCCTTATACACCCACATTTCTCTCTGAGCACAACTCAGTAATTCTCTTCATTGAGCCCAATTTTCGCTATAATGGCTTATTTAAGATCTTCATAAGATGTGGCACTCACAGGCTTAGCATCCTGACTTGCCGCTTGGACTTCTGCTGATAAAGGAGGTATACTGGCCCAACAATATTGCCTAAGAGGCTGCATTCTTAGCCACACCTTCAAAATGAATGAATACATAAGTAAAGTACTTCCTTGGAACCTATTTTTGTAAGATGGCAGATGGTACTTTAGGGTGTACTTTGGATTTAGCAACTGCTAGACTAAGGCAATATTTTTTGCACTGCCATTTTGTGCTTATCTAGCAGTTTGGCCGTGAAGGCTATGTGAAAAAGCTTGCTTTCTTGTAGGGCCTTTTGAGAATACTATTTAAGAGCTATTGAAAATGTCTTTGACCTACTGCCACTTGGTACACTGTTGGGTCTACAACGGAAGCATCCTCAATCCCACTTCTACCACTACCTGCACATGCGTAGAAGGGGTAACACACCAATTGTAAATGTAATTATATAATTAATTAACTCTGTTTCCAGTATAACTTGGTCTTCGACTCAGACTGCTATGTTTTCCGGGCTCCTAAAATAAGTTAAAGGGTTTTTGTTGTTCTGCTATATGATAACAGCATTCGCCACAGCACACTCCAAAACACCTCCAGACTATACAATATCAACCTGCCTCCCACAAAACATCACCACCCCCAACCAATTCCGTACCATACTACATCATCACTACACTTGGCACACAATATAATCAGTAAGCTTAACACCACACTATAATGTGTTCAGCACATTATAACTCGCATCACATAACGTTAGTCCAGATCAATTCACACCTTACCGGATAGCACCCAGAGGCTGTGGAACAAGGGTGGAAATCCTAAATGAGACCCCCACCCTTTATCTCACACAACAACTCACTACGACCATATAACCCGTCACGTTGCCGTACCTCACATCACCCTCGCTGACTTCATACCTCCACACAGGACCATACATTCTATGGTGTACAACACAACACACCTCCCTGTTCACCATACCACATATGCCACATAGCAACACAAAACCTAACACCACACTAATGTACACCGCACCAATCTACACCACCCCGAATCGCAACATCCTACACAGTGCACCACCGGATACAAGTATACTTATACCAGATTACAACATCCCACACTTTACACCAGGCCACATCACATGCTATCATATTGCACCACAGCCATCCATCAACCCCTCACATAGTTCCCTATGGTTCCACATCAGACTACACCACACCATGCAGTATGCAGGTCATTCAATATCACAACTATCCATATAAGAGCAATTACATGCAAGATCACAGCAGGACTATACAACAACAAAGGTCACTTAGTACATATATCACCACACGGCACCACCCAACACACCAACATACCACACAAGCCAATCTCATATCGCACTACTCCACTTCAGTCTATCTCACTACAGCACATTATATCATACACCAACATATTCCATCATGTCGCATCATCAATTTTCAAGACCACATCTCTCAGTACCATACCCTCTCAACACACACAATACCACACCATGACACACTTTCTCAGACTTTGGCACATCATTTCATTACGTCTCACCTTAAAGGTCCGTGTACCACATCACCAAATGCCACATAACACCATACCTCACCTTACCACTCTAAATTGCAATGTAATTGCTATACAATCCAATGCAGTACATTAGCCAAGACCACACTTGACTCCCCACACCACCCTCACCGCCCACTGCAACACCACATCAGCCTAAACCATACCAACCTGCTTCTTTACATAATACACAAGTCTGACACCGAAAATGAGGGTGTTCAACATCTAGTATAAATCATCTATGTATTATGGCAAAACTCTTCCCATCACTTTGCCGCATCTCACAGCATCCTCCTTGACTTCATAACTCCACACAGGACCATACATTCTATGGTGTACAACACAACACACCCTACTGTACCACAACACCCCTCCCTGTTCATCATACCACATATGCCACATAGCAACACAAAATCTAACACCACACTAATGTACACCACACCAATCAACACCACACCAAAACGCAACATCCTACACATTGCACCATCGGACACAAGTATAGTTATACCAGATTACAACATCCCACACTTTATACCAAGCCACATCACATGCTATCATATTGCACCACACACATCCATCAGCCCCTCCCACAGCTCCCTATGGTTCCATATCAGACTACACCACACCATGCAGTATACATGCCATTCAATACCACAACTATCCATATACGAGCAATTACATTGCACATCACAGCACAGCAGAACTATACAACAACAAAGTTCATTTAGTACATATTACCACACCGCACCCCCGAACACACCAACATACCACACAAGACAATCTCATATTGCACCACTTCACTTGAGCCTACCTCACTACAGCACATTATATCCTGCACCAACATATTCCATCATGTCACATCATCAATTTTCAACACCACATCTCTCAGTACCACACCACTCTCAACACACACACACACACACAATACTACTCCATGCCACACTTTCTCAGACTTTGGCACACCATTTCATTACGTCTCACCTTAAAGGTCTGTGTACCACATCACCAAATGCCACATAACACCATACCATACCACACTAAATTGCAATGTAATTACTATACAACCAATGTAGTACAATAGCCAAAACCACAGTTGATTCCCCACACCACCCTACACCACCCACTGCAACACCACATCAGTCTAAACCATACCATACTGCTTCTTTACACAGGTTACAGCAAGACATAAGTCAGACACAGAAAATGAGGTTGTTCAACATCTAGTATAAACCATCTATCTATTATGACAAAACTCTTCCTGTCACGCCACCGCACCTCACAGCATCCTCCTTGACTTAAAACCTCCACACAGGACCATACATTCTATGGTATACAACACACCCTACTGTACCACAACACACTTCCCTGTTCACCATACCACATATGCCACATAGCACCACAAAATCTAACACCACACTAATGTACCCACACCAATCTACACCACACCAAAATGCAACATCCTACACATTGCACCACCGGATACAAGTATACTTATACCAGATTACAACATCCCACACTTTATACCAAGCCACATCACATGCTATCATATTGCACCACACACATCCATCAGCCCCTCCCACAGCTCCCTATGGTTCCACATCAGACTACACCACACCGTGCAGTAAACGTGCCCTTCAATACCACAACTATCCATATAAGAGCCATTACATTGCACATCACAGCAGAACTATACAACAACGAAGTTCAATCAGTACATATCACCACACTGCACCAGCGAACACCAACATCCCACACAAGATAATCTCATATTGCACCACTCCACTTCAGTCTACCTCACTACAGCTCATACACTAACATATGCCATCATGTCACATCATCATCAATTTTCAACACCACATCTCTCAGTACCACACCACTCTCAACACACTCAATACCACACCATGCCACACTTTCTCAGACTTTGGCACAACATATCATTACATCTCACCTTAAATGTCTGTGTACCACATCACCAAATGCATTATAGCACCATACCTTACCACACTAAATTGCAATGTAATTACTATACAATTCATTGTAGTACAATAGCCAAAAACACACTTGACTCCCCACACCACCCTACACCACCCACTGCAACACCACATCAGTCTAAACCATACCAACCTGCTTCTTTACACAAGTTACAGCAAGACACAAGTCTTACCCAGAAAATGAGGGTGTTCAACATCTAGTATAAACCATCTATTATAGCAAAACTCTTCCAGCAAAACCTCACCCTGCTGGGCCAAACAGAGCTGTAGTATAATATAAAAATATAATGCAAACCATTCAGCCCTTACCCAGAGGCATCTGCTTGTTTACATCCACAAATGGACAAACAATAACCTCGAGGCTCAGGGATAGAGACACACCACCACAGTGCAAATTGAGCAAAGCCACCACAAATACACTGACAACAAATCAGGAATACACAAGTCTGATTTCCCCCAATAAATGAACCTTCTGTTGGAGAGCAAACTGCCATAACACTTAAGGGTGTTAACAGACCATGTAAACAGTGTAGAGTGGCTAAATAAAAACACCTACCATAACATAACAAAGAGTCCTTTCCTATTTGCACAGTTGCTACTAACACCGTATCAGGTTTACTTCCTCGCTTTCTGGATATCCAAGTCCATTTTCTTCTTCGGCTCAATACACCACAGAAAGTCCTATTTTGACACACTAAGTATGTAGATTTTAAAGGTCGTTATGGCAATGGAGGGAGGTCTACCGTGGTCTGAGACACTTTTAATTGCACGAGGATTTGGAAAACAAAAATCTTCTGTCATCTAGATTATGGAAGGTCTAGACTCATCCGCAGAAGTGCTCTACAGCCTAAACCAATGTGGGATCTGCTTCCCAGGGAGCTTGAAAGGGGTCATCTGGTGAACAATGTCACATGCGCTCTGAAAAGCCATCAGTTATGCTAGAACACATTTCTCATTCAGAATGCTGGCCAGGGGCTTCAGCACACTAAAACTGTAGGTGTTCTAAGAGCATCCTTCTGTTACTGAACAAGCAAGTGTATCAAATGAGCATGACAAAAAGTTTTAAGTGGGGAGCTGAAGGGATGGAATCGGGTGAATGATATTCTGAGACCTTTTTAGTGAAAATGTGGTTCAGTTTGCATTATGGTGCGATATTATGAAACATTTGAATACATTGTGTCAATTTATTTTTAAAACAAATATTAAAGAAATGAGTTACTTAGAAGAGACCATTAATAAATCGGAGTGGTTTTAGCCATGCATGCACGCAAGGGTAAAATAATTTGTGGATTGGTTTGTTTTCGCACCCTACTTTAACACATGTCTGTCTCCACATTTCCCAATTAAAAGACTCAAATGATTCTTGTTTGCGATGTTGGCAAACTTTAAAAATGAGCTATTGGTTACATTAGTGCCTTTTATGTGCCTCGTTCTTGTAATCTGATATCACACTCTCACAAGAGCGGCATACCTTTGTTCTCTGGGCTCTCCTTAATTTACGTTGATCTTTCATTGCTTTTGAGCACGCAGCTAATGCTGTTTGAAAATTTCACAGATTGAAAGGCTTCACTGTTTTCCATCACCTTTCTTAACTCCTTCCAGGTCTGGTGGTGCTGTATCACCTGCTGCACCCCTAGTTCCAACACCCGGGGGGCGCCAGTTGTTGAAATTGTGAGTGATATAGGTGTGGACAAAAAGAAGTTTGTGTTTTTCTATCTACACTGGATGGTACCTTTGGGAATGTACAACACAAGGAGTATACTCTGTGTATGGGAGTATGGATCTGTACTCCTGCATCAGCACATGTACTTCAAGGCACTTTCATTTAGGAATAGTTTCCACAGATTGACAGGTTCATGTATGTTTTAGCTCTAGCACAAAGAAGCATAGGAATCAGTGCTTAATTTGAGCTGGTGTTTTCCAGTGCTCAGCCGGCGCTTAATCATCCACACCAGTGCTTTTCATTAGCACCAGTTAAGGACACATTCATTTATGCATAGGGAGATTAAGTGATTTGTCCGGAATCTCAGGATGTTGAGCCGATACCGTGGCTCAAACCAGGTTCCCATGTGCTGAAGTCAGCAACTCTGGCCATTACGCCACATCCTCTCCCCACTTTCGTGGTTGGTAGTTGGTTCTGTTTTAGGCTGTGCTAACAGGAGAAATGGGCTGGTGCAGGCTGCCTCCTGATAAGAACCCCAGCCCTTATTTTTTACAAATTAACCACTGCAAAGAATGGTCGACAGCGTACCAGTTTTGCAACTGAGATCAAGAGAGCCAAAACCTGTGTATCCATGAGACATGGACTCAAAGCAGTAAAGCTACAATAAACAAGTGTTGTCAATACTGCAGTGGATTGAATAGAAGACAATCACGAGGAGGATAGCAGCGGTGCCAAATAAGGGGATACAATGGCAGGGTGCTGAGGTTTGTAATGCCACGTCTGTAATTATTAAATGCAATGGTGTTGTCTGAGCCCTGGGCTGTGCACTTTGTACCCTGGCTGCTGTAAATACAAATGTACTAGACTAACAGCATCAACTGATGTTTTCACACTCACCCTGAAAGCATCAATAGTTTTCTCAAATGAATGCAAACATGCATAGAATGTTGATAGGAAGTATTGTCATTGTCGATTTCCCAATAACATTACTGTACTGCCCCTAAACAGTATGAGACTGAGAATAGCCAGCACTACAAGTACTGGAATGCTAGCTGTGTTTAGTAAAGATCGTGTATCAGTATGCTGAGGAGTGTGCTCCCAGAAGATGCAGCAGGAGAAGGCAAGCAGTCAATAAAATGTTGTGTCTGGGGTAGAACTAGGGCGCAGAGCAGCAGCCAGTGCACCTACCACAACTGGCACCTTGTAATACATCAGATGCCGGAGACCACCAACACTTAAGGTATGTGTATAAAAGGCATTGTTTTATTTGTAATTTTTACCCTCTTAAAGCTGTTAGGTCTCTATGACATAGTACTACAATAATACCTATATGCATGCTTATTTTACAGTTATTCCTTGTCTAAAGTTTTTAACAAATACCAGAACTGCCTTATAGAATAAAAACAAAATCCATAGCTACTTACATTAAGTATAGAGTGTGTTTCATCAGCGTGGCTGTTTCCCCTCTGCGCCATGTTAACTCTGTAGTCTTCTGCAAAGCCTGTTTACCCGCAAAGATATAATTAGGTGCTCCAACAAATTTCAGAGTGCAAGTGTAGTTACGTCCCTATTTCAATTTTTTCTCTGCACACTCCCAAGGTGTTAAAAGTGTGCCTTAAAAAAGTCATACTTTCACCGGCCTCTCCCTGCCTAAGAACATCATGACTGTGCATATTTCCAGACCCTCGGCGCCACCCTTTGCAAGACTCCATGCTTATCAGTTCATGCCAGCTCTCTCCCCACGTAGAAGACTCTTCGTCTCTTAGCAGTCTTTTAGGCGGTTTAAAATTAGGCGCTGAAAATGTTACATCAGCACACTTACATTTTTGGTTTTGCCGCTCTTATGAAACTTTGGTCCGTCCCGCTCTTTTTGGGGCTGAAAAAGCATTTTTTCTTCACCAGGTTATATCTCCAGGCTGGGTTGGTTTGCCGCCTTTTGTGGAACTTGCTCCGTCCATCCCACTTCTGGGCTGCAGCAGCCTATTTTACCATTGCAAAAATATGCCCATACATGTTTCTGAACCCTAACGCATGCTGTATAAGAGTGCCATGTTTCTCAGCCATGTCCCCACACTCACACGTAGAGCCAAAGCCTCAGTTGCATAGCACAGGTCTTTATTTATTTTTTCTTTTCATACTTAGTGTCATTTACATAAGAGACTTTCAAATAGGCTGTACATAGTGTTGCACCAGGAAACTTACAGTCTAGGTTTGTGACAACACATTACCCTGTTAAGGAACCCTGCAAGTGTCTGTTACTCAGCCCCCAGATGCCTTACATACTAACCTCTGTTTATCAATCCTACCACATTACTCCCACTTAGAAAGAAACCACAACTGCATAACACTTGTCTTCATTTATGTGTATATTTTATTTTCCTTTTCATAATAGGCATCATTTTACATCAGAGCCTTTAAAATATTTATTTACTTTTCCTTCATAATTAATGGCATTTACAGCAGAGGCTTTCAACATTGGCTGTGCATGGTGCTGCACCAGCAACCTTACAGTTTAGGTCTGTACAGCCCATTACCTGAACCCTGCACAGGCCTGTTACATAGCCTACACAACTGCATTACATACTTGCCCCCCTGTTTATCATCCCTAATACATTACACACCCGTAGGACAGAAATCACAATTGCACAACAAATGTCTTTATTTATGTATTTATTTTAAAATTTCCTTTATTATGGCTTCCATGACAGGCATCCTTGTACATCAGAGACCTTAAAATATTTATTTATTTTTCTTTTCATAATTAGTGTCATTTTACACCAGACACTTTAAAAGTTAGGCTGTGCAAAATATTGCACTGGCAAAATAGCAGTCTGGGGCTGATGCAGGACCGTCCTCCATGTTACAGAACAATGCCATGGCATGTTACACGGCCCCAAGCTGCCTTACATAGTGGTCCCCGGTTTATCAGCCCTAACGCATTACTCCCCCGTAGAAAGAAGCCACAGTTGCATAAAACTGGTCTTCATTTTATTTTTTATTTTATTTATTTTCCATTTCATAATAGGCATCATTTTACACCAGAGACTTTACTATTAGGCTGTGCAAAATATAGCATTGGAAAACTACATGTTTAGGCTTGCTGCAGCACACTCCACCATGTTACAATGCAGTGCCCTGGCATGTTACACGGCCCCCAGCTGCTGGATTACATACTGTCCATGTTTATCATCCCTAATACATTACTCCCACACAGAAAGAAGCCATAGTTGCACACTTGTCTTTATTATTTTTTATTTTATTTTCATAACTGCTGTAATTTTCCATCAGAGCCTTTTTAAAATTAGGCGGCAAAATTACTGCCCCAGCAAACAAAAGGTCTAGGTTCCCGCCTCTTCTGCGGCCAATGGATTTCCAGCCCTCTGCTGGCTATGGCTACGCCCCCCTACACAACAGGCCACCACTCAGGAACACCATCGCCATCAGACACGCCTCCTAGGGGCTGGCCTATCCCCCAAAAAAGACCCTGCAACACTCTAGTGATCCCAGTCCACAGATGGACCACGACGCTGCTCATGCAACATCAGCCTGCAGCCTCAACTAGCCAACGGACATGCCCAGACATGTCTCTCTGCATGCCCAGACATGTCCCTGCTGACCCGATCAACATGGCGCACACCGGTAAGTCCCTGCTCCCACAACCCTAAACACTCCTGTAGGCCCTACTGCCTGCCTTGCCACTATCCCTAGCTACCCCCACACCATCACTCTACATCCATTGACACGCATCCATTAATTCCTGTGTGAAGGGCACTCGCACCCTACACCTGCCCCACTTCCACCACTGCCCCTCTGGGGGGGGAGCCCTCAGACCCTGGACTTCCTGCCCTGGACTTCCTGGGAGGGACTTCCGGCCCTACACTTCCGGCCCGGGACTTCAGGCCCCAGACTTCCGGGGAGGGACTTCCGGGGAGGGACTTCCGGGGCGGGACTTCCGGGGCGGGACTTCCGGCTTCTACGTCACTTCCAGGGGGCGTTCCCACCTGTCAAAAAATGAATGGTGATGGATCGTATGCACCCTATACTACTTATGTTGATGTATTAGAAGAAGGGGAGTGTGAGCCAGAAAGAAAACTATCACTCCTAAAACATTGCTTGGGTGGGATAGCTTTGAAAGAATTCAAAACATTACCAGCCTTAGTAAACCCAGGGAACATTAATGTATATGAATATGCTTCTTTACAGTTAAGTTTAAGATATGGAAAGAAAAAGAATGTGGTCATGGAAAGATTTATATTTTATTCTCGCAAACAGCGAAATGATGAACCTGTAGAGGATTTTGTATCAGCCTTGAGATCTTTGGCTGTCACATGTGATTTCGAACACATATCATATGAACAAGTGTTACGAGACCAAATTTTAATGAGAACTAACAACAAAAAAGTACAGGAACGTCTTTGGACAACATCTGACATGTCACTTAATAATGCTATAGATATCGCTAAATCTATAGAACATTCAGAGAAATTTGTCAAAGAGATTAGAGGCAATGATAAAGGTGATGTTTTTAACATAACTAAAGATGTAGATAAGTCTAAGAAAAGTTTTTTTCAGAGAAACGAATACCCTTCTAGAAGTGATAACAAATTTAAGAATCAGAAATATGAAAGGAAAACTTCCAAACTACTATGTTTTAGATGCGGCAGTGAAGGTCATTTAGCAGACTATAAGAATTGTCCTGCTTTAGGAAAAACATGTTCAAAATGCAACAAGAAAGGCCATTTCACAAAATGCTGTAGATCAGCACAAGGGAAAATGAACTGTATACATGAATACTGTGATGATTACCAATCAGATAATGAAGAAAGGTTTCAGGTTAATACTGTTATCAATGTATGTGGGGATAAAGATTGCAAAAAATTCCCATCATGTATTATAAATATTGATGGAGTGAGTTTAGAAATTTTCGTAGATTCATGCGCATGGTATACCATTATTTCCTTAAATGTATTTAGAGACAAATTCCCGAACAGAAAATTACTTGAGTCTGATGTCTCCCCTGGTGGATACACAGGCCACAAAATTGACTTAATTGGTTACTTTATAGCAAACATACAATTTTCTGACCGACACATATCAGGAAAAATCTATGTGTCAAGATCTGGATTGTCACTCCTAAATTGGCCACACCAATACGAATTAGGAATGAAAATTGATCCCAGGGCCAACCCACCTGTATACGTTGAACAAATATTAAATGTTTCAAATGTCACTGAGAATAGTTCACTAATAGTAGAGAAATTGCGTGATTCTTTTCCTACCGTTTTTAGTAGTAAGTTAGGCCAGTATAAAGGATTTGAACACGTTATCAAGTTAAATGAAAACGCCATTCCTGTAAGACATAGAGTAAGGAATGTTCCTTTATCATACAGAATCAAACTTAAATAAATGCTAAAAGATCTCTGTGAGAAAAACATTATTGAACCTATAGAGTCATCACCTTGGGTTTCCCCCATTGTTATTTCGGTTAAGTTCAATGGGGAACTCAGATTATGCATTGACCTCCGCAGTGTCAATGCAGCAATTTGGGTTGATTCACATCCTTTGCCCAATCTACATGAGATGGTCTCGACACTGGCTGGCGCACAAGTATTCTCGTGTGTTGATCTAGCCAGTGCATACCATCAAGTAGTACTTGCTGAAGAATCCAAAAACATAACTGCATTTATCACACCTGAAGGGTTATACAGATTCTGTCGCATGCCTTTTGGTTTAGCGAGTGCGGCCTCAGTGTTCCAAAGATTAATGAGGGATACTTTAGAAGGTTTAAATGGGGCCATAGCATTCCAAGACGACATCTTAGTATATGGAAAAGATGACATTGAGCATGACAACAATTTAAAATGTGTAATTGCTGCATTAGCAGACAAGGGACTAACACTACGTATTGACAAATGCAAATTTAAACAAAAAGAAGTAGAGTATCTCGGACATACTATAAGTGGAATGGGAATCAAACCTAAGAAAAATCATGTCAAGAGCATCATAAATGCTCCAGTACCCACTTCAAAAGAACAACTTGTAGCATTTTTAGGCCTTATCGAATTTTACGCCAAGTTTATCCCGAATTTTTCTGTAAAAGTTGACCCATTCAGGTGCCTGTTAAAAAAAAATGTAAAGTTTAATTGGACTGAAGAAATGACAAATGCTTTTCAATCTTTAAAAATGTTTATTGTTAATGCACCGTGTCTCAAACCCTTTGTGGTTGGCATGAAATGTATCATCATGGTAGATGCTAGTTCTTCTGGTTTGGGTGGAGTACTTCTCCAGAAAGATAATGAGAGAGAATGGGTAGTTGCTTATGCATCGAGGGCTCTGAGGGATGCAGAAAAGAATTATTCTGTAATAGAAAGAGAGTTACTGGCGTGTGTTTGGGGAGCTGAGCACTTCAGACCTTTTTTGTGGGGTACAAGATTCTTAATAAAGACTGATCATAAGCCTTTAGTATATCTCATGGCTCCAGGTGGAGGCAGAAATATGTCGGCACGTCTTGCAAGATTAGCTTCAAGATTACAATCTTTTCAGTGCACTATTGAATATGTTCAAGGAAAGGCGAATATGCATGCCGATTGCATGTCCAGATTGATTTCTGATTCGGATACCTTTGCAACAATTAATGAAGAAGAGTGTGAAGTAGCTTTTACTTTTCACGATATTAATTTAGTGAATGGTGAACAAATGTCATTACAAGAAGAAGTTTGGATGGAAGAGATGAGTAAGGACATAGAATTGTGCAGTGTCAAGAAGTACCTTGTTCATGGTTGGCCAGAACAGAGGAAGTTATCAGGGAATTTAATGGGTTTTTATAAAATTCAAGAAGAACTTGCAGTAGAGAACGAATTGATTCTTCGAGGCGATAAAATTGTACCACCTTTTACTGTTAGGAACTCTATTCTTAAGATTGCCCATGAAGGACATTTGGGGATATCTTTCACCAGAAGACGTTTGAAGGAGTCCTTTTGGTGGCCGGGCATTGACTCATGTGTGGAACAATTTGTACGTTCTTGTTCTCATTGCTCAAATAGTGACAAGACAGCTGTCGCTTTACGTCCTGAACCATGTCCCGTCGAGTTACCTTCAGGTCCCTGGCGTAAACTAGGGATAGATATCATCGGACCTTTTAGTTGTTTACCAAGACAAGAGGCTTTTGGCATAGTACTTATAGACTATTTTTCTAAATGGCCAGAGGTCAAGATGGTGAAGGAAGTCACTTCGTGTCAAGTAATAGAATTCCTAGATGAGATTTTTAGCAGGGAAGGTATACCTCAGGAGATTGTGACCGATAATGGTCCGCAGTTTGTGAGCAAAGAAATAGAACAATTTTTTGTAAAGTGCGGTATTGTTCATAGGAAAATTGCAGTTTCCCATCCAGAAGCCAATGGCCAGGTTGAAAGGTTCAACCGTGTAATTAAAGAAGCCATACAACTCTCTATCAAGGGCAATTTGAATTGGAGAAATGCATTACAATCCATGTTGTTGGCTTATAGGACATCACCTAATTCAGTGACTTTAGTCACACCTTTTGAGCTGCTAAGAGGACGGAAGCCCAGTACAAAATTAGTTCCATGGTGGTTAAAAGGAAATTTAGCTGGTACTGAAAACTATCTGAAAGTAGATTTTGAAGCAGTTAAAAACAGAGTTCAATCGTATAAAAACAAAATGAAACATAATATGGTCAAGAGAATTGGTTCTACGTCTTGTTGTTCCATTAAAGTGGGTGATTATGTCCGGGTAAAAAGAAAGGAAGGTGTAAGTAAAGGTTTACCGGTTTGGTCAAGTCCTAAGAAAGTTATTGAAGTCTTTAGAAACGCAGTCAGGGTTGATGGTGGTTCTGTGTGGAACTTAAGCAGAATTTCATTGTTTAAAGGTCCCAGTCAATTAATAAATGATGTCGACAGCAATGTATTTTTTGATGTTGGAAAACAGAATGACAGTGTGGAACATCTCCATGAAGAAAATAGCACTAACAACACTAGAGCAACACGTTGTCACCGTTTACCTGTTCGATTTAATGACTTTGTAATGAACTAGATTATTTCTTCCAATGTTTTTTTTCTAAAGGGGGGAAGGTGTGTAGGGATTGTACATATGTACACGAGCTGTCACGAGCAGTCAAGTGTTCCGGGTCGCTCGTGACAAGCTCGTGTTAATATAACGTCATGTTGTGATTTGAACTAGCAATGGTTGTCGGTTATGCTCGTGATCTGTGATCAGGCATTATCGACTTGAAACTTGATGGAAGAAGATGGAATAAATATCCAGGAATAACAATTGCTCTCTGTGTGGTTATTATGGACTTCCCTACACGAAGAATAGTCACTGAATACAAAGCAAGCAAATGAGACTGACGAGAAACGCAGCAATGTTCAAAAAAGGGTATTATAAATCATAACGAAGTCAATTTAACAAAATACACGTGAATACATTAGATGCCTTCAACCTTGAAAATCAGGAGATCAAGCGAGAAAACGTTCAGCCGTACAACATGCAAGGAGTCCTGTGTAACAGCTTGTGATTCACAGAGGCTACTAAGATGTGGAACGACCAAGGAGAATGTGGACATCAAGAAGGGCCTCTAAAGTCTAAAGATGCTGGTATGAGCAGTCAAAACAGGTTGGGATGTGGAAAGCTGCATACAGGGCCAAAGGATACCATAAAGCTCGAGTTCTTATCCACACTCCTCCACTTGATCAGACTGCATGAGCCACAATTCAACACTCGCTGCCACAGTTCCAAAAATTGGGAGGGCCTAGAAACACATAAGAGATTGAGTAGTAAAGCAGTGCTCAAAATACTTTATATAGGTAGATGCTCACATTCTGATCTGTTGCAAATGTGTCTTTGTTGCATTCTGTCACTGCTCAGTGAGCTGATCGCTTGCTACCAAGAAATTTAGAGGTGATTGAAATATGTACAACTTGCTCCGGAGTAATAATGCGCCATTACAGGAAATGTAAAGCCGTCGTTTAGTGCTATATTTTAGCACGAAATGGGTCTGGTGCAATTTCACACCAGCGCGCATTTCACGCATAAAAGTCTTAAAACACAACTGCAGACAACAGCCACTCTTATTTTGTTTTTCTCATTGTCGCTGCGCATCTGTGCTATATTTTTACCTCGAATAGTGGCATCATTATATGACTGATGTAATTGTTGGTAAGACACTTAACATGCATGATACAAAATTCCACAATGCAAGCGGAATTCATTAAAATTTCCTTAAGGGCCTAATATTAATACAGCCATGGTCTCCCTAAAAGCTATAAAGTTTTCAAAAGGATTAACAGATGTTCTGCATAAAGTAAATACAACTAATGTATCAAACAAGGCAAAAGAAACAAAAAATCCGGACAGGCATTCAGAAATGTTTAATCCTATACTAGCAAGCCGGCTCAGTGCACTCGTTAAGGTCACTTCCACT
Source organism: Lissotriton helveticus (assembly GCF_964261635.1). Lineage (NCBI taxonomy): Eukaryota > Metazoa > Chordata > Amphibia > Caudata > Salamandridae > Lissotriton > Lissotriton helveticus. Next base: position 1,983,313,432 of record NC_136061.1, read on the forward strand.
GGGGAAATAAGTGAACACCCAGCTTCAGATCCAGGTTTCAGGACAACAAAAGGATTGCACGGAGTAGTCGAACAGTAAAGTCTGCAATTAAAGTGCTGAGTCACAACAAGATTGGAGTCACAACAAGATTGGAGCACTACAGACAACACCAAGTACAAACTGAGGACACCAATCTGCGCTTCAACCCTAGTTTTGGAAAATAGTAGATCTGTCTTACCGTCAGATCTGTGGCCAGGGGACAGATCAACGCAGAATCGCAGCAGCAGCTCCCAGGGGCTGTTTACATCTTGTGACCCTACGCCAGCAAACGCCGCGTGCCAGAGCGCAACTGCTGTGGATCCATCATTGTACCAGGATGAGACAGATCTGGGAGCTAGCATGGAGGCCTGCCTTGCTCCTGGCCCTCTGAAGAGCTCCGGCAGCTGAGCCCACGAAGGCTGACGTCTGGCTGCTGACAGCTGAGACCGTGGCTATTGGGTTTCACCTACATCAGCAAAGCCACGGCCGAGGGAGGTCGAGGAAGAGAGCGTCTGGGCCTTCTCCATCTATTATCTGGCATGTGGGTGGCTTCATGAAACACTCGCCTACCCATCAAACGCAGTTTATGTTCCTTCCAGCACAGGCTTCACTGTATTCACACTTTTAAAGAGAGAAACTTCTGAAGATTAGATAGAAGCAAGCAAGGAGGTAAACTAGAGGATTTTTTTTTTAACACATACATACTCTGCGATAACCTAAATACCTCACAGAGGCAGTCAACATCTACCCTCCCATTCATCCTTCTATGATTTCACTACAACTTCATGGCGCAAGCATAAAAGCTATGCAACACACACATCTTCAGAGAGGAGCACATCCTTTTTTTTTTTTAGCTTGCCACGAAAATCTCAAAATAAGGGCATAAGCTCTAGGAAGCATCATTTTAAACGAAACTTGGTGAGCCAAAGTCATGCATAGAAGAGGTTTCCTCTGGTTTGGGGCTCTTAGTAATGCAGCCGACACACTCAGAGTAGAGTAACACTCCATGGGAGGTGGTCATCATCTTACTTAAAGAAGTCTCGATCAGGGGTGGCTCCTCCGCTCAGGCGGAGGAGCGTTGCCCCACTGCTCTGTGAGCAGGTCCAAAAGGAAAAAATAAAATGGTAACGCATTGTTATTATCATTAAATGTTTCCGTCTTTGCTCAACTGGGTCGGGCGGGCTGAGCTGAGCTGTAAACAGAGGAGCAAGGGGAGGAGTGGTGTCACACTTGTAAATGCACATGATGGTTTGGCCAGCCGTATTGGGCCGGGCAAACAGTCATGCGCACTTTGCATGTTCTCCACCAGGCTGCATTACAGCCTGGGTGGAGAACAAGCCCAGGCTCCTAGTCCAAATCTGAGCATCTAACTATGGCTCTTAGACCAATCACAACGCTGCTATCAGCAGCGTCGTGATGGGCATGGGGAGTCTGTAGTTCCGGATCCTGCCCCATGAGTACTGGAAGCGGGCGAAGAGGACCGAGAGGCTGCGGCTGGCACGCAGGCAAGTGATTTAAGAATTTGGTTTTTTAACTATTCTCTCCCTCCCTCGACATGCTCCCTCACGACTCACCCCCCTCACCACCGTTAAGTAACAGCCGCCACTGATCTCTATAGCATACTCTACAATGCCTCTTTGCTGGTGCTCACAGGACATAACAACCAACAAGAAAGAAATGACAACCCAAATCGCTTTAGCTTTTGTGATGGGATGCTGTGCTTCAGCAGCTATAAAAAGATACAACATGTGTATCACAAAGGCAGAAGCAGTGCAAGCTCTTTATGCCTTTGCTCATCTTTGAGCTCTCCAACTGAATGACCAGACAGTGGGAAGAGCATATGATAAGATCTCCTAGGGTGCAAGTTAAAATTATGACAGAACTAGTTGAAAAGGTAATTTGCTTTAACAACCTGCACACCACTGTTCAGGGCTTCAACTGGAGTAGTTACTAGAAACTTGTTCATGTATATTTCAGAAGTCATCAGCAAGACATTTGGATAAACTCTGCTGGTGGACAACTGCACCACCAGACTTTCATGGTTTGGATGCAGAGTTAAAGCGTCAGGGTCACCTGTAGCTGGTCTTTAGTGACGGGTGACATGTCAATGGACCAGAGGGACAGAAATGGTTTTGCCCAATAGCCTGTCCGTGAGGGCCTCGTTGAAGGGCAGAAGAGGTTCAGTCAGAGCTTGGACAGGCTGAAAGACCTCAGTGAGGACATTTGCTTTTATCTCCATAGAGGCGTGAAGGTCAAGGACTTCAGCAGCTCTCTGAATCACATAGGCAAAAGATGTAACTTCTACCGTAGCTAGTCAAAGGGTGGACACCAACCCAGTAGTGAGGGAGGTATCTAACCAACTGGCCTTTTGTTTATCTATGTACCTATTGTATTCTTCATAAGAGAGGGTCAGTAGGGGGGGGGGGGTGGAAGACTCTTCCCCATCCCCCTCCACGGTTGTCTCTATATGGCTGACTCTGGTCAGAGCCAAATGTAGATATAGACTGTGCGCAACGCACAGTAGTGGAATAGTGTCGGAGGCAGAGGCATTGAGTATTGGCTGCGCAAATTTGGGATCTGGGCATGGTCTCTTTCGAGGTTGAGATGAATTCAGATCAGAGAACCTGACGTGTTTCAACTCGTCATCAGGCAATAATGGTTCCAGCATTGTCGTCCATGGGACAGACGCAGAGTTAAGCGCTGAATCCAAAGTCAGCACGGATACCAGTTTGGGCCCCGTAGAAGGCTCAGGGGGTACAGACTATGTTGAGAGAAAACACACCAGCGATAATCAGTGAAGTGTTGGGGCCCGAAGGAACGCCAGGGGGAGCCAGCGTTAGATCAAAAATGTGCAGCATGACCTCTAAATAGGCTTCAACCTGCTGCAATGTTGCCAATGGACACAAACTCCGGTGTATCAAGACCAAAGACCGAATCGTCTCCTCAGTGGAATGGGAGTAAAACCTCGAGGCACTGTAACGCCTTTGTGCCTTCTCAGGAAAGCAAGAGTTCTTGTGTTTATTCTTAGACTTATCCAAAAACTTCGAGCGCAAAGAGGATCTGCCGTGGGAACAAATTCAGGAGTAGGTCCACACTCTGCTTGAACCCGGAGCAGGACCTGCATGAAGTTTTGCGGCGTTTCACCACAAAGTTTTGCTTCCTCAAATGGCCTTCAGACTGATCTTGTTGCAGTCCTTGTAGTCGTGCGCCGAACGAAAATACTCGAGACACATCTTGTGGCATCTGCTTGTGATAGCCCCTACAAGTGTTTAACCTCGTAGTCTTGGGGGGTGGTGGGGTGACATGTTCACTTGCACACTGGATTTTTTTTTAAAGGAGGAAAAAAAGGAAATCACTTCACAAAGTGAAGGGAAAGAGGAGTGGAGCTCCGCGTCTGACGGCAGGGAAAGAAAGGAACGGGTGTCCATGTGCATAGGCGGCATATATATATGTGGCTGCCTTCATCACTACCAGAGAGTTGGTGCAGAACCGTTTAGTGCCAAGTACGGGCATGCAAGAACAGGTTTTTGAGTTTCATGCACCACTATTGGGCCTCAGAATATTCACAACGGTTATAAATATCCATCGGAAAAGAGGATATTAAAAAGTATGGGACACTGGACTGGTGTAACGAGGCGGTCTAAAAAAAAAAACATCCTTAGTGAGGCATGTGAAAGGAACAGAGGACTATGTTGTGACACGCAGATGTCTTTGGCGACTAACCCTTGACCACCTTCACTGGCTTTAAGGAGCCGACTTGCCGGAAATCTTTCAAATTACTTACGGGTTACCCCACCTCTAGAGCAACAATGCATTCAGGAATCGTTGGGCATTCGTAGTGGCATAAAGCTCTTTAGAACATGTAAATAGTTCATGCGATGTAAATGTCATTGATGTACATTCCATTACTGAAAACTATGCTATGCAAAAGTTGGCATCAAATTCTTTCTTACAAACAGCCACAGTTGTAGAAGTAGTATTTCGGTCAGTTTGCATAAGGGAGCACAGCTGAATAGACCAGGACAGTATCGCTGAAGAGAAATTGACACCACTCTACTGCTTAATCGAAACTTATATTCGTTCCTCACCCATGTAGTGAGCTAGCACTCAGAAAAAGATCGGATGGAGAAAATGAAAAAAACGGAATAAATCAGCATGGTAAAAAATAGAATTTTCACACAGTATTTCTGTCCAATATAAGGCTAAGGAATGTCATAGTAGGGACATTCTAGGGAGCAGGAGACAGTAAAACATCATATACAAGAGGCATCATTCTTTTTATGATCTCAGTAACCATTATGAAGTCAGTCAATGTACAGTGGACTTCTCCAGCAAGGACTCCTCCTCCGAACTCGCAATTAACGCCGGGACACCTCAGCTGAAGTAGTCGCACGCTCTACAAGTCTCATTTTATTATTATTATTATGGTGAGCACTCACTGTAGAGGTACGGGTGTGACCCAAGAGCTACACCTTAAGTCGTTGCAGTGTTGACTGTATGCTTGCAAGGCTGATAAATGGAGAACCATTCACTTTGATAACACAAAGAACAAAGGCTAACCGATTTGTGATATGCACCATACTCCAAACTTGGCCTGTTACCACTAACAATGTCAGACATATGCACTACGATTTGACCCTGCGTCCTAGACACTGAAACAACCACAACTAGGACTGCTTTACATCGAATCTTCCAAGATCGTGTGTTCCCAGGAACATCTTACCTACTGATCTTAAACATTTTAAACTCCTCACCCCGGTAACCACCTGTAACCCAAACATTCACATAGATTCTGTGAGATGGATTAAAAAGAAAATTACATTTGAAAATATATCAAAGGGGCACAGTGCTATCATTATTATTCAATGATGAAAGTCTTCTACTTTAGAACACAGAAGCATTATTGAAAGTACATGATATACTGGATATTTTGTTGTAGTCATATATAGTGCAAACCAACCCGAAGGGATTGAATTAAACGCTTTACATAAGCACTAGTTACATTACACCAGGTAACATTATTTTTTAGGCAAAGGGAGATTAAGTGATTTGTTCAGACTCACAGGCTGTTGAGCCAACACAGATTCAAACCTGGGTCCCCAGCTCCAAAGTCGGCAACTCTGGCCACAAACCACTTCCCCTCTATGGATTGCTGTACTTAATCCACAGCCATTCCTTAAAAAACAAGGAACAAGCCTTATTCATTTTCAATGTAATCCAAAATTTCGATTAAAAAGCAAATTGAGTTTTGAAATAGGAGTTTTGATTCCCTTTATTGCTATTCATTTATCATGACTGATATTTATTTACAGCCTGCAAAGCATTATCCTTTCTTGTTTTGACCTCCTTTTTGGGGAGGGACGGAGAAAGGTATGCAGCAGCCACCTGCATATAAACAAACCCATTAACCTTCGGACTCAACCATTTTGGAAGCCCTAAATAAACAAGCATTGGCATAACCAATAGGTCTCGCCTTTGGGACCTTATAAGTGTTTAGCCATGCAGCAGTTGATGTAAGGATATTGTGCTGCATAACGAAATACTTATAAGGTTCCAAAAGCGAGACCTATTGGCTATGTCAATGCTTGTTTAAACACTGTAAACAACAAGTATTGTTGGCGAATGTAACCGCTTTTCAAAGTGCATGAACTTTAAGAGGGAACGAAAGGGTTTAGGGACAGAAAGGGAGAGAGGGTAGAGTAGGGTGGTGGGGGACGAAAGAGTAGAATGAGGCAGAGAGGGAGGGAGAAAGAGCAAGGGGGAGGGAGTAGTACACGAGACTGAGGGAAGAGAGGGGAGAGGAAGCAGTGCAGAGAGAAGGAGAGGTGACAGACAAGGGCACTGAGTGCCCGAGCACGACAGCAGCATTGGAAGAGGGGAAATAAGTGAAAGACACAGCCGCTAGAAGATTAAGAGACGGAGACTGGGGTACAGGGTACGAACTGAAGAGACAAGCTGAAATGGGAGGAAGAAGAGGAGGCGACAGACTGGGCAGAGGAAGAGTTTGACGTGGACTCACAGGGTCTGATAGAAAGTAGACAGCAGGGCTGGTAGGGCAGGGCGGGCTCCAGAGGGACTCGTTTCCTAGGGGGTGCACTGTACTGAGAGACAAGCTGCGAGGCCAGCAGGCGCGCTGCAGCAGTGACAGACGGGAGACAAAGGTGAGAGACAGGCGCTAGGCCAGTATGAGACGTTTTATGTGACCTTTCTGCCCTTTCTTGGGACCTTTCTGCCTCCTGTGCCACTCGTTTCCCCCCCACCCCCATTTTTTGTGACCTTTCTTGTAAGCTTTCTGCCTCTGTGCCACATGTTTCCCCCCCCCCCCCCGTTTTTTGCGACCTTTTCTGCCCTTTCTTGGGACCTTTGTGCCTCTGTGCCACTAGTTTCCCCCCGATTTTTCTGACCTTTCTGCCCTTTCCTGTGACCTTTGTGCCTCTGTGCCACTCGTTTCCCCCTGTTTTTGTTACCTTTTCTTGGGACCTTTCTGCCTCTGTGCCACTCATTTCCTTCCCCCTGTATTCTTGGGACCTTTTGCCTTCTGTTTCTTTCGTCGCCCCTCGCCGCTGCGTCCCCGCCCCCCTGACTGCCTATTCGCTACCCCACCTCCCGCCCCCCCAGCTGCTCCTTCCTCCCACCTCCCCATATAGGCCGGCCGCTGCGCGGTGAGGAGAGCGACCCTTGACCCTTCCAGGTAGGTCGCTCCCCCTCCGCACAGCACCGCCTGAGCCAGTTCTCTCCCTTGCTGCCCCCGTGTCTCTCTGCCCGGTTTTCCTTCTGCTCCCCTCGCGGCCCCCGTGTCTCTCTGCCCGTTTTGCCTTCTGTTGCTTAGCTGCCTCTACATTTCTGTGACCTTTCTGCCCTTTCATGGGACCTTTCTGCCTCTGTGCCACTTATTTCCCCCTGTTTTTTTGAGACCTTTCTGCCCTTTCTTGTGAGCTTTCTGCCTCCTGTGCCACTCGTTTACCCCCGTTTTTTGTGACCTTTCTTGTGAGCTTTCTGCCACTCGTTCCCCCCGTCTTTTGTGACCTTTCTGCCCTTTCTTGTGACCTTTCTGCCTCTGTGTCACTCGTTTCTCCCCCGTTTTTTGTGACCTTTTCTGCCATTTTTTGTGACCTTTGTGCCCCTCGTTTACCCCCGTTTTTTGTGACCTTTCTTGTGCTTTTTTTGTGACCTTTGACCCTGCTCGCAGGCAGGTCGCCCCCATGCTGCTGCTCGTCACCCGACTGCCTGGTTCCTGCCTCCCCGCTGCCTACTTGTTTCCTGGGTTTTTCCCTCCCCTCTGCCCTGTGTGCCAGTTCCCCCTTCCCCCGCCTCTCCCGATCCAGCCCTTTTCCACCGCTGCTTTCCTGCAGCCCCCCCTGCACACCCATTCGCCTCCCCGCTCCCGCCTCCCAGCTGCTCCTCCCTCCCAAGCCACCTCATATGCAGGCCGCGAACCGGGCGCGCGCAGCAGGCGCGCCTAAGGCAAGCCCGTCTGCGCCCGCCCGCGCCTGGACCGCACCCAGCGCCAGAACCCCTGGACCCCGCGAATGCCACGACACCAGAATCCACTACGATGCCAGCACCCTCCACACACTCAATGCCAGCCAAAACCACACCTTCTTCCAGGCCGCCCCGAAACGGTCCCACGGACCATTCTCCTGCCACACCTGCAGCTTCACCTACGACAGAACCACCAAACCTCCAAGGACTGGACCCAACCACCTTAGCTGCATACTTCTCAATACCCGCTCCGCACGCAAACATGCCGTCGAGCTCTGGGATCTGCTCAACACCTCCGCCCCAGACGTGGCCTTCCTGACCGAGACCTGGTGGAACGACTCCTCGGCGCCCGACATCGCCATAGCCATCCCAGACGGCTACAAGATCACCCGCAGGGATCGTACCAACGGAATCGGAGGAGGAATAGCCATCGTCCACAAGTCCACCCTCAAGGTCGCTAACCACGCAGACGACCCCCTCAACACCGCCGAACAGCTGGACTTCCGGATCCACACCGACCCCAACACCGCCCTCAGAGGAACACTCATCTACAGACCCCCCGGACCGCCGACCTTGCCAGCACCCACACACTCACCTCCTCGGACTACATCCTCCTCGGGGACCAGAACTTCCTCGAGAACAACAACAACGCCAACTCCGCCACCCTGATAGGCAACCTCGGCCTCAGACAACTCGTCACTGCACCCACCCACGCCGCCGGCCACACGCTGGATCCAGTCTTCTCCACAGGCTCCCATGTCGCCTTTGACCACACCACCGAACTCCACTGGACCGACCACCGCTGCATCCATTTCACCTTTAAAGAAACCAACCATGCACCACCGCACCCAACAGCTGCCTCGCCACTGCTGGAGCAAAGTCACCGAAGACCAGCTGATCACCTCCCTCGCCAAGAACCCACCCACCGACCCCACCAACCCAGACTCCGCAGCCCGAAACCTCAGACAGTGGATCGACGACTGCGCCAACACCCTCGCCCCGCTCAACCGTCCAACAGCTTCTCAACCCTCCAACAGCCGCTCAAACCCTCCAACAGCCACGCCAACAAGAGAGCCACCTGGTTCACCGTCGAGCTCCAGACCTCTAAACGCGCATGCCGGAAACTGGAGAAGACATGGCTCCATGAACGCACACCGGACAACCACGCAGCCTACAAGGACGCCACCAGCAGACACCACCACCTCATCAGATTAGCCAAGAGATCCTCCTTCAAAGACCGCTTGGATAACAACGCACACGAAAGCAAAGAGCTCTTCAGCATCGTAAAGGAACTCTCCAACCCCAGCGCCAACGACATCCTGCCCTCACAAGAACTGTGTGACTCACTAGTCATCTTCTTCCACCGCAAGATAGCTGACACCCACGACAGCTTCAACACCACGACAGCCCTGACTACGCCAGACTCCACCTCCCCTGTGAACACCACCAGCGCCAAACGCCTGACCTCCTGGTCCAACATCAACAATGACAAGACACGCAATGTCATGAACTCCATCCACTCAGGATATCCGTCTGACCCGTGCCCACACCACGTATTCAACAAAGCAGAGGCAGCCATCGCACCCCAACTACCGAAGGTTATCAACATCTCCTTCAAAACAGCGATATTCCCGGAAAGCTGGAAGCACGCCAAAATCAACGCCCTCCTCAAGAAGCTCAAAGCGGACCCCAAGGACCTCAAGAACTTCCAGCCCATCTCCCTGCTCCCGTTCCCGGCAAATGTCATTGAGAAAATCGTCAACATGCAACTGGCCCGCCACCTGGAAGACAACAACATCTTGCACTCGTCCCAGTTCGGATTCAGACGGAACCACAGCACCGAGACAGCCCTCATCGCCGCCACAGACTACATCAGGTGCCAACTAGACAACGGCGAAACATCAGCCCTCATCCTCCTGGACTTGTCATCCGCCTTCGACACGGTCTGCCATCGCACTCTAAAGACACGCCTCCTAGAAGCTGGAATCCAAGAGAAGGCTCTTGACTGGACAAAGTCCTTCCTCTCCGGCAGAACCCAGAGTGTCCGCCTCCCACCCTTCCGATCCAAAGCCACGGACATCATCTGCGGCGTCCCCCAGGGCTCATCGCTCAGCCCAACGCTGTTCAATGTCTACATGGCCCCCCTCGCACAAGTGGCCCGCCATCACGACCTCAACATAATCTCCTACGCTGACAACACATAGCTCATCCTCTCCCTCACCAAGGACCCACACACACCGCCAAAACCAACCTCCACGAGGGAATGAAGGCCGTCGCCGACTGGATGAGGAGCAGCCGTCTGAAGCTGAAGTCGGACAAGACAGAGGTCCTCATCCTCGGACCCACCCCCTCAGCCTGGGACGACTCCTGCTGGGAACAGCACCAACACCCACCAACCATGCACGCAATCTAGGATTCATCCTCGGCTCCACCTTCTCCATGTCTAAGAAGGTCAACACCGTCTCCTCCTCCTGGTACAACACCCTCTGCATGCGCCGCAGGATCTACAAGTGGATCCCAACCGAAACAAGAAGAACGGTGACACAGGCCCTCGTCAGCAGCAGACCGGACTACGGCAACGCACTCTACGCAGGAATCCCAGCCAAACACCTACGACGACTACAACGCGTCCAAAACGCCTCCGTCTGACTGATCGTCAGCGTCCCCCGCCGCAGCCACATCACCCCCCCCCACCTGAGAGATCTACACTGGCGCCCCGTCGACAAGAGGATCGCCTTCAAGCTCCTCACCCACACACACAAAGCACTCCACAACGCCCGACCAGCCTACCTGAACAGAAGACTCAGCTTCCACACCCCCTCCCGCCGGCTCAGCTCCACCAGCCTCGCCCTCGCCGCTGTCCCCCGCATCCAACTAACGACCTCCGGCGACAGATCCTTCTCCTAACTCGCCGCCAAGACCTGGAACACCCTCCCTACCCACATACGGCAGACCCAAGACCTACTCGCCTTCAGAAGACTCCTCAAGACCTGGCTCTTCGAGCAGTAGCAGGACCCCCCTCTCCCCTCAGCGCCTTGGGACCCTCACGGGTAAGTAGCGCGCTTTACAAGTACTCTGATTGATTGATTGACAGTCACTGTGAAATAAAGTCCGGTGGAAGAGATGGGTAGGAAGAGGACACAAGAGACAGGGCAGGGGGGGAACAGAGCAGGAGTTCCCGGGAAGAGTTCGAGAGAATGCTGTCTGAGAGCGAATGCTCTGCTGAGAAAAAAAATACATGCAACATAGACAATAGAGTTTGAAATACTGAGCACAACTCTAAGCACAAGGAGGAAGGAGGCGGGTATATGTGCGGGGGGCTGTGGGGAGCACAACAGAAGCCTTTATCGATGAAACAGGAGCAGATAGTTAAGAAGGCACAGAAACAGGCACACCAGCTGGTGAAAGCGGAGATGCAGACGGCGAAAAAGCAAGTGGAAGGAGGGCGGGGGGAGTGCGTATGCTCTAAGCAGCAGCTGTTTGCTCTATTTCAAAGCACATACTCGTGCTTGTGGCGCGCCGCTGCGCACTTCCGCAAGGCGTATGCCGCCACAAGTATGTGCTTGGAAAAACAGATGCATGAGGGTTAAAGGTCTCCTATGCAGTGCATGCGCTCTGCGTAGGAGAGACCTAAAAAGCGCTCACAGGCTAACAATTGAGTGTGCGTGGGTCTAGAGACTGTAGCCAGATTATCACAAACTTCAGAATGCCTGTCCTCGTGTCTGCATGTTGTAAAACAATTATAAATATATTTCATCTGCGGACACCAAAGATAACCCAGCTTGGGTGGTGGTTTTGCAAGTATTGCAGCAAACCCAAGGCCTGCACACGTGACAGTTCACTCCCAAAATTTCTGTTAAAGAGAAGCCAGATTCAGCCAATTTGTGCAGAGAACACAATTGCCATAACGAACATGGTATAAGCTATATAAAAAAAGGTAACAGGTAGACATTTCTCCAGTAATTAAATAGTCAGAACTTGGAAGAACCATTGCTCAAGGGTGTAAAGAGCGAAATATAGTCTACTGGGTGAGCTAATCCTCGCCTGTGTCCTTAATAGAATTGAAACCTTTCTTCACAATAGCTAGGACATTTTTCATTCTCTGTCAGGACCGGAGGCGAGGATTCGGCTAGTTTAAATCTTCTCTAACACCAGAGATGCCAATAGTGTTATCGGCTTAAAGTAAAATCTCTTAAAGGTAGAGTCAGAGGACAAATCCGCTGCGTTGAGAGGGTCCTCCAGTCATGCTCCCAGGGAAAACGCGTTGAAAGTAATAGCTCCCCGCACAGAGTGAGCCCCAAACTTAGAAATGTCAATCCCTACTTCCTGCAAAACCCATCTAATCCATCTTGCAATAGTGGGGGAAGATAACCAATTTGTGAGGCTTTGTAAGGGCAATAAACAACTGCTGTTCGCCCAAGGGCGGATTTCTTCAGTCACATTTTCATACCTCTTTAGTGCTTACACCACACATAATTTAGGAACGTTAGGAAAAGCAGGATAAGACCATTCTCTAATTACATTTCGTACATCTGGAAATGTGAATAGTGACCCCTTCCGGTGTACAAACTCTACCTGCAAGATCCAGCACCCTTATATCAGATACCCTCCTACAGGAAATCAGACAGAGCAGTATAGCCAGCTTGGCAGACATCTGCTTCCTAGAAAAATATTTGTTGGATGGCCAGGATTTGAGCAACTGAAGTACTATGTTTAGATCCTACAGTTGGGTATTGCGTGGTTCCGGAGGAGTAGACAACCCCTACGACTTTTACGGACAAGAGGATGATCCCCAATAGGATGACCGTCCTCAAAAGTATGACTGGTGAAGATTGCTGAACAGAAGGTATGGATTGAACGGTACACCAAACCTGCGGTTTCCAGGTGCACCAGAAAAATGAGGACATGTACATCTGCCCCACGGGATCATGTTATGGTTGAAAACATCAAGACCACCTGAGCCAAGCACATCGGTATCGTTTATGTGTGTCATCTGCCCTGGCCTTGGTAAGTAGGGCTGCAGCCGGAGTTGAAATGGCAGAGACATTCCATTGTTCCCTGTAATCCACCATGAGGCGGAGGATCCGAGAGAGCGCGTGAGGATGAGGGTTCCCCTGGAGATCTGATAGAAGATCCTGAAATAGGGGTAGAGGGATTGGAAAATCCTGAAATAGGGGTAGAGGGATTGGAAAATCCTAAGAAACTTCCATCAGAACTGGAAACCAGGCATGAGACTTTCATATTGGGGTGACCACTACCAAGTCCACGTGTTGCTGACGTACCGGGGTTGAGACTCATGAGCATTGTGAACAGGGGAAAAGCAGAACCCCTCTCTACTTGCCAGTCCTGGAGAAAGGCAGCGGAAGCCACTGCCCCAGAACCTAGCCGCCAACTGCAAAATGTCCCCAGTTGGTGGTCCAGTTGAGACGCGAACAGGTTGATCAAGAAAGGTCCCTAACTCTTCTGCAGTGCGGCAAAGACCGCAGAATGAAGTTTCCAAAGGCTGATGTCCCTCCAGTGGTGAGAGTGCCAATCCACCACCCAGTTGAACTGACCCAGTAGATGTTCCGCTGACAGAGACGTGATTGGCCAAGCACTAGTTCTAAAGCGTTTGCTAGATCGGACAACGTCCTGGACCGGGTACCCATAGAGGATTGACATATCGAACCTCAGCCACAATGTCAATTTTCAGAAGGACACAACAGTGAACCTGGTCTTTGGTCCAACATTTCACTGAAAATGAACCCGCCATTAGCTCCAAGTAGTTTATGTGGAGAGATTGTTCTGCGGAGGACCACTTTCCTCCAGTCGAGTATTCCCCGCAGCGGGCACCCAGCCTGAACTGCTGGTGTCTGATTTTATGACCAAATCAGGTCGAAATTCGAAAATAGCTCTGCCTTTTCAGGCATCTATATGATTCAGCTACCATTGCAGTTTCTCCGAAAGAGGTATGCCTGAGACAAACTGAGGCCGCGCCGAACAGGAGATATCTTCAGGCGTTGTAGTTCCCTGTAGTGAAGGTGACCAAGGAAGATAGATTGAATAGAAAGCAGACCCATCTCCCTGACAAGGTGGCATAGGTTAGTAGGGGGTTTCGACAGTGTCTGATGGAGCACATGTCTGATCTGCATGAGCTTGCACAACAGAAGACAGAGGGTGGCTGTTAGAGGGTCCACCACAACCCCAAAAGTACGATTTGTCCTCGTTCACCACACAACCCAGAGACTCCAGCAGATCTATTGCCATCTGGAGTGATTGGATTAAGAGGGAAGGGCAAGGACTCAATCAGGATATCGTCGAGGTAGACGATCAGCCAGACTCCCTGAGCCCACAAGTGTTTGATCACCGGCTTAATGACCTTTGTGAAGCACAATGGTATGGATGATAGACCAAAAGGAAGGGAGGTGAATTCGAACACCTGAGAGCTTCATAGAAAAAGAAGGAAACGTCAATGAGGAGGACATATCGGAATTGTGAGATAGGCATCTTTGAGGTCCAAGCGAACCATCCAATCCCGGGGAAGAAGGAGGACTCGAAGGAGGTGAATCCCCTCTATTTTGAAATGGCGATATATCAGCCCCGTTGAATTCCTTCAGATTGTTCACCAAGCGATACCCTCCTTCCCTCTTCTCCACTAGGAAGACGCTGCTGAGGAACCCAAAGGGATGGAGTGTTAACTGGAGAATTTCCTTGTGTATCAGGGCAGATTGCTCTGGGGGAAAAACCAATAAGTTTGGGAGAACCGTTGGAGGAGGGGGATCCAGAACACTATCAGAAACCTTTGGACCGTTTGTAGAACCCAAGCATCTGAGTTGAGGAGCTGCCAATTGTCGAGGAAGGCTCCCAACCTGCCCCCCCAGGTGTACCCCCGGTGAGGATTGAACTCTTACCTATTTGGTTCGGATGTTGGCCATTACCCCTTCCTCTCGAGCCTTGGCGTAACTCCTAGTGTTGGAGAAGGTGCCGAATTTCGGCGGGTCCTGCCAATGGCCACGGCAGTTATCTCCTCCTCTTGGGGAAGGCTGATAGAAGATGTGGCCGGTCGAGCGCCCCCTATCACAACCGGCTCCAGCAAAAACAAGTGTGGTGAAAATGCGCTTAATAGAAGTCTGGGCTTTTTTTTAGCCTTTGTAAAGTGCCTGGTTACCCGAGGGCATCCCAGCGCTAATTGTAGCGCCCACACCGGTTCCAAACATATCAAGGGAAAAGGAGTTTTCAGTTCCTTGCGAATATTCAGGTAGTTTGATTGTGAACGGATATAGAGGGGGAGGCGGTTCCATGTCTTAGCAACATTGTACGAGAAAAGACGGACTCCACTTCTAAACAGTTTTATTTTTGGGACTGTCAACAAATGTTTACTTTCGTATCTCTAAGCTCTATTCGGCCGATATGGGCGGATCATAGAACAAATCATTGAAGATCCTTTTCCAGAAAGTGCTTTATGTGCGATGCACATGGCCTTAAATTGGATTCTCTCTTGAATTGGGAGCCAGTGCAAAGAGGTCAGGGCAGGTTTGGCTGAGAGACGTTTAGGAATGTTCAAGAGCAGACGAGCTGCATAGTTTTGTACTGTCTGCAGTACTTTGGTCGTGGAGTGAGGAGCTCTTAAGTATAGAGCATTGGCATAGTCAAGCCGTGAAAGAATCAGAGCTTGAACTAGCAGTCTTCTGGTCGTGAAAGGTAGTAAAGGGAGGATCTTCCTCATCATCTTCAAAAGGCCATACCAGCTGGATGCTACTTTCCGAGCTTGCTCCTTAAAGTCAAGGTTACAATCAAGCCAGACCCCAGGCTCCTAATGTGCTTTTTCAGGGCAGGAGGAGGGCCCAGACAGTTAGGCCAAAATGGATCTATTTTGGAAGGGGCGGAATTGCCAAGGAGCATAAGCTCAGTCTTTGCCCCATTGATCTTCAGATATGAGCTATCCATCCCTCTGGAGACTTTTTTTTAGGCAGGAGATTATGCCCGGTTCAGAATTGTCATTTTTATTAAGGGAGACAACCAATTGAGTGTCGTCAGCATAGGTGACAATGTGAACCCCATACGGAGTAACTATTTCGGCCAGGGAGCTCATATAAATATTAAATAGAGTGGGGCTCAGTGCAGATCCCTGGGGAACTCCACATGTAAGAGGAAGTTGTTTTGAGGAAATTTCATCCTCAAAGACTGAGAAGAGTGTTTTCCAAGAAGGACTGCAGCCATTTCAGTGCTATTCCTGTCACTCCTACATCCTTGATTCTACTGATCAGCAGAGAATGGTTCACCATGTTGAAGGCTGCGCTCAAGTCTAACAAAATCCGTGCTGCGCAGCCTACGCCATCATGATTTTTTTAGTTTCCTCCACTTTTGCCAGTAGTGCGGTCTCCGTGCCTTGCTGTGATCTGAATCCTGTCTGTGAGGGATAGAAGTGGTTGTTCTTTTCCAGTAATACAGAGAGGGTTGAGTTCACATGCTTCTCAGCAATTTTACTCATGCCCGGCAACAGAGATATGAGTCGATAGTTAGCCCATTCTTCTGGGTCCAAGCGGGTTTTTTTAAAAGAGCTTTGGCCATCGCCTGTTTCCAAAGCAGGGGCACAATTCCCGTCAGAAGAGAGGCATTAATCAAGTCCAGTATGACCGGAGAGATGGTCTCAACAATCTTGTTTAAAATAGTAGGGGGGGCTGGATCTGTTGGAGAGCCAGATTTTATGTGATTCAGAATATATTTTGCAAGGAGACTTAATCTAAGGGGGAGAATTCCTCCAAGAGGTCCTGTTCCTTCACCGAGTCTGTTAGTGGTACCATTTATAGGTCCGTTTCCTGAGGAAAGAGCGTATATATAGTTTGTATCTTGGCAGAGAACAATTCTGCTATCTGGTTACACCAAAGTTGGGCATTATCTGAAGTTGGGAGGGGGAGAGCAGGGGGGGGGGGTCAGGAGTGTTTTTGCAATATGGAAAATTTCAAGTGGGGAGTTTACAGCCGATGTGATTCTACCTTGGTAATAGCAACTTTGGGTGAGTTTTATTTCAGATTTGTAGAGTTTTATGGCATCCTTATTTATGGCTTTATTAACAGCTGAGAAGTCCTTTCTCTATCTTCTTTCCATTATTTTACAGGTTTTTTTAAGTTTCCGAAGTTTGGGAGAATACCAGGGGGTTCTATTGGTTCCTGTTTTTATGTGTGTCTCTTTTTTAGGGAGAACAGTGTTAAGTGAGTACTCCAGCCATCTGTTGAGGTGATCATTGCGATAATAGGATTTGGGTGAGATACTGGTCTGGTATTCTCCAAATTTGTCACCCATAGCTCCAACGTAGTTTTGACAAGGTGCAGGTCAGCTTTTTGATTCTTGTCGCTGGGGTACTGGTATCCTGCACAACCCAGGTGAATGGGAGTAGGAAGTGGTCAGACTATGGCAGTGGAATGGGTTTAGAGACCAAAAGATTTGGGATGTTTGAGAATATAGGGTCCAGCAGGTGGTTTTTAGAGTGGGTTGGGCTGACTACTTTTTGTTTGAGCTGAAACGCCGCTAACCCTTTAGCCAGTTCTGACGTAATGTAAAGTTGTGTGTTGTCAAAGTGCATGTTAAAATCTCCCAATAAGGTAAAGTTGGGAAGGGTACTAGCTTAGTTGGATACAATGTCTGGCATAGACTGACAGAATTGGCCAAGACGGCCTGGAGGCCGGAATAAGAAAACCTGCACAGGTAGATCGAGAAGAAATACTTTCGCAGTCGGGTATGGGATTAGTGGTAATACGGCCTTTGAATTCACTCTTGTGAATAACGGCAATACCCTCTCCCCGACCAGCGTCTCGATCCAGCCTCTGGATAACAGTTGGATGGGAGCGCCTGTACAATGGCATAATCAGTCTCTTTGTTCAACCATGTTTCCCTAAGGAATAGGAAATCTGGTTTATCATCTTCTAACATGAGGTGGATTTCTAAAGTGTGCTTGGGGAGGGAGCGACAATTGAGAAGAAACATTTTAAACTCCTTCTTGTCAAGTAGGGTATCAGGTATTCGAGAGGAGGGACATAGTTTGAAACCACAGCGGGAAGATTGTGAGGCATTGTTATCAGGTGGCATGGTATACATGCACTTGCTTTTAGTCATTTCTCTATAAAACTTAAGCTGTTCGGTAGTGTAACAATTGTTCCGTTGTTTAAACTGGCAGAGTTCTTGGCCCTAGGTCCCGGTCGGGCACAGACGGGCTTGCCTTAGGCGCGCCCGCTGCGTGCGCCCGCTGTGCGGTCGCGTCATCGGCTCCTTATCAGGCCAACTCTGCGTGTCTGCATCACAGGCTTTTTCCAAGGATGTGAACGTATTCACAAATTTCCCTAATCCTTTAATAAAAGGGTCGCCAAATAAAAGTCCCTCAGCAATGGTGCCTGCCTCAGAGGTCGAGTGCTTCCCCAATTTGGGGTTGACCTTTATTAACAAGGATCTGCGACGCGCGGTAGAGAGAGCACAATTTGTGTTCCCTGACAGAATGACTGCCAGCTGAGCCCAGCTGGACAACGCCTCGACCCCGAAACCTAGGTATCCTCAGCCATATCCAAGATCTTGGAGAGCGGGCCTACAACATCCAGCAACTAGTCCTGGCAAGATTGCCAGGACCGGTCACTACCCTTTTTGGGTTCTCGAACAAATTTAGTGTGAAAGGTCACCATTTTGGAACCAATCTCCTTGCCATTGAAAGACGTCTGGGGCACTCCGCCCACAGACAATTGCGTACCTCCTTATCTAATGTCTTGCGCAGCAGCACGGCTATATACGAGGCCACCTTTGGAGCAGGCACCAGCTCATCCAAACTTAGGTGTAAAAGATCCTCTGGGTCAAGCATATCGGAAGATCCTGCCAGTTGGTCACAGAGGGCATCATTCTTCCACCAGAAAGACGCCAGGAGCTCCCAGGGTCCCCATCCAAGGTATTGGGGGAATCCCCCGCACCCCTTGATTGAGGGGTAGGATCTGGCAGGGAGGGGTCCCCCCAATACATCAGGCAGGGGCAGAGGGTTGGGACTCCATGAAGGCATTTCTTAGGCGCTGGAATGCATTTAGATTCACCCCAACCTCTGCTGGGCCATTGCGCTGGGTAAGAGGGTCTGTTATTGACTGCCCTGGAAGTATGGTGGTCTGAGACCCAGTAGGTTCTTCACTTTGTTCAAGGGGTTTTGGGCACTGAGCCTGCAATTCTTGAATATTCCTTTCCAAAGGCCCCACTACCTGTGTCACAGCCTTAACAATAGACATATCCATCAATCGTCCAGAGGAAGGTACTGGACCTCCTCTTGCTCATAGTAGTCCCATACTCCATTCTTAGTGAGTCTCAAGAGGGGCCAAATTGTATCAGGGTTTTACAGATTGGGTCAACCTCAAAAAATAATTGGTTTGCCTGGGAACTGTTTCTCCCTTGAGTGTCTGAAGGATGTGTAGAATTTAACCGCCTGGGCGAGTCCCCGTAATTCTCAGCAATTATCTTACCCGCAGAATTGGTGTAACGCTTCCAGGCGGCATTCTCCCACGAAATGCACACACAAAGCTCAGACGCCTATTAAGGCGTCATATTAAGAATAACTCTTCCCCAGTGTGAGCCTACGATCGCAGCCGGCATTTGTCTTGCATTCTGCAATGTTCAGCAGTTGGAAGACCGACACATGCTGGCCTCCGGGGGTTAAGACGCGCAGCGCGCAAAAAATGAGAAATGAGTGATCCCCTGGCGGTCATAAGACCCAACGGCGCAGACAGTTCTTAAAGGACGGCACCGCAATTGCGATGGAGCGTAAACTGTTCCCGGGATTGAGGCGTTCCAAATACTGGGCAAAACAGCTCTGCAAGGATGCCTGTAGTGCGGGAAACAATTGAAACCAGAATCACACCAAACTAAAAGCACAACAGCAAACACAAGGCGTGAGATGACAGAGGCAATTGACAATTATCTGCAGCTGTTGGAGCAGCAAAGAAAGAAGAGGCCAGAGCGGCAACACGAACTCTTGAAGGACTACGGCCACCCGGATTGGTGGATTTGACTTTTTTGTTTATCCCATGGTTTGATGGGAAATGTAGTGTGTTTACTGATTTTAAAATGGCTTCTGGATAGAATAAAGCATTGAAACTTAAAGCCTAATCCTCGCCTCCGGTCCTGACACAGAATTTAAAAAATCGATCTGATTTAGCAATGCGTTTGAATCTGAGGAAAATTAAAGGATTTCGACTTGTATACATTTTATCATACTTGACAAAGTCCCAAATAAGTCACCAAAAGCAATGCGCCTCAACTTGTGTTACAATGCATTGGGATAACACTCGCTGCAGGTCATACTTTCAAATCTCAGCATGGCCGACTCACCGCTTGAATTTTTCCGAGGTCAATAAAACAAGTATCAGGGAGTTGGACACCTCCTATTTGAAGGCGACCTATTTTTATCCTAAATATAATTTAGGATAAAAATAGTTGGCTTCTGATTGTGGTGGGAACAATATATGCGATTTGATTACATTAATAACCACTATTTCTTAGCAAATACTGTTACCAAAGGTCATACTATTGGGTCAAAAAAGTAGAAGTAAAAAAACATTCAACCAAATGACAACAAAATAAAATTGCTTGTTCCCTTTTCAGTAAGCATACGGAAGGGAAAAAAAGGCTATACATGTTATTCCACACAACTTTCAAAATCAAAAGGCACTTTCAAATTTTTGACATCATTTTGAATAAAAGCCCTTGATAATGTTAGCATGCTTACAACAAGAGGTTCACTTAAGGTAGCAAGATTTCACGTAGAAGGCACCCAGTAGCCAAGATCGCCAGGGAAAAGCTAGATTGTAAATAACTGTGCTCTCTGGAATGCTGTAGTGAAAGACGACCCCATGAGCCTATAATAACATCTGACTAGGCACATGAAAGAAAGGTACCAGCAGGCAAACGGGGACAGAAAAGTAAGGTGAAAGATTCCTAAAGGATCATCAAGGTCTGTTCTACAGACTAGAATATTCCTTGCAAGGCCAACTTCCCCACTAACTAAACAATCAAATATGTAGGGCAGGGTGTGCACAGCAAGCAGTACTTCAAAACATTTCAAAATTCCCATCACAGGCTCCCGCTGTCCAAAGGAAGGAGTACCTAAAACCTTAGTAAGATTCCACACTGCTGATGGGAGGTTATGGTAGAGCAGACCAGGCGTTCATGTTTGACCGCCCCCACTCCACACCTAACCCTGCCCGAAGGTACAGAGATGAACCTCCTTAAAAGTGTTGTTTTTTTAGTGACAGTCTATAATGGGCCATACGTCATGTCTTTTTTCACTCATTTCCTGGCTTAAAATAAGTGCTGAAGGTTGAGGGGATTCCAAGGGGTCCAAATAACCATCAAAGTCCCTTCTCCCATTACTGACAAAGGATCACTCAGAGGGAGGGAGGGGTGGGGACTAAAGGACAGATGTAGTTAATAAAATGAAGGATACCAGAAAAACATGGTCATTTGAGATAGCATCAGTGAGGTCTCTAACCAGGTCATGAGTGATGCACCATGTGACGTCATAAGCAGCACCTATCAAATTTCACTGGTTTTGTACAAGTGAAATCGTAGCCTGACTAGAACGTCCCTGTAACCTTTGGCATTTTCAGTGATTTTCTAACTTTTTTCAAAATCTATTTGCCAACTACAACATCCCAGTAACGTTTGTTTGTTTTTTTACTAGTACTCACCTTTGCAGAGTGGTGGAGAAAGGGGGCGGGCCACCAACCAGCTCTCAGGAATACTACTGTGTCAGACTTACTGGAGGTAACAGGAGGGTTTATTGGCCCCCAAGAACCCTCAGCATCCAAGAGGACTTCATCCACCAACGAGCAGTGCGCCAGGAGGGGCATTTGCAGAGTAGTCGAGAAAGGGGGCG
Source organism: Lissotriton helveticus (assembly GCF_964261635.1). Taxonomy (NCBI): domain Eukaryota; kingdom Metazoa; phylum Chordata; class Amphibia; order Caudata; family Salamandridae; genus Lissotriton; species Lissotriton helveticus. The sequence continues at coordinate 1,983,334,805 of NC_136061.1, forward strand.
TGGCCTCCGAAGACCTCTCAGCAATTCCGCTGTTTGCGATTTACTGGAGGGCTTGTTGTTCCCTTAGAGCTAAGGGGGTCTTCATTCCCCCACAAGCAGTGCGTTGAGCGGCGCGTTTGTAGAGTGGTGTAGAAAGGGGGTGTGGCCTCTGACCACCTCTAAGCAATCCCGCCTTGTGGGACTTACTGGAGGTAACAGGAGATCTTGTTGGGCCCCCAAAGACCCCCAGCAGCTATGGGGACTTTATCTCCCAACCAGCAGTGCACCAAGAGGTGCGATAGAGTTGTGCAGAAAGGGGGGAGGGTCTCTGGCGTCGTGCCAGTTGCTTTTTTAGAATCATTACGGGCCTCAGGGACCCCATCCCCGGAGCCTGCCTTTTTTGTGTTTTTGGGCCGCACCCTCCAGTGACTATTTTGGCCCCAGGGATCCCATCCCTTCGGGGCATGGCCAAACTATTTAATGCCAGGGTCTCACCCAGTTTCTCACAGTGAGGTCCGGCTTAACATGCAGCTCCCTCTGTCCAAAAGCAATTCCGCTCCACTTTCAGTAAGCAAGAGAATTTTTTCTGCTCTTGTTTACAAGAAGCGGAGCAGCGTTTGCTATGGCTTGGCGGGAGTGGTAAATCTCCTACCAAGCCATAGCAAACAGCAGTGTCTTTGGGGTGGGGGGGATGGGGAGGAACACCCTTGGACAATGCTGGAGCCGGCCCGGGAGGGGTCCCCAGAGAAATCTATGGCTCCAGGAGGGGGAAGGGCACGTGCCCTTCCAACCCTCCATTGGACTACAAGACCCTGGGGAGGTAGTGGGCCCAAGGAGGAGGGGGGCTCATGCACCCCACTCCTTTATTCATACAATGCCCCAGCACCTGGTACACCCAGGGGCAGATTAATACCTAAGTGCAGAGCCTGTGCTTTGTTTTAGTAAAAACAATTCTGCTGGATTTGCGGATTCAGCGTGACTCCAGCTGATTTTTTTTTTAATGCTTTTTTGGCCCTGGAGGGTCTCTGTGGGAGAGGCCTAGGGGGTCAGGGTGTTACTACCCGGCCTCCTTTTGTGACAGTTCTACCAAGTCACAAGATTGCTGCCAACACTTCCTGGTTTGAAGTGTTGGCGGCCAATCAGATCGGAAGGGGTCGCTGAACCTCCGCATCTCTCATATATATACATACACACACACATATATATATATATATACACACATACACACACACACACACACACACACACAACCTCCCCCCCCCCTGGAAATCACTCTAAATAACTTCACAACTACAGAATAGATTTACACCATTTAACAAAAAGGTTGCTTTCTGGACCAACGGATATCTTTCTGTCAAAATCTGTGGTAATTCCGTTCAGCAGATCGGGCTGTAGTCGTGTCTAAAGTTCCTGTGGAAATTAACATAGAGAAATCCCCTTTTTCCCAACCCCTACCCCCCCCGCTTCAAAGATCACCCTGAAAATTTCAAGACAGCAGCTAAAGTTAGTGACAAACTTGTTTAGAAAATTATGCAAATATTCGTCAAACACCAAAGTTATTGGCAAATGAAAAAAAGCTTTTCCTATGGAAACTAGGTCCCAACTGCAACTACCTACTGGCAGTTGCCAGGAGATAATCTATATAGATAGATATAGATATATAGATATGGATCCCCATCCTAGCCCAAAAGTGTTGGTATTTTACAATAAATGATTATTCCACACTATTCATAGATAAATCGTATGAATCAAAATGCTTGTTATTGTCATAATATCAGCATTCAAAACAAAGTGAATATTAGAACTACCTCAAACATTTGACATGACACATCCCTGCTTTTTTCTATTAGTCTATTCCCTAACATCTTCAAATTATTTTAAAAGCGGAGTGAAAAAAAACAAAAGGATCAATCTCACGATTTAAGTATTACCAATTGTCCAGCTGGGTTAGAAATGTAAAGGATAACCAAGAAGGAACGGGAGAAGTTGAAAAAATGCTGCAGGGGAACAAGATCTATAAAAAGGAATTAGCTCAATGGTACTGGGCTGTGATTCAGGAAGGGGAGGAAGAGGACGAAATTCCAGGCGAGATCTGGGGAGGAGTACTGCTGGAGGAAGATATCCACCATGTTTGGCAAGTATCTGTAGCTACAGGTTGTAAAATTGAGAGATCTGCACCGTTAGAAGAAACCATTTATTCACAGAGCATATTGGATGTCAAGGAGGCTGTCAAAGTTCAAAGGCCAAGGGGAGAGAAGCTGCCCCAAATGTGGAGAGAAGGGTGCCGAGGATCTCCACATGTTTCAGCAGTGCCCCCAACTCGAGGATTTCTGGAAGGATACGGATGAGACTTTGTCTAAGGTGTTGGGACGGCAGATAGAGGCGAGTATAGACTTGGTTATTTTTGGGGTAATAAACGATAAGGGAACAAGTCCAAAGCTGAGTAAAGATCAAGAGAAAATTCTTTTTATTTTGATTCTATTGGCAAGGAGAGAGATATGCATTTAGTGGGTAAAAAGTGTACCTCCAACACATAAAGAGTGGCTATTCTCAATACAAAGAACATATAAACTAGACATAAGTGGACAAAGTGGTAGGAGAAATGCATATTGGGCCATCTGGGCAAAATCAAATTTTACGAACTCTGTATGGTCCAATGATTAAGCAATGCAGTAATGCCTCAAGTGGAAACTTGAATGAGTAGTCAAAATGACTAGCTCAACCAACAATCGATTTGCGCCGGAAGCGTACATAAAGGGGCTTAAACACAGAGGGAAGCCAGAAATTCTCCACGCACACGTTGCGCCCACCCTGGAGAAATCCCGAAAATCCCAGACGATCAGAGCGGAAGGGAAAGTCTACTCCCGACACCTCCAATTCCAAAATATTGCTGTATGAGTACAAAACAAAAAAAAATCACCTTCAAATTATTTTACACACAAAAATTAAGTCAGGCCTACTGCTTTTCTCATACTTTTCTATAAACAGATCAGGTTATGGAATCATATATACCTTTCCCTGCACTTAACCAATTAGCCTAGAGCTTTTATCATTGCTGTTTCACCATAACCAACCTAAGTTCACCGTATTGCACTAGAGCTTTGCCACAAGTCCCCCAACAAGGATTATCACGATGTAAATCACAAGGTTTGATAGATGAAGCGTTGCCTACTAAGGTAATCTGTGCGATCCAATTAAAAAAAGGCTCTCAGGTACAAAGCAATTTTATTATCACAAGGGTCAAATCTGGGCATTTGCACCTGGAAAATTGATTTTTGTTTTTAAAATACAAAACCAAAACTGCGATTCAGTAACATTACCGAATTGCAATTTGGGTTTGTGAGTAGATACCTAATTGGTATTTGGAAGGGGTTTATAAAGGTTATTGCTGCCAAATACCAATTCTTAAATTATGTATTAATGTTTTGCAACTGAAATCCAGTCGCAAACATTAATATTTTACTACCTCCTCAAAAGATGCAAGTCATTTGCAAATGGAAAGGGGTAAGTTCCCCTTTGTGAATGTATACAAAAACATGTTTTTTAGGAGCTGGCAGTGGCCCGTGTCCACTGCTTCCTCCTAAAAAACATTTGATTTTTTTGTATTTATTTCCTTTTTTTTTTAAACTCATCCAGTTTTCCTTTACGGCTACATTTAAGGAAAAATGTGTTTTATTCAAAACCTTTCAGACACTTAGTCTGCGGAACTGAGCAGTCCATCATGCCGGTGACTCTAGCCGAACATAGTGAGTCACAATTTGCATCTTCATGGAATGTGTCTAATTGCGACCCACTACGTTTTAATATTTTCTGAACTAACCTATTAACACATGTTAGTTCATAAAACTCCAATGCATTCTGTAGAAGTCAGTGCACAAATTGAAATCACTTCTACCATATCCGTTATAATACATTCCTACTAAGTAAATTGCAAATCGATATTTGTCGCAATTTAGGATTTCTTTTTACTAGTCAAACATGAGGCCCAAAAATACTCATATAGAGACTTAAATACAAAGTTACATAATGCCACCATTAAAACCCTATTGTTATTTACATGTAGCACAATAAATGTAAGTCATATAATCTCCATCCCACATTTTTATAAGCAACAGATTAGACACATGGGCTTGATGAAACAATAAGGACCCTTGACTTTACCACTGACTTGTCACCATTACCAACTAAGGTACAATAAATAGAGCTAAAAATGTGATAATTAACAGGGATACAGTAAAAAATTTAAAAAATTGCAAAACATTACATTAGGTAAAAATACATTAAACAATGTCAAACTGGCCTAGCAAAGATAATCACATTGTAAAAATTCAACCCAAAGTGTTGGTCAGAGTAGTAAAAAAACACCAAAACTCTTTGTCTACTAAAGTACTGCGTTAGATTCTGTGTAACAAAATACCAGTCTACAGCCATTACATAATGAAAAAGTATAATCCTTAAAGGTCCACTGGCTTTGGCAAATGCTTTTCACAATAAGTTGGGCCTATTATCTTTGTTATAAGTTTCAATATTTAATATTTTGTATTAGTAGGGAAGTACATAAAAAAAACTATTTGCGCACTTAAGCAGCATTTAGCAGCAATTATAGTTAACTCATTATCAAATAAGGCGAAAATGTAAAATACATATATTAAAAAAGTATCTCACATAATATATTATACTGCTCACTCCCACTCAAACAGCAAACATCCCTTTTCCAACCATCACACACAAATGGAGATTTGTTGCTGTTAGAAAGAAATGCACCTTACTACTAAAATACTAAATGAAGAAACACCTTCTCCCTTGTTCAGGGTTTGTGTGGCAACCCAGAGGTGTGCGCAGAAAAATGAGTAATCACCTCCTCTATGGTCACTCTAAAGCGGTTTCGAAGTAGCTCCACTCCCACCTGATTTGGTGCCAGCCTGGCTTAGAGGACAAAGGGCTGATTCCCCAGGTCTCACATTCACTTGTGAAAGTGCAGGCCCCTTTACAAGTTAATGATACTCCTAGGTCCACCTTACCCGGTTCTCCCCAGATCTAGGCCATTGTTCCTACTTTGGGAGCAGTTTTCACATCCCATTAATGTCCAGCACAGTCTGGGCAGCAGTTGTATACCTAATGCAACATACCCTAAAGAGGCATCAGGCAGGAAAAAAGGTAACTTTACAAAGATTACTTACAAATATTTATTAAAAAAACAACGTTACCAATGAATTTGAGATTTATATATCACTTTAAATTACTATTTTACATGCTTCCAAAAGTTACAGGTTAAACATTATATTTTGTATTTTGATATTTTCTAGGATTCAGCTAAAGCCCTGCCGGTGAAAAAGGCTTTGGAGCATAATCACTTGCAGAGCATGCCAATTTTAAGTTCACACATGTACCACATTTAAATATCAGATCTAGCTGTAAGCATTGAAATATAAATTAGTTTACTACCTCTATTGGAAAGGACATCATTCTACAAAAAAAGAAAGCATCTGACATAACTTTTCCCATTGGACCATTAAGATCTAAATCCTTACACTGGATTGTCACCAAAATCAGCTCTTACCTACCATATTCCCAACAAGGCAACCACCAGGCACATAGTCATAAAATTACAAATGTATACAAAATTAAAGTTGCGTTGAAATAACTAGGGACTATCACAGAGCAAATCATTTCCCCCCAGTGTTTGCCATAGGGAGTGACCATCACCAAATCCCTTATTCACTATAATTTTCTGAGATATTTCATGTAACCGAAAACCTGTCTACAGGCTTTAAACTAGTGGAATATAAACCTGCTCATTAAGACCTATTCACTTTAACATATGCTTTCATAATTAATAAAGGAGACCATCTTCCTTTATGATAAAAACTATTCATAATAAACAGCTCTGATATCTGACATGACTCTTCCCAACTAATCAAACTGGTCCATAGCACTTATTATTGGCTCGTCACTGTAACCGACCCAAGTCGACTTTTAATGCACATAGGCTGATGCATAAAACAGTCTTCAAGCATACAGTCCCAAAATTACAAATATGAGCAAAATTACTGTTGGTACAAACACACAACCGTCTTAAGAAAGCCCAACAAGGATTCTCATGGAGCAAACCTTACACTCACAGGGTGTATCAGTCCAGTAGCCAACCCTAACCCTGGCCTACTGCAGTTATCTGTGAGATTCCATGCAACAAATTGCCTCTCTATGTGCCTTAACACAGTGAAATTAACAATCCACACTGAAATGCCCATTGATTTCAACACATGCTTTTCACAAACGCCTAATCCTACTGTTTTTATCACAACCTCTCATAATACAACAGATCAGGGAAATAGCCTTGAACATTGGCTTGTCATCATAAACAAATTAGTCAAGCTTTATTAAATATAAGCTTCCTCACAAGGCAAAAAGTGAAACACAGCCATTCTTTTTTCCTTTAAAGGATTTACAGAACTTCCCTCCAGTCAAATGCTGTACTCAAGGGAATCGACATGTGAGTGCAATCGGAGCCTCTCCTTCTTCCTCTCTCTTGTAAGGCTTCTAAAAGTTATTTTTCTGGTGAAAACATAAGGAGTCACTGAGCGCAGCAGTCCAGCCAGACGAAAAAAGCCCACCCTTTGTACGGACACACTTACTAATCTTAGATTTTACTTTCATCTTTTTGTCATCTGCATTCAAGTATAGGGGTATTAATCTACATGTACATGTTTGAACGCTATTCTGCAAATCAACACTAAGGATTGTTGCAGAAAGATAATACAAAGTTGAAATGATCGTGTGGCTTTCCAGTGAAGAATAGATTTCCTATACTTCCTTTTTTATATAATATTAATAAGGATACATTATATATGCCATTTCACACTGCGCACTTTGTATTCCTTCCTACACTAGACATTAGCATCTTCGTAAGAGATACAAGTCCTGGAAAATAGCACCTACTAACCAGACTAAATTGTAGCCTCTAATTTGTCCGAATATTCTACTTTTTGATGGCCTCTTTGATTCCCAACACCCTGTTGGGTTGAGGAAGGGAGAACAGAATGCTTTGGTAGATTGTGGGGCAATCTGGGGAAAGAAAAGAACAAAACAAGAAAATGTACCGGTGAAGGAGTTTGTGGTCACACTTGGCTGGAAGGCTGGATGAGGAGGAACGTATTGTTTCCAACAAACCCAAAGATGACTCATTTGAAGAAAGTCTGGTACAAACTACAGCAGTGCAGGCTCCAAGAAGGGCCACTTAAAATCGAATTGAGGATAGCACAATTGAGGTCGAAAAAAGTACAAGTTGTGTTCCCTGCATACTTAGAAATATATTTTATTAGTATAACCATGTGGTAAAGCACTATATTCTAACTCCAGAGTCCGCATAGGAAAAAGCATGATAACTTATGTGTAGTACCGGAACAGAATTTTACTTGAACTGGCTACATTTTAATTGCAATTATAAGGAAAACATAGTACAGTTCTAAACAAGCAGGGTTTGTAAACTGCCTACAGTGGGACTCCGTTTTTTGGTCTGGGAGGTGACAACGTTATACAACAAGATTAAAACAGTTTATATAATAATTGACCCAATCAGATAATGCTACACAACAGTATGAGGGCCCGATTCACAGGGTTGAGGCGCACTGGTCCCAGTTCATAGGACAGGCCAGGGATGCTGTGCTGCCTGCTCGTGGTTGTCTCCCAACGAGCATTAAAGCAGAGAGCATTCACCACTGCTTTACTATTTTTCTGGCAGCCAATGAGCCACACGTAACGAGGCATGCTGATGCCAAGAGGTCCTCAGTTCACGCTGATGGACCCCATCACCGCGTACTGGGCTAAAAGAGCTATGAAACAAATTAAATGAATAACCTTCTTACTAGGCATAAGATTGTAAACTTATACACAGACCTAATTTCTGCCATAAGCATTAGTACAGACAGGGGAATTACATGTGCCTGACTTGTGCTTAACCCTTGGGGAGACTAGCAAAAAGGTGTAGACTACTGTAGAGAAAGGGAAGGTAGCAAGTGCATTTTTTAGACATCTCTCTCTCTCTCTCTCTCTGGAGGAAGGCTATTAACACATCTGTGCAGCAACACCGCTTGACATACCTCAAGTGCAAATTTTGAGCAACAGTGCAAATGCATGCACATCAATTTTCCCACAAGCATCAAATTCTGTGCACGGTCAAATTTGGTTTATGCATTACCACTCCCCTAAGTAAACACATTAGGAATCTGGCCCCTAGTGTTTCACAAGTGTGAGGTGGCTGGGGCTGAATTTATCATGCCACTAGACTCATCAAAAGAATTAATACCATGATATATTGTGCCCCATTACATATCCTCCGCAAAATAAATCCACTGGCCCCTGCAGCGAAGACTGTGGTGTGCCCCTTCTAAAGATGGACGCAAAGAAGCATTTTCTAGATTGTGAAAGACATTTGGTTGGAGAACATCAGGGGTCTTTTTAAAACTATATCTTTATAAGCTTTGGTGAATAAGAGTGGATTGTGGTATATAGTGTCTAATACTGATTGCTGCATCTGCGATCCTAACTGGTGATTAGCGACCTATACAAATCTACATAGCATAGAGTTCAAATTTTCCTGCCTAATTGAGTGTGCTGTGTACATATGATTGTAGTTGTGCTCAGCGAAGTCTGGTGGTGTGGAATTAGAGATTTTTAACTGGGGAACAAAAATAAATCACTGAAAGCATAGGCACAGACTGCAATAGCGCTTGACAGATTCACAGCAGACGATTGTGAGAAATATCTCGTCTGTTTCGATATGGTATAAAAATACACTCAGTAATGGTATGTATGCCATCCTATACACGCTGAGCATTAAATGAACTATGAAAGACGGTACTTGAACAAGCAGTGCTATCTAGAGTAATGCATTTCAATCAGAAGGTCAATAACCCAAAGTTGGCCCGGTCACAGAGTCATCAAGGTAATGCTGATTGAGCGCTTACAGAAAGGACAAAAAGACATGGCAAAACCTATAGGTCTCTCTCTTTGGACCTACTGGATTTGCCAATGCCTTTTGGTGATGCTGTAGGATCTAATAAAAAACCCAAAAGGCACGATGATTCTGCCAGCCACATTATTTTGTATGTAGCCATGTGCCTCCAAACTGAAATGAGAAACTTTTTTTTCTTTTTTTAATTTCCGCTCTGAGATGGATTCCTAAAAATAAAATAAAAAAAAGACTAAGCTGGGTGGAAGCAACAGGGGTTGGGGGAGATGGGAAGGAATGTGGAGCATGCTGGGGAGGAGAATGCGTGGTATAAAGGATAACGTCACAATGGAGAACAGTCACAATACATAAAGAAACAAAGAAATGGTCTACGTTATATAATCAAAATCGAACACACCATTAAATCATTCCAACAATGGATGTGATTTTATTTCATCACATTTAGATATTTATGAAAGACGTGCACACAAGGTGGAGTGTGAGTGCATGGGAGGGAGTGCATGGGAGGGATTTGTGAAAAGGGACGGTAGCGCGCATATATACATCAGCAATCAATAATAACAACCTATCCAGCCAGATGCCTGGCATATACATAAATGACAAATCATTCATAACATAGTTGAATAAATGCAGATATACACTCTCTGTCATCTATGTTTGATAATAAAACAAAACACTGTCGACGATTCGACCCCTATATCGAACAGCAAACTGTGCGCCTTGGGGTGGGGGTCTTCATTAGGACCGAGGTGAGTGAAGGTAGTGGGCACCGGTGAAAACAGCGAGAAAACTTCAGGCTGAGGACTTGAAAGCTGGGCCTTGTGGGCTCTCAATTTTCGTAGATGGTCGTGGTTAGTGATATGCAGGCCAATGCTGATCAGTAACCTATGGCTGACGGCTGCTGGGAGCACCGGTGAATCAGCTAACGAAAGGGGGAGGAGAAAGCAGCACTCAAGGAGACAGCAAGATGGAGAGCGGGGGAGAAGTGCAGGAGGAATAAAGCAATACAGAGCACAGGAGAGTTTGGCAAGAGGAAAAAGAACACAAGACCGCTTTAAGCATACAGGGTGACATTAGTGTCGGGGTGGCAGCCAATTAGAAAGAAGGTAAAGATGATATGTTTCGGGGGAGGGACAACCCAGGACAAATAAAGCCAGTAATAAGCAAGCAAATGAGAGTGACTATAAAGCCAACCAACAGAAGGCAATAGGCGGGCATGATTCCGGTTTATTTATCTTGAAAGAAACAAATCTAAGGTGACCCCAACGAGATTTGTAACTGTGAAGTACTGAGAGCATATACTTTGGTGCAGGTGCGTCGACCTACTGAGCGGTCCTGAAAGTACCAGAAACGGAGGCATAATTTTGCTCATTTGCTCACACTTGTTGCTTGCTGTATATTTCGCTCACATCCCGAGTGCATAGAAAGCCAGGATCCTGTTGTATATCTATCTTTCCTCTATTTCCATGCTCTATCATGGTTCTTACCTGTGTCACTCATTCCAGAATGTAGATGGCTCTGACTCCTCCTAGTGTTCTAGGTGGTGAGAGTTTGTGCCTGGCCAGCTTGTGTAGATGGCTCTGACTCCTCCTAGTGTTCTAGGTGGTGAGAGTTTGTGCCTGGCCAGCTTGTGTTGAGGTTGCTCTATGCTGTCTTCCTGCAATAAACCTATTGTGGTACATCTGTGGTCTCCAGCTATTTACTACAGATCCCAGACGAAAACCAGATGTTTTGGAGAAAGCAAAAGTAAGACTTGTACAACTCTGTATAAATATTTATAATTTACCCACGTTTTAGTATTTTGGAATGAGCTCACATTTCAAAACAACCACCGACACGCCAAAAGGCGGGCCGTGGCTTGCATTTGTGATTTTTCTACTCCATTTTATTTTCTAAGATGCACAAAACTATTCGGATTCAGTTTAATGGTGAAATGGAGCTTGGTAGAGGAGGCGAATTAAATGTATTTATCGGGAATACCCTAACAGAGAGGGAACCGGAGAATTTTAAACAGCAAACTGTAGATTAATCTCCAGGTTTCATGTGAGAGCATGTCACATATGTAGATAGAAGTCAAAGTGAGATATAAAAGGATCACCCACAAGAGTGGCTGCGGCTGATCTATCTCTCGGAGGTCATCTAACCATAGGTTAGGAAGCACTGGGTGTTTGGAAATCTGCAGAGGGTCTGTCAGGACAGAATCGTGGATAGCTGTTCTGCGAGGGGAGTAAAAGAAGTTACTTTAACTACTCGTTCTGACGTATGTCTTCCACACTTCAGTGCACTAGGCAGGGTCTGCCAACTACTTTCACTACACAATCAGGGTGTGGCGGCATGTGCACAGCTTTGTTTGAATACTGGTGGGTCCCATCAGTGTTTCTAAAAGGCATGCCCTTGAGTAACAAATATCTGTTATATAGGGCCAGAAAAAGAAACCCCGTCATCATCGGGTGAGCATGCAGTTCAAAAAGCCATGCTAGATTATGTGGGATGGAAGAGAGGTATGGTCTTTCACTAAGGGGTGTGAAGAAGGTTCTGAGAATCTTGGATAGCGTGTTTGCTAGATTGCACTAAAGAGATTTTTATGAGTGTTTATAAATATGACAGCGTCCTCTCCATGTAATACCTCTTCCTTCACGCCTGTAATACTGGGGCGTGAAGGAGGAGGCAGAGATTGGAGGAGGCAGAGATTGGAGGAGGCAGAGAATGGGGCATCCAGTTCAGCGGTCTGCTGTAGAGACTCCTCAGAAGCAGAAAAGGAATTGATCTCTGCTCTCAATGTTATACTCCACCTTCCCGCGCCCCACAACCCGGGTAACATAGAAGATCAGCCATGCAGTTCAAGTGTTTGTTCTACTTCTTAATACCTAAAGTAACAAGTAAAAATTCCAACAATGCCTGCGAATTTGATTGTGTCGGAAAGGACTGAATGAAGTTTTGGGTCAATTGAATACACTTAATAGGAAACACATAAAATATTTGCATGGGGAAGCTTCTGAAATCAGTTAAAAAAATTAACCATGCCCATGGCTGTAGTATTAGAAACTCCCTAAAGCCACAGATACTTAGTGAAAATTCAAGCATTTCGCCCATTACAATGCCATCAATGAAGGACCCCGTGCCAACACAACGTCAAATTATATGTATATGATAACAGGCTGCAAGTTAAGTGAATAAGGGGTATTCCATTTGAACTGTATACTTTGTGCCCAGAGGCCACTGGTAGGCGTGTTGGTGAATTATACGCATTTTTACTCCTCTATAGATTTTCAACACTTATTTTCCAGCTGAGATGTTAAATGATTCATTTAACTAGTTCTAGTTTCACAGTTCTCAGCGTATTCCAACTTCACATAAATTATAAGTCAATGACAAGATGACATCCTGCAGGCCGGCCAGAGTTTCTTAAAGGCAAGTGGGATTGGAGAAGCCAGTCACCTGTCAGGCTCAGTTGACACTTTTAAAAAATGTGAATATCAAATCCACCCACATTTCTAGTGTGGTTTTGGAACCCACCATAATTCCATAAATTGGATGCACTGAACACAAACACCCGCTGTCTTTTCTCTCTTCAAAAGTTTGTCCAGCAGTAGGGTCCTAGAGCTGCCCTCAGGCAGGACACTCATGCTAGGAGTGTGGGTAAAATATCAGACTTCTGCCACATTGACAGTTCATTCTATCCACGCGTGACATTATAAATGTCCGTCTTTATGGAGAGCTACGTCGTCGCACGTGGCCTCCAGGTGCTACCCATACAGGCAACACTGAACATAGACAGAATCAAACGAGACAGATGTGATTGGTTTCAAAGACGACTAAAAAGAGATCCTTGGGGCAAGAGCTGCAGTGGCTAGTTTCTCCAGTTGGAGATCCCGACTCTATCCCTCTTTGTGATTAAAGCTAGCTTGCCGAGATCACAAACTTCAACATTTCTGAACTTTTTCATTGGAACTAGAAATCAGAAGGTGTCACATTCAACGTGGTAGTGAAATTTGGAGCATCTGTGTATGAATGTGCACTGCCAGAGCCTCACTCCTTCCTGAAGGTGCTAGAGACACTCAATATGGTTTACACTGGAGCTTAGAGTATGCATTTGCACAAATAAACGTTTGCTAAAGCTACATTTCCTTGTGTTCAGACACACCGTTCCGTCTTCCAAGACAAACCCTCTGGTATCACTCAGAATGACGGGGCCGCCAGCACAATGTGAATAGGGGCCACTAGGATCCCGCACCACAGTCAGGCGCAAGACTTTGTGGAGCCTCCCCAAAGGGCTATGATCAATCCACACAGAGAGGAGACAGGGACTTGCCTCATCTATGTCCATTAGGTTTTGCATTTTATACGTCTTTAATAGCAGAAAGCATTAAATTATGCGTAGTATAAAAATAGAAACCTTTAAAAAAAATAAGATCTGGACACCAGTGCCTATTTGTCGTTGCTCGGCTGAGCATTTACAATACAGTTATAAGGCATTTCTGACCCCGAAAATGATACACCAAATCTCCCATCCCCATCGATCAAAGACTTGCAAACGCATACCTGCTCAGTTGCTCCACGTTATGCATGTCATTTTTAGCTAGTCCTAGCTTTTTTAAGTATTGATTACTCTTTGATGCTGGGGCGGGAGGGGGGAATTAATACATTTCTTTTAACGCTGAGAAACTACGAGTCCCAAGCGCAATGCCTTTCTGCCAAAAAAAGTCAGAACTGGCTGAATATGTCGCACGTGACATGGGACTTGTCAGATATACTGATTTAAGCATAGCAGAGGTGTGATCCCCCTGGCCAGTGCTGGCATTGGCCCGCATGGGTGTCATGGAAAATAGACGCTAATGTTTAAAGAGATCTATATTAAAAGCCAACAAAACATCTAGACACAAATATATGGCGGTAACAAAATCATCGCTAACATCACCAATATACCATTCCTCACATATCAATAGAAATGTTTTCATATAAAACAATATAACTGTTTCTGTTCCAGAAAATTAAAGTGAAATGAAAACATGTTAATGCCAATACCAATGGATGTACAATAAAGATTTAACATTTCGAACAACTGACAGCGTAATCTATACATGCTTATTAACATCGTGAAATATCGAACTTGTAACAAACAAACAAAAGTTTGCAGATTGGTTCAAAGTGTGGGCGGGTTTCAATACTTGTTCTCACATGCCAGGCAGGTGCTTCACCGCCCCCCTCCTATGATCCACTTACTCAAGGATCGCAAAGGCACTCACCGCCGGACATGACTTGCTTCAAGCCGTCTGTGGCATCATCAATCTGACAGTAGTTCTCGCAGCGTTCTCTCGGCACCCAGGCAGCACCCACACCAACGCCGGTGATCGGACAGCCTGTCTGACTCGAGGCTTGCGATCCTCCCGCACGTTCCTACTGGTCCCTGGCTCCTTATTTCCACCCGCTTGTGGGGGCTTCCAGCCGCTGTCGACCTCTCGTCCTCTGTCGGCGTCACTAGGCTTGCTAACACAGAGAGTCGCGCACTCACGTAGAGACGCTCGCACGAGCCGCCGCCAGCCCCCTGCGCGCGCTCGTGTGAGGAGCCGCGCGCGCCCGCAAACCAGCGATGGAGCCAGCCACTTCCGCTTCCGTGCGCGGCCGCTGCTACAAACACAAGCTTGGGGCTCTGTGAGTCGTGGTTTCTCAGTTCTGCCACCAAACTTGAAGCCTAAATCACCTTACGACGACCCCTTCTTCTACATCACATATGTCACGAGTGTCCTCAGATCATTATCGCTACTGAGTGACTTGGAATAACACCTATCTGTCTAATGCTCACGGACGTTGACGCCCTAACTGAGGGTCGCGATAAACAGCATTATTTAACCTTCTGGAGAACATGCGCCGTCTCGCTTTGCTTTTAGGCTCCAAATGTTTTGTGTGTGTCTGTTTGTGTGGGGGCGGAAAGGGGGGATAAGCAGGTGCTGGTGAGAGGGAACACAACGGGGTTGGATCCCCAGTCTGGCATGTGACACATGCTACATGTGGCATGCCACGGATTCCTGACCCGTTGTTTCATGACTACTTGTGCTACAAACAATTCAGACAGTGCCAGTGGGCGTTTCCAAATAATCCAACTTAAATAGGTTTTAAATTAAAATGAATATCTTTAAGTGGGGTTTGAACCTTAGTCGAAATGCTACATTGATTTGGCATTCACCAGCATGCCAGGTGATCTGTTATTGAAGCTCCAGGTCAATTATTTTCATGATGTGCTGGAAAAGGAGAATCCTGGATTAAAATAAAACAGTTACTGAAAAATATGCACAATTGGGCTACTTCCAGTATCCAGTTTGTAGATTTATTTGTCAATTTAATCATTTCTGAAAGCAAAAAGCTAGGTAGAATTAGAAATTAAATAGCCGGAGCGCATATGGCCACAGTCAAATTAATAATAACAAGCCCTAATACAAAATGACCACAAAGCATCTAGCCTTCTCTGGTGAGTGAATACAAAGTTTTAATCATGTGAGCAATGCCTCTAATTTAAAACAACACTTTCAAATGTGCAATACTACAATGCAAAATATCTAAATCCTAAAGTCTACATGCCTGAATGTCTAAAGCAAACATGATCTAATGACATCATGTTTACAGATCCTTTTTAGGTCTCACCTACGCAGCCCACATGCGCTGCATAGGAGGGGAGCTTTTGGAATCAATCAGCTTTTTGGGCAAAAACATGCATGTTTTGCATTGCTTTGTATTACAACGCGTGCACGTTTGGCATTTCCCTTGCGGAAGAGAGCTTTAGCAACATCTGTTTGTAATTATCTTGCAAACAGATGGTGCCCCTGCTCGCTCCCGCAAGGGAAATGCTGTGTGTGTCTGGGATGCAGGGCGTGTCAGTTGCCTTTGAATTGGATGCCACGCCGCACGCTCCCTGGAAGCAGTAATACGTTTTTTTATTCAGCGAAAATCAAATGCCTTATTTATTCAAATTCTTTGAATAAATATGTTATGTAAGTTGCCTTTTAATTTAACTCTGAGGCAAAATTTATTTTTATAAACTGTCACGCTGAGTCGATGCCTCAAATACGTTGTTAAAAATAGTTTTTAATGAAAGACATATTGTTACTTCCTGTTTTTGTCTTTTGCTGGTTTTAACAGCTTTTTTTGCAGTCTTGTGAAATCTTAAAAAACGAGTTGGCAGAAAAAATAGTATTAAAATGCATGTCCCGCACGATAGACTGTATTTTAATTGTATTGTAATTTCATGTATATAGATAGGGCTTCCAACTGTGAAGATGCGTGTTCGGTCTTGTAACGTACCTTACTTGCTAACAGGGGGGGGGGCTTCCTTTTTACAAGCGAATACTAAATTATACTGTTGAACGGTTTAAACCGCCTCCGAGTCACATGTGCACAGGTGTACATCTGGACGCGCACTTCCTCTTCTCACGCCAAGACTATATAACTGAAGGGGCAGCTCAGATGACATCACCGGTCTACTGCTGAGGGGGCAATATGGCGAAAAAGTTCCAACTCAATATGTTTCACAGGCAGCTGTTGCACACATCCTGTAAACTAAAAGCGATGGAGAGTGAGGGAGAGCCTGGCATCAATGACCCGTCCCCCATGCAGGAGTGGCCAAGCAACCCAACAAAGAACAATTACAGACTTGAGAGGAAACAATATGGTGCCTGATGGACTCACTGCCTGACAAATAGGCGGCTCCTTAAACTGCCCTGGGCCTGATCGCAAGGCACTTTACAATACTTCTGACTCTTGTTGAGCTGTGAAGAAGTGACACTTGAGAGCCCCTGGTGTTGGGTATGGGCACAAGTAGGAAGAATGTGTGTGTATGTGTGTGTGTATGCATGCTTCCGTGCGCCTGTGCACCCCTTTAGTTCAACACATGGGTTACGATCCAGGCATAGTAGAAGACAAGACAGGTCTGGCAGCATATCTGATTTTAAGATTGCGCTCAGGTTTCACTCAACCTTGAGACAAATGACAACTAATTTTTTTTAGTGTAAACTCTCCTAACCCTATATTTCAGCTCAACGATAATGCATGTGTATGTTCTCTGTAGGTTTTAATATCAGTTTTTGTTATGTCTCTCCATAATTATACACATGCATGCCTCAAATGTGCCTTCCCTGAATGTTTGTCATTCCAATTGTGCGTCCATCTTTTATACTGCGTTTCTTGAGTTGTATACAGTAAGTCAAAATACAATTTTGTAGCTCAAGTAAATAAATACACTTTCAGAACTTCCTTTTTACTGTCTCCTTTATTTGCACATTCAGGTGAGTTATATTTCTCCAATTAAAACTTTTGTGGTTGGCACTTGTGATTAATCTGTTAGGAGGTGCAAAGTGTCTTAAACAATAGTAAAGTTAGATTTCTTTCTGTACTTGGGATAGGGCCCCTAACGCTGTAGTGCAACTTTCAAGCACATTCCTAGAAGCTTGGCTGCACACGTGACTTTGAAATCTCTTCATTACTTCAGGAAATTCGCTTTGTGAAAAAAAAATCATATTTTAAAGAGTTTCATAGTGTAGAGCCTTGTGGGTGCAGGGATTTTTTTTTCTGCATAATTATGGATGTGCCACATTTGACACATAATCCATCCTCTGCTAAATAATTTGCAGATTTGAACCCCAAACATTTCTAGATCAAATATATCGAAAGATGATAAAAACGTGGCTACGTGTTCCCGTACAGTGAAAGGCCCTTCACAAAGGTTAACTGGTCATCGTTTAGATGCTTATTTCTGTATTTGGTTGATAAACTGGTATTAATGATGGGAAATCTTTGCCCAGACAGTATCACTGTGTGTAAAAACCTCACAATAATAATATAATAATATCAAAAACTATGACACATTATGCCTCATAATTTGCCTTTTCTTGCTGCATAATTTAGTCAACCTTGCCACATAATTTGGTACTCCCCTGTCACACTATTCCAGTGGCCCTGCTTTTAACATTTGTATCTTGCTGGGCTGAGGGCAAGAGTTTTTATGAAGATCGGCCTTGCGTATCTTGGTGGCTGGTAAAACTGCTTTTATATTGCGGTAGCTGGGAACACACCTATGCAATCTGTGGTATGATAGGCAACTGCTAATGAAACTCAGGAGCCTGTGAAATAGCTTTAGGGGGGGGCGTGAAGGGTGAAGTAGTTAAATCTCCATATTACAGATTGGAAGGCAGGTTTAATCTGGACCCTTCCTATCTCTTCTTGGATTGCCCTCATATGCAATGAGATCAGTTGATTTTGAACCAGGACACCCCTTAGAATGTATTGATGAGGTAGCAACAGTCGGGTGGCGTCCTACGCAGAAGACAAAGAAAACAAGCATTGGCATAGCCAATAGGTCTCGCCTTTGGGACCTTATCAGTGTTTAGTTATCCAGCACAATATCCTTGGTGCAACAACATCAAGTGTTGCATGGCTAAACACTTATAAGGTCCCAAAGGCGAGATCTATTGGCTATGCCAATGCTTGTTAATGTTTAATCAGGAACAGCCTGCTGTTTCATGGCGTGACATTATGCAGAAAGGCAGTACTAAAATGTTACTTGTTAAAGTAAACCAATCAAACTACTAATTTCCAAAGCACCTTCTTGCAAATGATTTTCATTGGACAGAAACAATAGAAATTCAATTTAATACAACAGTGTGTTCTGCACTACGAACACAGCAACTGTAGATTTAGCACATAACCAAGTAATATTTCAAAAGTACATTCCTTCAGCCGAGGAAGCTAGTAGAATGTTCCTTTAAACATACAGAAACAGACTATAGCTGCAGTTGAATTGCAACAATTTTCTGAAAAGCTAAATTAAACCAATGGTCATGCACATTTAAACATACACTTTTCATAATCTGGCCTAGTGTTGCCTGATTATGCTAACTGAACCAACTTATGTTAAGCATTTTTATGATAAAAATTAATTTCTCACAGTCCTCCCTTTGAGAATTGCGATTCTCCTAATAACATGACAAGAGAATCTAGATTTCATTAAAGACACGGAGGCTAACATTATGCATATTTCTTTTAATGCTAACTCCAAGCAGCCACTTAGAAGCATTACATCATAAAGTGAAACAGATCTAGAATAGAATCTTCCAGATGTACAATAGCCATGCACATAGGATAGTCTGCTTCTTTTAAATGTGAGGTAATATGGTAAGTCTTCTTCTGTATAACACATTCTTTCTTTTTTTTTTCCTGTGCATTCCAAACTTATAGAAATAAAAAAGATTGAATGAAGGGGACACAGAGTTAATTCTTTCTGAACATCTTCCTTGTAGAAACAGCAGTATAAATGAATCAGTTATGTTGAGTTATCTGAAATAAGAAAGAGTATAGGTGCTTTGTTCTCATGTACCTGAGAAAGGTGTAATATCAAAGCGGGCAAGTTATATGAAATTTTTAACAATCCATTGAAAAAAGGTTGTATGAAACTTTCAACAATACATTGAATAAAGGTTGTTTGAAATGTTCAACAATACATTGAATAAAGGTTGTACCATAAATTATGCATCTATTGTTCAGTTACTCATGTATCCACCCACGGGAGGGGTAGGGTGGGATAAAGTTAGCCTCCGTTTCTTTAATTAAATCTAGGTTCTCTTGTCCTGTTATTTTTTTTGTTTGAAGTTCAAAAACCTTTATTGTCACATTCTGCAAGGACACAGCTTTGAGCCTACAACCCCAAGGGCCGGCAGCGTTATTCAAATGAAACTTTCAGCATTTGGAAATAGACACTCTCTTGTCCTGTTAGTAGGAGAATCGCAATTTCATTACAAGACCGGAGGCTACCATTATGCATTTTGGTAGTTCAGTAACACTACATATGACATATGTTCAATAGGTTTACAATAGTGTTTAGCAAAAGTGTTAGAATTTGACCAATCAGCTGCTTTAAGAATGTCATCTGATTTATCCCTTTTCCAAAGTGATTAGCTAGCCATAGCACCCCTTATGAATGTGCCTGGAACCTTTTTAGGTCAATATCAGCTGATTGCATTGCACATTTAACCCATCTTGCTATAGAAGCTGATGTAATGGGTTCCAAGGGTTTCACAAAAGAGGTAAGTAATTGGTTAACACCATTTGAATGATGTTCGCTCATTCTTGCATCATATTCTTTCATACATTCTACCACACAATGTTTTTTGCATGCATTAAACTTTGTGTTGAAAATTGTATCTGACATAGTCTTAGTTCTCTTAATAATCTCGAAATTGACACCAAAGGCATCATAGACTCTGAGTTACTTCTAATGCTTTAACGTCTGATACCCTATGTCAGGAGATTAGGCAGAGAAGAAACACTAGTTTTATGGAAAGTCTCTGCTTATCTAAGGTATCTGTTCTCAGGCCACGTAGTGAAAGGGTATAGTAGTAATTTAACATAACATAGGGTTTCGTATTTAAGTTTAGGTGGCATCCTTAGTATGATACTTTTCATATTATGGAATTTTTCCCTATGGTCTTGCCATTTATTAGAGCGTGGCCTGCTGAAATAACTGATATGTAGCAATTAATTGATCTGTAAGTAAGCCTTCTCTCATATTGTTAAACTAAAAAGTTTGCTACTTGTACGATAGGAGCCTCCACGCAATCCAGGTTCCTCTCCAGGCACTAGCGTACCCAAGTTCTCCAGATGCTATTGCATCTATAGTGGGTTCCTGGAGCCCATTACTCTTGGAGGAGTGTAGTAGCTTGTCTCAAAAGATCTGTGATTTCATTAGATTTCCTGACACTTTCCAGGCAAGAAGGTTCAAAGTCCCTATCTGGACAAGGGAATGTTCCTTTCCCTCTATGTCTCTTAAAAGACCTTACGCTGCTGGAAGTAGAAAGGGTATTTCGCAGGCGAATTCTTTTCCATGGCTGGAGAAAGGCATTGACTGCTTGAGCACTGGGGTCTGGCATCCAGCTGAAATATTTGTGCAGTTGGAATGTCAGGCTGCTTGCGAAAAAATCAACTTCCAGAGGGCCCCCAAACTGATTTAAAGTTCTGAAGGCTTTCACGTTTAGTTTCCAGTTGCTGTGGTCTAGGAGGAATCTTGAATTGCAGCCAGCAGTGATGCTGCCTTTAGAGCTATCTTGTGTTCTATACAAATAATACAGAGGTTTTGGCTAGATTCAATTGGTCTGAGGATTTTGTACCCCCTAAGCAATTTATGTATGCCACAGCTGATATGTTGTTCATTTTTGGAATAACCAATCTACCATGTAGGGATTGTTTGAAGCTCATCAGAGCGTGAAGGCCAGTAGTGAAAGCCTGTAGCATTCAGAAAGCAACTTAAAACGTGGATATTTGAGAAGTAATCCTCCTCCCCCCTCCTAAGCGCCTTGAGACCCTCTGGGTATGTAGTGCGCTATATAAATTACCTGACTTGAAAGCCAGTAGCATTGAGACCCTCTGGGTATGTAGTGCGCTATATAAATTACCTGACTTGACTTGACTTGACTTAGTTAACTCTAGGTAGTTTATGTGGTGTGAGCTCTCTGTATAGGACCATAGTCCCCCGTGTTCTGATTCTGTAAGCATGCTCCCCAGTCATGATGGCTTGCATCTGATTCTAGAATGAATTCTGGGGAGTTTCCGAAAATGGCTGTGCCATTCCAGGCATCTAAATTCTCTAACTACGAGTTCAGTTCTGATTTGGCTGCGTGGTCTAGGGTTACTTTGTCTCTGTACCATAGTCCAGCACGGAGGGCTTTTGCCTTCACTCTTTGAAGGGCTAGATAATGTAAAAGTCCCGGAAATAAAACTTGGACAGAGGAAGATAGGAGGCCCAGGAGTCTGGCTGGTTCTCTTAGGGACAAGAGGTCTCGTTTTAATACAAGTCGTATTTCTTTGCGTATTTTCGTGATTTTCTTGTTGGGGACTAGCAAAAGTGATTTTACTGTGTCTACAATGAATCCCAATAATTACAGAGATTTTGAGGGGGTCATGATAGATTTTTCTTGGTTTATTATGAAGCCAAGGCTCTCTGAGAGATTTACTGCTGTATTCAGGCCGTGAAGAATTTGAGAGTGGTGCAGGGACATAATGAGAATGTCGTCGAGATAGACAATCGGTCTTATCCCTATTTCTCTCAAGAAGGATGCTATGGCTCTCATTACCATGGTGAAACACCAGGGAGCAGAATATAGCCCAAAGGGGAGAGCTTGGAATTGGAATAGACAACAGTTCCATGCGAATTGGCGGTATGGTTAGAACTCTGAAGCCATGGGGATTGTGAAGTAGGCATCTTTCAAGTCCAACTTCACTAGCCAGTCCTTTTCTAGAAGCATGTCTCTCAGGAGGTAGATACCCTCCATTTTGAAGTGTCTGTAGATGAGAGATTTGTTCAATTCTCTCAGGTTTATGACTGTTCTTCAACTCTTGTCTTTTTTCTCTACCAGAAAGAGAGTGCTTATGAATTTTATTCCATCCCATCATACTTATATAATTGTTCCTCTCTCTATCATGGACATTACCTCTTCCTCTACTATTTTCTGTTGTTCTGTGATCAGTACTAGGTTTCTTGGGGGTGAGTATTGTGTCAGTGTTTTAAAAAATACTATTGTGAAGCCGTGAATGGTTTCTAAAACCCAGGGGTCTTGTGTAATTGTTTTCCAAGTCTGAAAAAAGAAATCTGAGTCGATCTAATCCTCATTGTCTGTAGTAGGGCCTTTGGTAGGCACGGCCGGTAGAGCGGCCCCTTCTGCCAGCCCTGGCAAAAACACTAGGGTTGAATATTTGACATGCTATTCTGAGCTTTGTCTAGGGATGTGAAAGTTGCAACATACTTGCCTAAGATCTTGATCATGTCCTTTCCAGATAGGAGTCCTTTGGGGTTTGCTGAGGGTTCTTTGTCAGCCATGTTGCTCAGCTTAGGGTTGATCTTGGTAAGGACTACTCTTCGTCGCTTGCATTTATCCCTGTATTCGCTTTCCCTAATAGGATCAGGGTTTTCCTACTCCATCCTCTTAGCTCAGTAGGTCTAAGTCTAATGGTGTACTGTTAATGTAGCTGTCTTCCGCCATATCAAATATTCTAGTCAGCCGGCCTAAAATATCAAGCATGCGATCATGGCAGGCCTTTATTGACTTTTTCATGTGCTTCCTGGGGTCTCTACCCAGTTTGAATAGGAATTTGATTAATTCTGGGTCGAAGTTGGGTATCAGGCATACCTTTTCTTGAACCACCTGTCTGGGACAGTCTGCCCTTAAGATATTTCGTGTTTCTCTTTCGAAGGGATTTCCTAATCCATCTTTTTATGAATGCGGCTACAGGATCTTGGGGCCACCATTCAGAGCTCCTCTGGTGTCTGATATTATGTGGAGAGAACATCACCTCACCCAGTGGGTTGATTATAATTTCTTTCGAGGATGAAGGGAGCTCTTCCTCTGATAGGGGACTCTCAAAGTCTAGATCATCCTGGTCTAGGTCAAGGATATATTCATCCAACGGGTTCATGTTTTGGTCCCCTTGTGGTTCAATTTCAAGATCTTGTGTATCATGGCGAACACTTAGATATTGTGTGCCCCTTTGGATACCTTGATAGGTTGTGTCGCTAAGGACACCTGATACTTTTGAGGTGCGTAGACCTCCCTTGTAGTCTGAGGTGCTTAGACCTCCTTTATATGATGAGGTGCGTGGACCTCCCAAATTGTTTGAGGTGCTTAGGCATCCCAATGGGCTCATGGGGCTTGTTCTTTCAATGTTCTTTCTCTTTAATCTTTTGCCCCGTTTTTTATTGCATTCCCCGTTTTGGCCTTTCTGGGTTTCAATAGTGCCATCTTCTTCCTCAATTAAGGGTTGTTTGGTTGACATGACCCAGTTGAGTGTTTTGTGCATGCAGGAGTGCATCTCTTGTTGAATAATCTTTTTCATTTCTTCATTATTATTGTTAGAAGTAGGTACCTTGTTGTAATGAATCTTGGAAAGAAGACTGGATACTTTGGTAAAGATATTTAGTAGAGAACACAACCTAGTGTCCGACCACCTCCGGAAATCAGCTGCAACTGACTTTCATCGAGTGCAGTCAGCCTCACATTCTAGCATGGAAGCATACCAGAGATTCCAAGTAAGTAATCATCACAACATACCTCAAGACCATATGATTCTACGTCAGACATGTTAGATTTTATACTCATTTACAGGTTGTAGTACTTAGTAATCTATATACATGGCTTAGAAGGCAGGCAACCTGACTTATTAGTAAGGTTCAGAGGAGCTTAAGTAAATTAAGGCTTTGTTAGAGGAGCTTATGTAAATGAAGGCTTTGTTACATCAGGTCTTTTACATTTTATGCTCTTTTACTATAAAGTGAGGTTTTTGGTGTAAAAATAGCTTTTGAGTACCTGCGGTCGCAGTTAGCAGCTGATCACAGGAGTGTTGTAGTAATTCTTCACACAGAATTATGTAAATAAATATTCTTTATTTAAAAGTATTAAGCAAGTAAAAGGGTGCTGTCTACTTCAGCATAAACACAAAAATAATTATTCAACATTCCAATGTTCTTACCTAAATATACATTCTAAATGATGCAATAAACTTCTACAACTAGTGTTCCAAACCCAAGCAATGCTAATACATTACTACACACCCCCTTTCTAAAAATTGGATTACAATGAAATTATATAAATAAAATTAAAAAAACAGTATACTAATCATAAACAAAATCTTGTAAAAATTTAGGTGCAACTAATTTTCTACCAGATTTGGTAAACACTGGATGATTATCATTACCACAAGCAGATTCCCCTGTGGACCCTGATGACGAAGAATCTTGCACTTCTGGACTCAGTACAACCACAGGGTCCAATTCAGTATTACAAGATTCCCTTTCACCGTTGTCAATACTAAACTCATTGTCTTGACCAATAACAGAATCAGAACTCGAGATAGGACTTAACCACCAGTAGTCAAGACCCACTCCTCCTTCGTTAGTAATGTTTCCTAATCCAGAAAGTCTAGCCAATGCAATGTGACTCATGTGATGAACGCTAACATCGTCTAACATCACAGTATTTCGCATCACCTTGGTGAATGTCTTAGGAACAGAAAAACGTGGTTTTAATTTTCCAACTTTCTTTACATTTTTAATTATTACTAACTGACCAACTTTCATTGCTACATTCTTGGTGCCATGTTTTGTAACGAAATACGTTTTGTTCCTACTCTGTGATTTACATAGGTTTTCTCTGACCTTATTGCAATCCCATGCATACTCTTTACTTCTGCCAATCCATACCGGATTAATTTTGCAATATGGAAATCTGCCTCTCATGAGACCAAAAGGGCTTTCCCCACAAGTGTCATGGACCGGTATTCTGTATGAGCATATCATTTTATCTAATTCTGCATTCCAATTTTTCCTCCCTTTCTTAGCTAATTGCAAAGTTCCTTTTATGACTCTGTTCACTCGCTCCCCAACAGAATTTCCTTTGGGATGGTACAGAGCTGTAAACTTTTGTTTAATACCCGTGGCTTTCATGAACCTTTTCATGACATCTGATTTGAATTGCACACCATTGTCAGTTAAAATGGAAGCAGGCAATCCTTCTCTAATAAAACATTCATCCAAAAATCTGATTACAATCTCAGTGTCCACTCTTTCAACTACTTTTACCTCAATCCACCTTGAAAACAAGTCCACTAAAAGTAAAATATATTTACACACACCATCTTGCCATACCATGGGTCCCATAATGTCTAATGTTAGTTCTTCCCATGGTAACCTGGGACAATCTAAAGAAGACATTGGTGGATTGAGAGTTTTTTGTACTTTTGTCTGCACATTCGCAAGTGACACATTCTCGAACAAATCTTTCAATTTCTAAATCGATTCCAGGCCACCAGTACAAAGCCTTAGTATTTTTTTTTGTTCTGGAAATCCCAGGATGGCCTTCATCTCCAATAATAATAATTTTAGGACACATTTTTTAGGTGGAATGAGCTTTTCACCACGACATACAAAATTTTCATCCACACGTAATTAATTTCTTACTTCCCAAAACGGTCTAACTTGTGGATCAGATTTGGATTGCTAAATCGTTTGTAAATTCTAGTTCCCATTCATCTTTAGATAAACCACGTGAGTCAGAAAATACTCCAGCAACACAACAATCGTTACATGAGTTATGGTCAATTTCCTTCAAAGGTAGGGAAAGTCTGCTAAGGAAATCTGAAATTACATTCTTGACTCCAGGAACATACTGTACCTCATACACATAGTCCTGAAGTCTCATGGACATCCTTGCAATTCTTGCTGATGCCCTACACAAACCTTCAGTTGTCAGCAATTTGGTTAAAGATTTATGATCAGATCTTAGAGTAAACATTTTACCCCAAATAAATTTGCAAAAGTGTTCCATTGCCCATACACAAGCTAAAGTCTCGTGCTCGATGACAGAATATTTCTCCTCACACGGTGAGAGTGAGCCCGAGGCAAAAGCTATGACAACTTCTGCACCCTGAGGAGACAACTGTGAGAGGACACTTCCTATCCAGTGCGACTAGCATCAGTGGTGAGGTAAGTATCAGCCGATGGGTCAAAGCCTTGCAATGTAGGTGCATTAGCAATGGCAGACTTTATTTAACGAAACACATTCTAACACCTATCACTCCAAACAAAAGGTGTCTTATTTTTCATCAACACACGCATCTCATACGTTGTCTGTGAGAATTGATTGACGAACTTTGAATAAAATTCCACTATTCCTAGAAAGGATCTCAGTTCATCTTTTGATTTGGGGGCTGGAGAGTTAATGATAGCATCAACCAATTTTGGCTTAGGTTTGATGCCTAAGTATGCAACCGATTTTTCTGCAAACTTACATTTGTTCAACTCAGCAACCATTGTATTCTAGAACTTTAAGAACTTCTCTGAGAATATTATTGTGATGTGATCTGCTTTTCCCATAATAAGAATGTCGTCCTGGAAAGAAAAGACTATAAGACATATGACCAAAAACCCTAGACATTAATCTTTGGAAAACCGCAGCCGCTGACGCTAAGCCAAACGGCATACGCTTGAACCTGAAACACCCAAAACGAGTGCAAAATGTTGTTAAATGTCTGCTATCAGGATCGAGGACAACTTGATATGCTGCTGATAAGTCCAATGTTGAAAGCCATTTGGCTTCTCCTGTCAATAACAGCCTTTCATCTATCTTAAGGAGTGGATATTGATCAATTAGTATGTGAATATTTAGGTATCTCAAATCCACACATAAGCGGGCCTTTCCATTGGCCTTACGTGCGACAACCAATGGAGAAACCCACTCTGCTGCTTCCACTGTTTCAATAACATTTGAACTTAACAATTTGTCCAATTCCAATTTGACTTCATCTCTTATGATATATGGTATGTGACGCACTTTATGTATCTTAGGTACAGCACCATCTTTGAGTCGAATTTGCTGAGTGAAACCTTTAAGTTTACCCATTCGCCCTAAAAAAACAGAGGGAAATTCATCTAGAACCCATTTTTTTGTGTCTTCACTTTCACACGAGACCAATATGTGCTCCTTGCTATTAGGATCTAGAATGATATTCAGTTTTCTTTGGTCTTTCCATCCTAAGATGGATGGTCCTTCTTTAGAGACATATAATTTTTCCAGTGGCATGCCTGCCTTTAAATCTAAAGACAAGTATTCTGAAACCTTGAATATCTATTCTCTCCCCAGTATAGCTCTCCGGAGAGATATCAGGAGGTTCCAAGCAACCCCCCAGTTGAGAAATGAAGTGTTCCTCTCATTCATGTTGAGCAATAATAGTATATGGCGACCCTGAGTCAGCAGCTAATTGGATGGATACGCCACCTAAGGAAACTTGTCACATGGGTTTAGTGGAAGAAACGTCTGATAGGTTTAAAACGACTTTCTTCTTCATGGTGGTTTGTGTTTATACACCCTCTTCACTAGACGAGGAACTGTAATCAAGTTCTGTTTCTTTTGAATGCAGGATACTTTACCTTTAGTATTCTTGTGCATTTTTCTTCTACAAACCTTCGCAAAGTGTCCTACTATGCCACATACTAAACATTTGGTAGATCTTGCAGGACATTTTGGATAGTTAGCTGGATGTGAACGACTACCACACCTGTAACAAACTAAATCAGAGTCTTTCCTGAAATTAACATGTTCTTTCTTGTTGCTAAACACTAAAAATCTTTGTTGGATTTATTGCTGACTTTGCTATCTGAAATTTTATTCACAACCTCACTATCTTTTTTTTCATTAGCTAATGAAGCCTTAGCACATCGTTCTGATAGCTCAGCTTTTTTTTGCCATTGCAATAATATCTTTTAGTGTACCCTCACCCTCTACCCATAACCTAACTTGTATGGTTTTGTTTTTAGTATACATAACAATCTGATCCCGAATGAATTCATCATGTAGTTGTGCGAATCTGCACTTGACGGCAAGTCTCCTTAATGCTGCTACATAGTCTTCAATACTCTAATTTTTGTCTTGTTTTCTTTGAAAGAAGGAGTGTCTTGTAACTGTAATGCACACACTTGGCGAAAAATGGTCATCAAGATCCAGAATAGCTGCTTTGAACACATCCATGTCACCTCCAACTCTGTCCTGTTTCTGTAATTGATAGACACAAAGACCTTCTGGACCCAAACACAAAATGAGAATTCTTTTTTTTTCTTTCAGGCGAAAATGTACCATTAACATCTTCCAGATTTCCAATATAATTAAGAAAATATTCCTTCCAGTCGCTCTAAGAAACAGGTGGTTCACCTGGCATAGACAAGAATTTTCATGGGGAATTGATGTGCATTGCTGCGTCGGAGCGTGGCAAATTCACCTTTTAAAATGAAGATGGTGCGTGCTTAAAACGGTAGCGACCCTTATGAAATTGTAAGTAAAGCTCTGCACTTCTTTCAGGATATGAGCAAACGAGTTCTGTGAGCAGCGTAACAGGATCCAAGTCGCACCTGTGTTCGTGATCACAGGAACTACCAGCCTTAAATTTATTTCTTCCTCTATTTTGAAAATACACAAGTCCAAACCAATCCTTGAAAAATTAGTTGGGTGTAAATTTTGCCACAGGAATCCCACATAGGTTGATCACTGGTCCCTCGTCGCCAAATCTGTAGTAATTCTTCACACGGAATTATGTAAATAAATCTTCTTTATTTAAAAGTATTAAGCAAGTAAAAGGGTGCTGTCTACTTCAGCATAGACACAAGAATAATCCTTCAACATTTCAATGTTCTTACTTAAATATACATTCTAAGCGATGCAATAACCTCTACAACTAGTGTTCCAAACCCAAGCAAAACTAATACATTACTACAAGTGTCCAACTGCCAGACTTCCTGACATCGGATATACTTGCGATCGATCAGCTGTTGATTTACTGCATTGCCCAGGTAGCCCCTCAACTACAGACGGGATAAAGATTTATTTTATTTTATTTTTTTAATTTTAATTATTGATTTTTGTTATGAGTTCCCTACTTGTCTGTATTTCGGGGTAGCCCGTAATTGGGTGAACACGCAGTGTGAGCTCTGGGGAGATGGCGGAGAGGGGGGAGCAGGATTTCCGTAAATTGGAAATCCGTTAGGTGTGAGGCGATATTTAAGAGGAGTTTGATGTCAAAGAGGCATCCTCCTCTCCTGACACTCCCGGTATCCCAGCAATTATCTCTGATTTGCAAGTCGTTCCGCTAGCGCGCGCCTCTAGGCACTATATCTGGCTGTGCATTACTGAATATAACTTGTAATAGCGCTTTGACTGTATTTTACTGTGCATTACTGAAGTAGAACTTTAAAAGCGCTCTGACTGTATTTATTTTAAAAGCGCTCTGACTGTATTTATTTTAAAAGCGCTCTGACTGTATTTATCTGGGCATTTCCGAGTATAACTTGTAATAGCGCTCTAACTGTATTTAACTGGCTGTGCCCCAATCTCGCCCTGCCTGCAGCGTTTGTTGTTGTTACTGCCATCTTGTTTGTTGAGCCGAGCCCTCCCTCCACCTCGCTCCCGCCTCCCAGCTGCCCCTCCTACCCACGAGAGCTACAGGCCGTCCTCTCCCTACCGAAGAGCTGTGACCATCTTGCCTTTCACTCGAGAGGTCGCTCCCCTCGCATCCTCCTCTCCTGACACTCCCGGTATCCCAGCAATTATCTCTGATTTGCAAGTCGTTCCGCTAGCGCGCGCCTCTAGGCACTATATCTGGCTGTGCATTACTGAATATAACTTGTAATAGCGCTTTGACTGTATTTTACTGTGCATTACTGAAGTAGAACTTTAAAAGCGCTCTGACTGTATTTATTTTAAAAGCGCTCTGACTGTATTTATTTTAAAAGCGCTCTGACTGTATTTATCTGGGCATTTCCGAGTATAACTTGTAATAGCGCTCTAACTGTATTTAACTGGCTGTGCCCCAATCTCGCCCTGCCTGCAGCGTTTGTTGTTGTTACTGCCATCTTGTTTGTTGAGCCGAGCCCTCCCTCCACCTCGCTCCCGCCTCCCAGCTGCCCCTCCTACACTCCGCCCCCCTCTCCATATAGATCAGATGGCTGCACGCGCAGCGTCCACGCGCTGCGGCCGCGCCAAAGGTGCGCCAAAGGTAAGCCCGTCTACGCCCGTCCGCGCCTGGACCGCGCCCAGCGCCAGACCCCCTGTTCCCCGCTTCACCCATCCTCCCCGCATTACATACGACGCCTCCTCCCTCCTTGCACTCAACCCCGGCCAAATCCCTAACTGCGCCCAAGCAGCACCAGGACACACCCATGGACCCTTCACCTGCCACTCCTGCAAATTCACCTGCGTCAAGTCCCAAACCAAATCCACAAACACCAAACAGAGAGCCAACACCAACAACCTCAAATGCATCCTTATCAACACCCGCTCGGTTCACAAACACGCCATCGACCTTTGGAATCTACTCGACACCATTTCTCCTGACATCGCCTTCCTAACAGAAACCTGGATGAATGCCTCTTCAGCCCCAGACATCACCATAGCCATCCCGGACGGCTACAAGATCATCCATAAGGACCGCCCCATCCAAACAGGAGGAGGCATCGCCATCGTCCACAAGAACACCATCCGCGTCTCAACCAGCTCAGATGAAAACCTCGCTATCGCCGAACACCTTCACTTCCAGATCCACACCGACCCCAAGACAACACTTAGGGGCACCCTCCTCTACAGGCCACCAGGACCCCGTACAAAATTCAACAAAGACATCACTGACTTTATCACCCCACACGCCCTCCCTTCGGAAGAATACATTCTACTTGGAGACCTCAATTTCCATCTAGAAAAGAGCAACGACAGTAACACCACCACCCTTCTGGACAACCTCGCCAATCTCGGACTCAAACAACTTGTTAACACCCCCACACACTATGCAGGACACACACTCGACCCGATCTTCACTTCCAGCAAGCATATCTCCTTCACTCATACCACACCCCTCCACTGGACGGACCACAGTTGCATCCACTTCATTTACAATAAGACCTCGATCCACAACCACCCTTAACCAACTCTGCGAAGAAATTGGAACAAACTCACCATCGACCAGATCTCAACATCGCTTCTTCAAAAACCCCCTGCCTATTCAACGAACCCTAACCAAGCCGCCATCAACCTCACACAATGGTTAACCCAAACCGCCGACAAATTAGCACCCTTGAAAAAACATCAAATCAAGCAAGGAAGCAAGAACGCCCCCTGGTTCAACGATGACCTTAAGAAATCCAAGAAGCTCTGTCGCTCCCTTGAGAAAACTTGGAAAACAGACCCAAACACTATCACCCAAGCCGCCTTCAAAAACGCCACCCGCAAACACCACCAACTAATCCGGACAGCCAAGAAATCAGCACTCAAAGACCGACTCGACAACAACACCCACAACAGCAAGGAACTTTTCAACATCATCAAAGAATTCACCAACCCCACCGCCAGCTCTAACGACATCACCCCCTCTCAAGTCCTCTGCGACTCCCTTGCCTCATTCTTTCATGACAAAATCGCCGACATCCATAACAGCTTTGACAACCAACCTGTAAACCAGTCCACCCCAATCACCTCCGAACCGTTACCTCCTCCAAATATCCTTCTCGAGTGGAACCCAATCACCACAGAAGAGACCATTCGCCTGATGAACTCCATCTACTCAGGAGCCCCTACAGACCCATGTCCCCATCACATCTTCAACAAAGCAGACTCCATTATCGCACCCCATCTCCGAGATGTCATCAACCACTCCCTTAACTCCACCACATTCCCAGAAAGCTGGAAACACGCCGAACTCAGCGCCCTTCTGAAGAAACCCACAGCTGACCCCACCGAACTCAAAAACTACCGTCCCATCTCGCTCCTCCCATTCCCTGCCAAAGTCATTGAGAAAGCCATTAACAATCAGCTCGCCACCTTCCTCGAAACCAACAAATCACTCGACTCCTCACAGTCTGGCTTCCGAGCGAAACACAGCACCGAGACCGCCCTCATCGCAGCAACAGACGACATTCGAACACTACTGGACAACGGAGACACAGTCGCCCTTATCCTCCTTGACCTCTCCGCAGCATTCGACACAGTCTGCCATAGCACCCTGATACAACGCCTCAAAAAAATCGGAATTCAAGGAAAAGCATTGGACTGGATCATTTCGTTCCTCGCTGGGAGAACTCAGAGAGTCCGCCTCCCCCCTTTTAAGTCAGAGGCCACCAAAGTCATCTGCGGCGTCCCGCAAGGATCATCTCTCAGCCCCACCCTCTTCAACGTCTACATGAGCCCCCTCGCAACCATTGCACGTCAACACAACCTCAACATCATCTCCTACGCTGATGACACTCAGCTGATCCTCTCACTCACCAAAGACCCAACCACCGCCAAAACCAACCTACACGAAGGGATGAAAGAAGTAGCCGAGTGGATGAAGCACAGCCGTCTGAAACTGAACTCGGACAAAACAGAAGTCCTCATCTTAGGCTCATCCCCTTCCGCCTAGGACGACTTTTGGTGGCCAACGGCCCTAGGAAAAGCCCCCATACCGATGGACCATGCACGGAACCTGGGCATCATCCTGGACTCCTCACTCTCGATGACCAGACAAGTCAACGCCGTCTCGTCTTCATGCTTCAACATCCTACGCATGCTCAAAAAAACATTTCACTGGATCCCCACAGAAACAAGAAAAACGGTCACCCACGCACTGGTTACAAGCCGTCTCGACTACGGAAACACCCTTTACGCCGGTTCCACCGCGAAACTACAGAAAAAACTCCAACGCATCCAAAATGCTTCAGCCAGACTCATACTAGACATCCCCCGCACAGAACACATCTCCGCTCACCTGAAAGACCTTCACTGGCTCCCCGTCAACAAGAGAATAACATTCCGTCTCCTCACCCACGCACACAAAGCCCTATACAAACTTGGACCTGACTGTCTCAACACGCGCCTTTCCTTTTACACCCCCACCCGCCAGCTGCGTTCGTCCAACCAAGCCCTCGCCGCTGTTCCGCGCATCCACAAAGCCACCATGGGAGGAAGATCCTTCTCCTACTTAGCGGCCAAGACCTGGAATTCCCTTCCCATCCACCTCCGCCTTACTCAAAACCACCTAGCCTTCAGAAAACAACTTAAAACATGGATATTCGATAAGTAAACCTCCCCCCCCTGCTCAAGCGCCTTGAGACCCTATGGGTATGTAGTGCGCTATATAAATTCTGACTTGACTTGACTTGACTAAGTCTATTCAGAAAAGTATACAAATTAAGTTAAAAAGGGCGCAAGTCTATTCAGAAAATTATACAAATTAAGTTGAGAAACAAATACACATGTAGTTGCCCATTCTAGAAGATGCAGATCATACATGAAAGTGAAGTTGAGAAAACATACATATACATGTAGTTGCTCATTCTAGAAGATATGGTTAATACATGAAAGTGAAGAGAAAGTGTACTTATCTGCCTGGAGCTGCATTTAACAGAGGCAGACTATCCTATGTGCATGGCTATTGTACATCTGGAAAATTCTATTCTAGATCTGTTTCACTTTATGATGTATTGCTTCTAAGTGGCTGCTTGGAGTTAGCATTAAAAGAAATATGCATAATGGTAGCCTCCGGTCTTGTAATGAAATTGAAAATTATCACACCACAAACCTTACAACTCAATCATCATTACTGATCTGGAAGGATATTCCCATGCAACGATCTCAGGTCATCGTATATATCTGGGCCTTTTTTTAGTCAAGAGCAACTTCTTCATTCATCAACCATCCTCTTCTTGTTTGTGTAATTACATCTAAAACCCACAACACAAATTGAGCCACAAAAGTTAAAGATTAAGGAAATACTCATAATGTTTAACTACTATTACTAATGAAACAACTGTCTTTACCTAAATGTCTTTGCCTACTTCCATAATTGACAAACATATATTTTTACAGATTCCACGTTCTTCTAATGGGTGAATCTTATTCCCAATGTTAGTCATGGTAACATAATTAGTAATACTTTTACAATAATATGGAATATAAGCTAACATTTGCTGCATGGCAATGCCTCCCTCTTTTGCTAAAAGCTTACTGTGGGCAAGCTATCTCTTAGATAATTTTCATGATAAAAGCACCCAGTGCAGTGTCAGGATGTAACATTCTCTTGTATCTCTTCTTTCTTCTATTTCTATTCTACTCTTTCAATTCTAAAACTCTGTATTCATTCTTCTCTGGGCTCCTACTGAGACGTGCTGTTCTGCCGTGGGTCCGTTATTTGATATACTTTCAAGACTTGAATAAAAGTCTCTACTTAATTTGAAGACAAAAAAAAAAAAAATTATTAAAAAAAGAGTTTTCTTCTGTTTTTAATGACAAAATATGTACAATAAAAGGTTTTGAACATGTTATTAAGCTAAAACCTAATGCTACACCAGTCACTCACAAAGTCAGACCTGTTCCGATTAGTGTCAGGAGTGATTTAGAAAAACAATTGGAGAGACTCACTGTAGATGGAGTCATCACTCCAACTGATTCCTCTCAGTGGGTATCTCCCATTGTTCTTGCTAAAAAAAAAATGGAGATCTTCGTCTCTGTGTGGACCTCAGGTCTCCCAATCGCAATATCGTTGTGGATTGTCATCCTCTCCCGCATATTCAACAAATGCTTGCCAACATTGGTCATGCTAAATATTTTTCTAGTATTGATCTCCGTTCGGCATATCACCAGATATTACTTACTAACGAGTCTCAAGAACTTACAACGTTTGTTACTCCTTTCGGAGCTTTCAAATTTTTGAGGCTGCCGTTTGGTTTGGCCTCGGCAGCCTCGGTTTTTCGAAAAGTCATGGACGTCCTTTTTAAGGACATGAAAAATGTTCCGGCATATCAAGATGATATTCTTGTGTTCACAGAGACCAAGGAGGAACATTTGTGCATTTTGCATAAACTTTTTTCCATTTTGAAATTAAGAGGGGTTACAGTGCAACCAGACAAATGTAAATTTTTGGTACAACAAATTGATTATCTAGGTCACACTATCACCCCTGAAGGTATTAAACCCAAATTTTGCAATGTTGAGGCCATTCTTAAAGCTCCTCCCCCTTCTGATAAAGATACTCTTAGATCTTTTTTAGGTCTTTGCGAGTACTATGCTCGTTTTGTAAATGAGTATTCCATATATGTTCAACCTTCAAGAAATTTGCTCAAGAAGGGTACTAGTTTTATTTGGTCAGATGATGCTAATACTGCCTTCCAAAATATCAAACAATTGGTGGTCAATGCTCCTGCGCTCAGCCCGTTTGTTCATGGTCATCATTGCACAGTTACTGTTGATGCCAGTTTGAATGGTCTTGGTGCAGTTTTTGGACAACATAATTTGGGTAAGGATCGCATTGATATTTCTTCCTCATCTAATGGAGCCATTTCTGAAACAGATTGGCTTGAAGCTACTTCCACTGATCATGATTTGAATAGAATTTCACATTTTATTGTTAAAGGTTGGCCTCCCATTCGTAATATTCCACATAATCTTAGACCATTTGCTCAAGTCTCCTCAGAGTTGTCTTTGGAGAATGGCATCTGTACAAGGAATGGTTGCATTATTCCTCCTGTTTCTCTTAGGAGTAAACTTATTTCAATTGCACATTCAGGACATTTATGAGTCACTGCTACCTGTAAGAAACTCAGAGAGAATTATTGGTGGCCTTCTATAAATTCTCAAGTTTCGAGTTTTATTGGAGGACAACACAAAACCCATTACGTCCAGTTTCATTACCTGAAGGTCCATGGGTAAAAGTTGCTCTAGATTTTGCTGGACCTTTTAATTTATTACCTACCTCGTCCAGATTTTTGTTAGTTTTGATTGACTATTTCTCAAAATGGATTTATTTTTCTTTTGTTGAATCAGCCTCAACCAATTTTGTTTTACAATTCCTTAAAAATGTTTTTTCTGCTGAAGGTCCTCCAAGAGAGCTTGTTACGGACAACGGTACTCATTTTGTTTCTAATGCAATGCAAGATTTCTTGAAGTCTATGGACATTAAACACATTCAGGTTGCTTTGTACAGTCCTGCTGCTAATGGACTTGTTGAGAGAGCAAACCGTTTTCTCAAAGAAGGGGTTCAGACCGCTTTATCCTCTGGATTAGATGTAAATCTGTTTCTTAAAAATAAGGTCAATGCATATCACAATTCTCCGTATTCAACAACTAATTTCACCCCTTTTGAGTTGTTAAGAGGTCGAAAATGCCGCACTCTGCTTCTTCCATCTTGGTTGGAGCGACATTCTTCTAACTCTTCCTCAAGTGGTGTAACCAGTAGTAACACGTCTGTTTTACAACAATCTGTTGCTTTAGCACAAAGCAAGCAAAAATATCATTTTGATATTCGCAAACATGCTAAATCAACTGATTTTATTGCTGGCTCGTATGTCCTCATCAAGAAACCTTTTCATGTCAAGAAGGGAGAATCTTCTGTTTCCTTTCCTTATAAAATTTCAAAAGTTGGTCTCAGTTCTTGTTTACTTCATGATGGGAGATGGTGGAGCAAGAATAGACTTGTTCCTATTTCTGATGAGCAAGCTGTGATTTATAAAAAAAACTGCTAATAATCATGATTTGGGTGATTATATTTTGTTTGAAGGTTCTACTTCTTCCTCAAATGTAACATCATCCAATTTGCATAGTAACGTTTTTGCTTCCACATCTTCTACTTCAAGAGGAAATGTGGTCTCTATTCCAACTACTGAAAATATTGTTGATGCTTCTGATATGATTTCTGTTTCAACTACTGAAAATATTGTTGATGCTTCTGATATGATTTCTATTTCTACTTCCTCTTTACCTTCAAAAAGGATTTGTAAATTACCTGTCCGATTTAAAGATTTTGTCTTATCTTAATATTTTATTTCTTTAAATGTTGCATTCTTATACATTATTTATTTGATGTTTCATGTAATGTATCATTTATTATTTCGCCAAAAAGGGGAAGATGTGTAACATTCTCTTGTATCTCTTCTTTCTTCTATTTCTATTCTACTCTTTCAATTCTTCTATTCTAGAACTCTGTATTCATTCTTCTCTGGGCTCCTACTGAGACGTGCTGTTCTGCTGTGGGTCCGTTATTTGGTATACTTTCAAGACTTGAATAAAAGTCTCTACTTAATTTGAAGACATCCTGCCTCCTGCCTATCATTCCTCGGTACACAGGGACAGTGTTGAACTCAAAAGTAAATGAGGCTGTGAGGAGGAGAAGAGAAATGGAGCACACCGGAAGTGTCCAATGGAGAGTGCCGAATCGCTAAACAGACCGGATGAGGTGAGTGGTCTAGCGTCGGCAGAGGAAAACAAGGAAGAACTTTTGACGCCATCAGCAGTGAACGGGAGAAAAGGCGGTGATACGGAACTCGTGGGTCCCAGAGCGGAATCGGAGAAGGCGAGGAGAGAGCCAAGGAGCACGCAGGACGAGCCAGAGAAGAAAGACGAGGACGATGAAGGAGAGAGGGCGGAGACCCAGGAGAGAGCACTCTATGCTGCAGCCAAGCCCAATGGCTCACAGAGGAGAAAGGACGCCCCAGGTCCCTACGCCACGGCCCTGGTCACGGGCCGTGGTTCAAGGCGAGTACCATTAGGAGGGTCATTTTGGTGGGGGGGTGGGTAGGCACGGGGAACTAGGTCACATGAGTGTTATCTTTAAAAATCTGCACCACTGCGGTTTTCCTGCACGTTCCCCTCCCTCACTGCCTGTTTTTTTGGTGACGGTAGCACGCAAGGGAGAGACCTGTAACTTGACAGTAAACCCTGGTTGTGTTTGTTTTCTTTCGTTACCCTACTATAACCTGGCGTGTTCCGTGGTCCCTTCAGTCACACCCCTACAAAGTGGTGTCAGAAGTAGGATACACTGGCCATTGTGTAGAATCATGACACAACCCATGCCTGTAGAGGGCATAATAGCCCAGCTGGCTGAAGGACAGCGGCACCTGCAACTGGTGTTAGAACAACAAACACAAACAGCACAAAGGGACCGGGAAGCCCTCCAGGAGGCATTAAAGGAGCAGGCCAACATGCTTACAAATGACCAGCAGGTCTAAGACACCGCAATTCTGCACCTCACCAATGCCATAGTGAACACAAGGGTGAGACCTAATGTTCCGAGATCCGTCCTCCAAAAGTATCAAGAGGGGATGACCCAGACTATTTCTTTATTAATTTCGAGAAAGTAGCGACCACAGTGGCATGGCCCCAAGAGAGGTGGGGCCGGTACGTAGCCCCCTATTATCTGGAGAACTCTAGGCTGCATACCAAGCGTATGTGGATGTGAAGAAGGCCATCCTGGAACGCCTGGGTTGTGACCAGGAATATTACAGAAAGTTCAGAAAAGAAAAATGGACTTCGGGAGACAATCCACGCGCCCTCTATTACAGGATACAGGATATGGGTAACAGATGGCTGACACCCCATACATCCGGTACAGAGGAACTCACTGAGAAAGTGTACCTGGAGAAGTTCCTGGATGCCTTACCTTCCAACACTAGGTCATGGGTTAAGCAACACCACAACCACACCTCCACCACTGCGGTTGAACTGGCCTGAGCCTTTCACAGGTCCCCGGATTTCAGGGCTAATGCACCCTGGCCCCCTTTTAACCCCTCACGTAGCATAGGCCAACCAGAACCTAGACCCCAAATATGTCCCAGAATGCCCCCTAAACCCACCTTTTCTACCCCTACACCCAGCGGACAAGGACTGCAATGTTATCATTGTGCAGAGTGGGGACACATTGCCCGGCAGTGCCCTCATCGAGCCCCTACCACCGAGCCCATGTAAATAGGTACTCCAGAGGGCGGATATACATGACAGGGAAAGGGCATCAACAATATAGGAAGGAGATCCTCTTAAATGGAAAGAAACAGCAGGCTCTCTTGGACACTGGGTGTCAT
This sequence comes from Lissotriton helveticus, assembly GCF_964261635.1. Taxonomy (NCBI): domain Eukaryota; kingdom Metazoa; phylum Chordata; class Amphibia; order Caudata; family Salamandridae; genus Lissotriton; species Lissotriton helveticus. The sequence continues at coordinate 1,983,374,146 of NC_136061.1, forward strand.
GTCACAGTGGTAGACAGTTTGTTAATACCCCAACCACAGATGAGAGAAAAGGAACAAGTGACCATCACATGTGTGCATGGGGATACTAAAACGTACCCAGTAGCTGAAGTCCTGTTGGACGTAGAAAACGATCCCCACCTAAAGAAGGTGGGTGTCATCTGATCCCGCCCCGAAGCAGTCATTATGGGGACAGATCATCCTAAGTTCAGACACTACTTACACGGAACTAAGGAGGCCCATAGTGCTTGGTTACAAAATGCACCCTTCAGTAGCAGCGACATAGAAACCTCACGAATTAGAGACAAAAAGAGTAGACAAGAAAGACGGAGGGAGAAATGGAACTTTGCCCGTTAACGACAACCATGTCCTGCGTTCCTCTTTCTCTCACAGATACGGATGAGACAACCCCAATTAGTTTTCATGCGGCCCAGCAGGAGGACAATATGCTTTCACATGCTTGGGAGAACGTTCAGGACCAAGAGCCGGAGCAGGTAGGACCCTACTTTGTGGTACAAAAGGACTGTTATACAGGCCCTTTCACGCTAGGCATTGTGTGACAAGGGACCTTATTTACAAGGCAGCGTTAAGCCATGTTAAGTTGCTTAACGCTGCCTTGTAAATAAGGCAAAGCCTCTATTGCCATGGGAACGTTGCAAAAAGCGATGTTCCCATGGAGGTAGGAGCTTCTAAATATGCCCCTAAAATCCTTAGTAGTTCGAGTATTTGTTTTGTGTGCAATGTTTGAAATTTAAATCATAGAAATTGCTTGGGGGTCCCCGGCTTCCAGTGGGGACTCAGTGGGGGTCCTCAGGAGTCAAAAGTTTGGGAGCCATTGGTGTACACCATTATCATAGGAAGCACTTTTAGCGCCCTCTAGTGGCCGAAGTGCGCAATTGTTGGTTAAAAAGTGCAAACACTAAAAATATTTGCATTTGCTTTTCTTTTGTGAAACACATGTACAAATGTTCGCTAATTAATACGCACTGCCATGACTGTATGTTATTGCTTAGAGCCTAGTGGTATAGATATATAGAGGTTTTTTATTAGGTTCAAAAGCATAACTTTTTTGTGATTAGTGTTTTTCATGGTCATTGTATTGGAAGTCACTGGCTGGTACAGAGGCTGACTTTAGTGAGACCATAATATGTAGGTGCACATTGATTGTTTTTTGTTGATTCTTTGTTTGATTATAATCACATGTACATTGATTGTAGAAGAATATTTTTGTGACTGGCCCCATACCAATGCCATCATTTAAGGGTAAGGGCACGCTTGTAGGATGCGGCTGCAAAATATTTTGTGAACATTATTGAAGGGCACTGCCAAATGCAGAAGACTGGTTTATTAGTGAGATTCAATAACTAGGGAGATTGTAAATGCATTTATGTATCTCCATGTGTATTGATCTGCCACTGATTAACTGAAGAGATTCTGTAAGCCAAAGCATCTTGATCGCCACAATTGTCACAGATATACTATTTTAATGCTGCTACTTTCCTGTGTGCATAATTGTCATTCAGGATTGCCCCCCCACCCCTCATCAGCACTGCAGACTTTGCTAGGAAAAAGCCAGAGAACATTCACTGGGTCATTTAAAATAACTAAGGGCCAGATGTAGGTAGCCCGTCTGCGCCCGTCCGCGACCGGATCGCGACCAGCGCCAGGACCCCTGGCCCCCACCGACGGAAGCCGACCCGACGAACCTACGGCGCCGCCGACCTCATCGCACTCAACACCGGCCACATCCCAGGATGTCACCGAGCCGCCCCGAAGCACACCCACGGACCTTTCAGCTGCAACGCCTGCAAGTTCACCTGCATCCGGACCTTCCCTGCACCCGCCAAGCCGAACTCCAGCAGCACCCACCTCAAGTGTATCCTGCTCAACACCCGCTCCGTCCACAGACACGCCGTAGAACTCTGGAACCTGCTCGACACCACCGCCCCCGACGTTGCCTTCATCACCGAGACCTGGATGAACGCCTCCTCAGCCCCAGACATCGCCATCGCCATCCCAGAAGGCTACAAGATCGTCCGGAGGGACCGAGACAACCAGACCGGAGGAGGCATCGCCATCATCCACAGAGACACCATCCGCATCACTACCAACACCGATGACACCCTCACCACCGCCGAACACCTGCACTTCCAGATCCACACCAACCCGAAGACCACCCTCAGAGGCACCCTGATCTACCGACCCCCGGGACCACGCACACGATTCAGCGAGGACATCGCCGACTTCGTCAGCCCGCACGCTCTCCCCTCCGCCGACTACATCCTCCTGGGGGACCTCAACTTCCACCTGGAGAACAACAACGACCGCAACACCATCACCCTGCTAGACAACCTCGACAACCTCGGACTCAAGCAACTGGTGACCACCCCCACCCACCTCGCCGGACACACTCTCGACGCCGTCTTCTCATCCAGCAAAGACGTCACCTTCAGCCACGCAACAGGACTCCACTGGACGGACCACAGCTGCGTCCACTTCACCTTCAGAAGAACGACGATCCACCACCTCCAGCAACAGGTTGCTCGAAGAAGCTGGAACAAGATCACAGCCGACCAGCTCGCCGCTTCCCTGAGCCAGCACCCTCCCGCCAACTCAGCGAACCCCAGCCAGGCCGCCGACAACCTCACGAAATGGATCAACGACTGCGCGGACGAACTCGCCCCTCTGAGAACCCCACCCAGCAGATCCTGCAGCAGAAAAACACCATGGTTCACCGACGAACTCAAGAGCTCCAAGAAGAACTGTCGAGCCCTCGAGAAAGTCTGGAGAAGGGAGCCAACCACGGACAACATGACCACCCTCAAGCTCGCCACCCGGAAACACCACCAACTGATCCGCGCCACCAAGAAAAATGCATACAAGGACCGGCTGGACAACAACGCACACAACTGCAAGGAACTCTTCAACATCGTGAAAGAGCTCTCCAACCCCAGCGCCGGAAACAACGACATCACCCCATCGCAAGACCTCTGCAACTCCCTCGCGTCCTACTTCCACAACAAGATCACGGACATACACAACAGCTTCAACAACCAACCAACGCAAGCCACAACCGCAACGACGCCACCCACCACCACCCTCCGCACCTGGACCCCGATCAGCACCGAAGACACCATCCGCACCATGAACTCCATCCATTCCGGATCTCCGACTGACCCCTGCCCTCACCACATCTTCAACAAGGCCGACGCTGTCCTCGCACCCCACCTGCGGGACATCATCAACACCTCCTTCGACTCCGCCACCTTCCCTGAGAGCTGGAAGCACGCCGAACTCAGCGCTCTCCTCAAGAAACCTACAGCAAACCCCACCGACCTCAAGAACTACCGTCCCATCTCGCTCCTCCCGTTCCCGGCCAAAGTCATCGAGAAGACCGTCAACAAACAGCTGGCCGCCTTCCTCGAGACGAATGGATCCCTCGACCCCTCACAGTCCGGCTTCCGAGCGAACCACAGCACCGAGACCGCCCTCATCGCCGCCACCGACGACCTTCGAACCCTGATGGACAACGGAGAAACAGCGGCCCTCATCCTCCTGGACCTCTCCGCGGCTTTCGACACGGTCTGCCACCGCACCCTAGTACAGCGCCTCAGCAACATCGGAATCCAGGAGAAGGCACTGGAATGGATCACCTCCTTCCTCGACGGAAGAACACAAAGAGTCCGCCTACCACCGTACAAGTCAGAGGCCACCAAAGTCATCTGCGGCGTCCCTCAAGGATCCTCACTGAGCCCCACCCTCTTCAACGTCTACATGAGCCCCCTCGCGGCCATCGTACGCAAACACAACCTGAACATCATCTCCTACGCCGACGACACCCAGCTGATCCTCTCCCTGACCAACGACCCCGACACCGCCAGAGCCAACCTGCACGAAGGGATGAGAGACGTAGCCGAATGGATGACGACCAGCCGCCTGAAACTGAACTCAGACAAGACGGAGGTCCTCATCCTGGGCTCCACGCCCTCCGCATGGGACGACTCCTGGTGGCCCCCCGCCCTGGGCACCGCACCCAAACCGACGGACCACGCACGCAACCTGGGCTTCATACTGGACTCCTCCCTCTCCATGACCAGACAAGTCAACGCCGTCTCCTCGTCATGCTTCAACATCCTGCGCATGCTACGTAAGATCTTCCGGTGGATCCCCACCGAGACGAGGAAGACGGTCACCCAGGCCCTCGTCACCAGCCGACTGGACTACGGCAACGCCCTCTACGCCGGAACCACCGCCAAACTCCAGAAGAGACTCCAGCGGATCCAGAACGCCTCGGCGAGACTCATCCTCGACATCCCCCGTCGCAGCCACATCTCCGGACACCTGAGAGATCTGCACTGGCTCCCGGTCAACAAGAGAATCACCTTCCGGCTCCTCACCCACGCGCACAAAGCCCTACACGACCAAGGCCCGAGCTACCTCAACAACCGGATCAACTTCTACACTCCCAAGCGCCTCCTCAGATCAACCAACCACGCCCTCGCCGCCGTCCCCCGCATCCGAAGAGCGACAACAGGAGGAAGATCCTTCTCCTACCTGGCCGCCAAGACCTGGAACTCACTTCCGACCAATCTGCGCCTGACCCAAGACCACCTCTCCTTCAGGAAGAAGCTCAAGACTTGGCTGTTCGAGCAGTAGCGGCACCCCCCCCCCCCCTCCCAGCGCCTTGAGACCCTACGGGTGAGTAGTGCGCTCTACAAATGACCTGATTGATTGATTGATTGATTGATTGACCTGATTGATACCGGTCGGAAACGGCCGAAAATACCGATTTTCGGCCGTTTCCGACCGGTAAAGGGCTATGGAGATGTAGGGGCTAGAAAAACGAACATTTTCGGTAATTTTACAGAATCGGTAAAATTACAGAATCGGTAAATTTACCGATTCTGTAAATTTTACAGATTCGGTAAATTTACCATTCGGTAAAAATACCGAAAATGTATTTTGTGTTGTAGGTAGCACTTCTAACAGTGCTACAGGGCCTTTAGAATTCGGTATTTACCATGCAATACAATTGCATGGTAAATTACGAATTCTTGTGTACAGGCACATCTGTGCATGTACACCTGTGCCATGTGGCACACATACATGCCCTAAGGGCATGTATGTGTGCCACATGGTGCAAACGCCAGTTACAGGGTTGCAACAGGCTGTCAAAGTGACACCCTGTCCCCCTTAGCAATTCGGTATTTTTACCGATTCGGTAAACACCGAATCGGTATTTGCTATTGAATCCTATGGGCTTCAAGGCCGAATCTTACTGATTCGGTAAAAAATACAGAATTTTTACCTACATCTCATTTACAGATTCATAAATACCGAATCTGTAAAATTCGGTATTTATAAATCGGTAAATGAGATTTACCTACAACTGACCCCTCGTGTCACTTAGGTCTGCAGAAAATGTTTTTCTTTTAAACTGCGTTTTTCACACAAATGAATAGAATACATGGTTACAAAACATATAAGCATATTTACAAAACAGCCAGGTAAAAGGAGAATAATATTGTCAAATTCGCTGCCACCAATTGCCACCTCAAAGATAACTCTAGGGGACGAGTAGACAGCCCACGCGAAACACAAGACTACAGATCACGGTACACTTAGAAAACAACTGTGTTACTACCCTTTCTGAGGATCTAACACCATCATCTGTTCAGGTCTTTTCCCCTAACGCATACAGTCATCTGGACACTAATATCAGCCCTGGGAATTGACACAACAAACTTGCAGCGGGTGAGACTGACAATAGCACCTAGTGGAGTTAAACCCTTACTCCTTTCTACACACAACGCAGAAGAATAATGCCAACACCCACAGCACATCCACCAGCCTATGACGCAGATGGCATGTATCCAGGACAGGTTATCAAGACTGACCTAGAACTCTTATCAAATGACCAGGCAGCCATAGGCCATGACGATATCTCAGTCCCAGACATCTCAGATGATTCATGAGACAGTAGGCCAGAGAGTACACAGGGCCAGCTATCCCTAAGCTCCCAAAGCCCAGTACTGCAGGGCTCAGCATCAGGAATGCCAGGTAAGATTGACACGCTATTTACAATAAAAATTACACCTACTTCCAACTCTGCAGCCACCCAGCAGAAACAGGACCAAGAGAGCGATGGGGCCTCTGGCGGTTCACAGCATAGCTCCCACATGCCACTCCCCAGACTTAACCGCCCAGCCCCCGCATCCATCACTAGGGATCACAATACCACAAGAACAAGAACTAGACATTATGGCCCATTCCGATCCCCTAGCCAGCAGCATTACAATACACAGACACACTATAATGAGTGGCAGCCCCTGAACACTGGTCCCAAGCGAAAGGAAGAACACCTGCCACAGTTCAATGAAGAAAAAAGAGACAGCGAACAGTATCCCTCTGAGGTAGTCACTGAGGGAGATAGTGGCAGGTGGAGGACAGAACGCGACCTATGCCAAAGAACGTGTAGAGAAGCAGGGGACATGTCACATGAACAGTACTCAAGAAGCCCCACTGGCAATACAGCAACACTCCAGCGACTGTCATTACACATAGGCAGTGTAGAGGATAGAAGGACTGAACTGATGGGTGGCTTGGACCAATTTAGTAAGAAGCAACAACCAGCACTCAATGAATTAGCAGGTGCTGCAAACCTAGCAGGGTCACACAGTGGTGGGGTCCCAACTATCATGCCACAGCAAGGGCCATGGATAGACTTACATCAGGAAGCCCAAAGTGTAGCCACACCACAAAGCAACACAGCACCTTCTCTTACAGCCAACTTCTTAAGTAAACCCTAGGCTCCACCATCAGTTATTCACTACAACACCCAGGCATCACCTCCAGTAGTTACACCACGTAAGCCAGTAACGCCACAGCTAGACTAAGATCATTTGGATCTGTCAAATGTGCTTGAACGGGCAGAAAACAGGCGGAGAAGACAGAGAAGAACAGAGATAGAAAATATTTCAGTGTTAGGTAACGATGGGCGACCTGAGGACATCTCACAGGAATATGATGTATCAGGTACAGCACATCTGCGCACCACCAGATATAGAGCACTGTATCGCACGACCCTTAACAGGTCAAGACCGCCACTGACTAATGGTCTAATGCCAAGTGAGAGAGTAGTACTTGGAGAAGGGTCTGACTATTATGTCAATCCATTCTCAGATAACTTGGCAGGCTGGACAGAAGCTAATGCACCTCAAATGAAGGTGTGGCCCCGAGAAGGATCTTTTAAACAAGAGGAAATTGCCACTGCTGAAGAGTGTATTGTGCAGGGGGCAGGAGACAAGGATTGGGACTATGAGTACATGCGCCAAGGCCTAAGGGTCTGGCAGAAATACGCACGCAATTACGGTCACACAAGACATACAGGGGTAACACACCAGCTGCCCCTGCTGTTCAAAAGTGTCAATGACCCCACCATCTCTGTCTCTTGGTCCCTAATGGACAAAGAACATTTGAAAAGTGAACTCCCACCCCTCACAGAGGGTTCAGGAAAGTGGATACAAGCCTTTGAAAAGCACACTGCAGGTGTGTCATTGGCTATTAGGGATGTGAAAATTTGCTCACCTCCCTGATTGGAGAGGATGCAGAGGATATGTTTACATGCATCGACACAAGACTTTCCAACACTAATACAAAATTAGATGGTGATCCTTTCAATAAAATAAGATCAGCGCTATGGAATGAACTGCGCCAGAAGTTTTCCGATGTCCCAGACATCGGATCTCTAATGTCACAAACACGGCAATTAGCAATTGAAAACACAGGTGCTAAATTAGTACAGCAAAAATTAAAGGAAAGAGAGGCTCTTGACGCAGTTACGGTAGCCACACCAGTGAGTCAAATGAGTTTTCCACAAAGTGCCTTGAATGTACTAGGAGGTAACACCCAGGTAACAGCACAACACATACAACCACAGCTACCTCAGCAACACATGCCTGTGTACCAAATGGTGCCCCAGACACAAGCCCTTGTACCACAGGGAGCTACAGTACTGCCCCCCATCAATTCGGTTGCACAGGGCACCATCCAGCAGTACCAGGCTGGAGGATATTCAAGTTAGGACAGCCCACAGATAACTCTAGTGTGTCCCGTGTTGTCATGTCTCACAAACATTAGAGAGGACCGAGTTGTGCATGTCATGATTAACAACAACACGTATAGTTTCTTGATTGACACAGGTGCTACATTTTCCTGTATCAGGGAGGGAGCACTGCCCATCTCCAATCAAAGTGCAAACACACTGGATTTCTCTGGGGCAATTACAAGGGTCCCTTTCACCGAGCCAGTACCAATAGAAATAGGAGGTAAATGTATTCAGCAGCGTCTACTTTACACAACACAGTCCCCATTAAATCTCTTGGGACGTGATCTCATGGCCAAATTAAATATGAGAATATATTTTCATGAGAACGGCACAATGACTTTCTCCATTCCCGATACACCACCGACCAGAATGATGGCTGTCAAACAAAAAATCCTCAAGATATGCAGTATTATTTGATCATAGGCCTGAAGAATGCCCTCTTCAGTGTCCCATTGCATGCTGACAGTCAGTTTTTATTTGCATTCAGAAATAGGCAGTTCACATATCAAGGGTTACATCAAGACTACTGTGAGTCCCCCAGTGTGTTCAACAGAGTTGATTTGTCAAACTTCCAATGTGACAGCACTCTGCTACAATATGTCGATGACATACTTCTCTGTAGCCCCACAGAGCAAGAGTGCAGACAAGATACAACTGCTCTACTTACAACACTAGCACAGAGAGGTTACTAGGAAGAGAAAAAGAAAAAAAAAGAAAAAAAACTGCAATACTGTCAGGAAGAAGTGCAGTATCTAGGTCAGATGATTTCAGCATCTGGGAGAAGAGTTACACCAGGAAGAGTAGAAGTAATCAGGAACACTCCAGAACCTCAGACAGTTAAGACATGCAAAAGTTCCTAGGACTAGTGAACTACTTCAGACAGTGTGTCTTTGATTATTTCACTGTCACTGCACCACCACCGAAAGCTGTCAAAGTGGCTAAAGATAGGCATAACAAGATTGACTGGACACCTGAAATGTCATCAGCCTTTGTAAAATTGGAAGATGAGATTACAAATGCCCCAGTGTTAGGCTCTCCTGACTACACAAAGGAATTCTATCTGTTCACTCACTGCAATGGACTGGTCATGACAGCAGCTCTCCCCCAAAAGTACCCCATGGGCCACAAAATATTGCATACTTCAGTGGCATGTTAGACAGTTTTTTGAAGAACTAATAGACTCATTGACATTGCCCACAGAAGTAGCTGTAGTAAAATGTGCTGCACACACAAATGGCCAAGATTTCGTGTCCAGAGGAAATGCCATGGCAGATTGGGTTGCAAAAGCAGCAGCCAGAGGGCCCCGACCTGTACAATCTCTATCCCCAGCACAAAATGACTGTGCCCACATTCTGCTTGCCCAAGATGCACCCTCAGCAGTGCAGGAAGGTACACAAAATACAGCTGAGGACACAGGTGAATCGCCACTCTCAGACACACCTGAGCCAACACTTCCATACACCATCGATGATACACAGCAATATGATCTCATTGCACATTTGCACCTCCGAGAGATACAGGGAAGTGCCCCACCTGAAGAAAAAGAGTTGTGGATGAAGAGGGGAGTACAACAGGATGCTTCAGATTTTATTTACAGACAGGTAAAGACAGGAAAGCCTGTCATGCCACAGGCTCTTTTGCAAATAGCACTCACTCATTTACACCTTCCTACACATGTCCCTCGTGATGTCATGTCCGCAACTTTGCAGACAGAGTGGTTCATCCCCACAGCATATGAGCATATACAACTCTTTGTTCATCAATGCCTCATTTGTCAACAGTATTCCCCTAAATCCAGCTATGAAAACAGTCGCATCAACAACACCAAGGCCCAAGGGTCCTTTTAGAGAGCTCCACATTGACTATGTAGACATGATTGACAGGTGCCAGAATTACCGATACCTCATTGTAGTGGTGTGCCCTTTCTCACGGTGGATTGAAGCTAGACCATGTGTCCATTGTGACACAAAGGCTGCAGCTACCTTCCTGCTTCATGAGGTCATATGTCGCTGGGGATTACTGGATGCCAGTCGCCGTGACTCGCAGTGACATTGGCAGCCATTTTTCAAACACCATTTTTGACATTATTGCCACAATGTTAGGAGTAAAACATAAGTTGACTTCAGCCTATCACCCCCAAAGCAATGGTATTTGTGAGTGACTCAACGGCCTGTTTACACTCAGAAAGACTCCCAGTTCTGATCATCACCTCACACCTCACCAGCTTGTCACTGATAGATCAATGAATATGGTTGTTCTCTCCACCAGACCTAAACCAGACGCTAAGCTTTCTTCTGATATTCTAAAAGCTGAATTGTTTGTTCATTTATGTGCCCTAATGTGTGCTTTAAAGTTCCTTTCCATTCAGATATCAAAGACAAAGAACAAGGGTCCTATTTCTGATGAACTTCCGCCTATCTGCCTTGGGACACACATCTTTGTAAAGGAAGCAGTCCGGAAGTGGAGAGACCTCAAATTCAACGGACACTTGCAAATGGACTTTTCACCCACAGCTGTCCGAATAGCCAAAAAGGAATGGATTCATCGAAGCCACATGAGGATCCACCCGGCACCGTCCGAGATCTGAACATTGACCGAAAAGAAGGCATCATGTTTCCACTGACTATCCAAGTACATGAGCATGGAGATCGTATGGTGGTCTATGGACTAAAACGCAGTAACAGGCCCACCCCTCACACCAAGATTTCACTGAAAAAGATATGTACAGTCGCCATTATTTTCTTTGTTATGTTTGTTGCTTCAATAGCTGTATTCCAATGGTTTACAGTGCGTTCAGAGAGAGAGAGAGGTGCTACTAGCAATATTAGAGTTACCACCACAACAGGGCACCCCATGTTCAAGACACTTCCTGGTAACAAGCAAACTGGGATAAGCACCAGCAGTAGTTATGATACCCATGTGCCACCCATCTCGATGCCTTCCATACCCCATTTTGACCCCACAGAATGGGACATGGTACCTGATCTCACCCTGAATCCCCTTGTGACAGACACCCCTAAAAGTTCCCGCCAAAATAAACGAAGTATAAGAGATAAAACGGGTCGAGAGAAAGTGCCAGTCAGATATACTTCTCGTACCCAACGTAAGAAAGAACAGGCTGCGCAAATTTCAGACTGGGTCAGTAATCTCCAAAACACAGTTTTTTACACCTTCGACCAGCACTCTATGCCTGATTTCTACTCCCAGCGCCCTAGTAAGACAGCAGAGGATAATGGGATTCACAACGCTCTATTAGAGAACATGTGGTACAGAGACATGAGGGAGGTTGGAAGAAAGGTCACAAATGAGTCCTGCTTTGTATGTTCACACATTCCTCACACTGTAGGCGCAGATAAATTGCTCTTTCCTAAAGAAGTCCCACCGCCCACTGCCAAATGCCTCCTACACCTGTTTCTTTGCCGCATACATGGTCAGATACAGCTCCACTCAGCCAAAATAGATGATGAATTTGTAAACGCCACAGAGTGGGATGACAAGTATGTTACATTTACGGTCGTCACTAATCCATTGGAATTTGAAAGGAGAATAGAGGTTTACCGTGATATGAAAGTGCCTGCCGACATAATACATGTTTGGGAATATCACTATAAGATACTAGGGTACTTCACCTTCCCAACGCCCCCATCGAAATGCCACTCACCCGAACATCAACGAGCTAACCATACCCATGACACATGCCCTTGTCAGTGGAGACCAATCCTGCACCCGAAGGCCAATATTTATTTCAACAGCAAGTGGAATGGCCCACATGACGTAATATGTAAGGTAGCCTCCTTAGGTAGCCCAATTGTAGGACAATTGTAGGACAAGAGCACAAACATTATTTCATTGAGGATATTGAGAGGGAGTGTGCTGAGATATGGGAAACTAGAAGATGCACTTTCAATAAGGGTACACCATATAAACCAAAAGGAGCATACAAGCTAAAGTCTCCTCTCCTTTGCTTCCTAGGTAACGGAACAGTTCCTGTGGGTCGAAATACTAATTGCGGTAACTGCAAACACAACAATGATGGACAGAATGTGGATCAATGTCACACATTCACCCCAGTCCAAAGATCTGGGCCCAAATCCATCGTTTTTCCACTCCACACCACCCTGGGTTAGACAATGACTGGACTGTTCCCATGGGGCACAGGGTCAGCGCTGATTTGCATATCGCCATTGTCTAACCCAGGGTGGTGTGGAGTGGAAAAATGATGGATTTGGGCCCAGATCTTTGGACTGGGGTGAATGTGTGACATTGATCCACATTCTGTCCATCATTGTTGTGTTTGAAATACTAATTGCAGCAACACTATTTTTAATTCGGACCTTCAGTAAGGCACCTCCAGCCTCATGGACATCTATTGGGCCTGCGGAGAGCACATCTACCTGCATCTGCCTCCCCACTGGCAAGGACTTTGTTCCATCGTCACGATGCATGAACTGCATCTGGTTGTTCCAGCAGCAAACATTTCCCACATTCATACCCACCCGATGACAGGTGATGTCACCCTGCTCCACCACCGAAAAAGAGACGCCATGAAGTATTTCTCACATGGCCCATTTCAGGAGATTCCACAAGAATTCCACCATTTCAACGATGCTGAACTTTTCTTCGGGGGCGTTATCCCCCTGTTCCAGACCAAAGCCAATGCCCGCTGGCTGCAACTCACAAGATATGAACTAATGCAGCTCGTCAACAACACCCGTGATGGGTTCAACGCCGTGAAAGAAGAACTACGACCTCTGCGGCTTATGGTTCTGGAACACCGCTGTTTTGGACCAGCTAACTGCAATGAATGGTGGTGGATGCGCCAAAGTGGGAAAGTCGTCCTGCTGTACTTTCATATTGGCCAATGATGCAGATAACGGAACACTTACAAAGGCCATTGAAGACTTGGACAATTTGGGGAGACAGATGCCTGAAGAGGGAGGTGCAAAAGCAGATGTTTTACCTAATTGGTCCAACTTGGAATGGATGCCTTCATGGCTGTCTGCAGTACTAACATTTTTAATGCCAATATTTTGTGTGTTGCTGCTGTTGTGTTTCGGGACACAGATATTGCTGCATTGTGTTAAGAGATTCAGCTCTAGGACAGTTGGGGGAACCTTGTACAATTGTTGTATAATGAATTATGCAGACTCAGGAGTGTACACGGGAAATCGCAGGGAACAAGGGGACGAGGAAGGAGTAGCAATGTTAAATATAGTAGAGCTTACCATCCCTGACTCTCACACAGTACAGGTTCCTCTAGATAGTAACTACCAGGCCCAGGTGCATAGTGGCCCACCACTTCCCTCTGGGAGAGACTTGGTACATACTTATGAGACAGTGTGTGACCAATTAGGGGACCACATGAGGACTTAGGAGCTGCCCTGAACAAAAGCCCCGAAGAGCCGGTCCTTCATGACTCACCATGGCCCCTACCTGTGGCGCCAGCTAAACATGCGGTTCGAATGGTGTTCAATAAATGAACAAAAAGGGGGAGATGTGAGAGGGAACAATTTTACCATATACATACCCTGCGACATTCTTATCACTTAGCTAGCATGAACCCCTGTGTAGGCCCTTCTGTTCAAAATTATATGCCTTGGTTAGATTGGCCAGAGTGCGGCCATTTTTTATTAAGCAAGCACAGAAGGCATGTCTGATCAAGATTGTATTCAGCTCCACCGACTGCGAGGCTTCTCGCTCCAGTTAAGCCCCCACCCTACTGGTGTGCTAAGTACACGAATGTTAAGGTTCAACACCACCCCCTATTATTTCAACACATAATGGGCCACATCCTAAGATTGTGCATGAGAAAAGGGGAACTTCCCACCGCTGCCACGTCAAGCTGGAGTGATGGATGTGGCAACAGGAAGTACAGATTGGTACATACACATATAAATAAAATCCTTTTTGCGCAATAAAAACACTTTTCTGCTGCCCAAAGCAAATTTATGACAAACTTCCACTCTACGAGGCATGACCTTTAGTCTAGAGCATACGTGCCGCAGTTACAGGAAGGGTTGCACTTGAATGTATGGATGGGAAAAGTACGGACCAGGCCGTAAGTGACATAGGTAGGATAAGTGGCATGGGGTGGCGTGAGATGACGTTACCATAGACTTCTCACCGCCTTAAAGCATATAAAAAGGAGGTCCACAAAGACCTCTTTGAATTACTCCTCGTAAGTGAGTTCTTCCCAAGGGTTACTTGAGAGCCCTTGTACATGTACTTTAAATTTGCTGCTTTATTTTATATTCTGTCTTATAAAATGTTGCATTTGCTATATACTCTGTTAACCTTGCTTTTTCCTTATTACATTTGAAGTTTTAACTTGTAATTGCAGGATTTCTCACTTATAGGCAGATGTGAGTCTTCCCAGATAAAATGTACTTTGCTTTTTGAATGCATTTTTGCCACAAATGATAAATGTGTCTTTAAAGTTTTAGACTGTTTCTCTCTAGCAGTTTAGAAGCTTGTGTTCAGTAAATGCAATATTCAGTAAATGCAATGTTCAGTGAATGAAATCTGGTCCACGTAACTACCTGAGAATGCGGACCACTGGATCCAGACCTAATGTGATTTTTATGCCTTTATATTGAAGTTTCTTGAAGTTGCATCTTCATAATAAAACTGTTAAACTTTCAGCCTCAGTTTCCAAGGCTCACATATCTGTTTTTTCTATTTTTAGAGCAAGCGTTCCAGGACACACTGGTACAAATTAAGGTACCCCCTTTGTCCCTAGCTCACTCTCACGATCATCCCAGCGCAGGCTCTCTGAGCCATTGCGCCCAGCCCCTTGACCTACTGCCCCATAATAAATTTCCCTCTAACACCAGTTTATGTCTCGCCTTATGGCACAGATATGTACGGTCCTGGGGATCGATAGAATTTGCACATCAGTACCACCCCCAAACAGACGGGAGCGGTACAACAAAACCATTAAGATCATGCTCCGCAAGGTCTTCTCGGAATCAGGGAGGGACGGGGACCACAAACTACCCCTGTTTTTTTTCGCGATAAGATCACACGAACAGAGGTCGACTGGCTTTTCACCTTTCAAATTTCTTTTCGGAAGACAACCCCAGTCTTCACTTGGCTGTGGAACAGGGGGAGGATGAGGGGGAGGATGAGGAAGGAACACCCCTGTTGAAGTATGCAGCTGACCTTAAAGACATGTTAACCCAGTTATGGGGTTGGTACATGTACATATGGAGGAGGCTCAAGGAAAACAAAAGACATACCACAACAGGATTAGTAGTTTGAGGGAGTTCAGTCCCGGGGATAAGGTGTTGCTTTTATTACCTTCCACCAAGAACAAGTTGCTGACCCAGTGGCAGGGACTCTTCATCATTGACAAGAAAGTCACTCCAGTTACATACAGCGTTCTTTTGCCCTTGCGGGCTGGGGGTAAGCAAATATACCATATAAATCACTTTAAAAAAATGGGAGGAACCCCATTAGACAGGTATATCAGGCACACCTGTAGACCTAGTGAGCACCGACAGACACATAGACATTCCCTTATTAACCACTCAGGAATCCAGAGAAGAGACATTACCCACCAGAGACATCCTGTCACCCACACAAAGCGCTCAGTTAAGGGGTTTGTTAGACTCCTTTCCAGGGCTCTTTTCCACCATCCCCAGTTTGACTTCACTGGTACAACACAATATAGTATTGTTAGATAAGAAAGTACTGAAACAGAAGCCTTACCAGATTCCAGCAGCCCGGAGGGAGGCAGTAGAGAGGGAAGTGACGGCCATGCTACAGTCTCACATTATAGAACCATCTCAGAGCAACTGGTGCTCGCTGGTGGTGATTGTGCCCAAACCCGATGGCAGCCTACGCTTTTGCATAGACTTCAGACAAGTTAACGCAATAACTAAATTTGATACCTATCCTATGCCTCGCATAGACAAAGTAATCGAACAACTAGGAAAGGCCCAGAATATGTCAACCCTTGACTTAACCAAGGGTTATTGGCATATCCCCATGTCACCTCAAGCCAGAGAGAAGACCACCTTTTCAACCCCCTCTGGTCCTTCTCACTTTAAGGTGCTCCCCTTTGGTTTACACAGGGCACCTGCCACATTTCAACGCTAAATGGACAGGATTCTGAAGCCCCACAGTGAGTACGCCACTGCGTACCTCGACGACATAGTCGTATTCAGTCCAACTTGGGAAGACCATTTACCACATCTAGGCTCTGTGTTCACCGCCATTCATAGAGCAGATCTCACTATAAACCCCAAAAAATCCCTACTAGGTACAAACACCATTCAGTATCTAGGGTACACTATACAGGATGGACTTATAAAACCCCAAATAGACAAAGTCAAGGCGATTATGGTGATCCCTGTCCCCCAAAACCAAACGAGAGGTACATTCCTTTTTGGGTTCCATCGGGTACTACCAGAGGTTCCTTCCAAACTTTTCCTCCCTGGCTAGCCCACCCCACCTACATATACACCTGGACCCCTGAACACGAAAGAAGCTTTTATGCCTTGAAAAACGCCATCTGTACGGCTCTGGGGTTACATTGCCCTGATTTCCATAAAACATTCGTCCTACAGACTGATGCCTCAGGACTGGGTCTGGGTGCTGTGTTATACCAACCTGACATGATCAATGACCTCAAACCACTCCTCTTCATAAGCAGAAAGCTCTTTGTACGTGAGACACGTTATTCCACCATCGAAAAAGAGTTCCTAGCCATGAAATGGGCCATAGAGGACCTACAGAATTACCTGTTGGGACGCAAGTTTCTTGTACTCACTGATCATGCCCCTCTCACATGGTTGGGAAACAACAAAGATACCAACTCCCGCATCCATCGCTGGTTCTTAGCCCTACAACCTTTCTCACTCCGGACCAACACATGCCGGGGGCGAAGCAAATAAATGCCCACTATCTGTCATGGCACCCTTTCTCCGAATGGCCCCAACGTCCATTCCTGTGGGGGGAGATATGTGAGAAGAGAAACGGAGCGCATCAGAATTGTCCAATGGAGAGTGCCGAATCGCTAAACAGACCGGATGAGGTGAGCGGTCTAGCGTCGGCAGGGGAAAACAAGGAACAACTCCTGACTTTATTGGCGGTGGACGGAAGAAAAGGCGGTGAGACGGAACTCGAGGGTCCCAGAGCGGAATCGGAGAAGGCGAGGAAAGAGCCGACGAGCAAGCAGGATGAGCCAGAGAAGGAAGACGAGGACGACGAAGGAGAGAGGGCAGAGATCCAGGAGAGAGCACTGTATACTGCAACCAAGCCCCGTGGCTCACAGAGGATAGAGGTCGCCTCGGGCCCCTACGCCACAGCCCTGGACACGGACCGGGTTCAAGGCAGGTACCATTAGGAGGGTCCTTTGGTGGGGGTGGTGGGGAGGCACGGGGAACTAGGTCACGTGAGTGTTATCTTAAAAAATCTGCACCACGTCGGTTTTCCCTCATGTTCCCCTCCCACATGGCGACTGTAGCATGCAAGGGAGAGACCTGTAACTTGGCAGTAATCCCTGGTTGTGTTTGTTTTCTTTCATTACCCTACTATAACTGGACCTGAGGAAATGACCGGGTGGACCCAGAAGCCACGAAACCTGAGGGCCTGAAGAGAAGACCAAGAGGAACTGTGGACCACTCTGTCTTGCGACACCTTCCCTGTTGTAAAGACTTTTCTGATTTCTTTTCTTTTTACCGTTCACTGCCTGAGATTAACCCAAAAGAAAGGAGAATATCAAGAAGAAATAAAACTCCTTTTCAAACTTACATGGCGTATTCCGTGGTCCCTTCAGTAACACCCCTACAGAGGCAATCTGCCCCTAAGGAGAAGATTCAAAATAGCCTTCAAATATACAGTCATTATAAAGAAAAGAAGAGACTGACTTAAAAAGGAATTTTTAGATCAGTAATTTAAAGAGCGCCGTTAAGATTTATTAAAATAATACATTGTCATACAGATGACAAATTAAGGCTAAATTAGTTCAATAAATCAGTCATGAGGCATAGAAATAATTTATCATGAATGCATTTACCAAAACAAAATAGATGCAATAATGAGCAGAGTCTAGAAATATGCTAAGTCCAAATTGTAAGAGAATTGGGCAGCATCCCTAGATCTAGAAATCTCAGAAAAGAGTCTGGCTAACCACCAAATTGGAGGGTCTTACAATAATGAATTTCACTATAGAAAGCAAGGAGAAATGCAATGTCGGCATCAGATGAAGCAAATGTATCATTATTTTAGCCTTATAAAATGTCATATAATCCCATCCATGTTAGCACTATCCCCTAATTTGAATATTCTAAACTCTTAGTGACCTAATGTCATTGGAGGTGTCTTAGTTGATCTGCATTCAGCAAGTGAGCAGGAAGAGCCGTGAAAGTCACAAAAGGCTTCAACCAGAGTTCTTTGAGACCAGCATATTATGACAAAACAAACAGTGCACATTTTGCCGTGTGCTGTGTCAATTGAGAAATATAAACACGCAATGAATATTTTGAAGTGAACAGCCATGTTCAACAAAATGGAGTCAAGGCCTAGTAAAGCAAAGGCCAGAAAAAACACTTATACACATCCTAATAGTTTCATTTCAATTGGAATAGATACATACCGAGAGGATTTAAACCAGAAAATAACTCCCACCAAATACCACCTCTGATGATTATGGTAATCATTAAATCCTACTATTACATTCATTATACAGTAAGTAACACTTTCTGTCTTTCCTGTCTCATTTCTTCCAACATCTTGATATAGCATCATAAACTTGTGCTTTAACATCTTCAGGCTCAAAATAATCTCTTTCTTTTTTATTCATAGTCAATGCTGGCCTTTTTTGCACCCACAAGCAACGACGTCATTTATTTCATTCACATGATAAACCCAAGGGAAAACCAAAGCAAGGTAGCAGTCCCCTATCCAATTATGAGGTAGGTTAAAATAGCCAGTCTTATCACAAACATAATAAACTGTTCTAAATATTGGCTTCTCGCCAATAAAAAACTCATTGTCAACAACAACATTAATTTCACATTCACTGTCCCTCACAAATTTCATTCATTCAGTTGCAGCTTCCCAATTTCCCAAATGTTCACCCTCCTGTAATTAATAAACTCATGCTATTCCTCATTCAGGCAATTGCCAAACTTAGTTTTAGTCAAGTTAGTTTTCAAGTTAGGTTGTGTAGTTATTTTTAAGTGCGTTGAAAACTAATTACAATTCTTAGTCTTCAGATGTAGGAATTTCTTCCAGCGAAATGCTGAAATCCAAAAGATATGGCAATAAAAACTCCCTCTTATAAAATACACCAAAGAAAACATTACATGAAAGAGAATAGGAGAGGGCAATTGAAAGCAAGTTGCACCCTCTGATACCAAGGATGGTAAGTATATACAGACAAAACAAGCTTTTACTTTCTTAATATCAATATATTCATTTCATACCTTTGAATAAATAATTTCTCTAAAGTTACTTAGAGACCTATCTCTTTGTGTTAACTTCATGTGTACTATATCATTGTGTATAGTAGTTAATTCAACTGGTGGAAAAAAATGTATCAGACTAGAGAAATCAAACACAATAATAGACCAATTAATGCAATTCATATCACTATCAAAACACAAATTTTTGTTTGCATCCTTGTTTGCTAATAGCCATCTTCTAAGCAAAAATAAAATGAGACAGGAAAACTCAACTTTGAAAAACAATGGAATCAAAACTCTGCCTTCATTGTTTTTGCTTCCTCAATGTTCAGTTCATTAACTCAATCCATACATTTTCAGGATACACTATTATCTTCGTATCAATATGCAAAATACTAAATACAATTATTAATTCTTATGTTTTTAAAAAACGATAACTAAAAAGATTAATCAAGAACACACGTTTCTTCCTCTTCTGGGTCATACTCAAAGATGCACTAACAACAATTTGTCAAATCAGAAAACTTCCACACCCAACCCTTCATCTACAGAAACAGATGCTAAATAAGTCTATTCAGACAAAGAATACTTTCTGTTTGGCACACTCTCCCTTGTCAATCTTTTGGCTACAGATGATTCCCTTTTACTGTTTTCAGAGTCTGCTTCAGTTGTTCTGGCTGTTCTGTGACTGAGTCTGGTCTCTGAGTTTTCCAATGTAACCTTTTACTACTTCTAACAGACTTAGGCCACTTATCCCCTCAATGGACTTTCTTAGAATCTGTTTCTCTTGTGAATACTACTGAAACTTCCAAATTTATAGCTGAGCTTTGTACTTTGATCAGCATCTGTAACTTGTCTCACTGCGAACCACTTTCCTTTGGGGGTTGTTGAGACTCAAATTCTCAACTACACCTTCTCATAAACTGGAGTTTCAGTCTCAGTTGCTACTTGTCCATGTTATGCTTCTTCTTGATTATTGATTTTGTTTTCTTCACCCCTGTTTGGGAGAGCAGCAGCTTCTGCTTCTCCGCACTATGGATCCACCTAGCAAATTTGAGTTTTTCACCACTTCTCCATCTGCAGTATTCACTCTCTTTGCGTGAGCTGCATGGCTCCACTATGGGATTGCATCACACTTTACAAGAGTGTTAATCACAAGTATCAGCAAATGTGGCCCTTCTCACCGTGATTCCATGCAGTTCTTGCAAAAGTGTTTCTTCACTAGTACCCAATCACCAGACTGTAATGAGTGGGCACTGGACTTCTTTTGTTTACGGCATAGCTACATTCACTTGATGAGAGACAGATTTCACCACATCAGCCAGACCCGTTCAATACAACATCATCACTTATTGATACAAGTGCTGCTGAAGGAAAATATGAGATTCTCATAGCTCTACTAATGAGGATCTCGGGTGGAGAGAGATCAGTCTTTTTGTTTGAAGTATTTCTAATGCTCATCAGTACAAACAATAGTGCACCTGGCCATTTTAAGCTTGTTGAAGCACATATCTTTGCAGGATCAAGTTTTATGGTGCCATTCATCTTCTCAACTACACCAGATGCCTCGGGTCTATAACTGCAATGGAACTTTTGTTCAGTTTATAAAGCCATGCAATGCAGTTTTACAACTTTGTGAAGTGGATACCTTTGTCAGTCTCAATAGAAATAGACATGGAAAAATTTGGTATCAATTCCCTTAACAGTAGTTTTCCCACAGTCATGCTGTCGCTTCTCCTAGTTGGAAAGTCTTCAGCTTATTTAGAAAACAAGTTGACTATCACCAATATATATTTAAGCCCATTATAAACATGCACTTGAATGAAATCTCCTTGAAGTCTAGTGAATGGCCTTTCTGACTTTACCCTACTCTATGACTCTTGGTCATTAATGTACACATTACTTGATTTCTTTTCTGACTAGTAATACATCTTTGACAAACATATTTTACTACAGCTCGAAAGGTTGTGCTGCGCCAATATGTTTTAAATACTCTCATCATATTGTCCCTCCCAATTTGTGTTTAGACATGTTTTAACCTGGCCAAATCTGGTAGAACTGAATTTGGAAGACTATATTTGTGATCTGGAGCTACCCATAGATCATTGTAATCTGTCTTACAGCCAGCTGTTTCTCATCTTTTCTTTTTACACCCTGGTACTTTCTCTTGGAGCTCTCTGAGTTCACTTACTTAGTGTTACCTGTATTAAATTCAGCAAAAAACAATTTAATTATCAGTATTATCTGTTTCTGTCTGTTTCACATTGTTGTGATTTCTGTTGTGATTGCGGTTCTTTCTCTTTTTAGTTGATTTTTATAGTTTCAGGAGCTTGTTACCTAGCAATTTCATATTGTTGGAGATGGCCCTTTTTGCAGGGTTATCCCCAAACTTTTTGCTTCTTTCTCCTATTTTTTCCTGACCTGTCTTTGTTGGTTTTAGGACTCTGGGTACTTTATCACTGCTGATCAGTGCTAAAGTACCTATGCTCTCTGGGTAAATTGTATTATGGCTTGGTGTTTCCATGATTGGCATATTTGATTTACTTGTCAGTCCCTAGTACATTGTACTGAGGGTGCCAGGGCCTGTAAATCAAATGCTACTAATGGGCCTGCTGCACTGATTGTGCCACACACATATGAGTAGCCCTGAAAAGGTAACTCAGATCTGCCACTGCTGAGTCTGCGCGCAATTTGTAACTGCCATGTCGACTTAGCAAGTGCACCCACTAGCCAGGGCTTCCCTTATCTTACATGTGAGCCACCCCTAAGGTAGGCCCAAGGTACCCTGAGGGCAGGGTGCATTTTATTTGAAAGGTAGGACAAGCACTGATGTGTGGCATGTTCTGTTAGTGAATGACAGTGCATTTCGTTTTTCACTATTGAAAAGCTATCTGGCACTTAGGAAAGCATGGGAGTTAATTTATAACATCTTATAAATATGACTTCCCATTGGGACCAGATAGGAAAATAAAAGTTTTGTATGCCTGAACTCAGAATGTAAAAATGCATCTTTTAGTGAGTGATTTTTA
This sequence comes from Lissotriton helveticus, assembly GCF_964261635.1. Taxonomy (NCBI): domain Eukaryota; kingdom Metazoa; phylum Chordata; class Amphibia; order Caudata; family Salamandridae; genus Lissotriton; species Lissotriton helveticus. The sequence continues at coordinate 1,983,396,690 of NC_136061.1, forward strand.
CATTCTGTGGTTGAAAATATCACTTTTAGAATTAGATATTTTCTTGCTTAGCCATCCAGTGTGCCTCTGCTATGATATGTATTGACTGTCTGGCTGTGGAGTGACAGGGGCTAGGGATGTGCAGTGGCTCCAGAGAGTCTGGATGATTCAGGGCTGGGTTGAATAGACCTGGGCTGCAATCAGAGCAGTGGGAAGAGTTGTCACTAGCACCTGAATAGGCCTGGTCTGTATTTAGAGTGGTGGAAGGAGATTTCCGTTGCACCGGAATAGGCCTGTCTTCCTTGGACAATGCAGTCTCCACCTTCTGCTTGGAAGCTGGTCCAGAGAGGACCAAACTGGTTTGGACTAAGCACAGACACTCTCTGCCTGAGAGGACAAAGGATTTTGGGCTATAAAAAGTGGGGCCCAAGCCCCTAAACTTTAGAACTCTTTTGGACCAAGAAGATTTCCAAGAAGAAGAGCTGGAGAAGCTCTGAGGAGGAACTATCACTTTGCTGAGTGCTTTGCTGTGTTGGCCTGCAGTGGCTGCTTCTGTCTTAGTCAGTGAAAGGACTGGACTGAACTTTCTGCAACTTCTTTATTGAGTATCTCCAAGGGCCTGAAATAGAGCTTGCCTCCTGTTCTGAAGTCTCAGGGACTGCAAAGACTTCACCAACCTCTGGGTACCGCTTCTAGAACCGCTGATTCAGCTGCCACAGAGAAGGGAAACGCAACCGACTCTGTCACGGACTCCGTCGCTGGCTCTGTGTCCTGACTGCACCGCAGATCGCACCGTCCGCATCTCGCACAGCAACCCTGGTCTCACCGACAACAGACACTGCCGCCACCGAGCCGCTGCTTGCACCATGACCTGTGGGTACCGCACTCTGCACTTCGCCATCCCGGTCTCACCGACACCTTCGCTGCTGCTGAATTCAACACCAGTGACCGCATCGTGGTTGGGGGAACCGCTCGTATGTTTCACAACGCACTGCCTCGTTCCACACAGCCATCCGGTCGGACCGATGCCAGCTCACGCTAACTGGCTCTGTAGCTGCACCGCAACCTGCCAGCACCGCAGTGAGCACTGTCTTGCCCTGCACCATAAGCATTGGTCACACCAACGCCATCTGGACGATCGTCTGTCTGGCTGTGGAGTGACAGGGGCTGGGGATGTGCAGTGGCTCCAGAGAGTCTGGATGAGTCAGGGCTGGGCTGAATAGACCTGGGCTGCAATCAGAGCAGTGGGAAGAGTTGTCACTAGCACCTGAATAGGCCTGGTCTGTATTTAGAGTGGTATTGCCCATAACAATTCCTTTACTCTGCTTGATTGTAAGGAAAACAGCTGCTATGGATTTCAGACAACCAGGAAGAGCTGCAGCTACTGGATCTAATGCAGCACAGTAAGAGATAGGCCACTTTACTCCACTATGTTCTTGAGTAAGAAGAAAGAGTGCACACCCTTCTCTTTCATAGCAGAATAAAATAAGGGCCAGATGTACGACCCTTCCGATTTGCGAGTCGCAAATTGGAATTTGCAACAGTGTCTCAGACATTGTTTGCAATTCCTAAGGGGGTCTCAAATTGCCTGCCTCATTAATATTCATGAGGCAGGTGCAATTTGCGGCCCCATTGGAAATGGCTAGCACTCCCAAGGATGGTGGCCTGCTGAGCTCAGCAGACCACCATGTCTGTGACTGCTTTTTAAATACAGCAGTTTCTTAAAAAATGCAGCCCGTTTTCCCTAAAGGAAAACTGGATGCATTTAAAAAAGAAAAATGAAATGTTAGTGTTTAATGTTTTAAGATTAGGCAGTGGTCCGTTGGCCTACTGCCTGCTCTCAAAAAATATTTTCAATGTCAGTCACAATGGAGAAGGGGTCCCCTGGGGGCCCCTTCTCATTTGAGAGTGGCTTACCACCCATTTGAAATGGGTGGTAAACTGTGTGTGTTTTGTTGCCGTAACAATCTTATATTGAAGTGCGTGTCGCTATTAGGAAGAAATCCCCTTGGCACGCCTCTTCCTAATATCGAGTCACAAACCTTATTTTGCGAGTTGGTAATAGGTTACCAACTCACAAAATAGGGGTTGTGAATAGAGCAGACCTATTTTGGGTCACAAACGGGCCAATTTCCCATTAGCAACTGCAAAAAACGGCTGATTTCTGGCCCTAAATTCCTTATCATAATTAGGCATTCCCAAAGCTGGTGCGATGCACAACTTTTATCTGCGTTCTAGGAATGTGCTCATGCATTCGTTATTAAAAGTTACCCTTTTCACTAGATCGCTGTGAGTAAGCCTTACTAAAGATTTTGATAGTAAGTATTGATTCTTTATTGCTTGATTAACAAAAATTATTGCAATTAAAACATTAAAACAAAATGATAAAAAGAAGCACAGTTCTCAGTTTCTTTAGACTATATGCAATAAAGATTTTGATATTAAGGAAACGTTTGAAATCCATAGATGACCATAGCCAACCATTCCCAGAAGCATCCACACTTCCCTCTAGGTAGTCGTAGGGTTGAGTCTCAGTATTGAAGAAATGCATTCTTTGGACACTTTTTTACCCCTTTCTTATGATGGTGACCAATGTAAATCACTTCTTTCATACAATACTGCATTTTTGTAGGTGAGACCTTATGCGAAATGGATCAGACTACATAAGGTACTCTTAATATCGTTTGATAGTTTCTCAGGCAAGATACATACAATGATGAAAAAAATTAGACTTGCCAAGTATCGTTAATGTCTGGTCTTGGTTTTACACAACTCTGTTACATTGATGTCATCATAGTCCTGGACTTTATCGTCTTCATCATTGTTTGGAATGATCAGGAGCTTTGCAGGATTCAAGGTATTACATCTCCTAATGGATTTGCTATCACCTGCCAATATACTTTGGTAGGCAGCTGTTTGTTATGGATTGAGTTCATGTACAAGAGCAAAATCCCTTATGCCCATTGCGTGCAAGATGGTTAAATAGCGCAATTGTATCCATTTTGCAAGTTTCTTTCATTTTTGTAGCAACTAAGAAATTATGAATGTACAGTACCAATATTGAATTACAGGGCAACTATAGACCTTCCAAATCTTTCCTTAGAATTTGACTAAAGATTAAAGGGCTTTCTGGATACCCCAGTGGGATTCAACACCAAATGAGGGCTTCATTGTGGAATCGAAATGCGAAAATGTATTGGCTATCCTCATTTAGAGGAATGGAAACGAACACTTGACACAAGACAATGACTGTGTACCAATCTGCATCTGCAGAATCTAAAACAAAATCACAGCAGGGTTCATTACTTCCAGACATTATGGACATACAATTTTATATATTTTCAAAAGATGTTGGACTATCCTAAATTTACTACTTGTTTTTTAATGCACCCCATAAGAGAGTTGCAAGAACTACCAATCACCTCTCATAAGATACCCTGTTCTATAATTTTTTCTATAACAGTCTTCATTCCTCCTTCTGCTGCTCTTGGGATAACTGCATCTGGCTTAACAGTAATTTTCACTGGCTCTGCACTTTTTATCCATCCAATCTCTTTGTACATGAAATCCTATACTTCATCTTTTACTGTGTGTCTTAAATCAAGAGACAAATCATCTTTTGTAAGAAGTGGGAATAATTAAACTCTCCTCTCTTGTAATTTTATGTTAAATGGTGAATCCTCATCTTGAGTTTAAATTGCAACACCATCCAGTGTACAGTGACTCATGCAATTCATTTTGCAAAGTAAATCCCTGCCAAGCACATTATTAGGACTCAAATTCGTAATCATTCTCCACAGAGTCTATTTTCTACAGGGACACTTACTGAAACCTGATTCGTAATCTGTTTAATGCTCATCATTCCTCCTGTACCTTGGATTTCTCTTCCTGAGCTAGGTAGGTTGGGGACCTCCATGGAACAAACCATTGTGCGGGTAACACCAGTATTGATTAAAAATGATATGGGGTGACCAATAACCTCTCCATCTACTTATGGGCCACTCTGATCTTCCTCTGGATTCTGCTGGAAGCCTTAATTCTATGGCGTTGTATTTCTCATGTTTTTCTGCAACACTGGAGCGATCAGCATATTTGTATGAAGTAGCTCTTTATTCTGCATGTTCAGCATTGGATCTTGTTTGGCTGGGTTGGCAAAATGTGTCATGTGATTGGCATTTTGCTGCATGTGAGGAACACAATCATTTCAAATTTGATCCCCATTCTGTCTGCACTCGTGTTTCTAGTGCCCAATTTTCCAGCAGAGATAACAGTATTTGCTCTTCTTGAGCTTATTAACATTCACATGAGTATTCGAATATCCGCTAGCTCTACCAATGGCACCACATTCCCAACATGTGCAGACGTCATGTTTTTCCCTTGCACACCAACTCCATGCATTCCTTGCATCCCAGAATTCAAATTTGCATCTGAATTTGCACCATTAACTAGACCAGGATCAGCACCCAAATTCACCATCTGATTGTTACCACCCCTCTCTAGCTGCTTCCTTTGTGCAACTATCAGCTTATCTTTAATATTTTTGTGCTTTGCTTTGAAACAGTCATTACAATATTTGGCATACTTGAGAATCTCATCAATATTCTTGGTCTGCTCACGCATCACAGTCTGCTAAATATGCAAACTAAGCTCCAGATACAAACTGAAAACAAAAGCAGATACAATTGCGCTCACACCTTCTTCTGCCGGATCTTTGTTTCCTCTATATTTTCTATAGATCTTTTTTTTAATTAAAGTTTGACATAGCATAATCAACAAATTTATGACAAATAGATATTATACTTTCTATTGCCCTGCATACGCATCTTGTAGTATATATGTAATGACTCCTTTGGCTTGTAGTGTAGTTCCTATATTCCCAATAGGCTCTGCGCATTGGAATAACATAAACGATAGTTTAGACGTAGGACTGAGGTCAACTAGGTCTCTATTGAATATGTTAGACTTAATTGTGAATGCCAGCTAGCTCAGAGGTCACTAGAAACTTTCTTGAGTAAACAAGAAGGTGTTAACTTTCCTGAATAGACAAGAAGGGATTAGTTTCTGACAACCGCATAAACATGACAACTTTGCTCGCTCCAGAATAAGGAGTATATCTCCAGAGTCGCGGAAACAATAGATAACTATTTTACTCAGTCAATCGTGCATGCTTAGTTTCACCAGAAGCGCAGAGAAATAGAGAGACAGGCGTTTTCAATAAAAGTGGTTATTTATTGAACAGTCTTCTTTCTCATGCAAGAGAAGTGAGTTGCCACAATTGCAATACTTGTCATAAAGTAAAGTGCGTACAGTAAGGAGTATTATGAAATAATACTGTAAAAGCATGGTACGGTTTCTAAGTCATACCGTGTTTAAAATAGATAAAATATATACATATATAAAATCATTGACTAAACGTACTCAACTGGTGCTTCTAAAATAAGCCTACCCCGGAGTACCTAACCTAAGCCTAGTACGTGGGAAGGAGTAAGTGAGCTGCAGTTAAGTTAAGATAGTTTTTGCCAAGAGTCTGAATCAAGAATTCTCTAAGGGTCTAATCAGCTCCATACCTTGTTTATAGAATGAAGAAGGTCTTGTATCTCGTTCTCAGGACTCGATCTCCCAGCAACCCGCAAGGGTGACTGGAAACAATGGAGCTGGATTTCCCGGCAGGCGAAAAGACAGCGTCTCTCTCAGTGCGTCAACGGGAGGGTCGGCTTCCTTCGGCACTTTCATCAGCAGGGCGTCGGGCAAGTAGATAGCTGATCTGCTCCAAACCACCGTGTGTTTTGCTAGGGCAGCTGTTGGTATATTTATACCTGGAAAGTGCCGAGTTTGACGTAAGGTTGGACATAAGACGTCACTAAGAACTTGCAGCTCTTTTTAAGACTCCAGGAGTTCTAGGACAAATCAATACAGAAGCAGAGGGAATTCCCGGGCTACTGGAGGCTTGGTTTGTTTAAGAACACGTTGTGCTTTCTAGGAGTCTATGGGAGTAGCCTTGCCGTATTTGGACTGCATTGGCTATGACTAAATATGGATATGATTCTTATGCCTTTATAAGGATATGATTTGTTATAACCACATAAGGGCATAAATCGGGAATATTTAAATAGGGTCCTAGATACGTTCACAACACCCACTCCACGTTTAATGTCCATCATTACTAAATACTAAGCAATATTAAACATACAACTATGCATGTGCTTTCCAGCCCACCCCAAAATACATAAAATGCATTTGAAATGGTATGTACACGAAAAATTAGTATTATACTGTACGTTTTCAAGCAGTGGTATCATTCAGGTAATGCATATATAGTACGTTGAAATATTGGCTGAATGAATCACTAAAATTACATTTATGAAATGGCTCTTAATACAGAAGAGAAGGTCGAGACCATTTCATCACATATTTATACAAGACTGTACATGTTCTAGAGGCTAAGTCAAAATATTGTCTCTAGAGTTTCAAAAATAGAAATCTTGTTCTGTAAGAATAATTCTACTTTAAGCAGAGTATCATGTGCCAAAAAAAAGTAAATATTTTGGAAACGGGGAAAAATAGTTTCGCTTTCAGGAAAAATTAGTTCCACACTTTTGTAGAAGTTTTTGTTTTTCAAAATTGAAGGTCGAATTCAGAGTTCAGGGAACGCTATGTGCTCAAAAGTTATTCTCGTTGTTAGGAGAGAACATTAACTCAGATAGGCTGGCAAAGAATTTGTCTACAACAGTAGGTGAAAGTTGGACCAAGTCCGAAAAAGTAGAAATAGTGCATATATGAGAAGCATTGCCATCATCGGTGTCTAGATCAGCAATGGTCACAGAAGGTTGTACCTGTGTGCCGCTTTCATCTCGTACCTCACCATCACCTAATCGTAATGGTGAGGTCTCAACGAATGCCGTCATCAGAATAGGTAGCCGCTGGGGACAACACGTTGCATGAGCCGTTACCGAACCAAGCAAAGTATCGATATCCATAGTTACTGCTGATGGTAGTGTGAGACAGACATCCAACACGCATTCTTCTCCGCATAGCAGGCATCGTAGAACAGGTAGGATGCAATCTTGCCAGATTGGTCTGAATGAAAGAAACCATGTGGTATTCAGATCTCTTAGCCGAGCTAAGCCGAGTACTTTAGTTATTCTTTCTCGGTATATCATCGCTAGGATTGTTTCTTCCATGGTTGCCTGAGTTTTGTTTGTGGCTGGATTTGCCATATCGGAGCAGAAGGAACAAAAATAAAATTCCTGCTACGAGTCCCAGATGAGAGGCAGGCCGCCAAACACAGAGTGCACGAAATTCGGGAAGATGCTCAGTACTGCTTCAAAGGGTGCTAATAGTCCCGAAAAAATTGTCTTAAATACATGTGCGATGCCACTGGTATCAGACATGTTTAAAATTTGACCTAACATTTCTACGAAATGCAAGGGGCAATTTGTTGATAATAATGCATCTATCTCTGCCGCTGTCCTTGCAACTTGCAGATCATACGTTTCTTTACACGAGGTTAAAGGCACAGTTGTTTGTAAAAGAATAGACTTCATTCTGCTTAAAGTATCAATTCGATTGGAAGAGATAGTCAGAGAAGGCCATATTGCTGCCTCCTTGTCTGGTTTGCTGTTTGGATACAATACTTGCATACAGCAAATGACCCTGGAAGTAACGCTCACGAGATAGGCCGTTCCTGGCACCATGCCACAACAGCTGTGGTCACTTATTATAACGTAGCTGCCGTTAGAAAGTTGTCTGAAAAAAGGCTCTGTCTGTGTAGCAGGGGTGCCGTGCAGGTGGCATGAAAGGTTATTTGATGAACCTTCGCAGGCTCCATGCAAGTTAATACCTTGACACAGAAGTGTACCGCTTAGTGAATTTTTACAGTTGTTACCACTAAGAAATAACTCTTTTTTCCCTTCACTGTAACATCTATGTGTATAAGGTAGATTCCAGGTTGACTTGATGTAACCTTTACCCAACCTTTCATACAGGCCTGCTGGTATATGCTTTTGGCAATATTGAAACTGAAAAGTCGTTATCGGAATTGTAATTGTACCATGTATTATCCATTCAATGACAGGTCATTCTGACATTGTTAATGGTAATTTTTCTAGTTTTTCAATGCTCAGCCCCGTATAGTCTGCTCCTTCTTGTGCCAAAGAGATTTGTTTATCTGTAAGGTTAAAGATAGAAAATAATGACGTTGTGTCGATTAGACGCGTAGCCTGAACGCAGATTTTGTAACGTTCAGCCTAACAGTACAATAGAACGTAATTGGGACTGGCCATGTTGTAACATTAGCATATCCTGTTCTATTATATCAATAGCAGATGATACAATGCTATCCAGTGAATATATTCTGGAGGACAGAGTCGTTAACCCATTGTCCACTACTGACAGTGATTTTTCCAAATTAATACGATCAATTTCTCGTATATTTCAGCAGTTTCAATTTGCATTACTTTCCAAGCTTCTTTGTAAGCAGCCTATATACCGGCGTATATGAAACGTTTTTGACGCTGTTTGCGAGGTCCCATTATGAAATCTCGCAAGTCAGCACCTTCTTTAAGTAAAGTCAAGTGTTGCTTAATTTCAGGCAGTGTGGATTTCTGTAGCCATTCGAGGCATAGCTTTCCTACACTGTATGTTGTAACCATCCCTGGATGTTGTCTCTGGGAATATCTTGGGTCTGGCCTGTTTTGTTACAACCCCTGTTTTTTATTCAGGAATCTATCTTGACAGTTATTAGTGTCTGTGGGCCAGATCAACACTTTTTCCAATCAGGATAAGTTCTGTTTTGGTGTAAAATGTGGGATACGTCTGTTTCCACATCTGTAGTGCTATTACTATCAGGTATGGGCTTTGGTGTAGACGGTTTGTTTAAGTCCTTTATCTTGGCTAGGCCAAGACAGGTTGTTTGTTGAATGGTGTCATTCAGGAATATTATCTGTTCTGGGATCATGCAGGCTCTAAATAATGATTATAGACCTTGTACCTGCCAATCATTGTACCCCAAATGGTTTTTGTTTCAATGTTGTTTTTCCAAAATTCAAAACCAAATGTAGACATTTTTTTCATAAACATTTTGGGAATATATCACTTTAGTGTTTGTCAACATGTTTTTCATTCCTGTCTTATTTAACATTTTAAAATAAAACGTTTCTGGATCTGTGTTGTTAAACCCTGAGAAGTATGGGAATTTCTCATAAAATGTTTTCAAGCTGCCTTTTGGCGGTGTTGGACAATGTTCCCATTGATTATAAGTAAAAACATTTCTAGGATTAGCAGATGTATACAAATAGTGATGACCATAATGATTATAGCAATACATTTCTTCATAATTTGATGAGCCTTCTAAATAATCATGTTCTGTAAATATTGCTGATATTTCTAAATCTGACATCATATTATTAATAGTTTCAAAGTCCCAATCATCAGAGAAAGTACTAGGTGATACAAAGTCACAACGAAACCTTGAACTTATGTGGATATTTCAAGAGTTCAACCGGGCCATAAATTTCGTAATCAGTAGCGTCCCATGCTACACCACCAGGTATAGGAATGGCTGTGATGTTCACTGATGATAGTTCTCTTTTTTCAATGTGAGAAGATCTGTGAGGCTTTAGGACCAAGTTGATGTTCTGACTTGCTGTGTCCATTGTACTATATTTTCCATCAATGAATTTTCCCAAGCTTAAAACCAAAATGAGCCAGAGTAGGAGGACAAGTACACCTAACACAATCCATAATTCAATCCATGGTGAAATCAGATATGTTTCTTTGAGTTGATGAAAGAGTTCAGTCATTTTTTCTTTGAAAGTTTTAGTTGCTGGCGTTTCTTCATGTTCACTTGGATCATCAGAAAAGTCATCGAAGTTGATGAAGTAGCCAGATGCAGTTCTGTCAATTGTTGGAATTGCTTCTGGATTTTCATTAATCTTTGCACTCATATAGTCAGAGGCTACATCATTGTAGATTGGTTTTTCTTGACAAACTGTTGCAATTTGGGTTTCAAGAGGCACAAGTTCCATGGCTTTGTTGCATAGTCCTTTTTTATTCACTGCAGGTTTATCAAATGTGATTAGTCTCTCAGTTTGAACCTCTTGAATTGTAGCAAGGTTTGGTCTTCCGCTACTTCTTGGGAGTCCACTGGGCCTACTACTTGTTATTGGCCACATGATTGTGGTTTTACCAGGTCGATTGATTACAACTCTGTTCTCCTTTCTACCAGCAAGGGGCGGTAGTACTACTGATCTTGTTCCGCTGACAGCTAAGACAGGTATTGCTTTTCTGTAAGAAGGCCCAAATTCCTTCTTCACCGCAATCTTTTCTCTGACCAGATCCCCAATCTTTGGAATCCAGACAGGTCTTGCTGGGACCGATGGTTTTTCTTCAGTGGCCGTTGGCTTTAGCTTTATGTTACTTAGACTTTTTCTTGTTTCATTTAAGTCCTGTAAAACAGCCAAACGATCTTTGATATCAAAGGTTTTTCGTTCCACCACTGAAGTCTGACAATCAAGGTCACTGATGATCATTCTAGTACCAAACAAAAGTTAATACGGAGTGATTCTCCCCAGAGAATTTCTTGGCAGATTATTAAGACTACGTTGGACACTTGTTAGATGTTTGACCCACCCGTCACCCAAACCTAATACCCTCGCTGTTATAGATTGCTTTATGTCACATTTTATTCTCTCCACTACCGCATTTCCCTCGGGATGGAATGGACTAGAGTACCGCAATGTAATGCCCAAGCTGGCCATGGCCTCCTTGTAAGCTCGAGAGCTAAACGCAGGAACCTGGTCAGAATGTAGCATGCCAATTGCGTATGTGTGCGATAAAGACTCGCAAATCTTTTATAACAGTTCTGGCATCAGCCGAGCGCTGGGGCCACATCCAAATGAATCTCGTCTTAATAATTATGGGATCGCATTTTTCCTGCTGGATGTCTGCGTATAGATAGCCTAATGCTGTCTAATAGAGGTGTCTGGGCTGGTGTCTGGTCCGCTCCACAACTGCGATCTCTGTTGCAGTCCTGACAATTCATTGCAAAGTTGTAAATTTGCACGCTCATCCCCGGCCACCAGTATTGTGATTGCAATTCTATTAGAGATTTCAAGATCTCTTGGTGTCTCAGACCCATTCCCATGTGTGCTTCTTGAATCAAGTAAGCTCTCCGGTTCATGTTTGGAATTACTCCGTCCCCCACTCCAGGGATTCGAGCAAACGGAACGGAGTTCGCATCAATTATGTATATATTTCCGAGTGGATAATTTAGAGGTAACGCCGCATAGTTACCTTCCATTGAGGCTTTTACTGCTAGTAGCGTTTCTCCATCTATTTGTTTTTTAGAACGCTTTTTTGTAGCTACGGAAGCCGGTTTGACAGCTGCCGCTGTGGCTCTGTTAGCCAATGAATTCCCCGCAACATGAACACCATCACGATGAAGACTCTGCGTATGTATCACGTGAGTCTTTTGTAGTTCTTTCTGCAAAAGAACTACTTGTTCCCAAAGTTTTTTATGCTTTATTGTGGCACCTGTCTCATCTTTGTAATCGTTCTTAATCCAGGTTTGCATGTCATTATTGTAAGACTGGACGCAGTAATGTGAATCGCACACTATTAGTGTGGGGAATTCGCGATCAGCATTTTCAAGCGCCATCTTTAAAGATCTTATTACAGCTCGCTGAGCTGTACAGTTTGTGAGTGATTCAGTTTTGGTGACAATCGGTCTGAATTTACCTAAGCGCCAGCGACCTTTAACAATCGCGCATGCTGCATTGTAAACTTGTTTTTCCACAACGTAGTGTTGTGCAAATCTGTCCGTGTATATTACACACGAGTACTGTTCGAGAGGCAGAATTTCGATTGACAGAGGACATTCATGTTCGTATTCCAGATCTTCTAATTTTTTCATTATTGGATCAAATGCGTGTCTCACGTCTGTTGCAGCAAGAGAATTTTCCCATTTTATCCATTTTGGATCTAAAAGGTTTAGCTTTCGGGATGCTTGGTATTGTTACTGCCTCAAGGGCTGATACTGCTGTTAAAACAGATATGCTCTTCCCTTGGGCTAGGGCTCTTTCTTTTGCTACAGCAGTTTGAACCGCAGTTAGTATTTTTTCAGTAGAACTAAATTTTATTTCAGCTTGTGTGTACAAGTGTGATTTATAAGCTATTGGTACCGTTTCTCCCTCATTAGAGGTCAGGTATGTGAATCCGCATCTTCCTGGGATGACTTGGATTACAAGGTTGTGTTTGTTTGCACGTGTTTGCAGTTTTTTTTAGTTAACATGTCTGTTTGTAATGATCGTAAAATTTCTGTGTGTTTCTGAGTCCAATTAATTGGTCTGAAATCAGGTTTTATTAATTCATAGAGTGGTTTAACCCTCTCTGCGTAATTTAGAATGTACGTTCTTCCGAAATTCAGGAAACCTAGAATTGTTTGTAAGTTTTTCAGTGTTTTTGGAGCTTGCAGTACTGCACACTTCTCTAAGAAGTTGTCTGCTAGGCTTTTGCCTTCACTTGATAACTCATATCCCAAAAATAGGACAGTGAGGTGGGCAATTCTGGACTTTTTAAAGTTGAATTTATACCCTTCAGCTGCGAACCCAAGTATAATGGTGTTCACTCTTTTCAAGTGTGTCTCCAGGTCATCGTCTGTAAGATAGATGTCATCGACATAAGATAATGCCTCATCATCATACATTTGTAGTAATTCTGTTACCCTGGCTGAAAACAATCCTGGGCTGTTCTTGAATCCCTGTGGGAGACGCCAAAATTGCTTTTGGGCCCCCATACAGGAGAAAGCGGTTAAATACCTGCTTTCTGGTGCAATATTTTGACAGAAGAAACCATTTGAAATATCTAATGTTGTTTTATATTTTTTGCGTACAATGTTATTCATTAGTGCTGCACTGTGTGAGTTTTGTACTGCAAATGTTTTGCAGCAGGAGTTTAGGTGTCTGTAGTCCAAAACTAGACGATATGAATCGTCTGGCTTGGAGACAGGAAACAAAGGATTGTTCATTTGTGAGGTGCATGTTTCAATCACCCCCTGATATTCAAGTTGATCTAAGATCTCCCTGACTTGTGTTTTAGCTTCTTGCTTAACAGGATAATGCCTCTGTGCAGTAGGTTGATTTGTTAACTGAATTTTATGGTGAGGAGAATCCTCATCCCACCCTACATGATTTTTATATAATGCAGGTGCTTGGGCCACTGCCCATTTTCTAGCAAATGTGTATTTTTTACGAATTGGGATGTGATTTGAGAAGGCAGGCATAATCATTTCTTCGCCATGTGGGCACTCCCTGACAAACTCTGGTGGCCAGTCTTTCTCTGCTAGCAGGATATCATAGCCTTTTGATAGGTTCTCCCAAAAGAGACCTTTTATTTTCCTAATTTTGTCCCCTTCTATACGTAATGTTATTTCATATTTATGGGGTACACTAACCCTGGTGTCTGCAGTTTCCACCTGAATGTATTCATTCGTGTCCACTGTCTCCAGAAGATTCATCAGGATCTTGCGAGCTATGGTCACTTCTGCTGCGCTGTCTAGCATTGTCTGGGCCCATTCTCCGTTCTTGAGTTGTGTCCTCAGAATCCTCGGCATGTTTTATTTTAATACTAGCTACCTTCTTTTTTGGAAATTGTAATTTTTTACTTTGATGAGCAGGTTCCTTGTCTTTGGACTTGACGTGCTCTTCTTTGTGTTCTGACCGTCCTCTTCTTTCCTATATCTGTGAGGAAGTCTGAAAAGATCGAGAGGGACGTGTATCAATATCTTGATATCTGTCAGGTTTTCTTAATTTATCCCTATCTCTAAGGTTGTATCTTTTCTCAGAGGGCTCCCGTTGTGGAGACCTGCCCCCCTTTCTGGAGATCTATTTCTCCGTTGGGGAGACCTTCCTCTGGACTGGAACTGTTTTTCACTGGGAGTGGTTTGTTTGTTACCCTCCCACGTCTTTTTTGGAGTAATGAGATTATTTTTAATAAAGGTTTTTTCAGGATTTTCAGTTAGTTGGGGTTATAGTGGTTTCCAACCCAAACTATCTCTACCTAATTCTTCATAGGATTTTTCAATTATTCTGGCAAGTTCAAAAGGTTGTTCTGCTATATCTGTTTCTTTAAATTTTTGGCGGACCGCCACAGATGCTGCTTCTCCTTTTATGTTGGCTAATAGTATAGCCGAGACTTGCTTAAAGTCTTTCAGTAATTTCATACCTAGATTTAAAGCAGGCTCTGAACCGTATTCATTTTGAATCTGTCTTAGTACGTCTGGTATAACCGCCATAGACGGAACACCATGTGTTTTTGTGTATATGGAAGCAAAGACTGTTCCCCAAGTATCACAGTCCTCCACATGTGGTGCGATCCCCATTGGTAGACAAATTGTCAGAATTCTGTGTTTCTCATTAGGTGTAGTAGCAGGAAATACTGCCTCTATCTGAGTAATTTTTTGAGCTAACCAGAACGGAATTTGTTCCCGTTTTGCGGGTAATTTGCCAATGACTGATTGTATAGTCTGTGGTGTAATTTTATTTGTGTTCCCCTGGTGAAGGGTGTGCTGTGGAATTGTTATTGCTGGTTGGACTGTTAAAGTCTGCATGACATATTGGACCAATTGTCTATGTATTTTTATTAGTTGTTTTAGCTGAACTAAAAGTTCTCCACTTGACATTTTTTCATTGTCAGGATGTGGTGTATAGCTGGCTAGAACCGGCCATGTGGCTCCTGGTCTACCTAGTAGACCGAGCCTGGTGAAGTGATTTTGATGTTTTAGGGCGCCATTTAACCAGAGCTGGTGCTCTTGGTATGTTAGTGGAATTTCAATGTCCTTGTAAGGAACGTATTCCGTTGGAGATTCCCCTACTTTGTAGTAGTGACAATCGCGTGTCACAGCATGTGCTGCTGGAAAATGTATCCAGGAATAGAATATCTCTGTCTGCCGATATTCATGGGCCTCTACCACAAATATGACTGTACCACCTCTTGATGATACTCCATTTTCTATAAGTTTGTAAGTTACACGCTTCCTTACATTGACTGGTATTAGTATAGCCTCCGGGTCATCTTGCCGGAGATTTGTGTCCTCGGCTAAAAGTTGATACAAAAGGGGGTGGTGATGGACGGAGCATCTGAACCAATCAAACACTCACACCCAGTCAAAAGATCTGGGTTTGATCCATCACCGTTCTTTAGCCCACTTTGCCACCCCAGTTCAGACATGGCTATAATCAAATCAGTCTGACCCTGTGCCTCATGGGAACAGTCTAGCCCGAACTGCCAAGCCATGCCTTCCCTGGACCGGAAACAAGCTTCCGAGGACCGGTTTCTGGCATTACAGCCATCTTCAGCCCGGCTTACTTGAATCCAGTGGCAAAGTGAGCAAGGGACTCACGTCTGAGCATACCCTGCCACACTTATGGCGGCCAAAGCGGTACAAAAGGGGGTGGTGATGGACGGAGCATCTGAACCAATCAAACACTCACACCCAGTCAAAAGATCTGGGTTTGATCCATCACCGTTCTTTAGCCCACTCTGCCACCCCAGTTCAGACATGGCTATATGCAAATCAGTCTGACCCTGTGCCTCATGGGAACAGTCCAGCCCGAACTGCCAAGCCATGCCTTCCCTGGACCGGAAACAAGCTTCCGAGGACCGGTTTCTGGCATTACAGCCGTCTTCAGCCCGGCTTGCTTGAATCAAGTGGCAAAGTGAGCAAGGGACTCACGTCTGAGCATACCCTGCCACACGTATGGCGGCCAAAGCGGTACAAAAGCTTGTTTCCGGTCCAGGGAAGGCATGGCTTGGCAGTTTGGGCTGGACTGTTCTCATGAGGCACAGGGTCAGACTGATTTGCATATAGCCATGTCTGAACTGGGGTGGCAGAGTGGGCTAAAGAACGGTGATGGATCAAACCCAGATCTTTTGACTGGGTGTGAGTGTTTGATTGGTTCAGATGCTCCGTCCATCACCACCCCCTTTTGTACCGCTTTGGCCGCCATAAATGTGGCAGGGTATGCTCAGACGTGAGTCCCTTGCTCACTTTGCCACTGGATTCAAGCAAGCCGGGCTGAAGACGGCTTTAATGCCAGAAACCAGTCCTCGGAAGCGTGTTTCCGGTCCAGGGAAGGCTTGGCTTGGCAGTTCGGGCTGGACTGTTCCCATGAGGCACAGGGTTAGACTGATTTGCATATAGCCATGTATGAACTGGGGTGGCAGAGTGGGCTAAAGAACGGTGATGGATCAAACCCAGATCTTTTGACTGGGTGTGAGTGTTTGATTGGTTCAGATGCTCCGTCCATCACTACCCCCTTTTGTCCCGCTTTGGCCGCCATAAATGTGGCAGGGTATGCTCAGACGTGAGTCCCTTGCTCACTTTGCCACTGGATTCAAGCAAGCTGGGCTGAAGATGGCTGTAATGCCAGAAACCGGTCCTCGGAAGCTTGTTTCCGGTCCAGGGAAGGCATGGCTTGGCAGTTCGAGTTGGACTGTTCCCATGAGGCACAGGGTCAGACTGATTTGCATATAGCCATGTCTGAACTGGGGTGGCAGACTGGGCTAAAGAACGGTGATGGATCATACCCAGATCTTTTGACTGGGTGTGAGGTTTTGATTGGTTCAGATTCTCCGTCCATCACCACCCCCTTGTGTATCCGCTTAAAGTTGAGCTGCTATTTTAGCTCTCTCCCTTTCGTCGTCACTTTCTGACATGTTTTCTGACAGAAAGTTTTTGCAGAGCAAGTATCAAGGAAACAAAGATTAGGTGCACAATATTTTGGCGGATTTTAACCTTTCACCCACTCCAGACGTCTATTGGAGTATTTATGGAAAAAAGGGGATTGTGTGAAAAGCACGACTGAGTTACTCTAGTATCTAGCGTTAAATTATCGCCTTACCAAACGTTATGCGCCATGTAGTGTAGTTCCTATATTCCCAAAAGGCTCTGCGCATTGGGAATATAGGAACAAACACCACCACCCCCTTTTGTACCGCTTTGGCCGCCATAAGTGTGGCAGGGTATGCTCAGACGTGAGTCCCTTGCTCACTTTGCCACTGGATTCAAGCAAGCCGGGCTGAAGACGGCTGTAATGCCAGAAATTGGTCCTCAGAAGCTTGTTTCTGGTCCAGGGAAGGCATGGCTTGGCAGTGCGGGCTGGACTGTTCCCATGAGGCACAGGGTCAGACTGATTTGCATATAGCCATGTCTGAACTGGGGTGGCAGAGTGGGCTAAAGAACGGTGATGGATCAAATCCAGATCTTTTGACTGGGTTTGAGTGTTTGATTGGTTCAGATGCTCCGTCCATCACCACCCCCTTTTGTACCGCTTTGGCCGCCATAAGTGTGGCAGGGTATGCTCAGACATGAGTCCCTTGCTCACTTTGCCACTGGATTCAAGCAAGCCCGGGCTGAAGACGGCTGTAATGCCAGAAACCGGTCCTCGGAAGCTTGTTTCCGGTCCAGGGAAGGCATGGCTTGGCAGTTCGGGCTGGACTGTTCCCATGAGGCACACGGTCAGACTGATTTGCATATAGCCACGTCTGAACTGGGGTGGCAGAGTGGCATAAAGAACGGTGATGGATCAAACCCAGATCTTTTGACTGGGTGTGAGTGTTTGATTGGTTCAGATGCTCCGTCCATCACCACCCCCTTTTGTATCCGCTAAAAGTTGAGCTGCTATTTTAGCTCTCTCCCTTTCGTCGTCACTTTCTGACATGTTTTCTGACAGAAAGTTTTTGCAGAGGAAGTATCAAGGAAACAAAGATTAGGTGCACATTGTTTTGGCGGATTTTAACCTTTCACCCACTCCAGACGTCTATTGGAGTATTTATGTGAAAAAGGGGTCTGTGTGAAAAGCACGACTGAGTTACTCTAGTATCTAGCGTTAAATTATCGCCTTACCAAACGTTGGGCGCCATGTAGTGTAGTTCCTATATTTCCAATAGGCTCTGCGCATTGGAATAACATAAACGATAGTTTAGACGTAGGACTGAGGTCGACTAGGTCTCTATTGAATATGTTAGACTTAATTGTGAATGCCAGCTAGCTCAAAGGTCACTAGAAACGTTCTCGAGTAAACAAGAAGGTGTTAACTTTCCTGAATAGACAAGAAGGGATTAGTTTCTGACAACCGCATAAACATGACAACTTTGCTCCCTCCAGAATAAGGAGTATATCTCCAGAGTCGCGGAAACAATAGATAACTATTTTACTCAGTCAATCGTGCATGCTTAGTTTCACCAGAAGCGCAGAGAAATAGAGAGACGGGCGTTTTCAAAAAAAGTGGTTATTTATTGAACAGTCATCTTTCTCATGCAAGAGAAGTGAGTTGCCACAATTGCAATACTTGACATAAAGTAAAGTGCGTACAGGAATATTATGAAATAATACTCTAAAAGCATGGTACGGTTTCTAAGCCATACCGTGTTTAAAATAGATAAAATATATGCATATATAAAATCATTGACTAAACGTACTCAACTGGTGCTTCTAAAATACGCCTACCCCGGTGTACCTAACCTAAGCCTAGTACGTGGGAAGGAGTAAGTGAGCTGCAGTTAAGTTAAGATAGTTTTTGCCAAGTGGCTGAATCAAGAATTCTCTAAGGGTCTAATCAGCTCCATACCTTGTTTATAGAATTAAGGAGGTCTTGTATCTCGTTCTCAGGACTTGATCTCCCAGCAACCCGCAAGGGTGACTGGAAACACTGGAGCTGGATTTCTCGGCAGGAGAAAAGACAGCGTCTCTCTCAGTGCGTCAATGGGAGGGTCGGCTTCCTTCGGCACTTGCCTCAGCAGGGCGTCGGGCAAGTAGATAGCTGATCTGCTCCACACCACCGTGTGTTTTGCTAGGGCAGCTGTTGGTATATATATACCTGGAAGGTGCCGAGTTTGACGTAAGGTTGGACATAAGACGTCACTAAGAACTCGCAGTTCTTTTTAAGACTCCAGGAGTTCTAGGACAAATCAATACAGAAGCAGGGGGAATTCCCAGGCTGCTGGAGGCTTGGTTTGTTTAAGAACACGTTGTGCTTTCTAGGAGTCTATGGGAGTAGCCTTGCCGTATTTGGACTGCAGTGGCTATGACTAAATATGGATATGATTCTTATGCCTTTATAAGGATATGATTTGTTATAACCACATGAGGGCATAAATTGGGAATATTTAAATAGGGTCCTAGATACGTTCACAACAGGCTCTTGTGTGAGTCTCATGATTTTTTCCCAATTTACCTCTTTCTCGGGAACCTTCTATTTTAAATGTTCTATTACTACTTTGTATTTCTTTGTTACCTGAGCACCTGGACCATTAGATTGAACTCTCTGGAGTTCATCTGTTGGCCAACCTACAGCTGCTTTGCACTCAGCCCACAAATATTTGGGAACAATAATCTCAAATAACGTTTTCAATTCCATCCAAAGCACCTTTAAAATAGTCAATAGTTTTTCAATTTCCGTTTAGCACTCATCTGGTTTGTCTCTCAGTTTTGAAAAATTGACCTAGTCAAATGAATATGCACACAATTTCCTCCATATACTTCTCGCACAGGGAACTCTGTTAAAACTATTTTCATCTCTGCTTCATTTTTAATCACATTAATTTTCTTTTCAGTATCATATGCTTGGTTTTTTCTTCTACTTGTCCTCATAGTTCCTTAAATCTCTGCAGCCTTTTATGGAATAAAGCAATTCCTTAATATGAGCTTGCAGACTTATTAGACCCATTTTCTCCACGTCAGCCTCACTCAAATCAATTTTAAAGTTTTTACGTAAGCTCCTGCTTTTATATAAATCAATGCCATATTCTTCTGCTAAATCTTGAAATCTTTCATATGCTTCACTCGTGTGTTGTGGTGAGCTTTAGCTAGGCCTACCAGTGCGAGGGTTCGCCCTTCTCTGCACAAATCCTCAGACCAATAGAATAGAAGTTGGCACGGAAACTGGAATATAAAACAAAGCATTTATTAACCTCATGAGGTGGAACTACATTCACACAACACCCTTCTGTAGTGTATGAAGTAGCACACTGAACAGAAGGAACCGTTTTTTTTGTCGCAAACGCTGCGATTCGCAAAAAAGCAGCTGTTGTGACTAAAAATATGGAAAACAGGATGTATGAGTCAAATCGCTTCGCAAAATAAGAAATCGCAAAAAATTGCGATTTCTTAAGTTGCGATAACATGAAATCTGTGAGGAATCGCAAAACAGAATTCTTAGAATTTGTTGCAATATTTAAGAAATCGCAAAACTTTCGCGATTTTTTTATATACATCCCGTTTTGCAAATCTGAAACTGCGAATCGCAAATTCTCGCAATTTGAGATTCGCAAAACGGAATCTTGATACATATGCCCCATGGTCCTTTTATACCCACACAGGGGCTCAGAAGAAGGCAGTACAAGTACAGAAGAGAAGGTTTACATACATAAAAGGTCATACAGAAATGCACAGTCAACAGTAGGAAGGAGCATTAGCAGTTTGCTAATTGCGGTAAAAATACCCTGACAGTTACAGACTAAGACATATGTGAACAGTTACAGTGTCTCCTGCGCAAGTGCAGAGTAGCAGAACCTAAATATAGTCTGTCCATAAGCAGAGTACAAGAGTAAATGACAGCAAGGAAGGACAGAGCACATGGTGAGCACATGGCAGACAAGATGGCTGCTGAAAACAAGATGGCTTCAGCTAAATGCTAACCCCGATCACTGCCCAATTACAACACGTGCACCTAGCTGCTTCCCTGATTTAATATTTTAATTAATCTGAATTGTAAACAAGGAGTCTTTCTACATCAATTGTACCCAGTAAACTTTTCCACATTCAATTTGCAAATTAACAATATTAATTTCTTTTCTTATAGGTGTGATGGCCTGAAAATTCTGCCAATAATCAGGACATGCAAGCTTATCCCTCTTGAAACCCAAAAGGTACAACACTCCACAATACTTACCCAAGAAAGGAACAACAACAATAAGTACAATTCTATAGCTCTTGCCGAGAGGCTCGCACACAACAACAACAACAAAATATCACAAACCTCCTGGTGACAGGCGCTGTGCGGGAGGCTATTTGCTGCTCCTCTCCGGTCACAGAATACTCACCCAGGTAGGACTACATATATCCAACGCATACCTCTCCTAACAAAGCTGGGGGAGGAAGAATTAGAATTTCGCACCTTGCCAACCATCTGTACCAACAATTACCCTTGGAAGGGAACTTACCCATCCTTCTACAAGCATTTGGCCAAAAAGGGGCCCATACTCCCTCCACAAGGAACACAGACAAATAATCATATACTCTGGGGTTTCTTTTATTACATAAAGAAAAATAGTACACAGTAGGCCTTCTTCATACTAGCACCTAAGCAATTGCTAAACGCAATCAGTAAAACATTTATAGAACTTACATGTATATAAATGTATTGGACCTGAAAATAGGAGAAGATAGGCAAGATTAGTAGGAACATAAGAATTAGTGGAACACCTCACCAACTGTTTCTCCGGCCAAATCGGGAGACAGGGCGGTACTATTCGCTCCACCGTCACAGTTGCACGTCTGCCCTGTGGTGGACTTCCAGTGATCGGGACCCAGACACCCCCTTTAGTACCAGTGAAGACGTAAGACGAGGCTCCTGTGAGCCACGCCCACTTTTCCCATCGGATTCTGTACCACTGCGTACCAAGGCCACATCTTCAGCTGGCCAGGTGTCTGTTATGACTTCGGAGCAGAGCGAGTACATTCCTCTGACAAGAACCAGTTTCTACCAGTATACGAAGTGCAGAAAACAAGTGAAAAGCATAATATGGCTACTCACCCAGAAAGGCTCAGAAGATGGCGACAGCTTAGAAAATGGAGTCCAAAAGATCATTTAAGAGATTATCCTCCTCATCAGAATCATTTTCTTTGTCTCTTTAATTTTTTATTTTTTAAATCATGAGATGTACTCTCGGTGTGGTAAAAAGACTGGCATGAGTTCACATCTGGGGGAAAGACGTGCAATTTCCTTTTTAGGGTACCTTTAATATTAGACAGCTGAGTTTCCGGAGATATACAACAGGTGAGACAAAGTAGCAACCTAGACCTACACATTTTGAATCATTAAGAAAACCCATGTCTGTCGTAATTTCAAATGAAGGAGTATCCTTAGGAGGAACATTTTAACGTTATGTAAAAGGAACAATTTTAAAAATGTAGCCATTTTTAACCCAGCACCCTTTTCTCCCAATTGAAATCATTGCAAAACACACAAAAACAAACAAACAACAATGAGCTAATTGCAGTGGTCAACCAATGACAGGGTGGTCTACAACAGCAACTGACCAATGGCAGTGTGACTCATGATGGCTTCTCATCAATCCCTGTGCGACTCTCAGTGTCAGATAGCCAACTACAGCACAATGTCTTTGTGAACAGAAATCAACACAATGTCTTCCCTCACATTCGCACAAACAAAATAAAACCTGGCCTGCTCAACCTAAGTAAGAGATGGAAGGAAAAGCCAGATCTCAGTCACTAAGGGAGCTTCACAGCTAGTGATAATCCACCATGGATAAGTGTGTTTACTTCTGTTCACAAAAGAATCAACAAACAATGTTAGTTAAATGTATTCAACAAAAGAGATTCTTATTAATTAACAAAATCCCTATTTTTGGTGGCACATCACAAAACACACCACCACTTTGCAGATAAATAACAAACAAAATATCTTGAGACCTTGGATTATAACGAATATGATTACCTTAATGAAATTAAACATAAAAATCCAATATTTTTTTGACACAGACACAAAATCAATCACTTTTTGCTGAAACAATCCCGATATCAAACCTTACATTTCTGACTCACAAATATAACAAAATCACAGTAATTAAACCACCTCATGAACCTCAAAGCAGAAGAGTACACACAGTATAATTACCCAACACAAATGCACACTTTCATCTTCAAATCCCACAATGCACAACGTGCCAAAATCACTCTCAATCACTCACAATGCATTGTGCCCTACTCATACCTTCTGCCTTAGTAATACTGATGTTAGCTCCTTTGCTACGGAGCAGTTCTGTAACAATGCAAATAATCCATTTTGGCCAGGTTGCAGATCAGGACAAAAAATCATGTTGTGAAAGATCTTTTATCTTATCTTTAATCTTTCCTGTACAGGCCACCAAAACTGTGGGTGCGCTACTTCTTAGATAATCTGCATGACAATAGCTCCCAGTGCAAGATTGGGGATGGTGTTGTCCACAAACGTAAATGAGGCAATGTGTCCATAAGGATAAGTATTTCAAACTAATAGTCAACAAATAAAGAAGAAAAAACTGACTCAAAAAGGTAGTTTGACATCAGTAATTTGCAAAAAGCCATGAAAGCCTATTAAAATATAGAAAAGATAAGACAAATTAAGGCCCAGTTAGTTCAACAAATCAGTCATGAGGCATAGAATTAATCTATCATGAAGGCATTTGGTAAATTAAAATAAATGCAACAATGAGCAGAGTCTAGAAATAGACTAAGTCCAGAGTGTTCAGCAAATTGAAAAAGAGTTGGGCAGCATCCACAAAGGCTCAGAAAACTCTCTAGCTCACCCCCCGATTTGAGTGTCTTTTATAGTGAATGTCACCCTAGGAAGCAATGAGAAATGTAATATTGGCCTCTAATGAGCAAATGTATCATTCTAGTTACAAATCGCAGTTGAGAATTATATCACATCATATAATCCCACCATGTCAGCACTTTCTCACCGTTACAAATTGGGTTCTCAGTTGGCAGTGGCTTGTCTAAGTAGGGACCCTTCCTCCTAGTCAGGATAAGGGGATTATGCACCCAATATAACCCCTTGGTGGCTTGACAGGAGCAGTCAGCCTTATCTCCGATGTAATGTGTAAATAATTTGTACAGCATACACACAGTAACACAGTGAAAGCACTAACAAAATGGAAACCACACCAGTTTAGACAATAGCCAATATGTATCTAAAACAAAACAAGACCAAAATGACAAAAATCCAACATACAGAAGCAAAGATATGAATTTCTAAAGAATAAAGCAAAAATACAGTGACCTGAAGTTGATAGCACCAACCGGGGCTTTCGGCGTTGTGTCCAACAAATTCAACAGTTCAATCCGACCTTGATGGAGTTGAGGGCCGGCTACAGCGTTGAAAAAGACTGACAAACAGTATCTTGGAAATTAAAAAGTCCTTGAGGATCTTGTGGTGAAGTGCAGGCGTTGCGGTGTCGCTGTAATTGCAGGCGTCGGTGCTGCAGATTGGGGCAGAAGTTGGTGAGTCCTCGGAGTCGCACACGTTGCAGATCAAAGGGCTGCGGTGTTGTCGCGGGCAGTGCTTCGTGCACTTCACACTGGGGTGTCTGTGGCTTTGGTGCAGGTAATGGCGTGGCATCAGTGCAGAATTCTGGTGTCGGAGTCGATGACACTGTTGGTTGCAGCCCGAGGCTGCTGTATCACCGAGGGCGGTGCGGCGAAGCGGTGACCACAGATGCAGTGCAGATAGGGGCATCAGTGACGGTGCTTAGGTGGTGGCGATGAGGCCAACATTGTGGTTCTGTCAAAGTCGGTGTGACAAGGTGGTGCACATGGCCATGGTGCAAGCAGTGATGTTAAGTTTAGTGAGATACGACGTTGTCACTGAGATCAGGACTACGGTGTCCTCGAGGTAGGTGCTGCAGTCACTCAGTGAGCTGTGTCCATGGCATCAGTGCAGGCAGCAGCATCAGCGACAGACTCGGGAATGCTTTTCAACCACCTCCAGTGGCTCTGAACTGGCATAGTCACCACTTGGCAGGTTCAGGACTCCCAGCAATGGAGTCCAGGCACTGTAGGTGAAGGCTTTCTGTCCCTGAGACTTCTTAACAGGAAACACGCTCTACTTCAAGCCCTGGGAGAATCTTCATAAGCAGGATACAGCAAAGTAAAAAGTCCAATCCTTTCCTCTGCCCACAGAATTAAGCAGCAACTGCAGGCCAACCCAGCAAAGCAACACACAGCAAAGGGACTGTACCCTCCTGACAGCTCTTCAGCTCTTCTTCTTGGCAGGGTCCTCTTAGTCTAGAAGTGTTCCAACAGTCTGGGGTTTTAGGCCCAATACTTATACCCCTTTTGGCTGTCGGGTGCACACAAGTTACCTGTTTCTTGTGGAGAGATCTCACAGAGACGACATGAGCTATCGCCCCAAGCCCACCTTACCCCACTCTGGATTTGACAACAAACTAGGACAAAGATGGGAATGACGATGGTAGGTATAATGGCAGGATGATGTCAGGAGGCTAGTAGAGGACGTCCCTCTGTTCGGATGAACCGTGGACACGAGATGGACAGGGAGACAAGGGAACACCTGTTACACCCAGCACAAACAACCTTGCTACCAATCACTATCATTAACTCACGCGGAAGCAGCGGTTACCTCATGCGTGGACATCATAGGTCTGCCACCATCAATTGGGAAAGGACAGAAGTCTTGCCATAAATCAGCGCTCCTGTGCTAAGTACAATAATTCAACAAGCGCTCCTGCGCTATGATATAATGAACACCAAAACAAAAAGCGCTCCAGCGCGGTGAGTCTATGAAAAGGAAAGAAAACATCACTAAGTGCTCCTGCGCAATTAGGCAAGTTTAAGGGCAGGGGAAAAAATAAGCGCCCCAGCGCTTAGGGCATGGCAACAAGTACTAGAGCTACAGCAGACCAAACAGAGATACCAGCATCAACACAGGCGCTCCAGCGCTGTGATGCAGGCATTGACAAAGGCACCAAAGGGTGAAAAACAAAGTTATGAACAGGATAATAAGCGCTCCAGCGCGGGCAACAAAGTCACGGGCAAAACATGAAGCGTACCAGCGTGGCAGTGTAGAGGACTGTCAAGAGCTCCAGCGTGGCAATAGGCATGAAGCTGGCAAGCGCTCCAGTGCAGCAGTGCAGAAATCTGTCAAGTGCTCCAGCGCGGCAGGCAATTACCTGGGAAAGCATCCCTGGAGCAAAGGCAGGCATCCAACGTCGGGACAGGCGTCAATACGAAGCGTCGAAACCGGGCAAGACCGCAGCTGATATGTGGATTCCCCCGGAAGCGCTAGCGACGTCATGGCGGTTCCAGCAAGGAATGCTGGACCGCTAACCAGTAGGAAGAACCGGAAGTGAGGATATCGCGTCCCGCATGGGTATGACTGCACTGTCACACAGGCGCCCGGGTGGAGGAGGAGAACCATGACATTGGTCTTTGAAGTCTTAGTAGTTTAAATGTTCTCGCCTTGCCTGACCTTGGCTCAAGGCACACTACAGGTGGTGGAGACAGCATTCTGAGAGGACAAGCACAGCCCTATTCAGTTGCAGATGACAGCTCCTCCTATCACTCTAGCTCAGGAAGGCCCATCAGCCTGGTGATGGGCCATCTGTATATGCAGGGCACACCTCAACTCCCTTTGTGTGACTGTCTAGAGTAAATGCACAAACAGGTCCCTGTCAGTTTAAACCAGGCGTTGATTCCACAGGCAGGCAAAGGCACAAGAATGGTTAAACAAGAAAATTCAAGAATGTGCTGACCTCACGAATGAGGGGCGTCCCCAACCAGCACTCAAAGAAGCAATATCAATCAATGAATCCAAGTAAGTAGATCCTTCAGAGTTTATTCAATGTTTCTTATTATTGTTCAAATGTTCTGTGTTATTCCATCATAACGACAGTTTCAATTTTCCATAATACAAGTAAATACATGTGCCCATTGGCCCAATGTATTTCGGGCAACCGCCTTTCTTCAGGGGCTTTCTGTCTACAATATTGAAAAAAACTGGGTATCAGTACACGGAAAAAAAGTACTGCGATCTGTTAGTATGTGAGAGTAATAGCCAGTGAAAAGACGTGTTAACGTGCCAGTTGTTGCGACGAGTGCCAACGGTAAATGCAAATGTGAAAAAAGGATGAAAAAAGAGTATACCAACAATAAACAGGAGTGTGTGAGAAAGGTTCTTTACAATAACCATCCTACCAATTGTTTACACAATTGTTATTGAATCAACACGGTCGTGCGGTGGGCTGGTGCCGGAATTTAAACAACGCTTAGCAAATGATGAAAAACTGAAAAAAAAGAACCACGTACCCGTGCTATCATGTTAAACACTAACAATACCCAGTGTGTGCCGGCGCAAGGAGTGAATAAACTGAGATGTGACTTACAGGGCAATATGAGCGTAGTACATCAACCGATCATCAGAAGTTACACGGCAGTGTTACTAAAAGATAAAATGCAGCATTACATTACGGTGGCTTCCAAATACGTGCTCTATAAGGGTGTATAATAATAGTACCAGCACTCACCCGTACTAAGTTCTGCGTGAAATTTAACACTCGGGCTCCGGTTTGGCGTGAGTGCCTGTGATCGAGCGGGTGAGGTTAAAACAACCTGAGTGACCCGGAAGTGAACGAATTTCGTTGCGCGTACTGCATCGCATTTTGCTTTGCAGTGCGCGCTACGAAATTAGTTTTATTTATTGAATTGTTTACTTACCTCCGATCATCCTTATTCCGGTGTTTACTAACCCCCTTCCTATCCCTCCCCCGCCCCACCTTTCCGTCTCACGGAACACCCATACCAGGCTGCTACTGCCATAATTGTCTATCAGCAAGACTTGATCCCAAGGGGTGTGGGCTTTGTGATTCAAAATAATTCCTGAATTTCGTTGGTGCCTCCACCCTAAAAGGTTGTCACCTTTCTTCGCAACATAAACTTTTCCTATAGTCTCTCTGTATTTAAATACAATCTTCCTAACAACATATCCCAAAACATCAATATATATGACTCACCATAACAAACCGGTTTGATATCAGGGCGAAACAAGTGCACATTTTCATTAGCGAATTTATAACCCCACAGTTTGTTTCCCATCATGGTGAAAGGAGGTCCACCAGCGCCACAAATGGTTTTCAACCAAACTCAATTTCACACTCAGGCATAACCACTACGCCTGCATCCACCTCACCTCTGTCATCACTCACACTCAGGACCACAGACAGTAGATTTTCAGATCCATTTTCCACTGTTTTCATTTTTTCAGTGGACTAGCGCACCTGGGCATAATGCCCCTTAAGGCCACACTTCTTACATACTGACCCCTTATCAGCACAATTCAGACTATTGGATAAATGCGTACAACTACCACATCTGTAGCATTTAAGTTTGTGTAGATTGTATAAATTCTGGAGAAATTTTCAACCTAGCTCTGGGAGATACCTTCAAAATGTTTCCTCACCACCCTAAATGCTTCCACATCTGCAATCTTATGAATACTACTACTTGGTATGGAAATTTTGTTCAGTGCCACAGCATTGTTACTCATTTCTTTTACTCAAGCCAACGTGTTTGCCACTCCTTCAACAATGGCTTCCTTGAGTGTCAGATTCCTGAACAGTAACTTTTCTTGTGCCCTGATGCTATTAGTACACCTCACCAACTGGTCCCTCACGACTGAGTCAGTCAGTTCACCAAACTCACAGGTGCGAGCCAATGTTTTAAACGACGCAATGTTAATTGCCTACTTTCTCATTAGGTTCTTGTGCACTGGTGAAAAACTTATGTTGTTCTAAAACTACATTAATTTGTGGGCCAAAGTACTGCTCTGATATTTTGATAGACATTTTAAAGACGTCGGAAGGCTCTCCGTCTCTGTTGCTAATTGGTATCTCATCAATGCTCTCATATATTTTGCATACTCAATCCCAAGATTATGCAGCAGTATCTCTTGTTTCCTAGAGGCTGAGAATGTCTCCCCTCCAAGAGCCACTAAATAGAAATCAAAGCGTTTCCTCCACTTTTTCCATGGCAACAGGGGTTCCCCCTTCTCTGACACGAAGGCTAGGGGTTGTGACCTTTTGCTGACCGACATATTGGAGAAGTAGTCAATAACAGTGTATTAAATATAATCTCAGAACGGATAAAATCTCACGATAGATGCAGCCACAGTAAGCACAAAGTCTCACAAAGACACAGGCAGTGCCTCCGGTCTGCTGACAGAAACAGGAGTTGTGGTAGATCCTCCACTTAATTATGCCCAATGCACAATCTCTCTATGACCAGTATTGCTGAATTGTGATGCTGAGCACTAAACGTGATTTAAGTGAAAACTGACAGCCAACACAGTCATACTTGTGACATCACTGTGTTGCCGTGGCTCTTTGTGCATGCTCCTGCCAAACTGGCAAGGCTGTGTGATATCCCAAGGGAATATAGCGGCCTACGCGGTTATGCGTGTGACATTACCATCAGTTGTGCAAGAGTCAGCACGCATGCCGTCATACAGTCATTCTGAGCACCGGCTCCTGCTGCTCGTGGCGCCTCTGGCTCCAGCAACCTTGTGGGTAATTCAGGCTGCTTGAGCTGCAACAGCCAGTGAGTACGTAGGTTCTGGGCTTCAGCTCCCGCTGCTCATAGCTTCTCTAGCTCCCATTGCCTCATGGCCAACACTTGCTGCTCGAGCTGCATCGGCCAATGTTCACGTGACTCCAAACCAGAAAAGCATGTATCCACAAACCTTCTCACAGACAATTCACGCCAGTCCAAGGTAACAACATGTAAAGTTGGTGTTAACCCCAGGAATCACAGGACACTGCGATGTAGGAAATACGATTATTTATTCACTTGCTCCAGGAGAGCGTGGGAACACGTCCGATAAGTGTTCGGACTGTGCGCTCAATGCCGCACAAAATGGCGGCCATGCTCCACGTCATTATGCAGCCGCGTAATGACTGGAGCGCTACACTACATATCTCCCTCCTTTATTATACACACCAATTGAAAGTAAAGTCTCACAGTCTATCTGCTGGCAGGATCATTCGCCTCCCCCCATCTCATAGTCTCTGTACCTTGCTGGTCTTACCACATTTCTTCCCGACCGGGTGCGTCTCACCTGGGTAAAGGAGTGACTCTCAGGACTCTCTCCAGGTAGGAGTGCTCCCATCCTTCTGGCTTTGCCAGGGGAGTCTCTCTCCTTGGAGTTTGGCAGGGGCTTCCAGGAGATTCCACGTCGACGGGGTTGTCTGTTCCTTCCCCTTCTTCTTCTCCTCCCCTTGTCCCGGAGTTCCCTTCATCTTCTCTGGACGGGACACTGTCCTCAGGTCGGACCCGATGCTCCGTGGGTAGTGATTGTTCTTCTCGGGCCCACTGCAGTATCTTATTGTATTTGGACATCCAATCTTGGGACCACGTTTTTCCATCACTTAGCAGCGCCGCCCTGTTGTATACCTCCTTTACTTGCAAGGGTGCGCTGAATTTGCTGTCCCCTTTTCTTCTCAGCTGGGCCAATTTAACTGGGACCCATTCCCCTCTTTCCAGATTGGTCTCCTTCACATTGCGCCTTTTGTTGAAGTGTTCAGTGTATATCCTTTGGGCTCTTACCAAATTACGATGTACAACAGCTGGGGACCATTTGCTCGTGATAGTGCGTTCCTTCCACGCAAGGTTGTCTTTCGTGAAAGGGTCACGTCCCCGCAGGATTTGGAAGGGACTGTAGCCCGTGCATGTTGGGGTGATTCAGTAGGCCCATACAGTGCTCTTCACTTCCTTTTCTCAGTCCTTTCACACTCCAATCACTGATTGTATGGAGCCCATTATGACTCGATTAAACCTTTCGGCCAATTCGTTGCCGGCCGGGTGATATATGGATGTATGTTTTATCTTGATGCCATTCCTTTCCATGTAGTTGTTCCACTTCTCTGACGTGAACTGAGGTGCATTGTCACTCAAGATGGAGCGGGGAATGCCTTCTCGGATGAAGGTGGCAGTGAGGAACTTCAGCACCATATCCGTGTCCATTTCATCTTGGATGTCTATTTCAGGCCATTTGGAATACCGGTCCATGAGTACTACCACATATTTCCGTACCCCTCGCGCATCCAGCACGGGACCCAGGATTTCAATCGACAACTCCTCCCACGGATTGGATGGGGTGTCAAACTTTCCCAATGGGGAGCGCATCAAGGTTTGTGATTTGTCCGCCCCCTGGCACTGTCCACATTCCCGCACATGTCTTTCTATCAGGCTGTCCATCGCCGGCCACCAGTACATCAGTTTTGCTCTCATCTTCGTCTTCACGATGCCCAGGTGCCCTTCATGTATGATAGCCAGCAGGCATGGTACCAATGAAGCGATGGGGACCACTTTGTCGCCTCTGAATAAGAAGGTATTTTGGTCTCCGATGGATAACTTCTCCTTTACTTCGAAGAACTTCCTATGCTCGGCTTTCATATGCTTCTACTCAGGCCATCCTTGCAGTATGAAGCGCTTCACTTCCTTGATGTCTAGGTCGTCCTCATACGCGTTTTTACACTCTTGCTCACTTATCACTTTTTCATGGTCTTCCATGAATGCAACACTGACATCTTCTTCTTCCCCGTAAGGCGGAGCCTCCTCCATGGCTGAGGCCCGGCTTAGATAGTCAGCAACCTTGTTCTTTGCTCCCGGGATGTACTCCACATCATACACATCGGTAATCTAACAGTTTCAATGTCATTTTGGCAATGCGTGGGGTGGCATCCGCATGCCCACAGGACGTGAGCACTTTGACTAGAGGTTTGTGGTCCATTTTGAGCCTGAACCTTGTTCTCCACATAAATTGGCAGAACTTCCCCATGGCCCATACTGCATCTAACATTCCTTTCTCTATTATGCTGAATTTCTGCTCTGTGGGCGATAGTGCCCTGGACTCGAAGCTGATTGTGACCAACTCCCCATTTCTCCTCTCCTGCATGAGGACTTCTCCCAGACCACTTTCACTTGTGTCTGTTGTGAGTATGGACTTCTCTTGTTGATCGAACTCTTGCAGGGGAACGGCTTTGCTAATGTCTTCCTTGATCTTCTGGAACTCTCCTTGTGCCTCTTCTGTCCACACATAACTTGTTTTGTACGCAGGATTTGACGCAAGTGATGTGTCTTACTGGCGAAGTGCTGCACGAAATTATTGTAATACTCTGCTATCCCGAGGAACGACCTTACTTCTTCCTTAATCTTCGGAGGGGGTGCTTCGCATATGGCTCTGACATTGGCGTGTTTGGACTTGATGCCATGATCACTGATTTCATGGTCCAAATAGGTAACCGATGCCATTCCAAATCGGCACTTCTCCCACTCCGCCGTGAGCCCGTTACGTTCTAAGATCTGCAACACCTCAGACAGCTTTTTGTCGTGGTCAACTTGATCTTTGCCCATCACCAGGATGTCATCTTGGAAATATTGTACTCCCTCTATATCTTTAAACTGCCTGTACATCAGTTTTTGAAATACGGCTGCTGCAGACGCCAGCCCGAGGGGCATTCTGTGAAATTGGTAAAATCCGAATGGCGTAATGAAGGATGTGAGCTTGCGGCTCGTGTGGTGTAGGGCTATCTGATGATTGGCCGAGGTGAGGTCGATGGTGGAAAACCAACGTATCCCCTTTGTTTTTGCTAGCATCTCGTCTATCCTGGATAGGGGGAATTTTTCGACTATTATGTTCTTGTTCAGTTCCCTCAGGTCCACGCATAAGCGAACTTTGCCATTGGGTTTCCTCGACACCAGGGGGGCCAGCCACTCTGCACAGCTTATCGACTCGATGATGCCATTGTCCTACAATCTTCAATTCCTGTTGTACTACCTCTCTGATGGCCAGCAGTATATTTCTCACCTTGTGGAATACCAGTTTGGCATCGGTCCTGAGGTCAATTCTGTGTGTAAACTTCGTCAACTTCCCGACTTTGCCTCCAAAGACCGTGGGGAATTCCTGCTTCAATCCTGTGACGTCCAGTTGACGTTCCGAGCTGGTTATTAAAACTTGTGTGGTACCTCCCGGGTTCAGCTGTATGCCTAGATGGCCCTGATCCATCCATCCGAGCACGGAAGGGCCCTTTTCGGCTACATACAGCTTGCACTCAGCACTGTGTTCTCTGAATTCGAACTTCAAGACACAATATCCTACCATGGGGATGGGCTCTCCCGTGTAGGTGACCGGCCGAATGTCCAGAGGTTCTAGTTGAGGCCCTAGGTCGCATCTGAAGCGTTCATTCCACACTGTGCATTGTAGTATGGTGTACGGGGACCCTGAGTCTGCTACCATCTTGATCGGTACCCCCCCTACCACCAGGTCACATTGTGGTTTCTTTGAGCGGTAGCAGTCGATGCCCAGTACATGTTCTTCTATGCACAGCACGCTGTCCTCCTCTTCGTCTCCTTCTACTCCCGACTCCTGGATTATGTACTTGACCTTCCGTCTCTTCTGTTTGCAGCGGCATACTTTCTCGAAATGTCCCACGATTCCGCAGAACATGCACTTGGCGAAGTTTGTCATATGCCGCATGGGATGGGCTGCAGCACCTGTAGCACACTTTCTTGTTCTCTTTGGCATGACTTCCTCCCTGCTCCGTCCGGGGCGTCCATTTGGCTTGTGTCTTCCCTTCCGCTGTTGCTGCTTTGCTCCTCCCCGGCGGCTCTGGGTCAGTGATTCTGTTAACCATAGGCC
Source organism: Lissotriton helveticus (assembly GCF_964261635.1). Classification (NCBI taxonomy): domain Eukaryota; kingdom Metazoa; phylum Chordata; class Amphibia; order Caudata; family Salamandridae; genus Lissotriton; species Lissotriton helveticus. Next base: position 1,983,430,160 of record NC_136061.1, read on the forward strand.
TCGACGCCGTCTCTCTCTTCGCCGCATCTGCATACCTTTTGGATAGTTCCGCCTTCTTTACCATGGCGATGACTTCCTTCAGGGTCGCATCCCCATTCACTCACAACTTATCTTGGATGGCTGTGTTTGTGGTGTGCATAACTATTTGGTCTTTGATGAACTCATTATGTAAGGTGCCAAACTTACACGTGATCGCCAATTTCTTTAAGGCTGACACATATTCGTCTATGGACTCTCATACCGCCTGTTTCCTCTGTTGGAAATTGTATCTGTCTATGGATGTACACACCGCTGGTCTGTAGTGGTTGTTTAAATCATCTATTGCGTGTTGGAACACGTCATCATCTGCTGCTTGTCACGGTGCGGGGAATAGATTTTGGAAAACTCGGATGCCTTCTGGGCCCAAGTTGTGGAGTAATATTCTCTTCCGTCTCTTGCTTGGAAATGCCTCCCCACTCTCATCCTCTAAGGCCTCCAGATAGTTCATAAAGTATTCCCTCCAGTCCTCCCATTTCATCAAGGGTTCCCCGGGCTTGGGTAGAAATGGGACCGGCGTCGTGAGCGATGATGCTTGAGCATACATTTCCGCCTGCCTCTCTGGTTGCACCTCCTCTCCTCTGGGGCTGCCTGGTGCGCTAGACCTGCTCTGGTGTGCACTGTCTTGCTGAGGGCTAGGCTCGCCCTCTTCACTGTGCCGCACATGCTCAGCCAGGGCCTCTGGCAGGCAGGATGCGTTTTATTGGGCCTAGTAGTGTAGGCTTGGTGGGCACTTGCTACCTCTACTTCTCTCCGGAAGCGCAGCTGCGGTACTCACGATGGGTGGTTTTTGCTTCACTGCCTCTTCCGCGGTCATCGGTTGTGTCGTGGCCGGGTGCTTGCGGAGACTCCTGTCCTTGTCCCCTTCCTGGCCCTGCCCGCTCTGCTGTTTGCAGCTTTATTTCCTTTTTGCGGCCTAGGTTAGTTTCTCTGCGCCGCGGCGCTGTCCACTGCCGCGCTCTCCTGGTGTGTCTTGCTGGATGCTGCCTCACTTGTGGCCTCCTTCCCCTTTTTTTGGGTGTCTGAGTTCAATCCTCGGTGCTTCGTGTTTGTCCATTTAAAAAAAAAAGAAATTGTGCGTGCCGAGTCCCGGCCTCATTGCCACTGTAAAGTTGGTGTTCACCCCAGGAATCACAGGACACTGCGATGTAGGAAATACGATTATTTATTCACTTGCTCCAGGAGAGCGCCGGGAACATGTCCGACAAGTGTTCGGACAGTGCGCTCAATGCTGCACAAAATGGCGGCCACGCTCCACGTCATTACGCAACCGCGTAATAACTGGAGCGCTACACTACACAACACTTCACAAATAAAATAGTACCTTTGAATGATGCTTGAGGGCAACCAAGTCAAATCAATCCACAGTAAACCACTGATAAAGGCATAAAGGCTCCAAAAAAGGGAATTAGTGGTATTGCACACCCGTCCCCAATTTAGCGCAGTTCGTCGCCAGTATTATAATGCCAGGTTAAAGTTGTTCAAAAGTGTTTATTTAGTAAGGTGGAGACACCACCAACGATACTAGCCTGCCAGTTCAGGTCCCAGTTTCCAACTCCCTGCATTGGACCCAACTACCATGGAGACTGTGAGCATGTGCTGACTAAAGTACATGCTACAAGATCATTACAACACAAGTTTGTATTTCAAAGAATAGGTAGTCTGTAAATCTGTTATAGTGAAATGTTAAATACAATTGAAGCAATGGATGGAGGCCAAGGAGAATTAGAGATGAAAGGTTATGGGTGAGCATGAGATGGGGAAATATTGCTCCTTCATCTGACTGAGTACTTAGTCCAAGGGAATTACATAGTTCTTGAAGACACTGGTTCGCTCCTGCACTGTGCTATCCAGCCTGTGCTGCTTTTTGTAGCCAGAGCATGAGTGGACTGTGAAAAACTGATGCGGTTTCTTCCGGTCCACACACCAGAAGCATTTGTGTAGCAGTATTCTGAGCTTAGCTTCAAACACCATACAGTGAAAAAGAGAAACTGCGTGTGGAGCACGAGCAGGGGGCAGGCCAGAGCTTCGCACTTCACTCATCTGGCCTGAGTCCTGCAGTCATTGCCTCGTCGATCTATTGTCTAAAAACAAAGACAAAGAGAGGCCGAAGACAGGCTAGGATACATTGAAGTAACCGATGTCCATGTGTGCAACCAATGAGCACATGCAGGCTATGTGAGATCACTAGAATTGCCTGGGTGACTTAAAAGCTAATCCTAAATCATCTCTCTCTCTCTCTCACACACACACACACACACACACACAGGGCTGCAACTGGATAATATCTAAAGGCTAATGATTAGCTGTCAAGAAGCTGATCTGAAATTATGGACAAATGCCATCTGTAATACAATCATTTACTGACAATGCAGACTCATCAAAAATGACAGATGATGTGAGTCAATAATGAACAGGTGGTACTTATTGTGGCGCACCACAACACTAAGCATTTTGCCTAATTACTGACTATAACAGGGACCTGCGGTGGAGTGCAAAATCTTGCAGAGCAGCACTACCATTAGTAAATCTACGTGGTGGTCTGAAGAGTGAGGAAGGAGGTCAGGCCCTGGATGTTAAAATACCACAAAACAATGACCATGTGCCACTATCACCTGCAGAAGAGTGATTTGGCAGTGTTCCATAACCACATCAACCACTAATTTTGACTATTGACCAGGCACGGAGGGCATGCTGCTATCACGAAATCCATCCATTCAAAATAGATGGTCTGCCATCATCTAAAAATGGAGTCTCAGGGTCACAAGGCTCTACGTGTAGTTGTGTCCTTGAAGACCGCAAAGGCAGAGACAAGCAAGACAATCTACTGATGAATTGATAGACAGTTATTATGCACATTTAAAAGACCAGAACAATTCTCAATTACAAGCCATATCTCCAACAACAGACATTTGGTCTGCTACCCCTATAATAATATGTCACAGAAGCTATATAAGTTATCACCACCACTGCTCAATTCGATCACAGACCATTTCTCTGCATATGGAAATAAGACTCCTCTCCCACTTTGTGTAATCTTTGTTGCCTTCTATAAAGCACAATGAACAGACAATTTAGACCACGTTTGTGTTACTAAGACAGGGTCAGGTACCCTTATCATCTGACACATCTCTTGGAAGCTCCACCTCATTCAGTTTGCCATGAGTGTCAACTCATGTGAGTTTACCCACATCTTCTTCAACTTCTAATTACACTTCAAATGTATAGGTTGCTTGAAAGATATGAAAGTATGCTGGGCAATGATCAGACTGTCTATTTTGTATGCAGTTGAAGGTGGCAGCCAAGTTAGTTCACCTAGAAAAGACTGATGTTATTAAGAAAGGAAAAAGACCCACCACAAGCGTGTCACCTGTTGTGGTGGTATGAAAACTGTGCAACTCAATAAATTGTGCATATACATAAAGATATCCATATGCGGAACACTGATATCTAGCACGAAAGCCACCTCACACCAACCATCACTGACCATTGACAAGTTCATCACTGTGATTAAAAACCTGTTGTTTCTCAAAAGATGCACCTCTACTCAGGCTACGAATAACTATTCCTTAATCCTGAAGAACTATACTTCACTATTTTTAACACACACTGGACTCTGAAGGTTCAAGTGCTTAAACTTTTGCATCACGAGTTCTGTTCAGGTCTTTCAAAGCTGCATTCAAGAAGTTCAGAATCAGAAAAGACTTTATTTGATTATTAGATAATATTCATAAAAGCACATACAATTCATGATATTATAACACATCAAATTGCAAAACTTACAATAACTATTTCAAAACATGAGAATATTAAAAAAGATTAAATTACTCTGATTAAAACTAATATCCATCTGAAAATTAAAATATGAAAGTCCTGAGATAACGAATCACTGATTTTAAAAAAAACGAAAAGACACTGGCAGTGAAGAAAACATTTATTTGGAGAAAGATCATGGCTGGTTTGTATTTTTTAAAATCCCTTTCTCTTAAAATCAAGAATTAATACATTTTATAGACAGAATCATAGAATTAAAAAAAATTCTTTTAAATTAAGCAAGCTCTGCAACAAACTTCTTTACAGGGGCACATACTGGATTCGGATGGAAGCTCAATTGCCCTTTAATAGTACCAAGTCTAAACCTGGTATAAAGGGATCATTGCCAGGGATTACTGTCCACTACTAAATATGGTTCTGTTCTAGGAGTTGTTTGAATCATTACATATTACTGGTTACTAGCTTTTTTTATTTCTAATGCACTTCTCTTCCTTGATTGCACATCCGCAGAGGTCTGTTTAATCAGTGTTTGGTCAAGGCTAGTTATTTTCTGGGGATTAGTTAACAAGGAGAACCTACCCAGTCTGTCAAGGCCAGGCCGTATATATTATAATCCGAGATCTTTAAGCCTTGATCACAAGAAATACAGTCCTGAATTATATCCGTATTCAGAGAAGTATGTTCATTACAATGGATGGAGCACCACATTAAGAGAGGAGCCAAGCTGATCAGGTCCTCTACGTATCCCACACCTAACACTTTGTGAACAGCATAGTTAGAACTACTCAGTGGAAGGGGGTGAAGAACACTGTTTTCCTCAACTTGAAGGCTGCTCATGTCCTTGTAGCCCGTGATACTAGACCCATAGCTTAGAACAGGGACACACAATTGTAAATTTCCATTAGCAGGGCAATCTTTTATTGTCAATGCTTTCAACCAGATTAAACAAGAAGCCTGCAGTCAAGTATGTTATTTCTCATGACCCATGTCCTTCTAAAAATGTATTGGGCAGGGCAAGCTTCTTTGTAATATATATGGTGGGAGATTTATTATTATTTCTCTTGCTCTTGGGCGCAGGTTCCACGTCCAGTGCTAATCTCTGCCAGCTCTATCTCCTTCGAGATTACCCTTACTGCCGTATGACAAACCATCAATGGTCGAGTTTTTAGCATCTCTGTCTTTGGATTCCCCTGCCTTGTGCTTACTACCTTATTTTTATTTATAAAGATGCACAAGGGGTGGCATGGCCTAGCCTCCTTCAGGCTCTGACAGGTTCAGACGGACCTGCTCTTGTCCTGGACGCGTCTCACAAGTGGGGCTGGTAGGGTGCACTTTAGAGTGACAGACAGCAACAGGCCCTGCCTCCTCAAACCACAATCAGCAAGGTAACTGGAGACTTGTAGTGTTTGTAGCAATGTCCCGCTCGTGTCAGTGAGCTTCTCAGGCATATAGAGTACACAACAAGAAGTCTTTCTTGAAAAGGCTTGAATGTATATTGTCTGTACCTGAGAGAAAAACTGTCCTCAGTGATTTGTATCCATTCCAGAGAAGCAGAACATAGAAATATCTATTTGCAAGCAGAGCATGATAGGGCATTGTTTCAAAATTTGTGTTATTCCCTGTAAGAAGATCTTCATGTGAAGTGCCCCTGCATGATCAGTCGCTCCCACCACACACTGGTGGCTAAAGGTTAAAGGGATAGTTCTAGCAGTGTAGTAGCAGAAGCGTCCTAAAACCGATTGCAGTCATCCACAGGACCACTCCCTGTCCTGCCCCACAGCCTCCGAGGCACCATCAGCAAGACATGGCCACTCTTCCCACAATGACTTCCACAGGAGCTTGGCCATTGCTAGTAGGGTTGCAGAGTCCTGCAATCAACTCCTCACTTTCACGTTGGGCAAGGGCCAGGGGGGCCTTTAGGCAGTCGCCGTGCTCAGACGGTATCTCCCAGGAACAGGTTTCAGCCACTCAGATTGTCAAAGGGGCAAGGACTCCTCCGGGTTGCACAGGCTCCAAGTCAAGCATGCTGCCAGTTGTGGCCTGCATCACCTCAGCTCCCGAGCCCTCAAATTGACATCGAGAAGTTATGTTAGGACTCTGTGAAGTCAATAACGTAGGTGATGATGTCCTAGTTCCGGGTAAGACAATTGTAGAGCATAATTAAAGACTTAAAGTTGTTCTAAAGCACATTCAAGACTGTATTTAACCTCATGTTAAATAAAAAGAAGTGTGAATTTCTTTAATGCAGGGTAGACTTCTCCGTATATTGATTCCCAGTTACCAAAGTACAGAATATTAGGCATCCTCTGTGTCTTAAGTGTGCCAATTCCTAGACATGGTCACATATTGCATGTTTCATCAGAAATACTACAATGCCTACTGAACCGTTCAGAGAGTTACTTTAATCATCTTCCACATGGGCCTTGATGGAAGAATGTCAACATGCCCTCTAGGCCACCAAAGATGCACTTTCATCTGAAACTACCCTCCAACATTTTGATACTGCAATAGATATTGAACTCTCACTGGATGCCAGGTTAATGGAGCTGGTGGTAATACTTCCTCAAAGTAATCATACGAAGAATGGGCCTCAATTGCCTGTGACAGTTGGGCCCTCACCTCCAGACCAGCAATACTCACAAATCAAGACAGTAGTGATCACTACTCACTGGGGATGCTGGCATTTTCATCTTCTTTCATCCTTGTCTCTCTGGTTTGACCTTTCTGGTGTCAACTGACCACAAACCCACTGACACTGCTATTGCAAGGGCCTCCTCAAACGTCTCCACTATGCATTTAGAAGTGGATCATTCAGCAGTAATAATTTATTGTTCAGTATTGACCATATGCTTAAAATCCATCCTGTTCATTATCTATCACTACATGGCAGACGTGCCATGGTCCACGAAGCGGAGACTGATGAATAAACAGAATATGTTAATTAAAGGGTGGCCTATATTTAATCGGCCACCACACAGTATAGCTGCATCCACTTAACAATTTAAGCAACATGTCAAGGCAACTGGATGGAATTCCATCATATTCAATGTGGACGAACAGCTGAATTTCATCAGATCTTATCAACCTTGTTTCACATCTCAGAAGAGCTGGCTGTGGCTCTTGATAGGCAATCATCTTATTATTCCATGAAGGAATGAAATTACATTATTAAATGGGCATTGATAAAGAACACTGTTACCAAATCCTGTGTATTCTGGCACTAAAGGTAACATTAAAGAGAGAAAAGGTTGGTTTTGAAAAGTTTCCTGAAAGCCCTACAAGAGCCAATAGCGGGAAGAGAAGGTGAGGAGGAGTTCCAGAATTTTGCAGTTAAAATTGAAAAGAGTGGCAACCCCTTCTGGAACATTAAATAAGGGGATGACCAAAAGGTTGGCAGTAGCAGACCATAACATTCTGGCAGTGTTTAATTTACTGAACAGATTTTCAAAATAAGCGTGACTGGAAAGATTTGCAGCCCTATTATACAGACATATGGTCCTTAACCCACAACATTTTTCAACGAGAAACCAGTTCAGGGCAACAAGATAGGGAGAGATAAGGTAACATTTCTCGATGTTAAGAAAAAGACATGCAGACACATTCTGCACCACCTGAAGCTGTCAAAGAAGATGTTTGGGCCGACTGTTCTTAAGAGGATTTCAGTAATACAGTCTACAGATTGTAGTACATTTGACCACAATTTAGGATGTTCAATGAGGGAAAACAGCAGGATCTTTTTAAGAGACCTAAGGTACTAAAAAAAAAAGCAAGAGGAGCTTGCTGATATGAAGAAAGAGGAGCTTGGAGATGTGCCAGACATGACACCAAGATGACAATGCAAATTCTGGGGTAAATACTAATTCCAGGGGCAGCAGTTGGAATTCCAGAGCAACAGAAGCCCAAAGATTAGAATTTCTTTCATGGATGAGTTAAGTCTGAGTTGATTAGTATTCACCCAATGCAACCATGCAATGTTTAAACTGCTCCTGCAGGAAGGAGGTGTCACTGTAGAGCCTAAGAATAAATTCACCAACTTAAAAAAAGTTTTTTCACAAATGACCTGATCAGAGAGACAAATGGGAATCATTGGACTCAATTAAGTGCTTGTAAATGTTTTGAAATCTGAGTGAAATGGTACATCACTACCTGAGAGTGATTAGTGAGAAAACATTTAAACCAATATGGTCCATGTCTTCCACTCTTAGGTTGGGCCATGCAGATCCTGTTTCTATGTTTAGATCACGAGTGTATGAATTCGGAACTGTATCATGTCTTTCCTTACCGTGAAAAAGCCGTAAAGGTGAAACGCGTCGGTCCGAGGCTATCCTGTCTGCAAAAATAGCATTTGAGCACTGTGGAAGTATCCTGAACTTTATTATTTTGAACAAGTAATAAGTGTGGCGAATTTTAAGGATTTCTGGGATCCGTTCAAGACCACCGCAAGTTTGAGCCCCGTTCTACCGGACTCTGTCAGAAGGCTATATATATATATATATATCCACAACAAAGTTCAAAATAACGTGCGCTCTCTCGACAACTAATAATCCACACCAAGTAGGATGAAATAAGGGGTTTATTCCTCTCACAACATGTTTCGGCTCTCAAGCCTTGCTCACGTAAAGGAAAGTGCAACACACAGTGTCTTAATAAAGAGTTGTTCAAAGTGACATTTTTAGACATCAACAAAGGACTGTCTGCGTTACAGTGGCGGACATCTTGTAGTGATCAACACAGTCTACAGTGCACTAGATTAACAAAGCAACGCATGCATGCCTGACATTGCATCAACTGATTTCATAAATGAAAAGGCGAAAAATCGGAGTGTTACCAAAATTTCAACCACCCGATAACGGCATGGCATCCACATGAAATACATAGGTAATCTTCCCTGCTTTGAATACTTAAAAATGCAATGACAGCATAAGTCATGGAGCGTCAGACCAAATGGCGTAGCGTGATGGACAAATGCCCCTCATTAACATGTGTTGAAAATTCACATACTTAGTCTCATGTGCGTGAACTCATTGCGCTTTCACCATGTGACTAGCAGAATGAATAAACATAGCTCATGCGGTGTGTAGGCTGCCTTGCACTGTTATATCGACATGCGTAATGTTATGATGCACAAATCAGTTACTATGTAAAATACATTGCTCATTGCGCTTTCACCATGTAACTAGCAAAATGAATAAACAAGCTATTGCAATGCGCTAGCTAGCATGCTCTGTATTGTCGACATGCGTGATCTTGTGATAAAAGTCAGTTACTATGTAGAATACATTACTATGCATATTATCTACCAATTGGTAAAAAATACGGATGCTGTCTGACTGCAGTGCAGCTTATAAAATGAGGATGTCACCGCCGTCTGGTTACATTCTCTACAGTTCAAATGTTGTAAAACAATAGATGAAGTGAAAAAGTGCTCAGTGTCTCCGCAAGCAGAAAAGGCGGACGTGCCCGTGCAAGTGAATACAGTGAAGGGCCTCTGCCTCCTCATCTGTAAAATAGCAGAGATAAACAAAGAAGTGAATGTGATTAAAAGTTTTAAAACAAGCTAGATTATCATTCTAACATTTCTAATGCAATACATTTAAAACAAACCTAGAAAAATCTAAAGAGCAATACTAAGAATAGTAAATAGAAGTGATTCTTCTTTTTAGGGGGAAACTTACGATTACCATAATGTGTTAACATGTGGGAACAGGCTTGTCTAGTAAAACTTGGGAAACAAAACTCTAGATACATGCGAAGGTGCTCAGGTCAAATATCATGGGCCAAGAAAGAACAGCCCATATCTGATGCTTATGTCCTGAGATGCATTGCTAACTCTTCGTCATGATTAAGTCCCCCCGGATTTTTGGTCTGGAACTGTATGATATATTTAGATTCTCTCTGTCTCAGTCTGAGTTCCCTGTTGCCGCCCCTGGGATGTCTGTTAATTTGTTCGAGGATGAAGAATCTCATTTCTGCTGGATTGGAAAAATGGGTATCCCTAAAATGTCTAGCCACCGGGTATTTTTCATCTTTATGTATGGTAATGTTCTAATACTCGTTTTTTGGCCATCAAAGTTGTACTCCCTATGTACCACTTTTGGCAGGGAGAGACTATCACATAAATGGCATACGTAGTGCTGCACGTCAGAAATTGATTGATGTTCTTCCTTTCCCCGTTGTAATTAATCTGTTTGGTCAACATGCTGTTTTAACATGCTTTACAATGGCCACAAGGGAAGAATCCCTTGAGGCCATGTTGATGTTTGCTTGGATAATTCGTAATGTCGCTGTGTATAAGCATATCCCTTATGGTCCTTTTCTTTCTATAAGTGATGCTGGGTCTGCTGGGAATACTGTCTCCAATGATGTTATCATTTCTTAGGATCTCCCAGTTTTTGCTCACCACTTTCTGCACTTGTTTGGATTCAGAGTTAAAGGTCATGATCAGACGTGTGGGGCCCTCTAAGTCATTCTTAGCAGCTTTGTCTACCAATGTGTCAGTTTTACAAACTCCTTGGGCCTTTTCTGTTGCTTTGCGGAGTACCCATTCAGGATAGCCCCGTTTGCAGAATCTAGTCAGCATGGTTTGGCATTCCAATTGGCACGCCCCATCTGTGTTGCAGTTCCTCTTCGCCCTCAGCAGTTCTCCAAAGGGAATACTCCATTTGAGAGGTTCCGGATGACTGCTGAGGGCATGCAGGATGCTGTTGCCTGCTGTGGACTTCCTGTACAGGGACGTCGTGATTTTGTTGTCCGATATGGCTATTCTGACATCCAAGTAGTCAACTGTAGTCTTGTCGATGTTGTATGTCAACACAATGTTTTTGTCATTATCATTGAGTGTACTGACAAAAAGTTTGGCTTGTTGCTCACTCCCCCTCCAAATGACGAACAGATCGTCAATGTATCGCCACCACTTGACCACATGTTCGAGGTGTGCTGCACAGGCAGGGTCGGCAATGATCTCACGCTCCCAGCTTCCCATAAAAAGATTTGCGAAGCTGGGAGCAAAGCACGAACCCATCGCGGTGCCAATCACCTGCCTGTACAGCACCCCATCGAACAAGAACATTTTATTGACCAAGCAGTGTTCCATCATTTTGATCAACATTTTACTGTCTTCCCTAAATCTAAGGTCACGTTGCTTCAGAAATTGTTGGCAAGCGTAAAGTCCTTGTGTGTGATCAATGATGGTGTATAATGATTGTACGTCGAGTGTGATGAGATAAAAGCCCTCCTCCCACTCTACGTCTTTGATTTTATTGAGGAAGTCTTTGGTGTCGCGTATATAACTCGGCACTTGAACACCCATTCTCTCAGGTAGTGGTCAATATATTTGGATATGTGTTCTGACACACTGCCCCTGGATGACACTATGGGTCTCCCTGGTGGATTCGTGGGGTTTTTGTGTACCTTTGGGAGGAGATATAGTACTGGAAGTATGGGATGATCATTCTTTAAGTATCTATATTCCTCCTATTCTAGGAGACCACTATCGTTCCACATGACGAGTTTGTCCCACATTTCAGTGATACTGTTGTTATATACTTTATGGGAAACCTCTTGGTACGATATACCATCACCTAGTTGTCGTTGGGCTTCTAGTATGTATGTGCTTCTGTCCATGATGACAACATTTCCGCCCTTGTCAGCAGGGCGGATAATGATGTCTTCATCCTCCATGAGGGTTTTTAAGGCCTCCCTTTCTTTGATCGTCAAATTATGGTTATTGTGTCTATTCTTTTTATGATGGTATTTACACAAAGCTTTGCTGACACTTTCATGGAATGTGTCAAGTGAATCATGGCCTAGAGGGGGAACAAATGTGGATTTGGGTTTGAAGTTGGATAAGGCACAGTCATCAGTGACAAAATTCTCCAATTGTAGAATTTGAGTATCACTGTTTTGATCCTCTATTTGGGATGATGTGCTTGCTGTATGTCATGCCTGCCTAGTCTCCGTGGATGGTCCGGAAGAACTTCCGACAATGAAACCATTCGAAGATGGCCGCGCAGCATTGCGCACGCGCGAGGGGTTCGAGCCGGAACTTAAGCTCGTGAACCCAGGCACTCAGTGCTTCGCGTTCTAGTTTTTCTCTTTTGAGTTGCTGCTTCCGCTGGCCACTTCCGATTTCTCGCTCTCGCCCCTGTTAGGGCGTTTGTTCTTTGATTTGGTGCTCGGCTCCTTATTGCCGTATTTGCTATCTACTTCGATTTTGTTGCAGGAGCTTTGGTATTCCTATTCCTACCGCTCCCGGTCGTACTAACGACTCTTTAAGCTGAATTCCCATACAGCGTTCCTGATTTGTTATTGTTGCTCATTTGTGCCTGCATGATCCACACGCCGAGAGTCGTCAGGCATTGCGCTCCTCATTTGGTGTGAGTAGGATATCTAGGCGTTTCATAGCAAGTCCTAGTGCCTTTTTGCTTAACTTGGGCTTTGCTATTTAAGTTGTCCCCTCGCTTTGTGCCGGCTGTCATTTCCCCGGTGTCACTGTTGTATTCTTCACCCTGTATCTTGCGGACTCGTCATTGGGCCGGTCTATGGTCCCGCCGAACGGCCGGTATTGCGGAAGCAGGGGTGAGGAGTGTGCAGTGCATTGTGGGCTTTGTGGTCCGCCAAGTGAGATCCCTCATTTTTCCTTTTTTGTCCCTATTTTACTGTTCGTTTTCTGGACTTCCCGGATTCTGGCATTCATCACAGTACTGAGAAGAGGAGGAACCGGTAAAGCGCTTGTAGCGCACTCTATATACATTGTGTTCTTATTATACAGTCATAGTGCTGATGTATGTCATTTTTTGACTCTTCAGGTTACTACCGAGGTGATCCTGACATTTAATGCACTACCAGATCTTTGCCCAAAGATGTTCTAGTTAGGTAAGAAGTATTCTGACCACTGTAGTGGTTTGTACCAGGGTCTTTACCAGAGATCATATCTTACATCCCTTAAATCCAGGCTACATTGGATGTCCCTCATTCCATGATTACACCTGAGTTTCCAGACGGGTTCCTATGTACAGTGCTTGACTCACTCTGGTGCTCTCAGGTAAAGAGAGGTTCATATATTGATGTTGGGGAACTGTGGGGTGACTGTTATTGTATTAACCCATTCTTCCTTGTAGCTTCGACTTCAGATAGAAGCAGAAGAGAGCAGTGTCCGGAGAGTCCAGTGTTTTGTCTCCCCCTACTTTCCTTGTTTTGTTCCCTCCTTTCCCTCCATATCACCCTTGTGGTCTAGTGTTTGATAGACACAGGCGGTGTAGGGGGACGGGTTGGGGGTATCATCGGCTCCTGGCACTCCTGAGGAAACCACTTACAGAGTCCTTACAGAACGCGAAGCCTTAGTTGCTTTTTCCACCCGAGTGCCATGACCCAGGAGGATTTGGCCCATATGTTGGGCAACCTCCAGTTGGAAACGCAAGTATTATCCCAAAGGGTAGACAACTTACAGAGAGAGAGACAGCCTAGTTTAGACGCAGGAGGACCCAGCAATGTTGCCCCAGTATTACACGTTACCACACCTCAGTCAGTCCCATTAGCCCCTCCTGAAAGATTTGCGGGTGGCACGTCTAAGCTTTCCACCTTTATTAGCCAATGTCAGTTGCACTTTATGTGCAAAGCTAGTTGTTTCCCAACAGATCAGTCTAAGGTAGCCTTTGTCATCTCCTATTTGGGGGGTTCAGCAGCAGACTGGGCTATCCCATTTATAGAGAGGAATGATCCCATATTACACGATTATGGGTCTTTTAAAAGGGAATTACAAAAGATATTTGATAAACATACGTTTACACATTCTGCAGACACGGAACTGTTGTCGCTCAAACAGGGTACCAAAGAACTTTCGGCGTATATCACCGCATTTCAGAGACTAGTGGCAGAGGCAGATTGGCCTGAAAGTAAACGCAGCGCCCTGTTCTACAGGGGATTAAGAGATGAATTAAAAGACGCCTTATCCCACGTAGTGGAGCTTCCTGACAATTGCCCTGAACTGATAAGTTTGGTAGTTAAATTAGATCACAGACTACAAGAACGTAGAAGAGAGAAGGGGCGTTCTGATTTCAAACCTTATGTGTTTCATAGAAAGGCAGAAACCGAGAAAACATCAGATGAAGTAGAGCCTATGCAGATAGGGTCAGTGAAAGGTCCCCTGAGTCAGGAAGAAAGACAAAGGAGGAGGGACAATACGTTATGTCTCTATTGTGGTAAATCCGGACATTTCCTAAGGAAATGCCCTGTGAAACCTTCCCAAATCAAGAAGTCGGAAAACTAACAAGCCCGGCCCCTGGAGAGGCTAAGGTGTCGGGTAACTCAGGTCTAATAGTCTCATCTATCGATACCTCTTCTATCACACCCAGTCATTTCTATATTTCTGCAACTCTTTTTTGTTATGATAGATCTCTTGAAGTACTTATCATGCTGGATTCCGGGGCGACCTGAAACTTCATGGATACTGATTGGGCCAGACTCCATGCCATAGAGGCAAAGGAGAAAGACACATGGGAAGATGTCACCACTATCGATGGTAGTGTGTTGAAATCAGGGCCTATCACTCATCATACAATTCCCTTACACCTTACCCTAGCGCAAGGACACCAAGAGAATCTATCTTTTGATTTAATCAATCCCCTCAGTTTCCCGTCCTATTAGGGTTACCATGGTTGCGGTCACATAACCCAAGGGTGGATTGGGGTACTGGCACATTAGAGTTTAACAGTGACACATGTAAAGAACACGTGTCTTTGAGTGAGAAGGGCAAACAAATTGCTTTTACCAATTCAACTGATTTGCCCACAGAGTACGCAGATCTTCACGTTGTGTTCGATGAAGTGCAAGCAACTAGTCTCCCCCCACACAGGCAATACGATTGCCGCATTGATCTTCAGGCAGGGGCTAAAATTCGATGTAGCAGGGTGTATTCTCTCACTGAGAAGGAAAATGTATATCGGCGGGACTATTTAGACAACATGCTTAAACAAGGATTTATACGTCCCTCTCGTTCTCCTGCGTCCTCATCACTCTTTTTTATTCCGAAGCGAGAGGGTGGCTTGAGGTGTTGTATTGATTACAGATCCCTAAACGACATCACTATCAAGAACAGATACCCACTCCCCTTGATTTCAGCCCTCCTTGACAGAATAAAGACCGCCACCGTTTTCACTAAGTTAGATCTCCGGGGAGCATACCATCTGGTGAGAGTCAAGGAGGGGGACGAGTGGAAGACGGCCTTCTGTACGAAGTTCGGTCTATACGAGTATTTAGTGATGCTGTTTGGGCTCTGTAACGCCCCTGCAGCGTTTCAATTCTTTATCAACGAGGTATTACGGGATTTGATAGATGAATTTGTTATCGCCTACATTGACGATCTACTGATTTTTTCCTCCTCTATGAAGGAACACAAGGATCATGTGAAAAAAGTGTTGGAAAGACTTCAGGAGAACAGTCTATATTGTAAACTGGAAAAATGCTTTTTTCATGTTTCTGAGGTTGCCTTTTTAGGATTCATTGTATCTTCCTCTGGCCTCCGGATGGATCCCCAGAAAGTGGAAGCCATTCACCAATGGCCCACTCCCCGCTGCATTAAGTATGTACAGAGCTTATTGGGCTTTGCCAATTTTTATCGTCGTTTTATCGACGGTTTTTCAAGGGTGGTAGTTCCTATCACCTCATTACTGAAGAAAGATGTTCCTTTTCTATGGACCTCTGCAGCTGACTACGCCTTTACTGCATTGAAGGAGGCTTTTACTAAAGCTCCTATCTTACGTCATCCTGATCCAGCTATCCCATTTTTGGTAGAGGCAGATGCCTCTGATAAGGCAGTAGGGGGTGTTCTTTCCCAACCAGACCCTGAAACAGAAATAAGCCACCCAGTCGCTTATTTCTCACGTAAGTTTAATCCGGCCGAAATGAATTATTGTACAGGGGACAAAGAATTGTTGGCCATTAAGAAGGCTTTTGAAGAATGGAGGCAGTATTCACTAGGAGCCAACCACACAGTGACAGTTTTGACTGATCATCGTAATTTACAGTTTCTGAAATCAGCCAGGGCATTATCTATGCGTCAGCTTAGATGGACTCAATACTTTAGCGAATTTGATTTCGTGATTAAGTATCGCACAGGAAAAAAGAATGGGAAGGCTGACGCTTTATCTCGTCTAGGGTATATTACCAATGAAGAACCCAGAGAAATACCACCCATTATCACACCAGACAGATTCATAGGAGGGGTCAGTTCTAAGATGAATTCCTTGACAGAGTACGTCTTGAACAAAGCTCAGATAAGATGGAACCCATCAAAAGATCTCATGATATAGTCCAGGTGGGAGATTACTACTATGTGAATTGTGGGTTAGTCCTTCCCTCTACAGAATTGCAAGACCAGGCTCTCATATGGTGTCATTCGCATTCTCTAGCTGGACATCCTGGTTACAAAAAGACTTTAGAATTGCTGCGGAGGTCTTTTTGGTGGCCTGGAATGAGAAAAGATGTGGAAAGATATATACATACCTGTCACATCTGTGCTCAAAGCAAGGTCTCACAGACGAATCCTGTGGGATTATTGCTACCCTTACCTACTCCTCCAGGACCTTGGCACACAGTGTCCTTGGACTTCATAGTTGAGTTACCTGTCACAAACAAGGGGAACAATACCGTGCTAGTGGTGGTGGATACTTTTACCAAATTAGCCCATTTCATACCTCTATCTGGTTTGCCTATAGCTAAGACTCTGACCTCTGTGTTTCTGAAACAGATAGTTAGATTGCATGGTCTGCCTTCGGTTTTGATATCAGACAGAGGTTCTCAATTTGTGTCTAGATTTTGGAGGGGTATATGTACTCTTCTGTCTGTTGATGTGCGTCTCTCTTCTAGCCATCATCCACAAACCGATGGACAGACAGAGAGAGTGAATCAATGTTTGGAGCAGTATATCAGATGTCAGGCTTTACAGTCATTAACAGAATGGGATGAGTTTGTTTGGTTGGCCGAAATGGCATATAATAACAGTCACCACGCATCCACCGATTTTTCACCCTTCTTTTGTACATACGGTTACCACCCTCGGATCCTCCCTGGTTCTTCCACACCATGCACAACTCCTGCAGCTAGTGAGTTAGTACTAGACCTCCAACGTAACCATAAGCTAGCACAGGATAATTTGGAGCAGGCCAAAAGAGGGTACAAGAAGGGGGCGGATGCCCACAGATTGCAGGAACCCTCTTACACAGAAGGGGACGAGGTTTGGTTGTCCACTAAACACATCAGTTTGAGAGGGTGTTGTAAGTTTAAGCCTAGATTTATTGGGCCTTATAAGATCGCGAAGATTATAAATCCAGTGGCTATGAAACTTGCTCTGCCTCAGACGATGAGAATTCATCCTGTGTTCCATGTGTCCCCACTGAAGCCTGTTGCTGCTGGAACGATTTTGCCATCCACTCCTCTTCCCTTGATCGTAGATGATGGTTTAGAATATGAGGTGGAGGCCATCATTGATTCCAGACGAGTCAAGAAAAGATTGCAGTATCTCATACATTGGAAGGGGTATGGGGTAGAAGACAGAACTTGGGAACCAGCTAGTCAGGTACACTCGCCAAATCTAGTGAAGAGGTTTCACAGACAACATCCCCAGAAGCCTAAACCTGTGGGGGGGTCCTTAGGAGGGATGTACTGTCATGCCTGCCTAGTCTCCGTGGATGGTCCGGACGAACTTCCGACAATGAAACCATTCGAAGATGGCCGCGCAGCATTGCGCATGCGCGAGGGGTTCGAGCCGGAACTTAAGCTCGTGAACCCAGGCACTCAGTGCTTCGCGTTCTAGTTTTTCTCTTTTGAGTTGCTGCTTCCGCTGGCCACTTCCGATTTCTCGCTCTCGCCCCTGTTAGGGCGTTTGTTCTTTGATTTGGTGCTCGGCTCCTTATTGCCGTATTTGCTATCTACTTCGATTTTGTTGCAGGAGCTTTGGTATTCCTATTCCTACCGCTCCCGGTCGTACTAACGACTCTTTAAGCTGAATTCCCATACAGCGTTCCTGATTTGTTATTGTTGCTCATTTGTGCCTGCATGATCCACATGCCGAGAGTCGTCAGATATTGCGCTCCTCATTTGGTGTGAGTAGGATATCTAGGCATTTCATAGCAAGTCCTAGTGCCTTTTTGCTTAACTTGGGCTTTGCTATTTAAGTTGTCCCCTCGCTTTGTGCCGGCTGTCATTTCCCCGGTGTCACTGTTGTATTCTTCACCCTGTATCTTGCGGACTCGTCATTGGGCCGGACTATGGTCCCGCCGAACGGCCGGTATTTGCGGAAGCAGGGGTGAGGAGTGTGCAGGGCATTGTGGGCTTTGTGGTCCGCCAAATGAGATCCCTCATTTTTCCTTTTTTGTCCCTATTTTACTGTTCGTTTTCTGGACTTCCCGGATTCTGGCATTCATCACAGTACTGAGAAGAGGAGGAACCGGTAAAGCGCTTGTAGCGCACTCTATTTACATTGTGTTCTTATTATACAGTCATAGTGCTGATGTATGTCATTTTTTGACTCTTCAGGTTACTACTGAGGTGATCCTGACATTTAATGCACTACCAGATCTTTGCCCAAAGATGTTCTAGTTAGGTAAGAAGTATTCTGACCACTGTAGTGGTTTGTACCAGGGTCTTTACCAGAGATCATATCTTACATCCCTTAAATCCAGGCTACATTGGATGTCCCTCATTCCATGATTACACCTGAATTTCCAGACGGGTTCCTATGTACAGTGCTTGACTCACTCTGGTGCTCTCAGGTAAAGAGAGGTTCATATATTGATGTTGGGGAACTGTGGGGTGACTGTTATTGTATTAACCCATTCTTCCTTGTAGCTTCGACTTCAGATAGAAGCAGAAGAGAGCAGTGTCCGAAGAGTCCAGTGTTTTGTCTCCCCCTACTTTCCTTGTTTTGTTCCCTCCTTTCCCTCCATATCACCCTTGTGGTCTAGTGTTTGATAGACACAGGCAGTGTAGGGGGGACGGGTTGGGGCTATCATCGGCTCCTGGCACTCCTGAGGAAACCACTTACAGAGTCCTTACACTGTATTGTCATTGCTTTCTTGGTCTAGTTGAAAGATATTTACAATGTTATCAACATCACCTATGATAAAATCATTGCCCTCACTACCACTGGGTGGTATATTACCCAGTTGCCCTCCCGGCCTTTTCAATTTGTGCCATTTTTTTTATTTAAGCTTGCGTGTGAATTTGAAAAGATCAATTCTTGATTCTTTGTAGTTAAAGGGCATGGATGGACAGAAAGACAAACCCAAACAGAGTACTGATATCTCAGAGTCACTTATGGTCTTACTGAAAAGATTGATGATAGTCTCTCTTGCTAATGTCTGATTCATTGACGACCTCTTCTGGTACGTTCCCTGCTTGCACTTTTGGTACCCTTTGCCTTGTCTCCTTTCCCATCTTTGTCGGAGTCTCTTGCCTCTGTTGCCATGTTTTGCCTTCCGCGGCCCGCACTTCGTCCCCTCTGCGCTTTCATTGCTGGTGCTGGAGTCTCCTTCGTGGTCCGTCTGCTACGGCGCAGATGGCGATATTCCAATAACAAATTCACCTGTCTATGTGTATTTTCTGTTTGGATGTTACCCTCTGTTGATATGTCAGATTCTGTTTCACTTGCACTGGATGTGCTTGGCTGATGGCAACCTGCACTTTTGTTTGGATCAGGGTTTGGTGGCTTTGTTTCGGAATAAAGATGATCATATTTCCGACTAATGGTCAAAATTCTGCCATACTCATAATCATTGTAATCCCTGTCCAATTTGCGTTCTTTGCGTGCTTTAATGTCTTCTTCATGTTTTTTTACACGTTCTTTCATCTCTTTGATTGATTTATCTATGGTGTCGCCATCTGTCATTTTCTTGATCCCTTCCTTTAATTCCTGTATTTGTTTAAGTAGGACTCCCCTGTCTATCCAGGCATATTTAATGAGAATTTCCAGCATTCTCTTAGAACTGGCTGCTGAATTCTCTGACCATTCAGAGAGCATGTCTGGATTGAGGGTGTCGTAAGTCAGTGTGATAAAAATCCGTAGGCCCCTAGGTACCATTGCCTGGTCGATGTAGTTCTGTAGGGAAATGGCTTCCCACCATTTAGATGTTTCCCCCTTTTTCAGTTTTTCAAGCTTGTTGATTTTGTCACTAAAGGTTTGTGATACTTCCTTCACTGCTCCTTTATTGATTTCGGGTTTTTTCTTTCTTGTGAACAATAGCGTGGCAGCTGCCTTGCATTCATTGTCCTCTTCATCATCCATGTTGTGCAACACCCTTGGAATGTGTGCACTCGGTGTGGATTATGTTGTCCATACTAATGTAAGTTCCTCCTGTGCGTTGATAAAATCCTCCTGAACTCGATGTCAAGAGTTCTGCTGAAAATTTATTGCTTGTGAATGGTTGCTCGGTGTCTCTGAATCCGTGTGAGAGTTACCGAATTTTATTGTTGCAGTCAGTAATAGCTCAGTTTACTCTCCATCAGTACTGGTAAAATATTGTCTCCACAACAACCACTGTGAGCTCGAATCTCCTGCGCTAAAGTATGCCCGAAGAAAACTGAGGTATTTATTGCAAAAGTGCTCTGCTCCATTCGGCGCGGGTTTGTTGCTGCCGGAGTGAGGATTCTCATTCACTACCACCAAACAGTGTTACAGTCCCGCGACAAAGTTTTCGTTCAGAGCCTACGTTTGTATAAATGAGTGTAAACTCGAGAGTCCCTCCTCCACATCAATCTATTCACATGCCCGAAACAAGAGAGAAAATGTAAAACTATCTTACAGTTTGGCCGTGTCGTAAAGTCAATCTTCCCATGCGGTCTGGCCGGGATTTGCCTCGTCCTTATTCGCGTAGGTCATACCCGCCATCTCCAATCACTCTTGTTCGAAACAATAAACAAATGTAGCTTGTAACTCTTGTCATGACTGTCCAAAATCGTTTTTCTTCTTTCAGACTTGTTCCAGCAATAGTCAGCTTCTTTGGGTCAACGGACCGGACCAAGTAGCAATCTCATTAGAGATACCGACAAACAACGCTCCTTCCGATTGCTGGGGCCCCTCAGGAGTTGGCGCACTCGCCGGCGGAGCACGCCGGTAGTTAAAGTCCACAACAAAGTTCAAAATAGCGTGCGCTCTCGACAACCAATAATCCACACCAAGTAGGATGAAATAAGGGGTTTATTCCTCTCACAACATGTTTCGGCTCTCAAGCCTTGCTCACGTAAAGGAAAGTGCAACACAAAGTGTCTTAATAAAGAGTTGTTCAAAGTGACATTTTTAGACATCAACAAAGGTCTGTCTGCGTTACGGTGGCGGACATCTTGTAGTGATCAACACAGTCTAGGGTGCACTAGATTAACAAAGCAACGCATGCATGCCTGACATTGCATCAACTGATTTCATAAATGAAAAGGCGACAAATCGGAGTGTTACCAAAATTTCAACTACCCGATAACGGCATGGCATCCACATGAAATACATAGGTAATCTTCCCTGCTTTGAATACTTAAAAATGCAATGACAGCATAAGTCATGGAGCGTCAAACCAAATGGCGTAGCATGATGGACAAATGCCCCTCATTAACTTGTGTTGAAAATTCACATACTTAGCTCCATGTGCGTGAACTCATTGCGCTTTCACCATGTGACTAGCAGAATGAATAAACATAACTAATGCGGTGTGTAAGCTCCCTTGCACTGTTATATCGACATGCGTAATGTTATGATGCACAAATCAGTTACTATGTAAAATACATTGCTCATTGCGCTTTCACCATGTAACTAGCAAAATGAATAAACAAGCTATTGCAATGCGCTAGCTAACATGCTCTGTATTGTCGACATGCGTGATCTTGTTATGTTATGTTATATAGTCTCTTTTCTAGCGCACGGCTACTCCGTGGAGCGTCCCGGCGCTTTGGCAAAGAGAAACTGGAAAAAAGTACACAACACAGCAACTCACAGAGGGCCGAAAGAATATTATTGGGAGAAGAGCCAAGTCTTCAACTCCTTTCTGAAAGAGAACAAGCTGTTGATTTTTCTTAGGGAAACGGGGAGCTCGTTCCAACTTCGAGATGCCAAGTATCGGAAGGAGCGACCTCCAATACGAGTGCGTCTGATGGAGGGTACAACAGCTTTGGCCAACAAGGCCGAGCGTAAAGTCCTCCTAGGTGCGTAGAAGGCCATACGCTTCCCAATGTATTTAGGGCCAATCGGATGAAGGGCCTTAAAAGCAAGGTTCAAAACCTTGAAAGTAATTCTCTTAGAGACAGGAAGCCAGTGCAGTCTCTTAAGCAGCTCCGAGGCTTTTGCCCTACGATAAAGACCAAAAATGGCTCTTGCGGCAGAATTCTGCACGATCTGCAGACGCGCCAAGAGATATTTGGGCAGACCGAAGTAGAGGGCGTTCGCGTAGTCCAAACGTGAGCCTATCAAAGCTTGAACAATGATTTTTTTATGTTGCAGAGACAACAGCGGAAGAAACTTCCGCAGCATCTTCAAAATGCCAAAGCATTTCCCGGACAGCCCAATGATCTGAGGTCTGAACGAAAGGCCGTCATCACACAAGACACCAAGATTTTTGGCTTTTGAAGAGGCTACGTCAGGAGGAAACATGTCCTGAGGCCACCATGTCTTCCAACCGGGATCAGGCGGGCATCCAAAAAAAAGCAATTCCGATTTATCGGAGTTGCATTTCAGACTATTCCGCTGAAACCAATCAAAAACAGCGCCCAGGCATTCCTTGATTCGGCTGCCGTCAAAGGCCTCATCCTTGTTACACGTAAAAAGGAGCTGGGTGTCATCAGCATAGGATATGATCCGGGCACCAAAGGATTCCGCCACCGCCGCCAGAGGGGCCATATAGATATTAAAGAGGGTTGGGCTCAGGATAGACCCCTGAGGCACCCCCACCTCCAGCGGCGGCATTTCAGCGGAAAAAGGAGGTGCCCAGACCGCTTGTCGACGGCCGGTCAGAAATGACTTAAAGCAGTTCCACACCGTCCCACGAAAACCGATCTCCCAGAGTCTTAAGAGGAGACCGTCGTGGGGAACGGTGTTGAAAGCCGCCGACATATCCAACATAACCAGGATGGCCTTACCCCCAGAGTCAAGAGTCTTGTGATGCACAAGTCATTTACTATGTAGAATACATTACTATGCATATTATCTACCAATTGGTAATCATCACACTCAACGTACAAGCATTATACACCATCATTGATCACACACAAGGACTTGACGCTTGCCAACAATTTCTCAAGCAACGTGACCTTAGATTTAGGGAAGACAGTAAAATGTTGATCAAAATGATGGAACACTGCTTGGTCAATAAAAAAATTTTGTTCGATAGGGTGCTGTACAGGCAGGTGATTGGCACCGCAATGGGTTCGTGCTTTGCTCCCAGCTTCGCAAATCTTTTTATGGGAAGCTGGGAGCGTGAGATCATTGCCGACCCTGCCTGTGCAGCACACCTCGAACATGTGGTCAAGTGGTGGCGATACATTGACGATCTGTTCGTCATTTGGAGGGGGAGTGAGCAACAAGCCAAACTTTCTGTCAGTACACTCAATGATAATGACAAACACATTGTATTGACATACAACATCAACAAGACTACAGTTGACTACTTGGATGTCAGAATAGCCATCTCGGACAACAAAATCACGACGTCCCTGTACAGGAAGGCCACAGCAGGCAACAGCATCCTGCATGCCCTCAGCAGTCATCCGGAACCTCTCAAATGGAGTATTCCCTTTGGAGAACTGCTGGGGGCTAAGAGGAACTGCAACACGGATGGGGCATACCAATTGGAATGCCAAACCATGCTGACTAGATTCCGCGAACGGGGCTATCCTGAATGGGTACTCCGCAAAGCAACAGAAAAGGCCCAAGGAGTTTGTAGAACTGACACATTGGCAGACAAAGCTGCTAAGAATGACTTAGATGGCCCCACACGTCTGATCATGACCTTTAACTCCGAATCCAAACAAGTGCAGAAAGTGGTCAGCAAAAACTGGTAGATCCTTAGAAATGATAACATCATTGGAGACAGTATTCCCAGCAGACCCAGCATCACTTATAGAAAAAACAGGACTATAAGGGATATGCTTGTACACAGCGACATTACGAATTATCCAAGCAAACATCAACATGGCCTCAAGGGATTCTTCCCCTGCGGCCATTGTAAATCGTGTAAAAACAGCATGTTGACCAAACAGTTTAATTGCAACCGGGAAAGGAAGGACATCAATCAATTTCTGACGTGCAGCACTACGTATGCCATTTATGTGATAGTCTGTCCCTGCCAAAAGTGGTACATAGGGACTACAACTTTGATGGCCAAAAAACGAGTATTAGAACATTACCGTGCCATCATACATAAAGATGAAAAATACCCGGTGACTAGACATTTTAGGGATACCCATTTTTCCAATCCAGCAGAAATTAGATTCTTCATCCTAGAACAAATTAACAGACATCCCAGGGGAGGCAACAGGGAACTCAGACTGAGACAGAGAGAATCTAAATATATCATACAGTTCCAGACCAAAGATCCGGGGGGACTTAATCATGACGAAGAGTTAGCAATACATCTCAGGACATAAGCATCAGATATGGGCTGTTCTTTCTTGGCCCATGATATTTGACCTGAGCAGCTTCGCATGTATCTAGAGTTTTGTTTCCCAAGTTTTACTAGACAGGCCTGTTCCCACATGTTAACACATTATGGTAACAGTAAGTTTCCCCCCAAAAAGAAGAATCACTTCTATTTACTTTTCTCAGTATTGCTCTTTTGATTTTTCTAGTTTATTTAAATGTATTGCATTAGAAATGTTAGAATGATAATCTAGCTTGTTTTTAAACTTTTAATCACATTCGCTTCTTTGTTTATCTCTGTTATTTTACAGATGAGGAGGCAGAGGCCCATCACTGTATTCACTTGCACGGGTACGTCCGCCTTTTCTGCTTGCGGAGACACTGAGCACTTCTTCACTTCATCTATTGTTTTACAACATTTGGACTGTAGAGAATGTAACCAGACGGCGGTGACATCCTCATTTTATAAGCTGCACTGCAGTCAGACAGCATCTGTATTTTTTATCAATTGGTAGATAATATGCATAGTAATGTATTCTACATAGCAACTGACTTGTGCATCACAAGATCACGCATGTCGACAATATACAGCATGTTAGCTAGCGCATTGCAATAGCTTGTTTATTCATTTTGCTAGTTACATGGTGAAAGCGCAATGAGCAATGTATTTTACATAGTAACTGATTTGTGTATCATAACATTACGCATGTCGATATAACAGTGCAAGGCAGCCTACACACCGCATTAGCTATGTTTATTCATTCTGCTAGTCACTTGGTGAAAGCGCAATGAGTTCACGCACATGAGACTAAGTATGTGAATTTTCAACACATGTTAATGAGGGACATTTGTCCATCACGCTACGCCATTTGGTTTGACGCTCCATGACTTATGCTGTCATTTCATTTTTAAGTATTCAAAGCAGGCAAGATTACCTATGTATTTCATGTGGATGCCATGCCGTTATCGGGTGGTTGAAATTTTGGTAACACTCCGATTTTTCGCCTTTTCATATATGAAATCAGTTGATGCAATGTCAGGCATGCACGCGTTGCTTTGTTAATCTAGTACACTGTAGACTGTGTTGATCACTACAAGATGTCCGCCACTGTAACGCAGACAGTCCTTTGTTGATGTCTAAAAATGTCACTTTGAACAACTCTTTATTACGACACTTTGTGTTGCACTTTCCTTTACTTGAGCAAGGCTTGAGAGCCGAAACATGTTGTGAGAGGAATAAACCCCTTATTTCATCCTACTTGATGTGGAACTCAAGTTGCATCAAAAGAGTTTATTCTGCGAAAGGCAACAAAAAGGTAACTCGACGCGTTTCGGGAGACTTCCCTTGCTCACGAGTCAAGTTGTGTGCATTCCATTGGTTTAAATATACAAAACATGTGATAACATAACATAAACAACAGACTACCGTTCTCATCAACATTATGTCGAGTAGTCAGAATGTGACTCTACAATTTCAGTTTTTACTGGTATCTTACTTAATTCAAATGGAGATTTAAACCATATTATTAGCTAGTTTTCAAAACAAATTCATTTGCGAGTGATATTTCAGCTTGACCACGCCGTGTTCGTTGCACTTATATCAATAAAGTTATTCAACAACTCCTTTTTACTTCTGTTTGTGCCCCAATTATTTTGGAAACCGCTTATCATATATACAATCTCCGATTATAAATATAGATTTCTACGTACTGCCCAAGTGGCCGCATTTAATTTCAATTGGGTTTTCGAAGGAACACAACATGTAATTTTTTGGATAAATGTGCAATTAAATAACAATCGAGTCTTATTTGTAGTGAACAGCACCTAATTCTGCCCAAGTGGGCATAACTTTTTCAGTGTTATTTTCAATCTCCTGAACATTCGATATTGCAATGCAGCATTATGCCGTCTCAGTGTTGTGACAAAAACACATTCCCTGAAATATAACCAAAAATAATACTAGTCAATCACACAAATTCTATGTAAAATCACGTACAAAACACACAAACATGATATTTTTACAAAGTTAAAAGAGACTACAAATTTGACTTGATTCGCTCCCCGTTTGGAACCTCGCAGTTGATCCCACTGAGAGAATCTGATTTCTGATACTGATAGATGTGCCTGTATGTAACATATAATAAGTGAAAAGATCCAAAAGGATACAATAGATTAGTTACTGCTCCTCCGTGTAAGTGGTTCCTAATTTTGATCCAGCATTACCGGGGAATAGACCTCACCTCGCCTGGACTCAGACTCAGGGTTAAATGAGGCGACGCTCTATCCGTCGTTGCCTCGAGCAGATCCCGAGTAAGGGGGAGGCCTTATTATATGTTTCATTTCATTGTAATTTGATCTAACACTTTGCAGTAGCAACGTTATGAACAGAGGCCCTGAAGAAAGCCTTGGGTCTTCCCCATTGAGGCTGAAACATGTTGGCCCTAATGCAGTAATTTGTTTCACACTGCATCCTTGCACTGTTCTGCTTGTTTTTAATTAGGAAGAGGTCATATTCTCAATAAAACTGTCCTCCTTTCTGTCCTCTATCCTATCTTAATTCACCACTTTTATGATTTTTTGCACTGCACTTCTACCCATTAGCTCATACTCACTTGATCATAAAGTGCTTGTGGGCAGTGACCCCGCTCTCTTACAGGGTAAGATTTTGGTCTCAATGATCTAGAGACTCATTACCGCTGTGGGATGACCAGATGATAAAATTGATCATGCAATACTTTGATGGGTATCCTATGAATACTGAGCAGGTTCTATTCACAATCACAGACATATCTTCTGTTTAAATACTGTCTATCCCACTCCTATCATTGCTGCACCAATCTAGACTCTGTCTATGACGGATTGAGGTTTCCTTGTATTCCTCTTTGCGAGACCCCTAGGTTTCTTTGTTGGTAATATAATTGATCTACGCACAATAATTCCATTTGGCCTTAACACCGAAGAGGAACTGTCCATACATCTAGGTTAAACACACATTTTGTAAAGAAAGGAGATGGAATACTGTGAATTTCTTATTGATATTGATGCTGCAATATTAGATCTAAAGGTTGTTATGATTTAATGAGGATCGTCACTAGTGATTTAAATTCATGCTGCGAAGAATCATGTTATATCTAATTAAGGACTGATATGAAGTAAATGAGGATTTGTTTGATTAATTAGAAAGCCCATTCAGGGCTCAATTATGTTCTTTTCAAAAAAGATTGCAGAACGGTGAAATGAATTGCCTTTAGAAAGCTAATGAATTTAATTTTTGAAAGTAATGTTGTTTACAAAATTGATATATGTAATACTGGCATATATACATATTCTAATATGGCGCCCGTAATGAAGGTCGAATAGCAGTCCACTTCCTAGGACTATTGGTGGCTCCAAGAAACAACGCAATAACTTGTGTATAAAAAATGGCGCTTATTTGCTTTGATTGTATACACAGTAGGAAAAAGGCACGTATGCGGAAACGAGTTCTGTGCGTTCTGTTTTGCTGAATAAAATTTGAAAACTTGAAACTTGACCACGTGAGTGCGGCCATTTCTTCCTTCCTCGGGGGGGGGAAGGAAAACTTCGAGCGTATATATATATATATATATATATATATATATATATATATATATTGTAATCCCTGGTACCTCGGGACTGAGTAGAGAAGAACACTACCCCGACTTCTTTACTTGCAATGATACAAAAGATCCAGTGATGCTGTTAACCAAGGTCTAATCACAACAAAAGACGAACACTTAGTCTTAGTACGCTGGGTCCGTGCTGGGGCTTTCGCCCTTTCCTTCCAACCGTTCTCTGCACGAATGTCTGTCCCGACATTCACCAACAGAGGGTACCGTGCTAAGTAGTGGCCGATAATGCCACTCGATCGTTGTTGGAAAGTACTGTTTGGTTTCCTGGCTCGTCCTCCGCATCAGTGTTGGTCCCGACACCAGCCAACGGAGGGCAATAAACACGAGCTTTAATCCAGCCCGGTTTCTTCAAGTGTTCCTTATGTTGAAAGAATAAGTTGATGCAAGAACCTCTCGCACCTGAATACCCTCGAGCGGGGATTGATGCAAATAATAGCGCGTTGTAGCGCGAGTCTCAGCGCTCGAACACCCTCGAGCGGGGACTGGTGTAAATAGCGCGTTGGAGCGCAATTCTCAATGCTCGAATACCCTCGAGCGGGGACTGCTGTAAATAGCGCATTGTAGCGCGAGTCTCAGCGCTCGAATACCCTCGAGCAGGGACTGCTGTACATAGTGCGTTGTAGCGCGAGTCTCAGCGCTCAAATACCCTCGAGCGGGGACTGCGGTCAATATCGCGGTGTAGCGCGAGTCTCAGCGCTCGAATACCCTCGAGCGGGGACTGCTGTAAATAGCGCGTTGTAGCGCGAGTCTCGGCGCTCGAATACCCTCGAGCGGGGACGGAGGCAAAACAGCGCTGCAAGGTTCAAGTTCGGCTCGCCTGTTTCCTCACGGGTGAACCCACCAGCTGCTGAAACGGAATGTTCGTTACCCCTCGTGTGGGGACTGAACCTGAGAACTACGGTTCTCAACAAAGTACGTCGGAACGCTCCTCGCGGGGCAAACAAAAGGCTGATTCTAGAATCAAGGTCTCACCTTGCTGAAGTGCAGGCTCGCTCTACGAACTACAATATCCGACGCCTTCCTCTGCGTCCGTTGTTGGTTTTATGCCGGTTTGCAATGCGCCTGCTACTGGCTTGGCATTCTGGGTACTGTAGTTCTTGAGCTAGTTGATCTGGGGGTTGTAGTTCCGTCGCCTGGCCGGCGGCGCTGTGATCCCGTTCTGTGTCCTAATATATATATATATATATATATATATATATATATATATATATATATATATATATATATATATGTTAGATTGACTGAGGTTAAGTTATGGCCCTGCCTTTATAATTGTGCACAATATTTCAAAATATTTTAAAATGTTTTACAATATTTTAAGTATTTGAAAATGTTGAAATATTTTACCATTGACTCTTGATTGTGAGCATTAGGTTTATATGCATTTTAGAACGCATATATTTTTTGCAATATTTATTCATGTATTAAGTTAATATCATGCTTTATCTATTTAAGATATTTAAGAAGTTAAAGTAATACCTTTACCAACAGATTCAAATTAGAAAACAGACTAAAAAAGTATTTCTTCTATATCTATTTAAACATGTGATGATTACCTAAAGCATATCTAAACTACATGGTGAACTGCGTATCCCTGAATGTGAGCAAGGGAAAGTGGTGTCCGAAACGCGTATTTTTTTAAGGAATAATTAAGATCTAAGCCATACCATCCCTGTGGTCGGTGTCTCTCCATTCGCCGTATGGAAGTTGGAGGGTGAGAATCTTATATATATATATATATATATATATAATGCTTTTTGAATAGAAACAACGTCCTAACTATACCTACCTACTGGTGAGACCACCAGTAGGATATATAAATATATATATATATATATATATATATATATATATATATATATATATATATATATATATATATATATATATATATATATATATATATATATATATATATACCTGCTATCAGCAACTGACTAATGTGTGGCATTATGGGACTGGTAGTTCCGAGGGGTGTGTTGCACTAGCTCAAAATTTGACGTCGATTTCAAAACACAGTCGATGTTGGAACATGTGACCCCGAAGGGTAACCAGTATCATCGTATCTTGGCACAAAAATTATGGCTGTGTGGCAGGCAACCGTATCAACAATTGCAATTATGTGCAGCTGAGGGCAAAGGACGCGATGAACGGAAGTAACATCATCGGCTCATGGGAGCCTGCTGGGACTTAGATGCCTGATATTCTGGACCGTTAATTCCGGTCAGCAGCACGGATTTTCTTATACATTTTCAGTTTACAGACTTTACAGGATTATGAGTTTGGTTGCAGATCTTATTTGCCTATAGTATTCCCACTGTGACGTAACCCTTACATAAGTGTTATTCAATCTGTCTGCTCCATTATGACAGTTTACCAGTCATGTGCACATATTTCGTGATTTTTATTATTACGTTATGTTGGACCTGGTATGTTGCATACTTCTAGCTGTATTGCACAGTCACACACACATGCATTTGTTGGGCTATGGGACGATTGGTTATACCAGAATGTGTTTTCTATTTCCATTGCTAGGTCCAGTGGGATGGGCTATATAACATGCTTAATTAATGGCGCCAAACTAGATTGAGAAAGGCCTCTGTGTAGGCTGAAACATTTCTTGTACCTGGGTTTGGGGGCGACATGATCGAATAAAGTGATGCCGTTTCCTGAAACCACCTGTGCCTGTGCCTTCTTCCGCGGAGTTCTTCTTTGTGGGATCTGGATGTCCTGTATATATATATATATATATATATATATATATATATATATATATATGTATATATATATATATATATATATATATATCCTACTAGCGGTCACCAGTAGGTAGGTATAGTCAGGATGTTGTTTCTATTAAAAAAGCATTTTTTATTTTCACAATAACTTTGGCGCCGGTAGACAAATCTTCACGAAATTCGTGGAGCGCTCCGGTCAGCTCCTATCTTGAAAGTTTCTGGGTTATTCGGCAAGTGGGGGCTGAGAAAAAAGGGGGGTCCCAGAATGTGTTTTCTCCATGTTAATTTTCATAAGAAATTTTAGACACGGCTACAGCCCGAACTGCTGAACTGAATTACAACAAATTTGGCAAAAAGGTAGCCCTTGGTTCAATAAGAGACCTTTTTTTAATTGGTGTAAATTCGTTCAGTAGTTCCTGAGAAATTAAAAAAATAGAGGTCGGAAAATGAATTTCCCCTAGGAAACTTTAGATACGGTTACAGCTGAAACTGCTGAACGGAATCACACCAAGTTTGGCACAATGGTAGCCCTCGGTTCAGAAAAGGACCTTTCTTTTAAATGGTATAAATCCACTCAGTAGTTGCTGAGAAAATCAAAAAAGAAAAGTTTCGATATTTAGAGGCGCAGTGAATCTGTGCACCCTCCCGACTACGAGCTTTATTCTAACTGGAAGTCAACACTCCAAACCAGGAAGTGTTGGCAGCCATCTTGTGACTCGGTAGAAGCGAGTCAGAAGAAAACAGGGAAACAAAGGTGAGAAAGAAGAAAAGGGGGCAGGGTTGAAACACCCTGAACCCCTAGGCCTGCTCAAGGACACCAAGGGCCAACATTTTTTTTTTTTTTAAAACAGCGGAATACGAGCTGGGTGCCCTGGGGGATTTGGAAAATGTAAAGCGGGATGGCCACATGCCCCGGGGAACACCACCTCACTGGGGCGCTAACTCTTAAAATGTAGGGTTCCATTTTGGACCCCCGAGCCCCGGGGACCACCACCTCCCCGGGGCTTTGCAAAAGTTGTGAGGGGGCCGCGGGCCCCCTTCTGGAGCCCTCGAAGGCCCTGGGGACCCCCAGAGCCGGCTCCTGCAGTGTCCAGGGGTGCCCACCCCGGTACACTGCTGTTTGCAATGACAGGGCAGGAGCTGTGCGCCTCCTGCCCTGTCCTTGCAAACTGCTCTGCTTCATTGAAGCGAGAGCAGGGAAACCTGCCCTCGCTTCAATGAAGCAAAGCAGGATTGCTTTCCACAAGGGGAGCTGCATGTCAGCATCTCTCCATGTGGAAAAGCGATTCCGGCTCTCGCAGGACGCGGGGAGCCTGCGCGACCGTGGGGGCACTGAGGCTCCCCCACGGTCCCCAGCGAAGTGGATAGGCCCCGGGGGATGGGGCCCCTGGGACGAATATACATTACTGGTAGGAGCCGGGTTTTTTTCCCAAAAATTTGTAGTCGCAACCATAGCGTGGTGTACAGCGCGCCCCCCTGGTGTGAACGCGAGGGGTGCGCGACTCCCAGCGCATCCCCCTGGTGTGAATGCGAGGTGTGCGTGACTACCAGTGGAGCCCCTGGTGTGAACGCGAGGGGTGCGCGACTCCTAGCCGACTCCCAGCAAATAAAATGTACGATTTTTTTATAATTAATCTAGGTTGTATGTTTGGATCTTGGGTGGCTCTAAAAAGAGCCCTTGTGTTAATTGGGAGAATTTGGTAGCTACATGTAAGTGCCGATGTAGAGTCTAAAGTTGTTGAGAAAGACTCTGTTTCCCTTATCTGTGAAATGTACACCATCCCTCCTGTAAAATGCCATTCATATTAAAACGCAGATTGTTGTTGTATATGGACCCCATACTATGGTCTCTGAGATAAGCAGAAACAGCTTTATTGACATTTTTCCTAGCTTTCTCAATCTGGAGAAAATTGATTGGACCAGTTCCATATCTGTCTTTGGCATATGTTAGAGTAGACAGAGGCAGTTTGGGGGGAAAATTCTGCAAATGTGGGAAAAATAACATCAAAATAAATAAATAAAATTCTGCAAAGGTGTCCTTCATTAGCATTTCCAGACCTACCCCAGTCAATGTGCCTAGGTCATTGCCACCACAGTGGACAATCATGTGGTCAGGGGGTTGGTGATGCAAAAAGGTTTTAACCAATGGCATGAATTGGTGCCACTTTGTCCAATCCATTTAATGTCTACATTTTGCAAAGCTAGGACTTTGTCAATACCTCTGCTTTCAGCATACCCTTTGCACCAGAAAACATAGCTGTGTCCCACAATCCACACTCTAAGCATCTTGAAGGGAAGTCTGGATGCACTGAAACGACGTCTGTAGGTGAAGTAGTCAGTTAGTAGAATAAGAGGTATCTAAAATGGTGGATAAGATGCAGTTTTAAAAACGAAGAGAAATGATTGGCTGTTTAAGAACATTATAGAGTGAAAAATAGGGTGCATGTTTCTGTGTTTAAAAAGCATGTTTCTTCTTGGTTACTTAAAAATGTTTGAAAGGTACATTAGATAGGATAAGCTGATATTTTGGAAAGTCAAGCACACTTGCTGTTTGAATTTGCAACATTGTGTACTGAACTTGTGACCTGTGTGTTCAGTTGAGTGTTCCATGAACTGTTACTATGGAAACAGGCATTAAGGAGAATAGGGGTAGGGTTGGAAGTTATGTGTGGCATTAAAATGTATATTTCTTATAAATATTAAAGTAATTTGTTATTGCAGTGAGATTTCCCAAGTCACTGCTAAGATTAGAAGTGGTGTGGTATGAAAAAAAAGATAACATTATTTGTAATATACTTTTTAAGTCTCGTATGGATCCGCGGTTCCATCGGTTATGGTGCACAGTCCAGGCGCGACTCCAGAAAATTACAGAAGCAATTTCGGTTCAGTTAGAGGTCAGTTGGCAAGGGTTGATATGTGTAACAAATAGAAATGTGTTTCAGAATTTGAATTAACCTGGGAAGCAATGTGATTTGATATTTACATTTATGTGTGTGGTGAATGAGAGGGAAACTTTGCCATTTTTTAGTTTTGCTAAGAGCAGTGCACTATATTTATTGCGTGCATAAGAAAATCCGGTGTGTGATTCTGATACTTAATCTACAAATCAACTTGAAAGGTGAGTTATCAATTTGTCAGCTGTACTATGTGGTGGCTTCTTTTTTAAACACAAAATGTAAATCATAAAATTTGAAGTTTGTCATATATTTTGTGATGAAGAAATATTTATTGCAGTTTTTTGTAATGTATTAAAATGTTATTTAATATACACTTTGTATAGTATTATGTGTGTTTTAGAATAGGATTGCTGATTAAGACTTATTGTTTTAATGTGTGGATATGTAAATTAATAGTATACTGCATAATTTTAGGTGTTGATTTCAAATTGGAAAAGTATATGTGGAGTTAAGGTATTAGTGATGAGACTAGTTTTTATATTCTCTAAAGAGGTACAGTTAAAATATGCAACATCATTTTTGGTGTTTGGTTTCAATTTGAAGTTTGCTCTGAGAATTTATGTGGTGTACATAGTGTTGTGGTAGAGACACTCATTTATGTTTTTCAGTTATATGGTGAGACTTATAGCAGATAAATGTGAATGTTTCTGCTTTGTGTTTGGCTAGGTGTAATATTAAAAGAATTTGTAGAAAGGTAAAGTATCAGTAGAGATGTATGCAGTACTTTAATGCTATAGGGAGTGTCCTTGCAGAGCAGGTATTGCCCTGTTAGTACTGAGACACTGGATAACGCGAAAAACAGACCACGGAAACTATTCGAGATATTAAAGCAGCAATCCAACAAATTGGCAAAATCTGCCCAAGAAACTACTAAAACTCAACTGAGTTGTGAAGAATTCTCAACTTTCTTCACCGATAAGGCCGACACGCTTGAAAGAGAGGTCAGGATGGCAGCGGACAACATGCCCAACCAAACTCAAATACTGAGCAAAACCACCTCGACAATCGATCTTGATAGGGCAAAGAACAAAGCACAGTGGGATACCTTCAAGCTATACGACCAGAGTACCATCGCCAAAACGCTCTCGGACATCAAACCTAATAACCACTATAGTGACCCACTCCCCTCTAAATATCTACAAAAAATCAACCATATCGTCATCCCAATATGGACTAGAATAATAAATGCCTCACTATCACAAGGCATCCTGTCGAATTGCCTAAAAACAGGCCAAGTCATCCCCATCATCAAAAAACCTACAGCGGACCCGGCAGATCCTAATAACTTTCGCCCAGTTACCAATATTCCATTACTTGCCAAATTAATTGAGAAATGTGTGCAAAATCAACTAAGCCGCCAACACATCACTAATTTCATGCTACTTGACCACTGCCAATCGGGATTCAGAACAGGCCACAGCACGGAAACAGCATCCTACATATTGTCGAAGATGCGTTACAGGCCCTAGATAGCAAACGAATATGTCTACTAGTCCTTCTCGACCTGTCGTCTGCGTTCGACGCTGTAAACCATGGGAAATTACTAGCCAGGCTTCATGACAGGATGGGACTGTCAGGAAAGTGCTGAAATGGTTTGAATCCTTCCTTCAGAATAGAACGCAAAGATTTCTGGTCAACCAGACACTATCCCCATCATGTCCTAACTCAATTGGAGTCCCTCAAGGATCTACCGTATCTCCATCACTTTTCAACCTTTATGTAGAACCCCTCACAGAAATTCTCCGAGACGCAAACATATCCTATCACATGTACGCAGACGACACGCAGATTTACATGAATATCGCATCCCTGGAAGACATCAAGGTAATGAATGAGGCCCTAAAACTGTCACTTTGCTGGTTAACTACCAATCATCTGAAACTAAATGCACAAAAAACAGAATTTTCATCATTAATTTCACCACCAAAGAACCAAACAGTAGTGAGGGAATGGACCGAACCGATCACTGCACTAAACTGCACCCCTACGCTAGTGGATTCAGCAAAATCACTAGGAATCACGCTAGATAAGAACCTTGACATAAAAGCCCACATCAAATCAATGGCAAAAAGTGCTCGTTTTCACCTGAACTACATTAGGAGAGTGAAACCATTCATTTCTACGGCGGAACTCAAACTGGCAGTACAATTATTAGTTATCTCAAGGATTGAATATGGATGCACAACCTTAGCGGGTCTGCCAAAAATTTCCAAAGCTCCACTAAAAGCATGCCTCAATGCAGCTGCAAGACTCATCACCGGAGCGAGGAAATTCGATCATATGTCTCCAGACCAGAAATCGTTAAACTGGCTACCGTACGAAGCCAGAATCCCACTGAAGATGGCATGTATCACCCACAAATCGCTCCCCTATAAAACACCAAGATACCTGGCCCAGAAGATTGAGCTATCTGGAGGAGGCAAACCAGCCAGGAGTGCCAAGGAGCTGCTGCTGAGACCACCCATGTTCCGGAAGAAGAAAACGTATAATAGAGTTTTCTCCGGAGCCGCCCCCAGAATTTGGAACTCACTCCCCTCAAATATTAGAAAAATTCCAAACACTGCAACATTCAAGAGGGAAGCTAAGATGTTCCTAAAGAGTACGTTCCTCAAATAGGCAGGACAGGGCATCACCACCTCCGGAACATAGATGTTTCCAAAACAGATCAACAAATGGAAGTGAAGAGAAAGTCACAGGCTATGCTGAGGATAACCGGTGTCAATACAATACTAATACAGATTTACGGATGTAGAATGCACGGAATAGGACAACTCGAAACTATTGGTACTTGAGACACAATACACCAAGTACAGTACAGTAGACTAGTCCAAGAACTTCCATTGAAACTTTTAAGTCAGACATTGACAGGAATTATACAGACATATGTAATTTCCAAACCTACCTCATACCATGTGAAATGTTTGATATATTGCTTTGTATAAAACCTACCTCATGCCAGATAAGACGTATATGTATATTGAACCTACCTCATGTGAATGTGAAACGCTCTGATACCCAAGGGTCACGTTTGCGCTATATAAAACTCTCTAAATAAAAAAATAAAAAAATAAGTACTTATACATTTTCTATGCACTGTGTTTGCTGCACTGTAATTATTCCAGTTACTAGTTATGTACTTATAGAATGCCCTAGCCAGTAACACTAGTACAGGTACGTTATTATGTGCAAAATGCAGTAAGTAGCCACGCAAGTCAACAATCACAGTCCCTCTCTGTCCACTCCTGCAATCATCCTGACAGAAGCATGTCCTTATCTAATCTCTGTGCTGTGACACAAGCACTTATAAACTCATTCTGCTATCAACTACCAGCACTCTAACTATCCAGTCACTGTCTATGCACTTGTACAATGACTCAGGGATTAAGATATGCAGTGCTACAGTAAAATGTGCACAACATATGCGTTCTCCTAATCCCCTGCAGACTACTGATTCACTCCTGCAATAACTTAGGTAGTACTATTGCAGTGCCCCAGAAACACTGCCACTCTCTGTGCACTTTTGCAATCATCCTGACAGAACCATGTCTTTATCTAGTCACTGTGCTGAAACACAAGCACTTATAAACTCACCCTGCTGTCAACTACCAGCACTCTAACTATCCAGTCACTGTCCATGCTCTTGTACAATGGTTCAGGCATTAAGAGATGCAGTGTAAGTCAAATGTGCACAACCTATGCAGTCCCCTAACCCCTGCAGACTACTGATTCACTCCTGCAAAAATGCATGTAGTATCTATGCAAGTCAGAAATCACACTTTCACTCTCTGTCCACTCCTGCAATCATGCTGACAGAACAATGACCTTTTCTAATCACTGTGCTGAAACACAAGCAGTTATAAACTCGCCCTGCTGTCAAATACCATCACTCTATCCAGTCACTGTTCATGCACTTGTACAATGACTCAGGCATTAAGACACGCAGTGCTACAGTCACATGTTCACAATCTATGCGGTCCCAAAACCCCTTGCACAGTAGTGATTCACTCCTGCAAAAATCCAGGTATATTCATGCAGGTCAGCAATCACACTGTCACTCTCTGTCCACTCCTGCAATCATCCTGACAGAACCATGTCCTTATCTAATCACTGCACGAAAATGCATTTATAAATTAACCATTCTCTTTCGTTGCAGTACTCTAATGGTCCAGTCAGAATCCATGTATTCATGTAATGAGCCAGGCACCAATACATCTAGTATTACAATCATCTATCCACTAATGATGCAGTCCTCTAAACACATAAACACTACTTATTCAGTTCTACAATTATCCAGTTAGTATCTGTGTCTTGCAGTAAATGGATTGTGATTTTAAAAATAAGTTTTTTAATGATTTTTATATACAACGTGTTTGTTTAGTAATACAATAATATATTTTACAAATTTATTTTAATAATGTCATATATTTCTTTTTTACAGGTATTGTTCATCATCATTAAAAAAACGTATCATGACTTGAATAACACAAAAGAGGAAACAATAAAAAAGGGACTATTATTTGAAGACAACACAACAGCAAGAATTAGATGAACTACAACATGTGGGAAAAAAGGAAAAGTCTTGCGGTAAGAGAACAACAGAATTTATTAAAACATTTTCAAAGGCTAGAAACAGTGTGCACATTGTGGAAAGTACAAAGAATGCCTCAGCAACCCAAAAGAAGAAGAAAAGAAGCATAAATAATGGGAAATCTTGTTCTAAAGAAATATTGTATGGTAAAAGGAGGAAGAGTCAGTATGAAGAAATTAGAAAGAGAATGTTTTACAATAGAGTTGTCTTACATTTGTTGAAAGATGTGAAGAAATATAAAAGAAGACCAGCATTTTATAAAAAGAAGAACCAGATTGAAACTATTGTTGAGAAGACTTTTGAATTAAAAAGGAAATTATTCATTTTAGTTTTAAACAGAATTCGATCACTAGATAAGACAATATATTTTATGAAGGCCAAAAGTAAGAAGAAGAGAGTAATTAACAGAAGTAACTTTTGTGATTTTTTTTGGGTGAATGGAAACACAGTTCAAGTTCAGAGCCTTTTTTTTAATGAAGAGAGTTATTTTCAAACCAATACATTATTGCTTGCAGTTGATACCAGTGGTCGAGCTTATGAGGTTAGAAATGGTTGTCCAATTGAGAAAGAGAAGATGGTTCCCAGAAATGTAGAAGAAGTGATTGCTGATGAAGTTCTACGGAGGCGTCCTAAAGCCCATGTGTATACTTGGGATTGTAGTAGTATTTGTAGTATACAACAGGAATCTACTGATATTTTACGCAATTTCTTACGAGAGTATAGTAAAAAAAGTGTTAAACAAAAGATTAAGATGTTGTAAGGACTAGATCCATGCAGAGTGAGAAAAAATACTGGTTTGCAAGGTCATTCTCTGGCTTGTCTTTCTAGAAAAGTATGTCAACGTGTTTTTCATCATTTTAGAATGTAGGCAGTACATCATTCTCAAATGGGGAAGTTAGTCAGAAGATTGTATAATGCAAAAAGTCCAGAAATAATTTTAAATGAGTTAAACAGTGGTCATTGCGTGGGTCAGAATAAAATGTAAAAAAGGTTTGTGATGGAATAAGGTTTTGTTACTTTGGTCCTGAAAAAGAGAGTGGAGAAAGTGAGACATTAATAGAAGTAGATGTTGAAGAAAATGTGGAAAATAGTACTGCAGAGAAGTTTGACAAATTACAAAGTTTGAGGTAATTTCATGTGAAAGGCCAAATTATTCTTGTATTTGTTACCGGCGAGCTCACTATAGAAATCAGACTAGGACTGTTGATCTATATTTAAAAAGTGAAAGAGAAAATAATGATAAGTGGAAGGAATATGCAACATATTTGTTGGTAGAGGATTGCTTTGATTTGGGTACTGATCAGCGTACTTGTAAATATTGTTATAACAAATTAGACGATAATAAAATGCCTGCTAGAAGTGTCCATTATAACCTAGAGTTGGTAACTATTCCTCCAGAACTGATAGATTTAAACATATATGTATCTATTCTGATTCAATGTGTTCACCCATTTCAGGCTATTGTTCATATGGAGCCTAAAACAGGCATTTACCTTCTACAGATATACAGATAGGATTAAAACGAAGAGTTGTATATTTACCTCTAGATTTAAAGACAAATATTGAAACTATTGGTGTAGAGAATGTAGAAAGTAAACCACTAGTTGTTCTAGTTAATGGCGTTCCTACTTAGGGGCCTATTCCACCGTCCAACATCGGTCGGGAGCCGTAACCGACCGACCTGCTGTCACGACCTGCTGTTACGGTCCTAATACGATGCGACCAAACAGGGTTCGGTCGCACTCGCATACAACACAATGCAGGCATGCATTCCGAGCGGAATGCATGCCTGCGTTGAGAAAATCAGGGGTGCAATTCATCCCTGCACCCCAAGGTGCCTGCCTCCGGGTGCAGGGATCCACAGAGGGGCACCATAGGTGCCCCCAGGCTGCCTTTCGGCAGCCTTGCACCCATGGGGGCCCTGCTGGGGCCCCCCAGAGACAGTTTCCGACTGCCTTTTCGTGCCGGAAACACCGGCACGATAAGGCAGTGAAAAACTGCCATCGTCCTCCCTCAGTTGAAGAGAGGCGACCGGGGGAGTACTGAAAGATATCCGGATGGCAGGCAGGCTCTCCGAGCCCGTCAAAAGCCATCCAGAAATCCGAGTCGGATTCCATTCCGACCGATCTCATCGGAATGGCTCGGTCAGAAAGGAATCCGCCCGACACGTTCCCATTCGGTCGGAAGGGCTCCGAACATGGTTCGGAGCCCTTCCAACCGGAATCGGAATCGTCCCCTTAGAGTAAGAAAATCTGGCAGGAATTAATGGATGTCAGGAAAGTGCAAAAGGCAACATTATATCTTATAAAAAACAATGATTACTACAAAAATGTGTATGTGGAAGAAAAAGAAATACTTTTAGGAGATGATAGTGAAACGTCAAGTGGTCAAATTGAAAAAGTGGACATGCCCAAAAGTGAAGAAATTTATGAACATTATAGTGTACATCCACTTCATTCGAAAGAAGTGATGGGGAATACTATTGAATTATTCCAAATGAAGAAAGAGAAGGGGACTCCCATGAGTGTATGGGAAATAAGTTTGGAAGCTCGTCGTTTTCCACAGCTGTTTCCAACTGGAATAGGTGGTCGATATGATGAATGATCATTGCAGATTCCTGCATCAGAATATCGGACAACAAGATTGTATGCAGAAGATCCAAGTTTTCAACAATGTATCCCATATATATTTCATCTTTTGTTTGGGAGTGATTTGTCTGGACTTTCATATGCAGTCAACCACATATTAAAAACAGGAGTATATCTTCAAAATGTTTCTGCAAAGGAATTTATGGATAAAGTACATCAGAGAGACGATCATTTAGAATCTCAACTGATTAATTTTATGGCATGTCAGCGTGGTACTAATGAGTATTAGTATCGTCGTCATGGAAAACTTAAATGCATGCTAAGGAACTTAGGAACTCCTAGCCGTGCTGAATACACTTGGGATGATTTACTTGAATTTCTTCGAGAAGCAAATTCAAATATTAAAAATATTGAATACAAGACACCTGGAGAATTGTGTTCTTTGGATCTTGTAAATGTACGCAAATATTTCAATCATAGGTTTGAAGCTATGATGCCTTTTATCTGCAATAAAAAGAATCCTCCTCTTGGAGAAGTTATTGATTTCTTCTGGAGAAAGGAGTATCAAGCTAGAGGTGCTCCTCATATACACATACTGTTATGGATCAAGGATGCAGCCAAATTTGGAAATGATTCGGATGACACTGTTTTATCTCTTATTGAAGATTATGTTACATGTGCTATACCAAAAAGAAAAGAAGAAAACATCTTAAGGCAACAAGTGTTACGATTCCAAAGTCATCGATGTGGCAAATACTGTTGGCAAAAATACAAGTCGAAGGAAAAGTTTTATACCAAATGTCATTTTGGATTTCCATGTCCAGTAATATCCATAGGAAGAGTAAACAGTTTCATGTCAGCAGTGAGACATACCATCACTAGAAAATGTCCCAAAAATACTTACAATTTGAGAAGAAGTGAAGAATCAAAGCATATCAATGATTATAATCTAGTTATTGTCTCAATGTGGAATGCTAATTTGGATATCCAGTATGTTGCGGATAATTCCTTTGCTGTTGCTCGGTATGTAACATCATACTTAACAAAATCAGAAAAGACAGAGTTGAAAGAAATGTAGGAAGAAATTTCCCACGAGAAGAGTCTTAGTAAGAAATTGTACAGTTTTAGTTTGAAGATGTTATCCCATCGAGAGATTGGAGCATATGAATGTTCGGATCGGTTGTCATCTGCAAGTTTATATTCAAAGTCAAGAGGAATCATTTGGGTGAGTCTAGGTCTTGCTGCAACGCTAAATCGAGTATTTAAATCTATACAAGAAATCGAATATTTATCAGTAAATGAATCGAAAAGCACAGATATTGTCAAAACAAACATGTTGGATACATACTATCTAAATAGAAGTCGTCATCTTGAAAACATATGTCTCAATGAAGTGCTGCAATATTACAGTTTTAAGAGAAATACTACATAAAACATAAATGAAGGAAAATATGCAGTGATTGGTTCAGAATGTTTGGTGAAACAAAGTAAAGGAAATCTGTTTAATCATAGAAAACCGAGTTGTGATACTCCTGATAGAAGAGAATTTTACTATTTAGCATTTTTGCAACTCTTCAAGCCTTGGCGTACGGAATTGGAATTACTTGGAGATTTTCAGTGCTGTGAAGATTCTTTCAATGCATGTAAATATAGCATTGAATGCACGGTTTTTGCAAATTATCTCAAAATGTTGAATGAAGAAATTCATCTAGAAGCTATTATTGCAGCTGAGATTGCTAGAGACAGTCAAACTTCTCCTTCACTGAGTCAAGATCCACAAGGACAACCAATTCTTGAAAATGAAGCCACAATCACCATCAGTGAAGTGGAAACAGCAATGCATCAAGCTCAAGAAGATATTATGGACTTAGGAAACTTGGAAGAACAACTAAACATTGAACAGAAAGAAATATATCAGCAAGTGAGACAACAGATCAACCATGGTTTTCTTCATAAAAAGAAAGAATGCACACCATTTCAACCTATCCGAATGTATGTCAGTGGTCAATCTGGTATAGGAAAACGTTTCTTAATTAAAGTTATGACCAGTTACCTACAGAAAACAACTGACTCACATTTGTCTTGTTTTGTAACTGCTCCCACTGGGTTGGCAGCACACAACATTAAAGGAATTATATTACATCGTTTACTAATGCTACCTGTAGAGCATGAAAATAAATTGGAATATCACAGGCTATCTGGAGAAGCTTGTTATGAAGTTTCAAGAGTGTTAAAGAAAATGAACCTTCTGATTGTTGATGAGGCGAGCATGGTCTCAAAATTAATGCTTGCCTTAGTGCATTTAAGAATGCAGCAAATTCTAAAAACAGAATACGATGTCTTATTTGGAGGAAAACATGTGATAGTTTTTGATGATCTACTGCAACTTACTCCTGAAAAAAGTTCAACCAGTATTTAAAACGCTTGTGCATGAAGACACCAGAAAGTCTTTCGGAAGTGTTGGAAACGTTAACATTTGGTCATATTTTGAAAACAAAGAACTCCAAGAATTGGAGTATTGACAGAACATGGCAAACAAGCTTTGCAAAGTCGGCTACTTACAAACTTGTTTCCAAATGAAAATATAGTTTCTGAAAAAAATATACAAAATAATTGCAGAAAATAAATCTATAATCTGCCTAGAGACCGCGAGAGAGTTCTACATTCAATGAAGAACTTTGAAAGCTGGAAAATGAACAAATAATAAAAATGGAAGCCATTGATAAAATAGAGCATGGAGGAATCACTATTATTTTGAAGGAAAAACTAAAAACAAAATTGGATTCTTTAGACAAATCTATATCTAAAACTGCTGGTTTAGAAAAGAATTTAAATCTATGTGTAAACTGTCGGGTAATTTTACGGCATAATTTGGATGTGGAAAAAGGTTTAGTAAATTGAGCAATGGGTAAAGTTGTTGATTTTGTTAATTATCAAAAAAGAGCTGGAATTTAATTTTTTTAAATTGAATTTGATCAAATTGAAGAAGTAAAACAAATTGGTCGTTGTTCAGTTTGTTTTTTGCTTGTTAAAGATTTGTATGTTCGTAGAAAACAGTTTCCTCTTTCTTTGGCATATGCAGTAACTATTCATAAATCTCAAGGATTAAGTGTAGACAGTGCTTTGGTAAACATTGGAAGTACCGTATTTAAAGAGGGTATGGCGTATGTTGCTTTGTCCCGAGTCAGAAATGTATC
Organism: Lissotriton helveticus; assembly: GCF_964261635.1. Lineage (NCBI taxonomy): Eukaryota > Metazoa > Chordata > Amphibia > Caudata > Salamandridae > Lissotriton > Lissotriton helveticus. The sequence goes on from NC_136061.1 coordinate 1,983,474,299, forward strand.
TGGATTGCATTTGATTGATTTTAATGAGAGAAAGATTAGTGCAGATGCAAATTGTGTAAGAGAGTATAATCGGTTAAGAAGACTGTATGCTCCCAATTAAGGTGCATATCCTGTATATGAAAAGTGTGTAGTAGGTCGAAAAAGAAGATATGTGAATATCTGTAGTGAAGTTAAAGAGAAGAAAAAAAATCAAGATAATGTTGAGATTCCAAGCAAAAAGAAAAAGGACACTATTGAAGAGATTGTAGAATATCAGTTAGAAAAGAGTTCAGGTATCAACTTCTATGCTAATGTAGTGGTAAATGTATTTTTTCTACAAAATCTGCAACAGTAAATTATGGAGAATCGAGAAAAAAGGTTTTGTTCCTTGTTGCATTCTATTTTTGGAAAATTGAGAACTGATAAAAGTAAATTCAATATATTCTGAGAACAGCAGAAAAGGCAAACTAAATAATTTATATAATGCTAAAATTATGTTGTGTTTATAAAATTATATTAGTGGGAGGAACAACATTGGCAGGACTTAAAAGATGCTGTGAGCACGAGGAACCCGATGTTATTCTGGGACTTAATCAATAGAGCCAGACAGGGGAGATCCCAACCTTTAGCCGTCCATATAACAAGCCAGCAATGGTTTAACCACTTCTCGGCTTTGTATGGCGGAAGTGAAGTTACCATTTGTCCCACGGTAGCCAGTGGTGGGGGTGAGGAATCCTCAGGGGAGTTTGACTACCCATTCTCGGCCTCAGAATTAGTGGTGGCTATTAGACACTTGACCCCAAAGAAAGCGGCCAGTCCGGATGGGATCCCAGGGGACCTCTTGATTGCGGAACCATTGGCTTGGGCCAACTTAATTGCCACTATAATGAATTTGATTGCCAGGGGGCATCCTGTGCCAGATTCCTGGAAGGGGGCAGAGGTGGTCACTGTTTATAAGAAGGGGACAAGAGAGGATCCTGCCAATTACAGACCTATCAGCTTGATAGATGTAATCCAGAAAGTGGTTGGCAGGGTCATCATCTCAAGGGTTGGCGATTGGATGGAAGAAGAAAGCATCCTCTCCCACCTCCAAGCAGGGATCCGCCGTAAGGTGGGTACGATGGACCAGGTCTTTTGCTTATTTGTTATCTATTGGAAGACAGTTACCATCAAAAAGGGCAGCCTTTACATGGCCTTCATAGATCTCAAAACGGCTTTTGACCTGGTCCCTCGAGTAAAATTGTGGATGATACTAGAGAGAATGGGCTTCCCCGGATCACTCTTGAGCCTAATTACAAGGCTCCACGAGGGGAATTATGCGAGGATCAGATGGGGTTCCCAGGGACAGCTGACAGATAGGGTGCCCGTGAGGAGTGGAGTCCGACAGGGATGTGTTATGGCTCCGACCCTCTTCTCCTTGTTTGTGAATGGAGTGGTGGACCATCTGAGAGGGGAAGAGACGGATGCACCATCCCTGGCGGGGGAAAGAATCCCCACTCTACTCTTCGCGGATGATACCATACTGATCTCCAAATCCCCGGTAGGATTGCAAAAGCTCTTACATCGATTTAGCACGTTTTGCATAGATAGAGGCCTAACCATCAATACCTCGAAAACCAAGCTGATGGCTCTTTCGCCCTCCAATAGATTTAAAAATAACTTTACGCTCAATGGGGCCCCCCTGGAGATGGTTGATTCATTCGACTATTTAGGGGTGCGGTTAAACAGTCGGACGAATTGGAAGGACCATCTGGCCAAAATGTTACTTGGCCACAAAAGAGTTTCTGGGGTGACATTGAGGGAAGCATCGGGAGTCAACAAGCAAACCAGTGACACCGGTCATGGCCATTTATGAGGGCCAGATACTCCCGGCTGCATCATATGGCTCCGAGCTATGGGGGTTCGAAAATGTTTCTGAGCTAACCTAGGCGGAAAACAAGTTTTTGAGGGATGTGGTCGCTCTCCCTGTTTCTACTCCGTTGATCCCTTTGCGGCTAGATTTGGGCAGACGAGCCCTAAAGGATCTAGTGCGGCTGCGCCCACTGCTCTTTTGGGTACGCCTGAGAAGGACCAAGGAACTTGCAAAATATGCTGCAGAGTTGGATGACCTAATACTGCTTGACACTGGTAACAGGATTGGATGGCTGAACAATGTGAGACACCTGGTTTTCCAAGTGGGTTTGAGCGATGTGTGGGAGACCCAAATGCCGCCGCCCAAATCAGTGATCAAGAAGCTATACTGGGATTGGGTGCAGGCTGAGGCAACACGTATCGGGGCTGGGGGTTCACTCACCGAACGGTTTTTAGAGTTCAAGTGGGTTAGAAAGCTGGAACCCTTCCTTGATCTCATAACTAAGCCGCTAGATAGAGCCCTCTATTTAAAATTAAGATATGGAACCCTCCCGGTGCACGAATTCACTGCGAGGTGATCTAATTCTGGCGGCCCATCGCGACCCTGCCCTGGGTGTGCGGCTCCTAATGAGTCTGTGGCCCATCTACTCTTTGCTTGCCCCGCTTACAAAGTGGCACGGAAGATCTGGCTGAAACCAGTATGCAGGGGGTTGGGGCTGAGGTGCCACAGACTGGCCCTACGAATGCTCTCTACAGATTCAACATCTCCTGTTATGGTTTGTGGGGTGGCTAAATATCTGAGTAGTGCATGGCTGACGCGTTCGAGGATATTGAAGTTGCACTCTAGGTTACCAATTGATCAGATCAGAGGCAACTGACGGTCCCAACCACTAGGATATAATGAACTGATGAGTATGTGTGACTGGGGTCCGTAGTAATGATTTTGTAATGTATATTGTGTAGGTTTTAACCATGAGTTTTAATGCTGATTGTAATCATTGTTTATTGGGTAAAATGTACTCTTTTATGGTGAGCAATTTTACCGAATAAAGATATATTCATCATCATCATCATCATCATCAGAAAAATTATATTATATCTGTATTTTTTCTTCTCTTTCACAGATCCTAATTCTAAAGTTCCAAATGCTTTAAAATGGCAATTTTAAATTATTATGTGATTATGTACTTTCCTTTTAAGACAGCGCATGTGAACTTATTTCATGTACATGTTACTCTTGTGTGTATTCCTTTGCATATATTCTTTTTCAATAAAAACGATTTGAATTAAAAAAAATTTAACTTTTAAAAACAACTGCTAAAAATGTTTAGAATATTTTTATATCTACTACTTTAATGGTAAGATTAAGTAATCCAAATACTATCCATCCACTACTACATTCACCTGTGCACTATCTATCTAAACCTCTAACCACCTACTTACTGCTCATCAATATTTAAAATACCTCAGTTACTAACAATAAAGTCCACTAATTAGTATGTTACTGCTAATACAGTTCTTCAGTCATCTACTAGTAGCATGAACACATTCAATACCTCTGTCAATACCCAAGCAGTTATGCATTTCCTCAGGTGATCTCCTTGCAATACTGTAATCATTCAGCCAGAACAATGTCCTTATCTAATCACTGTGCCAAAACACAACCACTTATAAACTCACCCTGCTGTCAACTACTAGCACTCTAACTATACAGTCACTATTCATGCACTTGTACAATGCCTCAGGTATTAAGAGACGCAGTGCTATAATCAAATGTTCACAATCTATGCAGTCCCCTAACCCCCTGCAGACTACTGATTCACTCCTGCAAAAAGCCAGGTAGTAGCCATGCAGTTCAGCAATCACACTCACTCTCTTTCTGTCCACTCCTGCAATCATCTTGACAGAACCATGTCCTTATCTAATCACTCTGTTAAAACACAAGCACTTATAAACTCACCCTGCTGTTAACTACCACCACTCTAACTATGCAGTCTAGATATCCTCCTGTCTATCCCATGCACTTCTCCAATCACTTATCCACCACTATCTACTTATCCTATTACTCCGCCAAAACCTAAGCGCTTATACATTTGCCATGCACTCTGTTTGCAGCACTGTAATCATTCTAGTTACTAGTCATGTACTGATGGAATGGTGTAGCCAGTAACACAAGTACATGTACAATATTCTGTACACAATGCATGTAGACCTGTAACCAGGTACATACTATTGATACACTCTTGTAAATACCCAGTTAGTATCCATGCAGTCTATGAATCCTCCTGTCTGTCCCATGCACTTCTCGAATCACTCATCCAGCACTATCTACTTATCCTATCACTCCGCCAATACCTAAGCACTTATAACATCACCATGCAGTCTGTTTGCAGCACTGTAATCATTCCAATTACTAGTGCAGACATCTAACCAGATACATACTATTGGTACATTCCAATAAATACCGAAGTAGTACCCATGCTGCCTAGGAACCCTGTCAGTCCCATGTACTTCTCCAATCACTTATTCACCACTATCTACTTATCCTGTCACTGTGCCAATGCCTAAACACTATGCATAAACACTTATAAATTCAGCAGGCACTCTGTTTACAGCACTATAATCATATTAGTTACTAATCATATATTTATAGAATGGCCTAGCCACTAACACAAGTACACCTACAATATTATGTGCACTGTGTATGCACACCTCTAACCAGGTACATACTATTGAAACACTCTTGTAAATACTAATATACTACCCATGCAGCCTAGCAATCCTGCTGTCGAACCCATGCACTTCTCCAATCACCCATCCAGCACTATCTTCTTATTCTATCCCTCTGCCAATACCTAAGCATTTATAAATTGACCAGACACTCTGTTTACAGCACTGTCATTATTCCAATTACCAGTGATGTATTTATGGAATGGCCTAGCCACTAACACAAGTACACCTACAATATTCTATGCACTATGGTCCCAGACCTCTAACCAGCTACATATTATTGGAACACTCTTGTAAATACTAAGATACTACCCATGCAAACTAGGAATCCTCCTGTCAGTCCCATGCACTTCTCCAATCACCCATCCACCACTATCTACTTATGCTAGCACTTTGCTAATATCTATCCACTTATAAATTCACCAGACACCCTGTTTGTAGCACTGTAATCATTCCATTTACTAGTCATGTACTTCTGGAATGGCCTAGCCACTAACACAAGTACGCCTACAATATTCTGTGCAGAATACATGTACACCTCTAACCAGATACATACTATTGCTACACTGCACTAAATACCCAGGTAGTACCCATACAGCCTAGAAATCCTCCTGTTAGTCCCAAGCACTTCTTCAATCCATCCAATACTATCTACTTATCTTATCACTCAATCAATACCTAAACACTTATAAATTTACTAGGCACTCTGTTAACAGCACTGTCATTATACTAGTTACTAGTCATGTATTTATAGAATGGCCTAGCCACTAACACAACTACACCTACAATATTCTGTGCACAATGCATGCAGACCTCTAACCACATACATACTATTGCAACAGTCTTCTAAATAGCCAGTTAGTACACATGCAGCCTAGGAATCCTCTTGACTGTCCTATGCACTTTTCCTATCACCCATCCAGCACTAACTACTTATCCTATCACTCCGTCAATACCTTAGCACTTATAAATTGATTATGCACTCTGTTTGCAGCACAGTAATCATTTTAGTTACTAGTTATGTACTTATGGAATTGCCTAGCCACCAAAACAAGTGCGCCTACAATATTCTGTGCAGTATGCATGCAGACCTCCAACCAGGTATATAGTATTCATACACTCTAGCAAATACCCACTTGCTACCCAGACAGCCTAGCAATCTTCCTGTCACTCCCATGCACTTCTCCAATCACACCTCCAGCACTATCTACTTATCCTATCACTTTGCTAATACATAAGCACTTATAAATTAACCATGCACTCTGTTTGCAGCACTGTAATCATTCCAATTACTAGTGATGTTCTTATGGAATAGCCTAGGCACTAACACAAGTACACCTACAATATTCTGTGCACAATGCCTACAACCCTGTAACCAGATACATACTATTGGTACACTCCAGTAAATACTGAAGCAGTACCCATGCAGCCTATGATTCCTCCTGTCAGTCTCATGCACTTCCTCAATCACCCATCCAGCACTATGTTCTTATCGTATCACTTCGTCAATACCTCAGCACTTATAAATTCACCATACACTACTAATGCATTCTTTCAATCAATCATGCTCTACGCATATATTCAACCAAACTTTCAGACATTACCATGCAATTATAGTTCTTTTTTTTAACCAGATAAAGTAGTTCTGACCAGAACTTTTGTTTTCTTCTTTATTGCTTTGTATTTGTTTTGTAGTTTTTGAACAATTTTGTATTTTGTTATGGTATTTTCGAAAAACTGATCAAAAAAAGGAACAAAGTAAACAGGTAACTTTTGGAATTAAACATCATTCCAAAAACAAAAAACAAACAAAAAAATTAACAGCAGTGGTTTCTATGGTCAGCACAAACAGTATCCACTGACTGTTCACCATAGCAGATGTTTTTTGTGCACTTTACACAGTGCTGCTCCAGGAAGGCAAATTCTGGTCTTATGTCCATAGGAGGTTGTGCTGACGACACTCCTGATGTGCTTGCTACAGCTGCTGGTGGATTTTGAGCAGCTCGCCTCATTTCGTCCCGAGCAAGATTGTGAGGATGGAGAGTACGCAGATGCTTGTAATTGCTGGCAGTGCTGCATGAATACTTTTTGTCACTCCCTCTTGAGAGGACCTTGTGCAGGTCACCTTCCTGTCATTCACTTTTTTTCATCTGCGGGAAAAGTGAAGAACTTCCAGACAACAGATTCTGGCCTCTGTTTAGGTGGTGCCTCCTCCAACAGTTCTTCATCTGAAGATACATGCACCTGCTGCTGCTGTCCTGATGCCATTTTCCATTAAAGTTTTGGAAAAACACCAAAAAAAAGCCAAAGAGGTTCTTGTAGAAGAAGAGATGTCCCTCGGAGATGCTCCAACAAGAATGATTAAAATGGGTGGGGTAATTCAATAGTTACAGTGGGAAATGTTATGAACCAATCAAATCCTTTTTTTTAGGTCACAAGTCGCGCACCCAAAGCGCACGAAGAACGCTCCCACGCGACTCCGCGAAAATATATTTAAAAATAATATAAGTTTATAACAAGTTGAAATATATGATTTTTATGAATACCTTAGATAATCTCTTGTCCTAATATGTACATTAAAGACAAATACATATCATTTTAGAATATAAAAACTTTCACTGGAGTCGCGCACCCAGCGCGCCCCAGCACGTCTATGACGTCATGTGGGGCCTGCCACCGTGCAAATGTTGCATACCGTAATGCGCATATGTCATGAATACGCGGGAGAAGGAGTCACACGCCGGTCGCATACCAATCGCGCACACCACGTGATATTATATGTATATGACGTAACTGGAGTTACCAGGCACAATATTACAGCTGGAGTGATAAATGGCTTTTGTCATTTACAGCTCGGCAAGGACAGCACTGTACTAGTCCTATGCTTAAAAACGTTGCTGTTTAAATGGCAAAAGACTTTGTCATTTTCTATCTCGGCGTGGATAGCACTGTGCTAATCCTATGCTTAAAAACTTTGATAGAAAAACAGACATTTGAGGTGAGCAGATCTAGAGTGTCGCTGGTGTTGAGAGTGCTCTAACAGAAGCTGCTTTCCACCTAAGCTTAAAATCTACCCAGAGTTCTCGCCTTCTTTTTTGCATAATTTATGCATCCCTCTGTGCCTGAAAGGGTTTTGTTTTGATTTAATACTGGGTGCTCCCTTGTGTCTGGACAAATCTATACCTCTCTGAAGAGCTCTAATTAGAGCGAAACACTGTGTCAGGGGGGTTGTATGACGATCCATCGGCCGCAACGTCCTCGCGGGCGTTCGCATCGCGGCCAATACATCGCAAATGCAATTACACCGGCCATTTTGGCATCGCACGTCGTTGCGACACAAATGCGCCCACAAACTAGGATCGCGTGTCACATCGGCGACATGACATCGCACGACATGACAACGCGATGTTATTGTATATATTGTGTTGCACACCGTGTCTGCACCCATTTGTGCCTGTGTAAAAGACCGGGTTTTTACATCTAGATATTCCAATGAAAAAGCGCGTTTCACACTTTTCGAACGTTAAATGTCAAATATTCCACATAATAAACGGACACTTTGTACAAGGCGCTATTAACCGACGGGGTTTCTGGGCGCTGGTAAACAAAGGCATGGGACAGACACGTGCTCATCGTCCAAGTCTCCGGTTCCAGTCTCTAGTCATAACCTAAATATTTTATAATGTAAGAGATGTGTAAGGCTCTATTAATAAACATGTTTATGGGCTGCTGTAAACACAACCTTCAGACACACAAAAATAAACAAAATAAAAAATAGATGAAGCCTTTGTCTGTTGTTTTCTGTATTTCCGCACATTTGCCGCTCCTCGTTTTATGGACCACAACCTCTCCTTCTCTGAAACTAGTCACCTGCAAGTAATCTCCTCGGGGCTGTCTGTTCTGTCATCAAAGATTGGCATGAACTCACACACATCACAGAATCAAAGAGTTGGACCCCTGGGGGCCGTGTGCATCCATCCGATGCTTGTGCTACTAGAGCGAAGAAACATGTTTTTATAGCGCTTCATGATGTGTCCTTATATCACTGAATATGTTCATTATAGCTTCCTACCAGAACCGGCGCGTTGGACCCCATCTCCGTATCTGTGTTTAACGCCCGTGTGCACAAGAAGCCAGAAATATGAATGTTTTTCATAGCGCCTTGTATATGTGTATGAGAGATGTATTTTTGTAGCGCCTCGTTATTTAAGTTATAATTCATTTCAGAACCGAAGTGCTGGAGCGCCTCCCGGCGAAATATGTTTGAAACTGATATGAGCAGAAATGTATTTCTATTTATGGGACATTCCAGGCGTTCTCCAGTACCAGGAAGAATCCATTAATTCCGGACTTCCTGATAATTTAAGGCGGCCCGTTGCACAGCTCCATCTGTGTACAGGCTGTGAGAGCGCATTGTGCCTCAGTGACAGGCAGGCAGGATTGTTTGCTATGGGAGGCCTTCAACCCGGGAAAACATTAACAATCACAGGATGATACAAAGAAGTAACACATTTTGCGGACAATGCATCAATCCATACAGCCATCCATTCTTTATACGGTCCGCCATCAGGCACCCATTCATCCATCCGCCGCAATGCACCCATCCACACTTCCCCATCCATGCATCCATCGAGCCATCCACCCACCCAGCACCCATCCATGCATCCATCCATACACCCATCCATGCATCCATCCATCCATACAGCCATCCATTCATTATACAGTCCGCCATAAGGCACCCACCCATTCATCCATCCGCCGCCATGCACCCATCCACACTTCCCCATCCATGCATCCATCGATCTATCCACCCACCCAGCACCCATCCATGCATCCATCCATACACCCATCCATGCATCCATCCATACAGCCATCCATTCATTATACAGTCCGCCATAAGGCACCCACCCATTCATCCATCCGCCGCCATGCACCCATCCACACTTCCCCAACCATGCATCCATCGATCTATCCACCCACCCAGCACCCATCCATGCATCCATCCATACACCCATCCATGCATCCATCCATACAGCCATCCATTCATTATACAGTCCGCCATAAGGCACCCACCCATTCATCCATCCGCCGCCATGCACCCATCCACACTTCCCCATCCATCCCCATTCTTAATTCATGCATTCATCCACCCACGCCATTATAACATACATAAAAAGTGAAGGTAGCGCTGCACTTGTAAGTGTGGCGACTTGATAGGAGGCTCGAACCCTGGTTGTCAGCACCAAAGTCGGCAGACTTATCCGCCAGACCACATCCTTTCTGTGTCATCGATGCGTTATTTCTTAGATACATCAAATAATAACATCATGCACCATTTTTTAAAGTTGCAGGCCGTTTTTAAAGTTGCATCATTATCATAACAACTTGCATCATTTGTTAAAGTTATTCGCCCGTTTGTCATCGCCCGTTTTTAAAGTTGCATCATTATCATAACAACTTGCATCATTTTTTAAACTTATTCGTCCGTTTGTGTTCGATTTTTTTGCCATGTAATCGACCGTTTTTAAAGTGGCATCATCATTATCAAGTTATTCGCCCGTGTGTGTTCTACTTTTTTTACGATGTAATGGCATTCTAACATCGCATGCGTTGTCATTGCATGCGATGTTAATGCAATCGCGCCGTAGTAGCATGCGGAGTAATAGGCTGCGATATGAACGCCCATGCGATGTAAACGTCGCGGTGCGATAGCGCCGCGATGTATTTACATCGATGTAATGGGTGTTTCCCGTCAGGGGTTGCTTTTACTCATTTCAGGTTGGCTTGAGTTGGTATTTTACTAATTCAAAGCTTTAATATTGTGCCTGGAGTGATAAATGGCTTTTGTCATTTACAGCTCGGCAAGGACAGCACTGTACTAGTCCTATGCTTAAAAACTTTGCTGTTTAAATGGCAAAAGACTTTGTCATTTTCTATCTCGGCGTGGATAGCACTGTGCTAATCCTATGCTTAAAAACTTTGATAGAAAAACAGACATTTGAGGTGAGCAGATCTAGAGTGTCGCTGGTGTTCAGAGTGCTCTAACAGGAGCTGCTTTCCACGTAAACTTGAGATCTACCCAGAGTTCTCTCCTTCTTTTTTGCATAGTTTATGCGTCACTCTATGCCTGAAAGGGTTTTGTTTTGATATATATATATACATATATATATATATATATATATATACACTTTTTTATTATTTTAAAAAAGGGGTTGTACTTACCTGTACAATACTTACATTTCCGAGGTAAAGGAATCCGCTGTAAAGGCATATCGTAAAAACAACTTGTTTTATAAGACTTTAGTGGTAAAGGTATTTTTGTTGTAATACCTCGATTGTAAAGCCATTGGTTGTCATGGTAGTCATGGTTCCAACATGCATCGCATGAAGGGATGCCTGTGGAGCTTATACATCTGATGCAGCTCTGTGAGTAGATGAGTATAGGAGGGTGCAGTGGAATAGCTGAGAGATAAACCTATGCCAGTCCCCACACTACTTCAAAATCTGCTTGTAGCACTAATTTAGCAGCTCCGTCTGCACCCTCCTCTGACTGGACTGGCCCCTACGTCTGTTCTCCTGCAGCAACAGCATGAGCAGGGATATGGGGTTGAAGGCCACATATATATCAAGCAGTATTAAAGCAGTACTTTTCCCTCCATCCAAAGTGGACTTGATGATTATGAGAAGGGCAGATTCCATACTGTGCTGCAGCCAAAATCCTAAATGAGTACTAAGGAGAAGCTTAAGGGCCTCCAAGTATTTAGACAGCTGGATATTTAACACCTTTCTCTTGTATTTTAGTGTCTGCAGGGAACAAGGAAATAGGCTGATAGCTAAACAGAACAGCTGGATCAGCAAGAGACTTTTTTTAAATGGGGGATCTCGCTGGCCCTTTTCATGCAAACTGGGACAGATGCTGACTCCAAAGAATAGCTGAAAAGCTTATTTAATACTGGGGCAAAATAAGTGCAGAATAGTCTAAACAGGGCTAGAGGAACCTGGACCAGAGGGGAGCCAGAGGTGCAATGAAATAGGGCAGATGGAGTTTCGGCGAAGGAGAAGCGCTCCAGTTTATTCAGGGAGCAAGACACAGTGAGATTTATACTGGATGCTGCTACTTCCAATAAATTGGTAACGGGGGTGGGGCCATCATGAATCTTTAATATCTTATCCTCAATGAAAGAGGATAATTGCTCGCAGAGCTTGTCCGAGGCACTGATAGGCGGGTTACATGATCCAGGGATTAAATAAGATTTAACAATTTTAAACCTGGCTGATGGGGGGTGATAAACCGAAATCGGTCCCAGGACGCTTGTTTCCGGTTCAAGGATGACCTAGCTTGGCTGTTTGGGCTGGACTGTTGCCGTGAGGAGCAGGGTCAAGTCTGATTAGCCTATTGGCTGGGTCAAAACTGGGACGCCATAGCAATGGATTAAACCCAGATCTTTGTGACTAGGGGGGAATGTTTGCTTTGTTCAGCATCCCGTCTTATCATTTGTTCATTTTGCTCATTCCTCTTTTCAAGCGCACATTTTTTCTTTAATCTCACCGTTTCCATTTCACAATGTTCTTGTATTTTTAGTGTATGAAGCTTGCTGAGAAATCTTCCCTAAACGATTAATTTTTTTTTAAAAACCTCCTTTCTGTGCACTCAGTTCTCTCATGCAGCCATGCTGCGTGGTGTCAATCCAATAGGAAATAGCTGCTTTCCCACATTGCTAACATTTGTATACATCTCGTTGCCAGTTTGGTGTGAGCCTTTTTTAAAAATCAGGCAGATTTAGGGTTACTTTTATCAGTTTCAGGTTTTTTGGGGGTGTTCATTGCCATGATTTCAGATGTTGTTAGCTGAGCTTGGAGACGCTCCATCTTTTTAAGTCGAGACATTGCGCTGTCGGAAACATTTGGATAAATGAAAGTGCAGCCATGGGGGCGAGGGTATGGAGGGAGGACAGCTGCAGTGAGCCGGGATTCAGAGATGCCCACCACCCCCTCCTCCCCCTCCTCCCAGAGTCTGGGCATGCCATTTGTTCTCAGCGCTGTCACATCTCTCGGCACACCTAGTCCTCGGTGCACATCACCAGTCCCTGCGAAGGGCGCGCTGCCCTTCAGGCCCGAGCTGCACATATCACAGCCTCAGCCAAGCTGCCTCGGCAACTCCCTGGCAGAAAAGTAAAGTGCCCGACGAATTCAGTCGGCCCCGGCTGATCTCCCTTTGCCACCCTGTCTCCCTCCAGGCCCTTCTCGTGACAGCATTAAAGGCAATGTCTTATGAATAATCCACTCACTAAAGGAACATCTCTGGCCAGAGAAGGGGTTTTCATCTGTGTACTGTTGTCTACGCATTTTTACTTTTATCAGTCGGGAAAGTCTTCCGTGTCAACAGCGATATAACTAGAAGCCTCTTCAAGCAATATTACGCCTAACACACTGATTGCAAGCAATATTACGCCTAACACACTGATTTCAAGCAACATTACGCCTAACACACACACCTGTACGCCTGGGATCTCCGATTGCTTTTGAAATCTCGCTGGCTCCATATGCAGTTGTACTTTTAGGCCTTCTTATCCACACGAAAATGGTGTGTTTTCTATTATACTTTTAATTATCTGAGAGTAAATGTTCTGCTGGCACATACCATGGACATCAGTTCACTAAATTGCCAGTGGAAGTGACATCATATGACCCTTGACCCAACCTTTCAAATAAATGATGTGACAGTAATTTACATCATTGAAGTTAGAAACCCCACAATAAGTGCAAGATTTACTAACATAGGTGACTGTATCATTTATATACAACTAACTTACCCGTCGTGCGTTGCTGCAATCTCCGAAGAAAGGAAATTCAAGGAAACTCGTTATGATAACATTCAATTTACATTGTGTCATTTTTATTGAAACTTATTCATTTTAATATGGAAAACATTTGTGTCGTTTTAATTCTATTTATTTATTTGAGTGCTTGTGGATACACAATTTTTTGTTTTTCCGTCCGGTGCGTACATCAGTATTCAAAAGATTATGAGGCACTTGGGGGGCCGATATTTAAAAAAAATGTATGCCAGAAACCTTCGCGGAGTGTACTCAACAACTTACCAAAGTTTCCTGGCGATCAGATGAATGCTGTATTAATTCTATTTATTTATTCGAGTGCTTGGGGATACACGATTTTTTGTTTTTCCGTCTTGTGCGTACATCAGTATTTGAAAGATTATAAGGGCCCTGGGGGGCTGATATTTAAAAAAATGTTATGCCAGAAACCTTTGCGGGAGTGTACTCAACAACTTCCCAGAGTTTCATGTCGATCGGATGAATGGTGTTTTAATTCTATTTATTTATGCGAGTGCTTGTGGATACACAATTTGTTGTTTTTCCGTCTGGTGCGTACATCAGTATTCGAAAGATTATGAGGGCCCTGGGGGCCCGATGTTTAAAAAAATGTTATGCCAGAAACCTTCGCGGGAGTGTACTCAACAACTTCCCAAAGTTTCATGGTTATCGGATGAATGGTGTAGTAATGCATAAAGGACAAACAGACAGACAGACAGACATACCTTCGTTTTTATATATATAGATTTTTTTTTTTAACAGATTTTATTTGTCTGTAAGTACATATCATGCAGAGCTCCAAGACCCGGAGTCGTCAGCAACAATGGGAGACAATAATAATTGCAGCAGACTTATACTAAAACACTAACACCCCTCCCCTCCCACCCCCCCAAGTGCGCCGCTGCCAATGCACATATAAAGGAAAGAATCTATGCAAAGCATACCAAGTTCGGTAGGACACTTCTCAAGTTGACCATTGTTCCAGTTATCAAAGCGTCGGGAGGGCATCCCTCTCGGGCGGAGGATCCAGGTCCAGCCCCAGGTAATCTGCCCACCTCTTCCAAATTTTAAAGTGTTTGCGAAGGCACCCTCTGGCCAAAAACACAGGCTGCTCCAATCCCATTCAAAAGTCCATGCCGTTCCTCCAGGCAGCCAGCGGCGGGGCGATGGGTGCCTTCCAAGCCCTGGCGATGTCTCGCTTGGCCAGGGTAAGTCCCAAGAGTAAGAGGTGACGTTTGTACAGGTTGCCCCCAATCCCTGCCATGACATGCAGCAAGGCCAATTTGGGGTCCCGGGGAAGCTCCCAGACCAGCACCTCAGATAGGCAGCTAAACACTCCGGCCCAGAATCTGGATAGCGCAGTGCACCCCCATACAGTGTGTAACAACGTACCCACCTCCGATCCACAACGGAGACAGGCAGGGGAACCAATCATTCCCGCCCTCCACAAACGCTGCCTGGTGAAGTAAGTGCGATGTAGGTACTTAAACTGAATACGTCGCAGGCGTGTAGAAATTGCAGCCCCCTTCGGGCTTGCCAGGGCCTCTGCCCAATCCTCTCCCTCCAATTCACCCATGTCCCCCTCCCACGCGGACTTAAGTCTATGTAAGTCAGAAGTGCAGTGGTGTACTAACGACTGGTAAATACGGGAGAGCTTCTTATCTGGCAGTTTTCCAATACACAGCTTGGCCTCTAGAGGACTGAACTCAGGGAGGCTCTCCAGATCCGCCAAGTGAGGTTTCAAAGCATGCCGGAACAGAAGGTATTTAAAGAACTATGAGCGGGGCATCCCAAATTCATCCTGGAAATTTTGAAATGACTTCAGGGAAAGGCCTGACATCACGTCCCCTAATGTGGAGATACCTATCGCATCCCACCCTCCGAAGCCCAACAGGGCATCCAGGTGGGGCAGGCGACCATTGCGCCAGAGGGGGGTCTCCTGAGTGAGCACATTCCACCATCCTATTCTGCGTAGCGCAGCTCTCCAAACATGAAACACCACTTGGGTGGCCGCAGGAAGGCACCCTCTCAGCGGTGCCGAATACAGCAGAGTATGCACGGACGCAGAACCCATGAGAAACCACTCAACCGCATAGGCCGGATCATTCCTATCACCATACCACCAATCATTGAGTGCCGCTTGGTAGTAAGAGAGCACATCGGAAGTAGCCAGCGCCCCAGTAAAGGAGGACAGAAAGCACGTTTGCAGCGCCACGCGCACCAGTCCCCCGGCCCACAGAAACCCCCCCAGCGCCGACTTGACCTGCTGAAACCAACGGGGCGGAATCCGATACGGATGATTTTGGAGTTGATAGACCAGACGAGGGAGCACCACCATTTTGAAAATTGCGGACCTACCATAGTATAGATTGTTTTTAATGAAGGCGCTACCATGTGGCTCAGTCTTCAGCTGCCCGCAACCTCATATTGTGAAACACAGTCACAGACATGTTCAGAACTCAGACATGGCTGGTGCTGCCCAATATCATAATTTAGGGCTCCCGGATTTATGGTATTTATTTTTTGACATTTCCATCTGTATTTATCCAAATTTATTTTTGAGCCATTTTATCTGTAATTATCCATATTTTGTTTTCTGTATAATATTTATTTAACTGCTAGGACACACACTCATACTTTGAGGTCTGTCATGATTTAGGTATTTAGGAAGAGAAACACTATGTAACAACATATCCACTAAATATTAGAATTTTACCCCAAATGTATTTTGATATATGACATTATTCAAAGAAATGTCATCCTGTTTTTCAATTTCCCATGCTGTCCATCTGCTCATCTATTAGGCTACAAATCATGAAAGACATCTTGGAGAGTCACTTAAAACCTCCCACAATTTTCTGTATTTATCCACTTTTAAAATTAAATGCCGATAGAAAACACATGGAGTTTTCTGTCTGTATTTATCTGTAAAAATCCGTAAATATGGAAAACAGGGAGCCTTAATCATAATACTTCGATTTCTTTGTGGGCTCCTGGGCCCAGCACCAGAAAACAGTTACACACCTGCACTCGCAGACTTACACCCTATTGATCTGTAAAAATCCGTAAATATGGAAAACAGGGAGCCTTAATCATAATACTTCGATTTCTTTGTGGACCCCTGGCCCAGCACCAGAAAACAGTTACAAACCTGCACTCGCAGACTTACACCCTTGAGGTGTAGGCGCTGAAATCAAAGGTGCTTCAAAGTCTTTACAGGCCTGGGAATCACAGGAAAGAGCATCATCCTTCCCATGTCGGTAATCAGGGTCAAGGTGCTTTACTTGATGCGAAAAACATAATAGGAAAAAAGCATCCATCTGGCATGTCTGTGGTTTCCACGTCTCAGTCATGTCAGGAAACCTATGTTTTTAAGTTCAGCTTAGACTGTGATTTCATGATTTGCATCTTCTATGTAATGTCGCCCAAGTTTGAACGAATATTAAAATGGGGATACTATTCTTGAATAGAAAACAACGGGATGTAACGCTTCTGTGTTTACAAGTCTCCGAGAGAGAACAGCACCAACAGCTTTGGCTAAAGCATCATTTTCCTAAATAAAAGGTAACTTAACGTTGGGATGCCGTAAAACTGGAGCTGGTAAACAACAAGGGATACTGAACACGCAACCAGGAAGCATGGGCAATTAACTGTAATACAGAAGACAAGTTTCACAGTAGACTCTTTTTAGGAAGCAATAATTACGGTGGATGTTAGAATCATTCACAATTATCTCACTTATTACATTAAAATATAGGAAAATAAGCAATCATGGCCACACAAGTGCAATCAATACATATCCATTGTACAGTCACTAGAATTATGTATTCATCCTTGAGTGCTCAAGAAGAAGTGATCACACAGTGTAGCAAACCCGATGCAATGAGCAATGCGTATAAATAAAACAGAGGCTCTAGTTCAGGCGGATCCAGGACAGGTATAGTGATATGAGTCTCATTATTTTACAGTTGTCAGCGTTTCGATCTCTGTGCAGATGTTGAGGTCATCATCAGGACAGAGAATAATTGGAAGAGAACTGAACCTGTAAGGTGGAGGGGGCAGTTCATGAATGAGACAAAGAGGGGGAATGGCCAGCATTAGGAACTAATTGTAGAAGCAAGTGGCTACAGTAGGCTGAGAAGTAGCATGGGAGTATTACTTGAAATAACCAAAACTGATTGGTAACTGAAAAAAAGTAACAAAGAAGGGGAAAACAAATTAATATCAGTGGGTTACAACCATGTCAGACATATGTGAGTAACCTAGGTGTAGGGTATCATAGTACTCACTCTACAGTGGGGCAATCATTCAAGTGAAGCACTTTTAGGGAACTCTGACAGGAAAAAAGGCGGTGAAATATTGCATATAAATATATGTGGTAAACTATTATTCTGGGTGAACCACGTGTGAATCACACGTTTTATACTTACATTGAACTGACTTGGAAAGGGTCTAAACTAAAAATAATAAGGCTGATAAGAAACAAATCCTGCAAAGTACAAATAATAGAAAGTGAAAGAAATTGAGGTGACTGTCCATTCATAAAATCACCCGATGGAAAATTCATATGGTTGAGAACCTAAGGGCTTGCAAATGCGAGGTGAAGCTTTCACCCTTTTTGCAAGGAGGCTCTAGTGTAGAGCCCAACTGGTTATTAAATCAAGCCAAAGGACAACCATGTAATGGGGAACAATTCATTGTTATGTCCTACAAGGACTAATTCCACTGGTTTCCCCGGTAGAAAGGCAAGAAGCTGAATTGAGGACTCTGTGAGCAACAAATGGAATCCACGTGACCCTAGCCCGCATATGGTCAGCATGGGCAGCACCAGTACTGGTCATGTGCAACAGATGTATACACTCAGGGCCCAGCTTTCCCAGAAAGTATATAAATCAATAATTATACATCCTTGAAGGAGGGGGGGGGGGGGGGGGGGCACCGGGGCGTTTCAGTGAAAAATGTAACTAATTGACAATTGAAAGGTATATCATGAGGGCCATTAAAGAAATTCACAATAAGGGATATAGGGCCCGATGTAGCTAATCTCATTTTACCGATTCCTAAATACCGAATTTTACCGATTCGGTATTTAGGAATCGGTAAATATGATGTATGTTAAAAATCAGTAATATTTACCGATTTGGTAATATTCCTTATTACCGATTCGATAAATACCGAATCGGTAATAGTGATTACCTTCCCATTCATTCCTATGAGCCTGGAGGCCCATAGGAATGAATGGGAAGCCATTCACTATTACCAATTCGGTATTTACCAAATCGGTAATAGCGGGAGCATATTCAAGGGTGGCAGGGTGTAACATTGACACCCTGTTGCACCCCTGAATCGTGCATGTGTGCATATGTGGCGCACATACATGCCCTAAGGGCATGTATGCGTGCCACATGGCACTTTGAAAAAAGCAAATTATTGCTTTTCTAAAGGTATTCGGTATTTACCACCAACTTGTAGTTGGTGGTAAATAACGAATCCTGAATGCAAAAATGCACTCACTTGAGTGCCACCTACATAGCTTTTAAGGATTCGGCAATTTACTGATTCCTTAAAATAAGGATTCGGTATTTTACCGATTCCTTAAAATAAGAAATCGGTAAATTACCGAATCCTTAAAATCTGCCTCCTACATTAGAAAGGGCTAAATACCGGTCGGTAACGGGAAAATTACCGATTTTCGGCCGTTACCAACCGGTATTTAGCTACCTACATATGGCCCATAGTGACATAAAAAGAGTTGTAATATGAATGATAAAAGTCAAACCATAAATAGAATAGATCCATCTTAGAATATGTAGTGCCTTGAAATTGACCTATGAATACAAAATCCTAAATAGTGTAACATCGAGGGTACAATATGTACATGGTTGAGCTAATCAGTTGTTAGTCACTAAACAATGATCAAGACTCGTTCCAATCACATTATTGTGGAAGAAAAACGAGGTAACATATATACATACAGTCCCACAGAAAGGATACACCAAGGGATCTGTAGTATCACTTGCAATCTTTAACACATGCATTATTTAACAAAGTGCATTACACCCTGTTGCACCCCTGAAATCTGCATATGGGTACATCTTGCACATACACATGCCCTAAGGGCATGTTTGTGTGTAAGATGGAACTTTGAAAAATGCACTTTAGTGCATTTTTCAAAGTTTTTGCAAATTACCATGAAGTTCAACTTCATGGTAATTTGCTCCCCCTATTAGCGAAATCGCTAATTTTTTTAACTTTAATGCATTGCATTTAAGGAATCTCAATTTGAGATTCCTTAAATGCAATGGCAATATAAGTAATCGCAATTTTGCGAATTCTTTAATTGCGATTTTTGCATTTGGGATGATGCATCCCAAATGCAAAAATACTGGTCGCAAAGGGGCAGATTCTGAGAATCTGCCCCTTTGCGAGCGGTGTTTAGCTTGATGCATCTATGCCTAAGTAGTCTATTGGCTAGTGGTTGCCACATCCTCAGAGGACAAGAAATGTGCATCAAAGTTACAGCCAGACCTGAAATCACGTCTGAACTAGAGAGAGGATCGAAGAAGGACAGCCCTTTTGTCCCCTGGACTCAGCAAAATGAGGCTGCACTAAAGAATGGACTGCACCTGCTGCTTTATGCAAAGATATGACTGTGCCTGGTGGGCCTCAATCAAGGTAACATCCTCCCTGAGCCCCAGACAGAGATGGTAACTTCAAGAGTCAGTTGGCTGACTCCCTGTTAAATCCACAGGGCCATAAAAGCTGAAGAAGCCTGCCTTGGTGAGTTGTTAGCCAAGAAGGCCAGATTGCTGCTAACCACCGAAATGCAGCCTGGGAGACAAAGTCCCAACTCTCTAAAGTTGCATGCGAGTCTGCTGGACCCAAGAGAGTTGCTAAAGTTCAGTTTGGTCCCACAGCACAGAAGTTACTGCAAGCTAGAGGAAATTGCTGGTTGCGCTGTAACTGAAGACCAGTGCCAACTGCTTTTTGGCTGGACTTCACAAGAGCTTCAAGGGACATCAACCCCTGAAGCCAAAGACACCCCATTGGAATCGGAGACTGAGGAGTGGCCACAGGAAGATCTCTCCACACCGGCTCAGAATCCTCAGCATCCTAGAGCATCTGCAGCATCCTATATGCCTTGCATCAGGACCATTCTATTGATTCCGATGATCTACATTTTTTATGAATTGGTGTTGCTCTTTCTTCGTACTCAACTGCTTTGGTACTTCCTAATTCTTTACACTTGTTCCTTCGATGTAGCCTGACTGCTCTGAGCCACAGCTACCCAGGACTGATCTAAGGTTTTACAAACAACCCTGACAGTACCTGATATGAAATTGTGACTTCATTACATGGTGAGGCCGTACAACCACACCATATAATAAACGACTTTCTTCACAGTTTGCATTTCTTCTAAAGATACGAAAAAAATCCAAATAGCGGTGGGCTCCTTGCTGGGACACAGAACTATACATGCCCACTCCAGCAAGGAACAACGTGCAGAACTCGATGTGTCAACACACCAGTAAGGAGCCATGCATAGTGTTCATTTTATCTGAGCATAAGAAAAAATATCCAAACACTATCTTGGTTCCGTGTGGGGATGCAGAATTGGGTCTGTGCCCCAGAGAGAAGTAAATTGCTGTTAGGATTGTGTCTGAGTAAAAGAAAAGTCCAAACAGTGGCTTGCTCCTTCCTGTAGTACAGAACTGTGGGGGCATTTTTTTTAAGGGCTAAAGAAATTGTAAACAGTGTTTAACTCCTTGCGGATCAGTGACAGAATATCTGAAGCAAAGATACTGTGGCGACAGAATATTGTGTCAAAAATATGGAGGATCAAAATATCGAGAAGGTAAGTGCAAATAGGTAAATATAGATTTAATATTGTTAACTCCAAATCTACATACCTTGAAGATATATATTAAAACATTGCTTACTTATAGAAATGTACTGTCACAAAGTTTTTGTCCTTGATATTCTTGACACAATATTTTGTCCTACAATATTTTTGTTTACCATATTCTGTCTAAATAACCTCCTTGTTAAGGTCCAGCCACACAGTTCCTTCCTCTCTAAATACACATATGGGTTTGACTTAAATGCACAAATTGTTTCATTCACCCACAATATTCCTCCATGATGTTGTAATATTGTGCATGAGTATATGAGTGCATGAATATATATATATATATATATATATATATATATATATATTATTCAAGGGGAGGACAGTAGGCATTTCTAGGTGTGATTTTCATCATAAGTTTGGGAACATAAACAAACTTAGGAATTTGTAGGTATTCTGAATCACCTCTACAAAGCATTCCCAATCGGGAAATGGTCAGAGATGTACTTCTGCAAAGGGCAGAATCAAATTCCTTATCAGCTTAGAAAGGAAAGGCATCATACCCAAAAATGTTGGTGATGTAGGTGTATGGGTGTCATCACAGGACAAACCTTTATTTTTTACAAGGATAATGGCATTTCAGCTTTAGTAATTGTACAACATGTACACTTATATAGGTGGAAGTGCTAGTACACATGCAAAAACAGGAATTAGCAGCTTTCAAAGTATGCTTCTGTAAAGGTTTTTGAATTCCCAAATGTTGCAACTCTGCCCTCTTACAAATCTGTTCTGTAGGGTGGTGCAGTTTTCTTTCAGGTTAGACCATTTACATCCTGATTACCTAGGAAATACCAAAGAATGAAGGGACACACATATAGTCATAGTCATAGTCAAGTTTATTTGTTTGATTAATTAAAATCTTACAAAAATACATTTTAAAAATATCATCAGCAGTAAAAACCTTAAAACACCATGCGCATAATTATTCTAGTATTATATAATTTAAAAAGGAGAAACCTAAATAATGTTTTCCTTAAGATTTTTGTCAATCACAGATAAAAATTTTACAAAAGCAGAATTCATTAATACATCATTTGGGTTTAGACATGCCATTAGCGCTTGTCTGCATGTTCTTACTCCTCGAGCATTAAATAATCTCTTAAGGGTAACTTTCCTTTCCACCTCTATTGCAGGGCACAGACATAGCAGATGTAAAATTTCTTCTTGACCACATTTACATAACCTACATATCGTATTGTCCTCAATAGTCTTCCATAGTGGCCGATGGCACAAACCAGGCCAAAGACCAAAACGTACTCTTATAAAAGTTTGTTTGCTTTGCTGTGACCAAGGAGTTTCAAGATAATTTTGGACTTGCTTTTTTTTGTATCCATTTATAATTGGCATGCATGCCTTCTTTTTACCAATAATTCTTTGTCTTTTATCAGTGATAGACGAATAGTCAACTTCTTAATTGTGCTTTTGAAACTTTCCTGGGTAATTGTGTTTTCCCAAATTGGTATTATTCCTAATTCTTCTTTTGCTTCATTTAGATATGCCCAAGCTTGTAGCTTCCGGTTGTCTTTTACTTCTTGCCACAATGTTCGAGATAATTGATTGTTGCGGTCATTTTTTATGCGATACCAGACTTTGAGAATTTGACCTTTCCGGGCATATTGTTAATTATTTATCCCAAACTCCAACCTCACCTGTGCTTGCAAGGCATTACCTGGTAAGTGGAATAATATCTTGTAGGTTTTCGCCACTGCGTTGTTAATTGTCTGTGCATCTTTACCATTTAAGACTTCGGAGCCATATGTCAAAGTTGGTAATAATTTAGCAGATATGATCTTTAATAAAGGACCATATGACAGTGTAGTTAACTTCTTTTGTATGGTTCTAAATGCACTCACCAAACTGTTTGTTTTCCTAGTGATGTCTTTCCTCTG
Source organism: Lissotriton helveticus (assembly GCF_964261635.1). Lineage (NCBI taxonomy): Eukaryota > Metazoa > Chordata > Amphibia > Caudata > Salamandridae > Lissotriton > Lissotriton helveticus. The sequence goes on from NC_136061.1 coordinate 1,983,497,491, forward strand.
TGGGAGAAAACTTCCACTATCATTAAATAAGACGCCGAGATACCGATAATTTTCAACCTGCTCCAGCTGAGTTTGTTCAAACATCCATTTGTTTTTTTGTTTTCTGTTCTTTGTAACTACCATTATTTTTGTCTTTGCCTTATTCATTACCATTTGTTGTCTTTTGCGTATCTCGATGTTCGATCAATTAGTCTTTGCAGCCCCACTTTGGTCTGACTCAGCAGCACAACGTTATCCGCATACAGCAAATTTGACATATGTTTTCCTGCTAGCCTCAGTGGATGTGAGTTAACTTCATTTAGTGCAATGGTGAGGTCGGCTATAAATAGGTTAAAAAGTAGTGGGGCAAGGACACAACCCTGCTTTAATCCTTGTGTCACCGGTATTTTATTGGATAATGTTCGGCCATCACCAATCCTCACCCGGACCCAGTTTTTGGAATATAATAATTGGATAAGGTTTAGAAGTGAGTCCGGAATTCCATAGTCCTCAAGTTTTTTCCATAGAAGATTCCTATTTACAAGATCAAAAGCCGATTTGAAATCGACGAAACAAAAATAGAGGGACTGTTTTGCTAGAAGAGCTTTATCCATTAATACAGATAGGGTTAATATATTTGTTGAAATTCCTAATCCTTTAATGAACCCCGTTTGGTTTGGGGGTAGTATTTGGTTTCCTTCGACCCAACCTGATAAATTTGCTAATAAAATACTTGCGAATAGCTTTGCGTCCGTGTCCTGGAGAGTAATCAAACGGTAGTTCTCGGGTAGTTGCCAATTACCCTTTTTGTAAATGGGAGATATTAATGATCCTCTCCAAGATTCCGGTATTTGTCCTGTTCTGACAACTACATTATACACCTTTGTCAGATAGGTAGCCCATAAATCAGGATCATCCTTATACAGTGCAAATGGAATCCCATTAGGACCAGGTGCTCCACCCTTTTGTCTATTTTGTTTATTAAATTAGCTACTTCAGTGTTCGAGAAAGCAATTGCCAGTTCAATTTCTTGATTTTTATCGACCTTCATAGTCTGTTTGTCACCCTGAGGCGTAGGTTGCGATTCAGCGTCTACGGTCTTTTTGAGGAATTCTATCCAGTCCTCTTCCGTTATTGGTGAAGCTACCACAAGTTTATTAGGTCTATTCAGGCCATTGATAATTTTCCAAAATTCCCTGGAATTTGCTTGATTACTTGCGTGAAAGATTTTTGTCCATAACTCCTGCCGGATTTTATTTTTTTCATTCCACAATAATTTCCTCAAGTTACTGTTGGTGCTTTTAAGTTGGTTTCGAATTTCTTCCTTATTCGGGAGCGTGGTTAACTGCTTTCTCAGTTTATTACGAATCCGCCTGACTTTTTTAATTGTATACGGAAGGTTAATACCAGTGTCTCTTTTTTCCATTGTAATCTGTTGATTTTTCCTACTACTTGAAGTAACCTCATTCAATTGGACTACCTTCTGTGTAAATTGTTCCCATTGCTTAAGTGCAGACTGCGTAGACTGTTCTTTAAAGCACTCTTGAACTAATTTTTGGGCCTTTTTTTCCATGTCATCTTTATTGTCCGGTTTCCAAATAATTTTTCCTATGGTTGATCGTATCGATCTGGCCATATGTAGCTGAATACTTTTGGTGTTTTGAAAGTGCCATTTCCATTTCTCATTCACTTTTTTTTAATCTATAAGATACAATTTTTTCAAAAATATTTACCGATAACAATGTAAAATCTATTCTTGATTTTGATTTTTGCGTTTGAAATGACCAGCCAGCAGGTTGATCGGTTGGGAACCTGCCATTTAGTACTCTTAGTTCCAGTGCTTCCAAATCTTTCAATAGTTTTGTTCCAATTGGATTTTGTTTAGTATTCATGCTAAGGTCGAGCGCTTGTTCCGGGATTGACCATTCGTAATTTTGGGACTGGATGAAATCGTCCCGTGTTAATTGTATCAGCAAGTTTATATTAAAGTCCCCTGTCACATGAAAGTTAACAGTCTGGTCGAGTATTATTTGCTCCAATAGAAATCCTGCAAGAGCTACACTTATATTCTTCCGTGATGAATGCCTTGGTGGAATATATATGTTAAGTAATATTAACGTATTTCTATTTTTTTGCTCACTGGTTACATATTTTATCTTAACTGCTTGAATATTTGGGTTATTTGTATCCAACTGTTCATGTTCAATTTGCAAGTCAATCATATTAAATATTGCCAATCCTCCGCAAGAACGTCCAAATTTGCAATATCTAATTGCAGGCACATAGTACCCTTTGTATCCTTGTAAAAAGAAAGGGTCAATTTCCCATGTCTCCTGCAATAATATGATTTGATAGAGATTTGACAAGGAATCTATTTGAGCATTTTTAGTTTTTTTGCATAACCCATTTATGTTCCAGGAACATATTCCTATCGGTTGCAGATCGTCCCTCCCTTGATCTATTTTTTGTTGGTTTCTATCCTGTCAGTGCTCATGTAGTGCTACCCTAATCCAATTTTCGTTTATTTGTTTTGTTTCTTCAACTTTTATTTCTTCTATCCATTTTTCATCATCCTGATGTGTGGTACCTAGGGTTTTTTTAAATATTGAATACACTGGTTTGTTCTTTATCTCTTTACCGTTTTTTGTTGGAAGTTCTTCCTTTATAAACGGACTCGGATATGGTTTGGATACAGGTTGACTGACTTTTATCCCCCAACTTTGAAAAACTTCTTGTTCCTGCATGATCTGATCCACTAGGGAGACTGTTTTTACAGTTAAGAGTGTAAGCGGTTGGGTGCCTTCCGGATTTTGTACAAAGCCTACAGTTTCAATATCTTTTGTTGTTACTTTTTCTAAGGAAGGTATTGATTTCATTAGTTGTAGAATATTACTTCTATTCAGAATGCCGTCTTTGCCTCTTGAGTCGTATAGTGGTGTAAAAATTATTTGAGGCGTCATCTTTAAAGGTAACAAGTCTGTCTTTTTTATGTCACCATTTTGATAGCTTTTATAGATAATTTGCTTTTCTTGACCAACTTTTGTAATAATTAGTTCTTCCTTGCTACATTTGTGGCCTTTAATGTCGGTCTTTTTTCTTTCCGTTGGAACAGTATTAGCCACAGGCTCAACCGACTGTTGTTCTATGGGATCTGAATGATTTCTTTGTTGCAAGAAATTTGTGGTTGGATTCAACGAGTTATTTTGATCTTGTCAAATTTTTCTCTGTAGACTTAAATCTGAGCGATTTTTTTCCCCCTTTAATAGAGTCTTAGATTCTACTGAGGTCAACTCGTTCTTTTTTTCCATCAGCTTACTTTGGATATCACTTACATCGCTCCAAGATATACATCCGTTTCCTTTCTTGACCTCTTATTACTTTTCCGTCTTGAATTCTTTCATCTAGGTGTTGTCTTTTATTACATTTGGTTTGCCTTTGGGTCAGCTGGTGTTGATCCATAGTGTCTATTAACATAGTTGTATTGGTTGCATGTAGTTTATTATCTATCTGGACTTTTGCCAACCTATTAAAGATGTCATAATATTTTTCATTACTCTCCACCTTTTCGGACTGGGTCCCAAGTACCTCAATATTTTATATTCCTGATTATTCTTGTATTGAACCTTCATGGTTCATTTCTCCTGACTGCTCCAAATTAGGATATACTTTTACTATATTTTCATTGTTTACCTTATTTCTTCCCTTACACATTTTTTTCCTTTGTCTCTTCGTTATTTTATTAACTTGATAATTTTCCTTATTTATATTTATCTTTCCATGGGTCTCTTGCTTGGTTTTAGTTCTCAATTCAATTTCCACATTCTGGACTATTCTTTTTTCTTTTTGCATTGATTCGTTACCTTTCACTAGTTCTAATTGGTTTCTTCCAGAATTATTAAGATGTTCAGGTTTATTGTCCGGAGAGTGAGATACCTCATCTTTTTTATTATCGTTTGTTTTGAGTACTAAGTCTTTAATATCTTCCAGTATGGTGTTTACTACTTCTGGGATAGTTGAAAGTTTGTTTATAATTGGTTTGCAAGCGCATTCAAAGTAGTTGGAAGCTGCATTTTTTTGGGCTTTGTTAATTAAGTTGTTTAACTTTGACAATTTTCAGTCAATTCCGCTAGCTGCATTGGCCATTACTCCAAGTATTTCAATTTGTGTGTCCATTTTGTTTGACTGATATGTCAATGCCTCTAATGTTAAGGTTGATGTTTGATAAAATATATCCCATGTGGCTCCTAGATCTTGACTTATTGTATTTTTTGTATTTTGATCAAAATTTGTCTTAGTAGGATGGTTTTTATTATCCATTTCATTAATGTGATGAACTCCTTCCAACTTTTTCTTCTTAGCCAAATGATCATAATTACCTATACCATATGCAGTGTGTTCACATTGGCCTATACGTTCAACATTTGTTCCCTTTGAGATGGTACAATCTGTTTTTACATAATTCAGGTCCCCATCTTTTTGAAAAGTTTTGGGGTGAGACGTTCTAGATTTCCATCTATTAGTTCATTGCCTTTTCCAAGTTTTTTTAATGGTGTGGATTCAACTACTACCGCATACATTGTGTCGGTATTAATTGCATCTACTAGTTTCCGCTTTTTCGTTATCTCAATTTTAACTTCTAAAGGTATTGGAATATCCCTAGTTGCTGTTCCTGTAAAATGTTCTTGTAGTTGCAAGTTTTGTATTATCTCTTCCGTCACAATTTTATCCATATTCATTTCTTCTGCTTGTGTTGGCTGCGATGGGCTATGATCTAGTAGTTCCCTTTTTAGTTCTATGATTTCACAAAATGAGTCCTTTTGTTTTAGCTTACTTATGATATTATTTTCGTCACTGGTTTCTAATATTTCCCTTTTTCTTCCTTCTAAGATATTTATTGGTTCAATTGGGGTCTGTAATTGTTTTTTGGATGTGTCTGATTCCATTGACATGAGTACTCCGGCCGGATCTACCAGGAAGTCGAATTTCTGTGGTATTTTTGTCGATTTTTCGAACATCCGAGCAATCGGTGAGATTAGGGTTTGGTTTAATCCTTTTAACTGTGCTTTTACTTTTTTTTGTACCTTAGGTGCTTGAGTTTTAAGCGTCCGCTTTGTCAGGGGACCAGTTGTTCTTTCCTTCCCAGAACGCATCCTCAGTTAACTTTTTTATTATTATGCTTGCCAAGAAATTCTGTCCCGTTGATAATATAGTTGGTATGTCAACACAAAATGATTCAATGAAAACCGTTTTTATAATAGTGGTAACTCTTTAGCCACTCACTTGTGCTAGTCTCATGACCAATACCCCGTTTATTCACTTTGAGCCTGAGAGGGAGTTATCCAAATGGTGTGGTTCCACACTTGGTTCCTGTATCCCTCTAGGCCCACTCTGCCGTAGCACCGTCGTAGCACACCCTTATTAGGTTCCCTCCACTTGCTCCAGCCTGTATGCTTGTTTACTCTGTAAGCCCAAACCCCAATGCCCAGATCCCGTCACACAATTTATTGGGGATGCCTGCTCCAGTGCTAATGTCGCTGGTGCCACTATCACTAGGCTGCTCAGAATCGTTGCCAATGTCAACACAGCTCAGCACAGAATGAAGCAAGCAGTCGTGTAAATCACTCAGCTCTGGGACAATAAGGGCCATTACAGGGGTATAAAGCACCTGCCGTCGGAGACTGATAGCGGAGGGCCTTAGGTCCTATGCAGTTGGCCTGGCTAAGGTACACAGTCAATATAGTCAAGCTCAAATTGTCTCTTCACCTCCTATGGGTATTTCAATTCCTTCTATTCCCCTTTATTCCCTTGCTCTTTCCCTTTATGATCTGTTCCAGAGGGAGGAGCTCCTAAAGGGGCTTGGCACTCGCAGATCAAGACTCACCCTCGCCGCTCTGCTTCCTCCACTCCTATACAGGGAAGGGCAGGTCTGCTGCTGCCAGGCCTCATTTCACACTCCGCAGCTACTGACAAGACTTGGGAGTCTTCCGCTGAGCTCCGTAAGTCCGTCAGTCGACTCACTCCTCAGCTCAGCTCAGCTCAGCTCACTCTCCCGCTTTTCTGCTGCGCTCCGTGGGTCGAGCTTTTCCCAGATGGGGATAGAAGAAGAGGTGGCAAGGGGCGGCCAGCCAAACCGCGGCTGGCGGTTTTCTTCCTCAGCTCCCTCCTCTCCCGCCCTCTACTTCTCTCTTGCCTGCACCGTAGCCGTCCGCTCCGAGAGCCTTGAGAGGTCGCGGGGGGTGGGGGGGGGGCGATGGGCCAGGACCAATACCGGGACTCAGAGGCACTACGGTACTGCGGCACTGCGGTATACACGGTGTCGCACGAGCGCGGTATGCCGAAAGACGCCGTTACAGCCGCAACTGGGCTCCGTGGTCTCCTGGCCACAACTCGACTGCTCGACCGCTCACACCTCAAGCTGCTCACTAGGGACACACATATATATTATCTAACGAAATAAAGAATAATCAATACTGACACAAAAGCTGTACTTTGCATGGTATATTCATTTTCATATATTGTGGTAGACACAAATGTTACATATAAAAAAACACAGGACTGTTATGTAACATAAATAACACAAATTGGGGCCATACAAGGTGTGCTTCACATTTAACATAACAATGGAGTAGCCAAAGAAATAACCCCTCACACATACACTTTAAACTATATGGCTGCCGCTGGCCTGGCTCTGTGTATGGCTCATGCAATCCTGACCCTCAAGGAAAGTCTGCAGGAGTTGTTCCTATTTCGCTAAGGAAAATATCCTTCCTTCTCTTTTCTCCGATCTAGTTTTCTTTCCTAATTTCTGTTTTTCCTTTTGTTCCTTCCAGCCTACTTTACCTCCTGCTTTCTGTTGTCCTTCCATATTTCTTTCTTTGCTTGGATTCTTTCCTTCCTTCATTTGTACTTTCATTCCATTTGCCTCATTTACATGTTGTGTGTCACTGTAACCAGGTTTAGTTTGTGTGCCACTCTAAGCCCCCTCAGACAACTGTGTCATTGTCTGTCTTGCAGTGTGATTTATTGGCTTCTGCTTCAGACTTGTGGCCTAGAATTTGCAGTTCAAAGTAAATAAGAGCCATAAAAAACAATTAAATCTGTCCAGTGACGCCTCCGCTCAAGCTGGCATAGCGGGTGCTTCACTACGCCCTTGTAACATAATACAAAACACATGACAGTATACAGAAAACATAAAAATATTCAATTGGGCGTCCGTTTACAACTCTTCAGTATACTCAAACATATTTCCTAATTTCTTGATGGTAGATATTTAAGACAATACTACGCAACGCCTATTCATGTCGGCGACGTTTCGCCCCTTTCAACAAAGCGTGTTCATAAAAACATCACAACGGATCTTCCTCAGGACTAGAGAGAGTAAATACAGCCCGGTCAAGGTAGTAGCATCAACATGCAGAAACAACACCCCTCCTCGTGATGCCATATAAGGTGATGGATCAAGTGAATCCATAGACAAGGCGTGTCCTCATTTGCGTCCTCGTAAACAAGAAATCTTTCCAGATGAGATTTCTTAAGGAATAATATCCAAACAAAAAGCGCTACAATTATTAGGCCTTGAGCAGAGGTTTCACCAATACCTCGGAGATCTACAAAAGATTCTCGTATCAATTTGTGCTGAGAGATAGAGGAAATCCGACCTCTGGCATGGATGGGGCTATATATGAAAGTAACGAGGACCCCTGACGTCTTGTAATTTCTAGGACAGGGTAAAACACAATGAAATATCATCCTAGACAGTTAAATAAACAGTAGGTAAATGTAAAATATGTGTCTTACACTTTATGTAATTTTACGATTTGTTTCGTACAATAGTAATTTTATGAATGTGGAGACTACGCACTTGAGGCAGAGACTCTGCACATAAAAAGATAGGCGCCCTATATTTTTCTGTGAGGAATTCTCCTCCCCTCAATTATACAATTTTTATTAGTAAGATTAAACTCATAGTTCGAGACTACCAAAAAATGTGTAAACTTACAAAAAAGCATAGGTTTCCCTTTGTGAAATGGGCCCATATGCGAAGGCACAAGCAGATACCCATGTCTCATCAGCTACAAGTGTGGGTAAGACGGTAGCTGCCACAATATATGGCACAAATCTCCTAAAATTGCAGGCAAAAACAGATAAAAGACCGTCCAGAGGACAAAGTCAGCCAATATCAGAGTCTACGTCAGGGATTTCATGGCTGGCATGGAATGTTACACTACGTGCGGGTGCTGGAGTGTAGCTTGATAATCCTATGGGGGTCTCACTGGCTGATTACAGGTTGTTCCCAGTGAGTATGGTGGGACTGCATTCGGTGGTAGGTTTGTGGTACTGGGATCATTTTATGGTCACTCCTGTTGTCACTATGAAGTAAGTGGTTTGCGGCTTTTGGAATATAATTATCTGCCCTTGGAACATATTCCTCCTTCTTGTTCCCTTCCTATATGTTAATACGTCCGTTGATGTAATTTGTAGTACATAGTTTTTACCTGGGTCGTACTTATGTACAGGGGCCAGCCCCTTGCTTTAGCAGCTATAGAGGGGGTGGAGGTCTTGATGGGCCTCTTCTGTCTGCAACTGGACAGACAAAGACTCATAAATAACTTGAAATTATTGAGTGAGTGAAAGGACATATGGGTGGGTGTGTGAGTGAAAGAATGATAAATGTAAGCATGGATGAGTGAAAAGATGGATGGATTAGTGAAAGGGAGGGTGGATGGATGGACAAGTGAAACAATGGATAGATGAATGATAGTTAGGGTGGATCATGTATTTTGACTTACAAGCATAACACAGCAGTTATAGGACTGAATGGGGTGATGTAGTATTATCCTATTAGATGCTGTGTTATGAAGATACTCGCTATGTTAGAAATGGATCCTGGAGTATGTATACGAGAAGCTGTGAAAAACAAAAAAAGAATATTTTAAAAATAATATATGGAAATGTTCCTTTTACATTGAAAGTTCAACCAATATGGGGGCTGGATGTCACTACCTCCTGGTTTTCTCTGAATGTAAAAGTCTTGAGTCGACTTTTTAGGTCGAGCCTGTCCCATTCCGCAGGAATGGATAGGATCGAATTCAGGTCGGCAAAATCCTCTTCAAACTAAGGGGTTTCAGCCCGGCGTTTTCTTGCAGTTCACGTGAACATGCACGAGCATTCACGGCCAGGGCTTCTCCTCCCCTAGCAGCACTCCTCCCACACCAGCAACTCCCCCCTCCCACACCAGCACCTCCCCTCTCTCTCCCCGCAAACACAGCCTTGCCGTAGCAGCACTCCTCCCACACCAGCACCTCCCCCCTCCCACACCAGCACCTCCCCTCTCTCTCCCCGCAAACACAGCCTTCCTTTCATTTCTCCTCCCCCTCCCCCTCCCCAGCCAGCTTCCCCCAGGCCGTGTTCCCTCAGATATGCTATTGCATATCATTTGCTACCTCTTGTATTTTGTTGCTCTTGATACTTGCACAACTGTCACTATTGTCTCATGTAACGTAACGTTTGCTTTTGTAACATGCTCACTTGTAATTTTGGCTTCATGTATCTAAAAACGCCTCCCTCGCGCTCCTTTCTCCCTCTCTCCCGCTGCCTAGTCCTCCCACCCCCTCCCTCTCCAGCGCGCGCTCCACTCGCATCTGCCTGCTGCTCCCCCGCCCACCCCCCCACTCCCCCAACCAGCAATGCCGAGAAGCTTGTTTCCTCTAAGAACATATCGTTTGCTACCTCCAGGCCGTGTTCCCTCAGATATGCTATTGCATATCGTTTGCTACCTCTTGTATTTTGTTGCTCTTGATACTTGCACAACTGTCACTATTGTCTCATGTAACGTAACGTTTGCTTTTGTAACATGCTCACTTGTAATTTTGGCTTCATGTATCTAAAAACGCCTCCCTCGCGCTCCTTTCTCCCTCTCTCCCGCTGCCTAGTCCTCCCACCCCCTCCCTCTCCAGCGCGCGCTCCACTCGCATCTGCCTGCTGCTCCCCCGCCCACCCCCCCCACTCCCCCAACCAGCAATTCACACACAGCAACGCCACTCACACACGCAACGCAACTCATCCACGCAACCCCACTCATCGACGCAACCCCACTCATCGACGCAACGCCACTCACACACGCAACGCCACTCACACACGCAACGCCACTCACACACGCAACGCCACTCACACACACAATGCCACTCACACACGCAACGCCACTCACACACGCAACGCCACTCACACGCAATGCCACTCACACACGCAACGCCACTCACACACGCAACGCCACTCACACATGCAACGCCACTCACACACGCAACGCCACTCACACACGCAACGCCACTCACACACGCAACGCCACTCACACACGCAATGCCACTCACACACGCAACGCCACTGACCCACGCAACGCCACTCACCCACGCAACCCCACTCACCCACGCAACCCCACTCACACACGCAACCCCACTCACACACGCAACGCCACTCACCCACGCAACGCCACTCACCCACGCAACGCCACTCACACACGCAACGCCACTCACACACGCAACGCCACTCACACACGCAACGCCACTCACACACGCAACACCACTCACACACGCAACGCCACTCACACACGCAATGCCACTCACACACGCAACGCCACTCACACACGCAACGCCACTCACACACGCAACGGCACTCACACACGCAACTCATCCACGCAACCCCATTCATCCACGCAACCCCACTCATCCACGCAACGCCACTCACACATGCAACGCCACTCACACACGCAACGCCACTCACACATGCAACGCCACTCACACATGCAACGCCACTCACACATGCAACGCCACTCACACACGCAACGCCACTCACACACGCAACACCACTCACACACGCAACGCCACTCACACACGCAACGCCACTCACACACGCAACGCCACTCACACATGCAACGCCACACGCAACGCCACTCACACACGCAACGCCACTCACACGCAACGCCACTCACACGCGCAACACCACTCACACAATCAACGCCACTCACACACGCAACGCCTCTCACACACGCAACGCCACTCACACACGCAACGCCACTCACACACGCAACGCCACTCACACACGCAACGCCACTCATCATATTGTGCTGCAAAACTAAATACTTATAAGGTCCCACAAGCGAGACCTATTGGCAATGCCAATGCTTGTTTGTTGCTGTTGTACTTTCACTACTCTCTGCTACTGTGATAAGACATTCTTGAGTTTGCTTCTAATTACGCCCAAGCTCTGAAGATCTCCTCCTTGCCAAGAGACAAGCCACTTGGTAGTGAGCGCATCAAAAATACCATCATAAAGTAGCTTCTATACTCCTTCCTGTACCATTCCAGGTACTCCCACACACGTCTTGATTTATCCCTACTTTCTCTAGCTGCGCTTTCAAGTATTTCTTCTCCTCTTCTCCTGAAGTCTCCTGCTTTATTCCCCTCTTTCCTTCTCCAAGTTTTCCAAGCTCTTTGAAGTATCCGCAAGGGGCAGGTTGGAACTTATTTATTTATTTATTTATTTATGCAATTTTATATAGCGCGGACTTTACCCGAAGGTGTCAGAGCGCTTCACAGAACTTCATGGAATACCAAAAATACATTAAAAACGAAGAAGGAAACCCATTTGTGCTCCCTCTGCTTCACGTGCCCCGTCTCATGCAGTATCACCTGCATCCTTCGCAGAGCGGAAGTGGAGCTTATCATTCGCGCCTTCGGTTTCCTTCCCACACGTCAGGTTCGTCACCGGGGGCTTGTGAGAGCCGCTGAGCGCAGCGCACGCGCCTCATCCTTCGGCAGCTGCAGATGATGGGAAGAGATGGGTCCCCAGGCTCTCCGGTTTCTCTTCCCACTCAGGCATCTTCCTGGCTCCCCCACTCCCATTCCAGCGGTGTGTGATGTCGCTTGTCAGCTGAGAATAACACTCGGGATAAGTGATGCTTTAATGCAACTAACGCACTAAAAACGGACTCCCTGTGGTGCACGGGGCTCGGTTTCAGTCTCTGGGCTATTACAGTTCTGTGGCACAGGGCAAAACATTGTCTGAGCCAAGAGGGATATTAGAAACACACATTCAAACTGAACGAAAGTAGAAAGTTAAAAGCTACTTAATCATGCGTAACTTTTCTTTGCAGATTTCATAGTGTTGAACACAGAAACATATATAAATAAAAATGGAATAGGTCAAGGGAAAACAAGTTCTTCTAGATTGTAAAACTTATTAGAACAGGCATGGTATTTAATGAGTTGTGATGATTTTATGAATTTTAGAAAGCAGACACAAATTATAATTCCAATTCTAAGCAATCAACATAATTAAAATTAGAAAACATAACGTTCAGAAGAAAAGATCATCACTTGTATTGATGACCAGTTTATTCAATAACTCTCCCTGTCCCCTTTTTTTTGCACCGTTGAGCTTTTTAGGTTTTGCCTGGCGAAAAGATGCGCTCTGCGCATCTTTTTCGCGCAGGCGAAAACCTGATGAGAACTGTAGTGGGGTTTGGGTCGGCCCTCGTCATTTATTGGCTGGCTCCATAAATGGAGCCTAGCCATTGGACGAGGGGCCTGTCCGTCAATGCCGGACCAGATTCGGGGGCGTTCCCGCGATTCTTTGGCTTTTGCCGACGTCACGCGACGTCAGCCGAAAGCCGGGAACGCCCCCGAATCTGGTCCGGGATTGAGGGCACCCGCCTTCCCCCACGGACAATCTACAAGCGGCACTGTTCGCTTTAATGGCTTTCGCATAAGATGTGGAGTTTCCAGAAAGCATGTTTTCTGCTTCATGCAGGCTTTGTTGTAAAGACTGAGTCACTGGCGCAGTGATGAGGACGCTGCACACATCTTACAAGTCTCAGCTCCGCCCTCCCCACTTCCTATAAACCCCCATGACAGTCAGAGCTCAAAATCTAGCTATAAATCAATGCTTTCGGTTCCAGGTCTGTTAAACCAACTGTTTAGAAACAGATAAGAGATGGGAGCGCTGGGAATGTCAAGGAATCCGCCCTGAGGTAAACAAATCATCCACCTTACAACACCGCGTGCGCTCTGTCTGCTGGGGTAAGAGGGGGAAGGAAGGGGGGGGGCTGAAAGTGCAACGAGCCCACGCGCCACACCCCAACTCTACCACAGACTGGACCGAACAGATAAACAGATCAATCGATCGTTCCGTGAAATCATTAAGAAAATATACATTGTCATGGCCTGGCAAACCTCCTCAGAGACCCCCCAGGACACCGCCCCGCCCATACTATGTGATATGGCTCTAACCGACTGCACGTTCTCTCCTCCCGTGTTATGATGTACCCCAGCCTCACTTCCTCAAATACTCCCTCAAAACATCTCGCCTCCTTTACTACGGCCAGACCCCCACGCTATGCCCCCCCTCCCTGCTCTCCCGTACTCAGGTCAGCCTCCCCAGACCTGCAGCGGACGCACAGTGTGGTGGTGTGCCTCAGCCCGTCTCCCTGCTCTGAGGCGGTCAGGCAGGCTCACCCGATCCTCACTTGACGCCCCGGCCCCACCCCCCTCCGCGCCCTGCCTGCCGTGCACGGTGCAATCCCCTTTACCTGTCACCCCCCACGTCAAGGTCAGGTTGGCACAGCCTCATCCGCGTCCCGTCACCTCTCCACCGCGGCTAGGCCGGGTTCCATCGACACGCAACCACTATGCCATGGTAGGCCTGTGGCTCTACCTTCACCGCATCCCCACCGTACCTGCTGGGCCATGGTCAGACTGGCTACCTCAGACCGTCACCAACCCCCCCCCCCCCGTGTCACGGTCAGGCTGGAATCCTCAGACCTTCACCCAACCGCACCCCCCCCCTCTCCAACGCCACGGCCAGGCTGCCATCCCCAGACCCTCGGTTCACCCCCTCCCCCACCCATCATACCCCGACCACACTGCGGAGGACTTCAAGCTGCATTCCTAGACATCCGCCCCGCTACAAGTTAACCATCACACCCAAAGACGCTCTGTCTTTCATGTGCACCCATTGATGGGCGTTGTCACAGGACTGCCTTCCGTACTGCCGCCCCTCCCCCTTCGGGCAGAGGGCGAGAAGAAATGCTGCAATAATTCGTCAGGGTTGGAAATGAATCGCTGGACGCCTCCGCCAAGCCACGGCGGGCAGGACCGCGAGAGATAGCCCGGGCGTCCCAGACTAGCCGTGCCAGCCGTGCACGCGCTTAGCTCGCAGGCACTGCCCCTGTGCCGCTGCACACTGCCGTCGCCACTGCCCTGGGATGGACCAGCTGTGCTGCCCCAGTACTGCACGGCGGCTCCGCTGGGAAGGGCTGGAACTGCCCAATGCATGTTGGAGTGTGGTGCTACTGTCCTATTACGTGTAGTAACTCTGTTCAGAAGGGGTGGTACTGGTAACAGCCATTCAGCGATCCGGCGCCTGGAAGAGCTGCTATTGTGTAGTGAAGCGTTAAAAAGAGTCCACTTAATGTACGAGCATGAGGCAGAGCGTCGCTAGGACCGGCTACTGCACAGCAGGTTTACTGTCAGCAGCTGGTACTGTCCCTCAAATGAACTGCAGTGGTTTTGCGAAATATCGGCACTGTCCCACCAATGGACAGGTTTGACAGTATTGACAGCATTAATAATATGCGTTGGAAGGCAGCGCTCGGACAATTCCCCGATGGAGGCAATAAAAAGCTCGCCGCCGATATTTCAAATAATCGAAGCACGGCAGGGGCAAAGGAAACGTAGATGTCTCCGAACAAACACACAATCGATAATGTGGCATACGGTAAAATAAAAATGTATAAAGGTGTTTTTTTATTTGAGCATTTATTTTCTGAAATTCTGCAAAAACTCGTGGCCACAGCACTCGAGAAGGATCTGAGTTTGGGGTAGGGTTTTAAAAACATTTGTAGTTTTGCGTGCTCCGACATTAGTATTTGTAAGGAGATGAGATTTTTTTTTAGGTGGTGATGTTTGTAAATCAGCAGCACATTTACGTCCTCGATAAAAGGGATGCGTAAAATACAACGCACTCACGGCTGCTTCGCAGAGCTTTACCCATCCTTCCGTGCACTCCTGCCAGCTGCACAGAATGTACTTGCACGCAATATGTAAGTAAATACTCTTTAAAACATAAAGTCGCACACACCTTGTGGAGTGGTACATTTTTACCTGTGCGTTTTCTGTGTGTGCGAGCAAGTGTGGTACAGAGTGTGTTTTTTTTGTCTTTGTTTTGTGTTTGCGCGTGTGCTTCTTTCTGTGCTTGTGTTTTTATGCGTGCTTGTCTGAGCATATATACGCCTGTGTGTGTGATACTTTCTCTGTATGTGTGCTTCTGTGTGTGTTTCTGTCTGTGTGATTATCTGTATGTGCGTAATCGTGATTTTGCTTTTTTTTGTGGGTGCAGTTTTTGTGTTTCAGTGTTTGTGGTTTCGTGTGTGTGTTTCTGTGTGTACAAGCTTGTGTATTACAATTTACAATGTGTGTTTTTGTCTGTGTGCGCGTAGGTGTGTGTACTTCTATGTGTGCCTGTGTTTCTGTGAGTGTGTATAGGTACTTCTGTGTGTGATTCTCTGTATGTGTGCATCTGTGTATGTGCGTGATTGTGATTATGTGGGTGTGTGTTTCCGTGAGTGATTCTATGTGTATGTTTTAGTGTGCCCGATTCCGTGTGTGTGTGTGTGTTTCAACGCATCCTCAACGGTTTGTAAGCGCCACATGAATACAATTTGTGTTATTAGGTGTGCTTGATTCCGAATGTGTGCGTTTCTATGTGTGCTTGTCTGTGTGTGAGGATCTGTGTGCTTCTGTTTGTGGCTTCCGTGCGCGTGCATTTCTGGATGTGTGCGCGCGCACGTGCAGATGACTGGGGCAGGAGAGCTTGTATCACCCCTGTTTCTAAACAGATGACCATTGTGCCTTTAAGCAGCGTCATTAGCCCGCGTGCTAATCTAGCCGGCGTGTGTCCGGATAGATAGCCACTGATTGGCTGCGGGCTGATTGTCATTGTTTTTTTAAAAAAACGGAAGTCACACGGGGCCTCTGAGGTGCCCCAAAAGTTTCCATTGATGGATGTGCTTTTGGCCCGGGTTGGTCATTAAGTCTGGGAAACATTTTGAGGAGAAGTAGGTGGTTATGAAAGTCAGGGGTGTAAAATGGCATTGCACCCTCATCCCCCCCCCCACACACACACCTCTCCCTTCTCTAATATGGGAGTCTGCCTCTATATTAGAGTGTGTAAAACTACATCTCTTCATGTTGCTCCTGTACCCCAAAACAGCCCCCCCCCCTTGGAGGGAGAGGGTGAAAATGCAGGGTGTGTAAAATGGCACCTCTTCATGTTGCCCTCTGTGCCCCGAGATGCCCCCCCCCCTCCGTATGATGACACCTGCCTCACCTTGCAGGGAGAGGGTGTAAATGCAGGGTGTGTAAAATGGCATCTCTTTATGTTGCGCTCTGTGCCACACGACGAGCCCCCCCCCCTCTTTGCAGGGAGAGAGTGTAAGTGCAGAGGGTGGTAGCTCAGCCTTGGTGTTGGAGGTCCATGCCGTCAGGGGACACCCCCTGCTCATCCTTGTATTGTTTTTCTGAAACCGACCCCCCCCCCCTCCCCTGCACAGCTAGACATCTGCCCCTCTGACAGCGAGAGCCCCCCCCTGCACAGCTGGATATCTGCCCCTCTGACAGCGAGAGCCCCCCCTGCACAGCTGGACATCTGTCCCTCTGACAGCGAGAGCCCCCCTTGCACAGCTGGACATCTGCCCCTCTGACAGGAGAGCCCCCCCTTGCACAGCTGGACATCTGCCCCTCTGACAGGAGAGCCCTCACCCCTGGATGACCCTGAATGTTACACCCAAAGATGACGGTGTGCCGGCTAGGGACACGTCACTGCACACAGACCCACCAGGGCACTGCACACAGACCCACCCCTCCCCTGTGGCTGCTGCCGGCTCGCCACATCTACCCGACTCTCCGCGGTCTCCAGCCTTACCCATGCCTGCTCAGTGCTGCTGCCTCCCTGCTGGCCCACTTCTTAGCCAGTCTGCCCATTCCTGCCACCCCATTATGCTTCCAGCGTTACCTCTCTGCACGCATTCCTGTCTCCGCCGGCCTCCCAGGTCTTTGACAGCTCGGACTCTGGCATGCCTTTGTGCTCCATCAACTCCCCTGCCTACTCGGTGCCCTCCTTTGTCAGTCATTTGCATTATTGGTGGGGTCGTTGACCTCAGGCGGTGGAGCATGTTTGGTCTCCAGATTTGCCCTAGCTTATTATGTATGATTGTGAATCTAAAGTTCCTTGGTTATCATTCGGCTTTCACTACGCACACCTTTTTACTAGTCCATTGCTGCTAATTGTTTTCTGAGATGTCCTCACAAGCTTAGAATAGATGCTCTCTCTCTTTTGCCGCTGCGTTTTTAGTTGTGGGTGTTTAGCAAGTCAATGACAACGGGTGGAAGGACACCTGAGGTCAAAGAGGACTCCAGGCTTCTACAACACAATAATAAGAGAAAAAAAGTGCGGACTCAGACCTCCACCCCCCCCCCTCCCCTTCCCATAGCAGCACCTTAAACTGGGGCAACCTGTCCCCAGCCTGGCTAAGAAAGAACAGCTCCACGAGGCAGTGTAAATGTCAGACAATGCGCTATATAAAAACTGTCTATCCACTCCTTTCTCCCCGTCCACCACCAGTGTTCAGACCCCGCCTCCTCCCACAGACATTGCAGCCTCTCCTGGGAGCAGCTCTTGCTCCTACTAATGGACTTTAATGGGTTTCTCCTCCAGGTCGCACCTGCATTAGCCCAGCCTGAGCTCTCTGATGGCCGCAGAAATCAGCCAAGGAAAGCGTTTTCTTTTAGAGCCACGGTCCCTGGTTCGATCGGGGTATTTGATAACAGTTAACACCTCCGTGGCATCTTTCTGGAAGGGGGAGTTGGTGTTGTTTACTCATTACACAGGTCCTATGTATTGTACTCTCTAGGGGCTCGCAGTGTGTGGATGGGGGCTCGCAGTGTGAGGGGGTGCTCTGTGTGGGGGGGGCTCTGTGTGGCTGTGTGGGGGGGCTCTGTGTGGGGGGGCCCTGTGTGGGTGTGGGTGTGGGGGGCCCTGTGTGGGTGTGTGTGGGGGGGGGCCTGTGTGTGTGTGGGGAGGCTCTGTGTGGAGGGGCTCTGTGTGGGGGGGCTCTCTGTGGGTGTGTGGGTGGCATTTGCGAGAGATTAGGCTATTGCCATTGTAAATGACAATGCCATTTATTTATCTGTTTTCAAAACGAACACATAAATAAAAATGTTGTCATTTACAATGCCAATAGCTCTAACTTTTACAAAGGCAAAACCGTTGCATTGTAAATGCTTGTTCTTCTTTGCTGAACGCACTGACAGCTGAGCTGATGCAGGTTTGGCGCCCCTCCCCCTTCTCCCTGCCAGCCCCTCCCACCTTTCAGGGCGCTTATGGAGGCTCCTGCGCAGCTGCGCCGAAGGCACACCAAAGGCAAGCACGTCCACGCCCATCCAATCCTGGACCGTGCCCAGAGCCAGGACCCCTGACCCTTCCACCCCACAAAAGTACACCAACACTGATCTCCGAGTCCTGGACCCCAGACTCACCAGCAACCTCTGCTGCCACACATCCCCCCACACCACCAGAGGACCGTTCTGCCGCCTAACCTTCAGCACCGAAGCAACCAACAACACTACACACACCACAAATGTGACTACATCTGCCACGTCGACAAGACCACCGTGACACAACTCCAGTGCATCCCACTCAACTCTCAATCACTCTTTAAGCACGCCACGGAGATCTGGGACATAATCTCATCCCTTACCCCGGGTGCCATCTTCACGGAAACATTGTTAAACCCCGCCCACACAGCTGACATATCCTCAGCCACCCCTGAAGGCTACAAGATGACACACTGCGACCAAACCAAACAGAGAGGTGGAATCGACATCGTTTACAAGGACACTATCCGCTGCGCGACATCCCCAGATGACCGTTGAGTAGCCAAAATATCGAGTTTAAAATATCGATATACAACAATATCGATGTTTTAATTTCGATGGTACAGAATATCGGTGTGCAGTAATATCGATGGACAGAATATCGACTTTAAGGTAAGTAATATCGAAGTTAGTAATATTGATATCAAATATATTGATGTTACTAATATCGAAATTTTGTTTAGTGTTATGTATTTTTATATGTATTTTATATGTTTGTTAAACATGTTTTTTAATGAATGTTTAGAAATGAGTAATTTTGTTTACATTTTGCGTTTTAGTATCAGAGCGGGTTGTGGGTTTATAGGGGAATAGGGTGGAAAGTAATTTAATTATAATTAATTAATTAATATGTTTTTAATATTATTGATTAATAATTAATTGTAATAATTTATTGGTAATTAATTATTGTTAATTAGTTAACTATATTAATTAGATTTAATGTATTAATATTTTTAATTTGTTGTTATTGTTAATCAATAATTAATTGGTAATCAAATTATTATTAAGTGATTAAATGATAATTAATATTTTGATGTGATTTATTTATGTGTTGTGGGTTTATAGGGGAATAGGGTGTGAAATAATTAAATTAAATTAATTAAAGAGATTGTATTTATTTATTGGTATTTATTATTAATTAATTGTTAATTAATTAATTGGTAATTCGTATTTTTTAAAGTATTTCATAATAATAATGATAAATAATGTGTTAATAAATATTGTTTATTCTTATTGTAATGTTTTTGTTAATTATTATTGGAAATTAATTATTAATTGGTAATTAATATTTGTTAATTACTTAATTTATAAATTATAATTATATCAATTTAAAAATATTGTTATTAATTTATTAATTGATATTTTGATTAATTTTGTTTGTATGTGTAGTGTGTTGTGTGTTAAAGGGGGAGTAGCGTGTGAAGTAATATTTTGTTATTTAAGTAAATATTATTTATAAATATTTGGTATTTAGTAATATATTTTTGTAAATAAAATATTAAATTTTTTTTTTTTTTAAATATGTAATTGATAAGTATGTTAATATAATGCTTATGCTATCCAACGCTTTCCCTACTGTTGCACCCTCTGGAGTGGGAATAGTAATTTTTACCCCTACGCTCTCCAACGCTTTCCCTACTGTTGCACCCTCTGGAGTGGGAATAGTAATTTTTTCCACTACGCTATCCAGCGCTTTCCCTACTGTTGCACCCTCTGGAGTGGGAATAGTAATTTTTACCCCTACGCTATCCAGCGTTTTCCCTACTGTTGCACCCTCTGGAGTGGGAATAGTAATTTTTACCCCTTCGCTATCCAGCGTTTTCCCTACTGTTGCACCCTCTGGAGTGGGAATAGTAATTTTTACCCCTACACTATCCAACGCTTTCCCTACTCATGCAAAATGTGGAGTAAGTATATATATTAATTTATGTGTAGAGTTTTTAATTTATTTTAAATGTATTTGTATTCGTTATTATTTTTTAAATATGTTTTAATGTTTATATCTATAATTTTTTTAATTATATGTATTTTAAAATTATTTTTACATTATTATTTAAACACTTTAAAAAAAGAATTTTTTTCTTCGATATTTTTGTACTACGATATTTTTTTCTGATATTTTTGTACTTACCTTTATGTAGATACAACTTCGATATTTTTGATGTCGATATTTTTGTGTCGATATTTTTGTATGTCTATATTATGTCTGTCGATATTATGTCATACATTCCAGACGATCCAACCCCAATAATGGAACACCTCAACTTCCAACTGCACACAGACGGAAGAAGCACCATCAGAGACAACCTTGCCTACAGACCACCAGAACAACGCCCCAGATTCCGCGACGCCATTCAGGACCTCATCACCCCATTCACAGTCGACTCCATGCACTACATCTTCCTAGGGGGACCTCAATGACCCCAGCGACGCCAACACCATCGACCTTCTGGAGAGCATGAGCAACACCGGCCTCAAGCAACTCGTCACAAGCCATACCCACATCACAGTATGCACGCTAGACCCCATCTTCACCTCCAGCAACAGGTCAGAAAGAGCCATGCCCCACAACTCACCTGGTCCAACCACTACAGCGCCCACTTCACCATCTCAGGACTCACCTACACCGTGCCCAGCAGAACCACACACACAGACTGGAACAAGGTACCAGAAAACCAGTGGACCAACTCTCTCGGCTCCCGCCTCCCAGACACTATGTTCGACCCGGAACAAGCAGCAAAACACTTCTCCCAGTGGATCACAGAAAGCGCTGACACCATCACCCCCACCAAGACAGTCAAGACCAAAGGACCAATCAAGAGATTCTGTGGTTCTGTGAGGAACTGCACACCACCAAATACAACTGCGGCAACTAGAAAGTAAGTGACACATCAGTAAAAAGACAGAAGACTGCACGTCTTCAAGACCATTCTCGACCAGTACCACCACCTACTGAAAGACACCAAGAAGAACGCCCTAGCAAACCACATCAAAGCTAGCACAAACTACAATAAGGAACTCTTCACAATCGTGAGGGACTTCCCAGTCACCCAGCCACAGAGAACGAAAAAACACCCTCCCAGGAATTGTGTGACAACCTTGCTGACTTTTTCCATGATAAGATCTTGGCCATCTACGAGACAAGCCACTTGGTAGTGAGCTCATTAAAATACCATTATAAAGTAGCTTCTATACTCCTTCCTGTACCACTCCAGGTACTCTCACCCACGTCTTGACTTATTCCTTCTTTTCCTAGCTGCGCTTTCAAGTTTTTCTTCTACCTCTTCTCCTGAATTCTCCTGCTTTATTCCCCTTGTTCCTTCTCTTTGCTAACCCTCCGCCACCAAAAGCATCAACCAGCTCACACCCATGAACTCAAAGCCATAAGTCCTGCTTACTCACTGGGGCCCCCTCAACACTCAAGACACCATCTCTTTCATGAGCTCTGTGCACTCTGGAGCACCCACGGGCCTTTGCTCCCACCCCATCTTTACCCTCGGATGCAAGACTATTGGCGACTAGCTCAGGAAGGTCCTGCACATCACCATTACCGTGGGGTCCATCCTGAAGAACTGGAAACATGCTGAAGTGAGACCCCACCTGCAAAATACATCTGCAGACTCAGCCAAACTGAAGAACTACTGGCCCATCTTGCTGCTCCCCTTTCCAACTAAAGTCCTCAAGAAGGCAATCAACCAGCAACTCACCCAAAACCTAGAAGACCACAACCCCCTGGATCCCTCCCAATCTGGATTTCGAGTTAACCACAGCACTGAGACAGCCCTGATTACAGACAGCGATGGCATTAGATCACTCCTGGACTGCTAAGAAACAGCATGCTTCATCCTCCTGACCTGTTCGCCGCGTTTGACACCGTCTCCCATCACATTCTTATCAACAGACTCCACCACAGTGGGATCCAAGAAGATGGTCTCAAATTAATCGTCTTAAACATCACCCGCAAAACCAAAACGATCCATCTCCCACCGTTCACCTCTGAGCCAAAGAAGATTATTTGCGGAGTGCTCCAAGGATTGTCCCTCAGCCCCAACCTCTTCTACACCTAAATTTTATTTTTAAAAGAATTTCATTATTTTCAATATACAACAGAAAACAGAAGCTGCAAGTGTCCAGAAAAATAAGATTGTTCAATCAATTGCATATAATAAATTGGTTATAAATAACAATTTAGAATGCAGTTTTAAATTGACAAGTACACATATGCCTTAATAAATAAATAAAAAACAAGTACATACAATAAATACAATCATAGTGTTAAATATATTGCAGCATCCCTTTAGATCACGGGTACTCATAGTACGGCAAGTCTTCCCTGGCGGCCCGCGGACCTTGCAGACATCCCTGTGTTTTAATGTATGTTTTTTTAAAGAGTGTCAGCAAATACCCCTGCGGCAGCGCAACTCAGAGACTCTGCTGCTATGTGGGGGCCGGGCGATTCCCGCCATAGTTAGAGTGGGGCTGCAGGGGCTCTAAGTGGTGAACAAAGCCTCATTAACATGAAAATGGTCTTTTAAAGACCTGTGAAGTGCTCCGGTGTGGCTGTGTGTGTGTATGTGCACCCAGGAAGCTGTCTCAGCCCGGGCACACACAGGCAGGGTGAGAAGACAGAGGGTGACAGAGGGAGGTAGAGGGAGGAGACAGAGGGAGGGAGGGAAAGGGAGGGAGACAGAGGCAGACAGAGGGAGAGCGAGGGAGGGAGGGAGAGGGATGGAGAGCGAGGGAGGGAGGGAAAGGGAGGGGGAGGGAGAGCGAGGGAGGGAGGGAAAGGGAAGGAGACAGAGGGAGAGCGAGGGAGGGAGGGAGGGAAAGGGAGGAAGAGGGAGGGAGAGCGAGGGAGGGAGGGAGAGGGAGGGAGAGCGAGGGAGGGAAAGGGAGGCAGATAGAGGGAGAGCGAGGGAGGGAGGTAGAGGGATGGAGACAGAGGGAGAGAGTGAAAGGGAGGGAGAGGGAGAGAGGGAGGGAAAGGGATGGAGAGGGAGGGAGGTAGAGCGAGCGAGGGAGGGCAAGGGAGGGAGACAGAGGGAGAGGAAGGGAGAGGGGGAGGGAAAGGGAGGGAGACAGAGGGGGGAAAGGGAGGGAGGGAGACAGAGGGAAGGAGGGAGAGGGAAGGAGACAGAGCGAGAGGGAGGAAGGGAAAGGAAGGGAAACAGAGGGAGGGAAAGGGAGGGAGAGGGAGACAGAGGGAGAGGGAGGAAGGGAGGCAGAGGGAGGGGGGAAGGAGACAGAGGGAGGGAAAGGGAGGGAGAGGGAGACAGAGGGAGTGAGGGAAAGGGAGAGGGAGGCCGAGGGAAAGGGAGGGAGAGGGAGACCGAGGCAGGGAAAGGGAGGGAGAGGGAGACAGAGGGAGGGGGGAGAGGGAGGAAGAGGGAGACAGAGGGAGGGGGGAGAGGGAGACAGAGGGAGAAGGAGGGAGGGAAAGGGAGGGAGAGGGAGGGAGGGAGAGGGGGGAGACAGAGTGAGGGAGACAGAGTGAGGGAGACAGAGTGAGGGAGACCTCAGAGTGAGGGAGACCACAGAGTGAGGGAGAGGAAAGGAGAGGGAGGGAGACCTCAGAGTGAGGGAGACCTCAGAGTGAGGGAGAGGGAAGGAGAGAGAGGGAGACCTCAGAGTGAGGGAGACCTCAGAGTGAGGGAAGGAGAGAGAGGGAGACCTCAGAGTGAGGGAGACCTCAGAGTGAGGGAAGGAGAGAGAGGGAGACCTCAGAGTGAGGGAGAGGGAAGGAGAGAGAGGGAGACCTCAGAGTGAGGGAGACGGAAGGAGAGTGAGGGAGACCTCAGAGTGAGGGAGACAGAGTGAAGGAGAGTGAGGGATACCTCAGAGTGAGGGAGAGAGAGGGAGACCTCAGAGTGAGGGGGACCTCAGAGTGAGGGAGAGGGGAGGAGAGACAGAGAGAAGGAGATAGCAGGAGACAGAGGGAAGGAGAGAGAGGGAAGGAGACAGAGTGAGGGAGGAAGACCTCAGAGTGAGGGAGACCTCAGAGTGAGGGAGAGTGGAGGAGAGAGAGGGAGACAGAGGGAAGGAGGGAGAGGGAAGGAGAGAGAGGGAGACAGAGGGAAGGAGGGAGAGGGAAGGAGAGAGAGGGAGACAGAGTGAGGGAGAGGGAAACAGAGAGAGGGAGAGGGAAACAGTGAGAGAGGGGGAGACACAGAGAGAGATAGAGACGGAGACAGAGAGAGGGAGAGAGGGAGACAGTCAGAGTGAGTGAGACAGAGGGAGAGAGGGAGTGAGACAGTCAGAGTGAGTGAGACAGAGGGAGAGAGGGAGTGAGAGGGAGCGAGACAGTCAGAGTGAGTGAGACAGAGGGAGACAGAGAGACAGAGGGAGAGAGGGGAAAGAGGGAGGGAGGGAAAGAGAGGTAGAGAGAGGGAGGGAGAGGGAGAGAGAGGGAGGGATACAGAGAGAGAGAGAGAGAGAGAGAGAGAGAGAGAGAGAGATGTGTATGCCGGGTCTGGTGTCTCAGTGGACGAAGGCGTCCGCTGCAGGGGTCTGTGTTCAACCTCATGGTCACAGTTTTTTTTATTGCTCTAGCCTCATCCCCTCCCCCACTGACCTCCCCCCCCCCCCCCACCGGTGCGGCCCTTGGACAGAAACCACTCAGTAAATTTGGCCCCAGAGAGAAAGTTTGTGAGTACCCATGCTCTAGATCATTCCAGCCTCCAACTAGCAATGAATAACTAACATCCCTACCTATAGTTGCCCCATGTCAAGCAGCCAAATAAAGAACACCCTAATGGCCAGAATTTCAATATACACCTCAGTAGCCCAAAGTCCCCTAAAGTTCATCTCAGTAGCTCATAGTCCCATTCCGGAGAATCCATGCAAGGACAGTTAATTCTATCTCGGGGGGCGTGGCTAGCAGCCAAGGAGGATGGTGGCTCTCTGGCGAGGCTCCCTAACCCTCGCCACTAATCCGGCATATATCCTGTTTAAAATGGCATACTGACCCTGGGCTCAAGGGGTCCATAGGTCGCTGCACTCATCGGACCTGGAATGCTGAGCGGCAAGACTCTGTTGTGCTCAAAATCGCTGCAGAGACAGGTGACCGGGGCAGACCGGCGGTGAAGATGGCGGCAGTGGAGTGAAGCGGTGGGGAAGCTCCGGAGCCTCTATGCCCAAAGCTAGCACCCTGATGATCCTGTTAAACAATCATGGGGCGTATGAAGAGACGGCAGCCTGGTAGGTGGTGTGTGATCATCGGGCCAACGAGGCGGTGACTGGAAGAAAGCGGAGCAGGGCGCGAGCGGCCGGCCAAAATTGAGGCCCCGGCGGAGGCGGCCTGCTGGGCCTATGAGTATAGTGTAAGGTGGCACGGGCCCTGTGCATTGCTCCCCCCCTTGATCACACTGTGGACCCGGAACACCGGCAGGGCCGGACTGGGAACCAAAACCAGTTCTTGCAAAGTGCCCGACCGGCCCCCCTCCGGGGGGCTGGGGATGCTGCCGAGTTGTTTGCCAGGGACGGTTTTCGGCCGATTTTGTTACAGGGCCGATTTTGCTGCAAAAACGGCCCTGTAACAAAAACAGCCCCCAGGGGCCCAAAACCGTCCCCCGCCCGTTTGGCGCACCGGGGGATTGCCCGGTGCCCGCAACGGGCACCGGGCAATGCCAGCACCGCCGCTCGTCTGTAACCACTGCACGCAAATAGAGTGCTTGCAGAGGAGCCTCGGAGTTCGCCCCCATCCCTATGACACCACTGCGATTGCAAGCGCGAAGGAGGTGACGACCTGGAGGCCATTACGGGCCTGATACTTCAAGACACCAATTGATGAGGGCCCCGGGAAAGACTGGATGCTTCTGGAAGTGGGGGGGGCACGGGACTGACCTTACTGCCAGGGACACGGTCATACTGACAAGGTGAGGAAGACGACCGGGAGCTTAGGCCTCCCATTTACAACACAAGGGCCCTGCTGCATGCTAAAGGAGGCACTCGAGATTTCACTGAGTATTGGCATGCTCTGGGGTCATATCACTCTGCAACGCAAAACGATGAAAGAGGGTCAACGATGATATAATAAGCAAACTACCCCCAATAATATCCTTTTGCTGTCAGCCCCTGGGAAAGCAGACAGGCCGCCAATGAGATCGTCCTTTCCCCTGGGCAGGCGGCTGAGACTACCGGGGCAGGTCTCGGTTGAAGGAATACAGTCGTCGTGTGACAGTTGATCATGTCAAGTGGCAAGGGACCCAAGACGTCGGCCCAAACTAAGCTGGCAAAATTTGCCTGGAATAAGGCGGGGAACGAACAAGATGGAGGACCGACGGAAGCTCAAGTTAAAAGATCAGCCATTAAATGCAGCAAGATCTCACGCTCCATGATATAATGGAAGCTATCACAGGGGTACGTACCTCCCTGGAAGCCCGTATTGACTCACTGAAAGTGGAAGTGTCCCTACTCCATGCAGATTTCTGCAAAATGGATGCCAAAGTCAAAGATCTAGGGGACCCGACGGCTGCCCTACATCCCAACAAGTGAGCGAACTACAATCCCAACAAGCAGTGATGGCACAACAACTCGACGATTATGAAGAGAGGGCGCGTCGGAATAACATACGCCTCCTAGGTGTGTTCCCGGAACACGCAGAGGGGCCTGCGGCGGACCTCTATGTGGAAGATCTGATAATGAATCATCTGCAGCTGCAGCCTAAAAGACTTTCGAGCTACTTTTCCATTGAAAGAGCCAACCGGGTCCCAGGAGGGTGCCCTAAACTAGGGCCCCCCCCACGTCCAATCATCGCCCGTGTTTTCAATTATAGAGACCGAGATATTATACTACAGATGGCACGAGCTAATCCTCTGCTCAAACTGGACAATAGCGTAGTCACATTCTTCCCTGACTTCACAGCCAAGGTCCAAGCCCAACTACGTAGTTTCCTGGTGGTGAAAAAGGAGCTTCGAGATCGGAAAGTGAAATATGCCATGCTGTTTCCGGCGGCACTCCGGGTTGAGTCGGAGGGTAGGACGTGGATCTTCACCTCACTGGACGACGCATGGGACTGGTTGGAGGGTTGGAGCAGAGTTGGCAGCCCGCGAAGGGGGCGCAATGGTGGACTCCGACCGAACAACTCCTCTCTGGGAACAGAACAGGGAGAAGGCCCGTCCCTGGTGGAAAAGGGCGAAACGACGCGCAGTGGATCAGATTGAGCCTTGGACTGGACAGATTTGTACTGTTTGCAGATAACTGACCTTTTGGGGTTGGGGAAAGAGGGGTGATTCCTGACTGCCTCTTTTGTGTGAAGGGCCGATACAGGTGAGGAGATAGACATGATTGATTTGAAAGTTTGTACTAAATGCACCGCGGAGTTAAGCGGTGACCTGGGTGAGGCCGGATAGCGGGCCTTAGTTATCGTATTGAGTGACTTGATAGATTTCGCCTAAGGCGGGGGAGGGAGAGCTGCTAGCCAGCACCTACGAGTAATCTGGGGGGGGGGGAACGAGGCACTCTGCCTTGTTGGGGTGTGGGTAGTTCTAAATCCACTGGCAGGGGGGCAGGGAGGAGGGTGGGATGGAAGTTTGGGGTGGCGGGAGTTGGGACTTTTGATTGTTTGAATATGCAAGTCAGAAGTCAAATGACGTCGTGTTTCATTTTTACTATCAACAGTAACCTAAGTGGGACATTAGATGCAAACTGTGTTGCTATATATGAGTGCATCTGTTTTGGCAATTATGAGCAGGTGGGGCCACACCTCCGAGTTGCAAACACCAAGCCCTAGAGTGCTCTGGGATACTCAGGTCCATCTTCACTGACACCAGATGACCGGGGTTAATAGGGAAACTTCACTCTGTGCTGACCTGGAATGTAAATGGAATGGGGGACAAAATCAAACGGGGTATAGTGCAGCAATACTTAAAATGACAAGCCCCTGATCTGGTGTTATTGCAAGAGACACACATGGTGGGCAATAAATGTAAAGCCCTTACATGGTGGGGATATAAACTATTGATACAAGCGGAATATATTTCTGGATCCTGTGGGATGGGTATCCTGGTCAGAAAAAACCTTGCATTCACATCGACACACACATGGGCGGACCCGCGGGGCAGGTTTGCAGTATTGGAAGCGCAATGGGAGGGAAGGGTGCTAAATATGTCTTGGTGTACCTCCCACCGGGGCTGGGTAAAGAGGCACTGGCGGATTTGGGAAGATTTCAGCCGACCTCCCCATGGGCACCCTAATACTTGGTGGAGAATTTAAGATGACTATGGACAATCAGAGGTACATATATCCTCAATGGCCACTATCCTGACCCCATACGTATATGGAGGACTTTGCCACAGCCATGGGTCTCACTGATGTGTGGCGTACACTGCAGCCGGATGGAATTCAATATACTTACTACTCCAATGCCCACGAGAGCTCATCCAGCAGTGACTATTTCCTAACACAGTCGACATCTATTGGTCACTACCACAATCCCCATGTTCTACCAAGAGGTATTTTGGACCACTCCCCAGTGAGGGTTGAACTTGCAAATTTTGATTGCCAGTCACGGGCCACAATAACGTTCAACCCTTGGTTACTAATGGTCCCTGATATCAAAGAGGAATTACTCTCACAGACCTTCTACTATTTCAAGGGAAATGTAGGGTCAGTATATTCAGCAAAGATAGTTTGGGAAACCTTTAAGGTGGGAGTGAAGGGACAAGCCCTGGCCCTTAAGGTTGAGTATACTAGAAAAAGGCAACAACAAATAGCCTGTTTAGAAGAAGAACTCCAACAACTCGGAGGCAACAGTATTACAACCCCTCTCGGAGGAGGCCACGCATCGCCTGACGCTTAAACAAGAGGTTGGAGAAGAAAGAGCAGGGTGATAGATAGGTACCTAGGTCAACTCTTAGAGATGGGTCACAGATCACGCACCCAAGAGACATAGCGGAAGCCTTCGTGGACCACCTGGAATGCATTTACACCCCATCCACCTCATACACGACGGAGGACTCTCATCAACTCCTCTCGGTTAGTGACCTACCAACACTCTCTGATAGCGACAGAGAAGCTTTAGACGAAGACTTGACAGACACTGAAATCCAACAGGCTATGAGTAAAATTCAATCCGGGAAGGTGATGGGGCCTAATGGGACCCCCATAGAATTCCTGAAAATGGTTGCCACCCAGACGGTGCCTCATTTACGGGCCATGTACAATGAGAGTTATGAGACGGGGATCCTACCAGAAGATCAGCGATTAGCTTCTATTGTGGAGATCCGGAAGCCAGGGAAACACGCTGTCGATTGCTGCTCCTACAGACCCATTTCTCTGATCAAAGTGGAAGCGAAAATACTTGCGAAAGTGCTAGCCCTACGCTTGGTCAAGGTTATTTCATCGCTAGTCACCCCGGATCAGTCGGGCTTTATGCCAGAGAGAAATACGGCGCTCAATATCGGACGTCTTCATAACGTGCTCGCGCGCCGAGAGTTTATTGAGGAAGACGCAGTGGTACTGTTCCTTGATGCCTCAATGGCATTTGATTCTATCGAATGGGCATACTTATTCGAAGTTCTGAGACGTCTGGACTTTGATACGAAGTTCATGGATTCGGTAAAGCTGCTAAATACAGATATTTGGGGGCAAGTCCAGGTAAACAACTATACATCTAGCATTGTCTCCCTAAAAATGGGCAGTAGACAAGGCTGTCCTGTATCCCCTCTAATTTTCTCCATAGTGCTGGAACCGCAGGTCTCATGGGTCAGACGTGGCGTTATAGTGAGAGGGTTGAAGTGGGCGGAAGGACATGATGATCACCTATCGCTATATGCCGATGATATACTACTTTACCTCGCATCCCCTTACAGATCCATACATGGGGTATTAAATATTTCCATGAATTTCAGGAGATACTCCGGCTGTGCTATAAATTGGAGCAAGTCAGTACTGTTTTTCCTCAAGGGCGAGGCTCCCCGGCTACCCCCGGGATGCACAGTAGAGGTAACCACGGAGGGCTTTCGATATTTATGCTTCTTTATAACCCCAGGCTCCCAACTCTTTTATGATCGCAACTTAGCCACTCCTCTTGCCCGGCTACATTCAGATGTTCAGCATTTGTGATCTCTGCCCCTATCCTTAGTGGGTCGAGCTGCTCTCTTTGAAATGCTGGCCCTTCCACAATTCCTTATATCCTGCAGAACTGTCCTCATACGGTCCCAGACGCTTACTTCTGAAGGGTGGAGAGTGAAGTCAAGACACTGCTATGGGATGGTAGAACCCCTCTTATAGCCTTGAACAAGTTAACCAAGGTGTGGTACGATGGGGGCATTGCCCTTCCAGATATCAGACTCTATTATTGGGCATCGCAGCTGATGGTAGTGAATCATTGGATCTATCGCTCCCCAGTTGACCCAGCATACTTGTTAGACAAATACCAAGTGGGGAGTGTGGGATACCTGGGAGCACTATACTTGAAGGCTTGAAAAGGGCAATACTTCAGGCTCACAGCCCACACAGTGGCAATATGGCACCAGGCAAGCTCTCGTCTTTGTTGGCTAAATGTCCTCACCAAAGCCACGCCACTGTGGTCCACCCAACAACTGGGACTTCTGTGTAACCAACCCGGGTTTGATAAGTGGGATCTCATTGGGATTTCCACTATAGGAGACTTGGTAAAGAAGGGCACGCTCCTCAAATTTGGAGAATTAAGAAAGAAATATGACATGGCACACGGAGAAGTATTTAGATATCTACAAGTCCGACACGCCCTCACCACTGCTCTTCCTGACATGACGGACATACCGGAGTCGTCCCCCTGGAAGGTAGGCTACGTGACGGACCGTTGCTCACTAAAGCCATATCACTAACTTACAAAAACTATGTAACAACCTACCTAACACGTTCCATAAACTTCGGGAGAAGTGGCAAGTGGACCGTGGGCACATTGAAGACGACAACTTGCAGGCGGCACTAATGTCCCCCCGAGAGGCGGCCATCACCCTTCGCTACCAACTTATCCAACTCAAGATCTTACATAGATCTTACCTGATCAGACTACCACTAGCGAGGATGGGTTCAAGCCTGAGTGCGCTCTGCCTTCGGGGCTGCAAACAAGACGCAACCTTTTATTATACGATCTAGGACTGCCCGGGGGTGTGCGACGGGTGTTGGAAGGGACCACGGGTCATATTCTGAATGCCCTGGGTAAGGAGCTTACCCTTACGCCAAAATTGGGGCTCCTTAACATGTGGGAACAGACAGACTTAACGGAGGTTGAACAGCAACTGACAACACTGGGATACACTTTAGTTAAACAGGAGATTGTGAGGAGATGGGGGGTAGCGGATAGACCTTTACTCAGACTGTGGATTAAAGAATATGACATGATAGCAGAAAAAGAGGTGTTTAAAGCAAGAAGATGCCCCAAAAATGGGACAAGAAATGGGGAAAATGGAATGCCTACCGGGGTGACTTTTGTATTTCCCCTACAGTAGAAATAGAAATGCAACGCAACGTGGAGCGACACATGATTGCACCATGACTGTAACTGTTATTTCTTCCCTACTGGCTTTACTGTACTGTGTAAATTGCCATAATGTCGATTGGAATATGTATGTGACATCTATTACTGTGAAATTAATAAAACCATCAATAATAAAAAAAAAAATTCTATCTCCAAATCCTCCACAGATATCAGAGAACTAGAAGCTATTATGCGTATCTAAGTCTGTGTCTGGGATTAGCAAACAGTCCACAAGGCGTTCCCATGCTCATGCACTTTCATCTCTTTTCTCACCCTCTCTTCAATTTCTGAAACAACACAACACTCTCCAGTCCAGTCAATTTAACCAGTTATTTTCCCCATCTAATGGATCGAGGTCCATGCACAGATTTCCAATGCATTGTCAATTCATGTTTAACCAGAATCAATTCCAAATCGATAAATCTGGTAGTGATTTTCTTCTTTTTAGGATGAGGATATCCCCCAAGGAGGCAGGCTAAGGGACTACATGGAATTGCCTGAAAAGTTACACAATGAATACAATAAATACCTGCTTCAGAGGATCCAGCTAAAACTGGGCAGGACCAAATCATATGGTACAATTCTGTCCCTAATTTTCTACATCTCGGACACTTCGCAGCAACAGTCACATAAAACCGATTAATCTTGTAAGATGTAAAAATGTATTAATTTAATTCTGGCATTTCACGAGACACCAGGTGTATGTACTAGAATCCTCTCTCAGTCCATAGCTGCAATCCGGAGTTCTAGATCTGTTTCCCATTTCATTTTGAATTCAGCGAGGGGAGCAAGGAAACCCGCATGTATTGCATGATATAAGCATGAAATCATATTTACACGGGCCGTCGTCATACAGAGTAGTTTGCACGCTTGGTGTGTTATAGGCTTATTCCCTCCATTCCCC
The DNA here is from genome assembly GCF_964261635.1 of Lissotriton helveticus. Taxonomy (NCBI): domain Eukaryota; kingdom Metazoa; phylum Chordata; class Amphibia; order Caudata; family Salamandridae; genus Lissotriton; species Lissotriton helveticus. The sequence goes on from NC_136061.1 coordinate 1,983,530,324, forward strand.
AAATTACTCTCAATCATGGTGACCACAGCTGTATGTAAAAAAAATTGTCCAGCAGGAACATTAAATTCTTCACAAAATTTCTCAAATAAAAGTAAAATTCCATCCTGGTATAAATCACCCACACAATTAACCCCATAATCAGTCCACCTCTCAAGTCCTCCTAACGCACCTACATGAGCCACCAATTTCATCCAACTAATTGAGAAATCTGGTGAATAAGGCACAGGGACACAGGCCCATTGTAAGCAGCGATACTAACATTGTTGTATTACCAAGAATTCCTGAGAAGCTGATGTCGATGACCCTCCGGCTGATACCATCAGATCACACGGACTCAACATCATCTCCGACCCCGATGACACCCAGCTCATCTTCTCCCTGCTCGAAGGCCCCTCCACCATTAAAGAAGCCAGCTTACATAGATGTATGATGAATGTCACATCCTGGATGAAGGACACCTGTCTTAAACTCAGTACGGACAAAACTGAAGTCCTCATCTTTGGGAACAACCCCTCGCCATGGAATGACACGTGGTGGCCCACGGATCCTGGCCACCATCCAGCCCCAACAGAATAGGCCCGCAACCTCTGCATCATCCTGGAAAGAAAGCTATCCATGAAGAAACAAGTTAACACAGTCCCATGCGCCTGCTTCCACACCCTTTGCATACTCTGCAAGATCTTCATGTGGCTCCCAGTAAACACCAGACGGACCGTGATGCAGGCCCTCATCACCAGTAGACTAGACTACTTAAATACGATCTATGTAGGAATCACCAAACGCCTCCTGAAGAGACTCCAGACAACACAGAACTCAGCGACAAGACTCATGCTCGACTCCTCAGAAGGACCTACATAACACCCAATCTTAAGAAAGTACATAGGCTCGTAATTCCGAAGAGATACCAGTTCAAGATGCAGACCCACACATTCAAGGCCTTGCCTAACGAAGGAGCAGCATACATCAACAAACAAACAAACTTCCACCAACCAACCAGACACCTTCGCTCAGCTTTCCTCTCCCTCGCAGACACCCAAAGGATCCGGCGAGCCAACAGTGGAGGACGCTCCTTTTTGCATCTGGCTGCGAAAGCCCGGAAGAACCTCCCCGTGCACCTCAAGGCTGCACTGTCACTCCAACAATTCAGAAGAGAACTAAAGACCTGGATATTTGAATGATCAAACCTCCACACAGCAGCAAACAGTTCCAGTGCCTCAATACCCCTCGGAGGTGATTTGCCGCGCTACATAAATATATGATTGATTGATTGTCAGTACTTCTCTGACCACCCTGTTTACCTGCCAAGAAAATATACATGCTTTGCCATTTCGTGTTTTGGGACCCAAACAACTTATCTTGCTTTTTTAAAAAGTCCACATCTATAATTCCCCAGAAAAGAGGACATAATCGCCCAGGTCGGCTTTGCAAAGTCGTAGTCAAACAAAAACAAGTTCGGCCTTGGCAAGCATGCACCTTTTTTTTGTAAACATATACAAAATAATTGTCAAACACACAAATATATATATATACATATAAAAGAGTGGCTTAGCAGCCCAGGCACCCCATACACGGCAATGAAGTTCACTCCTTTTCAGGGTGCTTTACAAATATGAGCAGACAAAATGCCCTCACTCAAATTGCAAAATAGCCACTAGATGAACTGGGCTGACCCATTGCCCACATGCTGTATGCTGCAAGTAGAGGCACCAAAATGTGAATGGCACTTAGATAATGGATGAAATGACATTTAGACAATGGATGAAGTGACACTTCGGCAATGGACGAAGTGACACTTAGACAATGGATGAAGAGGGTTAACTAAAAGCCCTTCTAAGTATGTAAAAAGCAGTCTCTAGGCCAGACCTGAAACAAATTAGCTCTTAATTTTTCAGGCATATTCAAGCTTCTCTTGGTCAGCAGTCAGTGGTGGCAACCTTCTTTGGAACAAAGAAACCAGACTCAGAAGGCACTGTAGCATCACTGTCTTTGCCTCAACTATCTGCCTACGAGTCAACTGTCTGATTCACAGGTAGCACTAAATCGGTTTTGACAGCAGTGTAGCAACAAGTATAAACAATGATAATATGTTTTGACTATGTAACTTATTGTATTTGATGCTATTTTTTTTAGCCATGCTATACAGCATTGTAGGCTGTGCATGCCTAAAAAAAGACACAGGTTTTTTTTTTTATTTACCAATCTGAGATAAATCAGTAAAAAACAAATTGCACTGAAACACTTTTAAAAAACGTATCATGAAAGCGATAAAAAAATAAATATATGTATATATAGAAATAAAACAGGTTAGTGGGTTGCGGGAGCGAGGTGAAGCAACATGTCGGGTGGGGAGAAGCAACATAGCAGGCAAAGGAGAAGCATTATGAGGGAGAGAACACAGGGACAAAGGGAGAAATAGACAGGCGAAAGAGATCAACATGGAGCGTGGGTGGAGAAGACCCAGGTGAGAGAGCTTTGTGTAAGTTATGACTTTTGCACAACTCTACAAGGGGTGCTTTCCCACCCACGGGTGACACGGGTGAACTTGGTCGAATGCACCAGAGATGAATGGGAAAGACACCACAAAACACTATTCAATGTGTAATTGATATAGAAGTATTGCTTTTGGTCTACTAACATTCCCATAAAGGTTTATATAGAACCTAATACCATAATGCCTACTTCTATGCTATATACTATGAGAGCATGAAAGGCAGAGAAACTTGCTGTCTAGAGTTTCTTAGGAAAACGAGATGCACTGCATACCTTGTTGACAGCAAAGGCTCTCTTTATCAGTGGAGGCGTGAAGACAGCGTTTCCCACAAAGGGCAAACACCCCCTGCGGCAGCAATCAGTCGGTCTTCCTCTTTCATCAGTGGAGATGTAACATCCATGAAGTGTGAAGTAAAATGGCAGCAGGTGAGACTGTCTCTGACAGAATCTTGGAAACCATCTCAGGAAACCATCTTGGAGAATCAAACACAGTGCCTCGTAAACTAAGGATAGATGTTTCTCAGTATCTCTACATTATACACCATATACTACTAGAATCTTTAGCTTGGATCAAGGTTTTTATTAATGTTTCTATTTCTTCCTTATTTTCAATTTCTTTGTTTATATGTATGCTTATTCAATCTTTTGAACAGTGCTCTGATACCCTTGGGCAATGTTCGCGCTTTATAAAACACCCTAAATAAATAAACAAATAAATAAATAAATAAAATAAAATTATCTGGGCAAAGGGACTCTCCTGACAAGCGGTCAAGTGGCAGTACTTATATTCTAAATCTTATAAGAAATTGGGATTTCTGATATAAGTTTAGGAATATCTGACATAGATTATGTGCATCAAGCTATGCGTCCTAGATGTTTTCTTATGAACATACAAGGTAAAATGATGTCATTTCCGACTACATTATTTTGTTTATATGTCTGTATGCGTTCTTATTTAAGCCATCACAAGGAGATGATTAAACAGCGCTGAAACTTTTCAAGCAAACATATCTGGGTTGAATCCATCATCATTCTTTAGCTCACTTTGTCACCCCAGTTCTGACCTAGCCATATGTAAATCAGTCATGACCCTGTTTCTCATGGGAACAATCCAGCCCAAAATGCCAAGCCATGTCTTCCTGGGACCGGTTTTGGGGTAAAACCACTCATCAGCCCCACTAGTTTGAATCCAGTGAGAAAGTGAGCAAGGGACCCACGTCTGGTCTTACCCTGCCAACTTAGAGCAAACAAAGCTAACACAAGGAGATGATGGACGGAGCGCTGAAACTTTTCAGACATCACCCAATCAGTCACAGATCCGGGTTGAAAACATCATCATTCTTTAGCTGCAAACAAGCATCTAGGACCGGTTTCTGGGCAATACCTCTCATCAGTCAGGCTAGCTTGAATCCAGTGGCATAGTGATCAAGAGATCCACGTCTGGGCATACCCTGCCAACTTAGAGCAAACAAAGCAAACACAAGGGGAAGATGGACAGAGCACTGAAACTTTACAGACACTCACCCGCAGTCACAGATCTGGGTTTACTCTATCATCGTTCTTTAGCTCACTTTGCCACCCCAGTTCAGACCTAGCCATGTGCAAATCAGTCTTGACTCTGTTCCTCATGGGAACAGTCCAGCCCGAAATGCCAAGCCAGGTCATCTCCTTGCGTTTGCTGTGTTTTTATTTAACCTTGACATAATGAGGAGTAGACATTTGACCCGGACAAATGTTGCATTAGATGTTGTATCTATGTCATTAACTGAACAACTTTTATGCTACCACAGTTCCTAGAAAGAAAAGGTCTGGCGACATATGAGTCTACAGTCAGACCAGACAATGAATCTGCATAAATCAGGGATAATGGCGGTGTCCATTGTCTAAGTTGAGGAAGATGGCGACTTCCATGGACAAAGATGGAGTCGGGCCTACATAAGATGGAGTTGGACCTTAGGGAATTTACGTCAAGAGAGCAACACAGGTGTAGGTGAAAGAGAGAAGCAAATGGGTTAGAGAAAGCAATGTGAATGTGGGAGAAAAGTACATGAAGGAGACAGCTATAAAACACCTGCACTTTCATGGACTGCTTAAACAAAAATACAAAGTTAGTTCCCCAAAAGCACACAGAGGAAGCATAGAAGTCAGCCAATAAAAGAGATGGCAAAGAGGCTATACTCCATTGCTGAGCCAAACACAAGATGGACAGGCTGAAACAAGAAAGTCATCTTAGAGAAAGCGAGCAAATAAGAGTAACAATAAAGCCAACCCATGGTTAGCAATGGACAGGCTGCAAGCTTCTACATGGTAAGTCCTCAATTTGCCTTTTGCAACCAGACTGCTTTTGCCGTTTGGCAGGCTCAACCTAAAAAGAGTGCATCCATCTCTACATTTGTATTCCCAAATGAGCAACTTATTTTAAATAACAAAAAAGCAGCTTAAGTCCATTAAAGGGACAGTCGCTGGGTGTGGACAAGGTGGCCAACATGGCAGGCGCACCCTAACATCGCCCCAAGCTCAATCCCTGAGATATGCACATAATCAGGATTGAGTGAGCCATACCAGCGGTCCCGATGTCTGACTGTGAGCCATAGAGGTCCGGTGCGGCTCCTTTAACCCTTTTGGACCTGGTCCCGGGAGCAGTGGTGCCGGAGGTGGAGACGCTCCACCCAGAGTCTCCCGGCCGTGCTAAGGCGAGGGAGTGAGCTACAGGCCAATCTCATGTCCGGGCGGGGGCAGTGGTGGGACGACCCGTACTCACTCACCGGAGACTGAGTGGCGACTGGAGCTGGTGCTGAGGCGGCTGAGGCGACTGTGAGCAGCGTGGAGAACGTTGCAGGGGGATCCCCACTCATCACCCTTGGACTTCGGCGTTCGGCCCAGTTGAGCGACTCTGAGACGGCCGTAGAGGGAACCGAGGCCGTCGCCTCATGAGCTTAGCGCCCTCGCGGGGCTGCCCTCTCTACAGCCTCGGGTGGCCGTGGGAGTGCCACATTGATACTGGATCGGCCTTGTTACAACCCCCCATGGATTGCTGCCAACCGGATGGGGAGGTGCACTCCCTCCCCCTTTACCTTGGAGGCCCGGGCAGCGGATGCGGAGAGGAGGCTCATGAGGAGAGGAGACACACATGGGCCGGTCGGGCCCAAACACTGATGTACTGTGGGTCCGTGGGGTCCCGGGGGCGGGGCCTGCCTGTGGCTCGTTCATTGGTGGCGGGCTCCCAACCCTCCCTCTCTGCTGCTTGACTGGGAAACATTTGGAAGCCCCTGGGGCCTCGTGCATGAGGACACCCCTGTCCTCTGCCACCTGAGGGGGTGGCCCAGTGCCGGAGTCCCACATAGGGGCCCCTGAGAACTTGGCCTTACGTCCGCTTGTCATAGATGGGCAGTACGGTCTGAACTACCAATTGTCCCACCCGTGCCCTGACCGGGAGCCCTGTTCACAGCAGGGGGGTGGCTACTGACTCCTTGGGCCCCCCTTTTCTTCTTGTTCCTCCTCTCGGGTTCTGCCACAGAGCCTCATCACAGTTAAGGGTGGGCATAGTGGGGCTACGCGGAGTGCCACGAAGTGGAAAGCAAACTCTGCACACTCCGCGTAGCCCCACTACGTGCCACCCACCTCCTTCCCGCCCTATTAACAATTAAAGTACAAGCTTTAAAAACAATTTAAAAGTAAGGAAAACAGCTTACCTTAGCTGCGGCATCTCGGGGCTCCCTCTTCCTCCTTCATCGTGACTTCTTCATCAAAACTGCGCATGCCTCCCCACATGACTCACCTGAGTATCACCTTTGGTCCCCCCAAATGGTGGCCACGGGGTTCCATTGCCACTGGACGACCGGCGGGGGAACCGGTTCTCGCACCACACCCTCTGCTGGCTCTTGGGGGGACACTGCTGCATAATCTCTATCCATGCCCCGCGGGGACTCCTCACTAGCCCGGGGACTCCGGTGCCCCACCGCTTGCGACCCCCCCCCCGGACGCCTGATCTGATGGGGTGAGCACCTGGGTCCTGCTCCCCTCCCCCACCTTTTCCAGGAACACAGAGGTCAGGGAACTTGGTGGCACCTGGGTCGACTCCGATCCCCTAGCCCGCTCCGTCTCCCGCATCGTCATGATGGGCAAGGACAGGCCGGCCGGCACAGGCTCCACACAGATGAAGATGGATCAATATACTGCGGGTTTCTCTGCAAACTTCTCAGATCCTCCCAGGGGAATCGGACTGAGCCCCTCCCAACCAGACCTCACCACTATATTACAGGCCATTCAAACCAAGCAGTTGGCAGTCGAAAATAAGGTAGGGGAGGTGCGGATGGATGTGGTCTTGCTGCAACAGGATCTCCGTAACGCTACAGCAAGAATAACCGAAGTGGAAACCCAGATCTCGTCTGCAGAAGATGACACTTCCACCCTCCAAAAACAGGTCTCCACTCTCCTTATAAGAATGGCAGATCTTCACAAGCGGGCGGTGGATGCTTAAAACCAATCCTAGCAAAACAACATCCGCCTCATCCGCCTCATAGGGGTCCCGGTGCAGGCGGCGGTGACCCCAGGCAGGTGGTGGACCGAGTAGACTGATGGGTAAAATCATGGATGCCAACTGTCCTCATGGTTTGCCATTGAAAGGGCACACCGGGCATTTATCTCCAGGCCTCTACCGGGCTCTCCAACTTTCCCCATCATCGCTCGCATCCTGAACTTCCAAGACAGGGACACCCTCCTGCATGAAGTAGAAGGCAGACAGGCCTCCTATTCGATGGTGCCAAAGTTCTCCTCTTCCCGGATTATTAACGTGAGGTCCAGCAGTGGAGGGAAAGCAGAAGCTGAGGGCGATGGAAATCCAATACTGCCTGCTTTTTCCAGCACACCTTTGGGTCCTCCACATGGGTAAATCCCTTTTCTTTGATACACACAAATCTGCTTGGCAATGGCTCACAGAGGAGCGCCCACCGTGTGGAACAGCCACTTCTCCCACCCGGTGGCAGGATGCTCCTGGGGCCCTGGAGTCACAAAATCCCCTAAACCATATAGGCTGCGCAACAGATTGAGGAGGGGCCTCTCACTATCTTCCTCGGGGACCACTTGGGAGATCTCTTTGTCACCACCCGGGCGATCGCTGTACACTGTCGCCGGAGGGGGGGGGGGAACAGCCCTGTGGTGGAGGAATGGAATTTGCAGAGTCCGGGCCTGACTGCTCCCTACTCCGTCTTGGACCTGTCCCGCAGCCCCAACCTTGAACGACTGCTTGTAAAGTCATTGTGACACAGAAAATGTTAAGGAATACATTGGTTACTTATGTGTTCATTTTGTGTAGGGAGGCAGATGCTTCTGGGGCAGAAGTATGGGTAGGGGTGGGGGTTGGGAGCGGGGTTATATTTATGCATTGTTTGTTGCTCTTCCGGTTAACCTTGTTTTACATCCTCTCCGGTTAAGACACATAGATATGCCGCACCTGGTAGGGCCTCCTTGGACCCCGGGGAGGATCCCCACATGGGTTCACTACCTTGCGCTCCCCACAGAAACCTTTCCCTTCCACACATAGGACCTTTCAGGTTATGTCATGGACATAACCTGTTAACGGGCTGTTGGATAGAGTGAAATGCTCAGCCACCCTCGCCTTTGCACACCGACATTGCCTGGAAGCTCTCCTGTTGCAGGAGACCCACCGCATGGGAGATATCTACCCCTTCTTGGCACAGAGGACCTACCACAGGGTATATCATGTGGGGTTTTCTCGTGGGGCCAAAGGGGTCGCTATCTTGCTGCACTGTACCCTCCCACTGGTAGTTACGCTTATCACGCAAGACCCAGAGGGTCGTTAACTCGGGCTGGAAGGCCAATTAGAAGGTCAAACCGTACTACTGATCTGCGTCTATATGCCAACCACATCCCTCGCGGCAGGTCTTCAGACCTCTCTCAGCTCCTTAACCGTCTCCCACAAGGGCTCACGGTAATAGGGGGCGACTTTAATGCTGTCCCTAATTTCGAATTAGACTGCTCCAGCCCCTGCCCACGAGTTCTCGCAAGATCAGGGCCAACCGTCTGGTCAACTGTGCAGCGGCTTGGGGGTCTGTGATCCCTGGAGGTCCTGGCACCCTCGATTACAGCAATTCACGCATACCTCCGCCACCCACCACACCCATACCCGGATGGACATGATCTTTTTACCCGTCCCTGACTGAATTAAGCTGGCCCAGATCCAGATTCTGGCCGAGGCATTTCGGATCACTCCCTTCTATTGTTTCGCCTGGGACACATCGACGTCAAACCAGCAACCTGTATGGCGCATGAATGCCTGGTACCTTTAGGACAAAGAGTTTACACACAGCTTCCGGTCGGAACTCCAGTCGTTATTTACGATCATTGTAGGTTCCATGGCTAAGATAAGCACGCTATGGTCTGCCAGCAAAGTGATACTACACTGCTTAGTTAAACTATACATCAGAGGAAAGGAACGCTACCGGCCACCTTTGATCACCCAGCTGGAGGCCAAGGCTCTCCGGTTGGAACAACAACTGGCAATGGGCCAACATGGGGATGCCACTCGCTGCCTGGGCCTCATCAGGGAAGATATCCAGGGACACTTTATTGAGGCAGCCAAACGCCTATGGCGGGCCACATCGGCCAGAATATATGGATCAGGGCAAAAATGGGAAACTACTTTACTGGTTTGCCTCCCACCTGCAGGCCAACTGGATTGTCCTGGAGGTACTTGACATCCACGGCCAAGTTCAGCGCTCCCTACCAGAGATAGCTCAGATTTTTGTTTCCTACTACCAAACCCTAAATGCCAGAACCACTACTAGGGACGTGGCAACAGCCTGTGCCATCCCTTGATTCACTCCCGCTTCCCAGCCTGTCTCCCCTTCACATCAGTGCTCTAGACAAACCCCTCATGGCGGAAGAAATCAGAGATTCATTGTCCGGAATGGAGCCTGGCAAAAAAACAGGTCTCTACAGCTTTCCAATGGAATATTATAGCACATTCCAAGAGACTCTAACCCTGTATCTCTTGCAATTGTTTCATGAGACTATGCAGGTTGGGGCATTCCCGGCTGAGGTTGATTCCGCAACCGTAGCGGTGATGCCCAATTCGCAGTCCCGATCCACTTTAATCTCGCTCCTCTACGGGGAAGTTAAAATCTTGGTGCACCCAGACCAGTGTGGCTTCATGCAGATTCCCGGCACCTAGGATGCCAATGAAAGGTTTTTGTAATCCTGCCAGCCTTACCACTGCATGTTCGATTGTGTAGTATCACAGCGCAAGAAGAGCAGCTGTAAATAATTCTTCCCAAGTGTTCGGTATTCCCCTATGGGATAGATGTTCCAAATTAGCAGGCCTCACCACTCGCTGAGCAGTGTTGTTACGCTTCATATTACAGTCTTAGTGCCATTATTCAGACATCTCAGAGGAGAATTTTCCCATAGTATTTATATGAAGTGTTGAATCTTTCCGAAAAAAATGGCGTTGTACTCCTTTTGCCCTTGTCCTCTTGAGGTCCGAATTAATGGGCCAAAATGCGTCGATTCTACAGAATGGAGGAATCGCACAGACCATGATTGATTTAAAAACAAAATTGATTACTCACTTTTTGTACTTTGTGGAGGGTTGTGTTTTTCCCTCAAGATTGTGTACTGGACTACTTCCTTTCTTCGGATTGCTCTTTGAATGAAGTTTCTTTGTTTTGTAACTAGCATCCGTACTAAGTAAGAATGGGTAGTAAGGATTTGTAATATGTATATGTATGTATTTACTTGTGTATATGTTTTGCTTGTGTTTTTTGACATATTTAAAAAAAGATAAAGTATTTTTTGCATATTACACTTGGAGTTGGTATCTGAGTCACAAAAAATAAAAGAAGGTTTAGATATCTAATACTCATTAATAAGGATTCATTTATTTTTTCCTTACTGAAATATATGTTTTGTTATTGGTTCCTACACATTATTTTGTTTCTATATTTGATTCCTTGCCCAGATGCGGTAGGAGTATCAGGGCAAACCCTGATTTTTTTTAAGAGCTCCCTAGCACAAAGCACTGTATCAGATGACTGCATGTGGCCCTGGCGCACCAACACCATCTGCCCCGACATTGCCTTACTTCTTCTCGACTTTGAAAAGGCATTTAAATCAGTGAATTGGGTCTTCCTGCAATTGGTGCTGAAACAAGCCGGTTTCGGACCTAAATTCCAGGGCATGGTGATGGTCCTTTACACCAACCCCACGGCACAGGTTCGGGTAAATGGAGCCCTTTCAGCAATCTTCCCCATTGAAAGGGGGACCAGACAGGGCTACCCCTGTCCCCCTTCTCTTCGCCCTGGCTATGACGCCACTGGCTGCACTCATCCGCTTGGACCCCCAATTCACTGGGTGGAAGTGGGGGACAGGACACGAAGACCGTATTGGCTGTACGGCTATACGCAGATGATGTCCTGCTGTACTTGGCCCATCCGGCAGTGAGTGAACCTCATTGTCTCCAACTACTCAGGCGGTTCGAGGAGGCATCCGGCTTGCGACTCAACCTCACTAAGTCTGTCTTAGTTCCCTTAGCACCACCCAGGGACTGCTTTGTTTGGCAGGACATGAACCCCTTGTGCAGACTTAACTTCAAATACCTGGGCGTATGGGTCACTCTACTTCCCGAACTCACTTGGACTCTGAACCTCCAGCCTCTGGTTCGAAAGGCCAAGTCTGATCTTACCAAGTGGTGCTCCCTCCCCCTCACCACTTTAGGCCGTATCGTCCTTTATAAAGTTATGATTTTTCTACGATTTCTATACACCTTTCAAAATCTGCCCCTTCAGTAGCCCCGAACCTGGTTCTCTGCCCTAGATAGGACTGCGACAGCATTCCTGTAGAAAGACTCCGGACCACGTATCGTCCTCGTACATTGCCAGCGAGGAACATACTGCCGGACTTCTCCCAGATTCAGAATATGCTTTACAGTGTGCCAATCCCCCTTTCACTTCCTATGGTGACCCAGGCAGTATTTCTGGCGTGGAGAGCGGCTATGGGGCACGTGCGCTGGGAGACCAGACTTATGAGGCAAACTCCACTGTTGCAGGGCACCTGGTTAAATGAAACTGTGTCTCAGAGTGGCTTTCGCTGCTGGGACAGTATTGGCATCACAAGGTTGGGAGATATCTGGTCGGGGAGTCATATATGGTCCTTTCATGAGCTGCAACAGACATATAGCCACTCACAGTTTTACAAATACCTCCAACTCAAACACACCTTCTCCACACACTCCCTTCCGTTGGATTCCCTGCCAGAATTTAGCCCATGGGAAGCTAAACTATTGATGTATCACATGAGCAGAGGAGGCATTTCACAGATCTACTGTACACTCATTATTGACTCTCCAGGGACACTAGACCACCTCGGCAATCGATAGGAGGGCTGGGTGGGACCAATGGGGATGAGGACTGGAGTGATGCACTAATGGCTCCAGGAGAACTATTACCCTCAGACAAGCTGCCCTTCATTCAAATCAATTACCTCCCGTAGTTTACCTTTCCTCACACCGCCTGCATAGGGCTGGCTTATAGCATAACTCCACCTGCCCACGATGTGACACTGACTCTGCAGATTTTTATTACATGATTTGGGCATGTGATTGTCATACTCTTGGGGTATTTCAGGGGATTGGAGGAACAAGGGGGCAGAGGTCCTTCCTATGGACTCCCCTACTGGTGGCTAAGCGTGACATTGCTTTACATTGGTTGACCGATAAGCCGCCCACCCTGGCCAAAAGGTGTGTTTTCAAGCTGGGATACTCCATCTTTAAAGCCCTTCATGGCAACTGCCCTGCTTTTATTTCGTCTAGGATTCACAGATATATCCCCTCCCAGGATTTGCGTTCCTCTCATCTAAACTCATTGACCGCTCCCTCTTTTAAACGTAAAAAGCATGTAGGCTCACGATTTGCTGTCCCAGCTCCACAACTTTGGAACTCTCTCCCTGTGGAGATGAGACTGATTACTCATTACGCACAGTCCAGAAAACTGCTCAAGAGTCGTTTGTTGCTCAATCATATAACATTTAATCCCTGTTCCCTGCCACCTTCTTTCTGCCTCATCAGCGCCATGAAACCGTTTGGTGTACGTGCGCTATATAAAAGATTTTAACATAACATGACGTGTCTTATTGTACTGTTTTTAAATCAATAAAGCTCAATAAATTTGTTTTAAAAACATATTTGTTTCCTTTATGGGAATGCCTTGAGAGAGCACTGCCTACTCACCCTGCAGCTGCAACACAGTTCCCAGAGGGCAATCTGCCACACTGGGACAGCTTCCCTTTTGCAAATCAGTTACCACCCCAGCTTGGGGTGGTAACTGATCAATGGTTTGTAATCTCAATTGCTGTCACAAACATCTAATACATTCCATTGCAAATCCCAAATTCCTCGATTCGTAATGGATCACAAAATGGCTTTGACGAGTTGGAAACACTTTTCCAACATGCAAAAGGACTTTGATACATTCTCAAAAAGTGCTTTGCAGTCGCCAGATCCGTCTTTTTGCAATTCACAGGCTTACAAACTTTGTACAGGAGGCACACCTTGACTTAATTTACACTGAGGGAGACCCTGGCCTGGGCAGTAGCAGACTAGACAGGTCACATAGCTCTTGTGCAATGAGGTTTAAGGCTGAGCAGGTGCGTTGAAATAGTGGTGCATGGGGGACAAGCATCTGTGACATAGAGGGGAGAAAACAGTATATGAACCACTGCATTTGAGTGGCCCACGAATTGAGTAACATTTCAACAGTTACTTCAGGGAACAGGCTTATTTCAAGGGTGTTACTTGCAGTCTCCATCAACGTGTTAATGCTGGAATGAATGGGTTATAAAAGGGACATGGCATTGATAGTTGCTGAGAGTTTGCTACAAATAATAATGGAGAGTAACAACAAGATTCTTCTGATATGTGATGTGAAGGAACAGGAAGTAACACTTCTATAAGTATTTTTGGGGGAAATCCTGCTACAAATCCCAAGGGGTTTGCTTGTGCCTTGCTCGGGGTTGCTGGAAGAAGCAACCCAATATGACATCTGGAAGAAAGTCGAAGTCACTGGACCTGGTGTCCTCTTTAAGGAATTCTTTGAGCACTCTGGAAACTCCTGAGAGAGAGGACACTTATTCTAGCATCCAAATAACTGTGCCAACAGGAGCCCCGTGCACTGACTTTCCCACTTGATTAAACTGTGTGATGCTGGTCACCACCATGTTTCAGCTTGTGCCTTAGTGTGAATATGTTGGAATAAGTTATCCCAAGTAAAAAAACTGCTATACTAATCTTGACATGTGTTCAAACTGGACAATATCTCACTAGGGTTGTTAGAGTGACTGTGGCTGTTCACTGCTCTCAAACCATTTTTTTGTTGTTTGTTGCTTATGGTGCTACTTCACCCTGACATGTAATTTAAAGAGTTATGGGAAACCATCCACCTTACAAAAATATGCTGATGAAGGGAAAGGAAAAGGGAGGGCACTAACAGCAAAGAGTTGTTAATAGCTCTAATGAACATTGATTACATATTAGTTTTTCGGGAATCTGAAAAGAGAATTTTTTTAACTTTTTAAAGATAAAATTATCTTCATATGCTGACAAGCAAATTATATAGTATGTATGGGAAACAAGCACATTTTAAAGTCCGCAATGTGCTGTGCAGGGTCAAAGGCAAAGGTACATTCAACAAAGGTTACAAGAGGGAAGTGAGTTATGAGAGTGCCAAGTGGAGGGGATGTACGTTGTTACAACACATGCTTTTACCGCGCATGCTGTAACAACGCAAGCTTTAAAACGCATTCCATTACAACGCATTACACTGGGGGGTGCTGGATAGTGAATAGTTTAATTTACTATTCCAACACCAGTCCCCGTGGACACTAGGGAAGGTGTTGGATAGTAAATTAAAACTATTCCCTATCCTAGAGCGCCCCCCAGTTTAATGCGTTGTAATGGTTTTCGTTTTAAAGTCTGCGTTGTAATAGCACTGCGTGCTAAAAGTTGCGTCATAAAGGTTGTTCCCCAGTGGAGGTCTTCTTCGTGACGCTTGGAGATTTCTTTTTGGTTCGTAGAAATGACCGCTTCTCTCCAGTGGCAGTTCCAGATGGTACACGTAGTCTAGCAATGCTCCAGAAAATAATCCAGCAAGAAGGAGAAAAACTGAGACCAGAAGAAACCTTCTAGCACGCCAGACCCAGCAGCAGGGAATGTAACAGAAGAATAGTAACAGGAACCAGAGAGCCAACAGAGTCCGAGAAGCAAGCAGTGATTCGAGAACAATTGTGACGCAACTGGACTTCTTACAGGACCTCCTTTTATAGTGGAAAACAGGAGATGACATCATCCTAGAGAAGGTTCGGCCATGTTGTATTGGGAAAAGAATGATAAGAAACAATACAATGCAATGTGTATGTAACTGTAATGTTCAGGGATAAAGCTGTAGTCCAGTAATTAAACCCCTAATCAGAGTTCTTTAAAAATAGGTAAATGCGTTCTCCACCATCAGACACCTTCCAAAAGGAGGCAAGCAGGGAAAACCACTCATACTCCTTTGCGTGGTCGGAAACCCAAAGCCACAGGTGGAAACCACGGTGGCGGAGCCGGCGTGGGGCGGGACCAAGGTAAGGAAGAAATCTTTACAGAGAGTGGAAGTTTATTTTTAGTGCAACATCATGTAGTGTTCTTTCGTGAACCACATCTTCAGCTCTTTCCTAGATTAGAGCAGGTTGAGCCAGTCCAAATGGGTATGGGGAAGTCACTCTAGATCAGGGAATGCATTGACAGGGAAGGCCTGCTGACTTATTTTCTTCTTATTTTTACTCTAACTTGTTTCCAGTATCATGATGTCCTTGCTGCAGGTGTGCCAAGAACCACTGGAGATGGTGAGCTGCCAGCCAGATGGGGGATAGATTCTGGTTGTGATGTCTTTGTAAATTATGTTGCTGTTCTGAAGACTGCGCAGGTCGGCAAGGAGGCTCCATCAGGGTTGGGTGAGGTGGTCATATTTCTTCATGTTCTTGATGGGTCTACAGTGGAAAGTGGAAAGAAGTGAGGGACAAAACAGTGGAGGAGACGACAGTGACCTGCTATGTTATGCATAATAGAATGTGGGATCAGGGAGGGCCTGCTAGAAAGTGATGGGGTTTTATTGTAAAAACCTCGAGATGGGAATGACATGAGCCACAAGGCTCTACTCAGTAATTCTACCTGTAGCAGTCTGGGTAGCCTGAAGGCATTACACATTCTGTTCAGAATGAGTGGATGCAAGGCTTATTGTCCAGAGTTGAGTTCTTCAAGACAGCCAAAGAAATGCAGGATAGATGCTATTGTTGTATAGATGTAAGTAATAATTGTCCAGTCACTTCATGAAGTGATTCAAAGATGATCCAGTCTATTGTTTGCTCCATTCTCAACATCTGCTCTTGCCTCCTATTATATCGGCATCTAGTCTCATTTGCAACACGAGTCAGAAGTTCACAATCTAGGCATGCAGTTGCTGCTTCTCGCAAAGGCTCAAAACTTGACAGGATGCTGCCCGTGGAGTGGATCACATGCAGAAACATCACCGTCTTTCTTTTAGTCATATGATGTATATGATAATCTCATTGGCTGCTGTGATTCATCGTGTTTCTGCAACACATTCCTGCATAATGTGCCTTCACCCTGTTCCTTTCTATGTTGAGGATTGGCTCTCCTTCTTTCGTTGAATGGTCACCGATGGAGGAAGCCATGCCACGACAATGACTGCTCTTTGCGAGCCAGAATCCATGCTTAAGCCTCATTCCACGTGCGGTGCTCGTCAATGGAGGCCGTGGGGTAATGAACAGAAAATCATACTCGTGATTTGCAAGTTGAAGGCCTAGTAGGGAGACTCATCAGAATCTTACATATACACTATAACCAATTGTTTTGTGAAAATACTATTCCAAGATGAAATTTTTTTTTTTTGTCAAATCTATTTTATTAGCATTTTCAAAAGATTACGTTGCATATTACAGTAGAGACTTTATCAATGCGGGCACGATGGTATAGGCATATTAGTCATACAAGCGCGAGCAAGATGAAGTATTTTAGTTATACAATAAATATATCACCTTACAACAGTGATCTCACTGTCTGCGGATAATGTGTAAGTATTTATAAAAATGCATGGAAAATGTGAGGTTTTGATATCTTATTTGATTGGAATATTCAGTGTTATATTTTATTGCATTCTCTATCTGTTTCGCCCACAAACCTCCAAACGCAAAACATATATATTCATTAAGCAATGCAAGAAACCGGTGTGTTTTCCAGGTGCCTAGACATATCCTTCCTTGGCTGTGTGGGCTTTCAGCTGTGTCAGAGGTTAAGAGCAGATTTTCTGAAAACGGAAATAAAATAAGGGCGCTCGAATCCTTCCAGGGTCATCTTTTGTGTTTCTGACGTCTCCGTTTGTCTATTCATATGCCCCGTACTGTGATGTCATGAAAGGAGAATCTTACAGAACCCCATTGATGGTGTGTGATGTCATACGTATAGATTTGTGCTGTATTCACTGCTTATGACTTCACACACGGGAATGAAACGGAAGGAGTGAACACTGCATTGAAGAGACTGGTGAGAGGAGGGCACTTTGCACACTGTCTGTGAAGCCTTCTTTCACTTTCACTGATAACGAACAGTATTTCCCAGCATTGGAAGGAAAAGGTTTCCATTGTAAGTTTAGTCCTGAGATTGCCAGCTGCTGCAGGGGCCCTCTAACACAGCTGATCAGAAAGGGGGAGGGGCCACCAAAGGAATACACACACTGTATCTGATATTCCAGACGTTGACAAACACACAGCGCCCTGTAATCTGATAAACCATAACTGGGATCATCTATCATCTATCATCTACACCCGGGCATTAGAGACTCGCCAGAGCATTTAAACAGCTGCGCCGACTGCTGGGCGTGAAATATTCTGTGTAGAGTTATTATCTCTTCCTCGCGCCTCCTGCAAAGACAGATCCTCTCAGTTCGGGTTCTAATAGGGACCAGGTACCATCTGTTGTTTGCTGGTAGCAGTTTGTACCTCATTAAAGTCTGTGTCTGGCCAGGTCGCTGGTGCTAAGCAAATGAAAGCTAGGTTATTGTCATCAGCAGACTCGGTGGCTGATCAGCATCCTTTTCCAAGCAGCTTGCAGAGCATAAAGCCTCGAATCTCCAGCCTACACCTTACCTTGAGTGCACGTCCCTTACTTGGCCCTGGTTATGCCGAGTACATCAGGCGCTCATTATCCAATTTACACCTAGCCTAGACTGCCCAGTTTACACCTAGCCTTGCATATCCAGTTTACACCTAGCCTATACTGCCCAGTTTACAC
Source organism: Lissotriton helveticus (assembly GCF_964261635.1). Classification (NCBI taxonomy): domain Eukaryota; kingdom Metazoa; phylum Chordata; class Amphibia; order Caudata; family Salamandridae; genus Lissotriton; species Lissotriton helveticus. The sequence goes on from NC_136061.1 coordinate 1,983,548,172, forward strand.
CTAGCCTAGACGGCCCAGTTTACACCTAGCCTTGCATATCCAGTTTACACCTAGCCTTGCATTTCCAATTTGCACCTAGCCTACACTATCCAGTTTACACCTGGCCATGAATATCTAGTGTATACCTACCCTACACTATCCTGCTTACACCTAGCCATGAATATCTAGTGTATATCTACCCTAGACTATCCAACGTACACCTAGTCTTGAATACCCAACTTACACCTAGGCTACACTATTTAGTTTTCTACCAAACCTACACTATCCAGCTTACACCTAGGGTAGACTATCCAGTTTATACCTAGCCCTGAATATCCAGTTTACACCTAGCATTGATTATCCAGCTTACATGTAGCCTATTCTATCCAGTTTACACCTAGCCTTGAATATCTAGTGTATACCTACCCCAGACTATCTAGTATACACCACGCCTTGAATATCCAGTTACACCTAGCCTTGAATATCCAACTTACTCCTAGGCTAGACTATTTCGTTTTCCACCCAACCTACACTATCCAGCATACACCTAGGGTAGATTACCCAGTTTACACCTAGCCCTGAATCTCCAGTTTACACCTAGCATTGATTATCCAGCTTACATGTGGCCTATTCTATCCAGTTTACACCTGGCCATGAATATCTACTGTGTACCTACCCCAGACTATCCAGTTTACACCGAGCCTTGAATATCCAGTTTACACGTAGACTTGATTATCCAGTTTCCACCTAGACTTAAATATACAGCTTACACCTAGCCTTGAATATCCCCTTTCCACCTAGCCTACACTTTCCAGTTTACACCTCTCCTAGACTATCCAGTTTACAATTGGCCTTGAATATTAACTTTACACTTAGCCAATACTATCCAGCTTACACTTAGCCTACACTATCCAGCGTACACTTAGCCTAGAATATACAGTGAACACCTGGCCTAGACAATACACTTACTCCTAGCCTAGACTATCTAGTTTACAATTAGCCTTGCATATCCAATTTACTCCTAGCCTTGAATATCAGTCTACACCTAGCCTTGAATATCTAGTGTATACCTACCCCAGACGATCCCGCTTACACCTTGCCTTGAATATCCAGTTTACACGTAGACTTGAATATCCAGTTTGCACCTAGCCTTAAACTACAGCTTACACCAATCCTTGAATATCCAATTTGCATCTAGCCTTAAATATACAGTTTACACCTATCCTTGAATATCCAGTTTACACCTAGCCTTGAATATCCCCTTTCCACCTAGCTTTCCAGTTTTCACCTCTCCTAGACTATCCAGTTTACAATTGGCCTTGAATATCAAGCTTACACTTAGCCTACACTATCCAGCTTACACTTAGCCTACACTAACCAGCGTACACTTAGCCTTGAATATACAGTGTACACCTAGCCTAGACTATACAACTTACACCTAGCCTATCTAGTTTACAATTAGCCTTGAATATCTAGTTTACACCTAGTCTTGAACTTGTAGCTTACACCTAGCCTAGAATGTCCAGCTCTAGTTTGGCTTCCAATACCTTCCTCCACTAGTTTGAATCTCCTGTTTGCACCCAATGTTGTGTATCCTATTTACACCGGAAAGTTGTTTGGATCTTGTTGGAGAGCAGACACACATACTTGCGCTTGTGTGGAGTCATCTGGTAACCTTAATCCTTATGCCGTTCGTGGCTTTCGTTTAACAGGTTAGGGGATTCTGGGACTTGTAGTGTTTGTATGCTTGACTGAAATAACTGACCCTTCCTGACAGCAATGATTGTATTCTAATTCTAATTACTTGATGGCGTACACATAGATCTCTTCTGCTTGACAATCTTTAATTAAAGGATTAGGTTACAAGTATAAGCCCTACCAAGATGTTAGGGTAACCAATTCCATGTAATATCTCTCCATTACCTTTAACTGGGGGAACGCACTAAGGCCCGGATTACTTTACTTTGAAAGAATGGAAGAGCACTCCAGCCTCATCAGAGCGGCTTTACATGCAGTGGAGTAGCAAGGTCAGGTGGTACCCAGTGCGTAAAATTTCATGTCACCCCCAGCCCACATTAAAATTATTAAAATAAGGGAAAAAAAATATTACACATATTTTTACCTTTTTGTCACCCCCCTCAGTGCTGACAGGGGGGGGGCGTACCCACCGCACCCCCTTCCTACGCCACTGTTTACATGAAATGAAAAGGGGGGGCTCTTGGCCCCCCCGCAAGCATGGCGGTGCGGCGACCGCCCCCTCCCCCAGTGCCTCTCGGTGGTGGGGCGTGTCCTCCCGGCGTCCAGTGATGACGTCGGGGGGGGGGGGGAGGCGCCCTACCACCGATTGGCGGGCGCCCTCTCTGACCCGGATGTTATCAAGTCGACATCCGGGTCGGAGGGGCGTGCTGCGGTGGGGCTGGGTGAGGGGGCGTGCCGCCCCCTCCCACGCCCCTGGGAAATAAAGAAGCGGGGAGCGCCCAGGTGACCCCCTTGTTGCCTGGACGCTCCCCCACACCGGTCGTGCCCCGCGCTCGGGGCTTCTTGTTTTTGTAATTCTTTACTTTTTCTTTAGCAGGTATCGACAAATTTTCCTATCAGGCGTCGGGGATACGAGCGCGGAGCCGAGGTGCGGGCAAAGTTGTATGGTGCTAGGATCCAGCGGGTCTTCGGGTCATCGAGGCGATCCTCTTTGTGTCCGGAGTCGGCGTTCACCAGCGGAGTGGTCTGGACTGAGGGACGAGTGCATTGCCCTACACAAAGGTATTTTGCGGGGCGGGTGCGACACAAAGCACAACCGGGGCATATTCACCCGCGGCTGCCGCTCCTGGGCTCTGTGGATCAGGGTCGTACTCACCCGCGGCGGCCTCACTGAGTAATGAAAAAAACGTGATAATTTGTCAGTACAAAGCGGCAATCGCGAGCCATCCAACCGGGGCAACACATCGGCAAGGGGAATCGGCAAGGGAATTATAGCGGGTTTAGCACTGCCCTCCCTCGCCGTCTCACAATAATTAGTGGGCACTTTTCTCCGGCCTGTGCGAGCGCTCGGATACCGGTGCTCGAGAGGCTCAGTGGTGTGGGTGGCGAAGCAGGGTCGGAGACCTGTAGGGGACATACAACTGTCTTGGCATCCCTGAATTCCAGGTGAGGTTTCTCCTCTATTTAGTTTAAATTAAGCAGTCAGGTGTGGTTTAGGCGTGGTCAACGAGGGTTCGAGCCTCCTATCACGAGTAATTTTGCTTCCAGTTTTCAGCAGCTGCTTGACTTTGCCACTCCTAGATATTAAAAAATTTTCTATTACAGGCAAAACAATACAAGGTCTCAGCATCGCGTGCACGGTGAGCCCAGAGTGGGGGACGACAGAGGTGGTCACATATCCGATATCGGCGGTAGAGCACGCAGGATTGGGTCGGTAAGGGTAGAGCGGGGGGCTGGCATTTCATTGCTTCTTGTGGCCGCCGGGTGGGTCTACGTTAGAGTTTACTCACCCCTGACGAATCGGATAAGCCGTTGCATTGCGGTTACGGTCGCATGGTGCTTACAGCCCCCTGCGCATCCTCCATCTGCTGAAGGTACCGAGCACACGTACACTTGTGTTTGAACAATAAGAGTGTAGGGTATTGGTCTGCAGGCATGCCGGGGTCAAGGGGTGGTAAGGGGTCCAGTATGGAGGTTATGATGCGGGCCATGATGCGTAGGATGACCAACATGGATAAGAGGTTGGGTAAGATTGATGATTTAGAGGCTCGCATGAATGAGAGGTTTGCTGATCCCCCTGGCCCATCAGGTAGGCCCAAGCGGCAGACAATGGCACCGTTGTCGAGGGGGGATTTCGCTACCCCACCTAAGAGGTCTAAGGCCAAGAGGCCTAGGAGCAGTGCCCCAGCTCCCCCGGCGGCCCCTCTTACACCCGTGCCTGTAGTTCCGGCACCTGTGGCACCAGCTCCTGCCTTGCCACCAGCGCCCCCTCCTGCGGGGCCTGACCCCCCGCCCGTGGTACCAATACCAGTCCCGGGTCCGCCGCCGCCGGCCGCTCCCTTACCTACCCCACCAGCGCCGCCGGGTGTGCCCCCAGGGGGGCCAATGGTGCCAGCACTTACACAGGAACCTGATGCTGCGGTCCCTGCCGAGCTGGTATCGCAGATAGCGGCCTTATTGCCTTGGCTGCAAAAGGGGGGTGTGTGGCCTGCTTCATTAGACCATGCTGCAGAGGCAGCAAAGTTGGTCGAAAAGATTAAAGCAGCAACGGCGGCTGATGGTGCTGCAGTGCCCTCATCTTCTTCACTTACAGGTTCCAGTCCCGCCCAACCGAACGGAGATGGTGGTCTACCGACCCAGGTGCCCGGAAATGGTAAGGAGGTGGCTCTGCCCCTCTTGGGTGACGGCTCAGTGCCATCCAGGAGTGAAAATTTAGCACAACATGTGTCCCAGGCGGTGAAAGAAATGATTTGGGCCGGAAAGTATGTTTACATCTTTTCATTGTTACTAGATAATAGGGAAATGGAGCAGGCTAAATTACAAAAGGAGTGGATGCATCCGAGTGAATGGCGAGCACAGTGTTCTAAGTTCAGGGTAGAAGAAACATTGGGCAACTGGATCAGGGCTTTCTCGGTATTGATGGCTATCACGGTCGAACGCCCCCCTAATGTGCTGGCAGCAATGGCTTGCTACCAGAGCAGGATTGTGGGGTGGAGCGAACAGTACTCGGGGGATGCTTGGAAGGAGTATGATGTCAATTTTAGGAAAGCCAAGGAATTTGACACATCATTGTCTTGGGACAAGGTTGACTCTATGTCCTGGCATAAGCAGTTCTCAGGAAACACTGCCCCATCCCAGTCCACCAGTGCAGTCAGGGTGTTCTCCGCCAGGCCCCAGCAGCCCTTTCGGTCAGCCCAGGGGAGTGAGGTCCCGGGGAAGAATAGGCATGGGGGGTCAGAGCGAAAGGGGGTATGCTGGGATTTCAATAAGCGCTCCTGCACGAGGGCGCCGGGCACCTGTAGATTTAGACATGCTTGTGCAATCTGCGGTCACCCCTCCCACCCCGAGTCAACTTGCAGGTCCAAGAACGGCAATCACGGTCAGAGGGGGAGGGGAAAGCCAGAGTAGTGTGGTCAACTTGGGTGGCCCCACGCCAATTGATGTCTTGGCAATGATACCATGGTTGAATAGATACCCGGACCACACAGCAGCCACCCTACTTCAGGAAGGTTTCTCCCAGGGTTTTAGGATCCCGGCTGAGGGGTACACGGGCAGCGCGCATTGCATTAACCAAATGTCGGTGAAACATAATTCTGCAGTGGTTGCTGCTAAGATTAGGAAGGAACTGTCCCTGGGCATGATGTACCTGTCCCCAACTTTGTGTGTTCACCGCTGGGTGTAGTTCCCAAGAAAGAAAAAGGCCAGTTTAGACTAATTCACAACCTGTCGGCGCCAAGAGGGGCGTCTTTGAATGATGCGATTGATGAAGGTATTTGTAGTGTAAAGTATGCTTCTTTTGACCAGGCTGTTGACTTATTGCGAGTACTGGGGCCAGGGGCACTGATGGCAAAATCGGACATTGAATCTGCTTTCCGCCTCCTCCCAGTCCATCCCTTGGCCCCCCGCACGCATGGCGGTGCGGCGACCGCCCCCTCCCCCAGTGCCTCTCGGTGGTGGGGCGTGTCCTCCCGGCGTCCAGTGATGACGTCGGGGGGGGGGGGACGCGCCCTACCACCGATTGACGGGCGCCCTCTCTGACCCGGATGTTATCAAGTCGACATCCGGGTCAGAGGGGCGTGCTGCGGAGGGGCCGGGTGAGGCGGCGTGCCGCCCCCTCCCACGCCCCTCGGAAATAAAGAAGCGGGGCACGCCCAGGTGACCCCCTTGTTGCCTGGACGCTCCCCCACACCGGTCGTGCCCCGTGCTCGGGGCTTCTTGTTTTTCCCACCCACCATCCCTGGAACAACGCGGTTTATTGCATTATGATTCTGATGTAGTGTGTAATTTGCTAATGATGTTTTGATTTAGGCCCCTTTTTACCTGTGTAGAAAAATTGGTATTAGTTTGTGTATATTGTTGGCGATGTTTCTCCTAGGCCTTTTTCCCATTTAGATACTGGTACTGATATATGATATTGATGTTGCAATTATGTTTAGGGCCTTTTTCCATTGTAGCTTTGCGGTGTTATGTCATGATGTATAATTTAGTCAGTGTAGCTGTCCTTTAGAATTTTTTCCACAGGTCGTCGTATTTATTAGGAATAGGGTATGCGGTAAGGTCATGACCGGTGAGCAGCTATTTTAAGGTCTGAGGGGGCGGGCATCATCCTAGGAGGTTCCCGCCCAGGGTGAGGGGTCAATGGCCCCTCCTAGAACTTCAGGGGCAAGGTAACTGGTGCTTCAAAGGGGCGCGGGTTGGGGAGTAGTCACGCTTTCCCTAGGCTGGTAGCCACCCTGCGCGTGCGTACTCATGACGTCAGCGTATGGCGCAGAGTAAGGGCCCTCCTTTAGTGGGTAAATGGAGTTCACGGCGTGGACCGAGTAATTACCGGGCTCGGCTATGCATGCGCACATCTTTAGGGGAGGCGCAGCTATTAGGACCTGACACCGGTTAGCAACCTTGCCATAATGCCAGAAATGTTAGTATACAAAATTCAGATGAGGATGTTAGATTCGGTTAGGAAACAACTTGTATTAGAGTTTTTGTTAAGGCTAGTCTCTCACACCTGTTGACAATATTGTATCTAATGTCCTGCGGATTTTGTATAAATTGTTTATCGTGAAATTAAAAATGTATTGTTTTATATCTTAATAAATACGGCCGGGGGGTTTTGCCCCCCGCCTTCCAAAGATATCCAGGTCTCATGTCCATGTGTCCTGGGGTTGGTGTGGTTTCATAGGGAGGGGGCGGCAGCCAGTCACTGACCATGTAGGACATTACCTCTTCTCAGCGGTGCTGCAGGCGTTTTAACTGAACTGTGCAGTAAACCCGGAAAATACTATGATATTTATCAGCTGTGATAAATAGCCCTATATACTGACCCTGAAATGGACCTTAAGATGCAGATTGTTTGCTGAATATACTACAATCTGCATGTCTTGTTGTCTGTCTATCGTCCCCCCCCCCCCCCCACACACACACTCCCACTGTAAATTTCGGCAGGTCGTTCCTGAAATTACTCTTTTGACCTCGATTCTTCTTGCCCAGGCTTTACTTTTACACCTACATGCTTTCTTGTTTAAAAGATTGAATTCTGCCTTCTCTTTGTTTAGATATATTGTATGCTCTATAACAGGCGATGTTCTAATGAAGAAGGGAAGCACTGGGGTTCTTAAGGGCAAATGAATGCATATTTTTCAAGTGATGATTGCTAATGTAAATATCTGCCCTGTTCCAATGTTGCCAGGTCCGTCGGCCATCTGGGACCCTTCTCTGCTTCCCATGCTGTTTCTTGTTGATCTCTGCTTGAACTAGGTACAAACACATTTACAGCAGCCATCAATTATTCATCAATGCTAAAGTCATTGTTTTCACAGTTGGTTAAAGAATATGTCTTCCAGAAAATAGCACATACATTCTACCAAATTACTGGTTATTTTGAGCAAAATCGCTCATTCGTCAAAATCTTGAGGTTCACTGTTTTATTCGAACCATTTAGGGGACAGGCGTATACCACCCTTCTCTTTACTTTCTTTATCCTTATTAATCGTAAGGAAAGACAATCTTTACTCCTGGGCAACAAAATTATTGAAATGGATTGCATGCATATACTCTGATACAATCATCAAATGGCTATGTAATAGGCATCCTGTTTGTCACGGTTACAAATACAAAGCACTCCACAGCAATATGTTGGTGTATCTTTTTCATTACAATTAGGCCAAAATATCCAAATGGTCTGGTGTAACCAGCTATAGTCCCAGATGAGCCAGTGCTGACACAGATAAACTGCATTGGTTTGCGCATGCCTAGCATTGGAAACCTATGTGTATGGCATTGTTAATTGCTTGGTGGTATAATGGTAAGTTACAATCTGCTTCCTGAGCAAATATCATTTTTGTACTTGCAATGGTGTGCCAGGACAGACTGATGTATTATGCCTTAAACATTGTAAAAATGATTATGGCACATCGCTGACTAATGAAACACTCTTATTCAGTCCAGGAGTGGTGCAGTGAGGTAAGGAATTGCCAAATTTTTTAAAACAACATTGCCACTGACAACAATAGACTTTATGGATATCAACATAATTACGACACGTTAGATCCAGCAGTAGAGATATATGCTGTCTGTCCGAACACTTACAAAATATTGTTTGTAGCTTCTTGGTATGTTTTTCAGTTTTTTTTTCCAATTTAAAAAAAGACAGCTATAGGCAAGACTTAAGGGAAGAGATAAGAATATATCCTGAGCTAAGCAAGTACATCAATAAAGATTCTTCAAATAAATTTCGAAAGATGAGTAATCTTCATATCGTCTTTTATTGTTGATGTTATTCTTCATAAAACACACTAGCCGCCAACACGTGTTTCGTCTTGGTAAGATTTAACCATAGACTTCTTCAGGGCTATAGCTAGGTTCCGTACGTAAGGGCCAAGTAAAACTCTCCGCAAATCGTGAGAGCGTAAAAAAGTGTTATTAGTTTTCTGGAGGCTCCTGATTGTCATGGTTTCTGGGCTCCCCCTCCCGTTTACCTGTTGTGTGTGTGTGTGGATACCGTCACTCGTGTGGGACGCACCCTCGCTTCCGGCCTCGGCAGGTTAGCGTTTCAGCCTATGGCCGGAAGTACTGTAGCGTCATCAGCGCTTCCGGGGAAGCCCGCTTATCAGATGCGGCTTCCCCCGGTTACAGCGCTTCGTATACCATCTTCGTCCTGTTTCCAGCCCCCGGATTCCTTCCTATCGAGAACCATCCCAACGACGCCGGAGCGCCTGCCTTGGTAGCCTATCTCCGTTCCAGCCGCGGACACTCCAGCAGCGCAGGAGCGCTTGTTACTTCTGATTCCTTGCACTTGAACTCCATGCTTCCCAGGTACCAGCGAGCAGCACGCTAGGGTATATGGCGCAGGAGCGCTTATGGGGGTTATCTTATGTTTAATGCAAGTGCGCTTATGACATTCTTTACTTGATGCATAGCGCAGGAGCGCGTGTGACAGTCTTTCTTTGGTTCTAGCGCAGGAGCGCTTATGACATTCTTTTCTTGGTGCATAGAGCAGGAGCGCCTGTGACAGTCTTTCTTTAGTTATAGCGCAGGAGCGCGTGTTACAGTCTTTCTTTGTTTCTAGCGCAGGAGCGCGTGTGACAGTCTTTCCTTGGTGCATAGCGCAGGAGCGCTGATAGTATTCTTTCCTTTGTGTATAGCGCAGGAGCGCTGGAATATTCGTTCTCTTGGTTCTAGTGCAGGAGCGCTTCTGGGTTCATTTGGCATCTAGCGCAGGCGCGCTTGGAACTATCCTTCCTTTTATAATTTGATGGTAGCACTGCTCCTGAGGCTAAATAGGAGGTGAGCTGTTTTCCCACATGAGTGAATGTTTGTGAGTGAATGCTGGGTTAGCCTATTGATGGTAACCAGTGTTCGCTTGTCTTCCGTCCAGCTGGCGCCCAAGGACTATCCAGAAGGACATCCGCTACTACCTACCCGAAGCCATCCTGATCCTAATTATTGGCTACCTTCCTCACTCCCATCCTTATCCTGGTTTTGGTTCCTTATCCAGAATAGGGTAGGGTGGTTGTGGGGGCGATAGCTCGTGTCGTCTCTGCGAGAATCCTCCACAAGAAACAGGTACTTGTGGGGAACCCGACACCGATTCAGTGTAAACAGCGAATTTCAAATTTTCTGTGATCAGCCCCCGGTATCCTTCTAGTTTGAGGTAGAGACGTGTAAGGAAAGTAGAACGTGGCATAGCGTAGCGAAGCCACATAGACCGAAACGTCGACAGTCCCGCCAACACCAAGAAAAATGTTTTTTCTTAAGCAATATTTATTGATGTTGGGATAATATTTGCTTTGTTATATTTAGGAGCTGACATAGGTTATGAATTGTGTTTTCAAATTCATTTGTATATCTTTGTCATAACTTTATTTGCTGATATTTACTTTATTCAACTGTACCCTTCTCAATTTTAACATGTCTAAATCAGATAAATTAATTTTCTATGACTAGGATCATCCGTGTGCTTTGTTTTTCTTTGTGCTTTGTTAACTATATTTACTTTGGTTGTCTAGTGGGACACCTAGGAGTCTGATTGCATTCAACTGACTCACAATATAATTTGGAACTAAAAATACTTGGAGAACAAGTGAAATCCCTTGTAGACACTTTTTACTTTGATTGATTTTATTGCCCAAGCCTACAAGGGTATATTGGGGTCACCATTTTTCTTTAAACAGACATAGCATCCAGCAGCAGGGAGAGTCTTATGCAGTGAGCAGAATCACCAGAATATCAATACTCCATTTTTGGTCATTACCACATCTTTGTCTCCTGATGAATTGTACCACTTTGCCCTGATTGTCTCCCACCTTACAATGCTCTACATGACTCTAACTTTCTCCTCACAAAACTGTAATGGTGAGGAAAATGCACTGCTTTGGTCCCTTTTATAGATAGAACTGTTTGGTATATTAATTTGCCAGTCACAGTGTTTCTTTGACTTAGTAGAAATTAACCCGGAGACCTAGAACATTTTTGGTTTCGCAGACGCAAAATGTATTGTATTTAATATAAATCTTAAAAGGGGCTTACATCCCGCTCTTACTTTTTATTGGTTCCAGTGCTTCCCACTTACTTTTACTCTGTTTCTTGGTGCATAGAGCAGGAGCGCCTGTGACAGTCTTTCTTTGGTTCTAGCGCAGGAGCGCGTGTGACAGTCTTTCCTTGGTGCATAGCGCAGGAGCGCTGATAGTATTCTTTCCTATGTGTATAGCGCAGGAGCGCTGGAATATTCGTTCTCTTGGTTCTAGTGCAGGAGCGCTTCTGGGTTCATTTGGCATCTAGCGCAGGCGCGCTTGGAACTATCCTTCCTTTTATAATTTGATGGTAGCACTGCTCCTGAGGCTTAATAGGAGGTGAGCTGTTTTCCCACATGAGTGAATGTTTGTGAGTGAATGCTGGGTTAGCATATTGTTGGTAACCAGTGTTCCCTTGTCTTCCGTCTAGCTGGCGCCCAAGGACTATCCAGAAGGACATCCGCTACTACCTACCCGAAGCCATCCTGATCCTAATTATTGGCTACCTTCCTCACTCCCATCCTTATCCTGGTTTTGGTTCCTTATCCAGAATAGGGTAGGGTGGTTGTGGGGGCGATAGCTCGTGTCGTTGTCTGCGAGAATCCTCCACAAGAAACAGGTACTTGTGGGGAACCCGACACCGATTCAGTGTAAACAGCGAATTTCAAATTTTCTGTGATCAGCCCCCGGTATCCTTCTAGTTTGAGGTAGAGATGTGTAAGGAAAGTAGAACGTGGCATAGCGTAGCGAAGCCACATAGACCGAAACGTCGACAGTCCCGCCAACACCAAGAAAAATGTTTTTTCTTAAGCAATATTTATTGATGTTGGGATAATATTTGCTTTGTTATATTTAGGAGCTGACGTAGGTTATGAATTGTGTTTTCAAATTCATTTGTATATCTTTGTCATAACTTTATTTGCTGATATTTACTTTATTCAACTGTACCCTTCTCAATTTTAACATGTCTAAATCAGATAAATTAATTTTCTATGACTAGGATCATCCGTGTGCTTTGTTTTTCTTTGTGCTTTGTTAACTATATTTACTTTGGTTGTCTAGTGGGACACCTAGGAGTCTGATTGCATTCAACTGACTCACAATATAATTTGGAACTAAAAATACTTGGAGAACAAGTGAAATCCTATGTAGACACTTTTTACTTTGATTGATTTTATTGCCCAAGCCTACAAGGGTATATTGGGGTCACAATTTTTCTTTAAACAGACATAGCATCCAGCAGCAGGGAGAGTCTTATGCAGTGAGCAGAATCACCAGAATATCAATACTCCATTTTTGGTCATTACCACATCTTTGTCTCCTGATGAATTGTACCACTTTGCCTTGATTGTCTCCCACCTTACAATGCTCTACATTACTCTAACTTTCTCCTCACAAAACTGTAATGGCGAGGAAAATTTACTGCTTTGGTCCCTTTTTTAGATAGAACTGTTTAGTGTATTAATTTGCCAGTCACAGTGTTTCTTTGACTTAGTAGAAATTAAGCTGGAGACCTAGAACATTTTTAGGTTTCGCAGACGCAAAATGTATTGTATTTAATATAAATCTTAAAAGGGGCTTACATCCCGCTCTTACCTTTTCTTGGTTCCAGTGCTTCCCACTTACTTTTACTCTGTTTCTGTTGGCTATTGCATACTATTTGCTGTTGACCCTCAAGTGTTTCTCTTATCAGTGTCCCAATGCCCAAGTACTGGTGTCATCCGCTTTGATGGAACTTCTTTAAAGCGTGTCAGCACCTCTGCATGCCTTGTGGGAAACCAACGCTCGGGTTTCGCAAAGCGCGCTCACCAGTCCCCCCGAGGCTGAAGCAGGAACCCACTCTAGTGCTCACTTTTGTTTGCAAACTGAGCAGCACACTCACCAGTTCCCCCAGGACCAAAGTAGGTGCCCACTCTAGTGCTACCTTTTGTTTGCAAACTGAGCAGTGCACTCATCAGTGACCCCCAGGCTGTAGCAGGGATGCATTCTAGTGCTCATTTTTGTTTGCAAACCGAGCAACTCAGAGGTCTGCACTTACAGAGACTCCGCTTGCGGCCATATCAAAGGTATTTTTAACTATTGGTCACAGTATTACTAATGAGGTCAGTCAGTTTTCCTTGCACTGTGCTCATTGTGCATATGTGCACAGAACCTCTGTTGCCTGTATCAATGTCTGGTAGTACCTTTGCTAGATGGCACCTCTGCTACCTGAAAATCACCTACATTTACTGTGTTGCTCGTATCAAAGTTTGGAAGTTCCTCTTCATGGCCTACCTTTTCTTAGTTGTACCCTCCTCTGTGTACCTCTACTGACATCACCAGTGGTTCTGGTACCTCTGATCCTGACTCATTTGTAACTCTGCATTCTGTACCTCTCCTATTTGTATCTATACTTTTATGCGCCTGTGCTGGGCTGTACATTTGTTGCGTGTATACATACTTGGATATACAACTGCTCATGTAAGTCTGCTGGCTGTAACTCTGCACACTGTAGCATTATGGCATGTGCCTCCGCTTGTTTATACTACTGCTCTTTGTACCTGTGCGGGCAGCATCTCTACAGTGCTTAGGTTGTAGCCCTGATGTCTCTACTTCCAAAGGCTGTACCCCTCCTACCCCCACACTTACTCGGATGTCTAAACATCTGATTTTCCTTCATCCTTGCTTGACATTTTTTCTGCTCGACGTAACAGCCCAGTTTCGCTGCAGCATGTTTCTAGCTGCACTAGCGAGTGGCTCTTCTTGGTTGCAGCTATCTTGCCCAGAGAGTAGGTGCTGTGACCAGAATATCCTAAACCTATATTTGATTAATCCAAAACTCCACATTTCTGTTCTTACTTTTTCACTACCCAGATTTCACTCATTTCTTTTCTCTTTGATTTTTTACTTGCTCGATGACCCTCACTTTCTTTTTTCTTAAATCCTTACTTATCTTCTTATTTCCTTCCTCAGTCCCTCCTTCTCTTGTGCTTTCATTTATTAATTTTCTTGTTATTTATCCCTTTCTCTCTCCTCACAACATAGTGCCTTCTTTCCCTATTTCTTTTTACCACCACACTCTGTTTTACTATTTTTTTTCACTTGTATATCTCTGTCCTACCTATCTCCCCCTCTGTCTGGTACTACCGCCCAACACACTCCTATCACCAGTCGCCTATCTTGCCTCTTCATTCTCTCTATTGTCCCTGTGCTATTCGGTTATTCTCCTACAGTGTCCCACAAAGAGTACGCTAACATTATTTTCTTTAAATGTATAGTGGGCATGCACAAACATTTGTATGTCACCTTCTAGCATTCAGGTATCGACGTTCAAATATTAGTTTACCATATCAGTTTTACACCTGCTGACCACGCTAAAAGTTACAACCCCAAAAATTATTAATAATCATATAGACGAAACCTACAGCATTTATCAATGCTTGTTTTAATGGTAGAGATATGACTTACATGGCGAACTATGTCAATGAAGCGAACACAACCACATCTCCCCCACATACTGCGCTTAACACAGGGCATGTGTATTTGAGAACACTGTTTACATCTGGCTCCTCTCCAGTCATCCCTTCGGGAGCCAAGGTATGGCAGTCCACCTTATTGTCGACTGGAGTCATTAATCTACCCCTGTTTGCATTATTCCTAAACATATCTTGCCCTAATCTGAGGCCTTCAGTTAATTAATTACTTAGCATTATTGATACTTACAGCACATTTACAAAATAGGGTGCTCTCTCGGGGTATGGTTTGCTCTCTCTCTCTCTCTCTCTCTCTCTCTCTCTCTCTCGAGGTATGGTTTTCACTCTCGGTGTTACTTCAAGGCTTTGGTGTTTTCTCTTGTCCTTGTGCCAGCCCCAAATGTGATTTATCCTACTTTGAAGGGAAAATCGTGTTTTTAAGTGAGATGCCGAACCGATCCCGATGAGGACGCGAGTGGAATGCTTCCAATGGGCATGAAAAGCAGGAACAAAGCGTCAGTGTCTTTCCAGTGAACACGAGGCTGCTTCATAATATGCCCGTATCAAAAGACTGTATCGTGTTCCAACGTGTCTTCATGTGTGGCCTACAGAGTGAAATTAATAGCCTCGGAGTGCTCGTGAAAACAGGTTATGTTAGTGATATATGTTTGATATTTGTATTACATACGTACACTGCAGCTTCTTGGCGCTGTAGAAGACAACACAACGGAGAGAAAGGCGGGGCAGGCATCGGCCTTGCCGCAAGTATGGTGGGACACCGGCCCCCCTTCCCCCTCCTGCTCTCTGTGGTGGGGCGTGCCCCGTCGCATCATTATTATGCGTTGGGTGCGCCTCATCAGGGATTGGCCAAGAGGGCTCCTAAATGATTGAATCGCTTCTGGGTCACTGGGGGAGCAGATGTCAGGCCGGTTAGAACCAGCCTGGCCAAGGTGGGTTTAAAAGGCCGGGGAGTGCTGGAGTCGGCCTCTTTTACCCGTGCTCCCTGTCTGCCCCACGCAGCCTCTAGGAGGCTGTAATCTTTTTCTTTTTCTTTTCCTCTACAGGTCGTTTTGCCAATGAGGACCAGTGCGAGGAAAGCAGGATCACGACAACGCGGTGGTTTGTTTGTTATCCCTCTGCAGGTTTCGTCGGCGGTGCTTCTCGCCCCCTTTCGGATTACAGTGTGCTGGGAGGACCGGAGCGGCAGCTGAGGATACATCTGTGGGCAGGGGGATGGCGAGATCGTGAAGCTCACGTGCTGTCGCGCGGTGTACAGGTACAGGGTGTGAGCGCGTGTGCACAGGATCTCCGTGTGGGGCTACTTCCAGCCGGAGCTGAAGGAATCTGAAGCGCGCACTCTAGGTTGTGCGAGAGGGGAAGGAGGCAGCGCAAAAGAGCTCCGGGTAAGGCTGCTTTCTGCTATGTGGGTGCGGTGACCGGGCGAGGGACTTAAAATCCGGTATTGGAGGGGGGTGCCTGCATCAGTGGGACAGGCAGCAATATCTCTGGAGGGAGAGCGGAAAACAGCTTTAGGAAGGCCTCAGGTATAGCCCGGGGAGTCTGAGGTCATTATCGCGCCAATTTTTTCTGCATTTTACTACAGTTGGCTGGTTGGATCAGCGTGGTGTTAATAACAGCAAGGTTGCGAGTTGGATCCCCATACCAGCCAAATATTAAAACATAGCGAACGCTATAGGGCTACAACATACATGTGCTCTGCATTAGAGGGGCACTTTTGGTCGACTACTCACTGTGTGGATTCCAGTTTAATGCAGGTGCTTTTTTATTGTTGATGTACCTAGGGCTTATGATAATCTTTTACTTCTCATTATAGGAGTGCACGCAGGGATACTCATCACGCCAGGTCAGCCAGAGGTGATACATTGAACATCGCTTTAAGGGGACACAGTCAGGCCTGCACTTAACTGCTTCTGTGGGCTGCCGGGCTAGAGTTCGCCCAACACCTAGGTTAGCTGGTGTGGCGTGGCTCCAGTTGCGTGGTGCTTATGGCCAGTTGTGTGTCCCCAACGTGCGCAGGTAAGGACCTGGACAGGTCCCTTTTAGGTATCACGTAACATTGTGCTCGCGGTGTTATTACATATCAGTGCCTTGGTTACCTTCCAATTGTTGTCCCAGGAACTATGGCTAGTAAACGTGGCGCAAAGCGTTCCCGCATGAAACATATGTTGGAATCAATGATGCGTAGGATGGCGACAATGGCTAGGAGATGGGGAAAGGTAGAGCAAATGGGGCAGAGCCTAGCAGAACTCGGACAAAGAGTAGATGGGCAGAGCGGGGCAGCAGACAGGCCTAAGCGAACTATAGTGCCTCCAAAACCCAGGGGGGAATTGGACCCACCACCCAGGTGGGCTAGGCCCAAAGGGGAAGAACCAGGTTCCCATGCCAAGTCAGCCTTTAGGGGAGATTCCTTCGGGTGGGGGGCCCTCAGGGGTTCCAGTGATACCGGTGAGCCCTACACCTATACCAGTGATCCCTGTAAGTGTCCCAATGGCCCCCGCTCTTACCCCTCTCGTGCCTACACCAAGTCCGGTGCCTCCCTCATCAATACCCCTCTCGTGCCTACACCAAGTCTGGTGCCTCCCTCATCAATCCCAGTGGTCCCAGCGATAATTCCTGTGGTGCCCACACCTAGCCCCGTATCGTTACCGGTGGTCCCGGTTCTGAATCCAGGGGCCCCCACTCCAGTCTCAGCACCAATTGTTGTTAATCAGGTTCCACAGGAGCTAGTGGCTCAGATAGCGGCAGTTCTCCCTTGGCTAGGAAGGGGGGAATGTTACCAACTTCGGTGGGTGCAAAGGAAGTAGGGGAGGACCCATTAGCGGAGGCACAGAGGATGGTGGCTAAGATTATTGCAGCCCCAAGCGGGGAGCCAGGCGAAGGGCCAGGGACTTCTATTTTACCCCAACCAGCGGTACAGGAGAGCGGCAATTGAAAAGACAAGGTGACGGAGCCAGCTGGAGTTGGGGCAATAGTTAAGGAAGTGTCATTGCCACTGCTGGGCGCGGGTGTATACCCTCTAGGAGGGAGCATTTGGCCAGGCATGTATCACGCGAGGTGAAGGAATTGGTATGGTCTGGTGCTTACATCAATATGTTCTCCTTGCTTGTGGATAACAGTGAAATGGAGTATGCCAAGAAACAGAAGGATTGGATGCTTCCTAGTGAACGGCGTGTTGAAATGTTGAGATTCAGGGTGGAGGAGACCTTGAACAACTGTATTTATGGCTATAATAGCTGAGCGTTTGCCTAATCTGCAAGCAGAAATGGCGTGTTACCAGAGCAGGGTTACTATGACTCATGATAAATATGGGGGCGTAGGGTGGAAGGAATATGACATGAATTTCAGGACGGCTAAGGAATTTGACCCATCACTTACCTGGGACCGGGTCGATTCAATCTCGTGGTTTGATCAGTTTGGCCCAGGACAGCCGGGCAATGCAGTTCAAAACTGGAACAAGGGTCACACTTCCCAAGCGCCTCAGTCCTTTCGGCCACCACAAACCGCGGGCGCTGCCCCTAGTCCAGGAAACAGTGGGGGAAGAAAAGGGGCATGCTGGGATTTTAATAGATGGACATGCACAAGGGCCCAAGGCACTTGTAAATTCAGGCATGCATGCTCCATATGTTACCACCTTTCTCACCCAGAAACAAAATGCCTCAAAAGAGATAGTGCTGTTGTGTATAAAGCTGAACATACAGTTTAAGGCTAAACATATCCCGGGGGTGCTGAATAAGGGTGTTGACGCACCCTCTCGCTTCAAGATGCAGGTTTTCAGGGAACACCTACCCTCTTCAGAGGCGACACCAACACTCTTCCCGGAAGTATTCTGGCTGATTTTTGCCCCCAGCTACAGAACCTCGTGGCAGCTAGCCTAGCACCCAGGACCAGACAGGCTTATGAAGCAGTGTTTTGGTCTTACTGCGCTTTTTTGGGTCAGGATTGGGAGGATAGCTGGCAGCAGTCAGGGGCATTCATCCGTTATTGAGACACTTTGAATAAGGAAGGGTGCTCTGCGGCAACAGCCAGGCGCCATGTCGCAGCCGTGTCTTTCTTCGCACAAATCAAGTACACCAGGGACCCAAACTAATAGTTTCATTGTGAGGAAGGCACTGAAGGGGTGGCGGCACCTCCAAGGGGCTGCTCCGGACACAAGACGCCCAATTGATTTAGAGCGGCTGTCATCACTGCTGGCAGCCCTGGGTGGCATCTGCATTTCAACAGGCGAAGCATTGCTATTCAGAGCCGCCTGTTCACTGGCCTTTTATGGCGCCTTTAGGGTTGAGGAACTGGTGGCGCACAATAAACAGGATGTGCAGGGTGGGCTCCAGCTTGACCATGCAAGGATACAGTGCGACACTTTGCTGATAACCATTCATTGGTCATTCCTATGTACGGCGTATGAAATCTGTTTTTCTTTCAGGTACTTACAGACAAAGAGCTGAGCAGGATGGTTTCAAGATTTCTTTCCATGGTAAAGGGGGGTCTCTGCCTCAGTCAGTTTAGGGTTTTCGTGACAGAGCTGTTGAGTAGACACAATCCTCCACCCACGAAAGTTATCCTGCATTTGGGTGGGAAAGATCTGGTGAATCTGGGTAGAAGGGGCCTGATGGAGGACATAATCTCAGAAGTGGGTTGGTTAGCTAAGGCTTGCCAGGGCTGCACGATAGTTTGGGCTCAGATGGTACCCAGATTGAAATGGAGTGGGGGAGACTTTGAAGGCGTTGAATCACTCGGTAAGCAGGATCAACAATAAAATAGGGAAATTGTTCAGGTCCCCTCATCTCCAAAACATAGCAAATGGGTGTGTCAGGGGGGAACTGTGCTTCTTAAAAGACGGGGTCCACCTGACTAGGTCAGGTAACGAAATCATGTTGGAAAATATAATTGCGTGGCTAGTTAGTTTTCAGGCAAAGTTTGACCTTTCAGTGTAGGAGGGGAGGGGGGCCAGATAGTCGGTCAACTACGCTGACCTGTGGCGATAAAGTCATGATTGGTGAGCAGTAAATTTAAGGTCCTTAGAGGGCGGCGCCATTCTTGAATGGGGTCGCCCAAGGGGAGAGACAAGTGGTCTTTCCTAGAACTCCAGGAGCAGTACAGCAGGTAGGCTGGATGGGTGCGGGGGAGGGGGGAGTCACGCTTTCTTCAGGCTGTTTGCCCACCCCGCACGTGCGCAATCACTAAACTGCGCAGAGTGCAAGGGCCCCCCTTTAATGGAGTTAATAGAGCGTACGGGGGTAACCAGGGGGGAAGGACCCCCACGGTAAACGGGCCCTCTGCGCATGCGCACTCCTACGGGAGGGCGTGGCTAATTGATAAGGTTCTGACGCCAGTTAGCGACCTTGCCGTAGGCCCAAATAAGATACGCAGAAAAGTAATTAATGTATGATTATGATGCAGATGTTAGAATCGGATAAGAAATACCTTGTACTAGAAGTATGTTAAGGTTAGCCATCTGTATATATTAATTGTAATATTAATTGTAATCAAATGTCATGCTACTTTTTCTGCGTAAAAATGTGTAAATATTGTTTATTTAAATTTTTATTTGATTTTATGTTTTAATAAATTCGGCAGGGGTTGTACGACCCCCGCCTCCAAAGAAATCCCTCTCATGTCCATCTTTAATAAATGTTGTTAAACACAAGGCGGGAGGAGGGGGATGTTCAGTAGACCCGGGCCATAGAGAAAGGCGGGGCCGGCATCGGCCTCTGAAGAACTGTAATCTTCATTCTCAGTGGTCTCACTAATACAAAGAACTTGGCACAGAAGCTGAAATATGAAAAGACATCTTTATTAAACTTAATTAAGTGAGACTACGTCACACAGAAGCCTTTAGCAACTGAATGAGGCACTCTAAAGAGTACAAAACACAGAGGCCTTTTATATGCTTAGGGTTACAAACTCAACATAAAAGAAAGGGGCAGTCCTAGCTTCTGCAAGCATGCAAAATACCTAATATGGACATACAAGATCTGCAAAATATTAGCCAATAGGAGAACATTAAAAAAAAAGCATCATATAATCAGAACGTCCCCCTTACGTCGTGTTTCTGCCCAACCCACAAGTAAATTAACTACAGCACCTATAGGTCAATCAGTAATAGCAGAACATGTCTGTATGCAGTTAGGCCAGCTGGTGTCTGAGATTGCTTTCAAAGCAAGGACAGAGGGGGGTTTTCAACACGTTGCAGTCCAAAGGGCAGAGACACTTCATGAATAGAGCAGCCTGTGTAAAGGCAACACAAATTGACGACAAATGTAAGATGGAGTCAATATTAAAGAACCTCAGACCCTCCTTTTGCCATTACACAGGCAAATCCTAATTCATTGCTAGGTGAGCATTCTACTCATTTTATACAAACAGGTATATATAAACTATCAGCAGGAATACAAAGAGAACAAAGCATTTAACATTCAGATAGCAAAAGAAAGTAATGACCACTATTACAAACACGTTTATCATATTTTTTCACAACCCTAGGCAAAAGCAAATCCTAAAATTATTTTGCAAACATTTTCAGGGCTCCTAGTTATTTCAGTGACTATTGACAATGCCAGTAAAACAATAAGAATCAGTCTCCAAACACCCATTCTATGCAATCGCACGGGAAATACCCAGAGTCCGTTGAAGCCTCTCTGGCAGGCTTCTATTGTCCATCAAATCTGCTTCTGTTGTTTTCTTCTGAATGGGCCTCTTCATTCAGGCCTTTCATGAACATGGTGCTTTTCAGTATCCATTGGAGTGCCTTCCTGGCAAACACTCACAGCTCACTTAAAAGTCTCAATGTCTCAATGCAGTGCACCAATATTTCCTGTGCTGCAGGCACTACAGATATTGTGCTCTTCATTAGTCATGGGCACAGATCATCTCATACAGACCCAAGTACTATTAATCGGGAAAGAGCAACAGACTGTCACACTCAGCAACACTTTCAGGCTCCAACACTCTCTATTCAGTGTCAGAGGATGCTCGGGCATCTCTTTCATTTAATCATAGGTACCACAATGTAGTGCCTTTTGCCAATCCTGGATCCTCCGGTGCACTGCACTTCCGTTGGAGCAAAGAAAAGGGGGTGTGTGGCCAAAACTCTGGCCAAGGGGCTCAAGGGACTGCACACTGTCAGAGGTTACCAGCACATGACAGGTGGAAAACTGAAGCCTCAATTCTTTCGCTCTTTTGCACTGAAACTCTGGTTTTGTGGCAAAACCAGCTCCTCCTTCTTTTCTGATGTTCAACGCCTTCTGATGAAGCAAGCACAATACTTTGGAGATACCATTGATGGCACGCTGGCGATCGCTGTCTGGGTGCTGGGACTTTTCATCTGTTAGCTATCACTGATGGGATTGGGGGTGAGTTCCGCAGGTTATTATGACTTAATCCCGCAGAACCTAGTGACGTAAGAAATGTGACACAGTTGTTAGTTTCCTTCAATTTAGTACAAAAACAGTTCATTGTATAACAAGGGGACTGCAAGCAAGTGGCCTGCAATCTTCAAAGGAATGGCCATACGCCATGGGACTATTGTGATCTAAAATACACTGTCATTCTCAAAGGCAATACAAAGACAAAGGCAGTAGGCAAAACAGTGCCTCTAGCCTCTTTAATTGGGTTTCCATGTGAGAGCATATCCTCTACCATCTAAGGGTAGATAGCGACATGGGAATTCTATCTGAATGGATGTCCTCACACATGGTGGCATTGTCTAATGGGGCAAACATTTCTTTCCCTCAATGATTACGTCTAGGTGTTCCTAAATTCCTTATCTACAACACCTCAAAAGAGAAATCGCATAATACATATTATCAGGGACATGTAGATACCTCCCTTTAATAATTGTGCATCAGGTAGACTATGCAATACAAAAGCTAATGATCAAAATGTGGAAACAAAAGACAAGAACTAGAGAGTCCTGGTATTTCCATGATTTGGAACTCATCTAATCCACCAAAAATTAAAGCAGCAGAAAAAAAGAACTAAAAACCAAATTAGAATAGGCATTGAATTTGTCATAGTCAAAAAAACATAAGGTGTCTCCTATTGAGGTGGAAAACGTGTCTTACTATAGTATTGAGTCAGTTAACCAGTCCATCACTACCCTGACAGTCAGACTGGAAAACATCAGAGTAGGCCTAAAGAAAATTCTTGAAAACCAGTCTGGTCATACAAAAGGGAATTATACATAATATGGGTGTCTCTGGTACATTACTGCAATCTGGAAGTGTGAACCTGAACAATACAAAAATAATAAAAGGGCTAACTGGTGAAAGGAATATGGAAAAGAGAAATGGAACTAGGACACAGCTAAAATCCCCAATATCTAGGCACGATGCGACATCGGTCAGGGGAGAAGTAACAAAAGAAAAATCTATAGGAAGAACAAGGAATTACTTGGGTGAACAAAAATCAAAAATAGTTCACACATTTTAACTCTACCACTGGCCGCTAAACCATATACGGTAATCTCAGCTAATGTTCCAGTTCCTTCTTCAGGGAAAAATGAAGCCTTGTTTCCTTTATGGTACAAAGCCATATACTACTTAGGAAGCAGAACAAAACTGACTAATGTAATATAGAAATTAGGTCACCATGTACAAGAGTCACAAATCTATAATTTATCCTTACGTCCAATCAGGATACATAAATTTAGGGCTGTCTGTTCCTTCAGGGAAGAGGACAGTATCGTGACTAACAGCTGGTGACACACTTTGATCCTGTATATCTCTTTTATTTTACTTCCATACTATATAGCCAAATTTGACATACACTGGTGAAGGGTTGTCGGTCTTGTTCACAGCACGAAAAATCATATCTGTGAAATTTAGTATCAGCGCAAATTCACCCAACTGTTGTGCAGCGATATACATCCCTTCACAACACAGGTGAACTTGAAATAGTATCTAAAGCAGCAACATAAAACAAAAAGATGCATAAAATAAAAAAAACACACACATGCCAAGCCATCAGATATACGCGCTGTATATCAAGCACAAAAAGCATAGACAAAGTACAATAGCATATGTAAATAAGCGGTAACACACAACACCATTGCATGCACTTTATGCACTGTGAACCTGCAGCCCAAAACAGAATAGGCCTGCTTAATTTGTCAGGCTTAAAATCCTCACCCTCCTTTTGACAGCAGATCACCAGTTAGTGGAGATTTGGCTGTCAAACACAACTTACTGTGTCACTTCTGACACACAGAACCAGCAGGAACAATTCATAAAAGGATAAAATGCAAAAATATGTAAAACACACGAAAATTTATTTTCAAAAGAAGTCATAATAAAAAAAACCACATCTTTTTCAACATACTGCTGACACTGCGCATAACACGCAAAATATCAACTGTAAGCAACCATCTTTTGAAAACATGCTAAACCACCTTAATTGTGACGTCCCAAAAACTCTTTCACAGACACTCTGCGTGTCCTGTGCGCCAACACCCTGTGAGGCCCTGCTTTTCCAAGCAATGATTTCTCCATCTGTTTACACTTACTCCTATCCTACCTCAATGACCTTAAGGTCAAATTCTGCCTTGCTGGCTCCTCAGCCCTCTATCTCTTCCTCACTCTAAGGCTGAAAAAGACAAAAAACCTTCCCAACTCTTTCTAACCTGCAATAACCAGCCCTACTTAAAAACACATGATATATATTACTCCTGTTAGGGGCTACCATTTATTTCTATACTTAGATTATTAAAACAGTTACTGTGAATAATTCGCAGAACACAATAACACACATACCAGTTTTTAGAACAAATGCTTGTTTGCAATGGTACTCACCTCATCAACCTTAAATGGATGAAGGTCTCAGTTAGGTCCAGCCAAAGTTAAAACCTTCCACCCTGATATTAAACTCAAACCTCTGCACCAGGCACATTGGCTCACTGAGCCATTTAAAAGCAAACCCAAATGGGAACAACCTGCAAATTTGTATTATACCTAAATGTATGCATTTACTGAAGCCTAAAGTATTTTAAAGCTATTGTAAATGGCAAAAATGCCCAAATTTTACCCAAATTCGACTTGATATTTGGGGCACTTAAAAATAAAGATCCTACAATTGCATTACTTATTAATCATCCTCAGAATGTTCTTTACAAATTGCAGAGATTGGATATTAGACATATCTCAAGCAAATCCTGAGAAAAATGAGTTTTTCACGCCTGCGCCAAGTGAAATTCTATATGCTAATGTCCTCATTATGCAGTATAACATAACTTAAATTAAATTATAATGCTAGGAGGTCACAGTATAAGTATTAAGCTTCATGAATAGTAAAAAACAAATTTAGTAGCACTTATTTTTATAACCCAATCATTTTTGATAGTTACACATATTAAGGTTCTGTAATTCCTCGATTCTGACTTCATTTTCTTTCTTTTTTTTTGTCTGTGCCACGTAGGCCTGCAAAGATAGCCTGGCGAACAAGGTGGTACACATTAACCAGATTTACTCTGAAATAAACTGTAAGAAACTGACCTCTTCACCCGAAACTGACCTCGCAAAAGCAATTTCCCTGATTGATCTTTATCTGAAATTGCCAATCAATGTTCAAGACATCGTTAACTTTTTAGTTTCCTTGCACTTGCCTTATCTTGTTTCAGCATCTGTTACTGTTTCTTTCTTTTTAAATGTTTCTTCATTACATGGGTTAATTATTATTTAGCAACAGAGCCAAGAATATGCTTACAGAAATGCTTAAAGAGAGGAAAACCCTTAATTGAAATGTCTTCCTATAATACAAAATAATGAACCTTAATTTTGGAACCTTTTTAAAACAACATTCTGAAATGCAAAGTTTCACCCGTGCAACTGAGGGCAAAGTCCTAGCTGAATAAATATTCCTGTTTATGTAGCTTGTCTCTCAATGTTTGTAACATAAGCACGGTGGCTGTCTATTTAAAACTAAAACTAAGATATTTCAAGTTTCAAAATGCTTCTGCAATACAGCAAGGTCCAATGTATTCAGATGATGTGTTTGCCTGTTAATATCTAATACAATGTATCTAAGGAAAATGCTGTAAGTTTATTTATTTTTCACAAAACACCCAATTTCGGTTTTGGGGCTTTTTTATTCCTAGTGAATGTGAATTTACATTTTAGTTTTTAAGCATTTAGACATTTTGCTTAATCGACTGAAAACATCAAAAAGAAACACAAACACACATTTGAGCTCATTTCAGACATAAACAGAAAGGGGTCAAACACTCAGGACACACAATACGGCGCGCTTTAGCCATGCATTTCATAAATAGTGCCAACGCTATTCACTTACAGAAATTGCACTAATGGGAAAACCACATAGACATTTAAACACACATTTAACCCACAAACCAATACTTAGGCCTGAAACAAAGGACAGCCCACATACTGTACTTAAACTAAACCATTTGTAAATACTAGTTGTAAGTCATATTTACAAGAAACGATTCTCAATTGTGTTCCAAAAGACTACAAAAACAGACTGCTACATATCCAAGAAGCCAAAACACACTCAATTCACTAGCTTTGGCTGGCAGAACACCAAAAATCGGTCTGCATATCTTCATTCATAAAATTGCACAGAACAAAGGATCCTTGTATGTATTATGTCCATATTTTAATTCCCTGGGGATACAGAATCACCAAGGAAGAAATATGTTTGTATACCTAAACCTATTTAGGTATTCCTTCTAGGAGAGCCGGCTAATTAATTTCACATCACAACATGGTACCTTCCAAATAAAGCAACACATTCCTCTATGTGAGCTTTGAAACTGGCATGCCAAAAATATTGCAGACTATACAATATTATAATCAAAGTGGTGCTTAATGTACTTTTTGTACGTGCACCGTTCAACAAAACCAAATAGAGAAAAATCTCCTCATTACCTGTCTACACAAATTGCAATTTGCATATCAAATCCAGACAAATCAAAAGTTGGCCAACACAAAGGCAACACAAATTGACGACAAATGTAGGATGGAGTCAAAATTAAAGAACCTCACCTCGCCGCAAGTATGGCGGGGCACCGGCCCCCCTTCCCCCGCCTGCTCTCCGTGGTGGGGCGCACCCCATCGCATCATTATGATGCATTGGGTGCGCCTCATCAGGGATTTGCCAAGAGGGCTCCTAAGTAGCCCGGAAGCGATTGAATCGCTTCCGGGTCACTGGGGGAGCAGATGTCAGGCCGGTTAGAACCAACCAGGCCAGTAAGGGGGGTTTAAAAGGCCGGCGAGCGCAGGAGTCGGCCTCTTTTACCTGCGCTCCCTGGTCTTCCTCACCCAGCCTCTAGGAGGCTGTAATCTTTTTCCCCACACACCATCCCCTAAGGCAGATATTGGTTCTTGTGTTATGAAGGTTGTGACGTGTGTTTCGTACGATTATTTTTGTTCCTTAGAACTTTTTCCCGTTTACAGGTCATCAATCGTCGTATTTATTGCTATTCCTTGTTCAGGCGGTATGCTCATGATTGGTGAGCAGTAAATTTAAGGTCCTTAGAGGGCGGCACCATTCTTGAATGGGGTCGCCCTAGGAGAGAGACAAGTGGTCTCTCCTAGAACTCCAGGGGCGGTACAGCCGGTAGGCTGGATGGGTGCGGGGAAGGGGGAGTCACGCTTTCTTCAGGCTGGTTGGCCACCCCGCACGTGCATATGACATCACTAAACAGCCCAGAGTGCAACGGCCCCCCTTTAATGGAGTTAATAGAGCATTCGGGGGTAACCGGGGGGGGGAAGGACCCTCACGGTAAACAGGCCCTCTGCGCATGCGCACTCCTACAGGAGGGCAGGCTAATTGATAAGAATCTGGCACCAGTTAGTGACCTTGCCGTAGGCCCAAATAGGATACGCAGAAAAGTAATTAATGTATGATTATGATGAAGATGTTAGATTCGGATAGGAAATACCTTGTAGTAGAAGTATGTTAAGGTTAGCCATCTGATATCTGTATATATTTATTGTAATCAAATGTCATACTAAGTTTTCTGTGTAAAAATGTGTAAATATTGTTTATTTCAATTTTTATTTGATTTTATGTTTTAATAAATCCGTCCGGGGGTTGTATGACCCCCGCCTCCAAAGAAATCCCTCTCATGTCCATCTTTAATAAATCTTGGTTAAACGCAAGGCGGGGGAGTGGGATGTTCGGTATTCCCGGGCCATATGCTTAAACAAGCAGAAGATCATTATATACAAAGTAATTGATGCATTATTGCCTAAAAAGTAACGCGTTAAGTTTTGTATCAGAGCCATTTTGGAAAGGGAGAGCATGGGTAAAGCCGGAGCATGTTCGACCGCCACTCAATTGATTCCTTGGCCCAATTCACATTAATGTTGTTATGGGTAGGTTAACTCACTCTTGAGGTGCTCCTGGGTGAGACGGCAAGCCCAGCATGCTTACAAGCAGATGGATGATGAACCAGGACTGGCTAAAGTCACCCTGATGAACCGGAACTAGAGGACTCCGGGAGCTATGCAGGCAGATCTCTTCACACCACCAGTGCCTGCATTGATGACCATCCCCGTTGCAGGGAGTTGGGAAACATTATGGCTGCATCGTCTTTATTGAAATACATACACCTGCTTCGGTTCTCCAATTAAATAACCAGCACATTAGTAATGGGGATACAAACAGCACTTATTTTAGCGGTTACCATCCCTAAATGGGATATTGCTCAGCAATGAAAAAGTGAGTCTCCTTCGAAGATCGACAAATGAGGCCATAGATGAATGTATGAATGCAGAGATAGCTGTGTTTCAAGCTCGGGGATGCCCCCAGATACACAAGAAAATATGACTGCGGTGGGCGCGCGGATTACCGTGGCATAGAATTACCCCCCAGCATCACCTCAGACCCCTGATAAATTGTGACCCCGTATCGAGACTGGACTTTATTCAGGTGGGGGGAGCTACGTGAACCCCTCAGACTACATATCCAATAATATATTTATAATTTGAGGGGATTTGGGTGGATCTGCGCAATGTTGTTTTTGTTATTTACAATAGTTTTTCAGAAACTACAATCAGTGATCTGTAATATTACATGTATCCATCAATATGTATCCTCCGGGATGCAACCCAGCATCCACCATGCATAAAAATAAAATGTGGTGTTGAAAAAAAATAACCAGCACATATCGAGATAAAGGCCCCGTGGCATGTGTGACACGTGTCAGAGGGCACTAGTTTCTAACCAGTGTGCATACTGGGGGGCTTAGCTGTAGAACACTGTATCAGCAGGATAATCTGTTTCCAGCTATAGGTCGTCTTTCAAGAAACAAGTGCAATCTGAGACTTTAATACATCTTTGTTTCCTTCAACAGAACCAGGATCAGACTTAAGGATTGTATACATGGTGATCTACAGGCATGGGACAACGTGGCAACCCTAATTCTTTGGAAAACTGCAAAGAAACTACAAGTCTCATAATGCTGACAGTAAAGGGGTGAGGCACGCTACCACAGCTGTGCAAAGAAAGTACAACAAATGATTGATTGATTGATTGGGAATTTATACCGCGCAACTTAGCCCAAGGGCATCAAG
Organism: Lissotriton helveticus; assembly: GCF_964261635.1. NCBI lineage: Eukaryota > Metazoa > Chordata > Amphibia > Caudata > Salamandridae > Lissotriton > Lissotriton helveticus. Next base: position 1,983,576,858 of record NC_136061.1, read on the forward strand.
GCGCACAAACTAAACAGATCGTCTCAAATTCACCGAGTACATATCTAAGAATACGACTAACAGAAAAAACAAGTTTTCAATTCTTTGCGAAAACGCGCCAGAGAGGGCAATCCCACCAATTCAGGTGGCAGAGAGTTCCAAAGCTTAGGAACTACGGTGACAAGATTAGATGGGTTGAATATATGGCCTGTTAGTGCTATTAAAAGGTACACATTTCTATTATGAATCACCAAATCCCTCTATAGCTTAAAGTGGCTGTATGTACTGCACTGTTGGCTGTACTCTGGGGCTTAAAGGAGTTGATGTGCCTCAGGTGCGTGAACAAATGCCTCAGGTGCAAGATCTGGTAGGTGTCTCACATGAGATGGGCCCACTTGATGGTTATTATGTTCATTTGAGGAACAGACCAGTGGTTGAAAAAGCAACCCAGACCCCAACAAAACAAATGAAAAGTATAAATAAAAAGAAGCATTCAGAAAGCCTGCAAGCCTTTGGACAGTGTTAGTTGCTTCGTTCGGTGTATTTTTTTACACCGCAGCAGAAGGCGGGGAAGGTGATGAGAGCTCGGGTTTCCTCCAACCTTCCTTTACTGTCTGCGGATGTGTGTCTAATTAAGGGCACGGCGGATCGCTGGCACCTGCTCTCCGGCTCCGCGTGATAAATCCGCACATCACGCCGCAGCCTCTCGGATCAAACCTGTTATGTCTGCGATGATTAATGAAATCCCAGCAAGGGCTCCGCAGGGGGGCGAGGTGTGTCTTGTACCTGCTCCATTTTTTTTTAATGCTAAACAAATTTGCATGTCATAAATCATATTGGTCTGAAAATGAAAGAAGTTACCACGGCAGTCTTGCAGTTTACCTTCCAAGGAAATGTGTTTATATCAAGGGCAGATTTATACAAAAATAGAAAGAAAGAAAAACTATTAAACAAGCATTGGTAAAGCCAGTTGCTTTGGCTTGCATACAGTGAAAGACTCTTCACAGGTGATACTAGTCTCCCCAATGAGGCATTGTGAGACGGCTCCTAAAGCACCCCTGAAGAGAGAACAAGAGCACCACAGCCAATAGCACAGCACGCTTGAGACAGACAAATCCTTCTTTAAACCAAGAAGGCAGACAAGTGGACTTCATTCTCCATCCTCGAGCTCAAAAGGATGTGAGATTACTGCATTTCCCAGCATCCACCTTTACAGGAAGTGCTATCACTAGTTTCCCACTAAAACTCTCCTTAAAGGAAGAAGCCAGACAAGCAAACTTCATTTTACTTCCTCCACCTCTACAGGAGGTGGCATCACTGTATCTTCGTGCATCTACCTCTACAGGAAGTCACATGGCTGGTTTCCTGCTAGAACCATTTTAAAAAGGGGAATCTAGAGAAGCAGACCTTACTATCCCTACGTCCCTCCTCCTCGTCATTACAAATGAGGTGATGTCACTCCACTACAGGACCAGGTAAGCAGGAGGAACTTTGAAAGCCAGCACTGCCCACCCCACTCTGGTGCCAGAAAGGGGGCTGGTACTCCTGGCTACTCCTGTTTTGTTTTCCTGCATAACTCAAACAGGACGTGTGAGGTCTCTGACTGGCTTGGGCCTTTTTGTGGGCCTTTGTTATCTTTCCTTGCAGTACCTGGGCTGGTACAGGCCTCCAACGCTTCGTTACATGCAGAGAGGATTCTGAAGGCGTCCTCTTCTCAGATGAATGGCTGTTTTTCATCCCTCAGTTGGCTGAGGATCAGGGGGAAATAGCTATTTTTTTCTCCTTCTGTGCCCTGGGTGTGCAGAGGGAGCTGTAGGAGGACGTGTGAGTGTTTGCACATCTGCAGAAGGACGGGTACGCTTTGCGCATGCATGGACTTGGTTTTGGATGCAGTGTGTAGCGCGCCCTTCTGTCAGTATAAAGTACGAGCTTTTCTTGTGGCATTGATGAGATTGAGCACTTGTGGTTATTTTTGTGGCAGTTTGGTGATGTTTGGCCGCAGTTGAAAAGGTAATCTCTTTGCAAAGCACTTATTGCTTTGGTGGAGGTGATTCAGAGGTCTAGCAGGTCTTACACTTTGCAGACCTTTACAAAGCACTGGCAGTCTTCCTCAAAAAAATCTGTCTGCACCTATTTGTAATTTCTCTTTGGTGTAACAATTTCTTTTGGATGATTTTCACTTGAACCTTTCTGTCTCAACTCTAAAGTATCAATGGTTTGTTATCATATGGCATTTTCTGAGCCTTTATCTCTGATGCACCCTCTTATTTCTATGCTATTTGAGAAGTTTGTGGTGGCTAGATGTATAAAGAATCCAATTTTCCCTTCTTGGGATCGTCCTACAGTAATAAATGCATGACATTTTCATCCTTTTGGGCCGTTGGAACGTATTGAGCCTGAAACTTCTATAATTTAAGGTCTTCGCCACAGATTGTCATTACATCTGCTGATACGATTGGGAGTTGGGGTCTCTGAGACATTTCCCCCCTTACATTAGATTCATGAATGATGACGTTGTTTTGAAACCTGACCTTACATTTGTTCCAAATGTAAACTCTACATTTCATAAGTCTTAAGAAATGTTTTTCTTTCTTTCCTTCCCCTGCTAATGCTGAGGAACAGTTGCCGAGCTGTTGTTATAAGGGTTCTTTTGATTTATGTTGACAGGATGCAAGAATACGAAAAAACTGTTAGCTTGTTTATGACATTTGGACAATGTGGAATGGGTAAGACTTGATCCTCAGCAGATGGATCAAGTCTATTATCCTTGTGGCATTACAGGACCATACTTCGGATCTTTATATCGAGGGGAGAACCACAAGAATGATGGCTGCTTCCTGGGAGAATTAATTCAAGAAATCTGTAGAGCTGCAACATGAGCTTCAGAGCACACTTTCGTGAAGCTTTATCACCATAGTTCTGTTTCAGGTTCTTAGCGAAATTTGGAAAAAGGCTTGTTGAGTTCAGCATTATGGTGAATAAAGTGACTGTCTTTGGTCTTTTTTGAATATATTAAAGTTTGGTGAGTTTACATTTTTATGACTCTGTTATGTTTTTGAGATGAGTCAAAGGACTTCAATTTTGGTATTCCTCATTTGTTATGACTGGGACGAGGCACATGGGGGTAATGCCCTGGTTAATTACCGGTAATCTTCATTACCCTTAGCCATCCCTCCTCACTACTGTCATTACAGCACACCAACCTCCCTCCTTTCAATCCTTTAACTCATCTTTATCCTCTGGGTGCCCTTTATGGTACCCAGGTTTGGTAGAGGTGCCGCTTTCAAGATTTCTCCTGTTTTGTTCCTGCTGTGAGGTGACATCACCTCATTTGCTATGACTGTGATGATGATGGGATGGATTAAGGGTAATACATTTTACCGATAAGTGACCGGGGTGTTCTCTAACATCCATCGCCACAGGAAGTGACATCACTGCATTTCCCAGCATCCACCTCTTCAAGAAGAGACATCACTGGTTTCTCGCTGAAACCCTCTTTAAAAGAATAAATTAGTTAAGAGTACTTTATTCTTTATAATACATCTCCACAAGAAGTGACATCATTGTATTTCCCAGCATTTACCTCTACAGGAATTGGTATCACTGAATTTCCCAGCATCCATTTCTTCAGGAAGTGACATAACTTCTTCGCCCTACTTCAATCATCTCCTCAGGATGTCCCATCGGCCTGGAGTTTGAGCAAAGGAAAGACAAAGATCTGGGCATTTTTTTTAACCAGTAAGAGCCTTGGTTTAGAACCTCTATTCCTCTACAACCTACAAGTTAAGATCTAATGAGGTGTGTTATAATCTATTGCTACATTTCCCTTCTCTATGGTTCCTCTACCTACTGCTCAGCCAGTGTGTGCATGGATGTACCTGAAGGTGACTGGAATGTTGGAGGTATGATGCAGTCATGGAATGTTAGGTGCTTGAGGAACTGTGGAGTGTCAGTTGGTGGCAGGCTGAGCAGGACAGAGGCTGCTCCTGGTGGGGCGTTATATGGATTTACCATCTTCCTGTAATTAACTGATGTAAACTGTCTTAACAATAAATCTACCTTATTTATCTACATCACATCTGGCTACAAAGGGCAACCATATTTACAATACTGGCGACGAGGTCAAAGGAACTACCTAAGAGTTGGAGAAGGATTACCCTACATTACCCTGGATACCCTGGATTACCATAAAACAAAGGACTTGAGAAACTACAGGAATTTTAAAGAGAAAGAAAAAGGAAACCTGAAACAAGCGCTCTGGTAAGCCCCACCAGTGTTCTTAGTTAACAGAACAACCTGCAGCCAGAGCGTTTAAAGTTGTTAGTTTTCCAAGGAATTAAAGATTTGGACTTATCAACCTTGCATTTGGATTTATCAGCCTTACAATTGGATTTAACAAACCTGCTCTTTACTATTTATGGCTTTCACATGCAAACTGTCCCGCTGCCCGTTAAAATTTGACCTGGGATCAGAGGCGACACGAGTGAAACGGACTGGCTGTGAATAAAGAAATTGACTTGCTGCATGTGTGTAGATTTGACTTGGGACCGGAGGCGGCGTTCATGGTAAAGCGGACTGTGGAGATCTAACTGACAGGCAACAGCTGGTGAGATTTTCTTTTTGCACTACAAAAGAGTGAAGCGCACTAACTGCGACTGTAAAAGCAAAGTCGAGAGCTGAGTGTCTTCTAGCAACGTGTTTTGGGACATTTTAAATAAACTAATACATTTTACAATGAGAATCAACTCACCGTATGCTGCACCTGTGACGGTTGTGGCGGTTGATCAACGGAGCTCTTTACAATTCCCCTGCTAGCGTCCATCTGATGACGTTGTAGGAATTCTCCTGAGTATTGGCGATTCCTTTGACGTAAGGATTCGAGGGTATTCCGAAGTGTCTTCAAGATAAAGATGGAAACGTGACCTTTCTCCCTTAGAAAACGACGCAGAACGACGCTGTGGCGGCCATCTTTTCACTTTGGGAAAGATCTTTTTGTTTTACTGAGGATCGCGACGTTTGTTCTATGAACGTCATCGAGCCATTGGATATTTCAACTTTAACCACGATGTTTTTCAGTCCCTTGTAAATTGACAGTAGTCCTATTCTACCATTACTCGACACTGGACTTTATGAGCTTCTACCTTGAAGACTGATAGAAACCACTTTTGTGAACTTTATATTGGGAGATCTTGTATTCATCCAAAGAAGGTTATTGGAAGTCACTCAAACGATGGATGTTTATTGGGATGTTACTGTCAAGACTTGGACTGTGGTACTGGTGACGCAATTGCATGGAAACACTGTATCTAACCTGTACCACATGGACTTCGGGTGAGAGCTTTCAAGGATTTCGGGTGAGAAATCGCTCATCAATCCTAGACTACGGTGACCACGTTCTTTGTTTTAATTTGTTATGTTACAGTTGCTTTGTCCTAGTAACTTCTGGGTGTTTTTAGTTTTATAATGTGGACATATTGCAAGTGTTGCAAGATTTTATATGTTAGTTTAAGAATTTATAGAGAAGAGAGAAGGAGAGTATGTGTTGTGTTTATTGTTCTTACTTGCATACTTGGGTTGGTGTGTACTTGGTCTGGCGTGGTTTTCCGTTATGGGTTGCCCTAAGTTTGGGGTGTAGTACTCATTACTGGTTTTTCCTAGATTTACATTTTGTGTGTTACGATTCACATTTAATGTGTTATTTGGTTGACTTTTTGTTGCCAATCTACTTCACCTTTAGTTTGGGTGAAAGAATGTTCATGTGATTTGGACTGCGTATGGGATAACACTCCCACTTGAAGTTTCTTTACATGTACGCTCACTGTTTGGTTGGTGAGTGAATAGTTTTTCCTACACTTTCTTTAAGTGTTGCTCACCGTATGGTTGGTGAATGAATGGTTTTCCTGCACTTCTTTAAGTGTCGCTCACCGTTTGGTTGGTGAATGATTATAGTTTGGTCTGCGTAGAGTATATTGTAGTTTGGTCTGCGTAGAGTAAACATCTTCACATGAAGTTCTCTACGTTCACACTCACTGTTTGGTTGGTGAGTGAATGGTTTTCCTGATTAGTTATTGTGGTTTGGTCTGCATGGAGTAAACATCTTCACATGAAGTTCTCTACGCTTACACTCACTGTTTGGTTGGTGGGTATATGGTTTTTCCGGTACTTTCTTTAAGTAGTATCCTAAGTTTGACTGTGTTACATATGACACATTCTTATGGATTTTCACTGCTTCTTACCATAAAATGTTTGAGTAGAAACAATCCTAGGTTTTACCTGGTTATGAATCTTTTTGTGGTTTTCTTGTTTTACCTACGTTGAGTTGGATTGATTACATTAATACTGTTTGTATCTAATGATTTCCGAAAACTCTTTTATTGTGACTTAAGGTGTGTGATTTCATTGACATTTGAATTGGATTACATTTTCATTTTGTTATATGTACTTGATTCAATTGTTCAGTGTATTTTCATGCATCTTTATTTATTCTTCATTATGTTTAGATTCCTTAGGGAGGGGGATGTGTTATAATCTATTGCTACATTTCCCTTCTCTATGGTTCCTCTACCTACTGCTCAGCCAGTGTGTGCATGGATGTACCTGAAGGTGACTGGAATGTTGGAGGTATGATGCAGTCATGGAATGTTAGGTGCTTGAGGAACTGTGGAGTGTCAGTTGGTGGCAGGCTGAGCAGGACAGAGGCTGCTCCTGGTGGGGCGTTATATGGATTTACCATCTTCCTGTAATTAACTGATGTAAACTATATTAACAATAAATCTACCTTATTTATCTACATTACATCTGGCTACAAAGGACAACCATATTTACAATAAGGTGCCTCAACTAACACCACACATTGCCCATCCCCACAATCACATCTAGACAAAATCACACAAACACTTGCATAGCATCCTCACAACTCATATACCTAACATCATAGGCATCCCCACAATTACACACAGACAAGACCACACAAATACTTGCATAGCATCCTCACAATGCAAAGCCCCATCCTCATAGGCATCCCACTAATTAGCACACACCCTCAGACTGCTGAACAATCATGCCAACTGATGCTCAATCTGTAGTACTCCAGACATCACAAACCTTATCACCTATCACAAGCTTGCCATGCTATTTATCTGAGAAACATGGTTAACTCTGACATCCTCTGACATTCTAGACATTCTTGTTTCCACAGGTCAGTGGATTTATTGTGAAAGCTGCTCACATAAGAAGGGAGGAGCCTTGACTGTCATGAATAAGTCCTTCTGGTTGCCTTAGGTAAACACGTGAGTCCCAACTCAGTGTACCTCCTCACATGCCTGCATCAAACACCACCAGGCAAGCCTTGACCTGGAACTTTCAAGGGAAAAGCTAAGGAGGAAGGTCAAGAGACTCCTGGCCCGAGGCTTTGAGGCTGACTGCAAGGAGATGGTTAAAACGAATGTGAGTAACAAGGACCCCCTGATGAATTGGTAAGACAATTCCTAGAACAGGGTAAATACACAGTAGAAAATACATTCCTAGGCAATTTACATATAATAAAACATCACAGATTGATATATTGAAAAATAGTTGTAAACTTAGTGTAAAAGATCAAAAATGCACAGATATGTTTGAATGAAATAACGTAATCTCTAATCATCAAATTCAATATTCATCTGAAAACATTCATTGTTTTCAAATACATATATGGTGACATTAAAAACAATATTTTAATAATTATTCAGTACATCATTTATATTCATAAAATTAAAGTCAAAACCCAAAAAGTGGCAGAAATTAAGTCTTTTCAGTACATTTTTGATCTTGTACACTGAGCTTACTACTATTGTTCAATATATCAATCTGTGATGTTTCATTATATGTAAATTGCCTAGGAATTTATTTTCTACTGTGCAAGAAGATGGGGTCAAATTGAAAGGAAAGCCCAGGACAGAGGTGGCTGGAGAGTGCTGGTTGATGTCCTATACCCCAAGAGGTGTAGGGGGCATACATAAGTAAGTCAGTCCATCACATTTCAACACATCTACATGCAGAAAAAGGACATCATTGACAAAACTAAAGGACTGTCCCGGGAAACACTGGCACAGAAGTGCACTATTTTTCAGATGAATGTCCAAATGACAGCATTAAGCCTGATCACATGTGGACCTCTGCCTGAATATGAGTGTGCTTCATTGCCATGGCTGCTGGGGCAGTCCTTTAGTTTACCTCTTTCTCCCTTTATAAGTGCCTTTTCTTCTCTTTCCTTATTTTTCCTTTTCTTTTCTTGTTAGAGCACTCAGCAGCTCCCCAAACAGTGCTACTCAGCTGCTCACTTGCTGCTTATTCTATCTGTATTGCCCCACACAATGCATAAGCATTTATTCACAGCCATCCTGAAATGTTATTGTGCCTAGTCTATCATTGCTTTACTGTACAGAGATGACCACAGCAAACGGAAGCAAGTGTTGCCACCTTGGATAATTACTACATGATAAATTATGCACCGCACCATTCAATAATGCCTGCCCAGAGCAATGTTTACCATGGGGCTGTCCTGCATTAATATTGTGCATAATGTATAATTGTTTACCATTCTACGATGCCTACCTCTTGAGTCTAAATGTAACAGCCATGTTAAAACAATGATACACTATGTTCAATATAATTCCAAAATCACGGCCCACTGATATGTTTCATTTGTTTTTGCAACATTTTGTAGTAAGTAGAATAAACTTCTCAAGTTGTTTAGAAAGTTTATTGTTACGAACAGGTATTGCGCAGCAGTCACATCCGTTCCCAGCAACCACACAGCTGACAACCAGCCACTTTCCAACATAGAATCTAGAACATATATCAAATGGGGTTCAAACTACAGATGCTGGGAGAACAAGGCATCAACCATAGTAAGCCACTCCATTATATTCTCCTTACAGAAGTTTAATAAAACAAAACTAAACTAACAGGATAACCACTAAGCAGAGTTAAAAAAAAAGAAAACCCTATAAAAAGAAACTAGCATGAAAACATGAAACAATTGCAGGTAAAATATACAATACATATAGTCATCGAAATCTCAGTGGAACATTGCAATGTCGCTTGCTACTTCTAGGAAGAACAGAGCAACTTTCATTCATTCTTTTGGAAGCTGAATCCAAACGATCATTCTTGACAGAGAAACCATGAAACCCATCGACATCGGCTCTTTTGTCAAGCACCAGCTGATTCTTCAACGTAACCACTATGGCAATGTTTCACCAGTTCTTATTATTAACCCTAATGGCATTGCCACATACCTTGTCAACGAAAACAAGTTCTGAAAAATTAATTAGCCCCTTAGGTATGTGAATAGGACTTTTAATGTGCACCACATCACCCACACAGATTTTCTGAGAAATAACTTTCTTCCTCTCATCGAAATAGTTTTTCTGCTGTCCTTGAGCCTTGTTACCATTCAACCTGACTAACTCATCCACATCATCCATAATATTCATCTTGACCCATTTAGACATCCAACCTGGGAAAAGTTTTGAGGAAGGCTTCCTCCCTCTCAAAAGTTCAAAGGTGAGATTCTAGTAGAAGAATGTGGAGTAGTGCGGTAAAACCAAAGCATGGAACATACTGCATTTTGCACCAAACACTTGCGGGCAATGGCCCATTGGACAAAATTGTTCAAAACACTATTCATACGCTCAACCAGCCTATTAGCTTGGGGTTGGTAAAGCAAACTTTTGTGGTGCACAATTCCCCCTTGTTTCAGAAAATGTTGAAACTCGGTACTGACAAATTGGACACCGTTGCCTGAAACGATAGAAGACGCAAATCCTTCTCTTAAGAAAACATCTTTTAGAAAATGAATGATGTTCTTAGAGGTTGGTTCACTTATGAACCAAACTTCAGGGCAATTGGCGTAGTAATCCATAGCCCCACGACAAACCTAGAAGACACAGGAAGTAGATTGAAAGGGCCAATAAGATCAATGACAATTTTTTCCCACAGTCTACTCGGGAAATCAACAGGTTGCATGGGAGGAGTCCTCACTTTGAAGCCTTTTTCCGCACTTCCACAAAGAACACATTTTTCAATAAGCTCATCAACTCCCATGTCCATCTGTGGCCACCAGAACACCTCTCTCAATCTGTGTTTAGTTAGAGTTTTTCCTAAATGCCCTTCACGCGCACCATACAGCAAACGCATCCTTAGACTTTCAGGAGACTTGAGACTGCTGTAATTACAACTCTTTGTACTGCTGCTATACTGTTTTTAAGATTTTCGTAGGACACTTTTTTATCTGCCCTCTCACTCGCTCCTTAAAATTGAAGCAGGGGATTCTTTTTATCCCTTTTACATTCTGTCACTCGCTCCTAATTTGTTTTTAACGTGTGTTTTTTTTTTCCTCTACTGTTTTCATGCCATTACCTGCACTGTCTATATTGCGTGCTCCGAGTTTGGTTGTCCCTCCTCACTTTCTTGGGTAACACCGGGGCCATACCTCCTTGAGGTTAGCGCCCTAGTCGTGCTTGAGCATTCCCTATTTATGCAAGGCGAATGCAAGCGCGCCAGAGGCATGCCGGTCTGCGCCCGTCCGCGCCCTGACGCGACCATCGGCCAGACACCCTACACAAAATTGTGTGAGTAACGACTATACTGTGAGTTATACTGCTGCCCACTTAAAGCAACTGAGAGTTATACTGCTGCCCACTTAAAGCAACTGAGACATACTCACTATTTTAAATGTTCCACTTGTATTCTTCCAACGAATGGCTTCAAATGCCCTCACTGTGCTTTTTCACTGGGTACTCCGAGCTGCAGTAAGATTGTTTGTAAAGATGGTTCTTTGGATTGGCCTACCTCCATATTTGCATCGACGCCAACTTCTTACAATGCTGTGACCTGCCTTCACTTTTGGAATATTAATTGTCGGTCCATCCCCAGACATAAGGACATCTTTGATTTGATAAGTTCTGAGTAACCCGATGCCCTATTTCTCGCAGAGACCTGGTTGCATGCCAGCTGCTCTTCATAACAAGGACAAAGTCTGATTGCACTAATATAAATACAATGCCAAGATATGACATGCCTGACATCAGATTAACCGTTTTCCAGTTTTGGAGGTAAAGTGCATAAGTACATGTGATAGCAGCTTATAATTTCCAGTTAAAAATAACTTGCCCAACATCAGATTAACCGTTTTCCAGTTTTGGAGGTAAAGTGCATAAGTACATATGATAGCAACTTATAATTTCCAGTTAAAGTGCAATGAGCTCACATAATAAAAATTAAGATTAACATGCTAAAAACAAGCAACCAATATGACTAGATTTCTAAAATGACTATAACTATTAGCAACAGCGATACAATAGTATCCCGACATCAATACTAAGGTGGCCTGTGCTTTCAGCAGCAACTAAAGAATACAATACAATTTCCACTGGCAAAACTAAAGTGCTGCGTGTTGACAATAACATAGTTACTAATACATTTTAGAACTCATCTGTACGTTATAGCACCATACTCAAATATTTAAAATCATTGAATCGATCAAAGGTACAAAAGTTACCGAACAACATTAAAATATCGCAAGGTTTTAGAATGTTTTAAAAGTGCCTTAAAATTGCCCACATACTCCCTAAAAACTATAAAATCATTACCTCGCACCCAACAGATTTAACAATTACTTTAGGAATCAGCTTTACATAATTTCTTTTCAGCTTTAAAGATAAATTGTACAAATTGCTGTGTATTATAGAAATTAACGCCACTTAAACAGGATATTAATGCAGATCTACAAGTTCTAACTCCTAATTCTTTAAAGATAGGTTTTAAAATTAGCTTCCTTTCCTGACACATTTTTGGGCATAGTGTGACAATGTGCAGCAACGTTTCCTCAAACAGCCCGCACAGCCTACAGATGTTTGATGACCATTTGTACTCCCACTTAGGGGTTCCATCTTTGGTTGGATAAATTCCAAACCGTAAGAGCATAAATTTCTCTTTAAGCAAGGGTTTTAAATGAAAAAGTAAATATGGTTGAGCACACAATTTCTCAAAAGAATTTGCTATAGTCCAGAAGTGGGTTCTTTTTCTTAGCTCATCTTTATCCATAATTTCTGACAGAAGAGCAACAGTTGTATTCAACATCTTTTTATATGCCATGATGCTCCTCACTTCTTCGACTAGATTTGGGCATTCAAAACGTAAAAGGCACTCAGATAGGTAATCCTGCCAGCTTCTCGAACATTGGCCCTTCGAGATCTCACACCAGCACAGACTCGCTAACGTGCCCTCCTCCGCTCGAGCTAATACCAGTAAAGTTTTTAAAAATGCGGCTTGGCGGACCAAAATCTGGTTCCTTAAGCCATATTCCAGTCTTAAATTAGCACGCGGGATATGTCTGGGTATCCTAAAAACTGATTTGTAGGTCCTTATAACTATGTCCTCTAACATCTTTACGTCCTTACCCTTAAAAATGATTGATCCATAGTCCAGGGAGGGAATGAGCTTTGCTCTCATAACTTTAAGTAAATGATCATGATTAGGACATAGTAACTTATCTCGCAGTTTTCGAAAGGCAAAGGCAAGAGAAGTTCCTTTAGCCTCCAAATTATTAAAATGCTGTCTAAATGACAGTCCATCATCAAATGTAATTCCCAAATACTTGTAGGATTTTACACAGTCTATCGTTAGACCATTAATAGTCAAATCCTTTACCCCTAATTTACCCTTTCCTATTAACATTATTTTTGGTTTTTTTCCGTTAATTGTTAAACCATTTTGGGTAACATATATGTTAAATGAATGTATTAGTCTTTTCAAGCCTATTATAGTATGACTGAGTAATATAGTATCATCTGCATACTGTAAATATTTAATTTCTTTACCCATCACACTGGGTGAGTGCGAAATTACATTATTAAAATGGGCTGGGAGATCGGCCATAAATAAGTTAAAAAGGCAAGGGGCGGGCACACACCCCTGTTTCAAGCCGACATTTGTATCGAGTCGACGGGTGGTGTGTCTGCCGTCGCCGATTTTAATCTGGACCTAAGTGTTGGAGTACAATAAATTAATCATTTTTTAGAAGAGTTTTAGATATACCCCAATTAAGAAGCTTCTTCCAGAGAATATTCCTGGGAACGGAATCAAAGGCGACTTTTAGGTCGATAAAACATATGTACAGTTTTTGTTTCCTACATTTTGCTCTTTCGCCTAACAATGTTAATAAAATTAAATTTGTCAGAGTCGGTTCACCCTTCCTAAAACCTGTTTGAAAAATGGGAATCAATTCTTCTCTTAGCGCCCAGGATTCCAACTCATCTAACAGACAACTTGCAAAAATTTTCGCCTCAACATCTGTGAGGGTTATTAATCGATAATTTGCCGGGTTGTCCTGAGGGCCATTTTTATAAATCGGCTGTATAATGCTTCCCCGCCATGAGTCCGGGATACGACTGGTTTTAAGAACCTCGTTAAAAAGGAACGTTAGTAACTCTGGCCAATTTATAAGTTTAGCTTTAAAAATACAATTCGGCAGGCCATTGGGGCCTGGAGCTCCATTAGACCTAATCTTAAGTAAGACTTTTTTAACTGTGTCCACTGACCAAGACTCTAAATCATTCCAAGTTAAAGGGTCACTGACACTTGGGGGGTCACACCAACCTACTGGCTCCAAAGAGGCATCAAATGCGAGTCCAGTTTTTGATTTCTTAAAAAAGCTTATCCAACTTGATTCATCTATATTGGCACTATTACTTCTAGAATGTCCGTTTTCTAAATTATTAATAATACCCCAGAACAGTCGTAAATCCCTAGATTTGCAAGCAAAATAAAGTTTAGCCCAAGTTTCTTCGTAATATGATTGTTTAGCTCTCCAGATTTCCTTCTTATACCCCCTCTTTAGGTCTCTGATTTTAAGTGACAATAAGAAGTTGGTGGTCCCTTTTGCCTTTCTGTAAAAAGATCTTATTGTTTTATTAAGGGATTTTTTCAAATATAATAAACGATGAGAAAACCAGCCCGGGTTCCTAGGATTCAACATAACGCCCCCTGTGCATTTCCGCTTAGAACATTTATCCACGAGGGAATCACACAGGGAGGGCCAAAGGGCAACGATCGAGTTTCCTTTATGAGCTGAAACCAAGGCTTCTGGAATTGAGAGAGAAAGAAACTCAATAATATCCTTCTCGGTTTTATCACTCCATATTAGCCTTTTAAGGTTATAAGCGACGGGGGCAGCTCTTAATATTCTCGCTTCTGGCAGATTCTTAAAGGCAAAACTAAAAGTAATAGTTTGGGGATTGTGGTCACTCTCGATCCTTGGGATCACCTCATAGTTTTGAACTAGATTACAAAGTTTATCTGACAATATTGTATAATCAATAATCGATGAACTATCAGTTCTATTAAATGTTGGATTATTATCTCTGTCGAACAGGATCTTTAAATTGTATTTAATAAACTCACAATTAGACCATTTAGTAAGGAGATCTGATTCAATGTTTCGCTTTTTAAAACACACAAGATGAGTATTAAAATCCCCAGAAATAATTAAGTGGGAGTCCATATGTTCGTAATAAAGCACCTTTACCATTTCCCATAACTGGATAAATTGTAGTGATCGAACCTTTTTTTTCGAGCTTAAATACACATTTATAAGGATTAACGAATGTCTAGCAATCAATTTAACGCACTGTATCCATTTAACGTGTAGGTCAATCTCATAGTGTTTAGCATCAAGACTTAAGGAAATATATATAGAAAGACCACCACTTGGTCGACCAAAAGCAGCATCCCTAAATGCCGCATTCAAGTATTCCTGATAGCCAATCAGTGGCGTACTACACATATTCCAAGTTTCCTGCAAAATTAACACATCAAATGATTTTAGAAAGCCTATAACATTTACGTCATCTATAAGTGAGTTAAAACCATTCGTATTCCAGGAGCACAGTTTGAAGAAAGGAACATTAGTTAAAGTACCCCGACTTCAGTCTGTCTTTACTGTATTTTTTCTTGAAAGTGTGGATGGGAGCCAACTCCAATCGTCCACCGGCTCGATGACCCTCTTTAACTCCTCACACACACGTGATCCAGGCTGATTACTTTTAATTTTAATGCCACATAACTTGTTTAAATCTGAAGTTGGCCCTGAAGCGCCTTTCAATACTCTAAATTGGTCAACCTCAATTGGTTTTAGGGCAACCTTCTTCATTACTGGACCGCACAATGCTTTAGTTGGAATTAATGGGGTGGGGTATTGGAGACCTTGTGGTTTCCTTACCTTAATCCCCCAACTTTCAAATTTTTTTGGGCATTGTCTAATATTTTTATCACAATATCATTATTTAGCCAAGTCGTGATAGTTGATTCCCTATTACCACCATCAATTTTGAACTCAACAGAGTCCAGGTCAGCAGATACTACGTCCTTTAAATCTGGGATTATTTTTAATAGTTTCAGGATGTTACCCCTATTCAAAATATCATGAGTGCCTCGCGTAGAGTAGAGCGGACAAAAGACCACTTTTCTCTCTTCGGCCATTACTACGGGGTGATCTATGTCTCCCCTTACTGTTGAATCGCCTGGTAACATCACTCTATCATTCGTTGGCAGGTTCAAAGCCTGTAAGTTTATATATTCACCCTGCTTTATGGGTGGTTGGACCTGGATGCTACGCCAATCCACCTCGTCATTCATATCGGGTTTTAATGATTTTCCATTAGGTGGGTTTTGATCTTGGCTACAAGGCTGTTCACTCAGACTGTACTGATTATTATGTAAACAGATGGCGTTAACACTTTTCACAATATCCGAATAGTGGTCTCCCTGAGAAGTTATTCCAACATCAATTGGTCGGACTGGCTCAATTTTGCCTGCAATTTTTGGCGAATTATTTTTGGGACCTACTATTTCTTGAATGGTACCGGTCAAATTCTGGTTAGAAGAATGGAGCTTACCATGCAGGGGGCCCGATTCATCGGTTCGCTGGCCTAGCCCACCTATTGTCCCTGAGAATACTTGGGGCTGGTTTTTAAGACCCACAATAAGCTCAGACTCTTCGATTATCAAACTCCTGCCATCTTTAGAAGATTGATTTTCCTTTTTATTAAGTCCAGAGATTTTTGTTGATCTAAAAATAGGAAAGAGTGCCACGGGTTTAGGAATAGTGGTTAAAAGGGGACTCATAATTACTTTCACACTCTGTTTTTTTTTGATCTTTGCTGCTTTATTATGAGTCTTCCTTAACCTTTTTCTAGCCCTTTTTGATAAAACCACAGGCTCCTCTTTTGCCACCACTTTTTCTATCAAATTAGAGGATTGATCAGACTCAGCAGGTACACAAATATTACCAACTACCATTGGCGGACCTGTATTTGTATCACTATTAATCGATGCGGGGGTAATTTTCCGGACTTGAGGATTATTAGCTTTATTTCCCGGAATCACTGTTTTATCGCACCCCTCAGATTTTCTACCTGACAACAATTTTACTTCGTGGACCATAGAGCCCACAATTGAAGGCAGGTCAGAAATGTTATCGATTAATTGAGCACATGTGCAGGATATTAGCTGATTCTCTTTATCTGCTTGAACATTAGATATCAGTTTAGTTAGCTGAAATAACTTTTCATCGATCCCTACAACATGTGATGCTAAAGTATTTAAAATGTCCACCTGCATGTCTAGTTTGTCTGAGTGACAATTAAGTGAGTTTGTTATAGCATCCATAGTGTTTAGCATACAGTCCCATACACCACGCTCAGGCTTGTTGGAATTGTTTTCAACTACACTAGATCTTATCTGAAAATTTTCATCAAATTTTGTTAACAAAGATAAGTCAGTTGCATAAAGGGATTGGCATTGGTCGTTTGTATTTGCCATAGGGTTGGTACGCCTGCTAGCCGTACCTGGAATCAGAATAGACTTATTTAAAGGAAGACTATATACTGGACTGGTCGAAATTAAAAGGACGAGCATCACCAGTTGGCAGAGGTTGTTCAATAGGACTTGACACTAAATCAACCACACCACCATTATTATTTGAACTGAACTGTCAGCATTAAGGTCCAGCACAACTGCTATATCACTAGCACTCTTTTGGAATAGGCCAGACGAGATATCTATTACTGGATCAGCAACAGTTGCACTCTCAGTACTTTGTTTGCAAATCTCCACTGATTTGTTAGTCTGTGGGACCGCCACCGGGTTTAACCCTGCTGCGTCTTCCACAGACATTTGGCAGTGGATTTGGGCTTGCGTCAGCGTCTGCAGCCTACTAGGCTGCCTCAAAAAACATTCAAGTACAAGGGGTACTGAATCCTGTTCCTCATTGTCTGATTTTAGCCCCCTCTCCATAAGAACACTTACTTCATGCCGCTTACATTCCGTGCCAGTTTTACACTTAGTAGATACACAAGCCGGACCATTTTTTGGACATTGAGCCAAAGCTGATGAGTCAAATCCTCCACATTCTGTAATAGAGTCAATGTTCTCAGTTATATTTGACTTTTGTTTTTGGTTCTGACTATTATGATACTTAAAAAAGAAACTCTTAATCGACGGTTGAGCATGGGTCTTGGAGATTTTTGGGATCTTCCCTAGGGGTGTGGGAGATATGGGGGGTAAAGGTGTAGAACACGACTCTACTGACTCACTCAGGAGTTCCCTTGATGAGACGCAGACACTGCTTGTACTCCTTGTCCCTCTAAACCCCTCATTTTCAGCTTGCTTTTCATAAGACCCCACATTGGTGGATACTACTGACTTTAGACTTTGTTTTAGCTCAGGCAAAGCCCTGCGCTGACGACCAGATCTCATCATCATCAACCAACTCCCCAAAATAGGTACACACCGGGCACAGTGTTACCTTGTCTGATCACAGTGGCTAAAGGCTGCCACACCCTACCGGCGGCAGTCTGTGGGTGCACCGCTCACACGCTGCTTGCTGCTCGTGCCTGAGAGCACAAAACCTCCCAGGCCTCCCAAGCCTGTCTGCTCCCTCTGTGTCCGGTGTACGCCTACTATCCACCACCACCGACGGCCTCAAGCTATGATGTGATACAAGGCGGTACAGGGTGGGGCGGAGTAAGCAAGATTAAAATGCTGGAGCATCTGCCGTCAGGGAGAGGCAGCTTTGCATCAGTGAGACAGCCCTCCCGGCCTGGTAGTCAACAGCAGCGGCACTATCGGCCACAGACAGTTTAAACTTAAAATAGAAGTTTAGAGTTGGTAAAGTTGGTGAAGTCGGTAAAATTAATTTAGTCAATAATATTGTTAATATTTCTCGAATTGTTAAAGATATTTTAAGGCCTAATCCTTTCACAGGAATGAATCACAACAGTAAAAACTACCAAAGAGGTTCCCAAACGGCTACCAAACGGTTACCAAACAGCTCACAACTGGCTCCCCGCAGCAGCTACTGTAGGCCGTAGACTATAGTCTGTAGTAGTCAGAGCCACTCCTCCACTGCTTCAGTCCACTCGTGGACGGCACTCACTCCCACAGTAAAGACTCTTTTTGAGAACCTGGGAACTTGCCGCTCTCTCTGGATTCTCACTTTAGCTCCAGTTTGGCTCCAGTTTGGTGTTTGGTGTTTTTAGGCGATGTTCTGTCTAGACTCTGATCTTCCTGGGCTGTGCTCCTCTTGCACCTTTGACGCACTAAAGGGTAGTGGGGAACTTGGGGGCACGGTGCGAATGGCGGCGGGGTGTGGCCCGAACTCCCCCTTCCCACTCGCTGCTCCTTGTCTCCTGGAGTAGTCCCTAGAGCATTGTTAACACAGTGGCCGTGGTAGCTCAGCGATAGTTCAGCACGGTCGACTCCTGTGCCCCGGCTCCCAGAGCTTACCGGACCATTATTATGCCTGTGCCTATGCCTGTGCCTCTCCCTCACTACCTCTTCACGGCACAGCGCGTCACAACACAACACAACACAGCTCCTGGTAACTGTGCTGTGCTTTGCTTTGCTGGACCACTGCTGAGATTCACCCCTTGTCACGGGTCACGGCTCACCGGCTCTCCCGCTTCTTGCCACTGCGGGACCCGCCGTGGCCGCTCTTCAGCCGCTCTCTCGAGGGTGGTGAAAAGGTAGTATAGCGGATGACGGAAAGCTCCTCCAAACGCCAGACACTGCTCGCTCCGTTCCGACTCTCTGGTTCTCTCGAGTTCTGCACAACAGCACCACCTACTGCTCAGCCACTTTGCGGTTCAATTTAATTTAGAAATCTCCGAGAAGGCTACGGTTCCCCCTGAGGACCTTGGTAGCTTTAGACGTTGGGGCAAGCTGAATATGTAATCCTTTAATACCTTTCTATTAACGATCCTGCCGGATTCTACCCTGCCCCTCTCGCAGTTTGATGATGCTGTGTCAGATTGCCTTACTAATACTGTTAATTCTAGTCTGCCTCTTAACATTAAATATAAGCTCCCTCACCGCCCTCTGGCCCCGTGGTTCACAGAGGATCTTAAAGTTGTAAAATCTAAATGCAAAACCCTTGAGAGGAGATGGCGAAAATCTTATTCGCCAACCTGTAAATCTGACTACAAGAAAGCCCACAATTATTATCATGCTCTATGTAAGACAGCTAGAGCCATTTACGTTACAAATACCATTGTGCATGCCCAAAACTGTCCTCACACTTTATTTTCTGTAGTGAAGAAACTGACATGCTCGGACACTGCTCCTGTTCCTCCTATACTTGATGTGACTCAATGTAACAGCATCGCTGCCTTTTTTATTGAGAAAGTAGAACTTCTTTATAGCACATTAGAAACTACTCCCTCCGCTGGTCGACTTAATCTATGTCCTGATTCCACTTGTAGAGGAGAGCCCTATTCTTCGGCAAAGCTTTGTCTCTGGCTTCCTCTTGATGCAGACTCCTTTCTGGAATGCTTAGCCAGTATCAAATCCAGTTCCCAGCGTGACCCGCTACCCATAAATATTTTTCGCCAACTCCTCCCTAAATCATTAGGAATCATCAGGGAACTTATCAATCTATCATTAAGAGAGGCTTGGATTCCTCCAGAGTGGAAACGTGCCATGATTATTCCCCTACTGAAGAAGGCCGGTGCTGACCCTTCTAATTTGTCAAATTTCAGGCCTATTTCTCTGCTTCCAGTCTTCTCGAAGATTCTAGAGAAACATGTAAATAACCAGCTGACACACTTTGTGGAGAGTTCTGGTATCTTGCACCCCTCTCAGTCAGGGTTCAGGGCCAAATTCTCCACTGAGACTTCTCTCCTTGGAGTGACGGAAAGGTTGCGTCACGGTCTGGACCGAGGGGAGACAATGGCACTCATTCTGCTTGATTTGAGTGCTGCTTTTGATACTGTTTCTCATTCCATCCTGAAGTTGAATGGGGACAAGACAGAGGTTTTAATACTGGGAAAACATAGGGACCTATGGGGCCCCAAACACTGGCCTCAGGAAATGGGCCCTTTTCCTATGCCTGTCACGCAGGTTCGAAACCTGGGCTTCATAATCGGCGAAAACCTCTCCATGCGGCCGCAGGTAGTGAGAGTGGCCGCGACATGTTTTGCCATCCTGAAATGGCTTCGCAAGATCATTTGTATGCTTCCTGCCACCTCCCAAAGAACTGTGGTCCAGGCGTTGATCACCTCTCGCTTGGACTATGGCAATGTTCTTTATTTGGTTGCATGCCAGGAGGTTTTAAGAAAGTTTCAGGTTGTGCAGAATTCCGCGGCTCGCATCCTCTGCCATGTATCGAATAGTGCCTCCATTTCTCAGTCTCTCCTTGACTTACACTGACTCGGGATCACCAGTAGAATTAAGTTTAAAGCTCTCTGTTATATTTTTAAAATAAAACAAGGCTCTGCGCCATCATATCTTGAAGAACTTGTTCATCCTTACGTCCCAGCTCGTACTCTCCGTTCTTCCACTCACGGGGACTTTGTGATCACTCGATTTAAACTAGTGAGAATGGGTGGTCGTTCCTTCTCCCATTTAAGTCCTAAGATGTGGAACTCGCTACCTATTTTCCTGAAAAATGCCTCTACTTACACTAGCTTCCGGAAGAACCTTAAGACATGGCTTTTCACGCAGTAAACTCAGTTTGTCTCTCTGTTCCCTCTTTTAGGCTGTCCCTTGGTGCCGGAAAACCCTATTTGGGTAGCTACGCGCATTATAAATTGAACTAAATATATAAATAAATAAATAACAAGGTATCAACCTCTCTCCCCGTAAAAGAATACCATCTTCTACTGTGAATTCTTAAGTAACATTCCTTTCTTTTGGCTACCCTTTTTCAACATAATTCATGACTTGTACAAGAACATAATCTCTCGCCATTTCTCTCCTCCATTCAGATTTACTCACATATCTTCTACATCAATTGCGGCAACAAAACTGTCATCTTGATCATCATCTTTTTCCAATTCTGAGTCGGACTCTGACACCGGGAAACAGGACAGAAAATCTGCTCCAACATTCTTAGGGCCAGGTAAATACACAACATCAAGATTGTACTACAGCAATTTAGTTGAAAGTCTTGCAATTCTAGGTGTGTGCTCTTTAATTTTCTCACCTGACTGGATGGAAACTAATAGACTATGATCTGTCCTCAAAACAAAATGGTTTCCCCAAATGAAGGGATTGAATTTCCTGATAGTCCACCAACAGGCTAACAATTCTTTTTCAATAACTGAAAAGTTTGTTTCTGCACCCCACAGTACCCTGGAGGCATAACCCAACGTGTTATCAGTGTCAGCAATGGCCTGAGTGAGAATAGCTCCCAGCCCAAAACCACTTTCATCAACAGTGATGGTAAATTTTTTGTTTGGATCAAATGGCTTAAGGATCCTGTCACCAACCAACTGTGATTTGATCCAATCAAAAACCTCTTGACAGCTCTTGTCCCATCTGAAAGAAACACTCTTCTTCAACATGTTTGTTAACGGTTGAACTTTTGATGCATAATCTTTGAGTAATTTTGAGTAGAAGTCACAAAGTCCAATGAAAGACTTCAAACCTGTCTTATCAGTAGGTGGACACGCATCCACAATTGCCTTAACTAACCCTGATCTTGGCTCCACACCGTGTTGCGACACCACATGACCCAGATATTCCAATTTCTCCTTGAGAAAAAAACACTTCCCACTTTTAAGAACAACCCCTTTGTCCTGCATGATTCCCAAAACCTGTTTAAGATTCTTGTTATGGCTTTCTCTAGTCTCACCAAAAATCAAGAGATCGTCTAGGAAAACCGCAACTCCTGAGACACACTTCAAAATATGTCTCATCAACCTTTGAAAAACAGCTGCCGCATTCTGCAATATTGATAAGTTACATTAGGTGACACAAAAGCTGTTAAATGTCTTGAAGAAGGATCTAATACCACCTGGTGGTATGCAGAAGCAAGATCCAATTTTGTGAACCATTGAGACCCTTTGGTCAATGCCAATAATTCAGTTATTTTTGGTAAAGGATGTGAGTAAATCCAAATGTTCTTATTTATGGAACAGATCATTGTATTCATTTTAGAATGCATACCAACAAATATACACAGCCATTCGCCTACAACCACTGGGGCCGGTGGCTAGGAAAAGATGCATTGGATTTGTATATGAACACAGCTTCATTGCAAATGTTCTTATTTAAACTGCGTAAATCCACACAGACACTCAATTCAATATTTTTCTTTCTTGCCACAACCAAGGGTGAAAGCCACAAAGAATATTCAATTAGCTCAATAATTCCTTTTATACACAATTCCTTAACAGCCACATGCATCAAGCTAAAAAACCGTCGCAAACGGGCAGATTCTCAGAATCTGCCCCTCTGCGACCAGTATTTTTGCATTTGGGATGCATCATCCCAAATGCAAAAATCGCAATTTAAGGAATCTCTAAATTGAGATTCCTTAAATTGCGATTGCATTTAAGGAATCCAAAATTGAGATTCCTTAAATGCAATGCATCAAAGTAAAAAAATTAGCGATTTCGCCAATAGGAGTAGAAAATTACCATGAAGTTAAACTTCATGGTAATTTGCAAAAACTTTGAAAATTGCACTTTTGTGCATTTTTCAAAGTTTCATTTTGCGCACACACATGCCCTTAGGGCATGTGTGTGTGCAACATATGTGCACAGATCAACTTCAGGGGTGCAACAGGGTGTCATTTTGACACCCTTGTACACTTGAAATTGCATGAGCAATTTGCGAGTACCTACTGGTACTCGCAAATTGCTCATGCAATCTCCAATTCATTCCTATGGACCTGGAAGTTCATAGGAATGAATGGGACAGCATTCCTTAATTGCGACTCGCAATTTACGAATAGCAATTAAGGAATGTGTAGGAATCGCTATTTTTATAGCGATTCCTACATGCATAGGCTTTTGCAATTCCTAAATAGCGATTCCTTAAAAATCGCTATTTAGGAATCGAATTGCTTCTGTTGATGCATGTGGCTGAAAGTTCTTTTTCCAAGCCCTCTCTATCACTAAAAGGAACACTCCTTAATTTGTGTTTCACAGGGATAGCACCATCCTTCACTCTTATCCCATGTGTAAACCCTTTGATTTTACCCAAACCCCCACCAAAAACCATGGGGTATTCATGAATCAGGTTTTCAGTGTAATCCAATGAATCAACTACACTAACTTGTTCTTTCGTACCAGGTCAGAGAACCATCTGAAACAAAGACTGGTGAAACCAGTCTAAAATAGACAACCCTTTGATAGCAACGTATACCTTGCCTAGGATTTTTCTTCCTTTAAATTCTAGTATGTCCTCAAAGAAACCAACTAATTCAAGTTTCTTCCCTTCATAGGAAACTGGTGCACTGTCAGGGGGTTCTAAAGAATGATCACACCAAGTTTTTGCGAATAACTCTTGAGTAATCATAGTTATTCTTGCGCCTGAATCCCCCAATAACTGAAGTTTCTTATCTCCCACTCCAATCTAAACGTATGGATTAACACAATTGGAAGCATCCCCAATAATGACTTGACCGCCATATAAGACCATAACCATTTCTCTCAAGTCATCTTGGTTGTTTAGTATATTTTCACATTCATTATTGTCAGCGTCAGATACATTTGCCCCACCAACAGAACTGCTCTGACCTTTGTTCGGCTGCCCATAGCTAGCATTTCTAGCACTTTGACTGCTCGTCCTGCATGTTTCAAGTAGAGCGCATGCTCCTCCTTGAATCTACTTATCTCCTCACAACGATTCTCAGTAGTCGCCAGCAAACCTTCCTTGAACTCGCTCCATGACTGCCACGTCGAGATTGTCGGTCGGAAATTCATACTTAAATACCCGCTGCTCAGTGACATTTGCTCCATGGGTTCTGCAGTACCTGAAGATCGTCGCCATCATAATTGTAGTAAGTAGAATAAACTTCTCAAGTTGTTTAGAAAATTTATTGTTACGAACAGGTACTGCGAAGCAGTGACATCAGTTCCGAGCAACCACGCAACTGACAACCAGCCACATTCCAACATAGAATCTAGAACATACATCAGATGGGGTTCTAACTACGGATGCTGGGAGAACAAGGCATCAACCATAGTAAGCCACTACACATGTGTTTATTTATTTCAAAAGAAGAACCAATGGCAAGATACAGGGAAAACATTTGTTTAACTTTTTACTTATTCAATTTCCCCTTTTATTCTTTTAATTTATCTTATATATGCTGGTTGAGTTGTGCGTGGTTTTTGTGGATGGGTGAGTGGGTGATTTCGTGGAGTCAGTAGGTGTATAAATGGATGCACAAATGCAAGGATGAGTGACAGAGTGCATGCAGGATGATCTGTTGAGTACCTGAACACATCTGTGCCTGAATAGGAACTTTAATGTATTAGTCAAATCTATTGGCATTGCCATTGCTTCTTTGCACATTGTGCTTACCTGCCTTTGTAGCTCATTCAGGGACAAAGGAAGGAAGGAAGGAAGGAAGGAAGGAAGGAAGGAAGGAAGGAAGGAAGGAAGGAAGGAAGGAAGGAAGGAAGGAAGGAAGGAAGGAAGGAAGGAAGGAAGGAAGGAAGGAAGGAAGGAAGGAAGGAAGGAAGGAATGATTTGTTGTTTGGTTAATAAAAACCTTTACAATTTCCATAAAAAAAAGAAAAAAGATATAGCAACAAACGTTTATGATTAAAAATCGAAAGAGCATATCATAAAACATTCATCGTTAAAAATCCAAAGAACATATCATAAAACATTTGTTCATTAAATAAAAATAATTGGTACAGTAATCAGTAAATTTTTGTCAGATCCCATGAGTTGGCAAAGTCTATTGACCATTCTTTGTACAAACAGCTATCCAAGATATCTACTGATACTGTCGCTTAGGGTAGCTAGAAAGAATTAGGAAAGGAACATGGATCACGAAGACTAAAAACAAGCCAATGTGTAGACCTCTATTAGGGAAGAGCAAGACTATTTTCGGATATTTTGGAAGCATCAACATTGGGGTAATACTGAAGAATGTCTAATGTTGGAATGATTTAAGAACAGCACTAGTAATGTAATTCTGATGCAGGTTGTACTCCAACTTCTATCTTCAGAATGGATTTGAGCTGGATAAATGATGTTCACTGACAGATGGGCCTACGAGAGTCTTTTGGTCGCAGTGGTGAGGATTGCTGGTCACTTAATGCAAGAGTTTTTTTCCCCTGCCGCTTCCATAAATCGTACAAAGCGGCACAACAACTGTACGTCCCCACCTCCAATGCATGCCTTCACTGCTTGTCTGCAGGCTCTTGTCTCCCTGTTTAGAAAGATGGGCTTTAATAGCTGCCGCCGTTCTATTTGCAGTGCTCTGCAGATGCATACTGTGTAATACACTCTCATCAGCTTCTTTGCATAAGCGGCATATAGGCTGGGCTGGAGATCGCTTCCAGGGAGGAAGATGCAGCAGGGATGGTAGAATGCCCATTCGTAGATGAAGATATTTTTCTTTCTTCCTCCTGTTGAATCCTGCACCTAGATAGAATTGCGGAGAAGACTTGACGTAACTCTGAACGAAAACCATCCATGGGCCCTTTTGGAGAGAGACGCATTATCTTCTAGTAGGGATCGCTTTTTCGCAGTCTTGTTTACCAGTTGTTTAAAACATTGATGGTTCCCTGAGGCCACCCAGAGATCCTCAAGGCCCAGACGGTCTACTGATTCTGTCAGGTAGCTCATTGCTACACACTCCTTCTTTGAGTGAATTTCATTCCATAGGTGGGAGTTCAGTGTACCTGCTTCGGGCTTTTTGATCTTGTGCCAGCATTTGTCGTAGACTCCTTTGCAGGCGATTTGTTGGCCCTGCAAGCCAAATTCCAGCCTTATTTGGGCTGGTGACTTAGGTAGATTGAAAATCATCCTAGTCGCTCTAGAGACAATTCTATCTAAAATGTCTGCATCTTTTCCCCTCAGACACTCACTCCCATAATTAATGGCAGGGATGAGTTTTGCTTGCCAGACTCATACCAGTGGGATAAGGCTTAGGCCGGCAGTTTTGTGTTTAATAGATTTTAAAGCAGCCGCAATTGAGTTGCCTCTCTATTGATCACTTCTTTTTGCCTGTTAAATGTGCCTTTGTTGTCTAATATCACTCCCAAGTATTTGTATTCTTCAACTAATTCTATTGTTGTGTCAGCCAATTGCCAGTGGAAATTGCAGGATGTCTTTTTGGGATGTAATCGCATTACCTTTGTTTTGTCATAATTGATAGTTAGACCGTTGGTTGCTGAGTATCTACTAGTCATATCTAGTAGGTGTTGAAGAATGATGGAAGTTTGGCTTATTAGCATGAGGTCATCTGCGTACAGCAGGTTGCAAAGTAGGAGCCCTCCCATCCTTGGTGCATGTGAATTGCAAGTGTCCAGTGAAGTCGATAGATAGGCCATGTACAAGTTGAAGAGCATACGGGGCCAGCACGCACCCCTGTCTTAATCCCCATGGTTGTTGGAATTTTCCTCAACAGGATGTTTCCACTTCCCAGCTCTACTTGGACCCATGTCTTGGTGTGTAGAAGTACTAACTGATTTAAAAGAACAGATGGCATTTTCTTTTCCTCCAGTTTTTGCCAAAGTTTGTTCCTATTGATTTTGTCGAAGGCTGATGAATAGTCAGTAAAGCACAGAAAAAGTGGGTGTTGTGCTGATTTTGCACCATCTGCTACAAGGGACAGGGCAAGTATCTTCATTGCTGTTCCCATGCCTTTGCAAAAACCCAGTTTGATTGAAGGGGATAATTGATTTTTCTTTTGCCCAGGCGGTGAGGTCATCAAGAAGGAGGCCAGCATAATATTTGGCCTCAATGTCGATTAAAGCTACAAGCCTGTAGCTGTTTCCTAGGTTCTTATACCCATTCTTCTATAGGAGGCCCATGCTTCCTCTGTCAGGTGTGAATTAACTCTTTGTACGTTTGGGTTGTTTAGACTGTTTATTGTTCGCCAGAATATTGCGCTGTTGTGCGATTTTGAGTCACCCAGGAGTCTAGCCCTCAGATTTTCATCTGATTCCCTTTTCGCCTGCCAAATTACTTTTTTCTTTTTTGATTTTAGTTGTGTTAACTCCTTAAGCATAATGGGATCTTGACCTGTATGCCGAAGTCTGCGTAGTGTTTTATTTATTGCATTCTTGAGCTTTCGAAGGTTGGGAATTTTGGAGATAGAAAAGTGGTTCACTAGATGGTTAGATGAGCCGCTAGACGTTAGAGCTGTAACAACGCTTGTTGTATGCTTTTCTCCAAATGTTTTGATGAATGATTCCCACCGCGTTATCACGTCTGAGCCGTACTCTTCCTAATTTCCCCATAATGACTTTGCTGAAGCCAGCAGTTCTTCTGGGTGGTTGGTTTTGCAATCTTGCTGAAAAGTGGTAATGTTGCGAAAGTGAAATCTATTAATCTAATTGCGATAGCGCTATGAAATGTAGCCCCCAGGGGCTGATCATCCTGGAAGCACCCCTTTAATGCCACCAAACGTAGAAGTTCCGGATCATTTACAAAGTTCCTTGTGAGTACTGATAGTTGCTTCTTGTTACTCTGCTCCTGACGCAGAATATTCTAGGCCGTGCGTTGGTCCTCCAGTAGCTCATCCCTCTTCTGTGGCCCAAGTAAATTGCATGTTAAAGTTGCCTGTCAGCAGTAGGTTGGATGAAGATTCTTCTGAGAGCACTCTGATTAATTCTGCTCCCACCATTTTGACTCCTTTGACTTTGTCACGCGGATGTATGTAGATGTTTAGGAATAGTATTTGTTGTTTGGTGTTACCATTCTGTATGGTCACTCGGATTGCTTTAATTGCATTTGTAGAAGTAGTGATAATGTCTACATCTTTGGTTGCAGATATGGTACTTATTGATGTGTAAATTGTCAGACTGCCCTTTGAGTGCCCAAATTTAGAGCCTTTCACTGCGGGAGTGTGATGTGTCTTAAAGCCAAGTAGAAGAAAGGGTTCTTATAGCCAAGTCTCTTGTAGTAGGATGAGGTCAAAACCTTGTAGATAGTTTACAAGGTCTCTATCCGATGTTTTATTGCCTAACCCATTTATGTTCCAGGAGCAGATTCATAGGTGATGATTGCCTGATTGAAGTTGTTTGTTTTTGGGTATTGTTCTTGCTAACCAAATTCAGTCTTCCGGTCTCGTTGTTGTTCTTTTTGTTCAGTTGGTCGTGCGTCCGTGCTGCGGGCGCCGTTAAGCACAGATTGTGTTTGATGATGTGGTAAATGGGTTTACTTGTTTTCTTTTCTTTGGTATCATTGGATCTGGGTAGCCCAGCTTTTGACAGAGAATCCTTCTCACTGTTTCCTCTGTGGATCAGGTTGTCTTTGTTATTTCTCTGTTAGAGAGTTCCTTGATGTTTTTAAATTCTATCCTTTCAAGATCCAGTGTGCTTATATCCGCCAAGCTCCTGATTGCTTGAATTAGTTGTAAAATATTCCCTCTGTTCAAATTGTCTCCTCATCCTCTAGACTTGTATTCTGGTATAAACAGGATAGAGCAGTTTTTGGATTCTTGATGATTGGCAGTTCAAAGGTTTGTCTGGGTGGTTGAATCCTCTTGAAGATGGGGATTGAGAAAGTCCACTTGGGTTCTGGGGTCAACCCTGGCGGTTGTGATTGTTATTCTTTTAGTGGCTGGCTCTGCATGACTGATCATGGTGGCAATAGCTGGAGTGGCGTTACTTGCGTTCATCACGCTTTCATCTAATGCTTTTATAGATGTCTCAGATGAATCGTCCACTGCCCTATCCAGTTTAGGGGCTGGGCCCCCTAAGTTAGAAATAGCCAGTTCGCTTGCCTTGTGTGCGCCTTCTGGAGAAGGCACTTCCGTGGTTTTACTGGCACCTTGTCTTTGTATCCCAAATGTTGTGCTTCCTGTTTGGAAGTAATTCATCACTTTTTTATTCTTCTTTCTTCCTTTTCTCCTCTGTTTGCTGCTAGGTTTTGGATCATCTTTTCTCGCAGTATGGGATTGCTCGGAGGATTCTATTGGTAATTTTATTGGAGATGCTTCCTGCAGGTGGAGGTTATCGCTATGCTCTGGGTCCCTCTTTTGTTCTATAGTATTGTGGGATTCATTGTATCCTTCTTTCCCAGCTTCCATGCTTGTTAGATCATCCACCTTTTTGGCACGGTTTGCCCATCTTGTGTTTGAGTGGTTAGATGTCCACATTTTGTTGTGAGAAGTGATTTGGGGGCTTCTCCCCATTCTTTATTGCCAATTTCGTTGTTGCTGCTGATTGATCCTTTTGTAGGACCATTTATATGGGCCTCTTGGGGTGTTACGCTTGGATTTATTGATTTTTTCCTGATGTCTGCTAGGCTGTCCCCCATTACCACTGGAATGGTGGAAAGTTTGTTGACTATAGTGAAGCATATCTGCCTTAGCCATTTTGATCAGGTTATTCATGTCTGCTAGTCTGCTGTCGATATTTGAAACATGGTTGGCCACCAAATTAAGAATGGTAAATTAATGTCCATTTTGTCAGAGTGATTCTGCATTGACTAGATCCATAGCTGCAAGGTGTCCAGTTAAGATTCCCAGAGCCTATCTGGGTCTAATCGGATTGCACCTTTGATGTAGTTTTGATGGACAGGATTGGCTTTAGCCTGCTTGGAGCCAGAAGTGTGTGGGGTGGGGGGGTACTTGCCATCCTTGCTCAAGACATGTTTCAGTTATCCCCTCGGCTGCTGTTGGAATCCTCCGAGGTTCCTGCTCCCAAGACTATAATGCTGGCTTTTGAGCAACTAGGAAATTGCTTGAGTTGTGTGTTCGGGGAACCAAGGGAGTCGTTGCTTTCAGTGCTAAAGCAATTGGTAATGGTTGGTGTTCCCCCCTGTGGCCCACCATTGTCGTTGTTCCCTATGCTCGTTGTCCCGCTGGGGCTAATTCGGGTGCACCGTGTTTCCAGACCTGTCTGCATGTTGGAGTTGCTTGGGTCCTTCAGCTCCAGTGCCTTTTAGGACAGTGGCACTGAATGATCGGTTCATTTCTGTTTCTCATTATGAATAGCATCATTATGTGGTAGCATGGGAGCATGTACCAGGGTTGCTGGAGGCTCTGCAAGCACCTTGTTGCTAGTTATGGATAAGAGGGTTAAGCCAGAGGCAGTTGTTGGCACTATTTTGATGTTTAC
Organism: Lissotriton helveticus; assembly: GCF_964261635.1. Taxonomy (NCBI): domain Eukaryota; kingdom Metazoa; phylum Chordata; class Amphibia; order Caudata; family Salamandridae; genus Lissotriton; species Lissotriton helveticus. The sequence goes on from NC_136061.1 coordinate 1,983,607,418, forward strand.
AGAGTTGTTGTCAAAAGCGTTGGGATCAAATTTGTTCTTCCAGGACAAATGATGACATTTGGTTCAAGTGGTAGACTTGTCCCCGGCACAATCCGGACAGAGAGTGCACTTGATAATATTGACTGATTGCCCTCAGATGCTTCTGCCATTATGAGAGCTGGTACGGTCTCCACTTTTCAGTCAGTTGTTTTCTACATGGGGACTAGCCCCCCTTGTTGACCATCTGGTCATTGAGTACTACTAACTCTGATTTTAATTTCTTCTTTACATTGGTCTGGCTTGTCTGTCTTAAGGCGTTGATGTTCTGGTACAGTTGGGCACAAGGGGAGGGGAGGCCAGTAAGGCTTTCGTTGCTTGTGCAGAAGGCTGCACCTGCGTCCCTAATGAATGTGAATTTTGTATATATCTTCGAATGGTAGCTACATTTTGTGGTTCTTCCGTTCTGCTTTGGCCCTACGTCTACTATAGTTTGGTTAAGGTGTATGTTTTCTTCCATTAATAATTTCCTCTCGCTGACCGCTTCATCTCAGCCTATTCTTTTTTTTTACCTTTTGTTAATTATAGATGTTACAGTCCATCTCTCTTTGCCTGATCTCATCTCCCTGTAGCCCTTGAACTCCTGTAGTTTCCCTACAGTTCCTTGTGGATCTTGAGATTCTTTTGTTAGTAATGCGTTGATGTTTTTGGCTGGAGTAGATTGAGGCTGCTTGTTCCCTTTCTTCAGCTTTTATCCGGTTATCCTTTTAGATCCTTACTGTTTTCTTTTACAATTTGCCTTTGACTTTGCTTTGTTGTGTTGCCTTTGCCTTGCTTGTTGCCTTTTGCCCTTATGTGTTTCCCTTGTCTGTTCTCCGTTTCCAGTCTCTGTTGTGCCCTTATTGTTCTTATACTTTTGTTCCCAATTGTTATCAATTTCACTAGTTGATGACTTAAGCTGTTGAGAGCTGTTGAAAATGGGATAAGCAGGGGGGCAGAGGTGCCAGCTAAGGAGGGGGAGCAAGTGCGGAATGCGGCTGTCCCTACGGACCTTTAGTGCCATTTTGGCACTGCCCACCGCCGCTCTAGTCGTTGGGGGCTCCTGTAGGACTCCTCTAGCCAGGTCGCCACTGTGGCATCCTTCCGGTGCGCCAGGTTGGGGGAAGGCATATAAGCCTCCCCCGCCCCTCCTGGCGTTCTCTGTTCACCAGCCTCGCCGTCTTGCAGATCGTGCCGTTGGATCGCTGCCACGACCCTACTCGTGTCGTCGGTCGGAGGTGAGAATTTAAGGTTAGTCGTTCCCACCACCCCATATCTACCCCATACAGCATGGGTACCCTGGGGGGTGACTATGGGTGGGGAGGGCCCTGGAGTGCTGGCCAGTTCGCGATCCACGGCACTCTAGCACTGGCACTCTAGTGGGGGCTGCAGGTTTTAGCGGCGCTTCTCATTTCTACACAATGTCCGGCACAGAGCAGCTAAAGAAGTTGTCACTGTGCTGCGGCAGACTTTGTTGTGATAAGGATAGTTCTCTACCACTTGCTGCCCTGTCCACCCCCCACCCCCTGGGGTCCCGCCTTGTGGGCCATGCCCGGGAGGGACCGTGTGCCAATACAGGGCCCGGGCTCGTCCTCGCGAGGTTGCTCGTCGACCGGGGGGGGGGGGTCCTGCTACTGGGGGTGGGACAAGGGGCAGGGGGGAGTCTGGCGGCTTGGCCTGGCGTGGTCGAGGTGGCGGCCTTGCCACTGGGGTCTGCCTTTATGGTACACACCGTAGCGTAATACCCGGTGAATACCTGGGTGGAAGTGGGGATCTGGTAGTTGGCCCGTCCACCCGCAGGGCCTTACCCCCGATCACCTCTGCCCCCCCTATTTTGCCCACACACAGAGCGGGGAATCAGGCGCGGGTAGCGTGTTGGTATGCCAATCACTTTAAGGGGGCTCCGCAGCCAATACTGGTTATAACTGGGCAACGTCCCGGTTATTTTGTATGGTGGGGGGCCATGCCGTGGGTCGGGAGAGAGAGGGAGGGCTGTGGGCAGTCGACTGGCCACAGGCTGGGCGGGCCTGCCGGGTCAGCCGTAGTGGATGAGCACTTCGGGTTCTCCTGCGTTTTGCCACGCATGCCCCCGGTTTCTTACTGGCCGGGGCAGGTCGCAGCTTGGTGTGCATGACCTCATGGTGAGACCCCGAGGGTAGGGTCGGACACAAGCCATGCGGCAGTCAGGGCCTCCTTGCTGCGGGTGCAGCCTGATGGGTCAGCCGCTTGCCCTGGGTGCCTGACAGTGACATGCAGGATGACAGTCTGGGCCGTGGCTCGGATGGGCACGACCTGGACCCTTGACGGCTTCTCCGGGGTGTGGGCTGTGCTCCGCGCCGGGCCAGGGAGCCGGTGATTGAAGTATGCAGAGGGCATTAGTGGTGATCCCATACCCCTTGGTGGGGTAGGTATGCCCCCCTCCCATTATGGGTCTGGTCCAGGGTGGCCAGGTTGTTAGATATCTAGGCCCCCCCCCGAAATGATGTTTCAATCATATTTCTGTGGTGCCACCTGTTTTACATGACTCAAGAGGGAGTCCAGGATGCTGCAATGCCTAACTTACTGCTGTCTTTGCCACTCCCCAGAGATTCTGGTCAGGTGCAGCGAGTGGAAGCTCCAGGTGCAGGCCAACAGAAGGCAAGGTAGAAAGCGGGACTGGGTGGCAGACACATAGAGGTATTTGGGGTGACAGGCAGAGTGGGGGGCACGTTGTGGGGTTGAGGGCACAAGGTGTGGACTGGGCCACGGCGTAAAATTTCATGCAAGGGTGCGTGAAAACAGGGGGGCACCTTGGTGACACCTGTAGGGACATAACCTTTGTCAATTTTCTCACCAAGGTTACAGATAAATTGCTCAAGCCTCAATCAGGAGGACGGACGGAGCCCACCAGACCACGCAAGCGTCGGAATCAGTGAGTTGTGGAGGCGGGTCAGCTGCGGCTGCGGGAGCAGGGCGGGGGTTGGTGTGGTTAACAGCCGCCGTGGAATGCCTTTGCTAATTGTTCTTCTTTCAGGAAGTTGTCATTGACGTCATACCCCCACAAGCGCGCCGACCACCCACCACTTCGATCCGTTCTTCCCGCGACCGTTCAAGAGTTTAGGGTGTGAGGAACAATAAGTGAAGTAAGTACTGGGGAATGAGTGGGTTGGACACACGTTGGGGACGGGGACACATGGCTCTTTGCAGCCCAGCAGTGTGGTGGCACCCTCAGAGCACGCCCATGACAGTGAATTTGACAATCTGGAGCCATAGACAGCCAGGGAACGCCCGCCCCACTGTTCTCACAAATCAGCTGTGTAGATGAGTCCCAGCCAAGCACGTCGCAGGAGGGACTGTGGGAAAACTTCATGGCCATGGCCAAGGCTAAAGGATGGAATATGCTCAAGGATTCCTCGACGCTAGAGGGCAGGAGGATTCCAGGGTGGTGACTGACATTCCACCTGTGACACAGGCGGGACTTGTTGATCAGGTACCAGCGAGTGAAAGCCAGGGTAGTGACCACCCTGCCAGACCCAGAACCCACAGGGGTACCGGCGGCCGTGCCGTACACTACTGCAGGCGCTAAGAACTTTGTGAAAATGGATAAGGTGATGTACAATATGCTGATTTTGATGGGTCAATTTGAGATGCGGCTAGACGTCACAGCATCAATGCCTCCTTTGCTGGCTGCAGTGCCCGCGGCACCAGGGGCACCCACAATACTGCGGGTTTAGGGGGGCCTGGCAAGTTGCGCGAATACTGCACCCAGGGTGGTGGGATCTGGAGTCACTACAGTGTTAGGGTCCGACGCAGCGTTGGTACCTGACACCTCAGCAACAGCCATTTCTGCCACCGGTCAAAGGGGCAGCCAACTGGTGGCACCCCCATCAAATACTAATCAAATTGCCGCAACGAGTCCCCCACCGACTAGCGGCCCGGGGGCAGTTACGACCACTCACCCTCAGCCCAGCACCATCTCCTCCCCCACCAAACTCCTCAAAGCAGCAGCGGGGATGACACCCCGGCCACTCGTCACCGTGGCACCCCTAGACTCGGAGCATTGCTCACTGTCTTGGCAAGTGCCCCAGGTGACCAAAGAGGGGATATGGAGACGGGAATACATTGATATGCTGACTTTACTCATGCACGGGGCAGATACTAGGAAAATGGGGGGAAAGAGGAGGAGAAAAAGGTGAGATAGCAACACTGGCCAAAGCAAACTATTGAGAACTGGGTTGAGGCGTTCACCATACTGTCAGCAGTAATTAAGGAGAAGTATCCAGAGCAGGGGGAGGCGTTAATGCAGTATTCCCACACCATAAATCAGGAGGCTAAAGGGACTGGAGGGGTCAGGTGGTTCAACTATGATCAGGACTTCAGTAAAAGGATGTCCAAATGCCTGGAGTTAGGGTGGGATCAAAAAGAGATACAGCTCTGGGTGCAACACGTGTAAATTCACCGCTGAGCACACGAGGGGACGAGCAAGACTCAGAAGGATTGGGATAATCAGAAAGGGACTAAGCAGTCTGGGAAATGCCCATTCAAACAGCCTTTTCGACGGAGCCAGGGAACGGGACAGAAGCAAGGGAGTAGGAAAATTAACTCCGGTGCCTGCAGGCTGTTTAATGTGGGGTCCTGCTCCTGGGGCAAGGCCTGCAAGTTTGCCCACAGCTGCAGCAAGTGTGGGCCACGCACCCGGCCGTGCCATGCACTGTCAGGCGAGATGGACCCCCGCCTCACACTGGCAGACAAGATAACCAGTTACATAGAGGAGACAGAACCGCCCATGAATTCTCACCCAACCCCCGCGCATCACCCCTATGCCGGCGAGCGCAAGCCTGCTAACCTCAAATGTTAAGGGGCCCTACCCAATCATCTTACAGAACATTCTCCCCTGCTCAGGTGCTATCCCATCCACAAATACAGATTGCTCTTGGCTCACCGCTTCATAGAAGGGTTTAGGATTCCATACCAGGGCCCCTTGGGTTGCAGGGATGCTGAGAATCTCAAGTCAGCCAGGGATTTTCCGGGAGTAGTGAGGGAGAAGGTCTGGAAGGAGGTGGCCCTGGGCAGGGTAGTGGGTCCCTTCAACCCCCCCCAGGAGCACTTCCTTATCTCCCTGCTGGGGGTGGTCCCCAAGAAGCAGCCTGGGGCCTACCGATTGACCCACCACCTGTCTTTCCCTGAGGGTGACTCTGTGAACCACTGGTTAGAGGAGGGGTCTTGTTTAGTCTCCTACTGCTCCCTAAACATGGCAGTGGACATGGTCAGGAGAGCAGGGAAGGGGACCTGGCTGGCCAAGGCTGACATTGAGTCTGCCTTCCGCCTACTCTCGGTTCACCCGGCTAGTCAGCACCTCCTAGGGTTCAAATGGCAGGCCGAGTTTTTCTTTGATCACTGCATGCCCATGGGCTGCACGGTAACCCTGAGCTGTGCCTTTTCACAGACGCTTCAGGGAGACAGGGTTTTGGTGCAATAATGGGGGAGGAATGGTGTGCACAGAAGTGGCCCAATGCATGGTGGCCTCGTACGATAACCTTGGACATAACGGTACTCAAGCTGTTCTCCATTGTGATTGCCCTGCACTTGTGGACCAGGAAGGTAATTTTCTGGTCTGACAACATGGCGGTCGTGCAGGCGATCATTTGGCAGTCAGCAAGTTGCCCCCTAGTGCTGTGCTTATTGAGAGAATTGGTAAGGGCCGGCTTGCGCAGCAACATCGAGTTTAGGGCCAGGCACATTGAGGGGGTCAAAAATGTGGCAGCTGTCACTCTCTCTTGTTTTCCGTGGCTCCGTTTCCGGGAGGCCTGGCCGCGAGCGGAGATGACACCCTTCCCAGTACACCAATGGCACATCCTGCAGTGGAGCAGTGGCTGGGATCGCTGGGGGAATATTCCTTGGCACCAGGAACCAGGAAGAAGTACAAGGCCCAGCTTGACACATTTCTAAGCGTTACAGAGAGCCTGAACACAGGCTCGCTGGCCTTGGACCAGCAGGTTCAAGTGTTTGTTTATGGGCCAAAGACCAGGGGAAGAGCCACTCGTGGGTCTGTGGCCACCTGGAAGCGGTGAGTCATGATACCAAGCTGAAGCAGGGGGTAGGACCCAACCAAGTCCTTCTTGATCAGAGCGGCTCTCACGGGATGGGCCAGAGAGGAGGTTAGGACCCCGGACTCTAGGGTCCCCATCGACTTTCCCACCCTACAGGGGATGCTAGATGTAGTACACCAGGTCACCGACTCGCAATTTGAGGCCAAGCTATTCTCGGCAGCCTTCTGCCTGGCATTCTTTGGGGCACTTAGGATGGGCGTGCTGGTAGCCAGGTCAAAAACAGACAAGTCTGGTGCCGCCTTGAGCAGCCAGGATGTCAAACTGACGGACAAGCTAGTGATACGTATCAGGAGGTCCAAGACCGATCAGACAGGGAGTGGGGCGGATGTAGTTTTAGAACTGCTAGGAGAACCCAGGTATTGCCCTTTGGCCATAGTTAGGGAGTACATGTCCGTGCGTCCTGCGGCACAAGGGTACTTCCTGATTCATGCAGACTTGGGCCCCCTGACTAAATTCCAGACTGACCGGATCATGGCCGCTTGCCTGGGTCACACGGGCCTTGCCTGCCCCGACAAAAAGTATTCCAGCCACTCATTCAGAATTGGGGCGGCTACAGCGGCATACAAGGCGGGCATGGAGCAGGAAGGCATAAAGAGGGTTGGGTGCTGGCAATCACGCTGTTTTGAGCGTTACATTCACCCATGAAGGCTCAGCATGTAAATATAATATGAGTGCCGTGGTTTGTAGTGTTCTTGATAAAGTGTGATTAAATAGATATTAAACAAGTTTGCAAAAGATGGCGTCCGTTTATTCACCAGGTTCCCGAGTGTGGGTGTCAGGCCATTCATACATTGACAGGATGGCTCAGTGGGCTGCACGCAGAAATTGGATGTAGGGGTTTACACAAACGCAGTTTGTCTGGATGGGCTACCCGGAAATGAGATGGACCAGCAACAGGAACAGACTGGAGCAACAGTTAGCTCTAGAGGGCACCCTCCCCAGCATCCTGGTGATCTATTTGGGGGACAATGACCGTATTCCCATGGGGAAGAAGGCACTTTTGCAAACCATGAAGTCTGACCATGGGGAAATCAGAAAATGTATGGGACAATGCGAACTCTGGTGGTCAGAAATCATCCATCGCAGAAATTGACACGGGGCCAGGTCTAGTGAGGCGGTCGAACATTTGCGTAAGAGAGTCAATGATGCCATGCATAAGTTCACAGACCAGAGGGGCCTGGGTTTCATCAGGCACAAGCTGATCCAGTCCAGAGTCGAGGGATACTTTGAGAGGGATGGGGTCCACTTATCTCCGGTGGGGATGGACCTGTTCCTGCTTGACTTGCAGGAGGCACTGGAGATAGTAGGTTGTAGGTGACAGTATAGCTCGCATGTGGGGGGGCTCTGGCATCTATGGTATCTGCCTCCAGAGCTGTGGCGGAGTTACAGGGCAATCTGGAAGCAGACGGGTACAGTAAGGGTACCTCTGCGGCAGACCGGTACAATAAGGGTACCCCTGCATGGCACAGCAGGGCTGCCAGAGCCAAAGACTAGCAGCCTCAGGGCAGGTTCCTGGAAACCCGCGACACAGCCCCGCTAGTCCTTCGGGTGGTTGGCAGCCTGACCAACTGGGGGGTTTGCCCTGCTACTCTCCGCTCTGAAAAGGGCGTGAGTAGAAGAGACCAACATGTCACATGATCCGGAAGTGGATCAGCAAAGGTAGCACTGATGGGGTGTCCCACAGTGCTGGCTCACCAGGCGGGAAGGGGGCAGCATAGGTTGGCACAGCTGCCCCCCACTGGATCGCTCGTAAGATATCCCTCATATTGCATACTCTTGTATGGAATAAACCTGCAGCAGTAGTTTCCCATAACAAAGTTGTCTTATGTATTTATTTATTCCTGCAAGCTCAGACCGGGGGTGGGAGATGTTGCCGATAATGGCACTATGACCCTGACTGTCCTGTCCCCCCTCAAAGCTTTGCTCGGGTTGTTTTAGAGCTGCGTCCTGAGTAGCGCTGGGGAGCGCCTACTGGGTAGACTGAGGATCTGAGGGGGCTCTGGGGAGCACGCACATCGCAGGCACCAGTGCTCTAACCACTCTACTCCAGGCGGGTTGCTGCTCTTGGTTAGTTAGTTCGTTTTTTAGGTCTCGCCTGCTAATGCACTTGCGCATTGCTGGCGAGACATATAGGGGCTTAACCAGAGCTTAACCAAACAGGTGATTTCATGCAGTGCCCGTGAAAAGCGCGTGCACGCATCAAAGCCACCAGCCTCCCTACCACAAGCTTCCCCCAGCGTGCGCTCTGCCTCAGGCATTTCTCCTCCCCTAATTATTCACGGCCGGCCCGCCGTACTTTCACTTTCACGGCCACCAGGCCGTGTCTCGCGTTAATCCTCCCCCCTCCCCCCTACCCCCCTCCCCACAGCATGGCTTATCCGTCCTCATCTCCTTCTGTTCTCCCCACCCCTCTTTTTCTCATCTTCCGATGTTCTTTCCTCGCCTTGCAGCATCCTACTTCCCCTCTTCCTGCGTAAACCCCTTCTCTTCTCCACATCTGTTTTATTCTCTCCCTGCTTGTCATTTCTAGCATGTTTCCGTCCCCACCGCGTGACTGCTGTTTTGTCCCCAACATAATTAACAGTTGCTATGTGACAAAAACATCATGTGAGCCATGGCCTCCCTGCGCCATGCTGGGCTTTAACTCATGCAGGGCTTTAACTTTTACAATCCTGCTCCAAGCCCCCACCACCCTTCCGAGGTCACTGCTGTTTTGCTCCCGACATCATTACCAGTTGCAATGCAGTGAAAACATCATGTGACCTGAGAGCTCCCAGCGCCATGCCAGGCTTTAACTTTTACAATGGCGGCTGCGTGCCTTTCTCTGGTTCTGGCCGGCTTGCGCAAATCAACTTTCTCCACCATTAAGATTAGGATTTATCCCTTGCACGCTCTTTATAGCTGTTGCACGCACGTGATGGCCATTCTGGGTGCCTCTCCTCGCCTCACCTCCCCTCCCCCCACCACTTTAGAGCGTGTGTCTACGGCAGGTAGGAGCAGAAACACTGCACACACACACAGTACACCGAGATGTATCAACAGTCGCCGTGCAGCAAAAACATCATGTGGCCGCGACCTCCCAGCGCCATGCCAGGTTTTAACTTTTACAATGGCAGCCTTGTGCCTTTCTTTGGTTCTGCGGGGCTCGCCCATATCAACTTTCTCCACCACTCAGCCAGCCGCACCCGGCACAAGCATGGCGGCCACTGCTTCATAGTCATGGCGGCAGCATACTAATTTGCCTCATCTTTTTAGGTCGAGCTTGCTCGACATTTGGTACAGGGGCTTTTCAAATTGCTATCCCTGTTTTCCCTGGCTGCAAGCTTGAACGCGCGCAGTGCCAGCTTGCTCCATGTCACCGTGTTGTGCCCCTTCCCCCCACGCATTCCCAGCCCTTTGATGCTTCCGCCGCACTCCAATTACTCCCCTCTCCCGTGGCGTTTGTAATCCTGCCCCCTGCGTTGCCCCCTCACCCTCACACTGTGCATGCATCTTTGTTTGACTAATAAACCCCAATGCTTGTTTTTGAGGATTTACTTTAAGCTAGTGCCTTTATAAATTACAATAACTTTCATTTAAGTATTAATTATTCGAAAAAAAATTAAAAGCCATTTTTATTTGTAAAATCAATTAATATTTCACCTCTGTTCTTGCATTTTCGTCACAATAAAATACACTGAACATATTCTTCACAAAAGTTATTTACAATAGTTTAAGCTATTGCTATTATAAATTACAAGAACTTTTATTTAAGTATTAATTATTTAAAAAAATTAAAAGCCATTTGTATTTGTTATATGAATACATGTAAGTCACGTACATACAAAACATGTTGCATTACAAATGCTATAGGTGTCAAATTTGAAAAAGTTAAAAGTATTGCCATTGTAAATGACAAAGCTATTAATTTTTCTATTTTCAAGACCAACACATAAAAAAATTGTCATTTACAAAACCAATAGCTCCAACGTTTCTAATGCGAGACCTATTGCATTTCCAATGCTTGTTTCTTTTTTTTCCTCAGGGCACAGTGACCACGGACACTGGACTGGACGCCGGCCACTGGCCCCACCTGGTCTTCCTTGCGCCTGCCTGCAAGGGGCTCACCTGGCTTTAAACGTCACAGTCGACTGCAGTTGATATCGCTTGTTCCAGCTGGGCAGATGAAAAAGCAGCGAAGAAATGATGCAGCCCAGCTCCTCTCCACTCCGCCCCATGCTCACTACAGCCTGATGCCTGCAGCTGGAGCCGGAGCAGTCCCAGGCGAAGCAAACAAGCTAATGAGCAGAGCGTGTGCAGCCCCTCCGCAAGCTGCACCTAATCTCGGACTGAGCACCACTGGGCAGCTGCAGGAAGAGCTCGACCCGACAGCAGGCCAGAGCCACAAGGATACACACAGCCAAGTCGCAACTCCGACGCAGCCCCTCAAGGCTCGAAGTTCCGATGTAGATTCCTGAGTCGCGACTCTCCGAAAAGTCACAACCAGAACTGGAACACAGCGCATCAAGCAATGGGACACAAGGGCAAAGAGGGAGTACATTCCAACCTTCCCTTGCAAAGGTTTTAGGGCCATATGTATCAACAAACTATTTTGCATTTCCTAAATAGCGAATTTTAAGGAATCGCTATTTAGGAATTGCAAAATGGTATGTATGAAAAAAATCACAATTTTTTAGCGTTTCCTTAAAATTCCTTATTTGCGAATTCGCATTTTGCAAATTCGCAATTAAGGAATAATTTCCAATGCATTCCTATGGGCCAGGAGGCCCATAGGAATGATTTGGAAATAATTCTCAAATTGCGAATTCGCAATTTGCTATTCGCAATTTGAGAATTATTTCAAGGGTGCAGGGGTGTCTCAAAGACACCCTGCTGCACCCCTGAAATATACATGTGTGTGCATATGGCGCATATACATGCCCTATGGGCATGTGTGTGCATCACATGCCACCATAAAAAAATGCCAAAATATGCATTTTTTTAAGAATTCGCAAGTTACCATCAACTAAAAGTTGGTGGTAATTTGTGAATTCTTAACCATATTTCGCTAGCCAAAAATGCTACATACTAGCATTTAAGGAATCGCAAAATTGCGATTCCCTAAATGCTATGGCAAAATAAGGAATCACACAACTTTGCAATTCCTTATTTTGGGAATGTTTCATACATCCCAAAACATGCAAAACGGCCGTTTGCGAGTCGTAATTTCGGCCTTTGCGATTCAAAAACGGCTTGATACATATGGCCCTTAGATCTTTGGAGCTTTTCAGTTTCAGTTGGCAGAGGTAAAGATGTGGGTCTTCAGCCCTCTCTGGAATCTCAGGATGTGTCCTGTGAGTGTAATGTCACAATTCCATAGCTCTGTTCTCTGAAAAATATTCTGTTACTCTGCTTCTGCAGTGTTGTTTGGTTAAAGTGTTCCCAAAGGTTGTACCTAGGAATCTGTGCTCTTGTATAGATAGACATCCTTATTAAGAAAAACCAGTGTGCTTCCTCATCACGCTTTGTATACAGGACAGTGTTTGGAAATAGGATCTCTTTGTTCGGTGGTCAATGCCAAGCTATCAATTCGGTGATGTGATCACAGAAACGCAGTCCAAAGGAGACGCAGGTAGTGATGTTTTTGGCCCTTTGAACTTTGCCCATGGTCTTGGGTTAGAGGCCTACATAAATGTGATTGTAAGAATCCAAGCATATTTTTAAGTACTGTAGTCTGCTGGAAATTAAGATTTTGTTGGTGTGTTGGTTGCACTTGCATCAACCACGTTAGAGAATGTATGGGAGCAAGGATGAAGGAGGCTTTTGTAAGGTTATGGAGAATGACGACTGCAGTGACAAAGGTCTTTCCAGGCAGTGCTCAGAGATACAATACTAGCAGAGGTTGGTTAATTCTTTCATTTAACTTGTAGGAAAATATTTTTGTTTTTGTTTATTTAGCCAATTTTCAAATCATAGTCTGAATGAAATTAATCCTTAATACATGTGTAAACGCTTCCAAGCAATTCAATGCAATAAAACATTTTCATTTAAGGACTGTTTTCACAGCGCAAATACGTAAAAACGGACCATCAGAGGAAAGAGTAAAGTGCAATAAGAAAGAAAATAAATAAAGAGCTTCTTATCTCAATAAAAAGACAACCAGTTTAAGGAAATTCCACAGACACATTCCATTAGTAATTTCATTCAAACATTGATTCCCAAACTCAATGTGATACAGCGTTTAAAATGATAGAAACAACCAACGTGTCTGTGCTGCAGCAACTACAGAAAGGAAATAATCAGTATAGTTCCTGGGCTACATTTGAACCTGCATCTGTCAGAAGAAAACATCCTTATTTGAGCCATCTCAGTGTAATTAGCTAACACTACTCCAATATCAGGCAATTTTATTAAAAAATAAAGTAGATAATGCTTCATCCTGTGTAAAAGAGTCACCGTTTAAAAGTAGAGGGTGCAGCACTTTTTCGCTCTCTTTTAAAAAGAGACTACAGTCAATTTACATCAGATCACACATGCATTGGCCATTGTTTGAAGTCAGTTTGCCCCTAAAGACCCTAATTATGCAGGAAGAGTCTATCTCAATTCTATTTTTTTATATAAATTGCTATATCAATTTATGAGGTATCTCAAGAGAATAAGGGAAAGTATCATCTGTGACCCTCCAGTTATAAAAGTGCTGTGCTGAGGTTTTAGATGACTGATAACTCCTGTTTTTGCTCTTTCCGACTTCGGGACCCCTTACATTCAGCATTTTCTTGACGTTGGGAAGTGGCATAGAATTGATCAATTCTGGAATGTTAAACTCAGAATTAGACATGAAGTGCTTTAGCTCTTGGGTTAAATCATTCGGATCCACCTCCTATCGCCTTCCAGGTAGCAATACAGCGTATCTACATTTAAGAACAAGTTGCTGAATAAATAAAGCTCAGGAATGAAAAATGTCCTAGCTATCGTAAAGGTACGTTTCATTCCTATTAAGGACTCGGAGGCGAGGATTAGACATATCTTTCTTCATTTATTTGCAATCAGCAGCCATTAAAAGCATATATAAGTCAACAAAACAACATCTCCCACGATGCTTCCGGTAATAGAATACAGTCCAACAGCCAATCAGTGCTGGTCTGCTCCTATGACGTCCCCCGAGTACAAATACAGCCGGGAATTGTTCATTTCTGTCCTGCTTGCCCGATTCGGTCCCTGAGAAGAAATAGAAAAACTTTAACCTCAGGAAAGAAGTACAGGCCTTAAAAATCTTTTATTCTGTTTGGAAAAACAAGTCAATATTTCTATAGAGAGCGAAACATAGCTTAGTAGCATGGTACTCAAAAGGAAAACAGGTTACTGACAGTCTCAACATGGACAGTTCTGGGAGGGTAGTTCCCAAACTAGAGGGGGTTAATCCTCGCCTCTGAGTCCTTAATAGAATTGAAACGTTCCTTTACGAAAGCGCGGACATTTTTCATTCTATGGAGAGGATATAGTCTAACGGCTAGGGCTGTCAACCTCAACTCTGGGGAACCGGGTTCGAGTCTCGGCAATGACGCTCAACATTCTGTGATTCTGGGCAAACCACTTAATCTCCCTGTGCCTAACAAAAAAAATGAATGCGTCCTCATGTAAAGCAACTGGTGCTCATGTAAAGTGCTCTGATACCCGATTTTGGGTCAAGTTTGCGCTGTATAAAACTTCGGGAAAAAATGTCAGGACCGGAGGATTACGTTTAAAGCTTAACCACCACTAGTGAAGCCAGATTAATGTCCAGCTTAAAATAAAACGTCTTAAAGGTAAAGTCTGACAACCAATCCGCTGCATTTAAAATATCTTCCAAATGAACTCCCAGCGTGAAGGCTTTAGAGGTTATTGCCTCTTGTACTGAATGAGCCCCACATTTGGAGACATGGATCCATGCTTCCTGAATAGCCCAGCGGGCTATAGTAGGTGAAGATACAGCCTTGTGCGTTTTCATAAGGGCAATGAAGAGATGACTTTCATGTGGGCGCACATCATCTGTCATAGCCTCATTGGCTTCATGAGCTATCAACACACATAGTTTTGGAACATCTGGAAAGGAAGGATAAGACACTGTCTTAGAGTTATATTTCGTTCTCCTAAAAATATGAAAAGTAACCCCTTCAGAAGTAAATAGTCTACCTGTCAAATCCAGCACTCTTATGTCTGAAACTCTACAGCAGGAGATCAGTCACAACAAGGTAGCCAGTTTAGCTGACATTTGCTTTCGAGAAAGGTACGTATTTGCGTGCCAAGACTTAAACAAGTGTAAGATCGTATTCAGGTCCCATAACTCGGAATATCGAGTTCCGGGGGACAAGACAGTCTAATACCTCTAAGAAGTTTGCACATCAGGGGATGTTCTCACACTGGGTGTCTTACCACAGGCATGTGCCCTGCCGATATAGCTGAACAAAACTTATTGATTGTCCTGTAAGCTAATCCCTCTGATGCTAAAGACGCCCAAAAATTCAAGATGGGAACATCTCCTACCCTCATGGGATCCATCTGTTGGTGATAGCACCTACTCCCCCATCTTGTCCAGGCTGACCGATACCTCTTGTTGGTACTCTCTTCCCAAGCCTTTGTATGTAAGGTGGCAGCTTCTGCTGAAACTCCTGGCACTGCCCAGCATTGACTGTAACTTGCCATGCAATAAGTCGGAGTGAGCTCATTAGCAGAAGGCAAAGGACGTTCCCCTGGGGATTCAGAAGGAGATCCTGAAACAGGAGTAGAGGGATTGGATCCTGCTGCCAACTGCAATACCTCTCCAGTTGATTGTCCAGATGAGAGGCAAAGAGGTCAATCGAAAATGGGCCCCATCGACTCTGGAGACTTTGAAACACTCTCAGATGAAGTTTCTAGAGACTTGAATAGGACCAATGACAGGAGTGCCAGTCTGCCACCTGATTGGAAGCTCCCGGAAGATATTCCGCTGACAACACAATCTGGTTGGTCAGGCAGTATTCCCAAATATCCTGAGCCAGATCTGATAAGTTCTGAGACTGTGTTCCTCCTAAATGACTGACATAACCGACCGCCGCCACATTGTCCATCTTGGGAAGTACGTATCACTTAGCGCTATCCTTGGTCCAGCATTTCACTACAAACGACCCTACTAAGAGTTCTTGACAATTTATGTGAATGGAACGCTCGGCGGAGGACCATGTTCCTTCTGTGTAAAACTCCCCTTAACAAGTGGCCCAACCCGAGCCGCTGGCTTCCGACTCTATTAGTATATCAGGTTGGGACCCGAAAATCGCACGCATGTTCCAGGCCTCCATATTCACAATCCACCATTGAATTTACTTCTCGCCTCCGCCGGAAGAGGAACGACTTGAGAGTAAGTCAGGCCCTTGTGGAGGTGATAAATCTTGGAAAGATGGCCTGTATCGATGAGGGGAGAAGCCTACAATCCTTGCCAGATGGTGCAAAGAAATTGTGGATTTGGAGAGAATTTACCTGAGTTTGTGCTTGATCTTGGAAAGTTTCCGTGAAGGAAGGCTCAGCAAAGCTCTGAATGTCAGACGCAACTGGGAAATCAGGCGCGGAGGACACTGATTCATGAGCAGGATGTCGTCTAGATAGACTATCATCCGTATCCCCTGTAAGCGTAGATGCTCCACCACCGGCTTTATCACCTTCGTAAAGCACCAAGGAGTAGAAGAAAGACCAAAAGCAAGGGATGCAAACTCGAAAACCTGTGACTGCCACTGGAACTGGAGAAAACGCTGATGCAGCGGGAAGATAGGGATCGTGAGATACGCATCGCATAGGTCCAACCTGACCAGGCCCGAATCTGTAAGAGGTCCCAGAAGAGGTGTACCGAATATAGCATGTTACTATGCATGCTATTACATCGCATCCTATTACAAGACGGTTGTTAAAACAACCGTGTTGTTAGAACTCAATGCCTTTACATCGCAAGTCATTAGATCGACTTGCTGCAGGGGGCGCGCTGGACTTAGGAATAGTATCATTTACGATTCCTACTCCAGGGTGTGTGTTGGAATAGTAAATTATACTATTCCTCAGTTTAGTTATCAACAACAGAGGCATCCCTGAAAACCTGAGCCAGGGGCAAACAATACTAGAATCCTAACAAGGGTTCAAGTAAATACAATATGTGCATCAAATTTTAAACAAAAAATCGAAAAACCTAAAGAAAACATTGTAATATGAAAAATATGGAAACATTTATCAATGGACACACAGAAAAAGAATAGAGATAAAGGAGAAAAAAGCTAAAAAAAGCCCGGTATAAATATATACAATTCATAGAATTTCTTTTTATTAACAATGATAAAGAATTCAATCTTAAAACATATAAGACAAAAGGCGCTCAACACAATACACAAAAAAAGACCTATTTCAGCCACATATGTGCTTCAACGGCGTTTCGACCATAGTAAAACTAAATGGTCATCATTAGGACAAACAGTAATTATATGAGTGTCCGTACCAGTTTCCATAAAACATATATTGTTAAAGTAGACCCAACCGAAGGTACAACGATCGTATGGAGTCCGCCCGGAAAATGACTGTAGAATGAAGAGCCAAGATAATTGGCAAAAGGCTTAAACATCAGTGCTAGTAGATCACATAATTACAGGCTTTTATTCATGAATAAACTGTCCGTCGACTTTAGTAAATTGGAAACAACATATTGGTCACTGGCTTAGTCCAGCCCCACTGGTTCTGTAGCACGCTGTCCACATGAATAACTCCTGTGGAGCTGGACTAACTCAGTGACTTTGAAGCCCATGCCCCCTTTCTCCACCACTCTGCAAATGCGCCTTCTGGTGCACTGCTGGATGGGGATGAACTCCCCTTGGCTCTAGAGTGTCCTGGGGGGACAACAAGCTCTCCTGATACTTACAGTAAGTCCCACACAATGGAATTGCTGAGAGGTCTTCGAGGCCATGCCCCCTTTCTCCACCACTCTGCAGAGGCACCTCCTGGTGCACTCCTGGTTGGGAAATGAAGTCCTCTTGGATGCTGAGTGTTCTTGGGGGTCCCGAAACCTCCTTCTACCTCCAGCAAGTTTGACACAGCAGCATTCCTGAGAGCTGATTGGAGGCGCACCCCCTTTCTCCACCACTCTGCAAATGTAACTACTATTGAAAAAAAACATTTGAAAACCCTTAAAAATTAATTAAAAATAACAAGGGTTACATGGTTGTTATAGTTAGGAAATAGAATTTAAAAAACCTTAGAAATTCACTGAAATAAACAAAGGTTACAGGGACATTAGAGTTAGGCTCAGATTTGACTTGTGCAAAACCACTGAAATTCAGCAGTTATAATTACCTGGGCTAACTATAACTTACTCCCCCGCAATGCACTGCGTATGACGTCAGATTTCACATCACTCATGTCATGGTCAGTGATATCACTAATGATATATCTGATGACATCTCAAATGATATTACTGATAACATTATCAAGTGAATGTGAGTGTGAGTACAAAAGTTAAATTAGTATACTTGATGCACTACTACTGAGTGATACTATTTTTAACATATGTGAGTGGCTGTGTGACTATATATATCCTTGTGTGTATGCGTGTGTGAGTTGCTGTATGGGTGTATAAATGGGTGTGGGAATAGCTGTGTGGGTGAGTGAGATGTGTGTGAGTGGCTGTATTGGTGAGTGAGTGGGTGTTTCAGTGGCAGAATGGGTAATTGAGTGGTGGTGTGAGTGGTCACGGACGTCAGAGGAAATAGATGATGGAAACAGCCGAGATATGTTGATAAATGTCACTTTAAATGATTTGGTCAAGATAACAGGAAGAATCGAACACTGGAAGTTCTTACTTGAAGTTCAATATTAGAAGCCCTGAAGAAACGAGACACTCGCAAAACACGTGTTGGCTTGGCTGCCGAATATATGGCTAGGCTGTCAAATATATGTGTTTACATTGGGAATATTGGAAAAATGTTTAACGTGAAGAAACTTTGTAAATAAAGACTTTATATGGACTTTTATAGTGCTACGTGTGTCCTTCTCATAACATTAATCAAAGTGGACCATATGGACTCTTTCCTGTAGGGGTAACAGGGATCTGAGAAATATCGCTGGGCTAATTTTCTATTTCCCCTGTGTGACACATTTATATATAGCGTGCAGCCAGTGAACGCAAAGATGACCCTATCCTAGGTGTCAATGGCAATTTAACTAGATCACCGGCTGTCCCCAGGAAGCAGTGAACCTGTTGTCATCGACAGTCCTTTCTATATGGAGAGACGCAGTTACTTGAAATAGCACCACCAGGTACGCTGCCAGCGCGGAAGAGGACGGTTGGAAGTGAGGGCGGAGAAGCCGTTCACCGTCCAGCATTGTGTCAAGGTTTCAGCCTGAATCACATTATTCAGCCTCTCACTTGGAGTAATGAAACAACAAGGCTGACATAGACACTCATGAGTGCCACGGACTAACTGCATGCTGGAACTTGCAGTCTTTGAACACTGAACAGCTTGAGCACTCTTTGAAGTAATGAGATTCAGGTGTGTCCCACGCTTCCTTAGGAGGATGGGCTTACACGAGTGAATTGAAACCCCAAATTAACCGAGGCATTTGAAAAAGGCAGTCGGCGAAACGCGTTATGCCGGGTTTTTAAATAAATGGAGTGTTCTATGCCCCGCTGTGTCCCCTCGTCTACTTTCACAGAAAGAGATTTTTTTGCATATTTAGCGTGTAGCCAGTGACAAGCAAACGGGACCCTTCCTCAAGTATTTTAGGTGTCAATGGCAATTTACCTGGATCGCCGGCCGTCCCCAGGAAGCAGTGAACCTGTTGTCATCGACAGTCCATACTATATGGAGAGACGCAGTTACTTGAATTAGCACCTCCAGGTACGCTGCCAGCCGGTAAGAGGATGGTTGGAAGTGAGGGCGGAGAAGACATTTTTTGCATATATAGTTATATATATATACTAGCAGCCCGTCCTGACGTTGTCCGGGTATGAATTATCTGTGACAGGCTAGTGAAACGCTCCGATTCACAGTGCACTGCTGAGGCACTTAAGAGTGCGCGTTCAGTAGTGTGTGAACTCGAGTTTCCCTACTTTATTTTTCCTTGCAAATTATATAGCGCGAACTCGACAACATGGCATGGGCACAATTTACATTACAGAATAACACATTCATTTGTGGTAGGCACGGGGAGACAAAGCGATTTGCCTGGAATCACAGGATGTTGAGCTGATGCCGATTTTCGAACGTAGCTCCCCAGCTCTAAAGTTCGCAATTCTAGAACTTGTAGCGGGAGGTGTGTCTAAAAGTGTATGTCGGTGCTGGCCATCAATGAGAGAGACCTGTGCATTTTTCAAATGGGTGGTGAAAAAATATGAGTATGTTGCTGGAGATGTGGGCCGCCGTGCCACCAATGTACTTACCGGGAGAGGGTAAACACCCATTATTCCGCAACTTTCTTTCCGCGTACCATCACTCCGCATACTTTCATTACGAAAGTACCATGACTCCGCAATGCCATTATAACGCATGGCATAACATTTTATATGCTTTTACCAGGGATACATTTACAACGAAATTCGTTGTAAATGCATGAATGGTAAAAGCATGTTTTTTTTAATGTTTGGATAAGGTAAGTATGGGTATAGGGGTATATGTTTTGGGGTACTGGGGTATATGTTTTGGGGTGTTTGGGAATTTTAAGGTTTCAGATTTAGTTTTGGGTTATGGGGTACAGGGTTAGTTTTAGGGTTTAGGGATAGGTATGTGTTTTGGGGTACAGGGGTATTTTTAGGGTTCAGGGCTAGCTTTGAATTTTGGGGTATAGGGGTATTTTTAGGGTTCAGGGGTAGGTTTGGGTTTTGGGGTACAGTGGTACAGGGGTATTTTAAGGGTTCAGGGCTAGGTTTGGGTTTTGGGGTACAGGGGTATTTTTAGGGTTCAGGGCTGGGTTTGGGTTTTGGGGTACAGGGGTATTTTAGGGGTCAGGGGTAGGTTTGGGTTTTGGGGTACAGGGTTATTTTTAGGGTTCAGGGCTAGGTTTGGGTTTTGGGGTACAGGGGTATTTTTAGGGTTCAGTGGCAGGTTTGAGTTTGGGGTACAGGGGTATTTTAAGGGTTCAGGGCTAGGTTTGGGTTTAGGGGTACAGGGTATATTTATAGGGTTAAGATGGGTTAGTGTTTAAGGGTGTTGGGGTATTTTAAGGAGTAAGGGTGGGTTATGATTATGGGGTGCAGGGGTATTTAAAGGGAGCAGGGTGGGATTAGCACACGATATGAGACATGGCATGAAGGGCGGAACGTACCACATGCCCCCAGCATTTGTCACGCCTCCAGCACACGCCCACAGCACAACGCAGACACGCCCACAAGGGACTACTTTGCTGGCACGGTTCTTTTACCTTTTAAATGTATATGGTGGGCGTCTGCATAGCCTATGTCCTTCTCCTGCAACTGCCCTTTCCAACGCTGTATTGGGTGTTGTGATTGGTGCTGTGGTTCCTGAGATTACCCGCCTCAACGGTTTGGGCTCTCTCTTTATTATATTAGTATAGATATATATATCATCAATTCCTCCTACAAATGGGCACGGACCACCAAATCAGTGCAAACAATTATTTATTCAGATGCAGCCATTACGCGTTTCGTCTGTTGCAAGCCTTGATCACTTGACAAGCGCTGCAGCTTTGATTTGATCTTTTTAAAGTGACAGGTGCAAAGTGCAACATGCACACAATACGCAGTCCTAGACATAGAAGAAACTTTGGGGCATTATTAATTCATTCATTACACTGATGTTGTAAAAATCTAAAAGCATGAACATCGCGTTAAAAATATCTGTAACACATTATTGTTCACTGTTTGCTTTCTGCAAATCGGTTCAAAGAAAAAAAAATCGTTCAAGTTACATTTTGGAGTATCTGTGAAATAGGATAATTCCCAGGTGTCTTTACTATCACAAATACCAACTTCGGTGTTCGTAGTTTGCACTTTTCCGGTAGTCCGTCAGGTTTACTGAACATGTGCAAAATTACCACATAAAGTGCAAGTGCATGTAACATAATTTTATGAAAGTGCCTCTCATATTATCACCCTTTAGTTTAGTGTCAAAGAGCATAAGTGCAATGTAAAATACCTTCAAAATTGAACTATTACTGAATAAGATCCTACAATAATAGCACTTCCTGTTCCTTGTCTTATTATTAATTTTTTATAAAAAATAGTTTCTTATATTCGTGTATTCCTTTTTGGCAGTTTAATAATTTATTTGTATGTGACTCAATGTTGGTTGAAATACCTGTTATCCGCCATCAATGAATAACTTTAAAGCTTAATGTTGCAATCTATTATATTAGACACTGTCGTTGTTGAGTACGAGAACCTAGCTTTATTCTCTTTCACTTCCATCATTTGATTGTTCGCTTTGCAAGTAGGTGTTCCTCCCTACTCCAATGTTTAAGACCAATACAGCTACAAAAGATTTTAAAACTGGAGTTCTCTCCATCATTCTACGACAGAATTCATTTATCATATTTACACAGATTTTAGAGGAATGTGTAAAGGTCCTCCGATGTATTAAGCCCCCCTGGGTGTTTGGAGTCGTGCTCTAAGATATAACGTTTCTCCAATTTCCTTGGCTTGGTTTCTCTGTTACCCCCTCTTCTGCTAGGTGGAACAGCATCAATGAGGTAATAACTTAGGTCTTGAATATTTGCATTATGATAATCCTTAAAATGACGAGCTACTGGATATGTATTATCTTGATTCGCTATTGCACTCATGTGTTGGAGTACCCTTCTGTGTGCTTGAAGTTTAGTACTCTCTAAATATTGTAGGTCACACAGGCACTGTAGCACATAAATGACGTGGTCTGTTTTGCATGTCAAGTTTGTTGGTAAAGACCATTCTTGACGATAAAGACATTGTTGTTGAGATAAAAATTAACCATCTCAACCAACAATTTGCTGTGCTGTGGCATTTGTGCCGGTCTCTTACACAAGTAATGTTCAAATGCCTTCACTCCATCGCTTTATACTTGTGTATAATGAGGTTACTTTGAGAGCTATGAGAAGATAGTAATTTTTCCACTCAAAGTTGCTCAGCTTTCGTAAAAAATCAATAGTGTCTTTTATGTACGATGGTAGTGACTGTACACATTCCTGCAAAAAGTAGTCCACGTACTGCGAAGTATGTTCCAGTAGGCTGTCTCTTGCAGAGATAATTGGTCTCCCAGGTGGCTTCAAAGAAATTTTGTGCACTTTTGGGATAAAGTAGATAGTTGGTACAGTTGGGCTTTCCTTTTTTATGAATTTGTACTCCTGCATACTGATTAGACACATGCTCTTCCAGGCCAGTAACTTGGTGTAAAATCGTTATACATAACTTTCAAATTTAGTGCATTGCTCTTTATGTAGCATGTCTTGTTTTTGAGCTGAGAAAGCACTTCTTTGGTATATTCCTCCTTTGACCAAATCACAATGTTGCCTCCTTTGTCAGAGTTTTGAATTACTATCTGATTGTTGGTCTGTAGTTTTGTCATCAATTGATGGGATTGATTATCACACCTATTATATTTGGTCTTGGTATATTTTGAACTTTGCGATTGAGTTGTTTGATTTGAAACGTCATCTGCTCATTAAAAATATTTATAGAATCCTTTGGGGTGATGGGATTGAATGTTGATTTTGGTTTAAACAGTGTATATTCAGTATTATTATTAGATATTGGATTTGCTGGCGTGGCATGTGGACTATTGAGTCTTGCATTGTTAGGTTCCGCCCATTGTGTGCATACTGTGTCTTCCTCTCCCATTAGATCTTGCAAATCCTTTAGGAGAGGTATATCTGACATAGACAAGTTCAATACTGATAGTTCAGCATTTGCTTCCTCTGCTTTGTTTGTCGTTTGAACTTTGTTCATCAGTAGGTGATACTTTTTTAGTTTCAATTTTCTGACACGTCTATAAATGTCCATTGTTGTGTACGCATAGTCAAAATTGCTCTCAGGGCAGTAGGACAAGCCCAGACTTAGAAGTTGTTCGTCAGCTTTAGATAAATCAATATTGGCCACGTTGATGATTGTTTTACTTGTCATTATGTTTTCTTACACTTGCATTTCCACCTGCCAGTTGTCTGTTTTTTTGCGTTGGTTTAGTTTCCTATTTGCTTTCCTCTTCTGCCAGGGTTTACAGTTTCTATTTGATCTGCTCTGTTTCTCTGGGTTCTTGGACGGAGAGTTTGCCTCCGATCTTGGCATAAAAAATCCAATTCCTCCGCAAGTGAGAGCTTCTGTGGCAGTTGACCATTTCTGGGATGACTTAGGTCAGATTCAGATTCGCTTTCAACAGCTGAACTTAGACCGGAATTGGATGTATTAATAAAACGTTCTCTGTTGGTGGATGTACTGGCAACCTGATCCTCCTTGGGTTTAAACTTTGATATTTTTAGCGAGTCGTACCTCTTTGAAAATGTGAATATCTGTCCTGATTCGTAGTCTGCCTTGTCCCTTTGAAACTTGTAAGTTTTTCTTTCTTTTATTTTGTCTTCTTCCTTCCGCAATCTTGTTGTCATTTCTTTGCGCAGTTTGATTGTCTCATCTGTCTGTTAATGCCTTCTATTTTGTTTATCAATTTGCCTCTGTTGCTCAAATTGGTGAGTATCAGCATATTTAATTAGAATTTGCACTAATCTTTTTGATGAGTTCAAATTACACTCTGCCCATTCCTTCATCATGCTTGGATTTGGGTTCTCATAACTGGATGCAATTAGTATTCTAAGCCCTCTTGGTATTCTACTTACGTCTATGTATCGCTGCAGGGATCTTGTCTCCCACCATTTGCTTTGCTCCTGCCTCATGAGTTTTTCCAGTTTTTTCATTTTATCCTTGATGTTATTGGTATTACTGCTAGGTATTGTATTGCTACCTCGCCCTATCGAGATTGATGATGGCGTGTCACTAAACATTTCTGTTGCTGCCGCCTCCCGGTCTCACAGCGTGTCGGCTGACATCACAGTATAATATATATATATATACTGCTGTGTCAGGCAGCTTTTTGGAAAGGAAGTGGGAGTGGTGTTCATGTTGGCAGAGGTCGGCTCCGCATTTCCTGGCACGCCTTTCGTTCTGGAGCTCCATGGTACGCCTTTCGTTCTGGAGCTCCGTAGTAGCCAACAGCTGTTGGTGGAATGCAGGGATGCATATACGCGGCACACCCTCCCCCCGACCTAAATCTTGTTTGGGCATCGGGGAGAAAGCAGTGGATTTACCGCTGAGAGGGTCGATGAGCAATTGGGCAGACCGCCTGCATTCCTGCCTGAGAGAGGAACAAAGCGCTCCATGGACGACGAAGTCGTAGGCGCTATTAGACGCTGTGGCAGGGTACTTACCTTAGCCTACAAACGTGGACTGCATGGGATTCTCTACAGGCAGGATAGACACAAAGGGGCATTACGGAGGAGAGATAGAGGGACAGTATTTACTTTGGGAACTTTCCACGCCCTCTTTCTGTGACGTCAGCGCTGCTCCAATCAGAAGCCTCCGTAAGTAACAAAAACCCTAGCGAAATTTTAAACATCTTACAGTCAAGCACTGCACTGGCAAGAAGAAGGCAATCGCCGAAACGCGTCCCAGGTGCAAGAATTATTGAAGATACGCTTAATCTTTGTGTTTTAAGGTGGAATTAAAGCCCTGTTTAATCAAGACCCCAGCTGTGTCAGGCCTCCTTTTTGGAAAGGAAGCGGGAGTGGTTTTCATATATGCAGGGCGCTGAGGAATCGCCGCCACTGATTGTTGCACCGATGTAATAAAGAGTCTTCAAAGGATTCCCCTCTGGCCTCTGCTTTTCTTTTTGGAGGAAGGTGTTTTCTATATATTCTGCGCCAGCCAGAAGCGCAGTACAGATGGCCCTGATGCGCAAGTGACCCGGATGACTCTGGCACCGCACTGCTTCGCAGCGCTTTGGAGGCTCGAGGGATCGAGAGAACCGGTGTCCGCCACAATGCCCGGGATGGCCAAAGCGGTGAGAGGTATTTTACCTCCGGTAGGGCGTTATCTTGCTGCATGGCTGCCCCAGTTTAATTGCTTCCTGGACGGAAGGGCTGCATCAGCACGAGGGGACCCGAGGAGGCGCTTTTGAACTTTGGTCTGATTCCAGGGGGCACTTCACCATAGCCTGCACAGACATTGAAGCTTGTGCCATTCCGGTACCACCACCCACACCGCCGACCCAGATGCATTAACATGTTGCATTCTGGGAGTTGGACTTTGCTCACGGTACGCAATCACCAACAGGTGAGCAGACATTGCTTGGGGGAGGAGCTCAGTGCTCTCAACAATACAAAGAGAGAAGCAGGACTATTGGTCTATGTTGATGGGTCCCAGTCAGTGCAGGGCGCTGAGGAAGGCACTAACCAAATGCCGAAAGGCATTCGCCGCCACTGATTGTTGCACCAATGTAATAAAGAGTCTTCAAAGGATTCCCCTCTGGCCTCTGCTTTTCTTTTTGGAGGAAGGAGTTTTCTCTCTCTCTCTCTCAATATATATATATATATATATATATATATATATATATATATATATATATATATATATATACATACACACACACACACATATATATATATATTACCTACTGGCGGTCGTCAGTAGGTAGTTATAGTTAGGATTATTTTCCATAGGAAATCCGCAACATTCTATTGGGAATAACTTTGGCGCCGGTGGACGAATCTTCGCGAATTTCTCAAAGAAGATGGCCGCTCCGCTCTGCTCCTTCCCTGAAAGTTTGGAGGGGATTCTTGAAGCGGGAGCCGAGATATTTGGGGGGGTCCCAAAACGTGTTTTCCCCATGTTAATTTCCATAGGGCGGTTGGACTCACTTTTAGCCCGAACGGCTGAATGGATTTCCACCAAACTTGGCAAAATTGTAGGGACTGGTAGCCCGATGTGCCTTTGCTATTTCTCAAGATATGTGCTCCAGTGGATTTTGAGTAATTGAGGTTAAAAAAAAAATATATATCTATATGCGCGCCCCGGTACGCGCACCGGGGCGCGTACCAGCGCGCCACGCGAGTTCGCGAGTGGAAAGCTGATTGGCTCTCTGGTGTCTGTCAACATTCCAAACAGTCCGGAGCGGCCGCCATCTTGTGTCTCGGTAGGATCGAGACACAAGAGGTGGCAAAAACAAAGGGGGAAATGACCAAAAGGGGGCAGGGTAGACCCCCCCATACCCCATAGGTTTGATGTGGGGGCCATAAAAAGGCTTCGCGGGGAAAAATACATTTTTTTTTCCGATTTTCGCGGGGTAGCGCCCGATACGCGCACCGGGGAGCGTACCGGGGAGCGTACCATGGGGAAAACCCAGTGAAACAGTAAAATAATAATTTAAGCCACTGCTCTTTTCTTACCCTTCCACACCCTTCCTACCCTTCCTTTACTACATTTTCTTCGCATATCCACATTCCCCATGTTCACTCTCCTTCTCCTCACTCTCCTTCCCCACACTCACCTTCTTTCAGTCCCCCTAGTTCACTTCCCTTCTCCTCTCGTCCCTTTCTGTGCTTTCTCACTCATTTTCTTCTCGGTTATCAATGCACTCCACTTCACTTACTCTTTTTCATTTTTTTAAGAACACAGCTCTTTGATGAGAATTGGAGGTAGTTCTGAAAATAACTTTTTTTTTTTTCTTTTTTTCTTTTTTTAGAACAAAAACAAAAACAGTGAATGGGAAACTGCTCAACAGGAGCAAAAAAACAAAACAAAATTAGGGCTGGGAACGGCAGCGATGGTTATCCAATGCTCGAACCATGAGCAGAACACTTTGTTCCCCATAGCAAAGTAACTTATCGCAATATCTGCATTTAATAACGCCTTTATTAAAAGCAGGCTGGATGTTGGGAATCTGTTCTTGTGATTGCTTCTCCCTGATGCAGGGCAAAGTTCTGGGGGTGCCTGTTCTCGACATGTCGAATCATCGTCGAGTTTCCAAATGAATACTTCTTTCTGGGGTCACCCCGTGACAGGACAGTTTTACAAATCCTGCACTCCACCTTTGGAGCATTTACTTTTTTCTGATCAGGTGGAATGGAAAAAACTTCCATATGAAGTGTTCTTTTATTTTCGGCTGACTCATCTTCACTGCTGGATGCTCTGGCAGCCATGGTAATGCAAGATATTAATTCAGCAAAGAGCTGACAGCAAAAAGAGAGGTCTTGCAGTCACAAAAGTGAAAGAAGAAGTGAAGGCAATGGGTGGGGATTTCATTCCTTCTTAAAAAAAAACTGTTAGCAACCAATGAAAAGAGTTATTTTCAGGTCACATGACCCGACGCGCTTACGCTACGCGCCCCGGTGCGTGCCCTGGGGCGCGCCCCGGGGCGACGCTTACGTTGCACGATTGTATGCGCTCGGACGCTTCCGGGTGCGCTTACGCCGTGCGTCATAAGACACATCACGCGACTACGTGATACGTCACGATGATGTTTTCGTTCGCGGCAATGGCGCTAACGGGACGCTCACCGGTACGCGCACCGGGGCGCGCCATAACACTGCGCTTACCGGTGCATTCACCGGTACGCGCACCGGGAGCGCACCAAGGCAAAAAAAAAAAAAAGGGAAAATATACATTAAAAAAATAGTATCACATAAATATACAATATAGGATTTATTATAAAAAATATTATATTTCATAGCTTCAGAAATTAGCTATTAAAAAAAACCTATGAAATTCACTAAAAAAAACATAGGTTTGAGGCCCTATATATAGTTAGGAATTAGCATTTACAAAACCTATGAAATTCACTGAAAAAACCATAGGTTTCACACCAGTTATAGTTAGGAATTAGCATTTAAAAAACCTATTAAATTCACTGAAAAAAACATAGGTTTCACACCAGTTATAGTTAGCTGGAAGTTTTACTCGCATAAAACCATTGAAATTCCCACGTTATAGTTAGTTGGACTCACTATAACTTGCGCGTGCAATGCACTGCTGATGACGTCACATATTACATCACTGATGACATGGTCAGTGACATCACTCATGACATCACTGATGACACCATCCTTGTGACAGAGTGACAGACCTCCTTTCACTGTAATGTAACCCTTGAAACACATATTCAATAATAGAAAGTAAAATTTTCAAAAAAATGGAGATACCCATACCAGTTACAACAACCAATTCAATAATTTCACCATCTATATACACATCCACTCATTCACCAACAGTTCTATATAGTCACTCATACATATACTCACTCATCATATGTAGTGATACACCTATACATCCTGTTACACACCGACAGTCATCCACAAGATACTCTCACACATACTCACACATGCAAATAAACTATTGAACATCCATGTATTTGCATATGCAGCTATACACACACTACCACCTTACTTCTAAGGAAACTTACACATACTTACTCTCTTAAACAATCACTTATAGAAACACATACTTATTTAAGCAGGAACTCTTACAATCCCTCACCCTCACATATACTCAGTTATATACATCAATATTCACATATACTACATTAAAACATATGTAGTTACTGATAAAGACACTAGTGAGACAGTCATTCACTCACTAACACACACATATACACACTCATCCACCCATACAGTCCTGCACATATGCTGTCTTCAAAACACATACAAAGAGAGAGTCAGTCATTCATGCATCTATGTGCTAAGTAATACCCCCACCAAACCATACAAACACTCATACTGATACTAAGAAAAACATCTAATAACCCATATACATACACATGTAGCTACTCACCAACCCATGCAGCCACTTATACACAAAGTGAAACACTAATACATGTATTTAAATATTTACACATTACTCTCTAATATATTTATTCACTAAGATACACTTAATAAACCAGTTAACCAATCAATTTTTTTTAAAAACATCCATGTAAACACTTATTTAAACATTTATTCTTCCATCAACTTTTACATATACATATATAACAAATATGTATTTTTTAAAAAGACACACATTCACTGGCTGGTGTCATCAGTGATGTCATGAGTGATGTCACTGACTATGTCATGAGTGATGTAATATGTGACGTCATCAGCAGTGCATTGCACGCGCAAGTTATAGTGAGTCCAACTAACTATAACGTGGGAATTTCAATGGTTTTATGCGAGTAAAACTTCCAGCTAACTATAACTGTTAAATTAGTATACTCGATGCACTACTACTGAGTGATACTATGTTTAACATATGTGAGTGGCTGTGTGACTATATATATCCTTGTGTGTATGTGTGTGTGAGTTGCTGTATGGGTGTATAAATGGGTGTGGGAATAGCTGTGTGGGTGAGTGAGATGTGTGTGAGTGGCTGTATTTGTGAGTGAGTGGGTGTTTCAGTGGCAGAATGGGTAATTGAGTGGTGGTGTGAGTGGTCACGGACGTCAGAGGAAATAGATCATGGAAACAGCCGAGATATGTTGATAAATGTCACTTTAAATGATTTGGTCAAGATAACAGGAAGAATCGAACACTGGAAGTTCTTACTTGAAGTTCAATATTAGAAGCCCTGAAGAAACGAGACACTCGCAAAACACGTGTTGGCTTGGCTGCCGAATATATGGCTAGGCTGTCAAATATATGTGTTTACATTGGGAATATTGGAAAAATGTTTAACGTGAAGAAACTTTGGAAATAAAGACTTTATATGGACTTTTATAGTGCTACGTGTGTCCTTCTCATAACATTAATCAAAGTGGAACATATGGACTCTTTCCTGTAGGGGTAACAGGGATCTGAGAAATATCGCTGGGCTTATTTTCTATTTCCCCTGTGTGACACATTTATATATAGCGTGCAGCCAGTGAACGCAAAGATGACCCTATCCTAGGTGTCAATGGCAATTTACCTAGATCACCGACTGTCCCCAGGAAGCAGTGACCCTGTTGTCATCAACAGTCCTTTCTATATGGAGAGACGCAGTTACTTGAAATAGCACCACCAGGTACGCTGCCAGCGCGGAAGAGGACGGTTGGAAGTGAGGGCGGAGAAGCCGTTCATCGTCCAGCACTGTGTCAAGGTTTCAGCCTGAATCACATTATTCAGCCTCTCAATTGGTGTAATGAAACAACAAGGCTGACATAGACACTCATGAGTGCCACGGACCAACTGCATGCTGGAACTTGCAGTCTTTGAACACTGAACAGCTTGAGCACTCTTTGAAGTAATGAGATTCAGGTGTGTCCCACGCTTCCTTAGGAGGATGGGCTTACACGAGTGAATTGAAACCCCAAATTAACCGAGGCATTTGAAAAAGGCAGTCGGCGAAACGCGTTATGCCGGGTTATTAAATAAATGGAGTCTTCTATGCCCCGCCGTGTCCCCTCGTCTACTTTCACGGAAAGAGATTTTTTTGCATATTTAGTGTGCAGCCAGTGACAAGCAAACGGGACCCTTCCTCAAGTATCCTAGGTGTCAATGGCAATTTACCTGGATCGCCGGCCATCCCCAGGAAGCAGTAAACCTGTTGTCATCGACAGTCCATACTATATGGAGAGACGCAGTTACTTGAATTAGCACCTCCAGGTACGCTGCCAGCGGGTAAGAGGATGGTTGGAAGTGAGGGCGGAGAAGACATTTTTTGCATATATAGTTATATATATATACCAGAAGCCCGTCCTGACGTTGTCCGGGTATGAATTGCTGCCAGCCAGTAGTATATTGTTTTGTAGGATTTTGTTTTGATAGCATTTCCTATCTGTGACATGCTTGTGAAACGCTCCGATTCGCAGTGCACTGCTGAGGCACTTAAGAGTGGGCGTTCAGTAGTGTGTGAATTCGAGTTTCCCTACTTTATTTTTCCTTGCAAATTATATAGCGCGAACTCGACAACATGGCATGAGCACAATTTACATTACAGAAGAACACATTCATTTGTGGTAGGCACGGGGAGACAAAGCGATTTGCCTGGAATCACAGGATGTTGAGCTGATGCCGATTTTCGAACGTAGCTCCCCAGCTCTAAAGTTCGCAATTTTAGAACTTGTAGCGGAAGGTGTGTCTAAAAGTGTATGTCGGTGCTGGCCATCAATGAGAGAGACCTGTGCATTTTTCAAATGGGTGGTGAAAAAATATGAGTATGTTGCTGGAGATGTGGGCCGCCGTGCCACCAATGTACTTACCGGGAGAGGGTAAACACCCATTATTCCGCAACTTTCTTTCTGCATAACATCACTCCACATACTTTCATTACGAAAGTACCATGACTCCGCAATGCCATTATAACGCATGGCATAACATTTTATATGCTTTTACAGGGATACATTTACAACGAAATTCGTTGTAAATGCATGAATGGTAAAAGCATGTTTTTTTTAATGTTTGGATAAGGTAAGTATGGGTATATGGGTATATGTTTTGGGGTACTGGGGTATATGTTTTGGGGTGTTTGGGAATTTTAAGGTTTCAGATTTCGTTTTGGGTTATGGGGTACAGGGTTAGTTTTACGGTTTAGGGATAGGTATGGGTTTTGGGGTACAGGGGTATTTTTAGGGTTCAGGGGCAGGTTTGGGTTTTGGGGTACAGGGTTATTTTTAGGGTTCAGGGCTAGGTTTGGGTTTTGGGGTACAGGGGTATTTTTAGGGTTCAGGGCTAGGTTTGGGTTTTGGGGCACAGGGGTATTTTAGGGGTCAGGGGTAGGTTTGGGTTTTGGGGTACAGGGTTATTTTTAGGGTTCAGGGCTAGGTTTGGGTTTTGGGGTACAGGGGTATTTTTAGGGTTCAGTGGTAGGTTTGGGTTTTGGGGTACAGGGGTATTTTAAGGGTTCAGGGCTAGGTTTGGGTTTAGGGGTACAGGGGTATTTTAGGGTTCAGGGGTGGTTTTGGGGTACAGTGGTATTTTTAGAGTTCAGGGCTAGGTATGGGTTTTGGGGTATAGGGGCATTTTTAGGGTTCAGGGATAAGTTTGGGTTTTGAGGTACAGGGGTATTTAAAGGGTTTAGGGCTAGGTTTGGGTTTTGGGGTACAGGGGTATTTTTAGGGTTTAGGGATAGGTTTGGGTTTTGGGGTACAGGGTATATTTATAGGGTTAAGATGGGTTAGTGTTTAAGGGTGTTGGGGTATTTTAAGGAGTAAGGGTGGGTTATGATTATGGGGTGCAGGGGTATTTAAAGGGAGCAGGGTGGGATTAGCACACGATATGAGACATGGCATGAAGGGCGGAACGTACCACATGCCCCCAGCATTTGTCACGCCTCCAGCACACGCCCACAGCACAATGCAGACACGCCCACAAGGGACTACTTTGCTGGCACGGTTCTTTTACCTTTTAAATGTATATGGTGGGCGTCTGCATAGCCTATGTCCTTCTCCTGCAACTGCCCTTTCCAACGCTGTATTGGGTGTTGTGATTGGTGCTGTGGTTCCTGAGATTACCCGCCTCAAAGGTTTGGGCTCTCTCTTTATTATATTAGTATAGATATATATATCATCAATTCCTCCTACAAATGGGCACGGACCACCAAATCAGTGCATACAATTATTTATTCAGATGCAGCCATTACGCGTTTCGTCTGTTGCAAGCCTTGATCACTTGACAAGCGCTGCAGCTTTGATTTGATCTTTTTAAAGTGACAGGTGCAAAGTGCAACATGCAAACAATACGCAGTCATAGACATAGAAGAAACTTTGGGGCATTATTAATTCATTCATTACACTGATGTTGTAAAAATCTAAAAGCATGAACATCGCGTTAAAAATATCTGTAACACATTATTGTTCACTGTTTGCTTTCTGCAAATCGGCTCAAAAAAAAAAAACATCATTCAAGTTACATTTTGGAGTATCTGTGAAATAGGATAATTCCCAGGTGTCTTTACTATCACAAATACCAACGTCGGTGTTCGTAGTTTGCACTTTTCCGGTAGCCCGTCAGGTTTACTGAACATGTGCAAAATGACCACATAAAGTGCAAGTGCATGTAACATAATTTTATGAAAGTGCCTCTCATATTATCACCCTTTAGTTTAGTGTCAAAGTGCATAAGTGCAATGTATAATAACTTCAAAATTGAACTGTTACTGAATAAGATCCTACAATAATAGCACTTCCTGTTCCTTGTCTTATTATTATTTTTTTATAAAAATAGTTTCTTATTTTCGTGTATTCCTTTTTGGCAGTTTAATAATTTATTTGTATGTGACTCAATGTTGGTTGAAATACCTGTTATCCGCCATCAATGAATAACTTTAAAGCTTAATGTTGCAATCTATTATATTAGACACTGTCGTTGTTGAGTACGAGAACCTAGCTTTATTCTCTTTCACTTCCATCATTTGATTGTTCGCTTTGCAAGTAGGTGTTCCTCCCTACTCCAATGTTTAAGACCAATACAGCTACAAAAGATTCTAAAACTGGAGTTCTCTCTATCATTCTACGACAGAATTCATTTATCATATTTACACTGATTTTAGAGGAATGTGTAAAGGTCCTCCGATGTATTAAGCCCCCCGGGGTGTTTGGAGTCGTGCTCTAAGATATAACGTTTCTCCAATTTCCTTGGCTTGGTTTCTCTGTTACCCCTCTTCTGCTAGGTGGAACAGCATCAATGAGGTAATAGCTTAGGTCTTGAATATTTGCATTATGATAATCCTTAAAATGACGAGCTACTGGATATGTATTATCTTGATTCGCTATTGCACTCATGTGTTGGAGTACCCTTCTGTGTGCTTGAAGTTTAGTACTCTCTAAATATTGTAGGTCACACAGGCACTGTAGCACATAAATGACGTGGTCTGTTTTGCATGTCAAGTTTGTTGGTAAAGACCATTCTTGACGATAAAGACATTGTTGTTGAGATAAAAATTAACCATCTCAACCAACAATTTGCTGTGCTGTGGCATTTGTGCCGGTCTCTTACACAAGTAATGTTCAAATGCCTTCACTCCATCGCTTTATACTTGTGTATAATGACGTTACTTTGAGAGCTATGAGAAGATAGTAATTTTTCCACTCAAAGTTGCTCAGCTTTCTTAAAAAATCAATAGTGTCTTTTATGTACGATGGTAGTGACTGTACACATTCCTGCAAAAAGTAGTCCACGTACTGCGAAGTATGTTCCAGTAGGCTGTCTCTTGCAGAGATAATTGGTCTCCCAGGTGGCTTCAAAGAGTTTTGGTGCACTTTTGGGATAAAGTAGATAGTGGGTACAGTTGGGCTTTCCTTTTTTATGAATTTGTACTCCTGCATACTGATTAGACCCATGCTCTTCCAGGACAGTAACTTGGTGTAAAATCGTTATACATAACTTTCAAATTTAGTGCATTGCTCTTTATGTAGCATGTCTTGTTTTTGAGCTGAGAAAGCACTTCTTTGGTATATTCCTCCTTTGACCAAATCACAATGTTGCCTCCTTTGTCAGAGTTTTGAATTACTATCTGATTGTTGGTCTGTAGTTTTGTCATCAATTGATGGGATTGATTATCACACCTATTATATTTGGTCTTGGTATATTTTGAACTTTGCGATTGAGTTGTTTGATTTGAAACGTCACCTGCTCATTAAAAATATTTATAGAATCCCTTGGGGTGATGGGATTGAACATTGATTTTGGTTTAAACAGTGTATATTCAGTATTATTATTAGATATTGGATTTGCTGGCGTGGCATTTGGACTATTGAGTCTTGCATTGTTAGGTTCCGCCCATTGTGTCTATACTGTGTCTGGCTCTCCCATTAGATCTTGCAAATCCTTTAGGGGAGGTATATCTGACATAGACAAGTTCAATACTGATAGTTCAGCATTTGCTTCCTCTGCTTTGTTTGTCGTTTGAACTTTGTTCATCAGTAGGTGATACTTTTTTAGTTTAAATTTTCTGACACGTCTATAAATGTCCATTGTTGTGTACGCATAGTCAAAATTGCTCTCAGGGCAGTAGGACAAGCCCAGACTTAGAAGTTGTTCGTCAGCTTTAGATAAATCAATATTGGCCACGTTGATGATTGTTTTACTTGTCGTTTTCTTACACTTGCATTTCCACCTGCCAGTTGTCTGTTTTTTTGCGTTGGTTTAGTTTCCTATTTGCTTTCCTCTTCTGCCAGCGTTTACAGTTTCTTTTTGATCTGCTCTGTTTCTCTGGGTTCTTGGACGGAGGGTTTGCCTCCGATCTTGGCATAAAAAAATCCAATTCCTCCGCAAGTGAGAGCTTCTGTGGCAGTTGACCATCTCTGGGATGAATTAGGTCAGATTCAGATTCGCTTTCAACAGCTGAACTTAGACCGGAATTGGATGTATTAATAAAACGTTCTCTGTTGGTGGATGTACTGGCAACCTGATCCTCCTTGGGTTTAAACTTTGATATTTTTAGCGAGTCGTACCTCTTTGAAAATGTGAATATCTGTCCTGATTCGCAGTCTGCCTTGTCCCTTTGAAACTTGTACGTTTTTCTTTCTTTTATTTTGTCTTCCTTCTTCCGCAATCTTGTTGTCATTTCTTTGCGCAGTTTGATTGTCTCATCTGTCTGTTAATGCCTTCTATTGTTTTTTTTATCAATTTGCCTCTGTTGCTCAAATTGGTGAGTATCAGCATATTTAATTAGAATTTGCACTATTCTTTTTGATGAGTTCAAATTACACTCTGCCCATTCCTTCATCATGCTTGGATTTGGGTTCTCATAACTGGATGCAATTAGTATTCTAAGCCCTCTTGGTATTCTACCTACGTCTATGTATCGCTGCAGGGATCTTGTCTCCCACCATTTGCTTTGCTCCTGCCTCATGAGTTTTTCCAGTTTTTTCATTTTATCCTTGATGTTATTGGTAATACTGCTAGGTATTGTATTGCTACCTCGCCCTATCGAGATTGATGATGGCGTGTCACTAAACATTTCTGTTGCTGCCGCCTCCCGATCTCACAGCGTGTCAGCTGACATCACAGTACGTCTCAAGATATGTGCTCCAGTGGGTTTTGAGTAATTGAGGTTCAAAAAAAATATATATCTATATATGTGCGCCCCGGTACGCGCACCGGGGCGCGTACCAGCGCGCTACGCGAGTTCGCGAGCGGAAAGCTGATTGGCTCTCGGGTGTCTGTCAACATTCCAAACAGTCCGGAGCGGCCGCCATCTTGTGTCTCGGTAGGATCGAGACACAAGAGGTGGCAAAAGCAAAGGGGGAAATGACTATAAGGGGGCAGGGTAGACCTCCCCTGACTCCATAGGTTTGATGTGGGGGCCATAAAAGGGCTTCGCGGGGCAGCGCCCGCTACGCGCACCGGGGAGCGTACCGGGGAGCGTACCATGGGGAAAACCCAGTGAAACAGTAAAATAATAATTTAAGCCACTGCTCTTTTCTTACCCTTCCACACCCCCGTTCCTTTACTACATTTTCTTCGCATATCCACATTCCCCATGTTCACTCTCCTTCTCCTCACTCTCCTTCCCCACACTCACCTTCTTTCAGTCCCCCTAGTTCACTTCCCTTCTCCTCTCGTCCCTTTCTGTGCTTTCTCACTCATTTTCTTCTCGTTTATCAATGCACTCCACTTCACTTACACTTTTTCATTTTTTTAAGAACACAGCTCTTTGATGAGAATTGGAGGTAGTTCTGAAAATAACTTTTTTTTTCTTCTTTTTTTCTTTTTTAGAACAAAAACAAAAACAGTGAATGGGAAACTGCTCAACAGGAGCAAAAAAACAAAACAAAATTAGGGCTGGGAACGGCAGCGATGGTTATCCAATGCTCGAACCATGAGCAGAACACTTTGTTCCCCATAGCAAAGAAACTTATCGCAATATCTGCATTTAATAACGCCTTTATTAAAAGCAGGCTGGATGTTGGGAATCTGTTCTTGTGATTGCTTCCTCCCTGATGCAATTTGTCCTCCGGTTGAAGTAGAGGACCCATCACTGGGAGCCTCTCGTGCCAGAGCCCTGACACTCTCTTAGGCAAAGTTCTGGGGGTGCCTCCTCTCGACATGTCGAATCATCGTCGAGTTTCCGAATGAATACTTCTTTCTGGGGTCACCCCGTGACAGGACAGTTTTACAAATCCTGCACTCCACCTTTGGAGCATTTACTTTTTTCTGATCAGGTGGAATGGAAAAAAACGTCCATATGAAGTGTTCTTTTATTTTCGGCTGAGGAACCTCTTCATCCAGAAATCCCTCTGACTCATCTTCACTGCTGGATGCTCTGACAGCCATGGTAATGCAAGATATTAATTCAGCAAAGAGCTGGCAGCAAAAAGAGAGGTCTTGCAGTCACAAAAGTGAAAGAAGAAGTGAAGGAAATGGGTGGGGATTTCATTCCTTCTTAAAAAAAAAACTGTTAGCAACCAATGAAAAGAGTTATTTAGGTCACATGACCCGACGCACTTACGCTACGCGCCCGGCGACGCTTACGTTGCGCGATCGTATGCGCTCGGGCGCTTCCGGGTGTGCTTACGCCGCGCGTCATAAGACGCATCACGCGACTACGCGATACGTCACGATGATGTTTTCGTTCGCGGCAATGGCGCTAACGGGACACTCACCGGTACGCGCACCGGGGTGCGCCATAACACTGCGCTTACCGGTGCGTTCACCGGTACGCGCACCGGGAGCCTACCAAGGCAGAAAAAAAGGGAAAAATATACATAAAAAAAATAGTATTACATAAATATACAATATAGGATTTATTATAAAAATATTATATTTCATAGCCATAGAAATTAACTAACAAAAACCTATGAAATTCACTGAAAAAAACATAGGTTTGAGGCCCTATATATAGTTAGGAATTAGCATTTACAAAACCTATGAAATTCACTGAAAAAACCATAGGTTTCACACCAGTTATAGTTAGGAATTAGCATTTAAAAAACCTACGAAATTCACTGAAAAAACCATAGGTTTCACACCAGTTATAGTTAGGAATTAGCATTTAAAAAACCTATTAAATTCACTGAAAAAAACATAGGTTTCACACCAGTTATAGTTAGCTGGAAGTTTTTTTTTTTTTTAATTTTTTAAAACCTTTATTTGTACAAAAAGGAGATACAGGTCAAGGCCTACAACCAAACTGGCCGGCCACAATACGAAAATCAGACGAAAAATCCAATGAGAGCAATACAGAATCAATCAGAAAGGAGCATGAGCAATACAATCTTAAAAAGGGGGGAGAAGGAGAAAGGAAGTACGACACGGCCTGCAAACAGGAGCAAAGAAGGTTAATTTTATAATATAGGGATAAGGGGCATGACAGGCTTAGTGACAACATAGAAGGATCCGGAGTCCCCAAATAAACCATTGGCAACAAAGAGGGGAAGGGGCCATAGTACAGGAGTGTCAGCACTGTATACATCGATATGAAAAACAGGTGCAATAAATACAATCAATATGCAAGGATTAACAACTTCGTCGGCCCACCACCCAAAAGTACAGCGGAACCAGAACAGAGGGGCCGGAGGAGCGAATTCACCAAACCTAGCCCATCATACGAACCTAGGAAGAGAAAAAAGGGGGGGGGGAGGGGGAAGGGAAGGGGAGGGAAAGAAAGAAGAAAGGAAAAGAAAAACACAAACGAAAGAAAGAAGGAGTGCCGCGCAGAAAAGCATCCCGTAGCGAGGGATACAGAAGAGAGCAGGAATATTAACAACGAGGGGGGTACGGGAGTCGCGACAGGAAGCAGCAATTATAAGAAAAAGAACAGCGACAGGACAGACCCCACCCAAACACGCCCCGGAAGGCAGGACAGACGCAGCACTCCAAGAAAGAAATACAAAAGGGCCATAGAACTGAGGAAAAAGAAACATCATAGAAAACCCATCCCACCCAACCCACCCTGCACCCCTGCAGAAGGCTACGGCCTACCCTCCAAACAGCGTGCCTGTCGCCCTAAACCTGAACCCGAAATACAGTAGAGAGAAGAGAGAAAAGGAATAAGGAGACAAAAAGAAGGAGAGAAAAAACAAAGAAATGTACGTGGGGGAGGAGCAAAAGGGCAGAAACAAATACGGTCGGCCACAGCCCTCCGCCCAACCATAAACATATTACGTGAAAACCAGAACGTCACGATCTCGAGCGCCATAAAGACTAACAGGGGGTCTCCCACAGCGCCATGAATATAAACAACTGCGCCATGAATCCGTACACCAATAATCCACCGGGAGCCATGCGTCTCACCCCAATCCTTTCTTAACCACAATTCCCACCCGCCACAGGACAAATTGATATGAGCAACACAATGCGAGGCAAGCACACAATTGAAAGAAAGTATGAGCAAGACGTAGACCAGGGAGGGCAGTTGATCTGCAAGTAGACAAAAGTGCAGATAGGTAGTTCGAACGTCTCAGCAATAGTAACACAAACAGCAAGAAATAGGAGGCCAGTCTCGTAGATCGGAAAAGCAGTGGTGTACTTGCAAAGGAAAAAAACAACTCCGTCAAGGCAGCAACAGGAAGCAGTCCACCATAGTTCTCCAGCATCCGGGGAGGAACGGGCCTCCGCTCCACATCCAGGTCCCCCAACTCCAACCACTGAAGAGCAGGAAGTTCCAAAGCCACCGGCCCACAATCCCGTTGGCGAACAGCGGCAGCAAGCTTCGCGGCGTCCGAGGGGGGCGAGGCAGCGGCATCACCGGGACAAGAAGGGGTCATGAAGAAGCGTCCACCCAAAATGGCGGCGGATCGCAACGAGTCTCCAGGGGCACCGGGGGCCAAGGACGCGCGCCAGGATCGCAAGGCACAAAGAACGTCTCCAATAGTAAAGTTTCGTGCACACGTCCCAGCCCCCGTGCAATACAATGACCCAAGTCCGCCATCGCGAGGAGATCGACAGCCCAAATCTGCGGCAGCCATTTTATAAATTAAGCCTCCTCACCACCCCCGGCAACTCTCGGGACAGTGCACAAATGCAGGACTTTACAGATGTCCCGGGGGTCCCGGCAATAGCGGCCCTGGCACAAAGAGGAGCACCGCCCAACACGGGGGGCCGCCTGTACCACCACCGGCGCTCCCCACGATTAGAGTCGGAGCGCGCGGGGCCAGGGCCGCCGGACGGAGCAGCGGCGGGGGGTCCCCTGCACGCGATCAGTCCCCGGAGCACCGCGCCCCGCACAGCCTCACCGCCACCAGGGCAGGCCCGGATCAGGGCAACCGGATGCTCGCACAATGGCTCTCACCAGCGGTTCACTCTCTCGGCCGGGGCCTGTGGTCTCAACAACGCCTGGCCGGATCTCATAGGCGAGGCCCCGGCCGCAGCCCCACGGAGGCCCCGGTCCCTTCGGAGGGGCACAACTTCGGATTCTCAGCTCGCCGGAGCTTCCAGATCAGATGGTAAGTGAGAGCGAAATGTCACGATCATAGTTCCTCGAAAACGTGTCGTCTTTGGACAGGATATGAATCAGGATCTACGGGTCAGGCCGGAGGACTGACGGAGCCGAGCTAAAAGGCGACCATCACGCTCGCGAGCTTGGCTCCTCCTCCTAGCTGGAAGTTTTACTCGCATAAAACCATTGAAATTCCCACGTTATAGTTAGTTGGACTCACTATAACTTGCGCGTGCAATGCACTGCTGATGACGTCACATATTACATCACTCATGACATGGTCAATGACATCACTCATGACATCACTGATGACACCATCCAGTGAATGTGTGTCTTTTTAAAAAATAAATATGTGTTATATATGTATATGTAAAAGTTGATGGAAGAATAAATGTTTAAATAAGTGTTTACATGGATGTTTTTTAAAAAACACCTTCCCTACTGTACGTAGGCTGGAGTTGAAATAGTAAATCATACTATTCCTAAGTCCTGCGCCCCACATCGTAAGTCGTTGTAACGACTTGCGTTGTAAAAACAGCGATGTAATGTACCGCGATCTAAATGATCGCGTTGTAACATCACACATCCCAATACCCATTAAAGGTAGATACAGTTGCAAAAACGAGTTTGCCATTTATGTGTTAACGTGTACCTGCAATAAGAGATATATTGGCAGCACAGTTTTATAGGTAGACAAACTAATTTTACAACATATACGTGCTACAAAAAACTAGGATTTGACGTACCGAGTGGCTAGGCACTGTGCCGAAATTCATCAGAGTGATGTAACCCAAATGTCCTATTTTGTGATTGACACCATACCCAACTCTATCAGAGGATGGGCCAGGGTAAAAGCCCTCCAATGGCTGGAGAGCATGTGTATCCTCAATTTAGATTCCAAATTCCCTAATGGATTGAATATGGAAGAGGATTTACATAAATTCTAATAAAAAAAGAACATAGAGAATAGACTTCACTGTTTTTGAGGCATTGAGTGGGGGGTTGTCTAATTTCTTTCCAATTACCTTATTGGAAAATTATGTTCTGTTCACATTGCTGAGTGTTTAAGTGATCTACATCCCACAACTTAGTTTAGATTAATTGAAAATGTCTATAAGTCCTACTTGTACAGAAGTATGAGGCAATATAAGTAAACAGGTCCTGTTTAAGGATGAGAATACAAGACACTGTGCCAAGTAATTATGTCTGTTCGTGAAGTAACGAATCTGCCAAATTAGCGATAAGCATAAACTAGGAAATTGTTATGTGTGGCAATGATACATAAATGTGAATCACAGTAAATATTGAAACATATATAACATATGCAAAACATATGCAAGTTAATGTTCATTGAAATTACAATGTTTACAGAAATGCATGATTATATATATATATATATATATATATATATATATATATATATATATATATATATATATATATATATATATATATATATATATTCTTTTTTTTCTTTCTTTTAATGGCATAATAAACAATGTGGCTAAAAAAACTTAACACAAAAAACCAATTGCACACACACCAAAGAAAGTCTTTGAAAAAAAAGAGAAGAAATAGTATTTTCTTTAGTGTCATGCTTACCATATGTATATAGCCTCCAACAATGGCGCCACCGTGTTTGTGTGATCAAGGCCACTGCTGCAGCCGTAACGCATTACGATGACATATGCAACTGCATTAAATCCTTTAAGCATACTTTGAGGTCTGTGTCTGCGCCTGGATATGCATTCAAGGAATTGACGGTGGTAAAGAGATATATATAGCTTAAATTGATTGTTTGTGATGCCAAGTGGTAAAGCTGCAAGTACAAAAGAAGAGAAGTTGGAAAGTTTTTTTATTATGTAAGACCATAAAATGTTATGGATGGCAGTGAGGTTTCCGCTTTTGTTTGTGAGTGCACTTACTGTGCTTATGTTGTAGCTTTGAGGATAAGGACTCACTATGAAGGGCAGAAAAACAGACTCTAGGTCCTAATTGCTTCTTCAGGCTGCTACAGAGCCAGAAGATCCAGGCGCTGGTTCCTGAATGGCCTTGGATTTACATGAATGCGTAAACCAGGTTACTGGTCACTGAAAGGTTTGAGGCACTTAAAAATAATTGTGTGGATAATAAATCTCTAAGCCACTATTTAATATTTTTATAAGTATAACCCAAACTTCTTCAATTGATTTGGGGCATGAAGAGAGAACAGAGACATACAAGTTGTTCCGTCTAACTGGTGAATTTAATCGTTACAGAATATAAAACGTTATCATTTTACCATTTTATTTTCTGTCAGATCAAAGGATGGTTGATCGTTGCGTCCGGGGTCATGCTGTTGGTCGAACACATATGGCGTGAAGTTCTTTGCGCCAGTTTTGTAGTCTTCTGCTTATTATTTATGGGCCACACGAGGGTATTGCAAGTGATTGAAGATTTCCTGATAATATATTGAATGAATCACAAGATCCGTTTTATGCACAGATGGGGATAGTGTCTGTCTGATAATATGCAGGGTTCTCTGCATTTCCTTAGCCCGATCAAAAACAGGGACTATAAACATTTACCCCCCCCTCCGCAAACTCCCTGTGGCATTTCTCCATCCTTTCATACCATGTTTGGTCCATAGTCTCTGCGAGGTGACGAGGAACGCCATGAGGCTGGCGACCCACACCTGGTAGCGCTGCTTAGTTTATTATTGTGCAAAGCCAGAGTGTTGCACAACCAGAGTTGCAATGGCCAAAATGCATCAATTTGTGGCAAGCACTTCTTAGCTGTGAGATGGCTGTGTTCGGGCTTGATCATCCGGTGGCGAATTGGTCGCTTCCTCAAACATTGTAAGCATGGATAAGCCAATAACATCTGGCCTCCAGGACTGCTGGCTGTCTTCTTTTTACCTGAGAAAAGAAGTAGGCAGGTGGCGCTCTGCACACCTTGCCATCTTTGAAAATATGGAGTCATTGTTAAACACAGAGATGGAGTTAAATGAAATCAGCATAAATGAGGCAACAGGAATCTTAGATCTTCTAACGGATCACACGTGTCAATCCGATAACCCGCCGCATATAACCAGCTATCCGTGATGTGCTGTTTCCCTAAAGGAACAGGTTGCAGCAGTTGTCTCTTTGTGCTACAGAGATGCTATTATCAACACCTTCATGGGGAGGTGAAGTGCTCACATTTCCTGACTTGTGAAGCTCCCAGCTGTTGTCTCCAAAGACTACTCTCACAAGCCAGTGTTTCAACAGCGTGGCACCCTCTTACGAATGAAGGCTGACTCAAGCAGGTTAGAGGGATTCCCTTATATGCACTGTAGAATGGTTTCCACCCAGAGGCCAGGTCGCTGCTCATCGCCCTTCTGTGCTTGCAAAGTCCGCTCTTGTCATCCCAACCGCCCCCCCTTCCTTTAATAAATCAGTGAAGACTGGGCCGCAGGTTATTATCCATTTCTCCAATCCGAGGTGGGTCATTATCATGCAAAACATTAACTTGAACCAGTGTATTTACATAATCATTAATAAAGGAATGAGAGCACTGCTGACTTTGATTCTGTTTGGTGTGTCTTTTGAAGTGTGGTAAGGGGGTGACTGTTTGTGATATTATAGGCCAAACTTGCTATCTTTGCAACTGTTTTCCTGCGGCACTTCGGGTCAGGCGTGCCATGTCCTCACTGCGGCCACTCACAGCTTCGCTTCCGGTCTCCCCAGGTAGATCTGACCTTTGACCTCTCAAGCCCAAAGGTAGAAGTGACCTTCCATCTTGTCGTTTCTGCGACATTGTCCTTAGTCTTGCGGGGTGGAGGGTTGACTGCCGTTATTACCAGGGCGCCTGCGACATATGTCCCCCATACTGCTGCAGCCTAAGGGGTTGGTTCAAACTTCCCCTTGAGGCAACTGGAGTCGAGGGTTTGGCGGGGACCTTTTTAAGACCACCCAAGGCAAACCCCAGAGGCTCCTGTGCTTGTCACCGGCGACAGCCGTTGTGGACTTTCTCTCCAGCCTCAGCCCAGACAACCCTCAAAGTAGGAGGAGTGAAGGAACCATGCTTACAAGACAGCCCCTTGATGCCCGCTTTCCTGCCTGGACCTTCTCCCTGACTCACCCCTCAAGTCCCCTCCCCTTCCTTTAATAAATCAGTGAAGACTCTCTGCTGGAGGTAGAAGGCGGCAGTTTATTATTTATTTTTGCTTCTCGGCTGGCAGGTGGCTCATCATCATGCAAAACATTAACTCGAAGCAATTTATTAACATAATCACTAATAA
The DNA here is from genome assembly GCF_964261635.1 of Lissotriton helveticus. NCBI lineage: Eukaryota > Metazoa > Chordata > Amphibia > Caudata > Salamandridae > Lissotriton > Lissotriton helveticus. The sequence goes on from NC_136061.1 coordinate 1,983,652,047, forward strand.
AGACTGTTACTACTGCTGACTTTGAGTCTGCTCGGTTTCTCTTTTGTGCCACGTTTGGGGTCTTTTAAGCATACCTTGTTACCTTTGCAACTATCCGTCTGTTGGTTGCTACCATACTTTGGGTCACAAGTGCTAAGTCTCCCAGGAAGGGTTAACCTTCAAACTGGTCGTTCTTGACCTTGACCTTGCAGTGGAAGTGACCGCCATTATTACTGCCACACTCTGAGGGTTTTCTACCCTGGGCCCATGGACGTCAATTCACCAAAATGCGAGGGGTAGGGGAAGTAACTTTACATGCCCTTTGACCTTCACTTTCACTTTCACTCACACATACACATGCTTGCACATACACACGTTTACGAAGACACACTCTGCCTACACATACACACACTCTCTTACATAAACACTCTCACCTGCAAGTACACACACTACATACATACATTTAAAAGCATTTTTTTACTTACCTCAGCTGCTAGGGAAAGTCATATTCCAGTTATTTGTATTCCATTTTTTATTAAACTAATAGCAAACATTGTAATATTATTCCTATTATTCCTATTATTATATTATTCCTATTAGTATAATAACAATTTGACAAAACACGAGGGCAGTGAAGCCCCACCGACGCCCATAAGCACGAGCTGCTTCTGTTCCTGGCACTGATTTGGCCACTGCTGACACTAGGGGTTGCATAGGTAGTGCCATGGGTCACAAGTGCCATTCCAGGGGTCACAGCAGCGACCCCCTGGCGACCCCTAAATGACGTCCATGCCTGGGCCTTCTCTCTCTCTCCAAGTACTAGAGATGCAGGCATAGAACCTTGGAGCGAGCACTGACCTCACTGCACCCTGTGAGGACACTGGTCTCCTGCATTGCAGCTCATATCTTCACCCTTTGAAAATTAAATTAAGGGCTGGAGTCGCACATAAAAGATGCATTTATATCAGTGGCTAATGTGTAATTCGAAAAATATTTTCTCAGTAAATATTAAAAGGGACTGCATAAAAGCCCCTTTGTGGGGCCCTTCAGGTTGGAAAGCTGCTGCTTAAAATCAGTTGCCCTGACCATACTCAGCTGCCAGGAGATCAAACTCAACAGGGAGCTCCTTCTTAGATCTTAAGCTAATAAAACTAAGATGATATTTGGTAATCATAAAACTAATACCCGGAGTGGGTTGAAAGGCCGTGACCGCCTCCGTATCCTACAACCATTGTTCATTAATTTATAGCATCTGTCTTTCAAATAGACATACAGCCCACTCAAGGCCACAACCCACCATCTTTTTCACCATCCAACTGAAAGATCAACTAATCAAAACAAACGTTTATTTTTATTTTCCATTTAATATGCTGAACGTATTACTTCTTTATTGTCGTTATCAAAAGAAATAGTACAAACAGAAAACAGATGAAAAGGCATCACAAAATGGGAAATCAGATAGGGCAGGAAACATGGCTCTGGTGAGGAAGGGAGCTGAGTCCATGGATGGCGGCCATTGTGGTCTGAGGGGCTCATTGAACTGAAATAGTGACTGTATTTACTACCCCAAAAGCAGTCAAAGGGGTCAGTTTCATTGCCTGCACCAGGAGCCTAGGCATTCTTTCTAGGCTACCGCTTGTATTATTCATTGCTTCATTTATTCTGAGGAATTACATTCGGAATGAACCTCATCACGTACAGTGTTTCTGTTTTCAACTATACAAAGCACCATGGCTCTCCCATCCGATGTGCTAAAGAAGTAAAAAAAAATAGAGTACATTCATTTTCACATATAAAGTTCTATGATAGACAAATGATTGTGTGTAGAAAATATGATTTTGAAATCTAACAGCTGATTTTGTCTATTTTGCTTGGAGTTTCTAGGGGTCAGATGTACGACGGTTTTTAGCATACGAAAACGGTCTTAGACACGTTTGTGCAAGCTCAAAACCATGGGCCCATGTACAAACAGTATTTTGCGGGTCGCAAATAAATTGCAACTTGCAAAATACTGTTTTGCCACTCAGTATTTGTAAGGAGTGTTTCCTTCCAAATAGCGACTCCATAGCCACGCAAAACATTCGCAAATTACCACCTACTTCAAGTAGATGATAATGCATTTTCAAATGGGAAGGGGTCCTCAGGGGACCCCTGCCCCTTTGCAAATGCATGCTAAAATATTTTTTAAGAGCAGGCAACTGCCTGCCCTTAAAAAATGAAACAACAACGTTTTTTTTTTATGTATCCTGTTTTCCTTAAAAAGCTGCTTTATTTAAAAAACAGTCCCAGACATGGTGGTCTGCAGGCCACCATCTATGGGAGGGCCTTCCATTCCAAATGGGGCCCAAAATGCGAGTGGCTCTATAATATTCATGAGCCTCTCATTTTGCGACCCCATTTGGAATAGCAAAAGTGTCCAAGACACTGTTGTGCATGCCAAATAGCGAGTTGCAAATTGCGTGTCACAAAAGCAACACAATTTGCAAGTCGCTATTTGGCAGGTCGTACATCTAGCCCTTTATGTTTTAAATTATGTGATGTTTTCACTGTCTCTTAAATACAAATGCCACCTCTAAATTTGGTGAACTAAATAGGTTTGCTTTCCCTGGCTCACCCTCCGAATTTTCGTGATTGGAGGTCTCAAAGTTTGTCAACATGCCATAATATTAAGAAGATGATTTAATAACACCTTTGTTCATTTCATTGAATTCTACAGAAAATGGGAAAAAGCAAGGCGATACATATAAAAGGAAATAATTGTTAATATTATCCCTATTTGAAACTCTTTCATACAAAGAAAGATTGCACTGTTACTTATGTTTCCAGAAAAGAGCATATTGAAAAAATTATTTTATGGATATCACTAAATATCTTCTTCACATTTGCTTAAATACACTTTGCCTCCTGCTAACTTTGCAGATATATCAGGTCAAACAAAAATGCCCACCAGCTATTATATGCTCTATTCCCTTTGGCACTGATGCTTCGAATGCAGCAGTATATAATCTTCGAAAATGTTTATGACCCCTTTTTTGGTGGAAGTCCCGAGTCTTGTGGCAGCATCTATAAAAGAAAAATCACACCAGATGCATGAATGAAAACTAAGAACTGGATGGACAGACAATTGTATCTTAAAGATAACCTTATTAATCTTCAGGTATATCACCATTTCTTAGGAGAAGCTTGAACCTTGCTTAAACTTATTGTGCTAAGTTTCATTTGGGCAATCCAGGTCTCTAGGGTTTATCATCTAGCCTATTGGGTCAGATCACATAATATAGAATGCCCAGAAGTTATAGCTACCGGGAGCCTCCATCAGAGGGTACAGCTTGCCTCATTTGACCTCTAGGCCAACAGAACAATGTGGGTATGGTGTATCATAAGTAGTAGTGAAGAACGCAAATCACTACATTCACTGAGCGCCAGGGGCAAATAATGCAGATTTATAGCTTGTCCCTTGCTCACTGTGATCACTTTGACCACATGGTACTTTGAGGGCTTAAATAAGACGTCAGGATTAGGCCTGGGCGGAGTTCGCGGAGTCGCGCTACACGGATTTGCGCGAAGTGGTAAAAAAACTCAGCTGGCTGCGCAGAATTCCGCATGCATGCGGAGTTGCGTGTTCTGCCCGTTCGCGATGCGTTTTTCCTGTTCAGGAACGTGTATTGTGTGTTCGGGACTCTGTTTGCATGCTGATGGGGAAATACTTTGCAAACTTGCCCATGCGGTCGCAAATGGGCGCTGCATCACGAGCTTCACCAAACTTCTGCCAGATATCGAAGGCGCGTACGAATGACGTGTTTGCGATCGCACACTCTTGCGGGATCGAGCGGCCGCTACCAAAATCTCGTCGGCGAATGCAGGGATCCCGGTAAGTCGCTACGGCGCATGCAAAAAGGCATTTTGAAAGCGCAAACAAGGGAAAAACTCCGCTACGCCGCGGATCACAGAGTTTTTGGTAACTCTGCATTCAACACGTAACGCGGAGTTGCTAAAAATCCGCAAACTTCGCAAGCAGAGCAGATTTAACCGCCCAGGTTTAGTCGAGATGCACACTGCTTATGCAACACATATCAGCTAGGTGTGCCCCTCTGGGAGCATCTTTAGATAGGGTATGCTAGTTCCAAGGATGAAACAGGCACACTCCCCCACAGGCGTGTGCAATAAACACAGCCGTGCATGTGGGGAAACCCCCCCATGAATCTGAGGCCAGGTCTACCACCTGTTATGTTATGTTATATTTATTTGTAAAGATCGCTTTCACCCGTGAGGGTACCCTTGTGCTGAGGGTTGTGCCTAGCCTAACTTAGAGTGGGGGCTATTCGAAAAGCCAGGCCTTCAGGTTTTTGCGAAATTGAAGAAGAGAGTAGTAGGCACTGATGTGTAGTGGGAGGTTGTTTGATGCTTTAGGGTGTGTGGGACGTGTGCGAGTTGGGGTTCGGCAAAGCGGAGGTGTCTGGATGGCTGGTGGAAGAAGATGCTATTGTTCAGATAGGAAGGACCTATTTTGTGTAGTGCCTTTAATGTGTATGTGAGCAGTTTGAACTGAGTGTATTTGTGTATCGGGAGCTCACTGAGCTATGGAGTGATATGTGTTCTGTGTGGGAGGTTGAGATTGAGTCTGACTTCTGAGTTCTGGGTGATTCGCAGTCTTGTGGTGAGATGCTTGGTAATGCTGGAATGGAGGATGTTCTTGTGTCCAACTTAAATGTGACAAGGGCAGGGCATGAGTGATGGTTCTACTGGTGTTAAATGGAAGCCATTTGGAGTTCTTCCTCAGAGCCTTCTGGGAGAAGAAACCCAAGACAGCGATAGTGTTGGTTGCAACATCATGCCCAGTTTGTTGTCAATGATGATCCAGCACTGGTTCTGGGAGTGGGCGTCAATCCAAGTTCGGTCAGCAAGCAGGTGGAGTCCCATGGTGAGGGTTTCTTGCAGAAGATAACTACTTCTGTCTTGTCGGTGTTGAGCTTGAGGCAGTTGAACTTCACCCAGTTGGTGACTTCGGTCATGCAGGAGATGAATCTGTGCCTCGTATCTGGAGTTTTATCCGAGAAGGAAATTATGAGTTGTGTTCGTCAGTGAATGAGAGGATGTTGATGTTGAGTGCGCAGATGATGTTGGCCAGTAGATAACAACCTGTGTAAAAGGCAGACAGACATGTTCAAACAGTCTGTACACCTTTGACTAATGTGCCGTTTTCAGTGCAGGTGTGAGTTCACTGTAGAGGTACTTCAGGCACAAAGCCCAGGGGCAAAATGACAAATGCAGATGAGTAAAGAAAATCAGGGCTTAATCATGTAACTATGAAATGAGTTGGAGATAGGAGTAGGCTGCAGGACAAAGTTGGGGAGCACCCTACCACCACTGTAGTGGGATGGGTCGGAGCCAGCGGGGCTTCAAAGATAACCACACTCGAATGGGGATCTTTCAGCCACACCAATATTTGTGCAAACCTCCTGCATTGGAAGATGCATCCCACCTCTGAAAGTAGGTGAGTCACAAACCATGACACCCTGCTGCCAAACATATTTGACATGGGAAAAGAAAACCAGTTGATGTTGATATACAGGCTTTTGCCGAGGTCTGTGGTCTACCTGGTGCGTCCCTACCAAGAAAAGGCTGCAGCATAGATAAATGGTGCCTGGATGAAAAAGAGATTAACATCGGGGTCTGTGGTGGTCCCTGGAGGAAATGCAGCTGTGGCCTGGGAAGCCAGAGCCCCATAAACAAGCAGTTAAGAGAGGCAGTTAAGAGAGGCTGGACAGTTGAACCCTATAGGCCTCTGCACCTAACTTGCTATCCCTAACTATATACCCAGAAACATGTGTGCACACTGAGAAACACCCACTGTCACGGTGTAATTCCAATACAGGAATGTAACAATTTAGAAACAACAGCACAGGTGCACCACAAAAAAGCTTAGACTGAGAATTTTATCAAATCCACTTCCAAAAGTATTTTTCCAAAGTTCTTCTTTATTTCAATGAAGATTTTTTAAAACATGATCAGGATGATCAAGACACAACCAACATGTTTCGTCCTTATCAAAAGGACTTCTTCAGGGCAAGATGAGTCTTTTATACTGTCAACACTGGAAAATGAACCGCATGATAAGCCAATTGTGGAGTGAACAGTTGCTTGCGTCCTAAATGTATTAAGTTTAAGATTCAGTTAGCGCCTTTAATCTGACAGAAGAAGGACGAGTGGGTATGTGATAACTCCCAAACAAAGCAATCCAAGGTCCCAAGTCAGGGAACTAGGTGATATACGACAATGGTTGCACAATTGCAACAAGCGGCAAGAATCAGTCGGAGTATTCTTCATCAGTGGAAGACCAAACGGGTACCCCATAAACAAGCATTTGCAATGCAATCAGTCTCGCCTTTGGACCTTATACCTATTTAGTGATTCAGCACATTTAGGGTAGGAGAATGAAATGGAGAGACCAGCTGTGTTGAATAAAAAGCTAACAAAGTTTGGGCAGACTTTAAGGATAGTGTTTGGGGCAGTGTGACAGAGGCAGAGGAGACAGTTCTGCAGAAGGACCGAAAGTGGGGGACAATGGGATAGCATAGATAGAGACCAACAGAGAGTTTGGAGGATAGCAGTCAGTTTATAAGAGATAAACACAGAGTTAGGAGTGAAGGAGAGGAGGAACTAGAAGAACGAGAGGGACAGAGTTTTGGGTGGGAGAATAGTCGGAGGAGCATGCATGTGAGGGAGAGAGAGTTTAAAAAACAGAGACAGGCAGAGTTTTGTCGTGGAGGGAAGCACGTGGGGTTTAAAGGGACTGCGCATGAGACAGACAAAGTGAGTTTGAGGGGCAAACAGTGAGTTTCAGTTGAGTCAAATACCACAGAATAAGAAATACATCTGCAGTGGTCGAAATACCTGGGAGCATGCCTCTGGCTTTCTAGCGCTCGACTAGACTTTCCCTGTTCCACCAGCTTCAGGCATCAAATGATGATACATTGGAACCAGACTCCCCCTTCACCTTCCATAACTGACTATTTGTATTGCCTCTCACAGGAGCACAGAGTCTCTCGTGCTAGCTAACCCATGCCCCTATTCTCCCTGTTGATCTGAACTCTCGCCATCGGATAACAAACATAAACGCCAGTTGTGCCACTCCAATAAAATGAGCTATGTATAGCATTTCAACATGAAATGGATCACTTCAAGGCGCCTCCAAGCTAGTGCCTAGTGATCTACTTGTTCTTAGTGATTTTCATGTGGATGACTAGAGGTCAATGGGAAATGTAACACACAATCAGGTGGTGCCAGCGTTATTTATTAGGCAGACCCCCTTCGGGGCTTCAGGCAATGGCCACGGGCCAGAACCCCACTCTCATCAAGCATTCATAATTTCTTTCTTTGCCAATGAAGGCCATCTAGTGGATATTTGTAGGGATGCTGAGCAATCAAAAGTATTGTTCGCTTTAGTGTACACATGACACCATCTTATGTTATAGTGTATTTTCGAAACCGTTTCACAGTAGGCAACCTATCGATATATGACTGAATCGCCTGTCAGTGTCTAAGAAGGGACATTCTGAGACCTAGATGTGCCACTTCCTGGTTCGCTAGGAGTCGAAATTATCTGACACTATCAAAATTATTTCGATTGGTTTGAAGCAGTGGCCATCTCATTGGGATCTAAATAAAACGCTGTACTAATTCCCTGTCTGTCACTGCTGAGTTTTTTCTTTTTTTCCTTAAGTGAGCGTAATCCACCCTTGCCACCTCGTCTCTCCTGTGCTGCTCCTACAAATAAGCACCTAAAAGAAAAATGGAAGCGCCCAGTTTGCTGTGGCCTCATCACATGTCGAATTTAATGGGCTGACATGGCCTGAGAGATGTGTGGAGCCGGGAGATTTCTGAGCCTCGTCCACGAACAAATACTTCCTTGGACCCTGCCCCCAACAGTGCTGCCCTACGGCAGCCACCTACACTGAGAGAACTCAGGGAGCAGCTCAACTTGCGGACTGAAAATCCCTTTATTCCTGCGCATAAACTCACAGAAGGAGCTGGTGGACAGGGAGAGGAATGCGGGCTGCCTGGTGACCGGGAGGCTGAGTTCACAGCACATAAATAAAGGCAGAACTATGCGGCTTAAACGTAAAGGAATGTTCACTTTGGTGCAGTACCACACTGCACTTTCTAAGGACGAGTAGGCAGGAGACAGCCGCGATGCAACCAGCGAAGCAGGCGGGCGGTAGCAGAGCTGTGTGCTGGAGCTGTTCAGGGGAGAACGCGGTGCAGCTCCTAGTCTGCCATGCATCACTGACGCTTCTGTGATCTTCGCAGATCACTACGTGACCCCCGGGGCTGCTGAAGAAGCTGCAGCTGTGAGTGTTCAGGCGCAGCACGCTTCTCTTCCTGCTCTGCTGGGTGGCTGCATGGGTCCTGGCAAACACCTTCCTCTTCATGCGCAGGAGTGTCTGTATAGCTACTGCTGGACGCATGCGTAACATAGACGTCAGGAAAGGACAGGCAAAATAAAGTACAAGACTCAGCCAGCCAATCCCAGGAGAAACAAGCATTTAAAAATGTAACAGGACTCGTACTACACGAGACCTATTGCATTATAAACAAAAGTGCGGTAGTGGGGGGTAGGGTGGTGGGCAGAGAAGTTACGGACTTCGGGAGGGAGGGGGATGCAGAGGAACAAAAGAGTTTGCAAAGTAAAGAGGCCGATAGCCATGGAAGGAGAAAAATGACGACATGGCCGTCAGGAGGAGGGACAAACAAGCCGAAAACAAATCAGAAGCCATCATTTCCGATTTAAGCCAAAGAAAAACATGGACGGAAAGTGGGCGGAGCTTCCACCACTATACAGTATACTGCATGCCTCGCAAAGTGAACAGCGTGTTGCGCTGCAACGCTATGCGAGACCTAAAAAGTGGAGACGAACGCAGCACAAAACTCTAAGAAAGAGAGCATAAGAAGGTGAGCTATCCATCGTGCTGTGAGACTAAATGGTTTTGTATGTTCTACAGAAGCAAAACCCATCAACTACCTTGGGATTGGGGTAAATAGTATTGTACAAAAATATGATATCCCAACTGGTATTAGTTAAAGACAATTTATAATGGACATGGTGAAAAACATTATCAGGAAGGACAAAGGAGACTCATATGTTAGTTATAGATTTGCCAGTGGCATCATATTTATCCAAAAAAAGGGTAAAAATAAATTATAGTTGTAGCAGCACTGTAAAAATTGGTACAACCCTAATTGTTCTTGGTGCTCAATAGGTGCAAGTGGTGTGCACGGTGGCGACGCAAGTGACAATAGAAACAGCAAAAAAAAGGCGGCGCAAGGTGACTGGTGCAAAAATATATACAGTGAGTTATGGCAATACTGTGGTTCCAGCTGAATTAGGGTACATTTGGAGGCTGGCAATATTCTTAGGTGAACCACATTGCATTTGGGATCTTCATCAGGATTGGGTTGGTTAATGGACAGTGCTGTACAGGGGTGAAGGGGGTCAAGGTTAGAGGGGTGGACATGGGGATGTAGGCCCTACAACCGCACTCAGCGCTCTAGAGTGGCCTTTCCCAGTGGCTTTTCCCTGTCTTAGACCGCAAAGCACATTATACACCACATCAGTAGGTGCAAGCGATATGTATCACCCTCAGACTACCACCAACTTTAACAGCGGCTCCAACCGCGTTATGACCAAGCCCGAATTGCCATCATGGACCTCACGTTATCGGTCCACCCTTGTAATCTAGCAACCATCCTAAATCATTTCTTCATCCCCGGAATGAACTAGCGTATTCACTAGCAAATCGAACCATCTAGATTTTTACCCCGGTCCATACACATACCCTCCATTGCCCTCACTTGCTCTCCACCTCTCCTACCAACCGCTCCACCCAGCACCCACATCCCCTTGTCCACCCCTCTAACCTTGACCCCCTTCCCCCCCTGTACAGCACTGTCCATTAACCGACCCAGTCCTGAGGAAGATCCCGAATTAGGAGGATCGAAACGCCGTCGACCATACAGCGCAATTGATGGCGCGAACATGCAATGTGGTTCACCTAAGAATATTGCCAGCCTCCAAATGTACCATAATTCAGCTGGAACTACAGTATTGATGAGAGTGGGTGTAAAGCGCATTCTGTTTAGAACTTTAAACTGAGTTTCACCAGGTATGTGTGCAATGTTAGAACTATGCCTACTGAGCATATGTCAAACTATATAAACAAGGGGCCTAGCTCCACCTGGGCAAATACGCCTCTAACATGCAACAACTATGACGCATTTGCTTCATATGGTACATTCAAGTTTAATGCAACTTTATGCATGTTTCTTTTTAACAAAAAAGATATTTTACATTGTGTATGTAAATGACATATTCATAAATTACATTAATATCATACAATTCGGTTTTGCTCATTAATAGAATGATAAGTTCATTTCTAAATCTTTGAGATTCCAACCCTATGCATTTCGGGACTGAGTTCCTTCCTCAGGGGTCTCTCTGTGAAAGCAAGAAACAATAAAATAAAAGATTACAAAATCTAAAGATGCAAAATATCAGTGCCTTAAATTTTTAACATTACTATTCACAATCTTCGTTAAAGACCACACAATTGTAATTCACACAAGCACCCATGTGCAATACAAAATCCCCAGAACTAAGCTAGAAATCACTAGGTAGTCCCGCTGCCCACTTCGAACTAAATCAAACAAACTAATCATGAGTCACAATCTCGATGAGATCTATAAATGAACCAGTTTTCAATGTGCATAATCTCAACATACCTCAAAAAGGAATCGATAGTCTTAAAAAGGCTACTACATCAAGTGTAGCCACTGTTATCTGTTCTGTAAATGAAATGACACTGTTAGATTCCACACATTTTATGTTGTTCCCTAATCTTAGACAAAAATGTAATGCTCACCAGAAGAAACGGGAATATCGTCTTCAAATAACACGATCCTAATCAATAGATGCTGCAATATAAAGCACATCGTTGCTGCCTTGCACTAAGTTAAAGCATCGTTCTACTCGTGAAACGGAATGCTCATAAAGTATACACTCACCTGATGGTCTATTAAAAAAAACGTCATATACGACGTGCTGTCAATCTGAAAAAATGATCGGAATGTTACCATTACTTAACGCATAGTCTCTGACATAAACATGTGGCGCCATAATTTAAAAGGCCAACTAATATCTTACCAGAAATTGAAGCAAACGGATGCTCTTTCTAAAACGATTCCCGCGGAAATATCGCCTTGTGGACAGACTCTAGCGGTAGTGAAAAAAATACTGACGTAGGGCATCACGTGATGCGCTAATAACAATACTGGAAGAAAGACTGTCTCCGACGCCAAAACTAACCAGAAACAAAATTAATGTTTCATAAATGTGATTCATGTATTCAAATCACAATAAAGAAATTTAGTTGAGCAGTAAAGACTCAAAAATCAATATGTGCAGCTCTATGTCTAATAACAGAACTGGAGAAGAAACTATCACCGACGCCGAAAATAACCGGAAACAAAAGTATTCATAATGAATGTTTCTTAAATATGTTAGCTGTATTCAACTAACAGTAGAGACATTTAGTTGAGCATTGAAGACTCAAAACTCAGTCTATGCGGCTCTATGTCGAAAACATAGAAAGCAAAGAACTCGATCAATGCAGCTCTGTATCGGGAACATAGAAGACGGACTAAAAAGTAACCATCACCAGAAACTCAATGCACTTCAAAGGAATTTTCGTCTCAAGGACAAAGATGACGTACTAGCAATCAACAAAACAATGTGACTTTTGATCATGAAAACAAGACTCTCCTACCTACCATAATTCGTGATTCCAGAAAACATCATAACCCACTGTAATGATCTGTGACTCTAGATCCCAAGCTCGATCCTATTTCTACACATAGTATTAAGGAAATACATTACCAAACACATAAAAAAAAACTTTGCCATTATACAATGTTCAACATTTAACAATTCTACTCAAAATATCATTATACACATTACTTAAAATAAATGAATAACCCACATTGTGGATACTCGATTGCCTCCATTCCAAGGGCATTCAAGGCAAGGCCTTGGAGTGGCTGTCTTCATTTCTAGCCAAACGGACACAGGCAGTGTTCACCCCTCCCTTTACCTCAGATAGCCGCCCACTTAAGTGGGGAGTCCCTCAGGGCTCCTCCTTAAGTCCTCTCCTGTTCAGTGTCTACTTTCCCCCCCCTGGCAGAGCTGATTGCCCAGTCTGGAATTAAAGCAACCACATATGCTTTTGACATTCTGCTCCTATTCTCCTATGATAAGCCTTCCCAGTCTACTTTTGATCCACTAAAAGACTGTCTCCGCAACATCGCCCGTTGGATGGACAACAATAGTGTCTCCGGCTTAATGCTGGAAAGACTGAGGTCCTCTTTTTCCACCAGCCGTCCCCACTAGACTCAAACCAGTGGTGGCCACTCGACCTGAGTTCGACCCCCCCCCCCCAAGGAATCAGTAAAATACTTAGGGGTTAGATGGGATTCTAGCCTCTCTTTCCACAATCAACTACAGACGGTCTCTGCTGCCTGTTTCTCTAAGATAAGGATGGTCAAAAAAATTATTAATTTCCTTCCTAGCAACACCAGGAAAACCATCGACAAGGCGCTTATAACTTCTCATTTAGACTACGCCAACGGCCTGTACACTGGACTCTCCTCTGGCCTTTGCCACCAGCTGCAAATGGTCCAAAATGCTGCAGTCCGACTGGTCTGTGGCATCTCTCTCAGAGAACATATCCCCCACATCGACGAAGGCTTCATTGGCTCCCAGTACAAAAAAGGGCCGAATTTAAAGCCCTCACACTGGCGCACCGGGCAATCAAGGGGAAGGGCTCTGCACACCTCTCCTTTTGCCTTCGCCCCTATAGAAATGCCAGATCCCTGTGATCCAGCTCAAAAAATCTCTTCGCCACCCCGAGATTTAAAAAGGTAAGCTCCGGTGTTAAAACCTTTCAAGTATGCGCCTCCTCCCTCTGGAACAAACTCCCACTCTCCATCAGGTTGATTCATGAAGAACCTCCATTTCGCAGAGCACTGAAAACTTTCCTCTTCTGCTAATAAAATGGTCACCTAAGTAAGTCTCAGCACACACAAAGGTGCTCCGGGACACCCCGTTGGGGTAGCTGCGCGCTATATAAGATACACTAATAATAATAATAATTGTGTGTGTCTACATTTAATGTTGTGTGAAAAATGGTGTGTATCTATCTGTAAGTGTTCTAAATGAGGACTGTGAATGGATACATTTAGAGGAAACACGACATTTCCTATTTGTCGTTCAATCCTGATGGAGTAAGGGTCCGCACTTTTTTTATCCAATAAACTTCTCACTGCAAAAGTTTTTTTGCATTATTCGCCCCTGGTACTTGGACAACCTGTTTGATTATCTGGAATTTAAGTTGAGCTATCATGTAAAGTTGTTCAATCCAATGAGTTGCAAGTGGGAAAGTCAAATTTCCAGTCCTTATCCTGCTTCTATGTTCTGAAAGACGAGTTTTCATTTTTCTTTCTGTTTTCCCCACGTATAGGAGTCCGCAGGGGCATTTGATCATATATACCACGTGCTCAGAATCACAGATGGTATAATTCTGTAATTTAATTTTACTTCCTGTTTGGGGATGCAGGAGGATGTCCCCTAGAATGGCATTGTTGCAATGTATACAGTTCCAACATTTGAAAGTGCCAGGTTTTACAGAATTTTTATCCGTTTTTTACTACCCTTATTTGAGAGAATTTCTTTAAGGTTTTGAGCTCTGGTGTATGCGAAGAGTGGTTTATTCTTGAATAGTTCTCCAAAATCCTCTTCAGTTTCCAGTAGTTCCCAGCGTTTCATTATAATCTGTTTTATATCTCTCGATGCTGTAGAATATTTAGAAACTAACACCGATCTTTTTACAGGCAATCTTTTAGTCTTTTCCAATAATTTTTGTCTCGATGTCAATCTCGCTTTTTCCATTTTACTTTGTACTAGATTTTCAGGATACCCTCTGTCTAGGTAGTTTTGTTTTTGTTGAACACAGGCTTCTTCACAAGATCTCGAATCTGATGAGATACGGCAAATGCGATAGAACTGTGATAAAGGTAAGTTATTTACAAGAGATGGAGGATGAAAGCTGCTGTACAGTAGAGCGTTCTTTTTGTCAGTAGGTTTTTTGTAAACTCTTGTGTGTATAGAGCCAGCTTTAAGTTCTATCTGAACATCAAGAAAAGACAGTGACTTTTTATCTATGTGATGCGTAAATTGAATTTTTTAATGATTTATCCAAACGAATGGAAACTGAACCCTGGGACAAATTTTTGGAGGAACTAAATTCAAAACTTGACAAATACGGCAAAGAGTAACAAGAGACAAAACTTAGGAAATTCAAAAGAGACACTATTGATTATAAATTAAATGAGGCGTATACTTGAGCAGAGGTATACGCCCAACGTAGATTCACCAAACAAAATATTCAAACTTCATCTGAGGAATGTGTTGATTCGGATCGAGACCGTTATACATCCAGACAACCAGTACGTCGCTCAATAACGGGTACGGATATACGTAAGGAATCACTTGAGATACCATCAGGATCATCTCCAAGTGTGTCTTTTTTAGAGGGGAGTACAGATACAGTCCGACCACCAGAAGTAATAACGGGACAACCATCAGAAAAACCTTTAGACAAAAAACAAGGAGAGGAAAAGGAAAAGGAAAAAGAGAAAGAAAAAGACAAACCAAAGAAAGGTCTACGAAGTCAAACACAGAAATGAGTTTGGTAGTGAATATGTCTAAATTGCAACTCTCAAAATTTGAAATCACAGTACTCAACAAAAGTATATCATTTGTAAACACCTATAACTCATCGGAACTAGAAACAGAAATAGCCATCTTTAAATTCATGAGGACACTGAGATTAAGGAATTTTTTCACAAACGTTTGTCCACATGATCCAAACAAGGAAACAGCTATCTTCAAAGCTAAAAGTACCTTTATGGCGCCGGTTTCCCACAAGACGTTGGACACTTTTGAGATACTCATCAAACAAGACATAAAGAAATTGAAATACAGAAGAAAACAAAAAAACTTAAGCAGGGCGGAATATAGCGCATTAAACACCTTGGCAAAGAACACAAAGATAACGATTCAAAAAGCGGATAATGGAGACGGACTCGTAATTATGGACACAGAGTACTATGATATAAAAGCCATGGAACATGTCAATGATACTACGACATATGGAAACTTAAACAGAGATCCAACCAATGAGATTGCAGAGAATCTTAGAGAAATTCTTGACAAAGCAGAAGAATTGAATTGGATTGATTCTTCAACAGAAAGGTTTGTAATAAATTGATTTCCAAGAAGACCAAGGATTTATTTCTTACCTAAAATTCACAAAAGTCAAACAGACCCTCCCTTTAGGCCCATCGTATCAGGTTGTGAATCTTTATTTGAAAATCCGGGGAGATTCATAGATCATTATCTACAACCATTTGTCCAACAATGGATTAGCTATACTGAGGATACCACAGATTTTTTAAGGAGTTTAAACAACATCAATGAATCTGTTTCAGACGAGTGGATACTCTGTACAATCGATGTGGTTGCTTTGTATACCTCTATTCCCCATCCGAGTGGCTTGGAAGCAGTAGAATGGGCACTATTAAACCAAGAGAATTCTGAAGCACCTAAATGTTTTATTCTTCAACTTCTTGAATTCTGTTTACAAAACAGGTATTTAATTTGGAAAGATACATTTTTTATTCAGTTGAACGGAACATGTATGGGATTTCCGGGAGCGCCTGCCTATGCTAACACATTTATGGCCAAGTTCGAAAATGACTTCATCTTATCTGACGAGACATGGAGAGAAGGTTTGATTTTTCTTCGAAGCTACATGGATGATGTATTTTTAATTTGGAAGGGCTCGGAAGCCACATTACTTAACAACATACGTTCGTTGAATCTTGTTGATCCAAGAATTCAATTTACCCATCACATAGATAAAAAGTCACTGTCTTTTCTTGATGTTCAGATAGAACATAAAGCTGGCGCTATACACACAAGAGTTTACAAAAAAACCTACTGACAAAAACAACGCTCTACTGTACAGCAGCTTTCATCCTCCATCTCTTGTAAATAACTTACCTTTATCACAGTTCTATCGCATTTGCCGTATCTCATCAGATTCGAGATCTTGTGAAGAAACCTGTCTTCAACAAAAACAAAACTACCTAGACAGAGGGTATCCTGAAAATCTAGTACAAAGTAAAATGGAAAAAGCGAGATTGACATCGAGACAAAAATTATTGGAAAAAACTAAAGGATTGCCTGTAAAAATATCGGTGTTCGTTTCTAAATATTCTACAGCATCGAGAGATATTAAACAGATTATAATGAAACGCTGGGAACTACTGGAAACTGAAGAGGATTTTGGAGAACTATTCAAGAATAAACCACTCTTCGCATACACCAGAGCTCAAAACCTTAAAGAAATTCTCTCAAATAAGGGTAGTAAAAAAACGGATACAAATTCTGTAAAACCTGGCACTTTCAAATGTTGGAACTGTATACATTGCAACAATACCATTCTAGGGAACATCCTCCTGCATCCCCAAACAGGAAGTAAAATTAAATTACAGAATTATACCACCTGTGATTCTGAGCACGTGGTATATATGATCAAATGCCCCTGCGGACTCCTATAGGTGGGGAAAACAGAAAGAAAAATGAAAACTCGTCTTTCAGAACATAGAAGCAGGATAAGGACTGGAAATTTGACTTCCCCACTTGCAACTCATTGGATTGAACAACGTCACAAGATAGCTCAACTTAAATTTCAGATAATCAAACAGGTTGTCCAAGTACCAGGGGCGAATAATGCAAAAAAACTTTTGCAGAGAGAAATTTATTGGATAAAAAAATTGCGGACCCCTACTCCATCAGGATTGAACAACAAATTGGAAATGTCGTGTTTCCTCTAAATGTATCCATTCACAGTCCTCATTTAGAACACTGAGAGATAGATACACACAATTTTTCACACAACATTAAATGTAGACACACACAATGTGGGTTATTCATTTATTTTAAGTAATGTGTATGATGATATTTTGAGTAGATTTGTTAAATGTTGAACTTTGTATAATGGTAATTTTTTTAAATGTGTTTGGTAATGTATTTACTTAATACTATGCGTAGAAATAGGATCGAGCTTGAGATCTAGAGTCACAGATCATTACAGTGGGTTATGATGTTTTTTGGAATCACAAAATATGGTAGGTAGGAGAGTCTTGTTTTTATGATCAAAAGTCACATTGTTTTGTTGATTGCTAGTCCGTCATCTTTGTCCTTGAGACGAAAATTCCTTTGAAGTGCATTGAGTTTCTGGTGATGTTTACTTTTTAGTCCGTCTTCTATGTTCCCGATACAGAGCTGCATTGATCGAGTTCTTTGCTTTCTATGTTTTTGACATAGAGCCGCATAGACTGAGTTTTGAGTCTTCAATGCTCAACTAAATGTCTCTACTGTTAGTTGAATACAGCTAATATATTTAAGAAACATTCATTATGAATACTTTTGTTTCCTGTTATTTTCGGCGTCGGTGATAGTTTCTTCTCCAGTTCTGTTATTAGACATAGAGCTGCGCATATAGAGTTTTGAGTCTTTACTGCTCAACTAAATTTCTTTATTGTGATTTGAATACATGAATCACATTTATGAAACATTAATTTTGTTTCTGGTTAGTTTCGGCATCGGAGACAGTTTTTCTTCCAGTATTGTTATTAGCGCATCACGTGTTGCCCTACGTCAGTATTTTTTTCACTACCGCTAGAGTCTGTCCACAAGGCGATATTTCCGCGGGAATCGTTTTAGAAAGAGCATCCGTTTGCTTCAATTTCTGGTAAGATATTAGTTGGCCTTTTAAATTATGGCGCCACATGTTTATGTCAGAGACTTTGCGTTAAGTAATGGTTACACTCTGATCATTTTTTCAGATTGACAGCACGTCGTATATGACGTTTTTTTGAATAGACCATCAGGTGAGTGTATACTTTATGAGCATTCCGTTTCACGAGTAGAACGATGCTTTAACTTAGTGCAAGGCAGCAACGATGTGCTTTATATTGCAGCATCTATGGATTAGGATCGTGTTATTTGAAGACGATATTCCTGTTTCTTCTGGTGAGCATTTAATTTTTGTCTAAGATTAGGGAACAACCTAAAATGTATGGAATCTAACAGCGTCATTTCATTTACAGAACAGATAACAGTGGCTACACTTGATGTAGTAGCCTTTTCCTTTTTGAGGTATGTTGAGATTATGCACTTTGAAAACTGGTTCATTTATATATCTCATCGAGATTGTGACTCATGATTAGTTTGTTTGATTTAGTTCGAAGTAGGCAGCAGGACTACCTAGTGATTTCTAGCTTAGTTCTGGGGATTTTGTATTGCACATGGGTGCTTGTGTGAATTACAATTGTGTAGTCTTTAACGAAGATTGTGAATAGTAATGTTTAAAATTTAAGGCACTGATATTTTGCATCCTTAGATTTTGTAATCTTTTATTTTATTGTTTCTTGCTGTCACAGAGAGACCCCTGAGGAAGGGACTCAGTCCCGAAATGCATAGGGTTGGAATCTCAAATATTTAGAAATGAACTTCACATTGTATTAATGAGCAAAACCTAATTGTATGATATTAATGAAATTCATGATTATGTCATTTACATACACAATGTAAAATATCTTTTTTGTTAAAAGGAACATGCATAAAGTTGCATTAAACTCTAATGTACCATATGGAGCAAATGCGTCATAGTTGTTGCATGTTAGAGTCCTAGTTGCCCAGGTGGAGCTAGGCCCCTTGTTTATATGGAACCACAGTATTGCAATAACTCACTGTATATATTTTTGCACCAGTCACCTTGCGCCACCTTATTTTTGCTGTTGCTATTGTCACTTGCGTCGCCACCGTGCACACCACTTGCACCTATTGAGCACCAAGTACAATTAGGGTTGTACCAATTGTTACAGTGCTGCTACAACTGTAATTTGTTTTTACCCTTGTTTTGGATAAATATGATGCCACTGGCACATCTATAACTAACATATGAGTCTCCTTTGTCCTTACTGATAATGTTTTTCAACATGTCCATTATAAATTGTCTTTAACTAATACCAGTTGGGATATCATATTTTTGTACAGTGAGGCTAAATGGGACATGAAACTGCTGCCACTGGCAACTGCTGCCCCTGGAGGTCTACAGGTCGGGCTCTGAGAAAACAATTCTGGGGCTGAATGCTGGTCTGAGCGAGCCCACCAGAGATAGACAAAATGACTCAGCAAGGGGGGAGGGCTGCAGGTATTGGCCCATTCTCTCAGGTTGCCTGTTAAAAAAAAAGTGAACCTAGATAACTAAAAACATTTGGTGCAGGATAGAACTGTCAAACACCCATGTAAAACTACAGATACGCTCCACCTGCTGAGTGGAAACAGAGCGAGCCTGCCAGACCTAGGCAGGCGCCCTGTATCTGGAAGACCATTGGGATGACAGATGAGTCAATCACACTATGAATGAGAGAGACAGTCAACTAACCAAGTGGAAATTTACTCTGCAGTGATTTATATACCTGGGGACCTAGTAGTTCTCGGTAACCACCGTGGAAAAGGGGCCCAGATATGGGTAAAACAGATCAAAAAAAGCTCAAAATCTCATTTCTATTCGGAAAGTCCATTTATTATGGATAGAGATCAAAGCTCACTCGGAGCGTCAAACTCTCAACCTCTGGTACCCTTAAATGACATTACAACCATTGTATAGGATATAAGGCACAATCTCTGAACAAAAGAGGGTAAGATAGACATGTTGCCCTCCCGAACCGACCGAAAGAAGGAGCATCATAAACACGGTACTGAACTGGATCCGGGTGAGTTTCATATCTCAGAGATTGAGGACGTCAATGCAACAAGGAATGAAAAGATCCTCATGATGGAAAAAATACTTGAGGTCCTAGGTTATAAGAATGAGGACCTTAAGGCCAGACAAAATAGAAGGCCTCCCTGGGTCTACCAACAGAGAAAATATGGAAACATTTGTTGACGCTCTCCTGCTCGACATCCTTGAATGGGACAGTTTCTCATCAACTTTCATCATAGGCTAAGCACTTAGACCTCGAGTCTTAGGACAATATTTGGGGGTCTCCTAGATGCGATTATCACCCGGCTGTTGACTTACAAAGATCATGATATGGCATTGATACATGAGAAACGTGACCTTACCTACTCAGTAGTCTCCATAGCACATTTTCCAGCTGCAGAGCAGGGGACATGTCCCCATTCACTTCTGTTAAACAAGAGTTGCAATCCTGGAAGATCGCATACAGCAGAGTGTATCCAGCTTGATGAAAATTCACCTCTGAAGGTAAGCTTCTGGTCTTCGGAGACCCACAGCTGTCATTTAAGTTCCTCAAGAAACACACGAAGGGAAGGAAGGGCATGTCGGTCTGTAGAACTAGAGAACGACATGGACGATAATGATTACATTTGTTGGGAGTTTTGGTTATTATTTTGACTACAACTATTTTAATTCTACCAACTCCCTCTTTTTTCTGAAACTAACAACACTCTTAAGGTGCTCATTGGAATGGCTGACCTACCTGCACACACCTACATACAGACATTATTGCTGATAATTGTCTTTATGTGCCATGTAGGGCAGTGTGATAAACACAAATCACTTATGCATAACTTCAGAGGGAGGCGGGAGTTGTGATCAGACTTTATGCTAATGCAGCGTACACCACCATGCTATGATCATTGGAGATGGAATCAACTTGCTTAGCCCGGAGCCTGATTCGCTTCACCTGAATGAGGGTGGTACATGTGAAGTTTAGAGTTGAAAGGGGAGGGAGGGGCAAATAAATTGTCAGTTGTGGAGAACAGTGTGGGTGGGAGGTGAGTAGGGGGTCTAACAGGTTCACATGGGTGAGCTTTCTTTATACAACTCTAGTGGTATGGATTGAAGATACAATCTTCATAGTAAGATTCAGTAACAAATCATTAAGATGTAGAGAGGTCTATGGCCAATGCACAGAGAGGTCAATATCATGGAATGTGAGAGGGTTTAATGACTATCGTAAGGTCAGGAAAGTCTCAGCATACCTATAGAGGCATAACATAGATATAGCTTCTATTCAGGAAACACACTGTACTTGATTGGTCCAAACACGAGCTACTAGCAAAGTCAAAGAAAAACAGTTTTAGAACAAAGGATAAATGAATGCACTGTATACCACTTATCTCTACTCTATTCCCATTAATTTGAAAAAGCCTGGCGCCACGACCACACTACAGAAAACATGACAGCCCTCAGAGAAAGCCACCCGCATACACCACCAGCTGATCCGCACCACCAAAAGAACAACATTCAAAGAACGACTGGACAACAACACCCACAACAGCAAGGAACTCTTCAGCATCATCAAAGAGCTCTCCAACCCCAGCGCCGGAAACAACGACATCACACCCTCGCAAGACCTCTGTGACTCACTCGCCTCATTCTTCCACCGCAAGATCACTGACATACACAACAGCTTCGACGCACAGACCACGCACCCACCCACCGAACCAACGCCCCCCACCACCACCCTCTGCAACTGGACCCCGGTCAGCACCGAAGCCACCACCCGCACGATGAACACCATCCACTCCGGATCCCCTACCGACCCCTGCCCCTACCACGTCTTCAACAAGGCCGACTCCATCATCGCACCCCAACTCCGGGACATCATCAACATCTCCTTCTCCCCTGCCACCTTCCCAGAGAGCTGGAAACATGCCGAGCTCAGCGCCCTCCTGAAGAAACCGACAGCGGACCCCACCGACCTCAAGAACTTCCGCCCCATCTCGCTCCTCCCTTTTCCTGCCAAAGTCATCGAGAAGACCGTCAACAAACAGCTCGCTGCCTTCCTCGAGACGAACGGATCCCTCGACCCCTCACAGCCCGGTTTCCGAGCCAAGCACAGCACCGAAACCGCCCTCATCGCAGCCACCGACAACATCAGATCCCTGCTCGACAATGGGGAAACAGCTGCCCTCATCCTCCTGGACCTCTCTGCAGCGTTCGACACAGTTGGCCACCGCACACTAATACAGCGCCTCAGCAACACCGGAATCCAAGACAAGGCACTGGAGTGGATCATCTCCTTCCTCGCCGGAAGAACCCAGAGAGTCCGCCTCCCCCCGTTCTGATCCGCAGCCACCGAAGTCATCTGCGGCGTACCTCAAGGATCCTCGCTCAGCCCCACCCTCTTCAAGGTCTACATGAGCCCCCTCGTGGCCATCGCACGCCAACACAACCTTAACATCATTTCCTACGCCGACGACACCCAGCTGATCCTCTCTCTCACCAACGACCCCGCCACCGCCAGAGCCAGCCTACACGAAGGAATGAAAGACGTCGCCAAGTGGATGAAGAACAGCCGCCTGAAACTGAACTCAGACAAGACGGAAGTCCTCATCCTGGGATCATCCCCCTCCGCCAGGGATGACTCCTGGTGGCCCCCTGCCCTGGGCACCACCCCAAGCCAACGGACCACGCACAAAACCTGGGCTTCATCCTGGACTCCTCCCTCTCGATTACCAAACAAGTCAACGCTGTCTCGTCATCCTGTTTCAACACCCTGCGTATGCTCCGAAAGATCTTCCGATGGATCCCCACCGAAACCAGGAAGACGGTCACCCAGGCACTCGTCACCAGCCGACTGGACTACGGGAACACCCTCTACGCGGGAACCACAGCCAAACTACAGAAAAGACTCCAGCACATACAGAACGCCTCCGCACGACTCGTCCTGGACATCCCCCGCCACAACCACATCTTTGCCCACCTGAGAGACCTGCACTGGCTCCCCGTCAGCAAGAGGATCACGTTCAGACTCCTCACCCACGCACCCAAGGCGCTCCACGACCTGGGCCCCAAGTACCTCAACAACCGCCTCATTTTCTACACGCCCACCCGCCAGCTGCGATCGACCAGCCTCGCCCTCGCCACCGTACCACGCATTCACAGAGCCACCGCCGGAGGAAGATCCTTCTCCTACCTGGCGGCCAAGACATGGAACTCCCTCCCCATCCACCTACGGCTGACCCAGGACCATCTCTCCTTCAGGATGCAACTCAAGACCTGGCTTTTCGAGCAATAACGGACCCCTCCCCCCCAGCGCCTTGAGACCCTAGCGGGTGAGTAGCGCGCTATACAAATTGAATGATTGATTGATTGATTTTAACTACAGCGTTAGGAATTTAGGCAGAACGAACAATTTAATAAAAGCTGCAATGCAAGCGTTAGCACATGAAAACATAGAGTAGCCATCTTTAGTTCTAGTGCGCAGAAGCAAAGTTTTCCCACCAAAGCAGAAAGTACGTCATGTCACGTGAGTGTGACAGACGCATGCACAGAAACGTTCCCGCGTTGCGGCTGCCATATTAGGTCACTCGGGTTACGGTTAGTAAGAAGCACATTGTTAAGCTTCCCCAACTTACTAGAAATGTCATGTGGTGCATTGTTAGTAAGGCAAAACATGTTTATTAGTGCATTACGGTTTATTTTGAGAGGGTGAAGTAGAAGCAAGTCTCTTTATGGGCGAAACCTTGGTATAGTAATTTTTACCCCTACGCTATCCAATGTTTTCCCTACTGTTGCACTCTCTAGAGTTGGAATAGTAATTTTTACCCCTACGCTATCCAACGCTTTCCCTACTGTTGCACTCTCTGGAGTTGGAATAGTAATTTTTACCCCTACGCTATCCAACGCTTTCCCTACTGTTGCACTTTTTGGAGTTGGAATAGTAATTTTTACCCCTACGCTATCCAACGCTTTCCCTACTG
The DNA here is from genome assembly GCF_964261635.1 of Lissotriton helveticus. Classification (NCBI taxonomy): domain Eukaryota; kingdom Metazoa; phylum Chordata; class Amphibia; order Caudata; family Salamandridae; genus Lissotriton; species Lissotriton helveticus. The sequence goes on from NC_136061.1 coordinate 1,983,675,946, forward strand.
TTGCACTTTTTGGAGTTGAAAGAGTAATTTTTACCTCTACGCTATACAACGGTTTCTCTACTGTTGCACTCTCTGGAGTGGGAATGGTAATTATAAGTTCTATGCTATCCAACATTTTTATTACTGTATTTTTTTTACTTATTGATTTTGAATAGTATTTTTATTTATTTAGTTATTTAATTTTTTTGTATAAATTTAGATAATGTAGTATATATTTAATTTTAAAAATATTAAAGGTATATTTATTTTTTTTAATTTATTTAACGTAATTCTTTACTTTTTATTTATGTTTTTGTTTTATGTTTGTAAATGTATTTGTAATTTATAATATTTTTTATGAATTTATAAATTAATAAATTAATTAGTACAACCTATTAAGTATGTATATATTATATATTTCATGTATATGTTTAATTAAGGTATTATTATTATATATGTATTATTTATTAATTTTAAACATTATTAGATATTTTGAATTATGTTTATTTCATTTATTAGTGTTATTTACTTTATTTTACATTTATATTTTTACAGAAAAAAACGATCTTTTTAACATCAATATTTTTAACATCTATATATTTTTTTCGATATTTTTGTACTTACCATGTTGTAGATAGGATGTCGATATTCTTGCCTTCGATATTTCTGCATCGATATTCCTGTAGGTCGATATTTTGTAGGTCGATATTTTGACAATGATTCCTTTTTATTAAGAGAGAATGGTACAAGAAGCGGGCTCGCAGATCTCGACATTTCTTAAAATTTCAAAACTCCCCAAAAAGACCAGATATAAGACCCTCCTGGAATTTTCTAGTAGACCACAGCTTATCTTCAAAGAAGTGCTTTTTCTGGGTTTCAAGTGTTAAATTTAAGTACGTGTAAAATTTTAGCCCTCGATATTCATTCTAACCATCTTAAGACCTAGAAGGATTGTGGTTTAGAAGAATTAGGGAATTTACTTATACAGTAAAGAGTGATTACCTGGCAAGAAGTAAGATATAGATGTGGCAATCATAATAGCCTGTTTTTTTTAATATTTACAAATTATATATTTTGTGAACAAGTGTAATCTTTTGTCCTGTTGTTCACCAACCAAATTAGCGAATGCGCTTTTTAAAGAAAACATCGAAGGGATGGGCAACTGATATCTGCTGTTGCGCATCCAAAACAAGTCGCCGTTGTTGGGGAGTTTTTTGGAGAGAGTAACTCTGGAGACTCAATGCTCGTTCTCCAGCCACGAGTGGCAGGCCTTATCCCGGATAGGTAGTAGGGCTTTAAGAGCCGCCAATTTCAAAAGAATGGCGTTCTTGTCCCGCTGGATGGCTCATTTGACCCCTAAAGCGCTGAATAAAATGTATCCTGAGGTGGAGAATAGACGTTTCCACTGCCAGGCTGTTGGGGAAGGGGGATGGCTGCATATATTTTTCACCTGTTTAAAGTTAGGGGTGTTTTGGGGCAGGATTTTCACGACCATAAGTCGGGCACTCTTGAAATCGTTAGATCCAACAGCAGGGGCTGCCCTCTTTAGTATAATGAGTTGGGGGGCAAATTTGTCTAAATCAGAGGGGCCTTTTTTTGAGCTATTTTGACTCTTGTCGCCCGCTCCTTAGTTCTTCAAAATTGGAGATCGGTAGACGTGCCTTCTTATGAAAAATGGTTAAACAAGCTGAAGCATACTAGGTCTTTTGAAGAAGCTTATGCAAAGCGTGTGGGCGCAACTAAAAAGTTTACTGCGACTTGGAAATACTTAATTGCTCTCGAAAATGAAGATGGTGTTGCTGCCAGGTCAATTGCTGCACTTTAGCACTTTAGTTCTTTAACAAACCAGGGAATTGCATTTTAGATGGTTATGGGGGATAAGTTAAATCCATTTGAGGAATGTACTGCTGGCCAGCTTACGATATGAATATGTTCTTAATTTTTCTTTCAAGATCTTTTAACGGCTGTTTTACATCAATTGAACGCTTGGCCTATGTAAATCCTTGTATCATTATCACGTTTCTTATGTGCTTGTCAGGCATGGTTTTACCGCGACTATTATGTTATGATCAAAGGTGATTTTTTTATTATTGTTCCTGCTGCTCTGATCAATAAAAAATATAAAAATAAAGTCTCATCCTCCATAGAAACGCTTGCTGTCATAACCACCAAAAGAAAACGTGACAATTGAAGCAATTTCAGTCCAGTTTCCATAGAAATTGCCTACAAAGTTGTAGGTAGTTCAATAAGCTTGGTCTGCAATTTGACATGGTCTCCTACCATTTTCAGGGTGGAACGGATATGATTTTTAATTTTCCTTCATTTCTGACTTGCATTTCCTTTCATTTTCGCACCAAGTCCTTTCCAAATAAGTTTCCAGTCAAAAATTATTAAACTGAGAATCTACTGGCAAATGGCAGGGTGGAAAATGAAGTTATGCCAAATCAGTAGAAAGCATGGCTACTCCTTGAGTTAGGCAGATTTCACAGGCTCAGAACCCAGAGTTGCCACTGAGGCTACAGAAGTGTTACAGGCACAAACAGCAGATATATCCTTAAAGTTAAATTAAACTTGCACAGGGCATTGCTGATGATAATGGCGTAAACAAGGTTATCATTTTGTATGAGGAAGTACCTCCCCATAAACCATGAAATAATAACTATAGCAGCGTGTGTCCTCTGGTTCTAAGGAAATAGCATCAGCTATGTGTCGACATAACATGCTCAATCATCATCATGTTTCCTTTATTTCAGCTCAAATAAGGCCATAAAAGGCATCACACATGCACTCATATAAACACATAATACATGCAATCCAATTACAAAGCTGATGTTTAAAATATTACTTTATAAAGGTTTAATCATTTTTTTAAACATATTTAAATGACAGATCACCAAATATAGTAAAACCTATAAATATATCACAGGACTACAGTCTCATCTCTAGGCAGAAGCTTTTGATCTAATATACCATATCCCCAATAAAAAAAATCACATTTGAGAATACAATATGGCCACTTGTGTAGGTGTGCATTCCCTCAGGGCTAGATGTTGTTCCCTGAAACCATATAATGTGCAGAGAGGTTTGATTTAACATGAACGTTGCCTTTTGTAGGCCCTGCAAAAGAATAAAACATGTTCGTGGGTCTCTGCTACCCCACATCTTATTAGGCAGGTGCTTGTGTTGTTGTCTTTCTTCTTATTCCATGAGCAAGTAAAATCAGCTAACGGTAGAATCTCCAGTCTGAATTTGACATAAAGTGCACATGCAAAGGGTTTGGACACCATGTTTAGAGGAAAATCCAACTCAAATGAACATTTGAATGTTAAAAAGGAGTCTGTTAAGCTGCCTGAGGCAGCCCTTGAAGTCCTGCCAGGCTGCCACCCTCAGGACAAAATTCCAATAGGACAGTTTTAACTTTTCATCTGCCTGTCATGTAAGCTCCAAGGGATGTAACCAAAAAGCCTCCAAACCTAGCTTAAATAGCCAGATTTTTATATGGGCAAGCCAGGAGATCTTTTCCGCATGAAGGACTGCCAGGAGCCCGAATGTCCATTCCCTTTAGGGCTCTAAGTCCTTGGTGGATCACAGTCTTGTCCAGTATTTGATGGCCTGAATGCAGTTTTGTCCGAGATGGGTCAAAGGTTTAAGTCCAAGCGAATTGAAAGGTTGGAACGCTTGGAGGGATATTTAATAATGACTTTATAAAAGTGTTCTCCGCTTTCTCTAAGGTGTCTAGATTGCACTGCCCCCAACAACATGGTCTAGCAATTATCGGTTCTAAATATACTATGGCAGTACCCTAATTTTGTTCCCAAAATATCAGCTTGATTCATTCTGAAAAACATACATTTCTTCCTAATTAGAAGTTTTTTTGTATGTTGGCTGTCCATCTTCCTTTCCTTCTTCCCATCTTTCTTCTTTTCATATTTCCTTTTTAAGCATTTTTTTTGTTGCTTGTTTCCTATGTTGTCCTATTCCTATTGTTCCATATTTCATTCTTTCTTTTCAAGCATCTCTCTCTTCATCTGTTTCCTTGTTTCCATATGTAATCCATCATCTCTTCTTTTTCCATCCTTCTTTATCTCCTTTCTTCCTGCCTTGTATCATTTCGTTCATCTTAGCTCCTTTCTTTGATACATTTTCATGTTCTTTCCTTCTTTGCTTCTTTTTTCTTTACTCCTTTCATCCCTTTTCGTCCTTAATCTTTTCATTCTCTTTCATTTCTTTTATCTTTCTTCCTTTCATTCATTATTTAATCCTTTCCATCATTTTATCCTACTGTTTCAACATTTTTTTTCACTTGCACTCACTCACTTCATTTCTTTCTCACTTTCTTTCCTTCCCTCTCTCTCACAATCTGCCATTGTGTCCGGCTACTTAAATATCTCACGACTCCCACCTGAAAGTTCTTTGATAATGTTTTCTTGCGTGTTATTTAGCATCTTATAATTGGAGACCTACTTCTCTGATGATAGGTTAAATGTATCACAGAACTGCAGCATCTGGCCTGTTTTGGAACAATGATAACCCCCTCTGCAGCTGCTGGAGGGGAGTTCATGACTTTCTTGCAACCTGTACTTTGCTTGTTCTGTGCCAATATGCACTAACCTTGTAATCCAAATTACATTCAATGCAACGGCTGAATACTATAATAGGAAAATAATTCAATAATATCATGTGGTTCTCCTACATACTCCAACAATTATATTTTTAATCAATACCATACATTTCTTGTCAGATGATATACCATCTGCTTCTAACATAAAGGCAATGTAAATGAATACTGAGTACTTAATCCTAACGGATGTATCCTTGAGAAATAAATGTTATGTTAAATTGGCTGATAGAGTGTACTACTACCCAAAAGGGTGCCCTGGCATTAAATAATTTCAAATACTGTTGGTAGTCCTGATGAAAGATTTCTTGTGACAGCTGGCAGAGGGCAAATGTTTTAGACTCCATCTGGAAACTAACAAAGTACAAAATACGAGTTTGCCATCCTGATGGAAAGCTAGCAGAAAGATATAAAATCTAACTATATATCTAGATACAGAAGAGGTGCAAGAATACTACTGATTGCAAGATGTTTTTTGTTAACTTCTCAGAACAGGTTAGGAGGATTCCAGCTTCTACATAGCAAGTCCCGACTACAGCTACTATGTGTCACAATTGTCTAGCTAGAATGCTATGATCTACTAGGAACTTCTACTGTAGGCTGTAAGGAGGCGCATACACAGGTAAGAGATAAGTATTTTATTTACAAGTCAACAGGACCGTGAGGACAGTCGTCCGCTCCACACAGCATCTCCGTTCCAACCATCCCCCGCCAGAACCCAGCATCGCAAAGTTCCTGCTATTCTCCTGATGTCCAGGGATTCCAAACGTTCAGAGAATAGAAGGAGAACCCAACCTAGACATTCAAAATGGCTGCCACATCTGCAAGTCTTGTGAGAGCCTGGTATATCCATGAGACACGTAGTCCTTCTCAGATTTATTCAGTTGCTTAGCGTAGCGCATCCCTTTGGGATGTGAGGATTCTGCAAAGGCAATGCCCTTACTCTGTGTACCTCTCCATCCTCATCATGTTCTGAAGAAACTCATGTTCAGCAGATTTGATGAAGAGTATCACACATGTCCAGCACCCAGAGCAAACTGAAAATAATACAATTCTGCTGACTTTACTTTGTATGTTCTGTGTGCCATCAAAGTTCACAGTGCTGGACTGTTTGGGGTATTCCTTAACGTACCACTATCCAATGGGGTCTTAAGGGAGTAGAGATATAATACAAATCAGTGCAGAGCTGGGTCATTCTATTCTTTGTGTCATGAGGGGATATTGATCTGGGAAAAATGATCAGTGTCATGTGTCTATAGTGGCTAAGAGATCAATCCAGAAAAGGGCCCACATGCAGGGATCCTGTGCATTGACAAGAACAGTGGCATCCATGATTTGGCTGCATACTGTTTTAGTGATGTAGCATGGTCTGAAACCTGATCAGCAGTCTTGTAAGATGGGTGGTTTGATGTTAACTTGGTCTTTGATAGTGAGCGCTTACTGTATGTTTCTGAGAAGTAGTAGGTTGGTGATAGGTTGGTAGTTGGCATACTATTCTGTTTCGAAGTTTGTTTTTTTAGTATTGAGGGTATCTTTCCAGTTTTCGATGCAGTGGAAAAGATGTATTGACTGTGTTAAGGATTATACATTTGTATACATTTTTCTCTAGAGAAGAGGTTAATGATGGATGGGTGAATATTGTCTCCATATGTCGTGGATTTGTAGTATTGCAGTTAGCAATATCTGTATGAGGCGGCAATTTAAAAGCATCCACCTCATTATATTGCATCTAGGGATCAGAGAGACAGCATGAGCTTGCTTTGTGCTAACAAATTGGTGATAGATCCAGACACAATAGAATAATTTACTAATTGCCTTGTAAGTGCCAGTTGAGTGCAGTATCACAGAGGTCTGGAATCAAATTGAGTCAAAGCTTGATGGCTTTGAAGATGAAGCACAGCATAACGGATGACTGATAGGCAGTCATTACTTTTCTGTAACAGAAATAGAGAGATTTTAGTCTGAATTTGTGTTGCGTGCTGTTTCTTTTTTGGTTGCTGATAGTTCATTTTCTTTTAGTGCGATTTTGAGCATACCATGATACAAAGTGCTTCGGTTTTGTACATCGCCCCTTCAGGGACATTTGTTTCTTGAGACTGGTTTTCGGTATTAGATTGACTAAGTGCAGGAGGGCAGTTGGCATTGGCGTCAGCTGTGATAACCCGTGTGAAGAACACTTCCTTGAGATTTTTAAGAGTCAAGTTCATGAATGAGCAGTACAGTTGCGAAGTAGAGTCTGATTGACATTGGTGGGTGGTTTGCGTTGGGGTTGATGATCGGGATGGGAAGGTAATCTAACCATTTCTGGGTCAATTAGAAGACTGTATAGTTGTGAAGACCGGGCTAACAATGATGGCTTTGGCCTGAGTTGGTTCAATTGGTTGTTTGATGGGCATGGTGCTGGAAAGATTAAATAGTGCTTCTTTCAAAGTCTGGCTGAAGGAATTTCGCACTCCAGATGAAAGATGTTGTTGGATCAGTTGATGGATGAGGTGCTGATGATGTCTATGATTTTCTCATTTAAGGTTTTGCTGGGATCAGGTCTGAAGATAGGACAATAGGTTGAGGTATGAGAGAGGTCAATAATGAATGGAAGTTGGTTCCGAGAGAACATACAACCAGGACGACATGCGGATAACTGAGAGGTCTTGGAGATATACCATTTTTACTATTCACTACACCTAAATGTTTCAGAATGAGAGAGGCACAATATTTATGGGCGCAGGGCCCCCAAAATCAATAGGATTGGTTCCCAAGAAAATACAAAGCTCAATTGCCCATTATCTTCAAGGATTTTAGCTGCAGCAGGCAGCAGAGAGAAAGATGTTATTGTTATCAATAATGTAGGTGGATAGAAGATAGAAACTGTAAGAAATGAAAATGTTTAAGGACGACCAGACTTCCGACTCAAGCCTTTCTCTTCCTCTCGTGGCTAAAAAAGCAATGGCAAGAACCTGTTTTTTATGGGGATGAGACAGGTGCAGGGAAGTCAATGGGGTTGGAGAGGTCTTTCAAAATGTACAGTCTCTCTTCCGTTGTAAATAGTCATAACTATTTGGCAAATAAAATCTGATAAGCAATGTATACTATGGTTTAAATTCTAGCTCTCACAAGTGATGTAACTGTAATGTGCATAAGTGCTCAGCGTACATTCAGTTAGTCTCTGAAAGCTGAGGGTCTATTCTCTCTTATACTCTTTTGAATCTGGAGCGGAGGAACCTCATGCCTCGTATCTCAAAATGCCAACATCTCCTAGCCCTTTTACGCTGATGATGCTCAGTTTGAAAATGCTCTCACCACTGGACGCGCAGCCCAGGTTTTGGTGGAAATGCAATATCTTTTTTTATATTTGTATTGTTTTTTCCTAAAGCAACCCAAAAAATATCATGAGTGCATATGTCTTGTTATACCAATATATATTTCTTACAGTGCAACCAGTACCAGTACAGTCACTTTGTTTACATTTTCGTGTCATCCTTGTCTAAAACTCTGCATGCTCTTATGATGCAGTATGTGAACTCATGTTTCTCAACTAAATAGGTTAACATGTCTCATCCAGTGAAAGTGTCGCAAATCATCTTCCAGGTAGGAATTGGTAAAGATAGATGCCAGATAACATCAACGCTCCATCACGGCCGTCCACCAAACTTTTACAAATTTTTGGTTTTGAAAGCCAAACTGCCAAAGTGGGATGATTTTGTTACTGAAAAACAAGAAAACAAATGTCCCCATAGCCCCACTCAGGCATCCTTCTCCCAGGGTATTGGGTTAATTATTTATTTTTTCTGTCTCTCACCGCCAGGTTTGACATGGCAGTGAGGTACTGAAGCAAAAGGACATCACACAGTCCACCCTAAATAGGGTGGGAGGTGTAATGTCCATTCTCCCATAACCCTGATTCCAAAGGTCATTGGAGGCCACTTAATAGGGAGGGAGCCAGTGAGGGCTCCGTCAATGGATAGGTGGCAGTCCTTCTGTCCGTATAGCAGTTGGACTGGCTGTAAGTTTTTTGGACAGGGTACTTTGTTGTGTATGTGATTTAGAGTCCACCAAACTCTATATCAGCCCAGTCTCAGTTTAGACACCTACTGCAATTAAAGATTTCAAACTAATTTGACAATTTCTACATTTAAGACTATATTATGAAAACTCCCTTTTCAGGAGTATTGCCAAGCTACATCAAGCCCCTCTTAGAGTAAACAGGTACGCACAAACTAGCCTGCATAACTCATACGCCACTCCACCCTGCTACCCCAAAATGCAGTGCATGGAAATTGACCATCGTGTGTAACAAGTAACAGTATTGTCTCTCTGGCCTCCTACCCTCATGAACTTCCTTCCTCCAAGACAACCAAAACACTGAAGCAATGATTTTCAGGGTGTTCCCCCAGAGTCTGAAACTATATTCCAACGCCCACCAGGACAATCTCTTTCTATGAGCCCTTTAAAAAGAGTTGAAAACCTTGCTGTTCAAATGCTGCTTCCTCCTGTGAAAGGAACAGGTCCGTACCATGAACTATTGTCAAAAAACACTCAAATTAGAATGGTATACTTCTATATGTCTACTTTTTGGTCTTCCTGTATGTATTTGTTTTTCTCTGGTAATTTCTTTTGTGGGTCAACAGACCACAACAAATTTAGACTAAAGTTTGGATTTGGACCCTGTGAAACGTGGATAACATAGCAATGCATAATGTGAAAGGTACTGATGTACAATGAAGAATTACGCCTATATTGCTACCCATCGAAATGCCTACTGCGTGCTGTGCTATGACACAGCCATAGATTTAGGAATATTGTGGGATTCTGTGACAGCGTCTTATTGTCCTTTAGTACACCAATCCCACATATGCTCTCTGATCTCTACACTGCATGCAGGCCGATAGCACCCACACAGAGACAGCAGTGAGGGTGGGAGATTATTTATTAATTGGGTAGTCTGGCTAGGACACCTGGGCTTGCTTCTGGGGAGATGCTCTCCTTCAGGCGTACAGGTATTTTCCTGCCACTTGGCCTTCCCCTGTCCTGCAAATTCCTGTCCCCTTTCAGACCCTCAGGAAGTGGTGTCCAGTGTGCACTCTCTGGCGGGGTGCACATGGGGTGCAGAGACCAGAGCTCTATTCACTGCACGACACTGGTGACTGCACTTTCCTGCACTACTTACGCATTTTCCACTTAGGTGAACGTAAAGCGCACAGATAGGTGTAGGATCATTATTTCCAAAGCTGTGGGACTACCCACAGAGGCGCAGCTCATGACACTCTTCTTATACTGTCATGGATACACCCCTCATTTACACATCCCTGTGGAAAATGCATGCAATTGTTGCATACCGCACACACACATAACATATGCGAACACATGGAGGACTTGTGATTCACACTAACAGAAGGTGTACAAACTAAATGAATCTTTGTCTGGAAAATGCTTTGCAAACAGCGCTATAATATCTGATGGTAAGGGATGTATTTCTATACGAGAATGTAATTTTACAATTTTGCTTCTGACAACCTCAGTTCAGTTGTGTTAATCATATGTTTAAATTCCCTAAGATAGCTTGTTCAGTAACTTTTTTTTTTAATTTAGTAAATTCGGACAAGGAAGTAAAATGCTAGCTTTGACTTACTCTGGTTGATGTAGGAATTATGTACCTCTCATTGTCTGTTTACTTCTGAAACTGGCAGGCGTTGTCTACTCTTCGGACAGTGATGTCTTTGCCTGCAGTTTAGTCAACACCTGCAAGTGCACACTATCCTATGAACAGGCTTCCCAGTGGTTTAAGTTTTTGCTTACCTCTGTCTCCATGGAAAGTTCTACTTTCGTTTGGACACACTGAAAGGTCCACCTTTAACCCTAAACAGGGACTGAACGCAAATAGTGGAGCCCCGTCCCCAGTCCTGTGGAGAGCATGTTGGTCAGCTGTGCAGATCTCCTGGTAGGAGTCTGCTGACGGCACTGCATGCCCTTCCACTACAGGCTCGAGAGCAGGCAGGCCACGTCTGGATGAAATGTCCAAACAGGAGCCATACTCGGCTAACCTACTTCTTGTTCTTGGTGCGGAGCGGACATCACCCTGGAGCCCATGGGAGAGGTGAGATGGACCCTGCTTCAGCTCTCAAGCATGAGCTCAGCCCCTTCAAGTGGAGGGCTTCGGATCTTCTGTGGTGCCAGTTCACAGGAGTCTCAAGCACGTTGGCGAGGTGAAGACCCGGGGGAACTCGGTGACCCTTAGATCTCCAGTCAGCACAAACCAGAGAGGTGAGACCGGTGCTGCACCTGCTTCACACTTGAATCCGGGCACCTTCAGGGGGAGAACTTGGAATCTTCAATGGTGCCAGTTGACAGACGTCTCGAGCATCTCAGCGAGGTGAAGATGATGGAACACCTTAAGCATCTTAGATCTCCCATTACCACACCATGGAGGTGAGGCGGATACTGCATCTGCTCTCGTGTCTGAAGTGGCTACATTCTGGTGAACGGCCTGGTACAAAATACAAAAAGTAATGCCCTACTCTAGATTTGGCAGTAGGATTTGGTATGTAGTTGTTGCAATATGCTGCTGCCAACCCTTCAATATCTTTGGCACTGAAATCGTTTCTATAATTTTTATGGTTGGTTTTCAATACAAAATGATAGGATGTAACATACATGCACAATATATTTCAAACCCCCCGAACCTCCACTCCAGCTCACTGGCTCCTTCCAAAAACAATAAGCATACCCTCAAATTCTGGTTTCCATCAACGAATATTAAAAATGTTAGGTCTGAACTCCCCCAAAGTATTCATATGTCAGTATATCTGTAACTCAACTTCATCTGAGCAGCTGTGAAGCTTTTACCCTTGGGGTAGTGAAACGTGTGCTTAGAGCCGGCCTTAGGGCGGTGCGGCCTGTGCCACCGCACCGGGTGCCAAGCTCTGGTTGGGTGCTTACAACACACACGGTTTGGAGCAAGCAAGGTGTGTGCCTGCTTGCACATATTTCTGACCTTGAGCTTAGAGGCTGTGTTGGAGCGTGCACGCCACTCCTCACACCAGTAGAAAGATTACGAAAGCAGTTTGTCATTTAAAAAGACAATATTGTACTAACTCTTAAGGCAATGCATGGCAGCGGGGCTGTCTCTGTTTAGGGTTTAGTTATTTTCCATCTTCTACAATGTTTGCATTTTATAGATGTGTGTTTTTGTAGTTGTTTTATGTCCCAAATTACTCTCATCACGCATAAGCTGCATAGAGTCACTTCTAGGTGTCTGGGTGATTGCAGGGCACGACTTGAAGGAGGTACAAGTTACTTCACAGTGCATGTCAGTAGATCAGAGCAATGTTTACTTGTGTGCTGATAGTAATAACTCATTTATGTGAAAGTGGGTGATGGAGGTGCACAGTTGTGGCGATTAGGACTGAGCAAAAAGGAAAAGAAAATATCTGTATTTCTAGATGAGGGACACTGAGAGACAGAGAGTGTGTGCGTGCGTGTGTGTGTGTGTGTGCGCACGTGTGCGTATGTGCGTGTGTGTGTACAGGCACATGCCAGGGCATGGTGGAATAGGTGATGTAAGGAATTAAATGCAAAAGGTCTGAGTAAAAAGGGCGATGGAGGAGATTTCAGAGAGGATTTCAGAAAGATGTGGAGAATAAGAGGGTTTAAGTGTATAGCAGAATGAGAGAATGTAGAGGAAAATGGTACAGAAGGAAGAACGGGAGTAAATGATTTACTTCAAAAGAAACTCCTTCCAAAGAACTTGGAAATGTTTAATTCACATTCGTATATGTTAAGAATTGATGGATTTTCAATTCTAATTATTCACGTGGTGTTATTTATTTATGTGAGACTGTTAATATGCACTGGCAAAGCCAATATGCCGGGCTTGTTTTAGGCACATGTTCGTTGCTCTGTTATCTATCTGGATACAGTTAAGAAAACTCAGTGAGGCACACAATAATTTACAGGTAGCAATCAATCAAAAGAACAGGATTCTACTTCAAATATTTAGTCACAAAATTAATTGAACATGCCTCACCTTTTTGGAACGGATTTCTTGTTGGGTTTCTTTGCTCCTGGTCCTTTGGCGACCCCCCCTACAATCCTGTTCCATCCCACCCAAACACTGAAAGGGGGAGGGAGAAGGGGCACGCTAGAGTCATAGACCTGTATCTTGAAAAGAAGCATTTACTTTTAAATTTCTGACTGTGCCGTGTGCTGGGAAGGGCCCTGCTACTGGTAAGCACCGGCAGTAAATACAGCCTACCATCGAAATGTGATTCTATGCTGTCTTATATTGAAGTCCTTGACTTTACAAATCAAAAACTCTGATCTGCTGCTCAGCAAAGACTTTAAGAACCCTTGATGTAATTCGAGGCAGCCACACAGTTCTGTTTTACATTTAACTCATTTTAGAGCATGTTGCATGGGATGCTACCCTAACCTGTAGGAGTATTTCTTTTGCTCTGGTGAGTTTCTGTAGTTCTGGTTTTCATTCAATGATCCTTGTATAGAGCGATTTAAAAGTGTGAATAGATGTTGAGGATGGGACATGATTTAGAGCTCTGGAGTTGAGACTGAAACCGGTGTATGTCGTTGTAAGTGCCTGTCACCAGGTCAGAATAGTATCAAATTACATGTTCATCTATTCCTTGGCTTCTTTGCAAGTAGACGGAGACGGAAGTGGTTACATATGGGCCAGTGGGTTCCCCCCTTTCCAGCGTGTTCCCTCCTCTTCCCGCACTCCATCATCCATCCCATGTCCACTGCCATCCCTGTTAAGGAGTTCAGTTGGAACACTTGCCAACTGCACATGTCTGACAGCTCTGGAGACAGACTAATGGTCACATATGGGCCAACTAAAATGATAATTCTATGGAAAATGATGCTGGTACACAGCTGTGAAATTACAGACCGCACCAAAGAAAGACATGCATAGTTTGCTGTGTGGGGTGAGGATGCACCAACAGAGATTGTTGCACAGGGCGTCACCATCTCTAAAGCCGGCCCTGTGTGCTTTATTCTGACATTCATTCTATCAGGGGCGACCATGTTTTAGTAAATGGATCATGAGTCTGTTTTTCATTATTTTCTATGCTTTGCAAACCATTGTGCAATGCCTGGGTCCTGTTTAACATTCTGGCCACTCTCAGCATTTGCCATAATATGTTGTATATCGTTGTCAGGCAGACCCATCAATGCCAGTCCACGCCCGCTGCCAAGTCATAACTCAACACTCCTTTGATGTGACTGAGTACCTCCGGCCAGTAGGCAGTAATGTTTGGTCAGTCCCAGACAGGCCTCATCGTCCCTCTGTCTTTAGAGCACCTCCAACATACACCAGAGACATCAGGGCGTACCGGTGTCTAGTACCAGTGGTAAAATATTTTGTATATTATTTGTCTGGATGAGGTTCTTTTGTTTGTTTTGGGAATATCGCACCAAATCTCCTCCCAGGTCTCTTCCTGAAAGTCTCCATTTAATATTTGATTAAACCACACTTGGGTTTTGTTAAAACTGGGGGACTCTAGCTGGCAATGGTATACACCTTTGTTCAAATAGGGACCCTTGCTTCTAGTTAGGGAAAGGGGGATACACTTCTGAATAACCCTTGCTCACCCCCTTGGTAGCTTGGCACAAGCAGCCAGGCTTATTTCAGAGGCAGAGTGTAAATCATTTGTGAACACATACAGTAATACAGTGAATACACTACAAATGGACACCACACACGTTTTGAAAAATAAGTAATCTTTACTAGACTTAACACAAGACCAAACAACAAAAATCCACAATACAGTAATCAAAAATAAGACATTAGAATGGTAGAAATAGCTTAGTTCAATGTAGTTATAAAAGCAACACTTTACTCTCAAAGTGTCACGCAAAACAAACAAAAGGGTCACAGGGAAGGTGATGCTTTGGTTCCTTGCTTCGGGGGAGGCGATGCGTCGGTTCCTTACTGCAGCGCAGGGGAGGTGATGCATCGGTTCCTTACCGGAGAGGAGGTGATGAGTCGGTTTATTACTGCGTTCTGGTTATGATGCGACAACAAGGCGGTGCAACGTGAAAAAATTGCGTCTTTGATGCAATGCGACAACGTGGATGTGATGCATGCACGCCCAAAGGCCGTGCGGCGAAATGAATGAACTTTGGAGCCGCGACAGGCCCTGCGACACGCTTCTCCGGTGATGCGGCGGTGACTTCTGCGGCGGCGGCACGCTTCTCCGGTGATGCGAAACGCTTCATCTGCGATGCGACAGCGAACAGTTGCGGCGGCGGCACGCTTCTTCAGCGATGCAACAGCAACTGCTGCAGTGGTGACACGTTTCTCCTCGTTGCGTTGTGCTCCCAGTGAAAACAGCCTCTAGAGGTCTTAAACAGCTGTCTGCACCTCTCCGTAGGTTAGAATTCCCAGCAAGGAAATTCAGGGGGAACTGGTGGTGAATTCTTTGTGTCCCTGAGACTTCAGACATGAGGCAAGCTCAGTTCAAGCCCTTGGAGATCTTCCTCAAGATGACAAAGCAAACAGCAAAGTCCTTTTCTCCTTTCCTTGGCAACAAGTAACCACTGCAGGCCAACCCCATACAGCAAACCACACAGAGGCAGTAATCCTCCTTCAACTTCTCCAGTTTCTTCTCCTTGGCAAAGGTTCCTCTTGATTTCCCAGAAGTGATCCAAAGTTATGGGGTCTGGGGCCCCCTTTTTTTATACACACAAATCCTTTGTCTCTGAAGGCGGAGAGTGTCTGTACCTAGTCAAAACCAGTTCTGTCCTCCTGGGTGCAGCTTCCTGGCAGGAGGTGGAGACAGCATTGTTTCAGAGCAGACCTGGCCCAGGTAGATGAAAGGAAATCTCCTCCCCCTACTCTCTATTCCATGAGGGCTCAGGTCAGTGAAAGGAAATCTCCGCCCCCTAGTCTCTATTCAATGCAGGTCCTATTCAGCCCAGCCCTGACCCATCAGACTGCTGGAGCAAAGGCCCTCTCCAGCCTCCTATCAGTCACGAACCAGACATGGAATACACAAACCTAGCAGAGGCATCCTGGATGGTTAGGCCAGAAAATACGTACTTTCTAAAAGTGGTATTTTCAAACACAGAATGTAAAAATCACCCTCACTAAGTTCAGGCATACTATACTCGAATTTCCACCTTGTTCCCTGGGTCAGTTAGGATTATAAAATGTTATAATCAAACTGCCCATTCTGGCCTATGGGAACAGGTAGCCTTGCAATAGTGAAAAACGAAATTGGCTGTAATTAAGCATGGGCGTAAAATCCGCTCCGCTCGCGGATTTTTCGGATTTTCGGCAAATTCGCAATCCGCGAACGCTCGCGAATTTGTCGAAATCCGTGAATCCGCTCGCGGCGGATTTTTTGCTTGGTTGCGGCGCGCGGCGTGGTGCACGGCGTTCACTTTCCGTCATTTAGCGTTTGCCGAGTTGTTTTTCTTTGCGAGTGACGCGCCATTTTAGATCTTGCTGCGTGTTCCCGCGGGAGTTTAGCGCCCGCGAATACGTACTCGCGGCTTGCCACCTTGCACAGCACACCTCGCGAGAGTTCGCAATTGCGAACACGTAGTTGCGGCGGAAAGGAACAATCTCGCACTTGCGAAATAGAGATTTTGCAATTTCGCACAAGAAAATCACCAGCAAACAGGATAAACCTTCAGAAAATTATGATTTTTATCAGAATCACTCCTCAGGTTGACATTTGCATGGCCTTTTTTTTTGCAAGGAGTCCATTTTGGGGGGGGAGGAGGAAGGAAGTGCCCCACAGTCTCCAACTTCCTGTTCCTGTCCAGCAGGCTCCTCCCAGTGCTTTGTCCATCTCCTGGTCACTTTCATTTGGATCTGGAGCTGGTAGGATTACTTTTTGTGGGTGCTGCTAGATATTTGGATTTGAGGCCTTTTTGACTGTCTTTGGATCACTTTTGGATTAGAAATCAACTTTCACAAGTAAGTTTGTTTGGGGCATTACAGTTGCTGCAAGTAAAATTTTGGAACTTTTTCAGAACATTAAATAAATTATATTGTGGGTAGCCACAGTATCCAGTAGGACCAGGGTTGGTTAGGGGTGCATGATACAAATGTTTGGTTGAATTTAAACACCATTGAGGCCATGGATGGGCTGGGATTGTGCTGATTTTTGTCCTTTTTTGGGGCCTGCTGGTGTGGCCCTTTGCCCAGGGGTGGTGAGTGTTGCATGGGCCTAGTCTTTCTGTGGGGTGTCTTCTTGAATTTAAACATAATTGAGGCCATGGATGGGCTGGGATTGTGCTGATTTTATTGTTTTTTGTCGTTTTTGGGGGGGTGCTGGTGTGGCCTTTTGCCCAGGGGTGGTGGTGCATGGACTGAGTGTGCCTGTGGTGTGGTCTCACTCTCTTTAATGTAAACATCATGGATGGCATTGGATTGTGGTGATTTCTGGCTGTTTTTCTGTTTTTTGGGGGTGTACTGTTGATGTGGACTGGCCATGTGGGTGGTGGTGGTGGCCATCTTGAGTGCTGGCTGGTACAGGCAACATGTGCTTGGGGTGTAAGGGAGGGGCCATTTTGAGGAGAGGCAGTGTCTGAGGCCTGCATTTATTTTGCCTACTTTTCATCCATTATGCCCAGGGGTAGTGAGTGTTGCATGGGCCTAGTGTTTCTGAGGGGTGTCTTCTTGAATTTAAACACCATTGAGGCCATGGATGGGCTGGGATTGTGCTGATTGTATTGTTTTTTGTCGTTTTTTTGGGCCTGCTGGTGGGGCCCTTTGGCCAGGGGTGGTGAGTGTTGCATGGGCCTAGTCTTTCTGTGGGGTGTCTTCTTGAATTTAAACATAATTGAGGCCATGGATGGGCTGGGATTGTGCTGATTTTATTGTTTATTGTCGTTTTTGGGGGGGTGCTGGTGTGGCCTTTTGCCCAGGGGTGGTGGTGCATGGACTGAGTGTGCCTGTGGTGTGGTCTCACTCTCTTTAATGTAAACATCATGGATGACATTGGATTGTGGTGATTTCTGGCTGTTTTTCTGTTTTTTGGGGGTGTACTGTTGATGTGGACTGGCCATGTGGGTGGTGGTGGTGGCCATCTTGAGTGCTGGCTGGTACAGGCAACATGTGCTTGGGGTGTAAGGGGCCATTTTGAGGAGAGGCAGTGTCTGAGGCCTGCACTTATTTTGCCTACTTTTCATCCATTATGCCCAGGGGTAGTGAGTGTGCATGGGCCTAGTGTTTCTGAGGGGTGTCTTCTTGAATTTAAACACCATTGAGGCCATGGATGGGCTGGGATTGTGCTGATTTTATTGTTTTTTGTCGTTTTTGGGGGGCTGCTGGTGTGGCCTTTTGCCCAGGGGTGGTGGTGCATGGACTGAGTGTGCCTGTGGTGTGGTCTCACTCTCTTTAATGTAAACATCATGGATGGCATTGGATTGTGGTGATTTCTGGCTGTTTTTCTGTTTTTTGGGGGTGTACTGTTGATGTGGACTGGCCATGTGGGTGGTGGTGGTGGCCATCTTGAGTGCTGGCTGGTACAGGCAACATGTGCTTGGGGTGTAAGGGGCCATTTTGAGGAGAGGCAGTGTCTGAGGCCTGCACTTATTGTGCCTACTTTTCATCCATTATGCCCAGGGGTAGTGAGTGTTGCATGGGCCTAGTGTTTCTGAGGGGTGTCTTCTTGAATTTAAACACCATTGAGGCCATGGATGGGCTGGGATTGTGCTGATTGTATTGTTTTTTGTCGTTTTTTTGGGCCTGCTGGTGGGGCCCTTTGGCCAGGGGTGGTGAGTGTTGCATGGGCCTAGTCTTTCTGTGGGGTGTCTTCTTGAATTTAAACATAATTGAGGCCATGGATGGGCTGGGATTGTGCTGATTTTATTGTTTTTTGTCGTTTTTGGGGGGGTGCTGGTGTGGCCTTTTGCCCAGGGGTGGTGGTGCATGGACTGAGTGTGCCTGTGGTGTGGTCTCACTCTCTTTAATGTAAACATCATGGATGGCATTGGATTGTGGTGATTTCTGGCTGTTTTTCTGTTTTTTGGGGGTGTACTGTTGATGTGGACTGGCCATGTGGGTGGTGGTGGTGGCCATCTTGAGTGCTGGCTGGTACAGGCAACATGTGCTTGGGGTGTAAGGGGCCATTTTGAGGAGAGGCAGTGTCTGAGGCCTGCACTTATTTTGCCTACTTTTCATCCATTATGCCCAGGGGTAGTGAGTGTTGCATGGGCCTAGTGTTTCTGAGGGGTGTCTTCTTGAATTTAAACACCATTGAGGCCATGGATGGGCTGGGATTGTGCTGATTGTATTGTTTTTTGTCGTTTTTTTGGGCCTGCTGGTGGGGCCCTTTGGCCAGGGGTGGTGAGTGTTGCATGGGCCTAGTCTTTCTGTGGGGTGTCTTCTTGAATTTAAACATAATTGAGGCCATGGATGGGCTGGGATTGTGCTGATTTTATTGTTTTTTGTCGTTTTTGGAGGGCTGCTGGTGTGGCCTTTTGCCCAGGGGTGGTGGTGCATGGACTGAGTGTGCCTGTGGTGTGGTCTCACTCTCTTTAATGTAAACATCATGGATGGCATTGGATTGTGGTGATTTCTGGCTGTTTTTCTGTTTTTTGGGGGTGTACTGTTGATGTGGACTGGCCATGTGGGTGGTGGTGGTGGCCATCTTGAGTGCTGGCTGGTACAGGCAACCTGTGCTTGGGGTGTAAGGGGCCATTTTGAGGAGAGGCAGTGTCTGAGGCCTGCACTTATTTTGCCTACTTTTCATCCATTATGCCCAGGGGTAGTGAGTGTGCATGGGCCTAGTGTTTCTGAGGGGTGTCTTCTTGAATTTAAACACCATTGAGGCCATGGATGGGCTGGGATTGTGCTGATTTTATTGTTTTTTGTCGTTTTTGGGGGGCTGCTGGTGTGGCCTTTTGCCCAGGGGTGGTGGTACATGGACTGAGTGTGCCTGTGGTGTGGTCTCACTCTCTTTAATGTAAACATCATGGATGGCATTGGATTGTGGTGATTTCTGGCTGTTTTTCTGTTTTTTGGGGGTGTACTGTTGATGTGGACTGGCCATGTGGGTGGTGGTGGTGGCCATCTTGAGTGCTGGCTGGTACAGGCAACATGTGCTTGGGGTGTAAGGGGCCATTTTGAGGAGAGGCAGTGTCTGAGGCCTGCACTTATTTTGCCTACTTTTCATCCATTATGCCCAGGGGTAGTGAGTGTGCATGGGCCTAGTGTTTCTGAGGGGTGTCTTCTTGAATTTAAACACCATTGAGGCCATGGATGGGCTGGGATTGTGCTGATTTTATTGTTTTTTGTCGTTTTTGGGGGGCTGCTGGTGTGGCCTTTTGCCCAGGGGTGGTGGTGCATGGACTGAGTGTGCCTGTGGTGTGGTCTCACTCTCTTTAATGTAAACATCATGGATGGCATTGGATTGTGGTGATTTCTGGCTGTTTTTCTGTTTCTTGGGGGTGTACTGTTGATGTGGACTGGCCATGTGGGTGGTGGTGGTGGCCATCTTGAGTGCTGGCTGGTACAGGCAACATGTGCTTGGGGTGTAAGGGGCCATTTTGAGGAGAGGCAGTGTCTGAGGCCTGCACTTATTTTGCCTACTTTTCATCCATTATGCCCAGGGGTAGTGACTGAGTGTTGCATACTTGCATGTCCCACTCCCTAGTCTTTCTGTGGGGTGTCTTCAATTTAAACATCATGGATGGCATGGGATTGTGCTCATTTTTCTGTGCTTTGTCGATTTTTTGGGGTGTATAACTGAACTGATGTTCCTCTGTCTTCCATTGCTTTTAGGTGCACAAAAAGACTCAAGAGAACCACCAGTGCCAGGAAGAAGTCCTGCAGCGGTGTGTGTGTGCAGCATAACGTCACGCGACGTCACGTCTGGACACAGAACCCTCTGCAACTCGTGCAACTGCTGCCGTGCTGACCTGCTCTGAAGAAGATGGCCCCCAAAAAAGTAACCCGTAGCTCCTCTAGCAAGAAAGGTGCCAGTAAGGAGCAGAAGAAGCAAGTTACCAAGGACACTGGTGTGCTGCCCGCCCCTTTTTTTGGGAGTAAAAAAAAAAGTATGCCTGCAGCAGCAGCAGCGGGATCTGCTGGGGACCAAGCTGGCAGCAGCACCCCCGCTCCATTGGGCTCAGTGCCACCACCACCACCACGCCAACTTAAGTCCAAGCCCTTGAGTGCTGCAGAGGCAGCCAGTATAGTTGTTCAATCACCATCGACCAGTGATGTTGGCTCATCGCAAGAAAGCAGCAGCAATGTCCCTCAATCAACACAGGTTGTTGTAGCTCATCTGACGAGTGTTGAACAACCACAGCCGCAACAACAATCACATGTGCAAGTACAAGCCCAAGTACATGTGGAAGGAGAGGCAGCGCAAGGAGATGCGCAAGCAGAGGTGCATGGAGGGTCACAAGTGCCCACAATAGTTGTTCCTCCCGAAGTAGGGGCACATCAGGAAATCGACAATCAAGGCGAGGTATCATTTGAGGAAGCCACTCCTCCTGAGGATCCTTCATTGTCTTCCACACCCCTAGCAAGGAAGAGATCAAGGGTGGTGTCTACATCTTCTTCAAGCACACCTCCTTCTGATGATACGGATCAAACTTGGGAACCAGCACCACAGCCGTCTGAGAGTGAGGCACACCATGATCCGACAAAGGTAGTTAAGCGTAAAAGGAAGCTCGTCCAAAGTCTCAGAGTTATGGAGTGTGATGAGTCTCAACAAGAAGTGGCGGATACTGCTGCTGATGAAGACTCTGCCAACGACGACCCAGTCATCATAAAGGTCACTGCAGCCCCAGCGGGCATGCAGCAAACAGACATTTTGACCCTAGCCCGAAGAGCTGCTGAGTGTGATGATGATGATGATGTTGTCGATGAGGAGGCAGTGGAAACACCACAATCATTGGAGTTAAGTAGTACACCAACTCGTCCCGCTTCCATATTTCTTTCTGGCAAGAAGAGACCTCCGTCAACCTCGACCTTAATTAGTGGCGGTGAAAGTGCAAAACGTACAAAAGTTGGGCAATCCAGATCCTCCACTTCATCTGGCATTAGCTTCATGACCACCACCACCAGTATCGCCGCCTCCTCCATGTCCCACAGACACTTCAAGTCCCCAGTTTGGGACTTCTTTACTGTTTGTCCAAAAAATCCAAAGTTTGCCATTTGTACCATTTGTAAGCAAGCAGTTAGTCGTGGTAAGCCAGGTACCAACTATGGTACCGGAGGCCAGAGAGGTCATCTTAGGAGACAGCACACTGTCAAATGGTTTGCGCACCTAGATGCGATCAAGAAAGGCCAAATTCAAGGAAACGTTGATGTTTCATCTGATGATGACGAGCAGGAAGAAGACGTGTCAAACACTTCCCTTACACCCAGTACCCCTGTCAGCAGCACACCCAATGTGAGGCACACTAAGAGTGTTGGAGCGAGTGAGACACCAACGCACAAAAGTTCACCAGCGAGCAAAATTGGGTCAACGAAGTCATTATCAGCCCGTAAATGCTTGGTCCAGGGCAACATTAGAACAATGCTTACTTCAGACGTGCCATATGAACGCAACCACCCACTGACGCGTCTGTATAACACTAAGCTGGGTAAAATGCTAGCTGTGGACCTTCTACCTTTTTCTTTTGTAGAAGCGGTAGGTTTTCTTGAATTAGTGGCAACGCTCTGCCCTAAATGGAAGGTTCCGAGCCGGTTCTATTTTGCCAGAGTTGCGGTTCCAGCACTACATGAAGATGTGCTGTAGGCGATTGGGGCAGCTTTGCAGAAGAGTGCTGTTCACACAATACATCTGACAGCAGACATGTGGACCAGTGGCGCAGGCGCTGATTACATGTGCATCACTGCACACTGGGTCTCTTTTTCAGGTGTTAAAGCAAAGCTAAACGCAGGTGTTGACCCGGACAAAGTTTTCAAAGCTGCTCGGAAACATGCAACACTAGCCATGTTTGGCTTGGAGAAAAGTCACACAGCAGAAAACCTTTTGGAAGAGTTTAACAAAAAGGTCTTGAAAATGCTATCCCCCCTAAAACGCAAGATTGGTTATGTTTCCACGGATAATGGCGCCAATGTAGTTAAGGCCATGTTGAAGGGTGACCATGTTAGAGTGCCGTGTTTGGCGCACTGTATCAACCTGGTAGTTCAAAAATTCTTGATTGATAAACAGAGTCCAGCATTCGAGGTAATGGCCACCTGCCGCAAAATGTGCAACCATTTCAGCCATTCTTTTAAGGCCCGGAAGCATCTGCGGAGACTGCTATTTCAACGTGGAATGCCAGTGAAAGCACTCATCCAGGAGGTGGCAACACGTTGGAACTCAACCTTCTACATGCTTGAGCGTCTGTATGAGCAGTATACAGTACTCGATCACTATTTCTTCACAGAGGGTACATCTCAGAAGGAGGACCTGCGGATGAGTGCGGCGCAATGGGACATAGTTAAAAGCCTGACAGACATGCTTCGTCCTTTTGAGTTCTTCACGCGTGCAGTCAGCCAGGAGGACTGTAATTTGGGAAAAGCTATCCCATTGTTGTGCATGCTGGAGCACCAACTGATGGCGGTGTCTTCTGAGTTTGAAAAAGATGTACAAAAAAAAGACCATTTTATTTTGTCTGAGAAATTATTAGAGCGCCTACGTGGTGATGAACGTCTTCAAAAGATCAAGTCAGATCAGCATTACATTTGTGCTACTATTCTGGATCCACGCTACAAAAAGGCGCTGGCAGGCGAAGCATTCTTTCCTTTTGCTGATGCAGATGTTCAAAAGTACAAACATTGGTTAGCCTGGTCAGCCAAGAGGTTTGAAAAAGAACGGCAGGTTATTGAAGGAGAAGCCAGTACATCAGCATCAGCATCAGCAGGCCATCCCCAGTCACAAGAATCCACTTCTGCACCTGTGGCTGGGGCACAAGTGACCTCTCAGCCGTTAAAGACACCGGCAACTGGATCATCTGCACCACACACAATGACAACACTAACAGTGGCTGCGGAGGAGGATTGGCTAAGTTTGATGGGGTATGGTTCTCGAAAAAATGTCACAGGCACAGCAAAAAGTAAGCAAAGTGGAGGAACAGTTGATGACCTTGAGTCGATGGTGCAGGACTATCTGAATGACTCAACAGAGGTCTTTCTTAATGATGAGCCATTGCAGTATTGGCATGGCAAAAAACAATTGTGGCCACAGCTCTTCAACCTGGCTATAAACTATTTGTCTTGCCCACTCGCAAGTGTGTCTTCTGAACGTGTTTTCAGTGCTGCTGGTGGCATTGTAACTCCCAAACGGAGCCGCATCTCGCCCAAAAATGTGGAGCGGCTGACAATGATCAAGATGAATCAGCACCTCATACCACCAGATTACAAAGTACGAGAAAGCACGCCGCATGAAGACGAGGAGGACGGCAACGTAGATGAGGGGATTTTTTCTCTGTTCGGTGGCACTGACCTCATCCAGCCTGAATTCGCAGAGTATGATGACGAAATCTTGTTCTTATTCCCTGACACCGAGCCCTGAAAATGAGACAATCAATCAAGAACTTTCTTTTTCGTCCTTATTCACTTTTATTCCTGTGTGCTTTGTGTCTCTCTTTCTTTGTTTTGCACAGTTAATTTAATTCAAACTTTAATCACCTAATCCCAAAAACAAGACCATCATCAGAACTGTCTTCACTTGTTTGCTTATTGATTTGAAGGTGCCGCAGTCTACATTCCTCAGGTTCACAAGTTCTGAAGAACATGCTCCTCTATCCTCCTCCTCCAGACTGCGATTTCCCTCAAAGCAGAGTGCTGGATTACGCCCAATGAAGAAAGACTCAGCACTTGTGGGGGTGTTGTACTTCTTTGCGGGTGAGTTGACGGATTTGGGCCCATTGCTGTGAAGCTCTAATAATGGACAAAAGTGTTTTGGACCAAATATGAGGTGGAAATTTCTTGCCGTTTTTGCTGACTTGCTTGCCTTTGAGGTGCTCTTTGGCGGGGTTCCGGGTGTTTGTGGGTAATTTTTGGTGTCTGGGAGCACTGCTGCGACAGTCTAATCTTGATTGCATTTGCTTTTCAGGAAATCTGTGGTGGAAAACAGGAGTTATGATGATTGATGATGATGAGTGACCTAGCTGCACAGCG
Source organism: Lissotriton helveticus (assembly GCF_964261635.1). Taxonomy (NCBI): domain Eukaryota; kingdom Metazoa; phylum Chordata; class Amphibia; order Caudata; family Salamandridae; genus Lissotriton; species Lissotriton helveticus. The sequence continues at coordinate 1,983,700,632 of NC_136061.1, forward strand.
CCGCGTTTGGACCGAAGGCCGAGAGATATTGTAAGTATGAGATTTAGCTTTTTCGCTGTTTGGGGGTGTTGTCGGGTGGTTTTTTCCGGGTGGGTTGGCGGGTCTTGCCTGGGGCATTCCTGGGAAGGTCTAATACCGGATAGAAGTGTTTTGGACAAAATCCTGAAGGAACAGCCTTTTTTTTGCTATTTCTTCTGTCATCTTGCTCAATGTAGCGTTTTGGGGGGCTTCCTGCTGTTCGTGGGTGGGTTGCGGCCGGGGTCTCTGTCGAAGCACTGCTGCGACAATCTAATCCTGATTGCATTTGCTTTTCAGGAAATCCGTGGTGGAAAACAGGAGTTATGATGATTGATGATGATGAGTGACCTAGCTGCACAGCGCCGCGTTTGGACCGAAGGCCGAGAGATATTGTAAGTATGAGATTTAGCTTTTTCGCTGTTTGGGGTGTTGTCGGGTGGTTTTTTCCGGGTGGGTTGGCGGGTCTTGCCTGGGGCATTCCTGGGAAGGTCTAATACCGGATAGAAGTGTTTTGGACAAAATCCTGAAGGAACAGCCTTTTTTTTGCTATTTCTTCTGTCATCTTGCTCAATGTAGCGTTTTGGGGGGCTTCCTGCTGTTCGTGGGTGGGTTGCGGCCGGGGTCTCTGTCGAAGCACTGCTGCGACAATCTAATCTTGATTGCATTTGCTTTTCAGGAAATCCGTGGTGGAAAACAGGAGTTATGATGATTGATGATGATGAGTGACCTAGCTGCACAGCGCCGCGTTTGGACCGAAGGCCGAGAGATATTGTAAGTATGAGATTTAGCTTTTTCGCTGTTTGGGGTTGTTGTCGGGTGGTATTTTCCGGGTGGATTGGCGGGTCTTGCCTGGGGCATTCCTGGGAAGGTCCAATACCGGATAGAAGTGTTTTGGACAAAATCCTGAAGGAAACACCAGTTTTGGCACTTTTTGTAAGTTAGGGTTCGTTAGGGTTAGCCCTACCAGCACGATTGCATGTGTTTCGGGGGGTTCTATTGCAACACAGTTCTGGTGTTGTAGAGCACTGTTGGAGCGATGCTGGCTATGGATACTTTTGCTTGCTTGCAAGTGGTTGGAATACAATCCACGGTCTGTATTTGGGCCTACTGTTACTTTCAAAGTACGTTTTGTAACCATTTTTCTGCTAGGCATCGTTTTTGGAGATCTGATTGGGGTTCTTCTACATTTTTGCGACTGGCTTTAGTAAGGGTATTGGTGGGAGCATTGCTGGGAAGGTCAAATTTTGTTCTAAAACACAGTTTATACTACACCTTAATTGAGGGGAAAGATCCGCTATAATATTTTGGCCATACTTATTTATCTTTAAAAAGGTGAGTCCGACAGAGCACGCAATTTCAAAAATATTGTACTGTCTATTAGGGAAATCAAAGTGTCACATTTTGAACCACACAGCGTACATACCTTTTATTTATTTATCAGTGGTATTGTAATAGCACTTCCTGTTTTCCGTTCAATAATTACAGGCCGGGTTTCAGTCAACATCCGCCAGGCAGGCAGTGGACAGGGTGTCTTCTGTCAGTGGTCACCAACATTGATGGACGAAGCGTCAGCTGGAATGGAGGAGTGCCGCCAATAAGAGGAATTGTTTGCTGCATGCAACTTACTTACCAAATTCAAGGACAACACCAAAAACATACGCAATACAGATACAGTATCCATTGTATTATTCTATGAGTGTGACTGCATGTGCTTAGCTTTACTTTGTAACCAAAGATTGTCTTTATCTTCAATTATTGTTTGTCCATGCTCTGCTTTTTTTTTCTTCTCTCAACAAAACCTACCCAAAAAGAAACCCCCATCCCCATCCATTTTACAAACCCTAACCCTCTTCCCCCGGGCTGTGTTGTTTTGCTTGATGTCGGACTAAAATGACATCAATAATTCCACACACTTGCTGGGGAGGATAAGGTCATAGCAACAGGCTGGTGAAGGAATACGAGGATATCTTCTAGACTTACTCAGCTTCAGTACTATATCTTCTAGTAGTAGTAGCCAATGTCAAATAAATTCAACGGAAGTACTAGTTATACTTGCAAGCAAATACTTTACCATTTGTTAGGCTACATTATGGCACTGTTCTGTCTGTCACCTGCTATATTCTCGATCGTACCGTAACCGTTGTAATGCTACAGTAAGGACAAACAAGGTTTCGTTTTCTTTTTTTCCATAGGCATGCAACTGCCACTGTGTCACACCACTAGTACCACCGCAATGAGGAAATGTCACCCGCCCAGGATTGACAACGTTAATCCCCATTTCACGTGGAGCCAGCCCTGGGCCTAGCCCTAATTTCTAACACAAATTACAGGTAAGATAAGCGTTTGGTGGGAGGTAGTATAATGGAGTATTATTTCGGAGTAGACAAGAGATTGACGGTTGTACTACTAAAGTCCTACGACTGTTCAGGAAAACAAAGTTACTGTTACACCCCCGCCCCCCACCCACCAGACTGAAAAGCAGTAAAAAACAGGTATGGTCAGATAAAGTTTAAAAATATATTTATGTAGCCCTAACAAAATAATCTCCCTCACCCACCCTAACCCCAACGATTGTCTTTGAAACGTCCCAAAACGATCCCAACTCCCAAATCCCACCCCCCAAAAGTCTATAAAAAAAGGGCAAGGGACACTCCACTACTGGAGGGTGCTGGTGCATTTTGCCGCATGGGCATCATACTCCTTGCGGAGGGTGGCAAGCTCGGAGCGGAGGCCCTTAACCAAGTTCTTATACTTCAGGACCTCCTGCTCCAGGTTGGACATTCGGACTCGTAGGCGGCGTTGGCGTTCCTTGCAGCTCCTGTGGGGGGCAGCTGGTATTTCTGTTGCTTGGCGGTGGCGGTTGTCTTTCTTAGCCCGGCTCGGTCCCGCTGGCTTAGTCACGGAGGAGGATGCAGTGGTCACAGTCGAGGATGTTGTTGTTGCCCCGCTCTACTGCGTGTCCTCCTCCTCCTCCAGGGCCACCAGCCGCCGATATTCGGCGACAGTGGCCTCCAGCCTCCGTTGCCGGGCCAGTCTAGCCTGCTCCCTCTGTGTTGTTGATTTGGAAGGAGCAACTATATGAAGAAAGAAAGACATAGTCTGTAACCAATGCTCCTTAGCATTAATAACACAAAGTGATTGAGCCGAAAGTTGGGTCACAGTACAAGTAGCAAATTGAAAGCACAGTACATAACTAGTGAGGACAGTATCTATGTAACCTCCCACTTCTGCATCCTTGCTCTAACATTAGTGGTAGTTTAATGAACAAATTCTACGACCACTATGGACTTCCATTACAGTCGACTATGACAGTACACCAGTCTTATTCTTCTTCTTCTCTCTTGTTTAGGGAAATTGGTACGTTATCTTATGCAAGCCGGCAGAATGACATGGACAGCACAGTGAACTTGCACCCGAGAAAAAAAGTTGCACACCATGATGAGTGAGACAGACTTGCGTTACTGTACCGGTCCAGTACATGCAGGTGGTTAAGCTATTACTTTTCTATTACGGGTGGCACTGAGAATACTCTGTTACAAGGGCTACTGCTTAATTAATTTACCTTTCACCCTACAGTGCAAATGAGTACTAGAAAAGGAAAATGAAGAAGCTAACTAATTTGGTTATCTATCACTTCACATGGGACGTATTTGATGACATATGGGATGACTTTAGGTGCTTTGCTTAATATTGAGTGAACAGTGATACACCCACACATGAATAACGTACTACAAGTAAACTAAAGTTATTAAGAGAGGTACGGAGTGTCCACCGTAATAACCAGATATATGCTGTGATTGCAGACGCAATACAAAGTACTGCTACTATTCATGGTAGTATTGGACACATTTACAATTTCTTTTCCTTGCCTTCCCTGCACTGGAACGGACGTGCGGGTGCGGTGGTACATGCTCTTCAAGGTAACACTTACTTCATCTGGCGACCATCTACTCTCTCTAGATACACATGTGCTATCTAAGAGTCAGAGAATACCATGCTCCAGGCATCCATTCAGTCAAAGTATACGCACACATACAGTTTCTGTTTCACCCACCCAGGCTGCTGTCCTTCCACCCATCCTTGCTTCATCATTGACCCAGCCATGCACCATACCATATTCTTTCCTTCCCAGCCACCTCGGGGGCCAAGCAAACACATATCGTTCTTCTTTGCCAGCCATCATACAAGTTCGCGTCCCACTTACTTACACCCTTCTTTCGCTTTTCGTTCATCCCATCCATCACGTTCGTCTAAGAACTTATTGGGATTCTTCTCACCAAAAACTTCATAGCTAAGTCGAAGTACATTTCGAGGAGGCTACTACCTGGTTGATTTGTAATACACCCGTGCAGAAAGCACACTATGCAGTCTTCAATCTCAATAAGTAAGGAATATATAGCTTACCTGTTTCCGCCACCACCGTTTCAACCCCCACAGGACCGTCCGCCGGCTCTTGCACCGCCTCCTCCCCAGAGTCCGCCGAGTCCTCGCCCAACACAGCCACCTCCGCGCTGGCCCCGTCACCAGATGTTACACCTACAAAGTACATTTAAGAATGTTAGAATACACCACTCACTACTATATAATATTTGGTCTAGGAGAAATGTTAAAAAAACTGAATACAATGTAATAATTTGTGACTGTCTACTCCAAAGTAAAAATGTCCCATTTTCCAGGGAAGGCTGTTGTCTTGCTGCACTTTTATGCACAACTGATGAATGCTTGCTTTTGATTTTTAACACGCAACACTTTTTCTCCTAACAGACAGAAGCTTGACTCCTAAGAACACGACCAGGATCAAGTTCAAACCAGGTGAGAGCTCGGCTCGACCACAAGAAATGTGTCCAATTAATCGTCAGCACTAACCACTTTTCCGTTTTCAGTTAAATAGTTTTATGACAAAGTAGATTTTAATAAATGTGTTTAGTTTTAATAAAGCTTTTAAACTTAAATAGACTCTGTGGTTTTTGTTCCTTCAGACTAGAGTGGATGAGCTAAAGGTTTTGGAATTTTTGCAAGCATGAGTGCCTCTGACACTTCTTGACTGTGCTGTGAGTGACTCCGTACTCTCTTGTCCTGCGTACGATAATCTAGAGATCATTGGGGATCAATAATCGGTGACTTCGGGAGCTGAATGACTCTGCCACACTATCTAGTCAGTAAGGAGACAGTGCATAGAGCTATTGCTGAATAGAATGGGAGTCCAATGGAATTGCCAAATGTCCAATCTTAGTTAGCTACACAGACAGACTAATAAGAATAGTCTAGTAATTATTATTATTATTATTATTATATTTATTTTTATAGAGCGCAACAGCTACCCTAAGGTTTCCCGGCGCTAAGAAAGAGGCTGAAACAGGTAACAAGGGGAAAGGGACAGTTGAGCAGATGAAGTTTAGTTATTGGTTAAACAACCATGTCTTCAGGTTCTTACGGAATTGCAAATAGCATTCATTTGTGCGGAGTTGGATTGGAAGGGAGTTCCATAACAAGGGGGCCAGATAGGAAAAAGAGCGACCTCCTTGTCTAACTCGATTGATCCTGGGTACCTGGAACTTATGTTGAGTCGAGGAGCGTAGAGTTCTAGTAGGGACGTATTGTTTAACCAAGGAGCTCAAATATGCAGGGGCCTTACCGGCCTTAATTCTATGCATGAAACATAGAGCTTTAAATTTTGCTCGTTGTTCAATCCGGAGCCAATGGAGACTCCGGAGACCAGATGACGTAGAGGATCTTTTTGGTAACATGCATATCAGTCTCACAGCTTCATTTTGCACTGTTTGGAGTTTCTTGGTAACATCCTTGCATACTCCCAGGTATAAGATGTTGCCGTAGTCCAGCCTAGAAGTAATTAGAGCTTGGACTACAGTTTTTAGTGTATTCTGGGGGAGCATCCACCTGATTTTCCTTAGCCACTTGAGTATGGTAAAACACGTAGCTGCCACTCTGACCGTTTGCTGTTTCATAGATAGGTTTTCATCAAAAATGATGCCCAGGTTGCGAGCATTGGTAGAGGGGGTGGGTGTCGGCCCCATCTGAGAGGGCCAATGTTGTGGGCCCCACAAGGAGGTTTGTTTTCCAAATAAAAGTAATTCCGTCTTTCCTCCATTGAGTTTTAGCTTATTCTCAAACATCCAATTGGCAATGTTAGAGAGGCCCAAATGGAGGGAAGATGGGTTGGAATGTGCATTTGCCGAGAGTGAGTAAACAATCTGGGTGTCGTCAGCGTATGAGTAAATTGTCAACCCAGATTGTTCGGCTAAACGGGCAAGGGGACTGACGTATAAATTAAATAATAAAGGGCTGAGTATCGAGCCCTGGGGAACCCCATAAGGTTGATTATGGGGTTGAGAAGAGGATGTGGCCGAAAATACTTGAAAAGTTCTCTCAGAGAGAAAACTACTAAGCCAAGCCAGTGCTGGTCCTGTGATACCATAGGTTTGCAAGGTGTTAAGGAGGATGGTGTGGGAAACCGTGTCAAATGCGGCACTTAAGTCGAGTAATATAAGTGCCACGGTCTCCCCTTCATCCACTTGCCGACGTATGGTTTCAGAGACACCAAGTAAGGTGGATTCCGTTGAAAAACCTGTCCTAAAACCGGATTGGGATGTGTGAAGAAGGTGATTGGATTCTGTGAAGTGAGTGAGTTGGGAGACAATATGTTTCTCCAAAATTTTGGAGAAAAGGGGCAACAGCGAGATTGGACGGAAATTAGAGGGGTCGTTTGGATCTGCGGTAGATTTCTTTGGAAGAGGTGAGACCATGGCATGTTTCCAAGCTTTAGGGACTTCAGCCTCTCTCAAAGAACTGTTCAGAAGCTCTAAAATGAGCGTGAGGGAAGGGGTGTCAAGTGAAGGAAGGATTTGGGGGGGGAAAGGGTCAAGGGGAGAGCCAGACTTAATAGTTTTTATAATTTCGTGTAATGAAAGCAAGTTCAGGGGGACCCAGTTGGTTAGAAGCTGGGGGTGAGTGGCTGAGACGGGGTGATTAATAACTTTTCCTGATTTGGACAAGCTTTCCGGGGAGTTCGGGACTGATGGAGGACTATTTGGGTCTTTGAACTCCTCATAGATTTTGTCGATTTTATTTTGAAAGAATTCTGCCAGAGCATTGCACTGTGCAGAGTCTAGGGAGGGTGCTTTTGGTTGACAGGATGAACCAGATAAATCCCGGATGATTTTAAAAAGTGCTTTGGGCCGATTTTGGGCATTTTCAATAGTTGTTTTAGCAAATTCGGCTCTAGCTAATGCACAATTTGCATGGTAGTTCAGAAGGGCTGCTTTATATAATAATTTTTGTGCGGGATCATAGTGTGCACGCCATAGTAATACCACAGGGAGTCATATTCGAGGCAGGATAAGAATTTATATCCAGTCTACAAGAAGATCAAAGACGATTTAGAAAAAATCGAACGAGGAACGCTAGGAAAAAATAGGTACTCTTTATTAAAATGTAAACTTACTGGGGCCAGCAAAGGAGCCCTCGCCTGCCCGATCCTGGCCTGCATCCTCAGCACCCTCCTCCTGTGTCCTCTTGCCCTTGGGGGGAGCTGATGTACAACATGAAAGAAAGAAAAACCAGAAAACATGGATGAGATTTTTCAACCAAATCAAACATTTCAAAAGAACAATAACAAAATATTTTGGAGAAATAGCAAATAGATAGACAACTATTCCATGGGATCTATCTCATGTGGTATACTACGTTATTCGTATTGCCTGATTTGCGGAACGTTGACTTAGAAAGTTCCTATGTAACTCAATAAACAGACTACTAAAGAGGTTTGCCTAGGCCTGGCACTGCAGGCAGCAGTCCGCAGCACGCGAAGTGACATGACAGACAAAGTCCATCCTGCTTGCAGATCAGTGAATACTCAAACTATCAATCCACCCACCACCGCCACTATTTCTTCTTATAGCCATGTGTCTAAAGGAAGGACTGGACTTCAGTCTGTTGGGGCTGATTTAGAAGTCCCTTGCGGCTCATTTTCCTCCATTGTTGCGTGCCTTTTGTGACGCAGCGGCAGAACAAAAGACTCGCCATGGTGTTGGTGCGGCGTATATATTAAAAAAAAACACATATGGACATATGGGCGATGCATCACGTTGTAAAGCCCTGCGCCATCAGGGGGCGTTCCGGCGCAAGGGAGGGCGTACCTGCGCAGGAACGAATCCTAAAAGTGGCTGAGGGAAATCTACAAGATGTCAATCAGTCACTTTTAGGACAATGATGCATGACTCAAACCCTGCGCGCTTGAAGCCGACGTACGGCTTGATGCAGCATTGGGGAGATAGGGTACCCCAGAGCATTGCTGGAGCTGCGCCATCGTTGGCACGCAACTCCAGCAATGCGCTGCCTTTACGGCACTGATGCGTAAGGCTTCTGTGACGTTTTGGGCCAATGGGTGGTGGTGGCATGGCACACAATTACTGCCGCATCCCTGCTACTTTGCAGGGATGCGCCGGTAATTGAAAATATGACCCTTAGTGTCTAGCATTACGCAGTTCTTATCTTTACACTACACTCATACATAATTTCTCAGGCCAATGAAATGCTTCTGAACACAACATACAAAACAAAGAAGCATAGTAGCAAGCAAGGCTACTGAGAAGGAGAGCAGTGCACCTGAAATGCATAGAAGATTTTGAAATATAATTTACCTCAATGTAATCGGCAGCATTATTGCTCTTGGTAAAGAACAAAGATTTGCAAATAACAGAGCCGGATAAAACAGAGTAGTAAATGAATAGGTACTACTACTCACCAAGCCCGGGGACCTCTACGCCGAGCGCGTCCAGCAAGTCCCGCTCCCGGTCCATGACATCGGTCCAGCGGTGGGTGGCCTGGTTATATGTGCGCCGGACCCCAGAGAGCTTATACATGGCCCGGCACACCTTCTCCCACCGCTGGCGGCGCTCCCGGATGCCATAGCCAGTCGCGATCTTGCCGCCTCCCAGGATCGTCTTGGGGAGGCGGCGCTGGACGTGGAAGATGAGTGCCGCCACTTCCTCCGCGCTGAAGATCTCCCGCGGGACCACTTGCTCCCCCCTCAAACGCCCGCACGGGAGCCGGGCACGGGGTGCGGGACCCTTCCCCTTCTCAGGGTGCTTCCCGGCTCCCTTTACCATGGTCTGGGCAGAAATACAGTTAAATGATAAACAAGAAATAGAATAGTGAAGAAGAAAAGAAAAGAGTTTAAAAAAGTAGTTTAAAAGTAACTAAAAGCAGCAGAAAACACAAAAATATAGAGCTAGAAAAATAGAGGGATAGATAATAAGTAAAATTAGATCAAATAAACTTCAAACAAGCAAAGGATGGCAGAGATTGAGAGAGGATAGAGAAGCATGCCCAGAACCATAGCAATGAATGAGAAACAAGATGGCCGCGCCCGTTCACGACCGCGTGGGTACGTTCGCGCGAGATTTTCCTTGCGAGCACGCGCGAAATTGTACTAGCGAGCAGCACACTTTGCGAGATTACACATAGCGGCCGGAAACGGAATTACGTCACGCAAACAAGATGGCCGCGCCCGTGTACGACCGATAGGGTAACTTGGCAAACGTATAGCTAGAAGCGCCTCGCGAACACGCGCAAGAGCACGCGAACATACACGTCGCACAAAAAACAATATTGTATTCGCACGTATTCGCGGCTTCCGAAATCGATCTCGCACGGATTCGAGCCCCAAAAAACGCGCGAAATTGCAGAAAAAACGATTTTAGCTAAACTGAAAGCAATGAGCAGGTGCAAAAGTTCAAACTTAACATTAGTAACATTCAAGGTAGTGCTTCCTGAGGGGCCCCTCCAGAGTTTGCAACTATTCTATGACCCTGCTATGACCCAAACAGCAGGCTCATAGAATAGATACAAGTAGACCATAAAGGTCCTGTGAAAAAAAATTTCACTGCAACAAAAAGCAAATTACAGATAAGGAAGGAAGCAGGTGCCAGCCAGACTGGAAGTTTCAAAATTACTGACACATTAATGACCCACAAATTAATTGATGGCAGTTGAAGAAGGGCAGGTGTGCTTGCTTTTTTCAACCACCATAATCTACAGTGATAAATAAACCTAATGGGTGGCAGTGAGGATGTACCAGAGGGTGGCATGGGTGTCCCAGAGGGTGGCAGTGGTGAAACAGAGGGTGCTGTGAACCTGTGATGATAAACCAGACGTAGAAACAACATAGTCGCGGCCGTTGCGAGCCGAAAAGTAAGTTCGCAATTGCGAACTTGTCCCAAAATCGGCGCGAATGCGCGCCAACAGAAAAAACGGGAAAATCCGCAAATCCGCTAGAGTTCGCGTATCTTCGCGGATTGCGAATCCGTAAATCCGCAATTTCGCGTACGCGAGATCCGCTAGATCCGCCCATGCTTAGCTGTAATTCACTATCAGGACATGCCACACACACCAGGGCATGTCCTACCTTTTACATACAATGCAACCTGCCCATGGGCCTACCTTAGGGGTGACTAATATGTAGAAAAGGGAAGGTTTAGGGACTGGCAAGTGGGTCTACTTGCCAAGTCGACATGGCAGTCCCAGACGGAAAACAACCATTACTATGCGGTTTTCACCGCGTGTAGCCATTACATCGCATGCGTTACAACGCATGCGATGTAACAACGCGTAGCGTTTACTACGCATACCATTACATCGCATGCGCTTTTATAACATCTGCGATGTAATGGCTATCAACATTGTTGTTAGGAAACTGAGGCTGTTTCCTCACAACGACGTGCACCGCCCCTCAGGCGATGCTGGAAGCAGGATCTGGGAGCAGAGACGGTGACGCGGGAGAGGTACCATGAGGAAAGAGAGGTAATGGGGATTGCGCTTGGGGTGGGGGTTTCTTTTATAAGGATTAGGGTAGTGTCAACGTAGTGTTGTAATGTTTGTGTTGTGTGGGGTTGGGTTTTACTTTTTAGGGTAGATTTAGGGTGTTTGTATAGTGTAGTGTTTTAGGATAGTGTCAGTGTTTTATGGTTTAGTGTAGTGTTGTAGTGTTTGTGTAGTGTAGTGTTTAGGGTAGTGTTGTAGTACTTTTGTGGTTTAGGGTAGTGTTGTAGTGTTTTACTGTTTAGGGTAGTGTTGTGTTTGTGTAGTGTTTTAGGGTTAGGGTTTAGGGTTTAGGGTAGTGTTGTAGTGTTTGTGTAGTGTAGTGTTTCAGGATTTAGGGTAATGTTGTAGTGTAGTGTTTTAGGGTTTAGGATAGTGTTGTAGTGTTTGTGTAGTGTAGTGCATTAGGGTTTAGGGTAATGTTGTAGCGTGTGTAGTGCTTTAGGGTTTAGGGTAGTGTTATAGTGTTTGTGTAGTGTAGTGTTTTAGGGTTTAGGGTAGTGTTGTAGTGTTTGTGAGGTGTTTTAGGGTTTAGGGTAGTGTTGTAGTGTTTATGTAGTACATTAGGGTTTAGGGTAGTGTTGTAGTGTTTGTGTAGTGTTTTAGGGTTTAGGGTAGTGTTTTATTGTTTGTGTAGTGTCGTGTTTTAGGGTTTAGGGTAGTGGTGTAGTGTTTGTGAAGTGTTTTACGGTTTAGGGTAGTGTTGTAGTGATTGTGTAGTGCAGTGTTTTATGGTTTAGGGTAGTGTTGTAGTGTTTGTGTAGTGTAGTGTTTTGGGGTTTAGGGCAGTGTTGTAGTGTTTGTGTAGTGGTTTAGGGTAGTGTTGTAGTGTCTGTCTACTGCATTAGGATAGTGGTGTAGTGTTTGTGTAGTGTAGTGTTTTAGGGTTTAGGGTAGTGTTGTAGTGTTTGTGTAGTGTAGTGGTTTAGGGTAGAGTTGTAGTGTTTGTGTAGTGTGGTGTTTCAGGGTAGTGTTTGGGTAGTGTAGTGTTTTAGGGTAGTGTCAGGGGGGTCGTGCATGGTAGTGTAGTGTTATTGTAGGGAGAGGACTGGGGGTCGGGGAGGGTTGTGCAGGGGTAGGGTAGAGTCACTTACCTTACAAACTTTTACCACGAGTATAGCTTTACCACGCATTTCTGTGCGTTGTAATGGCATGCGTGGTAAAGGCATACTCGTGGTAAAAGTTTGCGATGTAATTGCATGTCGTTGTCATTGACATCGCGTAGTAATACACGCATTGTAATGGCTTGCCTGGTATTGGTATGTGATGTAATGACATACATCCGTCCCAGACTGCACACAGGCTCTGCAATGGCCTGAGAGCCAATTTTACAAGCTGCTTCTGTGGGTGGCACAATCAGTGCTGCAAGACCACCATCAGCATTTGATTTACAGGCCCTGGGACCTGGGTCTGACAAATCAAATAACCAATCATGGAATCACTAATCCATTACATCATTTTACATTAGGGAGCACTTGCACTTTGGCACTGATCAGCAGTGGCAAGGTGCCCAACGCATCTAGACCAACAAAAACAGATGAGGCAACAGCAAAAGGTGGAAGAGAGACTCACGTCAATCCTGCCAAGTCTAACAGGCTTTCCATGGATTTTCATCAGATGAATCTTTTAATAACGTATATTTGCCAAAGAACATACTCTTGCAACCCTGGTGGGAACTCACAAATTTTCCCATGGGAGTTAGTTAAGCCTCTCAAACTGCCGGGCTTAGATTGTGGATACAAAACTCAATGTCTTAATGGAAAATATTCCTTAGTGTCACTATCGGGGTCTTTAAGGTCTTTTTTTGCATTGTTCAAATGATTTTACTTCACCCTGTCGAAACATATGGAGAGTGTCGAAACATATGGAGAGTGTACGACATTCTCCCACTCTCCACTGTTTAAATGCCTGTCTGTGGTGTGGTGGGGGTAAAAACTGGGTTGCCGTGTACGCGGGGTGTTCATTGAAACGACATTTGTTATTTGGTTCCCCCTTGTTACCTCATCTCAAACCTCAAGCTGTGTTTTAGTCGGAGTGGATATAAAGGTGTTTGGGTGCCTGGAATTTTGCTAATTTTGAAATGGATTGCAAACCTTCAATATTTAACATGATTTTTAATATTGGTGTTTTTGCACGGGCTACGAATGGGCACCCATCATTTCATGTTAATAAAAAGCCTCAGTCACTAAATCATCAGGGGTGAAAACTAGGCACTAGATGGAGGATTTTCTGGTCTAAATTGGAAAACATTATCTCATCATTCCTGGTTCCGGAATGCAGTTCATTTGACCACACAGGTGAAAGGCGTACCCAGCTTGTAGACTGTGCCACACCTCGTGAAAGTGTTGGCTACTTGGCTTATAAAGATTATTGTTGTACACGTTCTCACCCTGCACATTCCTTTATGACTGTCTTGTATTTGAAGGTAACCTCTCTACGCTTGATTTAAATATCCAATTTTTCACATGATGCTGTAATGTCTCGGAAACCACAAAAACTAAATAAAGTTGTTAAAACAGAGAACTTTTTTGTTTTACCTATATGATTTACCACCTGTGTGTCTCATGAACAAATCTCGAGCATTTACACTTACATTGATGCGGTCTAAGAAAAGTAAGATATGTTACAATAAATATTTATAATGTCAGACATATAAAAACATACATTTTCTTCATTGCTAGGCAAGTTTACGGAATCTCTCATTGAAAACAATTACTTCATTATTATGACTTAGTGCAATCTTTTCCACTCATGTAACTCGTTTCTTTTTTATTTCAACTTTCTAACTTGAGAGCTCTAAAATGTGTTTCTGGTTCTGATTTTACAGTGCCTCCCTGAAAACGATTTTGCTAACTTTTACTGTTAGTAAACTTTAAACCTAAAAAGTATGCCAGACTGGGTGAATTTCGGCTATTCTCATGAGACGTTAGGAGCTATCCTTGAAGGCAGGGGGGTTGGGACAAATGCACTGGTACATTAGGTGCGTCTATTCACTGAATTCTCAGAGTACGGCCCGCGGGCCGCATACGGCCCTCCTGACATCTCTGTGCGACCTTCTGGTCATTCACTCGACAGAGCTCTAACATTATAAATGTGTTAAATAAACAGGCAGGCATTTCATTGTTATTTGCAGTTAAAGAGGAGAATTAATTAGGGAGTCCTGAACAGCTTAATTTTAAAAACACCTCCATTTATAACGACATCTTGTAGCAAGAGTGTAAAAACCACTGCAGCTAAATGTAAAGAAGTAGTCTCTTCAACGTTCCAAAAAGTGTATTTTATTAACATGCAGAACCTTTCATCTTAGAAAATCAGATTCTATCAGTGCATTGAGAAGTATTTTGTATTGAAATGTGATAGTTTAAAAAAATTAATTTATCAAAATTGCAGCAAGTCAGTTGTTATGTGTACCTTTTGGGTGTCTGGGGTTGCTATCATACATGAACAGCATTATAGTTTACTAAATGAAACACGAGAAAAGTTTCTGTCCATTGCACATTCTGAAGTCAATAAGTTATATGTAGGAATGAAGGAAAAGGAGGGAAAGTAGAATAAAACAATAGCCTGGGATCAGACAATTTGGTCATCTGGGAAAGCCGGGATTGCTCAATTCAGACAGTAGATGTACATATTTCACTTCCCTGCAATCACCTAAACCCTCCTCCCGCACCTCCACTCGACCACCACCTGCAGGTATCTGTGCGGCCATCAGTCACACCAGAAACCAAACCTTTCGGCCTGAGGGAAAATATCTGCAAGTACACATGGTCTATTGGGAAAGGACAATGAACTAGCTGTCTGCAGAATACACACTTTCCTGTGTCACTTATACAGTGAGATTAAAAGACTAACATTTGGAAGCCTACAACACTGAACATTGTTAAACGAAAAGCCAGTAAGTAGGCGAAGAACTCAAGGAATAGGTGTGCACAACATATGTATGTACTTATGTAACATTTGTACACCACAAACATAACTGTAGGCAGGAAAGCACTGTTCAGTGTCTAAGGCAAGCATGCAATCAACAACTGATTGGACCGGTAGCTGGTTTCTAAGAGCAAAAGTGAATTGTTACTGCACTTTGGTTTGATATTCTATATAGAAGTGTGGAGTAGGTTTGGGGCAGTTCTGGTAGATTTAGGAATGCTGTCCCACATCTTGTTTTTTTTCCTTTTTATCACTTTTATGTTTCCAGGCTGCTGATGTGTGTGCAGATAGCCACCAGCAATTGTGAGTTTGTCAGCTAGTTGGGTGCCTTTTGTGATGCCCTTGTAGGTGATGCAGTTGGCTTTGAAGCTGGTTCAGGCCGGCAGGGGGACCAGTGGAGTTCCATCTGGATGGCAATGATGTGGTTGTATTTCTTCGGGCCTTTGCTAAAGTGTACCGAGGTGTTGGACAGGCCGCATGGTCGGGCTGCCCCCCCTCCCCGCAGTAGGACCTGGACCCTGGCTCTCCCTGCATCCCCAGCCAGAGTCCCTAAACGACCACCCGAAGTACCCTGCAATCCCTCCACTACAAGACACCAGCCCCGGACCCAGCTGGCCCGGGTCACCATCCACACCACGACATCGAACCGGCCGCCATCTTGGGGCACTGCAGCACGAGGCCGCGTGGCCTCAACTCGACCCTAACCCTGGGCCCGGCCGGCCCCGACATCGGGGCACCAACCTCCCCCCAGGAGGCAGAGTGACCACTTGGCAAATCAATGGGAGAAGGAATCGTCAACGGCTCCCCTCCGCCAGGTGTCGATCACCCCCGGCCGCCCTGGGCGCTGGCTCCACCCCCCTGCTGGGTGTCTGGACTCCCTCATCCCGGACCTCCCGGCCCCCAGGCGCGAGGGTCCGGACATCAAAGGGGACCAGACCTATAACTGGGGCAGTGCCAGACCAGGAAGGCAGTTGTATCCTGGAGTCGAGAGACCCGAGAAGAACTCATCCGTGACTTGGCCTGCTGGCGCTGCCGCGGCCCTCTGCCTTGTGAGACTACCATCTTGGCCTGCTGGCGCTGCCGCGGCCCTCTGCCTCGTGAAACCATCGTCTTGGCCTGCTGGCGCTGCCGCGGCCCTCTGCCTAGTGAAACCATCTTGGCCTGCTGGCGCTGCCGCGGCCCTCTGCCTCGTGAAACCATCGACTTGGCCTGCTGGCGCTGCCGCGGCCCTCTGCCTTGTGAGACTACCATCTTGGCCTGCTGGCGCTGCCGCGGCCCGATCCACAGACCCTCCAGCTCGAGGATTGTGAGCTCGCCCCTTACCACTACCTGTACCGATCCGGTACCAAGACTGTCCCGCTACCCCCCTTTCCCTACAGAGACTAGAAGTGAGAGGACCCCCGGGTCCGAGATATCCTGTATCGCTGATATCCTTGCCTTAAGAACCTTATATAAAGCCTTGAACTCGACTTGGTGTGGTGCCTGTTTGTGGGGAGGGAGGTAACTTGTCTGTACGATCACCGGAGATGGTCCCCCTCGGGGATCTCTCCCTCAGTATCCGGCCGACCCTCAGGGTCCCCGTCTAACATTGGTGGCCAGCGACGGGATCCGAACCTACGCATAATCGTACAGAAAGTCACCCGACCCACGACACACGACCACCATGACAACAGAGAGCGGAACAACGGAGAAATTCCAGATGGAAAAATTGGAAGACTACAACCACCGAGAACTGAAGCAATATTGCATGGAACTTGGTCTCCCAACCACGGGTCTGAGTACGAAGGAAGACTTCAAACGAGCCCTAGAAGCCTGGGCGGAAACGGGTACGGCCGTACCCCGAACACAAACGACCGAAACGAGCCCCGCACCAACTAAAGAAAGAGCGGGTCTCTCCCTGGAAGAGATCCGAGAAAGAGAAAAAACCAGACTCCACGAATTAGAACTAGCCCGACTTCGCTTGGATGGAGAACTCAAGCTGGCCGAACAAAAAATAACCCTGGAACACTTACGGCTCAAGGAAGAGCGAGAAGACAAGCAAAGACAGAGAGAGCTAGAGGAAAAGAAACTAGAGTACGAACATGAGCGCGATCTCAAAGCACTGGAGATCCAGAAACAGAATAAAGACCTCGGGCTCCCCGAACGACCGACCCCGTCTGCCTCGACCGAACCCAAGGTTCACATCCCCAAAGAGGTCATCCGGGAATACCACAAGAACGATGATATACAGCAGTGGTTTAAAGCCTATGAGGTGGCAATGACCTCCCACCGGATTCCCCGAAGCGATTGGGGGAGCCGGATTATGGGGGAGGTTTGTCAACGAAGGGCGGGACGCCCTGCTGCAACTCCCGGACCAGCTGATGACCTCCTACGACCACATGAAGGCCGCCCTCCTCACTCGATACGGGCTCACACCTGAGATGTACCGCCAACGGTTCCGCGACTGCAAACGGATTCCGGGTACAACTTGGGTGGAGTACGTGAACTTTTTTAGCCGAGCCTTCGAGGGGTGGATCAAGGGCAACAAAGTGACCACCTACGAACAACTCTTTGACCTTATCGTATGGGAGCACCTGTCAAACAACTGCTTCGTGGAGCTCCGGCAACACCTCCTGGACAGTAAGCTAACCGACCCTCGACAACTCGCCGTCGAAGCCGACCGGTGGGAAAGCACCCGAGTTGGGCGGAACGCACCCAGCGAATTATCCAGACCGTATCGCCCCCGAGGGGGAGGAGGGAGTCAGGGTCGGGGGAGAGACCCCGGCCCCTCGTCACCCCCCAGAAACCCCTCGACCCCGGTTGGCCGAGGAAGCCCTGCCGTCCGGGCCGGTTTCCGGGCCAACATTACGTGCCACAGGTGCCAGCGACCCGGCCACTACGCCAGTGATCCCAACTGCCCAAAGAATCCGAACACTACCCCCCGCCAAGTTGCAGCGGCGGCCCTAGGGGAAGAACTAATCCCGGAAGACCAAGAAGAGTACGAGACCGATCCCTCTGAATGGGCGCCCGCCGCCATGGCACTGGTCTGCTTAGGGGAGAGAGACATGATTCCGCGGGCCCCCCTTCCCGCCAACACCCAGAAGTACGGTCAATGGGTCAACATTAATGGCCGCCGGGCGGAAGCCCTCCGCGACACCGGGGCCAGTGTAACGGCGGTCCGACGCCACCTCGTCACTCCCGACCAAATCTTGCCGAACATTCTTTGCCCTGTCCGATCAGCCGACAACTCCGAAAGCCTATGCCACATGGCCTGCGTCCCCTTCGAGTGGGGAGGAGTAATAGGGATGTTAAAAGTAACTGTCCGCGATGATGCCCCCGTGGACTGCCTCCTAGGAAACGACCTTGAAAGCTCTCCATGGGCAGCTGTCGAACGGAGGGAGCACCTGGGGATGCTTGGCCTCCCCGAATGGGTCTGCGTCACGACCCGGTCCATGACCGCCCGCGCGGTCCCCAGCCCAGAAGAGCCCGAGTGGCCAGAACCTCCTCCCGCGCTCATCCCAGAGGAGGCTGCCCCAGGAGCCAGTCCATTGACCCAAACCGAAGAAGGATCCGACCAGCTTCGGGACGTCCCTGACCTGGCACAATGGCGGCAGGAGGGAGGCCCCACGCAGGAACAATTCCGGGCCGAACAGAAAACCTGTCCCTCTCTCGAAGGACTCCGGCAGCAAGCCCTGGCCCAGAGCACCGGGGATACCTCGGGGGCCCACTGGATCTACTGGGACCAAGACCTGCTCTACAGCGAGCAGAAAGTGGCGGAACTAGGGGCCAGTCGGGTGCTGGTGGTGCCCCTTCGCTTCCGAGACTTCCTCCTGAACTTAGCCCACGATGTCCCCCTTGCCGGACACCTGGGGCAGGATAAAACCTACGACCGCCTGGTGACCCATTTTTTCTGGCCCCACATGCGAAAGGATGTCACCAACCACTGCAAGGCCTGCCCCACCTGCCAGGCCAGCGGAAAAAGTGGCCGAAAAATCAAAGCACCATTGCAACCCTTTCCTGTCGTCACCACCCCGTTTGAACGAGTGGGAATAGACATTGTGGGGCCCCTCGACCCTCGAACAGCCCAAGGACACCGGTTCATCCTGGTCCTCGTAGACCACGCCACTCGCTATCCCGAGGCCATCCCTCTTCGGACGGTGACGGCCCCCGTGGTGGGCCGGGCCCTGATGGGGATCTTCTCCCGGGTGGGGTTCCCCCGGGAGGTCGTCAGTGACAGGGGCACGAACTTTATCTCCAGATATATGAAGTCTCTTTGGCAACAATGCGGGGTCACCTACAAATTCACGACCCCCTATCACCCGCAAGGAAACGGACTGGTCGAGAGGTTCAACCGCACCCTCAAGGGGATGATTATGGGCCTAGAAGAACCCCTTCGACGCCAGTGGGACGTGCTACTTCCCTGCCTCCTGTTTGCCTATCGGGAGGTCCCGCAGAAGTCCCTCGGCTTCAGCCCATTTGAACTCCTGTACGGGCACCCCGTCCGGGGCCCCCTCAGCCTAGTCAAGGAAGGTTGGGAGCAGCCTCCCCAGAAAACTCCCCCGGACATCTACAGGTACCTCCTGGCTCTCCGCAACCAGACCCGGCAGTTCCGAGACACCGCCAAAGCCAATCTCGAGGCCAGTCAGGAGGACATGAAGAGGTGGTACGATCAGCACGCGTCCTCCATTGAGTTCGAACCGGGACAACAGGTCTGGGTGATGTCCCCGGTTGAACCCTGTGCACTCCAAGACCGATGGTCCGGGCCCTTCAAGGTAATCGAACGCAAAGGGCCCGTCACCTATTTAATCGACATGGAGACTGCCCGGAACCCCCTACGGGTCCTCCATGCCAACAGGCTAAAACCCCATTTTGTGCGATCCGAGCTCAGCCTCCTGATGGCTACCGATAATGGGACAGAAGAAGACTCCGAACCCCTTCCGGACTTACTGAGGGCCTTCGAGCAGGATAGCTCAGTGGAAGGGGTCCAGCTCTCCGAGGCCCTGTCCCCGGAGCAACGCCAAGACTGCCAAGCGCTCCTGAGGCGGTTCGCCTCCCTGTTCTCCCTCACCCCCGGAGTCACCCCCTGGTGCCTCCACGATGTGGACACCGGGGACAGCCCTCCTATCCGACACCGGGCATACCGCGTACCAGACCGGGTACGAGCCTGCATCCAGACCGAGGTGTCCAAAATGCTGACCCTGGGAGTGATCGAACCCTCAGACAGCCCCTGGGCAAGCCCAGTCGTCCTGGTTCCCAAGGCGGCCGCCCCGGGCGTTGCCCCTGAGCTCCGGTTCTGCGTGGACTATCGGGGGCTGAATGCAGTTACCAGGACCGACGCTCATCCCATCCCCCGGGCCGACGAGCTAATTGACCGGATGGGGGCCGCCCGCTACCTGAGCATCTTCGACCTAACAGCGGGCTACTGGCAGATCGGCCTCACCCCTCGGGCCCAAGAACGATCCGCCTTCTCTACCCCAGACGGGCACTACCACTTTAAAGTCATGCCCTTCGGCATGAAAAACGCCCCGGCCACGTTCCAACGGCTGGTAAACCAGGTACTGGCGGGCCTGGAAGACTTCAGCGCCGCCTACCTGGACGACATTGCTGTGTACAGCCACCAGTGGACCGACCACCTCCGCCACCTGCGGGAGGTTCTACACGCCCTCCAGCAAGCCGGGCTCACCATCAAGGCCAGCAAGTGCCAGGTTGGCCAAGGGTCCGTGACCTACCTGGGACACCAAGTGGGAAGCGGGCTAGTGGCTCCTCTCCAACTCAAGATTGCTGCCATCCAGGCCTGGCAACCCCCTACGACCCAAACGGAGGTCCGGGCCTTCCTGGGGCTCACCGGATACTACCGGCGGTTCGTGAAGGACTATGGCAGCATCGCGGGGCCCCTCACAGAGCTCACCTCCAAAAAGGGCCCCAAAACCGTCAACTGGACCCTGGACTGCCAATCGGCCTTCGAGAAACTAAAGACCGCCATGTGCACGGCCCCCGTGCTCCAGGCTCCCGACTACAGCCGGGAATTCATTGTGCAGACGGACGCCTCCGATCATGGTGTGGGGGCCGTCCTCTCCCAACTCAACGCCGAAGGGGTCGACCATCCGGTGGTCTTCATCAGCAGACGCCTCTTGCCCCGAGAACAGCGCTGGAGCACCATTGAGAGAGAGGCCTTCGCCGTAGTCTGGGCACTCAAGAAGCTCCGGCCATACCTCTTCGGCACCCACTTCCGGGTGCAAACAGACCACCGACCCCTGCAATGGCTGATGCAAATGCGGGGGGAAAACCCGAAGCTGTTGCGCTGGTCCATCTCCCTGCAGGGGATGGACTTCACGGTGGAACATCGTCCAGGCCAGGACCACCGCGTGTATTTAACAAGGACCCCCTGAAGATACGGATACCATAGTTCCAAGGCCAGGGAATAAAGGTTTATGACAAAAAACAACCTAGGCAACTATACTAAAACAATGTAATAGACATATGGACAAATGGCTACAAATTATTAAGAAAATATCTGTTTTATTATACGTTCCACAAGGACACAACATGTAACATGATTAAAAAGAAAACAATGAACATGTATAAAAATATTTATCACATAAAATCAATTAGAAAAATCATACATTCGTAACAATTATTGTAAACATATAATGAACAAATTAAGAGACTAAAAGTGGCAAGTTAGGGTCTCTACGCGCGTTTCGGCGAACCAGCGCCTTCTTCTGGAGAAGCCACACAAATTCTAAAAAGGAGATACATGTAAGAAAGTGCATTAATTGTACATCCTTAAAGATACAAAAAATCATATAACATCCTATATCTTAACATTGTAGCCAATTTGTCACATCATTAGTTCATGATTATCTACATATCCTTTTCTTTTCATTTCCTTGCACTTATCTAGAAAATCATTGTGAGAGTGAATAATTGGATAAGATATCATACTTCATGTGAGTCCATTGCTTAATTTTGACTCTTTTGAAGGAGCAGAGTAAATTACCAAAATTTGATATTATAATCGTGTAAAGGCTTCTTTGCAGAATGTCTTGTTTTGTTACTGAGGGACACATATTTTAATTATATGCATCTTTTCAAGCTTAATAATTCTAGATTTGGAGTAGGTATCGTATTGGTACCGGATACTCACAAGTAAAGTAGGACGTTTGTAAAACAACTCGTCAGACGTCTAATTGATGTCCAAATGGTAGGTTCAAGGTAAACAGAGTATTCTGAATTCTTAAAAAGAAAGAAGGAAACAGAAGATTTCAGAAAAAATGGTAGTCCTCTTAATTAACCTATTCATTCTCAACCACCTAAAGTATATTGATGCCAGTGGGTAACTATTTTTGGATTACCTTATTTAATATATCTTGTCGTGGTATATCCCGCCAACCGGATGTACATCTTGGTCAATCTAATTCAGTTATGAATTTATCCGAATTCTGTTTATATAAAAATGAAGAAAGATATCATAGTCCTATTCGGGTGTTTTATTTATTCCACTCGATTAATTACGTCATGTGCTCACTTTATTCTGTAAGTATCTAGAAGGAGGCATTTTATCATCAGTTTAAGGTTTGTTTATCCAAATGTTTGGCTTAATTTGTTTATTACAGAAAAAAGAGGTTAGTTCCTATCTCCCCTTCTTTGCCTATTATTAAATTGCTATTCATTCTGGATAATACGCTTACCTCATATGTTTCATGAATCGTTGATATACGATAAATGATTTAAAAGATCTCCCTGCCTATTGGATATAATGGGAAAGATGAAACCATTGTGAAGATCATATATTAGGTTTAAATTCTCCAGTAATTTTCAAGTATTAAAGGAGATATAGTATCTTACCCGAAATGTTCGGCAGAGCTCTATGCAGAGGGGTTAAAAGAATCTCCCTGTCAGAAACAAGACGGTAGCTAGTATAAGTACATTCATTATGTTTAACACTTGAAATCTATTTAATATATCCAGGTGTTTTTTCCGTTTTTTCTATTTATTAGTGGAGGGCTTACCTTAGGATTTATTTCAGAGGATATCCCAGGGTATTGGTAAATTTGTTTAAAAGATCTCCCTGCCTATTCAGAAAAAACGGAGAAAATGAGAGGGGGTATAAACTTTGTCAGCATTCTCTTATCTTCAAAACTAAAGAAAACAGGGCCTCTTACCCGAGTAGTTCGGCAGAGCTCCTTGCATAGAGAATCTGTAACGGCCCAGTCTGTAAGAAATAAACATGACCCATGCACATGATTGCAGCGTACTGAGGGAATCAAGGGTCATACTATGTAAACGCTAGCTTTTTCGTTTCTGCGCTAGCGGGTGCATTTCTCACCTGAATTTTGACAGCTGGCCTCTCAAGAATCCGGTGGCGGGAGGAAAAACGAAGGATGGCGGCCCGACGGCGATGTGTTCAGACGCGGGTTTCCTTGGTGAGACTGATTGGTTTCCGCTTTGCTTATAAAGCGGAAATTGATAGGCTAAAATCACTTTCACCCGTGAGAGTGAACTAAGTTCAGAGATGGAGGTAGGACTCTGTCTCTAATGGATATGGAAGACAGATTTTGTGCTAAAACATACGTGGGTTTTATGTTTTGCACAGAAAATGAAAAAGACACCCAAGGATTGTCCAAATGCTAAATTGTCAGTTTGAGGTTTAATCGTTTCCGCTTATCTTATATAGCGGGATTCAGAGAGAAGAAATGTATTTTCTTTAACGGTGAGGCTGGTCTAAGTTCCGAAATAGAGGTAGGACTATCTGTCTTATAGATATAGAGGACAGATCTATTTATTATTAGTCTTCACCTAAGATGTATGCAAACCGCTAGAAAATATTATTTTCTATGAAAGAGAAACACCAGTGGTATTCCATTTGAATCAAAGTTTATATATTTGTGCAAGCCAATTAATTAAATAAAGCGAACAATTAACAAGGAGACCAGGAAGTGGGGTCTACTACTGGGTACTAGGGACTCATAAAGAGAGTCATATTTTCATTAATTATGGCCGAATTTCTGGTATATTAAGTCTACTACTAAGTGTTTGAGACATATAGAGAGAGTGATATTTTTATTAATTATTTGTATTAATTAAGATCAGATTTCTAATATACTGTGACGAGTCTGATAGGGATTATATGGCTGAGACAGTGATTTTATTCCAAGTGATCAGAGGCGGTGCTCCTGAAATGTTAAGTGCTCACAATTTGAACAACATTTGTTGTCAAATGATTGCATGTTCCCACGGGATTTCACTGTTCAGACCTTGACTGAAAGTATTAAAAACAAAAATCCAAAAGACTTCTCTTTTCTTGCGTATTGCTGTCCCTCCTTTGGACTCAGGGATATGGATTCTTTCTAAGATTCTCCATTTGAATTCGTCGGGGGTATGTCCTTTCTCTACGAAGTGCTTCACCATAGGGGATGCTAACTTCTTCGTCCTTATTGCTGAGCGATGTTCACTGAGACGCGTCTGGATCATGCGCGATGTTTCGCCCACGTACCCCAACAGGCAGGGGCATTGTAAAAAATAAATAACATTAGATGTTCGACAGTTCCACATTTCTTTTGCTGTTGTTTTATGACTATTGTGGGTGAATTCTTCACCTCTTATGATGTTATTACAGGAGGTGCATGATGAACAAGGAAATGTACCTTTTAGTGGGTTATTTGTCAGAATAGATCTCTGGGACAGTTGTTCCATATTAGTATTGTTACTGAATCTAGAGTGAACAATGTACTCCTTGATGTTTTTGTTCCTTTTATGAGCGAAAAGAGGTTTAATGAGTTTCTGCTCTGTGGGGCAGCTACTATTCAGGATGTGCCAGTTCGAGTTAATGACTTGTTTTACTTTCGCATTCAAAGTCGAGTGTTTTGTAATGCATACTAGTTGATCATTAGTTTTAGGAGGTTTTGTTTTTAGTAAGCAATCTCGATCATAATATCGTGCACGTTTATAGGAGCTCCTGACTAATCTATGAGGGTAACCTCTCTCAATGAATTTTGTTCTCATTATCAATGCTTGTCTGTCGAAATCAGCTAAATCTGTACAATTCCTTCGAACTCTTAGGAACTGTGAAAAGGGGATACTATCTTTTTGTGTAGTAGGATGAAAACTGTGGTAATGTAAGAGCGTGTTCCTTGCTGTGGGTTTTACATGAAGATCTACTTTCAAAGTGCCTATGTTATTGATAATTTCGATATCAAGGAATTCTACTCTCTCATTACTAATATTAGAAGTAAAATGGAGGTTGGTGTTTGCTCCATTTATCCATAAGATAAATTCGTCAAGAGATTGTCTCCCATCGGTCCAGATAAAGAAGATGTCGTCAATATATCTGGACCAATGGGAGATTGATTCGAAAAAAGGAGCGATCTCATTGTAAATGAATTCATTTTCAAAGGCCGCCATAAAGATGTTAGCTATTGATGGGGCTACTGAAGCACCCATACTGACGCCTTTGATTTGGCGATACAAATGGGTACCGAATTCAAAAATATTTTCGGTTAAGACAATCTCCAGGCATTCCAGTAAAAACATTTTGGGACAGGGGATATTATGAAGGTCAATGAACCATTCTGTTGTTTGTATTGCGTCTCTTAGGGGGATGTTACTATATAGGGATTCTACGTCCATAGTAACTAGTAAATCTGTATTTGAATTGAAGGGTAATCCTTCCGTTTTTCTTATCATATCACCTGTGTCTTGTATGTATGATATGATTTTTGGAACATAGGGACGTAGATAGTTGTCAACAAATTTGGATAATGGTTCTGTTGCAGTGCCAATTGTCGAGACAATAGGACGGTATGGAGGGTTTTCTGAGTTTTTATGTATCTTGGGGAGACCATATATGCAAGCAGTTTTTCCTTTGTTATGGTTCAGGAAGTCAAATTCTTTATTATTAATAAAACCATTTTCTAGGGCGATGTTAGTAAGAGAAGAGATTCTTTTGGATAAGTTTAGAGTAGAATATGATTTAATGGGTATGTAAAAAGTTGGATCATCTAACATGTTAAGCATGTTCCTTTCATATTGTGACGTGTTGATGATAACTATGCCCCCACCTTTGTCACATCCTTTGAATGTGAGATCTTTATTGGATGAAAGGGATAGTAGAGCTTTATGTTCTTCCTCTTCCAAGTTATATATAGGTTTAGGAATGAATTTGAGGGCTTGATGTAACTTCTTTAAAACCACCAGCTCGAAAGTAGCTACCTCGGGTCCTACTTGTTCGAGTGATGGACTAAAGGTTGACGGCAGACTAAGGGTTTTAATCAAGGGTTGTTCCTCATCCGTTGTGACAGTACTAAAGAATTTTTTAAGCCGCACTTTACGAAAAAATGAAATTAAGTCGCAGTACAATTCGAATAGATTGGCAGTAGAGTGGGGGACATATGATAAACCTTTAGAGAGTAGTTTAATGCTATGATTATCTAAATTGTTTTTAGTGAGGTTGAAAATTGGAATCACATTCCGGGTTTCCAATACTGCCTGTTCCGCGTTTCGCGGATGAATTGTGGATCTTCCTGGTGTTGATGGTGTTGAGGCTGGTAATTGCCTCTCGGTTGACCCTGGAAGTGAACTCTGGGGCGTCCCCGGTTCCCCCCTCGGTTCCCTAAAAAAGGGGGCTGTCTTCTGTTGCCCCTATTCTGGGATTGATTATAGTTGGAATCTGGGTCATAGTAACCATCAACACTTTCGTTCTCTGAGTCAGATGTTTCAGAGAATGTATTGACACGTTGTTGTTGTTGTTGTTGATCCTTTGTTTCTGTATTATAATGGTTTTGTTGATAAAAATCGGGTTTAAGATAAGGATAGGTATTTTCAATTGTAGCGAATCTTTTATCTTTAAGCAATTTATCATTTTTTCTTTTCTCTAGGTAATTTCTAAAGGATTCAAGCTCTTTGTTACACTCTTCGATCTTTTTTATGGCTTCTTCTGTGCTACCCATTTTTTTAAATTTTGTCCTCTAGGTCCTCAACTTCAGATCTTACTTCAGCTGCTATTTCTTTAGCTGTTTCGACTATGAGCATCATTAGGTCCCTTGAGCATCGGCTGGCAATTCTGCTCCATTTGTCTAAGAATGCTTTAGAGTGGACAAAGAGACCTGGGATATTTCTAACTCTCAAACCCATTGGAATGATGCCGAGTCTTAAATAGGCCAGCATGAATTCCCCATGGGCTTCAATTCTTTTTAGTTTCTTTTTCAGTTCTAATAGTTTTTTAGTATCATCATTATGACGGTTAGAATCTGGGGTAGTGGCACCAAAGGAGTTTGATGTTCCAACAAGTATTTCGTATTCCTCATCTGTAAATCCAAACGTTTTTTGGAGAGCCATAGTTAATGTAGGATATAGGGAGTTGGAAGGGTGAAATAGATGATAATCCAATAAAGCAAGGAAATGACAAGTAAACGATTCCAATAACAAATTATACACAAACTGAGAACAGCCCTACACAGACAGGCTGTGGGAAAATCGCGTGTATTTAACAAGGACCCCCTGAAGATACGGATACCATAGTTCCAAGGCCAGGGAATAAAGGTTTATGACAAAAAACAACCTAGGCAACTATACTAAAACAATGTAATAGACATATGGACAAATGGCTACAAATTATTAAGAAAATATCTGTTTTATTATACGTTCCACAAGGACACAACATGTAACATGATTAAAAAGAAAACAATGAACATGTATAAAAATATTTATCACATAAAATCAATTAGAAAAATCATACATTCGTAACAATTATTGTAAACATATAATGAACAAATTAAGAGACTAAAAGTGGCAAGTTAGGGTCTCTACGCGCGTTTCGGCGAACCAGCGCCTTCTTCTGGAGAAGCCACACAAATTCTAAAAAGGAGATACATGTAAGAAAGTGCATTAATTGTACATCCTTAAAGATACAAAAAATCATATAACATCCTATATCTTAACATTGTAGCCAATTTGTCACATCATTAGTTCATGATTATCTACATATCCTTTTCTTTTCATTTCCTTGCACTTATCTAGAAAATCATTGTGAGAGTGAATAATTGGATAAGATATCATACTTCATGTGAGTCCATTGCTTAATTTTGACTCTTTTGAAGGAGCAGAGTAAATTACCAAAATTTGATATTATAATCGTGTAAAGGCTTCTTTGCAGAATGTCTTGTTTTGTTACTGAGGGACACATATTTTAATTATATGCATCTTTTCAAGCTTAATAATTCTAGATTTGGAGTAGGTATCGTATTGGTACCGGATACTCACAAGTAAAGTAGGACGTTTGTAAAACAACTCGTCAGACGTCTAATTGATGTCCAAATGGTAGGTTCAAGGTAAACAGAGTATTCTGAATTCTTAAAAAGAAAGAAGGAAACAGAAGATTTCAGAAAAAATGGTAGTCCTCTTAATTAACCTATTCATTCTCAACCACCTAAAGTATATTGATGCCAGTGGGTAACTATTTTTGGATTACCTTATTTAATATATCTTGTCGTGGTATATCCCGCCAACCGGATGTACATCTTGGTCAATCTAATTCAGTTATGAATTTATCCGAATTCTGTTTATATAAAAATGAAGAAAGATATCATAGTCCTATTCGGGTGTTTTATTTATTCCACTCGATTAATTACGTCATGTGCTCACTTTATTCTGTAAGTATCTAGAAGGAGGCATTTTATCATCAGTTTAAGGTTTGTTTATCCAAATGTTTGGCTTAATTTGTTTATTACAGAAAAAAGAGGTTAGTTCCTATCTCCCCTTCTTTGCCTATTATTAAATTGCTATTCATTCTGGATAATACGCTTACCTCATATGTTTCATGAATCGTTGATATACGATAAATGATTTAAAAGATCTCCCTGCCTATTGGATATAATGGGAAAGATGAAACCATTGTGAAGATCATATATTAGGTTTAAATTCTCCAGTAATTTTCAAGTATTAAAGGAGATATAGTATCTTACCCGAAATGTTCGGCAGAGCTCTATGCAGAGGGGTTAAAAGAATCTCCCTGTCAGAAACAAGACGGTAGCTAGTATAAGTACATTCATTATGTTTAACACTTGAAATCTATTTAATATATCCAGGTGTTTTTTCCGTTTTTTCTATTTATTAGTGGAGGGCTTACCTTAGGATTTATTTCAGAGGATATCCCAGGGTATTGGTAAATTTGTTTAAAAGATCTCCCTGCCTATTCAGAAAAAACGGAGAAAATGAGAGGGGGTATAAACTTTGTCAGCATTCTCTTATCTTCAAAACTAAAGAAAACAGGGCCTCTTACCCGAGTAGTTCGGCAGAGCTCCTTGCATAGAGAATCTGTAACGGCCCAGTCTGTAAGAAATAAACATGACCCATGCACATGATTGCAGCGTACTGAGGGAATCAAGGGTCATACTATGTAAACGCTAGCTTTTTCGTTTCTGCGCTAGCGGGTGCATTTCTCACCTGAATTTTGACAGCTGGCCTCTCAAGAATCCGGTGGCGGGAGGAAAAACGAAGGATGGCGGCCCGACGGCGATGTGTTCAGACGCGGGTTTCCTTGGTGAGACTGATTGGTTTCCGCTTTGCTTATAAAGCGGAAATTGATAGGCTAAAATCACTTTCACCCGTGAGAGTGAACTAAGTTCAGAGATGGAGGTAGGACTCTGTCTCTAATGGATATGGAAGACAGATTTTGTGCTAAAACATACGTGGGTTTTATGTTTTGCACAGAAAATGAAAAAGACACCCAAGGATTGTCCAAATGCTAAATTGTCAGTTTGAGGTTTAATCGTTTCCGCTTATCTTATATAGCGGGATTCAGAGAGAAGAAATGTATTTTCTTTAACGGTGAGGCTGGTCTAAGTTCCGAAATAGAGGTAGGACTATCTGTCTTATAGATATAGAGGACAGATCTATTTATTATTAGTCTTCACCTAAGATGTATGCAAACCGCTAGAAAATATTATTTTCTATGAAAGAGAAACACCAGTGGTATTCCATTTGAATCAAAGTTTATATATTTGTGCAAGCCAATTAATTAAATAAAGCGAACAATTAACAAGGAGACCAGGAAGTGGGGTCTACTACTGGGTACTAGGGACTCATAAAGAGAGTCATATTTTCATTAATTATGGCCGAATTTCTGGTATATTAAGTCTACTACTAAGTGTTTGAGACATATAGAGAGAGTGATATTTTTATTAATTATTTGTATTAATTAAGATCAGATTTCTAATATACTGTGACGAGTCTGATAGGGATTATATGGCTGAGACAGTGATTTTATTCCAAGTGATCAGAGGCGGTGCTCCTGAAATGTTAAGTGCTCACAATTTGAACAACATTTGTTGTCAAATGATTGCATGTTCCCACGGGATTTCACTGTTCAGACCTTGACTGAAAGTATTAAAAACAAAAATCCAAAAGACTTCTCTTTTCTTGCGTATTGCTGTCCCTCCTTTGGACTCAGGGATATGGATTCTTTCTAAGATTCTCCATTTGAATTCGTCGGGGGTATGTCCTTTCTCTACGAAGTGCTTCACCATAGGGGATGCTAACTTCTTCGTCCTTATTGCTGAGCGATGTTCACTGAGACGCGTCTGGATCATGCGCGATGTTTCGCCCACGTACCCCAACAGGCAGGGGCATTGTAAAAAATAAATAACATTAGATGTTCGACAGTTCCACATTTCTTTTGCTGTTGTTTTATGACTATTGTGGGTGAATTCTTCACCTCTTATGATGTTATTACAGGAGGTGCATGATGAACAAGGAAATGTACCTTTTAGTGGGTTATTTGTCAGAATAGATCTCTGGGACAGTTGTTCCATATTAGTATTGTTACTGAATCTAGAGTGAACAATGTACTCCTTGATGTTTTTGTTCCTTTTATGAGCGAAAAGAGGTTTAATGAGTTTCTGCTCTGTGGGGCAGCTACTATTCAGGATGTGCCAGTTCGAGTTAATGACTTGTTTTACTTTCGCATTCAAAGTCGAGTGTTTTGTAATGCATACTAGTTGATCATTAGTTTTAGGAGGTTTTGTTTTTAGTAAGCAATCTCGATCATAATATCGTGCACGTTTATAGGAGCTCCTGACTAATCTATGAGGGTAACCTCTCTCAATGAATTTTGTTCTCATTATCAATGCTTGTCTGTCGAAATCAGCTAAATCTGTACAATTCCTTCGAACTCTTAGGAACTGTGAAAAGGGGATACTATCTTTTTGTGTAGTAGGATGAAAACTGTGGTAATGTAAGAGCGTGTTCCTTGCTGTGGGTTTTACATGAAGATCTACTTTCAAAGTGCCTATGTTATTGATAATTTCGATATCAAGGAATTCTACTCTCTCATTACTAATATTAGAAGTAAAATGGAGGTTGGTGTTTGCTCCATTTATCCATAAGATAAATTCGTCAAGAGATTGTCTCCCATCGGTCCAGATAAAGAAGATGTCGACAATATATCTGGACCAATGGGAGATTGATTCGAAAAAAGGAGCGATCTCATTGTAAATGAATTCATTTTCAAAGGCCGCCATAAAGATGTTAGCTATTGATGGGGCTACTGAAGCACCCATACTGACGCCTTTGATTTGGCGATACAAATGGGTACCGAATTCAAAAATATTTTCGGTTAAGACAATCTCCAGGCATTCCAGTAAAAACATTTTGGGACAGGGGATATTATGAAGGTCAATGAACCATTCTGTTGTTTGTATTGCGTCTCTTAGGGGGATGTTACTATATAGGGATTCTACGTCCATAGTAACTAGTAAATCTGTATTTGAATTGAAGGGTAATCCTTCCGTTTTTCTTATCATATCACCTGTGTCTTGTATGTATGATATGATTTTTGGAACATAGGGACGTAGATAGTTGTCAACAAATTTGGATAATGGTTCTGTTGCAGTGCCAATTGGACCACGCCAACGCCGACGGCCTGTCACGCTTTTTCCGCCTCAGCGAGGAGAGTCCCCAGGAAGATGGCTGACTCTCCCCGCCTTCAGCTGGGGGGGACGCATGTTGGACAGGCCGCATGGTCGGGCTGCCCCCCCTCCCCGCAGTAGGACCTGGACCCTGGCTCTCCCTGCATCCCCAGCCAGAGTCCCTAAACGACCACCCGAAGTACCCTGCAATCCCTCCACTACAAGACACCAGCCCCGGACCCAGCTGGCCCGGGTCACCATCCACACCACGACATCGAACCGGCCGCCATCTTGGGGCACTGCAGCACGAGGCCGCGTGGCCTCAACTCGACCCTAACCCTGGGCCCGGCCGGCCCCGACATCGGGGCACCAACCTCCCCCCAGGAGGCAGAGTGACCACTTGGCAAATCAATGGGAGAAGGAATCGTCAACGGCTCCCCTCCGCCAGGTGTCGATCACCCCCGGCCGCCCTGGGCGCTGGCTCCACCCCCCTGCTGGGTGTCTGGACTCCCTCATCCCGGACCTCCCGGCCCCCAGGCGCGAGGGTCCGGACATCAAAGGGGACCAGACCTATAACTGGGGCAGTGCCAGACCAGGAAGGCAGTTGTATCCTGGAGTCGAGAGACCCGAGAAGAACTCATCCGTGACTTGGCCTGCTGGCGCTGCCGCGGCCCTCTGCCTTGTGAGACTACCATCTTGGCCTGCTGGCGCTGCCGCAGCCCTCTGCCTCGTGAAACCATCGTCTTGGCCTGCTGGCGCTGCCGCGGCCCTCTGCCTAGTAAAAAACCATCTTGGCCTGCTGGCGCTGCCGCGGCCCTCTGCCTCGTGAAACCATCGACTTGGCCTGCTGGCGCTGCCGCGGCCCTCTGCCTTGTGAGACTACCATCTTGGCCTGCTGGCGCTGCCGCGGCCCGATCCACAGACCCTCCAGCTCGAGGATTGTGAGCTCGCCCCTTACCACTACCTGTACCGATCCGGTACCAAGACTGTCCCGCTACCCCCCTTTCCCTACAGAGACTAGAAGTGAGAGGACCCCCGGGTCCGAGATATCCTGTATCGCTGATATCCTTGCCTTAAGAACCTTATATAAAGCCTTGAACTCGACTTGGTGTGGTGCCTGTTTGTGGGGAGGGAGGTAACTTGTCTGTACGATCACCGGAGACGGTCCCCCTCGGGGATCTCTCCCTCAGTATCCGGCCGACCCTCAGGGTCCCCGTCTAACACGAGGTATGCAGTATGCCCAAAAGGGGCCAGTGTGGAGTTTGGGAGGTCATTTCCGTCATCAAGATGCAAGGATATGAGGGCTTGTACAGCAGTTCTGCAGTTGCTTTCTGGTGGAATGGTTTCACTTTCTGTCGCAGAGAGAGCTGGCAACAAGCCTTCTTGGTTTTCTTGGCAGTGGGTTACTTAAGAGGGGGTGGGTGAGTGTCCAGGATGAGTCAGAGTCCATTGGCAGTGGATAAAGCGTGGGCTTGACTTGAAATAGGCTTCTGCTGTTGAGCCAGGTTTGGACTAGTTTTTACTTGTTGAAAACTGAAGGCAGCTGCTTTGTCTTGAGCCCTTGTAGGGCAAGTTCAGTCTTTCATTCTTGTGAAAGAGGTGTTCCATTAAGTTGCACATTAATAACAAATATTATTCAGTATGTAGTGTGCACTGCAATCATTAAGATTATTAAAGAAAAACAGAGCATTTTAAACATTGTCATCATAATTTCCACATAAGCAGAAAAGGATCAATATGTGGTGCTTGATTCCATCTTGCCACTCTTTTAATTTAATTTCGCTGATGCACAATAGCGGCACAATTCTTTTTTTTTTTTAAATGGTGCTTAATTATGTGATTTTGCTATTTCTATGTGCTACACATAACAGGTGCTACCACCACCCATGTGATCAGCCTCAAAAGGTGAAAAGGAGAGTTGGCTAGGCCAGTATTCAAAGTGTTGCAGATCACAACATGATGTCAGAAGCGAGCTTTTAAAGTAAGGGCCATCTTGCTGGCTAAAGATGGACACTTCATCTTTCTACTTGCTTGCACATCCTTCTGGTAAGCCGAGGTTGAAGTGGGCGGTAATGGAGGGGCACGACGTGCCCATACTTTTTTGGTTCATGAAAAAACGTTCCCCTACTTATCTTAAAAGGACAACTGTCCCGGAACGGTTAATTCCGATGTTTAAATGCTTTGGTTGAAGTGTCATTCAGTGAGTCTCCTGCGCTATGAAACCGAAGCCGGGCAGATCGCTAAACAAGGCTTCCTGCCAGGGTGCCTGCTTCCCTGAAAGAAATGCAAATGTGAGCAACAAGTTAATTCTGCAAATGTACTGGGTTATATATACACATGTAAAGGATGCTTGGGAGCTAATACAGGCTTTAAATGATTGAATCACTCTAAGTTTTGTGATTACAACGTTGTATTATGTTTCAGTGGTAGTGCGACCAGTTAACAACTGAGTTGTGAAGTGTGTGCTTTTAATTGTGATTATATAGCCCTTACTAGCCCGGACAGTAGTTGTAGAGACAATTGTGTAAAAAAATAGCATTATGTAGCGGTTACTAAAATTGATATTTTGGATGCACTTTTTTTTATCTTAAACCTTGTTGCACATTTTATAGCAGCCTATCTTATACTGTGTGTAATGCAAGTTTAAAATATTGACTTACAGTGCTTTTTGTCACAGGCTGTGACCTTGTATCACAAAAACATTCAGAAATTACTATTCTCCACTGCACCAACCAAGATTTAATTCTGTGACTCTCTGGTTCCACACACACCTCCCCAGTGCATTAACTAATAGAGGTTTCCTAATGTATTACAGTGCATTTTCCATGGAGTAATGACTTTATTTATTTTTCATTTAAGCTCCACACAATTTTATAGCTACCTGACGGTGAAAGACTGTAAAACGTGCAGAATATTTTCTATTTTTAGATACACCTTAAACCCCGCCTTTACGTTCACTTACCCCGTGCCATCTCATGCAGCATTACATTTACCATACTTTTTCCAATGCACTTTTAGAGACCGCTGTCAAGGCCTCCTTTGGTGAGAACACTTGGCTGCAGACCACTGTGACAAGCTGTGGCAAGGCCCGATGATAGAAAATGTACTGATTAACTGACACTGACATCCGTGGTCAGGTCTGGGAGGAACATGAAAGGTTGATAGGACATTAATCGAAGGAGCAAGGACATCAAAACAATGATGCAGAAGCCACGTCCTCGAGATTATGGAAGACAGAAGTGCTTTTCAGGAACCTCTGGGCCGGCAGATTGCATTTATCTGCCCGGTTGTAGCAGCATTATCTTTTTGTTCCTCTATAACCATGCCCAGCGCAGGCCCGAAGGGTATCTACAGCCTTACGTTTTAAGTGCCACTGAACAGACAAGAGATTTTTTTTCAGTGTCTTGAAACACTGTGCTTTGAAAAGCTTGGACTGTGCAGCTGTCTCTTTGAGAGGAGCGTCAGGGACAGGAAAGGAAGCACTAAGTATATTGCGTAAGTGCTAATGTCTGGCGCAGACTAAAACATTAAGCAATAAATGTTTGACAAGCCGAATAAATATTGAAATAGGCTGAAAGCTGCGTGCAGCATGTGGTTTGTCTATCCAGCAGCACACATCATTAGGAAGATACATGAAAACAAAGCGATGCGGCTAGACCGCGACGAACCGACGCAGTGCACCCTGGGAAGGTCTTGGAAGCTTGGCAGAGGATAGCTGCAGGCCTCCCCTATAAATGATGGCATTACTCTGAATGCCGCTGACACTCACTTAAAGTAAAGGCGTGCGTACTTGGGTTAGAATTTGCATAAACAGACATATTGCGTCTTGATTCTGGGTCGGAAACTCCCTTGATGGTGTGTGTATTTTCTAGTGGACATGATGGTGGTCTTCCTGCCCTCCTCTTTTTATTTTATCACGTCCTAACATTAGGTTCGTTTTTACTAGCCAGCCCTTACACCATACTGCTTTCAGCAGTCTCAGTGTACTTAATAATGTTGTCAAGGTTTTAAATGGGATGAAAAGAACTGTGTGTGGGGGGTCTCTCAAAGGAACGCGGTTTAGAAACACGTGCGCTAAAAATATTTGCTTAGCAGTGTGCCACACGACTGGTATTTTGCTGCTTCTGTCATTGCATCCAGATACTAAATATAACATGTAATATGACACCTACAACAAGCCAGGACTATTGGCGTTGTCAGTGATTGTTAGTCCCATTGTCAGTGATTGTTAGTTTCAAAAGCTAAATAAGCAACAACTATGGCTTCCTTGTATATAATATGTAAAATGCTTCAGTTCTGAAATGATGAGACTATGACACCACTAAAACGAATGTCTTTGAAGTTACATCAAAGGCAGTGATGGGCGGTACTGCTGCAGGTTTAAGATTTTTTTTCACCCTGATGCTGAGGGCTAAAATTAGGCTGACATCTTGTATAGGTAGGTTGCACACCATAATCTTATCAAATTCCTCTGTTTTTCATCACTTTGTCAAGCGTGCTCGATGGTAAACATGCCCAACCCCTGTGGCACGTGAAACATTGTATCACAACACTGGGACACTGCATCGTGCCCCAAACCATGGCACTGTGGCTGCTGCTTGCGCAAAAAACTATGCGCTAAATGTTAAATTCTTTTTACTCCATTGCTAGGCTAGGAAGGCTTTTAACTTGTTATTTTGAGTTGCAGACAGAGTTACAGGGCGATCCAGAGGCAGAATGGTACATAGGGGTACCCTCTGCAGGAGCACAAGAAGGGTGCAAATGCCAAACAACCCCAGGAAGTCCTATAGTAGGACCCGGGAAGAACGACGGCGCCCATTAGTCCTTCAGGCGGTTGTAAACCTGAGCAAACGGGGGCTTGCCTGGATATGAGCCACCCTATCAAGGGGCGAGAGTAAATGGGTGGACTGGTGGTCCACAGGATAGAAGGGGTAATGCCCCAAAATGGTGAGCACCAATTGGGTAGGACCACAGTGTAATTTGGCTCTTCAGGTGGGCAGGGCAGCATAGGGTCTGCCTACCCTTTGATCGCCCGTAGAGTTGACCCACCATGTTGGCATATTTCTTATGCAAAATAAACCTACAGCAATGTTTTCTCCAACAACCAATGTGTCTTGTGTGTTCTTTATTATGGTATTGCTGTGTTTGCGGGTGGGGTGTGTTGCCAATATTGGCACTATGGAGAGCCCGATGGAGACCCGCCTCAGTACCTCCTTTTTAGAACTGGCTGTGCTGAGCACCAGCAGGATCCGGACCACTTAAAGCCCTGAATGGTATTCTGTTGAACATGTTAACAGAATTGGAAAGATTGGAGTGCCAATGCTAGCCCAGAGAACACAAAAAAGTGATGAGAAGCCCAAGTAGTACAGCACTTTGGCCCATAGCCCCTCCTTTGAAAAGCAAACACATTAACTGAACAGAATTAAAATGGAGTTGTTTCAAGTACAGAAAAACACTGTAGTTGGATTGCCTTTGACATCTGTTGCTTTAATTCTACTGGAAGCGATTGAGTTGAAACACATGTTCAGGTTCATGGACTGAATTTAAGAAATTAGTTGTAGTTACTGGTAAAATCACCCCTTTTCTAAATTCACAATTGCAGCGTACTGCCACTTACTGCATCAGAAGATATATTACGGTGTGATTCAAGCAATGACTAAAGGGAAACTGTGACTGCGTAACTAATACAGCTAATTGGTATCCTGGCATAGTACGTTCGTCACCTGACAGAATGGGCCGTTTTGATTTGACTGGTGAAGAAAGAGGGGTAAGAACCAATCCCAAATCATAATCACAATCCTTGTCAGGGTGCTAAAGTCAGTAAATACACCTGTGCTTAAACCTGTGGGAGCTTGGCACAAAGCAGTAAGGCTTAACTTAAAGGCAATATGTAAAATATTTATGCAGTACTAAAATAGTAATAAAGTGTCTTTGCTTGTGTGTTTTTAAACTTTGTTTACCTGCCTGCTCCTGATACAGAATATTTCCTTGGCTCCTCGACACCCCTGCACAGCGGATTTGACGCTGCAGCGGGCGAGGGGGTTCTGTTGACAATTGCCGCCATTCTCGCGTTGCGCAGGCCACGCCCACCTATTTAGGCCACGCCCCCCTTTTCGCCAAGCTTATTAAAGCGCTGAATACGAGCGCCGCCTTCATTCACTACTTCTCCTGAGGCACAGCCGGGAGTCACGATCATTTGTTCTCTAAAAAAACTGTCTTTGCTTGTGTGTTTTTAAACTTTGTTTACCTGCCTGCTCCTGATACAGAATATTTCCTTGGCTCCTCGACACCCCTGCACAGCGGATTTGACGCTGCAGCGGGCGAGGGGGTTCTGTTGACAATTGCCGCCATTCTCGCGTTGCGCAGGCCACGCCCACCTATTTAGGCCACGCCCCCTTTTTGCCAAGCTTATTACAGCGCTGAATACGAGCGCCGCCCTCATTCACTACTTCTCCTGAGGCACAGCCGGGAGCCACGATCATTTGTTCTCTAAAAAAACTGTCTTTGCTTGTGTGTTTTTAAACTTTGTTTACCTGCCTGCTTCTGATACAGAATATTTCCTTGGCTCCTCGACACCCCTGCACAGCGGATTTGACTCTGCAGCGGGCGAGGGGGTTCTGTTGACAATTGCCGCCATTCTCGCGTTGCGCAGGCCACGCCCACTTCAACCCCTTCTCTCACTATATAGGATGTGTCCCTACCGGAAGCGCAGCGGACGAGCGCAGCGGGTGCGACGATTGCGCGCCGAAGGCGCGCCTAAGGCAAGCCCGTCTGCGCCCGTCCGCGGCCATTTGGGGCCCGGGGCCCGTCACTCTGCCCAATTCACATCCTATGCCCCTAGGGACCTGATTGCATTACACTCTCTCTGGCCGCTGGAAGCTACCAGCCACTCAAAATTATTCCAACTTGGTGTTTTTAACGCCCGTACTGCTTTTCCAGAGTTCAAGGCCCTCCCATCCTCTATCTCCCACGAGCACACTCCCTCTTTTCCACTTCCTGTAATCCGGTCTACTAAGGCACCTGCTAACTTGGAACTAGCAATCACATACCTTAACACTCGGTCGCTAGTCAGTCACCAACATGACATATGCCACCTCCTGGACTCAGATCGTCCTGACATCCTACTCCTTACTGAGACCTGGCTGAATGAGGACTCCTCCCCCGACATCTTGGCAGCCATTCCTCCGGGGTATTATATTCTCCAAGCCAACCGACCAGCTGGTAAATCTGGAGGTGGCGTAGCCGCCATTATCAAATTTTCCATCAGATTCACTTCCCTCTCTCTACTTACCATCCCCCAGACTGACTGCCTGGCTATCAGACTCGAATCCTCGGTGTCCCCTCTTACCTGTGTCCTGGTATACCGCCCCCCTCAACCCATGCCCAATTTCCCCTCTCTCTTCGGCGATCTACTATCTCAGCTCACAATCAATAACTCCAAACTCCTGGTTTTAGGAGACTTCAATTACTGGCCGTCGGACCCACATGAAAGCTCTCATTCCCTGGCTTTCACTGATCTACTAAGTGGGCTCAATGGCCTTCAACACGTTCACACAGCCACCCATTCCAAAGGCCACACCCTGGATCAGGTGTGGACCTACAACCTTGAAATCAAGTCACTCACGATCCTCCCCTGCCATTGGTCAGACCATTTCTTAATTTCTTTCCTTCTCCTGGTCCCCCCCCCCCCCGCCCCCCCCGCAGCCGTGGCCCTAGCCTCTTGGCCCGCAACTGGAATAAAGCAGATCTCGACCTTTTTCTTTAACATCTTCAGCTCCGCCCGACCTAGGTTTTCTAGACTCCCAGGAAGCCGCTCTTGTCAATTGGCTGGAGTCTACCAGCGACAAGGTCGCCCCTCTTAAGTCTATCAGAATTAAACGTCCTCACGACGCACATCGCTGGTTTTCAGATAGCCTTAAAACCTTAAAACTGGGACTTCGCCAAGCCGAGCGTCGCTGGCGCAGAAACTACGACCCCTCAGAAAAATCTCACCTCTTAAAATTATCCAGAGAATACAAACAGGCAATTTCAGCGGCCAAAACTGCCTACTTCTCCACAAAAATTCTCAACTCTGCGCAAAAATCCAAGGACATCTTTGCTATTGTGGAGGAGCTCTCACACCCGGATAGGGCGACCATCAAACCCCTCCCATCTCAGGTACTTTGCGACTCCCTCAACTGTTTTTTTACTGACAAAATCAGCAAAATCAAAAATAGTATTTCCTCTGTTGCCCCGCTGCCATCCCTCCCGGAGGCCGTCCCCCTTCTCAATCCCCTTTCCCTGACTCAGCTTCCCCCCATACCTGAAGCAGACTTCCTCTCCCTTCTAAACAAAGTCTCATCCGGTTCCCCCACAGACTGCTGCCCTCCAGCGATTCTCCGGGCCGCTTTTTCGGCCTGTCCTGCCCCTCCACTTGCCCTCCTGAACAACTCCCTCTTGCTCGGTGAGGTCCCCAGTCAGTTCAAGAACGCCGAAGTGGTTCCCATATTAAAAAAAACCAACGCCGATCCCACGGTTTTGGGCAACCTCCGTCCCATCTCCCTTCTTCCTTACCTGAGCAAGGTACTTGAGACCCATGTGACCAGCATCCTCAGCTCCTTTATTGAAGACTCCAACTTCCTAGACTCCCAGCAAGCCGGGTTTAGACCTGCCATTCGACAGAGGCGGTTATCCTCTCTGTTATGGAGGAACTTCGTAGAGGCGCTGACTCCAACATCAGTCAAGCCTTGGTGCTCTTAGATCTGTCGGCGGCCTTTGACACGGTCGACCACACCATCTTAGTCGACCGTGTCAAAGAGGCGGGCATTAGTGGGACGGCCCTTAATTGGGTTCGCTCCTTCCTAGTGGACCGCCATCAATCGGTCCGTCTTTCTCAGTTTACGGCAGACAGGACGAGGGTCACCTGCGGCGTTCCGCAGGGCTCTTCCCTGTCACCCCTTCTTTTTAACCTGTACCTCACCCCACTGATCCGCTCCCTCCGTGGCAGGAATGTCACTGCATTCAATTATGCAGATGACATTCAGCTCGTCTTCAATCTCGACTCCTCGGATGAAGCGGCTCAAGATTTCCAGTCCACCCTCTGCCATATCAGTAATTGGATGGGCGCTCATCATCTTAAACTTAACCCCGACAAGACGGAGCTCGTTCTTGTCGGAGGCCCATCCAATCCCTGGAATTCCACCTTCTCCCCCTCCCCCCCCGCCCTGCTGACAAAGTGAAAAGCTTGGGGGTTTTCATCTCACAGGACCTCTCAATGAAGCACCAGGTCAGTGCTACTGTGTCCTCCTGCTTCTTCCAGCTTAGGAAGATTCGAAAAATAGCTCATTTTCTGACCACTGAAGCCCTCACCCTGGCACTGCTGGCATTAGTCATCTCTCGGATTGACTATGCCAACGCTCTGTACGTTGGCATTCCATAATACCAAATTAACAGACTGCAGCTGATACAGAATCAGGCAGCTCGCCTGATCTTTCGCCAACCTAAACATCATCACGTTCGCCCCCTCCTCAGGGCCCTTCACTGGCTTCCGTTTCAGAGCGCTGCAAGTTCAAATTGGGCTGCCTGACTCATAAATCTTTGGCCGGCATCGGTCCCTCCTTTATTTCTTCCCTCCTGCACCCTTACGTTCCCTCCAGGCACCTCCGTTCCTCTTATCTCGCGCTCCTTCAGACACCTCGTTTTAGGCGCAAATAATACGGAGGTCTCAGATTCTCCTCTTTGGCACCTTCATTCTGGAACTCTCTTCCGTTGGAACTGAGACTCTCTCCCTCCTACCCTCACTTTAGGTCTCTCCTTAAAACTCACCTCTTCCGTAGCATCTACACATAAGCTACCCTCTCCTCGCCCTCTGCCTCTCTCCGAATAAAGTGAATAGCGCCAAGAAACCGTCCGGTGTATGCTGCGCTTTATAAGTAATTTTTACATTACATTACATTACAAAACACAAGAAAAATCCTAAACAAATGTAGAAAAACGTGAATATTTAAATAAATAATATTACGCCAAAAACCCAATATAAAGTACCCAAGATATACATTTTTAATGTTTAAATCAATTACATCGCCACAAAGTGCTGACTGTGGTTATCTGATTGCGCTAGACTTGGTCAATGTTAATAGTTAAGGCTGACCTCAATGGATCGCCGGTCGGACAGAGGGACCAGGTTCATCCCGGAGGAAAGTTTACCTTCTGACATAGAAATTTTTATGGAGAAAAAGTGCTCATTGATGAGTCATCAGTGGAGCAAGCTGGAAGCTGGATCCAAAGTGGTGCTCGACAATGGCAGGCTGTTGAAGAGCAGGGTCCAGGTGCAGTGACTGACAAAGGCAGAAAAGCTCTGTAGTCTGTGCCCGGGAAGGAACTCACCGTCATTGGATGCTGCTCAGCATCGGTCCTCATGAAGCCCTCTCTGTTTGGATACAGAAATTTTTCTGGAAATCAGTTTTCCTTCAGTGGGGCAAACCAGCAAGTTGAGGCTGACCGGCGGTTAGACGTAGACAGTTGCAGTTTCGATGATGATCCCAGTCTCCGATGGCTGTCCTGGCAGAAAGTTGGCAAAAAGTTTTGAAGTCCTACGTCTTAGAGTTTGAGTACAGGAGGAGTACACTGTAACCCCATCCAAGCGTCCAGGCCCTGGGGCACCACTTAGGGGTTAGGGTTTACTCTAACAGAAGCCAGTAGCAGGGTCCAGGTCAGGTCCAGCTGGTACTAGTCAGCTGGGCAGTTGTAGGGTAAGGCCCTCTGGAAGCTTGTGTGTTCCTGCAGCTCAACCAGGAGGCCAGTCATCTGATCCTTGGTATCTCTTCTGGGGTGCTTGTTCCAGACAAAGCAGGCCCAAGCTTCCTTTGGGTCTCAGACAGCAGGGCAGTCCTTCTTATTATATTCACAGTTCCAGCAGTGTCCTGAGGGGAGGTATGTGGAGTCCACCTTATGCCCAGTGCCAGCCTGTGGGTGGAGGGCAAGCCTTTGTCCACCCCCTACGACTTTTCTGGTCAGTTCCTCTACTCCACTGGGATTGATGCAAGCCCGACTAGAGAACCAAAAGGGAGGGAGGCCTAAGTGTGACGTTCATCTAGCAGTGAGAAGGTCGGCATCCTTTGAAGCTCAGGAAGGGGCTGGGTACAGCCACCCAGGCATCCTGTCAAGGGATGAGTCTTCCTCCCCACACCCAGAGTCCTTCGTCCATTGCCTGGGAGCAATACACATCTTAGCATAGGAGAGCCATCAAGGGTCTGGTGAAAGTTGGACACCGCAGGAAAGCCTTTTAGTTTTAGGCAGGAAAATGACAACTTTCTTCAAGTATCATTTGCAAAATAGTAACATAAAAGGCAACTTGATCATTAAGTTGGATTTAATCAAATTATTATTATAATGAGTCTTTGAACCATGTTTCTAGCTACTCACAAACTGAATTTAGCACCTATTAAGGGAAATAGTTTAAACCTGGGTTAATCTACGGGAGAGCCAGCCTTGCCACAGTGAAAAATAACTTTGAACGTTTTGCACTGCCAGAGCATGTAGAACATTACATTTAACCATGCAGCCTGCCCTATCGGATTTTAACGGCTATCTTATAGGTGCCTTATGAATATAAAAAAATTGAGATTTAAGCCTGGCAAAATGTTTCATTTATAGCGCAAAATGGGAGTTTTAAACTGCACACCCTGGCTGCAGGGACATGCCTGGAGAAATGTTTACAGTGCTTGTTTAGTGGGTGGCACAATGAATCCTGCAGCCCACTAGTTTTCAAACCCTGGGTGCATGTGGTACCATTTACTAGGGCTTACAAGTAAATCAAATATGGCAGTTGGGGGCAGGACAACTCTAACATGTTTAGAGAGGAAAACACAAGCACTTTACCACTGGTTAGCATGAGTAAAGTGCACGGAGTTCTTTGGCCAGCAATAACGGGTTTAGCAAAAGAAGGTACAAATCTGGGAGAATACCACATAAAAAATGGTAATTTCCAACTTCTGGGGTTTGCAGAAACTTCTGCTCCATATCAAGGGAGTTATGGATCTCGACGTTATAGGAGACTGAATACTCTACTTTTGCATCTCTAAATAAGAAGCTTCAACAGATTCAATTACCTCATTTGGAACCACTACTTCTGCTATTGATGAACAGAATTGTGATTGTACTGCCTTATCTTGGGCCTGTTCGTCCGCTATAGTGTGGTGATCTACAGAAACTTATTGAGGCTTCACTTTTCCAGCGTCATATAGATCGTTTTTTGTTTGACAGTTCTCTATGGACATAAGTGGTGACAGTATTGTCTGCCCACTTTTTCTTGAACAGTGATGCCGTCCAAAGCGAAACTACCAATTTACACAACTTAATCAGAATTTTAATACTTACTGAGCTTCTTGCTCAACGAAATACTAGGATTTTTTTCACTACTGCGGTTACAGTGACGTGATGCTACTGTAGGCCCTGATGAAGTTCCCGTGGCACTGGGGAACGAAACGCGTTGGCTATGTGCCAGTCCTCTTAGCAAAGAAATAAAATGAAAGAAGAATTTTTATAATATATCTTTGTCTTGACTTTGATGTGGTGCACCTTCCTTTGGTCCTT
Organism: Lissotriton helveticus; assembly: GCF_964261635.1. Lineage (NCBI taxonomy): Eukaryota > Metazoa > Chordata > Amphibia > Caudata > Salamandridae > Lissotriton > Lissotriton helveticus. Next base: position 1,983,744,872 of record NC_136061.1, read on the forward strand.
TCAAAGCTGGTGACCATTTATGCTAGGAGAGGTCGTTGTGACGAGATCGCCATACTGAGAGGGCCGTATCCCATGTGTGGTCAAAAGCCAGTAACTCCATATGCCAAGAGGGGCCCTGTGAAGAGATTGTCATACTGAGTGGGTCATAGCCCATGTGTGGTGGTGAGTCGGTGACCATGATTGCCAGAAGATGCTACCATGAATAAATTTGCTGTGCTCATCGGGTCGGAGCTTTGTGCAGTGGAGATACGGTGACCTTGAATGGCAGAGGAGGCTATCAGAACCAAGCAAGAAGTATGACCTGTCAGGATCAAAGAGAGTCCACTGTTAAGTTTAGCAGAGAATGGGTCACGGTCCACACACATACACACCCATGCATTCACACACACCCATTCACAACACTCATTCACAAATACACATACATACATACACACATGCACCAAACATCAGAAAACATAAAACTTACCAGCTCTCCAGGAGGGAAGCTTTGAAGATCCCAGGAGGATTGTGACTGCTGCCTTCCCCTCATTGGCTTACATAGGGTCAGCCAATGAAGAGAGGCAACAGTCCTTCACTCGTCACAGAGAGGGATGGGGTCAGTGAGAATCCTGAATCCTCCCGACTCTGTGACAAGGAGTCACTGATTGACACTTGGCCTTGGGCACTTCAGGGATCAAAAACTGAAGGGCCCAGGCCCGAGGCAGTCAGTGACGGTCCCCTATTCATAAGGCAGAGGGTCTCAAGGCACGTTTGCCAGGCTGAAGCAGTCACACCCACAGGGCTGTGAAATCTTCAGCCTGGCAAAGTTCAGATCAGACAGTCTGCGCATTTAGTGCAAAGCTCGCACCTGGCTGGCTGTACCTTGAGGTTCTTTAATTTTGACTCCATCTTACATTTGCCATCAATTTGCGTTGCCTTTACACAGGCTGCTCTATTCATGAAGTGTCTCTGCCCTTTGGACTGCAACGTGTTGAAAACCCCCCTCTGTCCTTGCTTTGAAATCAATCTCAGACACCAGCTGGCCTAACTGCATACAGACATGTTCTGCCATTACTGATTGACCTATAAGTGCTGTAATTGATTGACTTATGGGTTGGGCAGAAACACGACGTAAGGGGGACATTCTGGTTACATGATGTTTTTCTATTGGCTAATATTTTGCAGATCTTGTATGTCCATATTAGGTATTTTGTATGCTTGCAGAAGCTAGGACTGCTCCTTTCTTTTATGCTGAGTTTGTAATCCTAAGTATATAAAAGACCTCTGTGTTCTGTATTCTGCCTCATTCAGTTGCTAAAGGCTTCTGTGTGACGTAGTCTCACTTAATTAAGTTTAATAAAGATGTCTGTTCATATTTCAGCTTCTGTGCCAAGTTCTTTTGTATTAGTGAGACCCCTGAGAATGAAGATTACAGTTCTTCAGATGGCGCGGCCAACGCGGGCTTCATTAGAGAAGTGACTTTCTGTGGGAGTGATCTTGTCAGAAGACTGAAATCTACTGAGGAGGACAGAACAGGATTCTACTAAGAAGGTACTCTGTGCACAGGGATTCTGGAGATTCTTCATCTCTGAGGCCCAGTATATTTCTGCTCTTCCTGATTTTGATCCTCCACATGATGTCACTCTTGAGTGAGAACCTTTTTGGCGTGAGTATTAAAAAAAACCAAAGAGACCGTTAGGTCATTTAGAACTTGACAGTTAGAATTTGGATAACCTTTTTGATTGGTAAGAGTAAGGTAGTTTAGTAACCCTTACTGTAGCTTTGGAAGAGTAACTTTGGAATTTGTTTTGGCCAACTTTGGATTTGTATAGGTTTGTATATGCGAATTGCAATTTGTGTAGAACAGGCAATGAGGAGTATTTTCTCTATTTGGTTTAGTTGAACGGTGCACGTACAAAAAGTACATTAAGCACTACATTGATTATAATATTGTATATTTTGCAATATTTTTGGCATGCCTGTTTCAAAGAATGTGTTGCTTTATTTGAAAGGTACCATGTTGTGATGTGAAATTAATTAGCCGGCTCTCCTAGAAGGAATACCTAAATAGGTAGGTATACAAACATATTTCTTCCTTGGTGATTCTGTATCCCCAGGGCATTAAAATATGGACATAATACACACAAGGATCCTTTGTTCTGTGCAATTTTATGAATGAAGATATGCAGAGCGATTTTTGGTGTTCTGCTAGTCAAAGCTAGTGAATTGAGTGTATTTTCGCTTCTTTGACATACATCAGTCTGTTGTGCTGTTTTTGCAGTCTTTTGGAACACAATTGAGAAGCGTTTCTTGTAAATATGACTTACAACTAGTATTTACAAATGGTTTGGTTTACGTACAGTCTGTGGGCTGTCCTTGGATTCTGTTCTGAGTAGTGGTTTGTGGGTTAAATGTGTGTTTACATGTTTATGTGGTTTTCCCATTAGTGCAATTTCTGTAAGTGAATAGCGTTGGCGCTATTTATGAAATGCATGGCTAATGCGCGCCGTATTGTGTGTCCTGAGTGTTTGACCCCTTTCTGTTTATGTCTGAAATGAGCTCAAATGTGTGTTTGTGTTTCTTTTTGATGTTTTCAGTCTATTAAGCAAAAATTTCTAAATGCTTAAAAACTAAAATGTAAATTCACATTCACTAGGAATAAAAAAGGCCCCAAAAACGAAATTGGGTGTTTTGCAAAAAATAAATAAACTTACAGCATTTTCCTTAGATACATTGTATTAGATATTAACAGGCAAACACATTATCTGAATACATTGGACCTTGCTGTATTGCACACGCATTTTGAAACTTGAAATGTCTCAGTTTTAGTTTTAAATAGACAGTTTTAAATAGACAGCCACCGTGCTCATGTTACAAACACTTAGAGACAAGCTAAATAAACAGGAATATTTATTCAGCCAGGACTTTGCCCTCAGTTGCACGGGTGAAACTTTGCATTTCAGAATGTTGTTTTAAAAAGGTTTCAAAACTAAGGTTCATTATTTGTATTATAGGAAGACATTTCAATTAAGGGTTTTCCTCTCTTTAAGCATTTCTGTAAGTATATTCTTGGCTCAGTTGCTAAATAATAATTAACTCATGTAATGAAGAAACATTTAACAAGAAAGAAACGGTAACAGATGATGAAACAAGATAAGGCAAGTCCAAGGAAACTAAAAAGTTAACGATGTCTTGAACGTTGATTGGCAATCTCAGATAAAGATCAATCAGGGAAATTGGTTTTGCGAGGTCAGTTTCGGGTGAAGAAGTTAGTTTCTTACAGTTTAAAACTAGTTAATGTGTATATGACCTGGGGAGGCCAGGCCACCTTGTTCGCGGAATTACAGAGCCTTAATATGTGGAATTATCAAAAATGATTGGGTTATAAAAATAAGTGCTACAAAAAATCATTTTTTACTATTCATGAAGCTTAATACTTATACTGTGACCTCCTAGCATTATAATTTAATTTAAGTTATGGTATACGGCATAATGAGGACATTAGCATATAGAATTTCACTTGACGCAGGCGTGAAAAACTCATTTTTATCAGGATTTGCATGAGATATGTCTAATGTCCAATCTCTGCGAACATTCTGAGGATGATTAATAAGTAATGCAATTGTAGGATCTTTATTTTTAAGTGCCCCAAATATCAAAGTCGAATTTGGGTAAAATTTGGGCATTTTTGCATTTACAATAGCTTTAAAGTGCTTTAGGCTTCAGTAAATGCATACATTTAGGTATAATACAAATTTGCAAGTTGTTCCCATTTGGGTTTGCTTTTAAATGGCTCAGTGAGCCAATGTGCCTGGTGCAGAGGTTTGAGTTTAATATCAGGGTGGAAGGTTTTAACTTTGGCTGGACCTAACTCAGACCTTCATCCATTTAAGGTTGATGAAATGAGTACCATTGCAAACAAGCATTTGTTCTAAAAACTGGTATGTGTGTTATTATGTTTTGCGAATTAGTCACAGTAACTGTTTTAATAATCTAAGTATAGAAATAAATTGTAGCCCCTAACAGGAGTAATATCTATATCATGTGTTTTTAAATAGGGTTGGTTATTGCAGGTTAGAAAGAGTTGGGAAGGTTTTTTGTTGTTTTTTTCAGCCTTAAGAGTGAGGAAGAGATAGAGGGCTGAGGAGCCCGCAAGGCAGATTTTGACCTTAAGGTCAGTGAGGTAGGATAGGAGTAAGTGTAAACAGATGGAGAAATCATTGCTTGGAAAAGCAGGGCCTCAAAGGGTGTTGGCGCACGGGACACGCAGAGTGTCTGTGAAAGAGTTTTTGGGACGTCGAAATTGGGGTGGTTTAGCATGTTTTCAAAAGATGGTTGGTAACAGTTGATATTTTGTGTATGTGCAGTGTTTTACATATTTTTGCATTTTATCCTTTTATGAATTGTTCCTGCTGGTCCTGTGTGTCAGCAGCGACACAGTTAGTTGTATTTGACAGCCAAATCTCCACTAACTGGTGATCTGCTGTCAAAAGGAAGGTGAGGATTTTAAGCCTGACAAATTAAGCAGGCCTGAATATTCTGTTTTGGGTTGTGGCTCTTGCTAAAGGTGACCTAAACTTTTCATTTTTTTCCCTGAAAAAGGAATTGGAACATTAGCTGAGATTACCGTATATGGTGTAGCGGCCAGTGGTAGAGTTTAAATTTGTGTACTATTTTGACTTTTTGTGTATCACCCATACTCTTGGTATTGTGTCACAAACTTGACTATCACCTGAGTAATTTCTTGTTCTTCCTATAGATTTTTCTTTTGCCATTTCTTCCCTGATTGATGTCATATTGTGCCTAGTTATTGGGGATTTTAGCTGTGTCCTAGTTCCATTTCTCTTTTCCATATTCCTTTCACCAGTTAGCCCATTTTTTATTGTTGGTGTATTATTCAGGTTCACACTTCCAGATTGCAGTAATGTACCATGGACCCCCATATTATGTATAATTCCCTTTTGTATAACCAGACTTTTTTTTAAAGAATTTTCCTTAGGCCTACTTTGATGTTTTCCAGTCTGACTGTCAGGGTAGTGATGGACTGGTTAACTGACTTGATACTATAGTAAGACAAGTTTTCCACCTCAATAGGAGACACCTTACGTTTTTTTGAATATGACAAATTCAATGCCTATTCTAATTTGGTTTTTAGTTCCTTTTTTCTGCTGCTTTAATTTTTGATGGACCAGATGTGTTTTAATAATGGAAATACCAGGACTCTCTAGTTCTTGTCGTTTGTTTCCACATTTGATCATTAGCCTTTGTATTGTATAGTGCACCTGATGCACAGTTATTAAAAGGGAGGTATCTACATGTTCTTGATAATATGTATTATGCGATTTCTCTTTTGAGGTGTTGTAGATAAGGAATTAGGAAACACCTATATGCAATCATTGAGAGAAAAAAATGTGTTTACCCCATTAGACAATGCCACCATGTGTGAGGACATCCATTCAGATAGAATTCCCATGTTTCTATCTACCCTTAGATGGTAGAGGATATGCTCTCACACGGAAACCCAATTGAAGAGGCTAGAGACACTGTTTTTCCTACTGCCTTTGTCTTTGTATTGCCTTTGAGAATGACAGTGTGTTCTAGACCAGAATTGTCCCATGGCGTATGGCCACTCCCTCGCAGATTGCAGGCCACCTGCTTGCAATCCCCTTGTTAAAACACTGAACTGTTTTTGTACTTAATTGAAGGAAACTGTGTCACATTTCCTACGTCACTAGGTTCTGCGGGATTAAGTCATAATAACCTGCGAAACTCACCTACAATCCCATCAGTGACAGCTAACAGATGAAAAGTCCCAGCACTCAGACAGCGATCGCCAGCGTGCCATCAGTGGTATCTCCAGCAAACACAACAATGATGGACAGAATGTGGATCAATGTCACACATTCACCCCAGTCCAAAGATCTGGGCCCAAATCAGTGGTATCTCCAACGTATTGTACTTGCTTCATCAGAAGGCGTTGAACATCAGAAAAGAAGGAGGAACTGGTTTTGCCACAGAACCAGAGTTTCAGTGCAAAAGAGCGACCTGTCATGTGCTAGTAACCTCCGACAGTGTGCAGTCCCTTGAGCCCCTTGGCCTGAGTTTTGGCCACACCCCCCCTTTTCTTTGCTCCAACGGAAGTGCAGTGCACCGGAGGATCCAGGATTGGAAAAAGGCACTATATTGTGGTACCTATGGTTAAATGGAATAGCAGCCCGAGCAACCTCTGACACTGAAAAGCGAGTGTTGGAGCCTGAAAGTGTTGCTGAATGTGAAAGTCTGTTGCTCTTTCCTGATTAATAGTACTTGGGTCTGCATGAGATGATCTGTACCCATGACTAACCAAGACCACAATATTTGTAGTGCCTGCAGCACAGGAAATATTGGTGCACTGCATTGAGACATTGAGACTTTCAAGTGAGCTGTGAGTGTTTTCCAGGAAGGCACTCCAACGGATACTGAGAAACATCATTTTCATGAAAGGCCTGAATGAAGAGGCCCATGCGGAAGAAAACAACAGAAACGGATTTTGATGGACAATAGAAGTCTGCCAGAGAGGCTTCGACGGACTCTGGGTATTTCCCATGCGATTGCATAGAATGGGTGTTTGGAGACTGATTCTTATTGTTTTATTGGCATTGTCAATAGTTACTGAAATACATAATGTTTGCAAAATAATTTTAGGATTTGCTTTTGCCTAGGGTTGTGAAAAAATATGATAAAAGTGTTTGTAATAGTGGTCATTACTTTCTTTTGCTATCTGAATGTTTAATGCTTTCTTCTCTTTGTATTCCTGCTGATAGTTTATATATACCTGTTTGTATAAAATGAGTAGAATGCTCACCTAACAATGAATTAGGATTTGCCTGTGTAATGGCAAAAGGAGGTCTGAGGTTCTTTAATTTTGAAAAAACCCCTCTGTCCTTTCTTTGAAATCAATCTCAGACACCAGCTGGCCTAACTGCATACAGACATGTTCTGCCATTACTGATTGACCTATAAGTGCTGTAATTGATTGATTTATGGGTTGGGCAGAAACACGACGTAAGGGGGACATTCTGGTTACATGATGTTTTTCTATTGGCTAATATTTTGCAGATCTTGTATGTCCATATTAGGTATTTTGTATGCTTGCAGAAGCTAGGACTGCCCCTTTCTTTTATGCTGAGTTTGTAATCCTAAGCATATAAAAGACCTCTGTGTTCTGTATTCTTTAGACTGCCTCATTCAGTTGCTAAAGGCTTCTGTGTGACGTAGTCTCACTTAATTAAGTTTAATAAAGATGTCTGTTCATATTTCAGCTTCTGTGCCAAGTTCTTTTGTATTAGTGAGACCCCTGAGAATGAAGATTACAGTTCTTCAACCTGAACAAGAAGAGCGTCTGTCAGGCTGACCATTGTTCAGCCTGACAGATCATCTTTGTTGGGTAAAAAGGTGGGGGCAAGGCCCCTTAGCCCATATGGTTGGGCCGCTGTTGGTGGGGACCTCTACAGACTTGCATCGTGACTGAGGATCAGCGTCAGGACCTTCGGACTACTCCCCCCTACCACTTGCAATGTGGATGGCCACAAGAATTTACACATCTTAGAAGAGACACGAGGAACCTCAGGTCGCTGCGGCAACATGACCGCATGTGAGGATCTTGAGAACTGCTGAGCTCCGCTTGCTTGAGTCGTATGTAGAGGATTTGCCGTAGACAGCTGCTGCAGCTCCAGAGCCCGTGGAGGGGGCACCCTTAGGGATTCCGGTCTCTCCGTTCCTGCAGGTGAAGGTAAGACTTATTTTGGGTCATTCAATCCCAGGGGAAATAGCTTGATAGATAGCGCTTCGGTTCCGGTAACAATGTTGACTTTAAATACAGTGGAACTCCTGAGTCTCTGAAAACTTGTGGGGCTTCATCTAAATGATGCCTATATTAAATAAAGAATAACCACTATTGCTAAAGCAAGGAAGGGGTGAGACTTGGGGAACCGACTACAGAAACACTAGAGTACTGACCTCAGGGGACTGTGGACATTGTTTGTGAATGTTGTATTTCTCTTTGGTTTGGAAGCAGTGAAATAAATACTTCTTTTTCATAAAAGCAAATATTTGATTGGACAATCATGTATTGCTGCTATTGTGCGTATTTTGAGTTGTAATGCTGTGTTCATCCCCCAGTATCTACCTCCCCTCTGAGAAGTCTTAGACTACTCTACCCACACTTTTACTGAGAGTCAAGTGCGGACAGTGTACTAGGCCCAGCTGCTCAGGATTCATAGTATCCGTAGTAGGTCGGGCCCGGGACATCAGAAGTTATAGGCCTCAACCCCTATGGTGGGCCCAGTAACTCCTGCTTGCTCCGTGGCCTTCTGAACGGGGCTCTGAAAGGCACTAATAAGTTCATGATTTTTCTCATTTAACTTTGGAACCCCGACCTGTATATAATGAATATATGAGTTTTCATGATCAGTTTGGCAAGAGTTTGCCTCAAATGTGGACCACCCTAAGATTTCGGGGCTTTCAGTACACCTCTGGAAAATTATCCAGTCAGAGCTCGTTGACCCAGAGTTTGTGTCAAGGGATATTTTCATTTTTAGCATAGAGTCTTGAATGTTGTGCATCTATTGAGCCATTAGCTATGTGCTAAAAAAAAAATTAGAACAGCACAAACATACTCTGGTTGAGTAAACTTTGCAAAATCTAGCATACTAGATCAGTGCCTCCTGGAGATCTTTAAACGTTGTAGGTAGTAAGACCTATCCTGTACAAAAACAACATGATCAAAAACCTCTGAGATTCTTGTACTTATAACTACATTCATCATGAACTATGGCATACTAACTATAATGTATCATAAACAAGTGCATTTAATTTAACATGACATATCATTACTGATATTAAACTGATGATTTTCAAATATAATTATAAAGGAGAACAGCAGTGAGGGCATAGCATCTAACGCAATTAGCAACATTTGCATTCCTCATTTTCTTTTTTATTGAATGGCAGGATTGGCAGCTATGATTAAAGTTTATAGCTGTATGGAAAGCAGTCCCGTATTTGGTTGGACCTGTATAGAATAACTTTAACATTAAGGCGCTGATTTAAAGTTTGGTGGAGGGGGTACATTAAAACGGCCAAAATGAAGGTCTGCCCCCCTGATTTACAGTTGGGTAGACCTTAAGTATAGCAGCGATGGAGTCTACTTCATCCATGATATACGCCTCTGACGGCGCAATGGGGTAAAGGCTGTTGAAGATTTGGCTGTTCCATCACCGACCCAATTTCGATTGGACAGTTGTACGGACAGTTTTTACTATCTCTTACTGCCATGAAATACCTGGAGGCAAATGACTTAAAAACATTTAAATGACCGCCCACCCCCACAACATGGGAGAAAGGCCCCATGGTGCGAGGGGGTCATTAGTTTTTGGTTTTCCTCAAAAACAAAATCTCACATTGGGATGTTGGTTTGAAGAAAGAAAAGCAAGTTAAAACTTTGACGGGTAGTCTTACTGTTTGACTAAACCATCAGTCAAACTTTTAACTTGTTGAAAGAAATCTCAAATACAGCAGTTTCTGGGCCAGTGGACAAGTCTAATGGGTGGGTACTCCTTTAGGGCGAGGGAGTGTTTTCTTCCGTTGCCCTGACACAGTAAATACCATCTTTCGAACTCTAAATTAGACCTTTTAATCGAGTTTTCTTTGGACCACCAACTGACTTCACATGGGGTAGTTGTGCTACAGGTCAAGGTCAGGTGCAATAAAAAGAGCCCCTTGTGCTGTCTTCCGAGCCCAGCCCCGGTCAACATGTGACACTCTAGTTACTGTCAAGACATGTCTGACTCTCAAGGGTCTGGAAAGCCTTTGTGTCCTGCAGGCTGCCCCTAAGCTCCTGCTGCTCTTCCTCTTACAGTTGCTTTCCTTTCAGATGAATGGATGTTCATCAGCTCTTGAGCCGCCATTTCCCTGTGCACCGAAAAGTCCACTTGTACCATCAGGGAAGCCTGTGCATGTGCAACAAGGATGGGATTGGAGAACACAGACAGGACATTGGCTGGATCCAACAATCTACTGGGTGGAGTAGAGACGTTCATGTAGTTCAGTACTGACTGGATTGCCTGACGGTGACTTTGGAGTGGAGATAAGAAAAGAGGGTGGGTGGCACAGTCTTAGTGGTAGGGTGGGTGAGAGTGGCACTGAGCATGGCCATGCAGGAAGCACATGGCAGTGCTTAGGGCTGGGTCCAGATCTACAGGTAGGAAGGCAAATGTAGAGTTGTGGAATTTAATTTATGAAAAGGTCAAGAACCTATATCTTCAACATGATAACCCTAAACATTATTGTATTTCTTCATTACCTGCTGACGTATAGATTGTGTTTATATTTCAGGATGTAACTTATTATAAATTTAGTTGACAGCACAATGAGACCATGCAACTAAGTGCAAAGTTTTTGAAGATTGTAAAGGTATTAGAAACCCCAATAGGAAATATCTTTTGAATGTTTACCGCGTAGATAAATCTGAGAATCAAACGTTGAATACATTGTGTAGCTCACACAGCTTGACACAAAAGAGAGGTGATTCTCTGCAGAAATGCAGCTGATGGATTCTAGCATATCAGGCTAACACAACAAACGTAAATTACAAATGTATCTTCATGGCTGTTTTTTCAACCAACTAAACATTTTATAAGGGACACTCATGCGGTGGCATTCTATTTTCATTGTTGATAGATTGTTAGTTAATGTAAAATTCCCATTATGAGTATGTTTTTGCCAAATATTGTGTTTTCTAATATGTAGTATGTGTTGATCAATGCAAAAATGTTTCATATGCGAACGATTTAGATATAATTACTTTTGTGCTCACAGCTGCTTAAGTACACAAGCAATCAGTTTCTGAATGCCGCGTATTAGCCTGGCTGCACTACTAGCCCCCTTGGTTGCTGTGTGACCCATTTTCTGATTGCCTAGCAGTAGACCCTTTAGTTGCAGCCGCATCAATCCTTCGTTAGAAAATACTGTCAAGTCATTATGCTATGTTAAAGGATCTTCTGTAAACGGTCAATTGTTGAGCCACCTGGACTAAAGGACACACACACACACACAAGTAATGAGATTTACTGAATTCAGGATATATATAGGGCTTAGCATTGATCTAATTTATTTATGACGTTACCCCTGTTTGGCTGTCTTGAACATTTGTTATTGTATATTTTATTTCACAGCATTAAGATGTGAAACACATTTTTGAGAGCAGAGAGAAATCTGGTGGTTCCACTCAAATGCATTGTAATTTAAAATCCTCTTTAATTCTAAAGTCTGATTTTAAGTCACAGTTCTGAAAATGAAACTTTTAGAAAGGTTGCATTTTCATGTCCTAAGAATTTGTGACTTCTGCCAGTATAATGGGTCACATGACTGTGAATAGCTTAGCTGTTGGGGTTTGTGTATTCCTTCCACACGGTGACACAAAGGGGTTTAGGTGTAGACAGGATGGTTGGGAGCAGAGCTGTACCCAGCCCCACTTACATTTCAAAGGGTTTTGCTCCCAGCACACACAAAGAATCCTGACACTAGCCTTTTGTCAATCCAGAATTCTTTGAGCTTTGACAGGGAAAAGGAGGAACTTTCCAGAACCATCTGAGGGGGTAGTATAGGGAATCCCCCAATACAAAGGCTGGCATCAGGTATAAATATTGGACACCCAGAGCCTTGTTCCCCATAAGACTACCCTGTTGCTTGAGGCAAGTCTTGTTCCCCAGAGGACTGCCCTGCTGCTACCAGAGGATTGCCCTGCTGCTTGAGGCCTGCTTTCCTCTCTGAGAAGGAAGACTGGACCTGCTCCCGTCATCCATCCTAGGCTAAACTGAGTGATTTCAAGGGTCAGTTGGGTGACCTCCTGTTCTGAGCTACAGGTACACAACAAGCTCCAGAGCCCTCCCTGCAACTGCTTAGCTGACTTGCTGCAACTGGACATGCCTGAGGCTTGCTGGTCTCTGCTACAATGAGTCCCTGATCCCCAAGATGTGCCTCCACAGGTCCTGGACCTTTGGCTGGCAACAGAGTGCACTCCTCTGCACGAAAAGGATAAATAATGAAGTTTTGGGATGTTCTCGACTGTCAAAGGGCCCATTCATGCTGATTCGCCGATGCCTTCGACGACCTCCAACGTTGAGCTCCGGGGAATCCGACTCTACGTACTGCAGCGATTAGCATGGACAACCAGCAATGTGAGAGCTGCACTTCAAGCGACGACTGGCAACGTGAGATCTGCACTTCACACAACAGAAACAACGGCCTGCAGTGACCGCTAACACGAAGCTCCAGCAATAACCGTAAATGACACCCAACCAGGACTTTGTACTACAGCACCGACCAACTCCCTGCTCTTCACTGCGACCTCCACCGCGAATGGAATTTTTCATGCTGGACTTTTAGAAGGTAATTAATTTTTTAGCAGGCCTAACCTGGTCCATGTATCCAGCCCACGCTTGATCGCGGTCAGCCTGTACTTGTGACTGTCTCCCAGTCGAGCACGGCAAGATACCTGCAAGTGGCGCTTTGTGCTTTTAGGTGCTATATTTACCTAATAATTTGAAATTGCGTAGTTCTACGGATTAAAGTTTATCGTACTGGTATCAATGTATTTATTACATCTTTCACTATTTTTTTGTTAAATTGGTTTGGGATTTTACTTGAGTTGTGTTTTTTCTTTAATACTGTTTGTGTTCTGCATACATTCTTTATACATTGCCTCTTAGTTAAGCCTAACTGATTTGTGCCAAGCTCCCAGAAGGTTAAGCACAGGATAATTTTTGTGACTTTTGTGGTTCACCCTAACAGGGATTGTGGTTGTTGACTGCTTTCACCCCATTCAAAACCCCAATTTCTTACAATCTCCAACAATGGCAAAGTTACTATATAAGTAGCTATGGCCTCTTCACCCCTGGCGAAGGACCACTGGACAGATTTAAGGATCACCCCTTTACATAGCAAGAATCTTTATATTTTCAGTGGATTCAAGAGCAGATCCATTAATGGGGCTACTTTTGTTTTTGGCCAGCAGGAGCCATGTTTGATGCACTTGTCTGCATGGTAATTTATCCTACAAGAATAAACTTGCAAAGCAGGAGTTTGTTTTTGCAGAACAAAATAACAATTTCCTAACATGCTGGGTATTTTGTTTTTCTCACTCCATGTGGGGTACTTTATGATTTTCTTATCCTACACTGCCATGTTTTACATGATGATCCTTGGTAGGGTAAATGAGCATCAGTCACTCTGCCCTTAAATAGAACTTGGTGGCCTCCACTATGACTCGGCAAGCCTGTTGTAGATGGACTGCAGATTCGGGTTTGGTCAGTAGAGCTGTCTGATACTCCTCCATTGTAATTCCAGTTATTCTGCCAACTCTTTTTTGGGAAAGGGTTTGGCAGATGCACCATTCTGCCTAACTCTGAATCACCCAGATTTATTATCTTTCAAGCAATGGAAGTGGTTAGTGTAGAAATTGCAGTGCTACATTGCATAAATGATAGAAAAGTACCAGCTCATCCATTGACAAAGAAAGTCATCCTCCAAAATTCAAAGGATATCAAAGGAACAACTACTACGTGGTAACTGACGAGGACATGCCCAGTGGATGATAACAGATTTACTACAGTCTTTTCTAGTGGACTGTTTACTTTCTAACTTGCTGTTGTTTTACAATGGTGATGGATGATGTTTCTCTCTCAGAATCGGTGGACAAGAAGGTAAAATATGTCACACAGAAAGATTACGCCAGCCTCAATTTGCCAATGACGGCTCCCATCTACTGATAATATGCTTCTCAAAGTCTGGTTCATGATTCCCAGTCTCTCTCTACAAATATGCTGGCAGGGGAAGATTGCACTGAACTAAATTTCAGGGTGGAGTTACAAGCACCATCTCTAGCTGATGCACCTTTTGACACCGCGAGCGCTACAACCATTGCTTCTGGAGCTATTGTTATTGGTCCCCATCAGATTTCACACGGGCATTGGAACAGAAACTGACTGAAAAAATCAGCTGTTCTTCAACTTCATTTTTTAGGACAGAATCTATTTTGTCCCCATTTAGTTGAGCTCCTTCATAAATCATATAAAAACCGGAAGCATGCCCTTTCTTTTACTATGCATTTAAAGGATAGGGATCCTCCAGTATGGCTCACTTTAGATGCCAACATCAGCATCATGTGGCTCCTCAAGCATGTGATGGAGTTAACCTTTTCATATAACTCAGGTAAAAATGGCACATTTTGAACAAAAAGCGCAATGGCACTTTAATAGAGAAAATGCAACGAAATCAGGTAATGACCGTTGGTACGGAAGGTTTTACTAGTATATACAGAAGCAATGTCTTAATAATAAAAGAAACGTAAAACAGTAGAAGGGAATGCTATTCTAGTGATGGACCTTTGTGATATCAATGATCCAGTAGGACGTTATCTCTAAATCACCTTAATACTAGTAATATATTTGTTCTGAATTTGATGATTGAAGAAATTAATACTGCTCCTCAATGTATTTTTTAACTTTACTCTTTTAACTAAGCAAATGTATTTTATATATTCCCCGATTGTAACGATTTTCATTGTGACAATAAAGATTTACTACTACTACTATAACCTTTTCAGAGGTAAAAACTGTCTCCCAAGGATTCCCCTGATTCTCTCCCCAAAACATGTAATCATTTCTTACGATTCCAAGCAGTTAGAGCCAGATCCATTGGGAGGTCGCATCCATAGATTCTTCAGTCACTGCTTGGACTTGATTAAAGATTCCTGGGTGTTGGAAATTGTTCAAAATGGTTGTAGAATAGAAACTACCACTCTGCCACCAGATTCGGGATTCCTGATAACATCTCAGTTCAATGACAAACATGAGGCTCTTTAAACAGGAATAAAATCATTACCGCACAAGAAAGCAATATCCCCTGTTCACTAGGACGAATAGGGCATGGAGCTTGCTCTCGCGTTTCTGGTGCCTACGACCAATGGAAGGTTCAGACTTAACATCAGCATGAAAGGGGTGAACGAACGTATCCAGACAAACCATTGAAAAGTGGCAGACCATTAGTCCTCTCATCGCAATGGGAGGCTTCTTGGTAGCCTTGGATCTCGAGGATGACTATTTTCACATTTCAATTTGGTCTCTACACCAATTCTCAAGGTTTTTGATCCTGTATATTATTCGTTTAATTTTCTTTTGTTCACACTCAAATCTGCCCCACAGTGTCTTTTCCGAGCAGCTTGACTTTCTTCCCAACAAAGAGGTTGCCTTTCCCCCTTACCTAAAGACTGGTTAATACACTTAATCAATCAATCAGGAATTTGTAAAGCGCGGCAAATCACCTGTGAGGGTCTCAAGGCGCTGGAGTTGCTAGCTGCTTTGTTGTGACCTGTTCACTCAAACAGCCAGATCTTGAGTCCTTTCCTGAATTGCTGGAGCGATGAGGCGGTCCTGAGGTGTAAGGGAAGGTTGTTCCAAGCTGAGGCTGCCAGGCGTGAGAAAGAACATACTCCACTGTTGCTTTGGCGGATCAGGGGGAGGTCTGTGGGAAGAGGGAGGCAGAACATAGGTGTCTGGTCGGTTGGTGGAAGGTCTTGCATTTGTTGATGTATGCTGGTCCTCCGTTTTTCAGGGCTTTGTCTGCGTGGGTTAACATTTTGAACTGGCATCTCTTCTGGATCAGGAGCCAGTGTAGCTTCTTGAGGTGGGATGTGATCTGGATTCATCTGGGGCGGTTGAGGATGAGTCGAGTAGTTGAGTTCTGTATTGTCTGTAGTCTCCTCAGCAGGCATGCAGTGATACCTACATAGTGTGTTCCCCTAGTCCAGCATGCTGGTGGTGAGGGCCTGTGCGACAGTGCTTCTGTTGTTGACTGGGAGCCACATGAAGATCTTGTGAAGCATGCATAGGGTGTGGAAACAGGCAGATAAAAATTATACTGACCTGTTTTTTCATAGATAGCTTATTGTCCAAGATGATGTCGAGGTTGTGGGCGTGGCCTGTCGGGAGGTGGGGGGCAGAGTTCAGTTGGCCACCATGCATCGTTCCATGGAGAGGTGAGCTGGGTGTTGGCTTAGGAAATGATGTTGAGCCTGTGCGATCTGATGGTGTTGGATGGGGGGGGTCACCATTCTGGGACAAGGCTGTGGAGGATGTATAAGTAGCATGCCAGATGCTGGCACCCCTGAGATTCTTCATCAACTCAACAAAATCCAGACCGGAACCGATCCAAGATTTGCAGTTCATTGGGGCCGAACCTTATACATGGGATTGACCATGCTATACTCATCCAGGGGCACATGAAATCTCTTAAGGCAAGAAGATCTGCTGTAGTCAGGAGACAGATGCAGAGGCATCTGGTGAGTGTCCTTTCTTCACAGAAAGATGAACTTCTGTCAGGTAGAGATAGATGTGCACTCAAAGCACCTTTACCTTTTTTTAATTTTAGATGTTTCTACTGTGTTTGTAGACCCATGGGCTCATCTTCATCGGAGTCACATCCTTCATTGGTGGGATCTGGCAGTACAATGCCAGGACTCTGGTCTCAGATGAGACTTCCCAGGATTTGGATGGATAGCTGATGTCAGCTCACCTTGAAAATAGGCTTCCCTCTCCTGACTCCACATCCTGTGATCCTAACCACAGTTGCTGAAGGTTATGGCTGGGGAGCACCCTTGGGTTCCCAGACGGTATAAAGCCTACTTGCCCTGAAAATGTTTACAGAGTCAGTTCAGTGCAGGCTGTTCTGCTGAAGACAGGCAATATCACAATCAAGGCCATGTGAATCACCTTGAGGACACCAGGTGGCAGGTACTGGAAAATAAGACTTCCAGATGGGTCCATGGTAAGAGAAACATCTGTCACTATGAGGAAACCAGAGCAGGAGAGGGGGGGACAACTCTCACACAGAGCCCTAAAGTAAAGTGCTCCTGTCTTGTCACAACTCTAGGCTCTCTCAGGGATGTATCCAGAGATTTGTTACAGGTTTGGCAACTCAGAGGAAGACTTATATGTGGATCCAGCCAATACCTTGGTGCTTCGGTTCTACTCAAGATTACTGTGAGACGGTGCTTATGGAGTGAACCCTCTGCACTGCCCTTGGCCAGAGGGAATGCAGTTTGCCTTTCCCCATTACCGGTAGCCCCCAGACTCTTGGCCCATTTCCTTAGAGTGAAACATGGAGTGATCCTGGGGTTCTCTTTTGGCCCCAGAAATCTTGTTTTGCAGTTCTTCCCTAGCTGAATAAAGCTCCAGAGAAGATTCTGCCTCTGCCCTCTTCCCCTGCAGGGTTCCTCTATCTCTCCCTGTTGTCTCTGGGGGGAATTCACCTCTCTGTATGGCAGTTGAACACTAGGTTTTGTTAACATGGGTCTTCAAGACAAGCTGGCAAAGGCAGTTCAAGCCTCAAGGGCCCTTCCTCCAGCAAGGCATAAAACCATCACTGGACATCCTCGCATAAATGGGGTGTAAAAAAAAAAGGTGTATCCTAGGAATGTGATATCGTTTTGATTTTGCAATTTCATCAGCATTGTTTTTATTGCTTGTCGCCAGCAACGCTAAGGGTTCAGTGGGCCGAAATCAAAGCTTACAGGGACCCCTGGGCAGGGTTAGAGAGTACTGAGTCCTTTACCTTTTGACTTCTAAAAGCTTACTCTTGGTATTTCCTCAATCTGTGGGGGGTCTACTTATTAGGAAGTGCTCTTGGTTTTACAATCAGATCTTCCAAGCCTTTGGAGAAGATTTATGTGAAATTGTTGTCTTTCAAGATGTTTTTCTAGTGGCCATCGGCTTGTATAATTGGTGAGTGTGGGTCTGTAGAGAGTCAAGCACCATATATTCAAGTTTTTAAGTGAGGACTAGAGTTTCTTCCAATATTGACAAAAATGTTTTTTTACCTTAAATCAGTCTCTCCAGAGGATAGGGTCTACATTCTCCAGATGTATGCAGAGCTGTCTCTGTTGTCTGTATATCTAACATGGAGCTGCTATTCACTACTGTCACAATTTGTTCATTACTTTTGATACATCTCTTCCATGGCTTTCAGCCCTCTGCCTCTACCTTGTGTAAGTGGAAAAAGACCATGATTACTTTAGCCTGTTCAGTTTTAAAAAAATGGACCCGCCTGCCATACTTAAGAGCAGTTCAACTAAAGGGATGTTGGGTAGAGGTTGGCCTCTAGGGCAGAGGTTGAAGGGATACCCGCTTTGATATGTGCTTGCTTGACTGCCAATTAGAAAACGCCCTCTACTTTTGTAATGCAATTGGCTGGATGTGAGTTACCAGTCAAGTCTGCCTTTTTCTTCTGCTGTTTCAAGGTCTTTGACAGATTGAACTGATCTAATAAAACTGCACAGGGTGTTGGATTCGGTCTTCGTGTTTCTGATTTTTCTCTGGGATTGCAAGTTCTGAAGATGCTCAAAGTTCTTTGGTATGTCTTCAAGTGTGAGGACATGGACGAGGAAGCAAAAATCAAGAGATAATGTCCAGATTACTTAATTATAATCAATTACTCCGATTGTTACTTCCTCGTCCCAGTCCTTATGCCAAACCTTCTGGTCGCAGCTTTGGGGAGGCGTGGTTCGCAGTATACAGGAGATGTGCACCCTTTATGGGAACGAAAGGGTACGAATCTAAAAAAAATTAAGAGGACGTGTACTAGGTAAACTTTCAGTCAAAATGTGAAGTCTTCTCAAGTTTCAAACCTGGGACAAGGAAGCAGCAATCAGAGTAACTTGATTGCCAATAAGTAGTCTGATCATTTGCTGGTGTCTTTTTTTTATGTATCACAAGTTTTCCACCTGTGCTTAATTTTTTTTCGTTTGTCTGGTTCGGCCACATTTTGCAGATGTCATGCCTACCCAGAACTCATAGTGGTCCTGTGCAATATCATTTGGCACTTATTTTGGTTGTTGTGGACCTAAGTCTACACTTCATGACGTTTTTTACTTCTACTGGTTACCTAGACATTGTTGTGGAGCTGCATGCCTGCAGTTTTCGCGTTCCTCATATAATATGGTGTTTTTTGTATGACCCAATTTTGCACTTCCCTTGGATGTGACTGCATCATTACTGTGCCAGTATATTAAAAAAGTAAATTCAGCACATTTTTATTCCAAGCTAACATTAGCACAACAATACAATTTGTATTCCTAAGTAAAAGTGACAAAGAGGCTACCATTCAGTAGCAGGAATTGCCCAGTCTGTGTTGTTCCTTTCCATTTCACCACTACCAACAAGACTCGCTTTAAATACGTGAGTGTTCAGCAGCATGTTTCTTTTGTGTGGATTTGATTCGAGGATCTATTGAAGTAAATCACATATTTGACACATAATCCTTCTACTATGAACCCGGGCGATGGTGGTGGGGGTTATTGGGGTGTTTTGGAATAAAGCTATTCTACAGTGTTGATGTTGTCTTGGTGAGTTGTTTCTTGTGTATCTTGTAAAAGGATACAATATTAATTTGAAGAGACACGCTTCCTCATACAGTTGCTTTACATCTATTTTATTCTTTTGATCCCAAAGAGGAATTCTTTCAAGTGATTTTATGCCTTTCTAGGTATAATGAGCTGCTGTTATTTTATAATTGTGTAATTGTGAGTGTTAACTTTACATTTCTATGCCAGCCTACTCACACAAGGTTAAAAGGAGTTGGAGGGGGAGTGAGGGGGGGGGGGGGTTAGGACCCTATTAGCCTCTCTAGTCAACATGTTGCTGTCGATATCAGTTGCCCTACTGCTCAATGACTTTCATCAAGAGTGGGGATTCTGCAATGATTCTATCTTTTCTGTGTATCACCGCGGCACCTAATCCACAAAGTAGGGAACCTGATCTGAGTGCTTCGGGAATACTGTGTTAATCTGTACAGTAAGGTGACCACAACAGAACTGAGTTAGGAACAAGCACATTTTTTTTAACTTTATTTTTTCATTTTATAACAGTTACAAAAGGAGGAACCCCCCCTCAATTGGCATAGTTACAACATTTGTACACAAATCGACCTTCTCATTATAGCACTTGTGGATATAGGCTTCATCTGTATAGGCACTGACACAGGAGGAATAACAGAATCACAGGCAAATAAATAACATCGTGAGGAAGCGATCAGGAAGAACAAGCAATTTTGAGACTTTGTCTCTACCCTTCTTCAACTGAGAACTGGTGCTTATTACTTAAAATCACCAAGTTTTCTAACTTTTTGCTGATAACTCTTATGGTCAAGCCCTCTGCACACACAAGTTAAAAGTATACTCATGCAGCATCTGTCAAGATGATGGTTGATTTGTCGTGATGTAAAGTGCTCACCTATACTAGCTTCATTCTTCATGTCTTAGAAAAAAAGTTTTCACTAGTAAGTTTTTCTACCGAAGGCAGATCTACAATAATGATATTCCATTACATTCTGCAGACTCTTCTCGTCCTGTCAGAGAGATGTGTGGTATTTGTGGTTTCTTCAAACGCCCATGGTATCAGGAGACAATAATCTAGCTGTGGTTTACAATGTTTTTTTAGCTGTGAACCTACCATGCATCAACCGATACTAAAAAAGCTAATGAAAAGAAATGGGGTTATGAATGAAAGCTGTGTATTTTTTAAAAGTATGTAATGCAAAGTAGGGAACTTCAAGTGGACTATATTTAACGGGGTCCAGTGTATATGTCCAGTCAACCATATACAACAAGAATACAAAGTTCCCCGGGAAAAAGAATGGCAGTAGGTGTGTGGATGGGAGAAGAGCAAAGACAGGGGACGGGTGTTCCCTTATTGGAACTAGGAAACCTCACACATCCAGTTGGTTTAGATGTCATGCTTCATTATTGGTCTCCTGCTCCTCGTCAGACTGGCGCTGCAATGTCCGACGGGCGCCAAGAAGGCGCTCTTTTGTGGAGATCTTTTGTTCCAGCCAATGGTTGAGTGCATGTGAGGGGTCTGGTGAGAGTGTAGTCGTGAAAGTGAAGTGGTTTAAAATAGGTGCGACAGTCCACTAAAATTTTTTATTCGCGTGGCTGGCTCCCTAAGTTAAAAGGGATGGGAGGGGAGATAGGGACTGCACAAGGTACAGTGGGCTACCTCAACCCTCTAAGGTGGTCGACATGTTTCTTGCCCGATTGGCAATTCCTCAGGACCTAAAAGTGCTCAGTACTACACTGTGTATAAAACAAAAAAGGATAAGAAATACAACCTCTCTGGGTAGGTGGAGTCCCTGCACGATGGAGACTAGAGTGAATCACCTCGTTTTTTAAGAAAAAATATTTAAATCTGGAAAAGGTCATATTCAGCACTTTCTCCAGGCCAGCCAATTAGGGCGAGGGAGGTCTAGTACCCAGCACTAGAAACCTTGGGATGTGTAGATGTTGAAAATCTAGGTAATACATGTGACCAAAAGACACCCTAAACTAACACTTCCTTTAGTTTCAAAATACACTCCACACAGTTATTGCCTCGGGTGCCCCAAAATCAGAGATTCTGATGCAAAAAATGTTAAGTGCTTTTGTTCAAGGTGAAGTGGGCTCTTTGCTCTAGGAAGCAGGCACTGTTTAGTGGGTGTCTCTTTAGTACCCGGATGGGGCCACATATTTAGGGCCACCGCCTGTGGAGACTTAGGGTGGGGAGAGTACATTTGGATCTCGGTTGGTTTCATGTCCGTGGTTGGGGAACTCGGCTTATCTAGCAAATAATACTATTTACCATGATTTGCAATGTATTTGCTACATGTGGTATGGCATCGTCGAAATATTTCCTCTTATTTTGTTCACGCAATCATTAACAAAGCTCCACGGAATATTCTTCTGGGGTCAAATAAGGAATTTTATGACCTCAAACCGTGTATTATGGAGTACTTCCGCAAGAGAGAGTCTAATTGGAAAAGACAATAGTTCAATCCACCACGCCCTCGGGTGGTATCCTCAAGAGCCAGCAGCCTCGGGGTCAATCCACCCCCATACTGCAACGCCCCCTTCGAAGCCCACAGTCTACCTTGGTCTGTGCCCGCTGCCCTCTCTGCGGCCTCGCCCCGCACCCTGCACCCTCAGGCCGTGGCTGGGCTCTGGATCGAGCTGGGCCTCTCGGGGGCATGCCCTCTCACCATCCCTGTGCGTGAAGCCTCTTCCCCAGTACCCTTACACCGTACCCCGACCCAGAGCCAGGTGAATGCCTGACTGTGAAATCAGGCCGGGCTTCCATCTCCTTCCTCTCCCCGGAACGCGAAAAATGACTTCAGACCGGAGAGCGTGCGCGCGCTCCGGGGAGACTACTAGATAATCCAATGTGCTAAAAATGGCGCTAAGCCTCTGCCTCGGGGGGACCACCAGATGATGCCCTTAATAACCTGACAATTAGGCAGCAAAACTGCTGGGGCCCACAGCCCGTAAACAGTGGCCCCCGGGGAGGTCGCTGTTGAACGGCAGGGACCCCAGTGGAACGGGCTCTGGAGCCGCTGCAGCTTTCATCGAGATCTCGCTGGTGCCTGCGCACCAGACCTGCCTCCAACCTCGGCATTTGTTCAGATTCTTCTGAAATTGCTATTGAATAAACCCTATTGACATATATTTGGAAAATGACGTGCCTGCATGCATTATCGCAACCCACCTTAGTCAAGCATGTCTGGTGTATCGTTTTCAAGGTAACAACAACAAAAACGATTTGCAACAATCACCGTCAGTGTAAAGGCTTGAACTTGCGCCCTAAAAGATAAAATGCTAGGCAGGCAAACGAACAAGCACCTACGGGCACACGGACAGCGGGAGGGGGGGCGGGAACGGACAGCGAGAGGGGGGGGCGGGAACTGCATGCATTATCGCATCCCACCTTAGTCAAGCATGTCTGGTGTATCGATTTCAAGGTAACACCAACAAACAAGTCTGGAACAGAGCAACAGGTCGTTTCGGGATTGGGGGGCGTGTTTGCGTGCTCTCCCCTTCCCATTGGCGGGAAAGTAAAATTCCAGCTAATGGGAAGAGGAGAGGGCGGGACTTAAAAAAAGACACGGAAACGCCCCCGAATCGCGTTCCGACGGGAAAAGAGTGATTGACAGCCAATCTCTTCCAATGGCTAGCCTCCATTTATGGAGCTAGCCAATGGAAGACAGAGGCGGAACAAAGCCCCATACTGTAGGATCATAAGATTTCGCCTGGGCTAGCCTCCATTTATGGAGCTAGCCAATGGAAGACAGAGGCGGAACAAAGCCCCATACTGTAGGATCATAAGATTTCGCCAGGGCGGAGCACTGCTTCGCAGTGCTACGGCCCAGGCGAAACCTAAAAATGGGAGAGCAGTCACAACTTGGCTATCGGCTGTGGCACAGTTTTCCCGGACCAATAAAGTAAAACAATTGCAAATTGTTGCTGAGGGGGAGAATTGCAGCGAGAAGGCCCCTTTGTCTCTCTTGCTGCCAGGAAGCATGCAGGAGGAGAGGAGAGAAAGAATTCTAGCAGCTGTGACCAGTGGCATGGAGGATGAGAGGAAGGGAAAAACTGAGAAGATGCAACCTGGTGAGAGCCACAATGAGGGAGATACAGAGAGTGGTGTACAAGTGGGAGCTAAAGAAATAGTGGAGCGGCAACTGAGTAAGAAGTATATAAATGAGAGGTGGGTTATGAAGGTACAGCCAGCTGGAACAAAGGTAGAGAGGGAGACAGATGAAAGAGAGGGTGATGCAGAGACATGCTAGAGGAATCTGCTACAGAAGCGTGATGCGAAGATAGAGAGATAATAGGTAAGTGTGGTGAGAGAGAAGAAGGGAGACATGAAAGATAATAAGAAATAGGTGAGAAAGAGACAGCTAGGAGAGAAGGTCGGTGAGTCAGTAAGTTAAAAAAGAGACAGATGAGGAGGGATAGCTGAAAGATGTGATAACGAGACAGATATAGGTGAGCGACAACTGACAGAGAAAAACGTGGCTGAGAAAGCAGTAGTAAAGAGAATTGAAGGGTGAGGGAGGTAACAAAGAGACCCTTGAGAAAGAGAAGGTTAATGCTAGAAAGAAGCAAAAACAACAAGGTGATGGATGAAATGATTGACTTAATCTCTGCCACTACCCATAACTCGGGCCGCATCCCAATCTTTCATTTTTCACCCACCATGCCACCTCAGTTTGGACTCAGCCATATGCAAATCATTCTTGACCCTGCTCTTAATGGGAACATTCCAGCCCGAGCTGCCAGGCCAGGTTTTCCCTGAACCAGAACACAAGCAACCAAGGACCGGTTTTGCACTTATTAGGGCTCTTCAACCTGGTATAGCTTGGTTCCAGTATCACAGTGAGCCCAGGTTTTGTGATCTATACTGCCATCTTGTTTAGAGAATATGTAGCCAAATAATTTGAATACGTAGGTTCTTTCTAAAATTACTTACAGACTTATCTCTATTTGTTAACTTCATATCTACTAAATCATTGTATACAGCAGTTAATTCATCTTGTGGTAGGCCAACTAAAATTGTAAATACCATTGTTAATAAGAATATACTCGAAACTGTGTACCATCTTTGCTTGCTCTTTACCGTACTTCTACTAAGCACAACAAAAATAACACAAAAATAAAATGGCAAATGTACAAAATCAGGAAGCAAACAATTGTTGTGAATGTTCAGTCTGTGGGTTTAGTCCATAGAATACAAGGAAACCCTGTTATCTTTAAGGAACATCCATCGAAACTTGTTTTCTAATATGTTGAGAGTGGATCTTTAACAAAAATAAACTGGCAGCAGTTTCTCAAATGATAAATTTCCACATCTGAAATTTCATTTATGTCTGCCAGGTAAGACGATTCAAGAAATGTGTACTTTCTATTTGGCCGTCTTACTCTTGTTGATCTTTTAGCTGCAGGTGGTTCATTTTCACTATTATTACAGTCGAACTATATTGTCTTTGACTCGTTTCTGACTGTCCCTGGCCTTTGATTTTTTTTTGGTACAGTCTTTTGTTTCTTTTCACAGGTTCAGGCAATTTGTCTCCTTAATGTACATTCGCATTTTCAGATTCTCTTGTGACTAATGTTGCATCTTCTTTTTCACTTGCAACATGGTTTGTGCTCTCAACTGCATCAGTAGCTTGTCTCACTGTAAATTGTTTTCCTTTGAGAGTACTTGTCACTCAAATTTTCAGCTTCACTTTCTCATGAACTGAAGTATTTGTCACATGCTCTATTTCTTGTTCTTCTTCTTCATGACATACTTCTGTTTCTTCGTGATGTTGATTGTCACCTTCTTCACTCCCTCTGAACCCACTTAGCAAACTCAAGCTCGACACTGGGAATCAGTGGTTGTTGCCATAATTTGTTTATCTGCAGTTCTCATGCTTTTTGTGTGTGATACATGGATCCACTGTGGCAGATCAGTATACGTCATAGTACTGTTATTCACAAGAATCACCTGGTTGGGGCCCTTTCAATTTTGTGCAGGATTTGTGAATATGCTTCTTCACCAGCACCTACTCACCTGGCCAGAGCTCCTGGCACAGAACTTCTGCTACTGGTGGTATTGCCAAATTCACCTTATGAGAGACCGATTGCACAGCAGCAGCTAGACCTATGCAGTAGTCCAACACAATGTCGTCACTTATTGACACAGGTTCGACTGAGGGGATACAAGGGATTTTCGTTGCCCTCCCCATGATCACCTTGTGTGGAGAAATGGCAGTCTTTCTTTCTGGGGTACTCCTATTGCTTATTAGTACCAATCAGAGAACGTCTGTCCATTTCAAGGACATCAAGGCTCACACCTTGGCCAGCTTCGCTTTTACAGTGCTGTTAATTCTCTCACCCACTCCTGATGCTTCCAGTCTATAACTGCAATGGAACATTTGTTCAGTTTGCAAAGCTGTGCACAATAACTGTCATAACCCATTTTTAAAATGAGTTCCTTTGTCTGTCTCAATAGAAGTAGGAATACCAAATCTAGGGATTAACTACCTCAGTAGCAGTTTGGCCACTGTCATGCTGTCACATCCCCCAGTTGGGTAGGTTTCCACCTAACTCGAGAACAAGCATACAATCACTAAAATGTACCTAAGACGTTTGTGAACAGGCATCCCAATTCAATCAGCCTGAATTCTGGTAAAGGGTCCCTCAGACTTTTCTGTGTGACTCATGGCCACCCATTTTTCTCTTTGCTGAATTGATCTTTTGCTAAGTAATGTAATGCTGACAAGTGGAGGCAACCATGTATGGACAGTGGGTGGCAGGTGACAAACATAAATAAATAAATAAAGTAGGTGCGGTGTCCTTCTTCAGTCTTCTGGTAGCCTCCAACGTGGGACCCCACAGCAAACTCCCCAAACCAATCCTGGCGCTGGTCTCACCAGCCTGAGAGCAGCACCAGGAATGGATGGAGCTGCCTCATTGTCGCTCCTAGGAGCACTGGAGGCCTGTGATTTTTCTAAACCAGCTACCTAAGACAACTAGTTTAGAGAAGTTTAAAATGTGAATATCTGGTTGCCCATCCCAAACAGACATGCGCATTTGAAAGTGCACAGCTCCTTTCTGCCGGCACTTGGCACTGCAGCACTGTGCGCCCATCCTGTCACAAAGTTTGGGGCGGGTCCGTTGCTGAAAAATATAGCGGTAATAAATAAACTTTATTGCCTTTTTATTTTTCAGGTCTAGCCTGGGTTTTTTTTTCTATGCGGCGACACTCCTCCGCTCAAATGGAGGAGCCGCTCCCGATGATGACATAAATATTCATCTATGATCGTGAAGTGAGGATTGCACCAATATTTTTTAAAGAAGCTTACCAAGGCATCACAACTTACATGCCAATTGCTGGTAACATTGAGTTAGGTAGAACATTGTTAGCAGTTATTCAGACATCATGGAAATCCTTTTTACAACCAGCCAGTACCTCTTCCTAAAGATCTTTGAGCTCACTCAATGTTGTTTGTACTTGTCAGGCCCGGTTTCCCAGACATGATCATTTCAAGAAGTCCTCCTTCTATCAGCACTGACTCTGAGTTTTATATTTTACAAGAGTATCAATGTGGACATACGGGGAAAGGGAAGTTAGGGTGGGTACTGCAGGAATGGAGACCTGGAGGAAAAAAGGTTAGTCAACAATTCTTAGTTCTACTTTCACTGACAACCCTGGGTCAATGGCAGTACCTGGGGCTTTATGTACCTTTTGCCCCACCCAGAGAAAAAGCCCTGGGCTAATGGCAGCTGCCAGAGCTCTGTGAAAAGTTCCCTCCAGTCAGGCCCGAGCCCCCCTCACATCACCTACCCTCCACCAGCCGCGGCCCATGCTGGTAAGAGAGGTGGGGCCCGGGGGAAGGGGGAGGATTTCGACACACGATGATGAGGGAAAATCAAATAAATCATTCATTTTCCCTCGCCATCGTCCGTCGAAATCCAGCCACAGCTCTTACCTGCAAGGGCCGCGGGTGCCCTCCACCCCTGTCCTTAAAAGTCAGGAAACCCCCAGACATTATCATACACTAGGCTGTGGGCACTCTTCTCCCTTTTGATCCCTCATCCACAGCAAATCATTGGGAGAGCAGGCCATTTCCTCCTGGCTCCTTTAGGCTGCTTTGCTCCCTCAAGACACTATGCCTACAACGGCACTCCCACTGATATATTCTGCGGTAAAAAATATCAGCAAATTTGTCCCCGGAATAGGGGAAAATGCACAGAAAAGGACCCGGTATTCCTAGGACCTTGCTGCAGTCGTGGTTGGTCACATTAAAAAACAAGCATTGGAAATGCAATAGGTCTCGCATTAGAAAAGTTGTAGCTATTGGTCTTGTAAATGAAAAATGTTATTTATGTGTTGGTTTTTAAAATAGCTAAATTGATAGCTTTGTCATTTACAATGCCAATAGTTATAACTTTCGCGAATGTGACACCTATAGCATTTGTAATGCAACATGTTTTGTATTTACATGACTTAGATGGCAGCTCTGGTCGTTAGGCCACATCTGCGGTTTACCTGCAGCACAGAGTACTACTACATTAAGTGGTGTGACAAGCAGAAGTAAAAGAACTCCAGTTTCTCTTGAAATCAGAAGCACGCTAAAGGGGGAAACAGTAGTGAAAGGACACGTGCTCGGTGTGTAAAATGTATTTAGGACTCGATGCGTATATATTTAAAAAAAAAAATCACAACATCTGTGCTTAATTCTCAGTTGTTTACATACAAAAAAGGAGCAAAACTGAGTGAAGTTGGGCTTCAATACTACACATTTTCCGTTACTTGGAAATTTTAGAATATGTAAAAATATAAGCCAGCTTGCCATTCCCTCTTCCCCGCCACCACGTATGTTATGAAAACTGAGACTGGTATAAAAAATCGGAGCATTCAGTGGAGGCTGGTAGGGGACAGGGGGGTGGGGGGTGGGAGGGTGTTAGGAAAACAAGACGGAGGGAAGGAAGAGAAGGGGAGGGGGGAGGAGAAAAGGGACACGGCGGGCAGGGGAGGGGGCGGAGCGGGGAGAGCCAAAATTACAGAAATGCAGCTTTCCAAAAGCAATAGACGAAGTGCTGCAGAACTGGAAGCTGCCGGAGCCGCACTCAATGCACATTAGGACTGGAAGGAGAAAAGCGTAACTTCTCACGAGCCCAGTTACTTTCACAGAAAAATCGGAACATTCAGTGGAGGCTGGTAGGGGACAGGGGGGTGGGGGGTGGGAGGGTGCTAGGAAAACAAGACGGAGGGAAGGCAGAGAAGGGGAGGGGGAGGAGAAATGCGACACGGCGGGCAGGGGAGGGGGCGGAGCGGGGAGAGCGGCGATGAGGGTGTGAAGCAGCAGGGGCCTTTGATGTGAAGCTAAGCTTCACTTCAAAGGTGTGGGAGGAGTGCTGCTGGGGAACAGATGGCGATTTGATGATGTGCATGTGCATTTTAGGTCAATGCGCTTGCGCATTGACCTAAAAGCGCACGGGCACAGCATCAAATCGCCAGTCAATCGCCAGTCTAGGTAAAGCTTATTTAAGCCCCTATAGTCTCGCTCTGCTCAATGCGCATGTGCATTGAGAGGCAAGACCTAATGATGGGGCACACAGTCACGCTCACAAACACACACACATACAGTCAAAATCATAAACACAGCCACACAAACACACACAATTATTCAATTTACCTCGCAGCACATCAACATGCTCTGCAGTCCATGGATCCAACTCTTCCAAGCACAAAGTGACATGGGAAAGCAAACTACTCCTTATCCAATCAGGACACTGCTCAGAGCAGCTTCTGGGTTGGCTGAAGCAGGCTGCCTCAGCGCTCAGAAAGCACCGGAGCTCTGTGCCTGCTCTCCAACCCAGGTGTCTAACACAGCCGGGTTGGAGAATCTGAACTACACATGTCTGGCTTGTGGAGTTGGGGGGAGGGCCCTAGGCCCGCATGGTGGACGGCAGCAATAACATGCACACAGACACCAGTTAGGGGTAGTGGGAATGGCCACGAGCACGTGCGCTCGGCCCCTTTTATTGCCAGCGTCATGTGACACCATGACGTCTGTGGTGGGTGGGTGTAAAGTGTAATACAAACACTCTTGAACACTAGACCGTGTTCATGCTAGGCCTCTACATCCCTCCCATTTTTTAATCGCAAAAACCCACACACAGAAATCAACCTGTGGGAAAAACAAACTGTATCAGGGTGCAGTAAAGTGTTCAACTTCCGCTGAGTCCTTTTATCCGCCGCTGTTTGGAATCACAGACGATGTACAATCTGCTGCGGGGAACATCAGTTCACAGTGGCACCGGTTTGGGGGTGCTCGATGGAACCAGTCTATTGACGACTCTGCGACAAGATTGTCCTCACAGTCCTTCATTTACTCACTTCCATGGCGACGGGTGCAGTTAGAGTTCTTATGGTTCGCCGGGGAATGATGCACGATTTCCGGTCTCGGCCTTAGCTTCACGTGTAGTCTGTGTCCTACTTGGCAAAAAGCAGATCCGTTGCAAGGCATCCCTCTCACTAGGATGACCCCTCTCGTCGGTGTTCCCCTGCCACGGGATATCCTTGAGGTCCTCTTTCTTGGATTTGCGCTGGGCTGGATGTGCCACATCAGGTTGCTCCTGTGCCGCCGTCAGTGGGGGTATGGGGCAGACCATGTGCCTTACCTCAGTTTCCGCAGCCTCGTCCCAAGGTAGCTGTTGGTTTCTGTCTTTGCTTGCGATGTCTTCGCCCTCCCCGGACCTTTCGGATGGGCGTCGGAGGACCGTCTCTCGTCGCGGGGACTGCGTCCCGGAGGCCTCTGCCCCTGAGTCACCACGGCTGGCATGTGTCCAGTGTCCGTGTGACCCCAAAGGTGGATGTCACAAACGGTCTCGCTTGCTCCTCTCCGCAGATCCTGGGTGTGCAGAAACATCGTCTGTCAGCTGGTCTTCTTTGCCACTGGTGTTCTTCCGGCCTCGTGTTCCTCGCACCGTTGTCCTGGCACTTGTCGCCTTCCTTCTCTCCGGGAGTGTGAGTGGTCTTCCTGCACTCCTCTCTCTTTCCTTAGTTGGTTCACCGTGGTGACGTTGCTTCGCCCTGACTTCTCCTTCTACTCTTAACTGTGGCAACAGGCCACATGGATATACTTCCTTCCTTTCCACGGTGGCAGACGTGCCACTCAGATCTCTCCTTTTCTTCCTTCCTTTTTCACAGTGGCAGACGTGCTATTCAGATCTCTTCTTTTCTTTCTTCCTTTTCGCAGTGGCAGACGTGCCACTCAGATCTCTTCTTTTCTTCCTTCCTTTTCGAGGTGGCAGATGTGCCACACGGATCTCTTCTTTTCTTCCTCCTGCATCGCGACATCACTTGGTCCGATCTTGTGTCTTCTCTCCTGACCTGGGTCCTCCATGCAGTGCGCGCACTCTGCATGTGCACCCCTGGTCTTGTCCCCGTCGGGGACACTTTCTCCTTCTTCCTCAGCAGCCAGAGTTGGTGTCGCGAACCTTCTTTTCTTGATGCTTTCATTTCTTGATGCTTGTTGGTGACGTTCGGGGGTCCACGTCCGTAGACCTTTTCATGGTTGAACGTCCTGGACCAGTTGGTGGTCCACTTCTGCCGATGCCTGGCAGGTTGCTTTCGGTCGTCCTGTCGGACGTTGCGTTACAACAGTTCCTAGGGACCCGTTGTGGGTCAGCACTTGATGGGCGATCATTCTGCGGATCGGCTCCTGGGAGGCGCCATGGATCTGTCGCGGGTCGGCACTTGATGGGCGATCGTTCTGCGGATCGGCTCCTTGGAGGCGCCATGTCGTGGGGTCGTCCGCGAAGATTGTTCTGCGCGATGGCGCTGCCTGCATTCTTCTTTCTGCTTGCGGCGGCTGTGCGTTGCCACGTGGCGCGTTGATTGCGCACTTACTGTTCAGGGTTCTGGGACGCCTGTTGCGTGACGTTGGGTACTTGCTGCTTTGGCTGTCGTCAGGTACTTGATGCTTTGGGCCGTTGGCGGGAGTAGTTGATGCTGCGGTGAGCGCCTGTGGCCACAAGGCGTCGCTGCTCTCTCCGTCCTTTGATCGCGGCAGTCTTTTCCCTGGACGTTCTTCCAGTGCTTGGCAGTCGTTTCCTCCAGACGTCAGTGCTTGGATGCTTAGTGAGGCATTGGTGCCTTTTTCCCACGTCGCGTTGGAAGTGGCAGCCGCCGACTCCTTGCTGGTGTGTGTGGGTGTCACTTGCGCTGTTGCGCAGTTACTTGCTGCGTGAGGTTGGATGCTTTCGTTGGGGCGTTACTCAGTCTGTCGCCCCATTGCTGCTGCTGATTGGGCTTGCGTTGTAAAATGCTTGTTTTGGTACTGGTGGATGTAAGTGCACTTCTGCTTTTGGCCACTGGGTGGCAGTGTTGCTGGATTTGTTAGCAGCATGGCTTGTCTTCCCCTGATGTGCACTCTATTGTCACAGTGCACAGGGGGCTGGAGCTGCTGCTGTTGCGAGCCGGTGAGTCTCTTTTATTTGCATCGCTGTGTTGCTCACAGGGTGGGGGCACATAGGAGTGCCTGTGCAAGTAAGTGAGACACTGCAGAGTTTAGGTCAGGGGGGGTAAGTGTTTTGATTCTTGCCGGCACTTTCACTTTCTCCGGTTTGTGAGGCTCCTGGCAGCCAGTGTCTCTGGGGCACGGTTGCAGTTCATTTCAGCGCTGTCTCTGGGGCACAGTTGCAGTTCATTTCAGCGGCGCTGGCCGCTTCCAGGCGCTTTACTCTTATTCTGCTTTCCATGGAGCCCACGAGGTGGAGGCTCCTCTGATCTGCGGCGGCGCTGGCCGCGTGTAGGCGCTTCCTTCTTTCCCCTCCCCGCCCGCTGCAGCCTCGGCAGTCCTCGCGTGGCGGGGGGGGTGTTGATGCTTCCTCAGGCGGGGAGCGCGTCGCTCCGGTCACTCTTCCCTGGGAGGGGGCGCTTGAGGCAGGCCGCGGGTAGGCTCCGCCGGCTCTGCCTATTTACCAGCTGCTGCAGGCTCCACTCTCCAGTCTCCCGCCGCAGCAGCTCCTACTTGCACACGCTGCGCGGCGGAGACCTGCCACGGACGTCGCAGGCCGCGGGTAGGCTCCGTTGGCTCTGCAGTTCTTTTCCTCTCGGGGGTGCCGTCGGCAGGCCGCGGGTGGGCTCCGCTGGCTCTGCTCTGTCATTCGCCACTGGGGGTGCCGCCGGCAGGCCGCGGGTGGGCTCCGCTGGCCTGTTGAGTCTTTCTTCGGGGTGTCGCTACCGGCGGGCCACGGGTGGGCTCCGCTGGCCCGCTAACTGTCCAGGCCACACTGCGAGGGGGGTCAGGGGACGGGTAGCTACTCCGCTCCCTCCCCCTCGTTCTTGTTCTTGGCTGCGGGTCCGGTCACCCCTTATCTACGCCGTCTTCAGTCTCTGTGCCCCGCCGCTTCGAAGCACACATGCGGCGGGGGCGGGGGGCGACTCGGGCAGGCCGCGGGTGGGCTCCGCTGGTCCTGCTTATTTATTGGCACAGTTCATGGCGGGCACTTCGCCCCTGGGGCTCACCTTCGGCCGGCGGGCCAGATGCTTGATTGCGGTCGTGGCGGGTGGGCTCCGTCCGGCCCGTGCACCTCTCCGGTGGGGGTTTTCAGCCACGCGGCCGTCGCAGGTGGGCACTGGGCGGTCCGCTCGTTTTCGGTGGCACTCGTTGGTGGCGGTCGACGCGGGTGGGCTCCGGTCGGCTTGCTGTGGGGTGCCGACGTGCCCACCGGCTTCACGGCGAGTTGCGCCTCGCTACAGGGGATGCCCTCTTGGCGGGCAGCTCTCTTCCCCTTTTTCTCCTTGTTCAGCCGAGGGTAGTGGCACGCATGGGCTGCACTACCGGCCTCGTCGCCATTGTGGAGTTGGGGGAGGGCCCTAGGCCCGCATGGTGGACGGCAGCAATAACATGCGCACAGACACCAGTTAGGGGTAGTGGGAATGGCCACGAGCACGTGCGCTCGGCCCCTTTTATTGCCAGCGTCATGTGACACCATGACGTCTGTGGTGGGTGGGTGTAAAGTGTAATACAAACACTCTTGAACACTAGACCGTGTTCATGCTAGGCCTCTACATGGCTGTAGCAAGGGAGCCGGCAAAACCGACATGCGCATTTCAAAGTAAAGGTGCCAATCAGCAGCAATTATGCACTGGTCCCGTCCAACCCTTTCCGTTCGCAAAAAGCTGAAAAGTAAAATGGTGATAAAATTATTTTTATTACCATTTTATTTTTTCAGATTTCTACGCAGCAGTATGGCGGGGGCGACGCTCCGCCTCTCGTATGGAGGCACCGCCACTGCCTTGCTGTAATTGTCTATTCCAAGGACAAAACTTAGAATAGCTAGAATTTGGTGCAGTGGATACCGGCCGAATCAGATTGCACCACCCGCTGTAGCCCCACCAAAATACAGCAACATCTTAATGAGGGCCTTAGAGGCTTTGTGAATACATATATTTTGTGTGTTCAAGTTTCATTTTTAACATTTAGACTCTCGAGCAAGACTGTGGTCTACATTCTCCAAAGTCAATGCTTTGACCACAAACCACTCTCTTCCTTCCTCTGGTAAGAATGTACAGAAAGGCTGCATTTCCATTTAAACGTAAATCATACAGTAAATGAGGCTCGACGTCTGTACATTCATTTCCTTGTTCACATTTTAAATGTATGCTATACATTTGTTGTGTTTATAGCTGTATCTTTGCACGCTCGATTAAGCTCCAGATCTCCGTGGAGCATTGGTGTATTTTAGGAACTCCTGGCATGGTCTGCTGCATGTTTAGTTGCGGGGTTTGTTGTTATTTTTTCTACCAGGACTATTTTTGAGCCTACATTGATCTTCTTACAGACTAAGGCAGCGAGGGAGAGAGAAGGGAGTTGCTGCCAGAATTCAGATTAAATTTAGAAGGTCTAGCAAATGTTATTTCAGACTGGATGCTGCGTGGGATACAGGATCTCATGAATGGGCAAATTATAGTAGGAACCCTAAATAAACTCCCGCCCGGAGAGACCAGCGTGCAGCGCGCGTCCCTCTATTCCTGGAAATCACGTGGCCACGCCTACACCCCGGTCGGTGCCTGTAGGCTGAAGCTGCAAACCCTCTCCATTGGGCCAAGTAATTGTGGGTTGCTATTTCTGAAAAGAAATTGTAAGTGGCTGGGGTTTTCTGACTTATATATTTACAAACGCCTGTCTGTGAGAGTATTCAGTGAACGAAAACAGAAAACGCATTTAAATTCTGTTGTAAATACTGGAGAACCAAGGTCACAGCAGTGCAACCGCCGCACTGTTTCAGTATAGAGCTCCGGAGGAGAAGTGAAGTCAGAGAGGCTAATTCAGAGTCACTTTAATAGTGAAATGAGGCACAAAATCTGTTTGCATCCAATTTCACAATCTGAATGGATGGTAATTAGCTTGCATCCAGGCTCAAACCTCCGTTTCGCCCCCCCCCCCCCTCGACCTCCCTTCACGTCCCCCAATTGTATTCTTCCTTGTACTAACAGGGGGAATTTGCATGGGTAAAACAGTGGTGAAAATAGAATATAATGTTTTATGAGTCTGTAAACTCGAGAACGCACAATGGACGAGATATATTCACTACAATATTGGATTCACTACAAATGGTTGTCATTTGCGGGACGACTTTTAGCGAATCCAGTGGGATTTTGCAAACTGACCTATGTACTAATAAATAAATTCACGAATACAGAATCATAGTCTGTTGCAAGTCGACCTACCGCGTGAATATTAATGAGGTAAAGCGCAAATTACAACCCACTATAATTTGCTGCCAGCTATTTATTATTATTTTTTTTTAATGCAGGCATTTCCGTTAAGGAAAACCGGATGCGTTTGATATATAAAAAAAAGAGAAATGTTTGTTAACACTATTTTTTAAGAGTAGGCAGTGCTCTAAACAATGTTTCCTGACCACTCACAAATGGAAATCTGTTCCATGGGATGCCTCGTTTAAGGTGTCGGTAAAATATAAATGTTTTGTGATCGATTTTCACTCGTAAGACTTTAATACAGACCATATGGAAACCCATATTTGGAAAAGACTTCCTAAGCACACACCTTCCAAATTGCAATTTATTATTATTTTCTAAATCCATTTAGCGATTTGGTAACATGTTACTAAATCACTAAATAGGTTTAATACAAATTAAAACCACATTTTCTTGTTTTTTATTTACAAATTCTGCATTTTACCAAAGCAGGTTGTGACAAGAAAATGAGTTAGTACATCTGGACAAATATTCTAATTCTGAAACCTGAAATCAGGTGTAAAACCACACAGAGTGATATCTCAATCATGTAACGATATTTCACATGTGCATTCTTCATAGCTAATATTTCCACACCTCTCAGAATGAAGGGCAGAGTGTTTAAGTGGTCACTTTTGAAAGTGGAAAAAGGTTTCTTTGCAAGTAAATTTATATTTAATTGTCGTCAGTAGGATGGATCTCGGGGCCAAAGTGTCTTCTGTTGGGACCTGCATGCAACCCAAATACTGCGTGTTCGAAATCCAAAGCTTACCCCAGCACCTGGGATGAATTATAGGCTGGAGTAGGGACTGCAGACGGCCCAAGCTGCTAGTCATTTGCTACCCGAAAGTCATGAAGGAATATAGAGCAATGCTTTATTTGTAAAAAAAATAAGTGCCAGGGTTCTCATCAGGAGGCCACTGCAGCTTGCACCACAAACTGCCCTTGCCATGCTTCAATGATAGTAACAACACAACTACTAACCATCACTCTCATACTAGTGTAACAATTTGGACTATTGCATGCCCCCAAAGCTATAAGAATGGCTTGGGCGGGTGGTAGTAGTCATTTTTAAAGTATGTTGCATTAATAATTAGCTGTTGTTATGGTCCTCTCTATATTAGCCAGACCACACTACTTTGTGGCAGACTGTCGCAAGCACCAGTGCTGACAATTAAGTGCTGATGACGAGCACTGGAAATCACCGGCTCAAATTAAGCCCGGATATGGAGTTAACATTGGAAGGAGAGTTCCAAGCACCTGCACACCAACAAAAGATGTGTCAGCTCAAAGAGGCTTTTCTAGCATGCCCAGGTCCCCCATTAGCATTGCTAAACAACTCTCTTGCCTCTGGGCAGGTTCCATCTTCCTTCAAGCAAGCTGCAGTCCTACCGATTCTAAAAAAACCAAATGCTGACCCTACCCTACTTAGTAATTACAGACCCATCTCCCTCCTTCCATATTTAGGAAAGATCCTGGAGACTTATGTCACCCGCTGCTTGAGCTCGTTTGTAGAGAAATCCTCTTTCTTGGATCCTCAACAAGCAGGTTTTAGACCCCTCCACTCCACCGAGGCGGTCATAGTAGCAGTCATGGACACTCTCAGGAAGGGTGCTGATAACAACATCTCTCAAGCCCTTGTCCTACTGGATCTCTCAGCGGCATTCGACACGGTCGATCATACTATTTTGATCGACCGTGTCCATAACGCTGGCATTCAGGGAGTGGCCCTTGACTGGCTCAGATCTTTCCTTCATCAGCGTTCTCAATCTGTTCATCTTTCCACTTTTTCCGCTCCTTACACTTCCCTTCCTTGTGGTGTACCCCAGGGTTCTGCACTTTCCCCTCTCCTGTTTAATTTGTATCTCCAGCCACTTTTAGCCTCCCTTCGAAACGCCCCAGTCACAATCCTTAATTATGCTGATGACCTTCAGTTAATTTTCCCCATCACTTCTCATCCGTCTTCCCGCATCGATTTTCAGTCCACTATGCTGTCCATTGCGGAGTGGATGTATCATAGTCATTTAAAGTTAAATCCTACAAAAACAGAGCTTGTCCTGGTAGGAGGACCCTCGCATCCTTGGAATGCCACCTTCTGGCCCACCACTTTGGGGTCAGCACCCACCCCGGTGAGCTCTGTCAAAAGCCTGGGGGTGATCATCTCCAATGATCTCTCCATGAAGCCGCACATTAACGCGGTGACATCTGCCTGTTTTTTTCACCTCAGGCGAATTCGCAAGATCAGTGGTTTCCTTACTAAAGAAGCACTAATTCAAGTTGTCATCGCGCTCATAACTTCCAGGCTTGACTATGCTAATAGTCTGTATGCTGGAATCCCCGCCTGTCACCTCCACCGACTTCAGCTGGTGCAGAATCAGGCTGCCCGGCTGATCTTCCGTCTGCCCAAATATGAACATGTCACCCCCCTTCTCCGTTCCCTTCACTGGCTCCCCGTTTCGAAGCGCTGCACTTTCAAACTGGCATGCACCACCTTTAAGGCACTTTCGAACGCAGCCCCTCTGTTCATATCCTCAACTCTGTCTCGTCACATCCCTTCTCGAGCTCTCCGCTCTGCGTCACTCAACCTTCTGGATGTCCCCCGATTTAAAAGGAAAAAACATGGTGGTCTGAGTTTTTCGGTCTTGGCCCCATCGACCTGGAATTCCTTGCCGCCTTTTCTCCGTTTTTGCCCTAAATATGAGCTGTTTCGAAAATCTTTAAAAACTTTGCTTTTTCAAGCTGCTTTCGACTAACTCCCCTCCCTAGGTCACTGGTTACTGTTTTGAGCGCCAAGAAACCTATGGTGATAGCGCGCGGTACAAATAATTTTAATAGAATAATAGAATAATAGAGCTCAGAGGGAGATCATAAGAGGTGGGTGTGATTTTTTTTCAATATTATCGTTTAAAAGCAGACGTCATTAGAGGTGCTCAGCATGAAGGAGTGTAGAACTTGTAGCAGAGAGAGTCGCCAAATACTAC
Source organism: Lissotriton helveticus (assembly GCF_964261635.1). Classification (NCBI taxonomy): domain Eukaryota; kingdom Metazoa; phylum Chordata; class Amphibia; order Caudata; family Salamandridae; genus Lissotriton; species Lissotriton helveticus. Next base: position 1,983,782,994 of record NC_136061.1, read on the forward strand.
GTAAAGGCAAAATTATCTTTAGTAGCCTTCGCCAGGGAACAGAATTGTGTTTGAAAGTATATGCTGCAAGCTTAAAAATGGTCTTTTATGGTCAACCATATTTTATAGTCCTGGAGTGGTACAACAGCCCCCGACTCCGATCTTCTTATCATTGGGCATCAGCATTTGACAGATGGCGGCGGATCAGGAGGCACTTTTGGACCGGCACAGTTCTAGTGGACTATACAAACAGAGGACCTAATAGAGAATAGAGAGAGCTGAAGCCTGCTCTTCAGGGCAGGGATTTGTTAGCCGTGGTCATCATATGATTTCAGAGGAGGACAAGCAGTATCTAACAAGATGCAGCATTGGGAACCATTTCAGGACATCAATGAGATGTTGGGTTGAAGTAAGATTTTCAGTTAGCAGTGTCAATTTTTAAACACTCCTTTGCTAGAACTGTTTGGATTGTTGTGATATGAGCAAAGCAGAGGGAATAGTCCACTGCTGGCTGCAGTCCTCGAACAAGTTCCCTGCAGGACACTACATATGTTATGTTACATGTTTTTTTACGTGTTTAGCATTAGATGGCACTCTAAAATTCAATTAATCAGTCCTTAAAACAGTTGTAGAACATTTAGAACGCTTATACATTCTAGCAATCCTCTTAAGAAAATACAGTTTTGAAAACATTGTGTTGTCTATTTAAATGTGCATGCAATGAAAATACAAGACTTTTAAAACCCCATAAAACATAATTACATGAGATGAAAACACAAGACGTTCAAAAGTCCATAAAAACATAATAATTACATATTTCACCCTGCTTTAAAAGTATGGAAGCATGCAGATTTTTGCTTGTGGTGAAAACGATACACAAATGCACTTCTCCCCAATCTATCAGGAGTTACTTTGCTAGGGAGAGGAGGAATTACCGTCACATGGACGAGGAGTATTACCGCTTCCGAAGCAACACGAGAAAGGTGTGCAAGCACAACAAGGAGCGTCGGTGGTGTTGGAGCTCCAAGCGCAGGTTTGTTGAAGGTGAGGTAGACAATGATGAAATACCTACCTTCTAATCAACTGCTAATGCATTGACATTAAAAGATGTCTTTCTTACCTTTAAGACCTCACTTTGAAGCTAGTGCTACAGCTGTATTCTTATCTCAACCAATGAGGAAAGCTGGGGCCATATTATCAAGAAAGGGCGATACATTATCGCCGCTTTTATCGGCAGGAAACTACCGCTAAAGCGGCGATAATGGGCTTGATAATATGCCTTGTGAATTCCCATAGAAGCCCAGGTTCTGGTTCTGGTGTTAACAAGGGCATATTATCAAGCCCATTATCACCGCTTTAGCGGCAGTTTCCAGCTGATAAAAGCGGCGATAATGTATCGACCTTTCTTGATAATATGTCCCCTAGTGTGTAAAGAAACAGTGACCCAATTTTACTTTGTATTCTTTTTAGCGCTGAGCCTACCAGACAGTTCAGCTAAAGAATCTTGGGGACATATGCTGGAAGCTTCCCTGGGAATGCCTTCCGACCATTGCTTACCATTGGCTTTGTGGTTTGTAATTCACATTTGCTTGCTGTAAAATTGCTGGCTGTATTTGTTTTAGGCATACAGTTTGAGCTCCTCCCTTAAGAAGAGCATTCCTTATTTACAGTATTAAATCTTGTTCTTGTCCTGCCACATTTGCTGAGCATTCAAGGCAATCTACTTCCATGGGAGCGTGGTGTTTACTTTTCTTTCTCTGACTTCAAAGTGAGAGAATTAAAGTGACAATTTTGCTGTGAAACACTTTTTTTCTAGCTCTCAACAGACTTTAAACGTCTATGATAACCATGCCCATGCAGACATTTCAGAATGTATCAGAATTGGGAGAGCAAAATAGAAAGCAATTTTTTTTGTAATTTTGAAGTGTGGTAGAAACAAATATTTTATTTAGATCAAAATAAATCGATACACTAGGTGATGACATTTCCACACATTGTCATTTGTGCGCTGTATACTTTTATAAGTTAAACTGTTTGTCTGCACAAATGTATTGGTGAATTCAATTGAAAATGTGTTGTTTGTAATGGCAGTGCGCTCCCACATCATGCATACTCCACTTTACGCCACCCCACTCTACTCTACTCCAATCCATGCCACTGCACTCTGTCACTCTGTAGCACTGCACTGCACTTTTCGCCACTCCAGTCTAGGCCACTCCACTCTACTCTGATCCACTCCACTCTACTCTGCACCACTCTACTGTACGCCACTCCACGCCACACTACTCTGCAACACAGTACTCTATGCTATTCTACTCTACTCTATGCTACTACACTCTACGCTACTGTAATCTAACCACTGCACTCTACGCCAATGCACTCTATATCAATATTTAAAACCAATGCACTCTACGCCACTGTACTCTAAACCACAGTACTCTACGCCAGTGCACTCTATACCACTTTTTAAAACCAATGCAATTGACACTACTGCATCCTATGCCAGTCTACTCTGCATCACTGTATGACCAGGATATCTCAAATATAACTAACTACCCTGATAAAAAAATGGAAAAACTAATCAAACTAGAGGATTTAGAACTACAGAACATACAGGATATACAAGGCGTACCTACTAAAAACAGTACAATGGAAATAAACCGAGTACCAATTCCCATAGAAGTAAATGTGGAAATTATGAAAAAACCTCAGACACCAGTCGATGAAAATATGATCAAATCAGCTAGTACAATAGTTCACATAAATGGGTATGAAAAAAGAAGAAAAACTAATGCCTAAAGTATGGCATGATAACAAAACAATTAAGGATGTGCCCAGACAAGCAAACACCTTCCCTACATCAGATTGTGCTTCCCTGACAGGACAAATAAACGGAATGCCAACTGAAAGTGATTTAAAAGAGCCAAATATCCCAGATGTTGGAGTAAATTGGGACATATTCTATCAAACATCGACGCTAACTTTAGAGGCATTAAAATATCAGTCAAATAAGATGGACATTCAGATTGACCTACTCACAACGATGGCAAATGCTGTTACAGGGATAGATAACAAACTTGAACAGCTCAATAATCTAATAATTAGAGTCCAAAATGATAAGCAAAATATGGACATTGAATGTATTTGCACCCCTCTTATGGATAAGCTTGTAGCAATACCTGATGTTCTGCATACTATAATAGAAGACACAAAAAGAGCTCTAAAAAAAGAAATCGGCCAGGAAGCGAATATAAAGTTAAATAAAAAGGAAGAGATGGAAACATCAAAAAAGGAGGAAAAGAACATCACGCTAACAAGGGAAAAAAAAAGAACTGGCAATATCAAGGAAGTCCCAGGAAGGAGAAAATGTACAGGATGAAAAAGACTTATCAATAGAAACCCAACTAAGGGATGAAACGCATGAGGACGCAACCAGCTTAATATCAAAGGTCGAGCAAGTTTGTAAAGAGCAGGATACAACCAATTATATTATGTCAAAACGACAAAGGAAAAAAATACGTAAAGCAAGGAAAAATCACAAGCCTAATATCCACACGTTTGCTGAATCAACAAAAACTGATGATACAACAAAAAATAATAGAATACAACGCGAAAAATCAAGTGAAAAGAAAATTCTTTCAACAATTAAAAACGAGGAAAAAAAAGTATTCCCGATATTTGAACAAGAGCCCTTACGTGAACAAACATTGAATAAAGAGGCAAAAAAACAGCATCAAGTGATTGAAAAAAAACAAACGCCTACAATTTATCCACCACGAATCACAAGTCCGATAATAAGGGAAGAAGATGTAATCCAGGAGGATAACTTAAAATACGATCAAAAAAATGGAATTGACAGTATGGCATTAAAAATAACAATAAAACCGAGTGAGCAAATACATCAGCATCATAATGTGAACGCAGAAACAAGTTTGAAAGACAATAAAAATGATATAGCAAGATTGTGTATAGAAAGAACTGTAGAACATAAAACCAAATCTCCGTACTGGGATCAATTGACAATTGAAAAACGGGAAGGAGAAAAACAAATTAGATATAAAACAAATCATATAACAGAAACCTCGTTCAAAGAAAACGATCTGCCAGTTGAAAAAACACAGCTCATATTTAAGCCTGAATATGAATCCAGAGGTAGATATGACATATTGAATAGAGGGAACATCTTCAGGTTATTCAAATTAATTCCAACATTAAACAACATTAGGAACGATGATATTACTTCGATTGAATTCATTGCCGAAAACAACAATCCCCAAGAATTGACTCTGGTAACACTCAAATCAACATCAATAGCAGAACAAATATTAAAAGAGTTTTCAACATTTAAGGCCTGGGGAATACATATCACAAAGCAGGTGCCGAAAGTGTATCCTACTCCATTTATTAATTAAATAAATCTGCCCCAAACAGAAAAATATACTAAACAAAAAGGAACAGTGTTAAGGAATGCCCGGGGGAGATCCATTAGCACATTGAGAGTGGTTTCACCACCCACCACAATAGAAACACCCCCAGGAATAAATGAAAAGTGGATTGCACAGGCTCTGCATAGCAATATAGAACAATGAAAGAACTACACTCCAACCCCACAATCAAAAGAAGCAGGGTTGAGATTGTGTTCATGGAACATAAATGGAGTAAGGACAAAACTTTCCAATGCACAAATAAAGTCTATCCGTTTACCATGTCACATTTTATTCCTTCAGGAAACCTGGGAAGAACATCCATTTATTCTGGAGGGCTATGTAGGATACTATGAAAATGCAAGAAAAATTCATAGATATGGACGTCCGAATGGAGGGTTAGCAACTTTCATCTCCTGTGACATAAAAGCTGAGCATGAGCAACTAGTATCGCACAGTAATAACATTCTTGTAGTTAGACTGAAATATAAAAATGCAGACCAAAAAGATAGGTCTTTAATTATGATCAATGTATATATCCATCCAACTAAAACAAGTAGAACATCTACATGTGCAACCCTTAATACCATTCTATTAGAACAAATGCTAGAAAACCCATTAGTGGACTATGTGATGACTGGTGATTTTAACCTTAATTTACTAACACCGTTCCTAAGGGATGATGTAGCACAAGCACAAGACCTACAATGGTCAATTCCACACCAGGATCACCAAGGCATCATGGGAAACCAGGCACGAAATCAAACTGGTACAACATTCATTAAGGATATAGAAGCGTTGGGATTACGAGTCCTTAATGGCCGATTTAAAGAGGATACACCACCAGCATTTACGTATGTTGCACACAATGCAGGTACTAGGATTGATTATACAATGGTCTCACTGAATATATTTCAAAACATAAATTCCTATAGGGTAGTTAAAGTTGGAGATAGTGACCACTGCCAGCAGTTAATAACTACTAACATTAGAAACAATATTTACCAACCGTATCATACTGTGCCAGGGTTCATCGGAACAATAAATTATAAAAAATTAATTTGGAACAATCTGAATAAGAATAGTATGAATAAAAAAGTTGAGAATATTATAAAGAGCTGCTTTTCTGAAAATACGACGGAAACAGCAGTTGAGAAGTGGGAGGAATTCACCAAGAAACTAGTAAAACCACAAATCTGGGTTAACCCCAACAAAAGAATGGCAAAAAGGAAAGAAGAAAGAGAGGACTCATATATGAATCTTCCATACACAATAACCAAGTTAAAAAGAGCCCGGAACAGAATAAGGAGACAAATTAGTGCCACAGCAACTAATGACGAAATGTCGAACAATCTTAAAGCTTTAAACCTACAACTGAAAAAGCTAATATGGAATGAGAAATACCAAGCTAAACAGGAAATGTGGTCTAAATTAGTTCATGCAAGCAAACAAGCAAATGCAAGAGAATTTTGGAAAATAATAAATAAATTAGTACGGCCGAACAAACTGGAAGTTTCATCAACTCTAACTGAGCAAGAATGGGTTACCTATCTTGGAAAGCACTTAAACAGTAACGGAGCTATAAAAATCATTACAAACATACAGCATAGCTCAAAAAAAGACACAGACGAAATGCAAGAACAAATTGTTATCTCAAAAGAACAACTAGTAAAACTAATAAGGAAGCAGAAAGATGGGGCACCCGGCCCCAATGGGATACCGTTTGCCCTTTTTAAAGAAACCCCTGACTTTTGGTCGATTTACTTGGAAACGGTATTTAAAGAAGTCATAGAGACAGGTAACATCCCGGAGTCCTGGTGAGGATCTTTAATCTCCCCCATATTCAAGAAAGGTAATTGGGCCCTTGCAGAGAACTATAGACTTATCACCCTACAAGATACGGATGCTAAACTGTTTGCTGGAATCTTACTGATTAAACTAAATGAATGGGCATCAGAAAATAAGATTTTGCCATTCAATCAAACTGGTTTTATTAAGGGGCTTGGAACAATGACCAACATCATGGCACTATCACTAATAATTGAAAAGTCACTCAGACTAAAACAGCCCCTGTATCTATGTTTTGTAGATTTTAAATCTGCTTTTGATTGTGTGCAAAGGAACTTATTGTGGTAAAAGCTTTTTGAAAAAAACATTCCAAATGAACTATTGAAACTGATTCAATTACTACACAGTAAAACTTGGGTAAGAGTAAGAATGGGGGATGGCCGATCACTAACAAAGGAGATTCCAGCAATAGATGGGCTAAAGCAGGGATGTGTGTTGGCCCCTCTCCTCTTTAATCTATTCCTTGGAGATCTATCAGGGAAGCTGGATGAGCTTAACGCACATCCTCCGAAGCTAGGGGACAAACATATCTCTAACTTAATGTATGCAGATGACGCCATCCTTTTAAGTCACACTAAAATCGGTCTTCAACGCCTAATTAACAGAATAGCTTTGTATGCTCAAGAAAATGGAATGATAATAAATGAAACCAAAACAAAAATCATGGTGGTCACTAGGAACATAAAACTGAGACAAAAAACCAAATGGTATATGGAAAACACCCAACTGGAACAAATAGAAGTATACAAGTATTTAGGTGTACTATTTGACCAAAAAGGAAATTTTCAACCACAAAAACAGGATATACAAAGAAAAGCCAATTCACTTACTGCAGCATTTAAGATAGCACAGAAATCGCTCGGAAATCTGACCTATCAACCGCTCTTGAAAATTATAGGGGCCAAATTGCTCCCAACTATAACATATGGTAGCGAAGCATTAATGGGGATGGATGCGGAAAAGATAAACAAGGTTCTTTCCAAAACGTATAAATCTCTTTTCTATCTCCCAAATAACGCTTCACCGGCACAAATTAGACTGGAGTTCGGTTTAAACAATCAAGAATTTGCAAGAAAAGGCCAATTTATTAAAACTTGGTATAGGATTAAAAATGACCATGATAATTATCTATCTCAATTACTTTGGCAAGAAATAAATAAGAACACGAAATCAGTTGCATGGAAATATCTCAATGAGGCAATAGAAGAGTTTGAACTAATGCCAATCTGGATAAATATGATAAGCAATGGATCATTTAAAAAAATAGTAAATCGAACAACAAATCACCTATCACTAGTAAAGGACAAAGATACTTTGGCAAAAAGAAAGCATTCATGGTCAGTGATAAATGGATACGAAAAAAAGAAAGTACAAGAATATCTGGAGACACCCTGGTCCGAAAAAACCAAACAATGTCTCATAAGAGCAAGATTCGGAATACTACCAGGCCTCAGTCATGTCCCGCCGTGGAAAAAGACCAACAGCAACACATGGTGTAGACTATGTAACGGTGGAGAAGAGAATATTATCCACCTTCTATGTATCTGCCCTGGACTCCGTAATGAAAGATGCGCATTACTGAAACCTCACTTTATTATGCGTGGAATAAGGACATGTAGGCAGGCTTTAAAAATCTCTCTTCATTCAAATGATTTTGTCATGAACGCCGCCTTTGTAAAGTTCCTAAAGATAGCATCTACTAAACTGGGAGAATGACTCAGAAAAATTGCTTTTAAAAGAATTTTTTATAGAAAACTTTTTAGAATATAATTGTTTTTTTACTGTTTTTTAAAAACTATGTTTTTGTATTGGAAATATTGTAAGATTTTAAACAATCAAACAATAAAGAATTATTCATTCATTCATTCATACTCTGCATCACTGCACTTGGTGCCACTCTACTATGCAACACTCTACTCTATGCCACTGCATTTTACGTCATTCTGCTGTGCACCATTGCATCCTATGTCGCTGCACTCTACACCACTCTATTCTACCCTCAAGCACTGCACTCTATGCCACTCTACTAAACTCTACATCACTCTACACTATGCTACTGCACTCTACACCACTCTGCTCGACACTACTGTACCCCACAACACTCTGCTATGCACCACAGTACTCTATGCCACTGCACTATGCACTACTGCAAGCTACTGTGCACCACTCTACTCTATGCCACTCTACATCACTACACTCCATGCCACTCTACTGTGCATCACTCTATACCACTGCACATTATACCACTGCACTCTGTAGCACTCCACTCTACACCACTGTACTCTACTCTGCACCACTGTACTCTATGCAACTCGACCCTAGTCCATTGTACTTTATACATTTGCACTCTAAGCCACTGCATTTTCCCCCACTCTACTCTGCATCACTGCAGTCCAGGTCACTGCACTCTGCGCCACTGTACTCTATGCCGCTGCATTCTACTGTGCAACACTCTACTCTATGCTACTGCACTTTATGCCACTCTATTGTACATCACTGCACTCTGAATCACTGCACTCTACACCACACCACTGTACTCTATGCCACTCTGCTCTACACCACTCTACTCTGCACCATTACACTCTAACCACTGCACTCTACTCTGCACCACTCTTCTCTGCACCACTCTATGCCAATGCACTTTATGCCACTCTACTCTCCATCACTACGCCACTGCACAATGCACCACTCCACTTTATACCACTGCACTCTATACTCTGCACCACTCTACTCTCTGCCATTTTACTCTACGTCACTGCGCTTTACACCACTCTACGCGACATTACGCCAACGCACTTTACTTAAAGAGTTTTATATAGCGCTAGCTAGACCCGAAGGTATCAGAGCACTTTACATGAGAATCAACAATGTATCAGAAAAAGATCAACAATTACACCATACATCAAAAATAGGCAATACATTAGGAGAGGAGGGAAAGGAGAGAGAAAAGTAGTGGAGGGGGCAGGGTAGGTGAGAAAGGGAGGATAAGGGAAGAGACAACAAGGAGAGACGAAAGGAAGTCTGTCTAAAGACCGACTGGGTAGGTGACGACCAAGGAGGGAGTCCACGGCCCATTTCCCCTATAGCTAAACCAGGTAGTTCCATCGGGCATCAGACAAAATAGTTCAGTCTCAATACATTGAGAGAGGAGAGAAGGAGAGACATAAATAGAGGGAGGATGCGGGAAGAGACGACAGGAGAGACGAAAGGAAGTATGGCTAAAGACCGACTGGGTAGGTGACGTCCAAGGAGTGAATCTCCGACCTGTCTCCCCATAGCGCTGGTTAGACCCGGAGGTATCAGAGCGCTTTACATGAGGTTCCAGAATGTTACAACGTTACATCAGTTACAAGTTACATTTGTTGCAAAAAAACATTTAAAGAGCATAGAAGACAAGATCAAATGAGTGTAGAAGGGTAAGGGAGTAAGGTAAAAGGGTAGGAGGGAGATACGGAGGAGAGACGAAGGAAAGTCTGCCCAAAGTCCGGCTGGGTAGGTGACGGCCGAGGGGAAAGTCCACAGCCCATCTCCTCTATAGCTATCAAGGTAGCTCCACCGGGCATCGGCTAAACTGCTAGGTCTCAACGGTCAGTGGCATGTTCACAGATTCCATGCCCTGATGGGTGAGCCGGATGGGGGATATGCTTGAGGTCTGGTCAATGTCCAATTGTGTCCAAGAGTAATAGCACAACGTGGTAAAGGACCACTGTGGCAGCCAGCTGGGGTCAGGCAAGGGATTCTGCCCCTGGTGTTTCATTCTGCCGGTCCCCATTTTCATCTTTCTCCTATGTATTCACAGGGCCCCAAGGTTAGTCGCGCAGCTTCTCGAGGTGTCTCTTAGGCTGTTTCAGTAGGAGACTACTCCTCGATGCCTATTCAGCCGCCATTTAGGGTCCGATTGCCCACAAACTGTTCTTTGCTCAGGCCCTCCACCCATGTTGTACCTTGATTGTCTGTTTGTGTCGTCCAAGCAGGCAGATATGTTTGTTTTCGACGCTCAGCCATTCAGTCGTTGTGCATGATTTCATCTCAGCCATTGTGCTCAAAAAGGAATGTTCATTCTGCTCAACCCTATCGTCAATATTCTTGGAGTTGTACCTGAGATTAAATTCAGTATTCATTGTGTCACTTTTGTGTTCTAATGTCGTCTTTGTCTCCCCCAATGTGAAAATAACTTTTTTCTATGTGGTCTGTTGATCAGCTGGTGGAGATTCTGGAGTGGCTCTTGTTTTTCGTCCTTGAGTCTATTATAGAGAAACGTACATTCATCAAGAAGTGTGTCTTCCGTCACGTTTGTTCAAAAATGTAAATCCTCATGGTTCCAGGGTTTGGGTACTCTGCTCCTTGTCTTTACAGTTCCTCCCTGTGGCGGCGCCCGGGAGTCTTCGGTCTGGTTCTCTGCAGCGGAGCCCTGGGCAGCGTTCTCTCGGCGATGCTTCCTCTCCTCCTTGATGGTTTTAATCAGTGAAAACATTGGTTTTATGTTGATTATTTATGGTGTGGCAAACGAATTGGTAGCAAATCTGTATCATCTCGTGTGATAGTCATCCTTCTGTGCAACATAATTGTTAGAACATTTTCTAATATGCGTTTGTGTTACTCTAGAGTATAAGCAAAGATCAGTATCTCATCCTGGTAAGCCTGTACACCTTTGAGGTCGCCAAGCAGAGGTCCATGAGCTTTTTGGAATACACTGGTGGCAGATGGTAAGCTGAACAATACCCTCAAGAATTTGTATGCACTGAACGACGTAACAAAAATTGGCACCTCCTGGCAATCCTAGTCTAATGCAACCTGATGATAGGCTGACCTCAAATCAATGATGGAAAACCATCTCACTCCACACAAGTTGGGTAGCATTTCTTGACTCTTGGGCAGGAGATGACAGTCTACCAAAATATTGGTGTTAAATGTACTTAGATCAACGCGCAACCTAATCCCTTTTTGCATGCAACTACAACTGGCGTCTCCCACTGAGAGGATTCGATGGATTCTGTGATGCCTGAGCACATACATTTTTTACATTTGTTTAAAATCTTCCAGGACGCTCAATAGAACCTGACAAACTTTGAAAACATATGGTTTTACTTGAAGCTCCCCCTGATATGATATACAAACCCTTTACCTGTGCCAACCTGATTGTGGAATAGATCTCCTGTCTTGGACAAAATTACCTCAATTGATTCTTCCAGAGAGCAAATAAAACCCACCAGTAGGTCTACCACAGCCACCAGGTTGTCTGAACCTGGTGTTAAATACAATCCTATTTTTGCAAGGTCTTACCATCCAGTGATGTCCTTCGCCTTAATGGTAATGTAAACCTTAGTATAAGTTTCTCTGCCAAGACAACACATCGTAGATGCAAAATATCCTAACATCTCAATATTTTACTCATCAAATGCATTGGGACACACATCTGATGGTCTGAGTGGTTTGTTCTTATCCCATTTGTCATAAAAAGTGGTGTGAAAATGGTGATGCTCGACCCAGAGTCCGCCATGACCTGCTAAAGAATATTAGCAATCTGTGCTTCACAAGTGGGACCTTTGATGTACAAATCAAATTACACACTATGGTAAGAACAACATTGTTACTGGACTCTGCACATGAGTTAACCTCTACATCAACATTGCTGATCCTTACAGGATTTTTCCCACCCTTACACACCCTTTTGGAAGTGTCCCATTTTCCTGCAAGACAAACAACGCTTAGGACAGCAGCACACCTTGCAGAATTACTGAGGTGTTTTTTTAACCATATCTATAACAGACAGTCGAAAAAATATTGGTGCCCACCCCCTCCCCTTTGGAACTCTCCCTTTATTGTGCAGTACACACAGTGGCGGTGCGTCCATTGGGGGCGTTGGGGCGTTGCCCCACTAGCCATGGACGACCGCCGCTGGTGCCAACACATGCATAATAAAAGTAAAACAATTAACAAAGTTCAAAGTCAAACCAAATCCGAGCGCACTGACTCAGCGCTACAGGGCCGGGACGAGCCCAACAGAATCGGGCATTGCCTATGGGAAGTGAGCGGGCGGGGCTGCGGCAGAGAGTGAGTCACTGTGAGTGACAGCGCACAGGCAGGCCAGGCAGCCAGAGAGCGTAAGCAGCTGCAGCGGGGTCGGGGTGACTACGCATGCAACAGGCAGGAGTACTCATAATTGAGACTGGCCTGCGCATGCGTAGTACCTATTAGACCTCGCTCCCCCCCCCTGTAGCACTGAGAGACAATGGCAGGGACCCGGGGCCCCGGTCTCAACCAGGGCAGATTTTCTCCTGCTCGTAGCCCAATCCTGGCGCTGCTTGACGCAGTGGCGCTGTTAAGCCTGCGCCAGGATTGGCTGAAACAGCAGGATCATGGTGCCGCGCGTGGGTGTTTGCTGCTCTGTACAGTTGGCCAATCACATATGGCTATATCAAGCCATGTTGAGGTGATTGGCCATTGCAGACAGTGACGTGACTTCGCGCAGTCTGTTGAAGGTTCTAGAGAACTGATTTCCAGACCGTCACCAGACCAGTACTGAGAGTCCTCCAGTAGTCGATCCAAGCGTGTGACTGACTCCCCCTGACTCGTCGTCGTCGTCAGTATATCGTATGGTAATAATAATGTAAGTAACGTTATTAATTTACTGTCTACTCTGATCTATACCGTGGCTTTTTGAGGCTTCAGCAGCTGAGGTTGCCAACCACCCTTAAACGCAGTCACAACTATTTGTAAAATAACTGTTTCCTTTGGTTAATTAGTTCTTAGCATTCCCTCCCATTTGAAGATCCTCTGATGAGAATAAAAGTAAGCCTCCAATGTCCATGACTTCAAGGAGCACCATGGGCTCCTGTCGAAGCTTACTGAGCAGGTGTCACTGTCTTCTCTGCTTGGCTTCAGCAGTAGCACCAGAGAGCTCTATGCGAGCAGGCAGAGGAGGTAACCGACACTTGTTATTGAAGGGTGTAGGAGTTCACCCATAGCACTGTTTCATGTACCCGTAATTACCAAACTGTAAGTGCATCTGAGGACGTTGGAACTCGGAGCAGTGCTGGACGCAGGCCACTGCTTTAAATGTGCCACAATACAGCACCCAGAAAAACATAAATGACAATTTACAACACAGTTAGCATCTCTGAAATTAAAGTGACTGAAAGTATTTTTGGTAAGCGTGTAGACTTTCTTATACGTTGCTACCCAGAGCCTCACACCAGCATCTGCATTTCTAACCTCGGGATGAGCCCGGTTTAAACTACTTTCATCACCTTCCAACCATAACATCGGTAAACCCGTCCTTACTACAATAGAGGCTCAAATTCTCTAGTCTAAAACTGCCTTGAACAGTGTGTGCAGATAAGAGAACATCAAAATAAATGTAATTTGGCTAGGTTCCTCAAGTTACTCGACAGGTATACTTGAGACCAGGTGGCGATTTAGAGGACACCCGCTTGATTTATGAGGCAGGGAAGGACCAAATTATGTGGCAGAGATTACTAAATTATGTAGAAGAAAAGACAAAATATGTGACATAATGCAGCACATTTGGCGATTGTATGACCTCATAGTTTTGTCATTTTTACACGTTTACACTATGTGGAGAAAGGTTTTACTCCATTAGTACCAACCCAGACACTGCAATCTACAACAGAAGGATTAACATTCAACCTTTGAGAAGGGCCTTCCACTATCCCATAACACGTGTTGCTGCATTTTTTGTAACTTTTGATCTGTTTGAGCTAGAAACCTTGTTAAAATCTGCAGATTACACAGCAAATGATGGATTATGTGGCAAATGCTGAAAATCCATAATTATGAGGAAACATCGAGGCTTGAAAATTGCATAATTCCAGTGGCTCATCAAGAGTGATTGCCATCTGAGGTGAAATTAAGCCTTATTAAACTCTGATTTTATTTGCCTATATAGGGTTACATATAGTCTATATTTCAGCTGTTAAATCCAGAAATTAGCATTACACCACAGTAGACCAAAGGGCAGGCAAAATCACGACGTGCCCTGTCACCTGAGCCAGGGGCGTCTGTTGTTAATGCAGTTTTGAGTTTACACCCTGACCTGTCCGACCTGTCGCACTGCAGTGCAGGCCCATTTCTCATATATATCAAAGTATAGACCCTCCACACCTTCTACCCAGCAGCAAAATGTTGAACACCTGGTAATTTGAAAAGCCAGCCCTCCCCTTGGCCCGTCACGTCACCTCCACCTTACTGTTCGTAACATGTCTATTTGAACTTAGGCACCTTGAGGCTTTTCTCTCTGTTGGGCTCTGCAAATCCCCAAAATCGACACCTACAATTTGAGAGCCTGCGCTTGATTAGACCTTTAGCCCACCATAGAGAATCATAACTAATCAAAAGTGCCAACTGTAGCCACAGACAGGAATCTAACTTATAGAATCGACATCTGCTATTTATTTTTAGGTGGAGATCGAACTTACCAATACAGAAAAATGACCCGATTTTATGTTTTTTCTGGAGTTGTATGTTTAGGTAAGGGGCAGTAAAATTGGAGATCCCATGGATACATCATGGGGTGTCCACTGGGAATGTTGGGAACACCAAAAAAGCTGGAACTTTTGCCTTAATTAGCAAACATTTCGCACCTGTGCGTTGTACCTATGGACGTAAAAGTGCATCTGAAAATCCAACATTACAAAATAATTTGTGAGAAAAAATGCATTTATTTAGCTGGACAGTCTTGCACCCCTGGTAGACTTTTCCATGTATGCCGCTCTAGGAAAAGAGTGAAAAACGGCAGATGAACGAGCAGAAAAGGGACTGATGGTGTGGAAGCATGTTGTAAACCTTACTGGCCACTCCAACAACGTGTGACCATTATGGCATTTACAGATATTTACACGTAGGTTTCCTACCTGGAATCAAAAAAAGTTGATCTGTGTTTGCTTGGTGATAAATGGTACAGATCACCCCCAATGCAATTGGGTCTTTTTAGAGAATATTTTTTGCATTTGTTGTGGGTCTCATCTTATTCTGTAGGTCGCCCTTCTCCAATATTTCGCCTGGAAAAGGAAATTCTGAAATAGGCGGTTAATGGTCAGAAAACGCTTTTTACGAATAAGGCAACCATTTCATGTTTCAGGGTGGCCAGGTCTGCATAGGTAGAGAAAGTAATGCTACATGCAATGAATAGGACATGGGTAGTTATGAACTGACTAGGACTCCATCATTAACCCTAAAGCTTTTATATTTACAGCTAGTTTATAAAGCTAACCCATCAGTTCGAAGCATTAAAAGGTGAAGTATGGGTGGGTGTATTTGGAAAGGAATATTTATGAAATATTTATTTGAGACAAGGCTTGTGCTACAGACCCTTTCAACTTTTAAAGTGAAGAGGTCAGTAGTGTTCATCCATTTCCAATGGACTGTTCTACGTTACAAAAAAAAAATCAACACAGCAGCCAAAGTTGCAGCGCTGTGTTGCACCAGGAGTATGTGCATTCAGGAGCCATTTCTAGAACAATATGGTGCTGGTACCCTCCTCTTTACCACTGGTGCAACAACATGCGATGTTTGGAGGAGAAG
Organism: Lissotriton helveticus; assembly: GCF_964261635.1. Lineage (NCBI taxonomy): Eukaryota > Metazoa > Chordata > Amphibia > Caudata > Salamandridae > Lissotriton > Lissotriton helveticus. Next base: position 1,983,798,788 of record NC_136061.1, read on the forward strand.
ATTTATCCTAACGGTCAGAACTGCCAACCTAGGATCATGGAAACCAGGTCTGAGTTTCAGCCTTTGCTCAACATCCTGTGATTCTGGGCAAATTTCTAAATCTTCCCACATATAAAAAAGTGTTATGCAAACTAGTTTATGTGTGTGACGTTTAGCGTAGGATTGCACTGGAAGGTTACCTTTCCAAAAATATTCTGAGAGAATGTTTTACTGTTCCCATAATGGATGAGTGATGTACAGGCAGCACATATGCAATATGTTGAAAAGCTGTTTTAGGAAGCGGTTTTAAAGTTACATAAACGGGGTACATACAGCTATGCCCCGGGGTGTTATACCCACCGTCTAAAGCATTTGAATTTTCCAGCACTATTACGTGTGGCTTGTAAATAGATTTGGGCAGCCGCTATTCGAATTTGTCAGCCAGTATTTTCATTGGCATAGCCTACAGGTCGCGCCTTTGGGACCTTATAAATGTTTAGCCATGCAACACTTGTTGTTGCACCAAGGATATTGTTAATTTTTTTCCTAGAGAGAGATCAGAGTTTTGTGTAATGAATGTTTTGACTCATGGAAAGGTAGCGGATAAGGTTAATGCGCCTGCTGCAAAGAACATGTACCTGATGCAGATCACAAAATGCTGTAAATAGGTCAGTGAGTCACTGCATTTCTCAGTTAAATAATTTTGTCACTTGCAGTTCGTAAGTAAAAATCCTAACATACAACAGTGAACTATTGAAAACTGCAAGGTTAAAATTGTACTGTTATGTCCCCCCCCCCCAGTCTTTGTTTAATTAACCTAATGTCTCAAAAATAAATTGTTATATTTTTATTTCCAGCACCTGGTAAAGCCTGACAACCTGAACCTTTACCCAACTTTTTGGGCAATTTTTGGAGAAAGAACAAGAGGCCCAACCTCCTTGCTGCTCTTTCATCAAGGTAAGGAAACTGATGATACTTTTTTGTAGCTTGGAGATAGGGCTATGTTTGTGGTCACTCACTCTACATGGTGGTTGGGGTGGGTGCACATTCTGAACATTGTACCCTGACTGGATGGAATTTAGTAATACTGAGCCTGCCCTTAGCCCTGTGCTTTGGGCAATAACGGTTGTTAAATGCACTATCTATCCTTGCCTTGTTAAAGGCCCTCAATTCAAACTGTGTCTGTTTCAGTGCCACTATGGCACACAGAGGAAGCAGGCAGTCAGGCTGTATTTTTTCCCCTATCCTGTTGTCCAAAGGGGAGCGTTATGTAGGAGAGTAGGGTCTGCTTTCCTATGGTCACCCCATTTCTTTGCTTTTTGCTTTGGTTTATGACTTACAAAGGCTGTGGGCCTGCTAATCAGACCCACAGCACAGCTGTTCTCTCTCTAAATTCACACAATGTACTTTAGGTGCATTTGCCAATTGGGTATTGGGTCACTCTTGTGAGTCCCTGTATAGTGTACCATAGGTACCTAGGGCATAGGTGCACCCAAGGCCTACCAGGGGCTGGAGCATGTATTATGCCACCCCTGGCTGGCCATTAAAATGAGCTGTTGGAGCTATATCACTTGCTGTCATGCACAAGATATATGTATTTGTACTGACATTTGATATTATTGCACCAAATCTTATACGTTGTACTTTGACTATTGACAGGCTTCTTTCATATTGGTACGGACAGCATCGGCAAGATGAATACGGTACAACAGTTAATTACACGGTCATTCCATGCACGCCCACTAGAAGATAAACTACAGATAAAGAGGTTAGGACCTCATCGGCCTGACCTTCAACTCCAACAAGTTACCAAGGACAGAGGAAAATGTTACAATCGTACATTTTCAAAAACCTGGTACACAAAAGCTGATTGGCTTACAGGGTGCCCTTCAAAAAACAGACTGTTCTGCTTCCCCTGCTTGCTGTTTAATGGCGACTTTCCTTGGACAAAAGAAGGCGTGTTGGACTTGAAGCATCTGTCTGAAAAAATAAAGAAGCATGCACACTCAAAAAAGCATATGGAAAACGTGACGAGACTGGGAATGTTAGGAGATGCACCGATTGAGCAGCACATCAGCGATGCATATCGACAAACAATACAGAAACACAATCAAACCGTTGATAGAAATAGACACATACTATCAAAAATAATTGATTGCATTCGTTTCTGTGGTGCTTTCGAACTGGCATTGCGAGGCCATGATGAATCGGAAGGGTCCACAAATCCTGGAATATTCATGGGTCTTGTAGATTTAGTAGCAAGCATAGACAAGGAAATGGAATCACATTTAGCAAGTGCTACAGTCTTTAAGGGCACCTCTAAAACGATACAAAATGAACTCCTGGAGTGTATGCAAGAAATTATGAGAAGCCATATTGTCCAAGAGTTGCAAAACACAGACTTTGTGGCTATTCAGGCTGATGACACCACTGATGTGGCCACACAAACGCAGTCCGTATTAGTCTTTCGGTACCTGGACAAAGGCTATAATGTTGTGGAGCGGTTCTATGGTTTCACTCATTTAAAAAACTCCACTGCAGAAACCATTACTGCTGCTATACTGCATCAACTCAACTTTATTTTCCCAGAGGTGCATCAAAGAAAAAAACTTATTGCACAAAGCTATGATGGTGCGTCCGTAATGAGTGGAAGCCATGGTGGCGTACAGAAAAGAATTAGAGATGTCTACCCGTATGCTCATTATGTGCACTGTCATGCCCACCAACTTAATCTTATCATGCAACAGGCAGTATCGAAGATCCGAGAGACACAAATTTTCTTTCAGGATATAGGAGGCATGGCAGCATTCTTCTCACGTTCCCCAAAAAGAATGGAAGCACTTCAGGAGATTGTGGACAAAAGGGTTCCGAGGGGAGCCTCAACTCGTTGGAACTATAACATACGTACAGTCCAACTAATATTTCAATATAGGGAGGACCTTGTGAAATGTTTTCAAGCCATAGAAACCAATGAAACCTTTGATTTCAAAAGTCACAGTGAAGCCCGTGGCTTTGCTAGAACACTAAAAGATAGAGAGTTTCAGTTCTTTCTATTTTTATTTGATAAGATAATGTTAAATGTCGAGAGTTTATACAATCAGTTACAAGGACGAGACATAGATACTGTCTTTGTGAAAAGATGTACCACGGACTTTGTCGCAAGCATAAACAAAGTGAGAGATGAGGTTGACAATTTAGACAGCCAACTGCCAGCCGGTTCAATTTTTTCAAACCACAGGACAAACATCACCACTCTGGTACGAAGGGCAAAAGAGATATGTGACATTGTAATTGTACATGCACAAGACCGTTTTGCTTTCACAAAACATTTGGAGAGTGACGCATTATTGGAAAGTACATACTTTGCCAAATATAATGAATCCTTCCCTGAGCATGCTCTGCATGCGGCTGTGGAAGCTTATCCGATGCTCAACCAAGAGGACCTGAAAAGTGAGTTGACAGTAATGTACTCAATGCCTGTGTACCAGAAGGCCACAAATGCCAGGTCTTTGCTGTCTTTAATTCATGAACTTCATATGGAAAAGACATTTACAGAGACAGTAGCTTTACTAAAAATAGTAATTACCACTCCTATGACCACCTCAGAGGCAGAACGATCTTTTTCCACCTTAAATAGGATTAAGACATTCCTGAGGAACACCATGGTTCAGGAAAGACTCAATGCATTAGCAATGCTCTCTATAGAGAGCGAGCTTGTTCAAAATATTGCTGACTTTAACATTCAAGTAATTGAAAAATTTGCTGCGCTTAAAGACAGACGTGCTGAATTTAGATACAAAAAGTAAATATGTTGAATGGTGATAGTTTGTGACCTGTTTAGTTGGTTCTTTTGTTTGCAGTTTAAATAAAAACATTCTGTGAGGTTCTCAGCATTGTATCTTGAAGTCTGTTATAAAGCTCTGTGGTTATACTGAATAAGCAGCTACCTATGTTATATGACAGCTCTTTAATAATGTAATACCTGCACTTTCACAATTGCTTTATTAACCTTCCTGCTTCCTCAAATTTTCTTGAAAATGCACCATTTTTCCACTAATTTTTAAAAATTTTCTCAGGGGGAATTCCCCCCGAACCCTCCTTAGGGGGTTCAGGCTCGCTCGCTACGCTCGCTCGCTACGGTGCAGTATGCTGACGAGTTTCTGCCTCACCACTTTCAAATGTCACCAGCCGCCACTGCGTACACACACAGACTTCGCATGCTGATCAGGCTCTGTAACCGAAATGTTATTGACCTAAGTTTCTGCATTCAACACCTTTGTTGAAATTAAAGATCTCTCAATGATCTTTGCTAAGTCAATGACCTCAGTGAGGGTAGGGTTCTTCAACTCAACAGCAGGTCCTGCATTGCCTTTGAGGCACAATTAAAAACACATTGATCTCGAATATATGTATCCAAATGCGGGCCAAATTCGCATGTTGCAGCCAAAATTCGGAGTGTAGATATGTGTTCTCCAACCACTATATCTAAGTTGCCTGCGCTTAAAGAAATTGTGTCTTTCCAGCATGATGCTAGGGTCATATGAGAATTGTCTGCATCGTCGTTCCATTGCTTTGACATAGATATTGCAACAAGTATCTCCATATTGACATTGTGGGCCCGAAATTGGAAGCAAATTATCAAAAATCTGTTTAGCAGTCTGACCCACACTGCCAAACAATAGTGCAAATGTATGATTAGGGCTATAATTACCGGCATCAATTGCTACCAAATGGTTTTCGAATAATCGTAAACATTGAGACCATTTGATGGTTGCTGTGCCAAGACGGAATAAAAATGGAGGTGGTTGTGTGATCTGTTGAACTGTTGCCATACCTGCTAGAAGGCAACCTCAGAAATGAGCGAACCAAGCAATCACAGCCTATAACCAAGCAACTCAAAGAATAAAAATACAAATGAAGGCAGGCAAATCCCCACAGTCTCAGTCAGATGTAATAAAGATTGAAAGGAATCATATAACCTTACTGTTAACAGGTAAATTCTGGTAGCCCGACAAATTAAAGCTACAACACCAAATGGCAAGCAAGAAGAAGGAATGTGGAAGAAATCACATAGAAACCTGTTCACTGGGCAGGCATCGTTGACAAAGTACAGAATCAGGGTCAAATTGGACACAGCATGGGCTTGCCACTGCAGACTGAATTGCCTGGTACTGTGTGTTCTTAATCCAAGATGCCCGCTGCATGTAACGTCACACGTTGCGTGTTTTGCCACCCTAGGCGAGAATTGAAAAATGCCTCCCCCTCCCGTTTACTACTATCGGAGTCTCTCTCTTCTGAAGTTCATATCGAGGCCTCTCTTTAGAGCTCCCTACTCTGCACCCCTCACCCCTCCACTGGTTCATTAACTCTCCCTGAGTCTATCACCTATTTTTCCAGTGTTCCTCGTTCCCTTGCATTTCTCCTCTGCCTCTGCCCCTACTCTCTCTGTAGTTCTCAATTGTCATTCTCCCTCTACCACTCCATGTTGTTCTAACCACCCCCACCCTGCTCTGGCCCTACTCAAAAAGTCCTGTCCTTCCTGTTTCACCAGCTCGCATCTGTTCACAGGCCCTGCACTCCTGTAATTCCTATCATACCACCTTCTTCTTCAGTGATTCCTGCATCGCCTCTTTCATCTCTGCTCTTGGTGTCTTTCATCTCAACTGACCTTATATTACTCAATATTCCCCCTTTTTTAACCCATGCCTCCCCGTCACCTTTCATCACTTCCTGATATCAGTTGTCCTCACCTTTCGCCTTAATTCAACACTTACCCCTCCCCCCGCTTCTCTAATATACTCCTTTCTGCAGAGCTCACTGCTTCTCTCAGCTGTGCCCCCGGTGGCATTGGGAACCCCCGACTCCAGCAGCTTCAGGAGAGGCAGCACCGACCCCATGGAATGGCGAACTGGTCCCTACTTAAAAGTGAATAGGTCGTTTGGAGGCCTCTTCTTCCTGCAAGTAAAAATACCAGCATTAGGGAATATCAGGAAAGAGGGCGGATGTGTGAAAGGACGGATGCACACAAGCAATGACAGATGGATGGATGGAAACAGTATGGCTGAATGGGGCAAGAGGTTAGTGTATGGAAAGGTGAAGGGGGTGGATGGATGAGTAGAAGGGAGGGGAAATGGATTGACCCTCCGAAGGAAGATGAAAAGCTGAAAGGAATCTTTTAAGCAGGGTTGGATTTGCAGGCTTTGCGAGCTCGGTGTGATTAGAGGTAAGTTACAAGTGAGGGGTCTTTTAATTTTTTGGATACTCACTTGTGTCCCTTCCTTTAGCACCCCTGCCCTCCATTCACCAGGTCCTGCTCCCCTTTTCTTTCTTGCCTGCCATCCCCCACTAGCTTCTCCTCTCCCTGCTGCTGTGCATGCCATCCCTCCTTTCAGTGGTACCTGCTCACACCCTGCTTCTTTCGTGTTGCATTTCCCTTCCTTGCTTCCCTAATACACCAGATGTGTCCCTGGTTCTGGCGTGGTCTGCTCTCTTTCACTCACCCCTCTTTAGCAGTTCCTGATTTCTCATTTTTCTCCTCAGCTCTCTCACCCCCTTTCTCGTCTGCCACCGCCTCTCCCACATGCACCTGCAAACCATTCTCCACTTGCTGCTGGCCCTAGTCCGCTCATTTAGACCACACACACCCCCCTCCTGCCTACTAGTGCCTTAGCAAGGGTGCCAAGGGCCCTACTGTGAGCAAGGAAAACATCCCCTGTGGAGTAAAAAAGGAGCTATATTTGGACCCTTCTGTGTCTTGGTGCCACTGCACCCACTGCACAATTAACAGCTAGGCCTCTGCTGCCCATTTCAGCACCCCTTCCTGCTCCCTCTGTCACTGCAACGCTGTGCTTTCTCTGCCTTCTCAGCCTCCGAGGGGAAAGGAGCTCCATGGCTGGAAGGGCTGGGGGGCGGTAGGCCTGTCGCCTCGTGGACTGCTGGGGCAGAGAAAGGCAGGGCGGGTCAGGTGGGTCACAGGAATGGCAGGCCATGGCGGCGTCATGTTAAGTGGGGGACGCAGCGGATTAGTGGATGCAGGCGCTTCTGGTGGAGGTGGAGGGGGGGCGAGGACTGCGAGTGTGTGAAAGTGCGGGGAGCAGTGAGAGGAGTGAGCAGCAGATTATGCGTGAACATTGGGAGAAAGTTGCGACTAGCAGAGAACAAAGTGAGAATCTGTGTGTCACACTGGTACCGCCGGCCGCTCCACACACCACTATGCTAGGGTGCCCTTGCCCTTTTGCTGCCCTAGGCGGCTGCCTAGTCCTGCCTAATGGTAGAAACGGCCCTGGTAGTATGCAGATGACACGTTCTTGAAGTCGTTGCACAATGGGATGCCGTATCATAGCAGCAACGCGTTCTCGAGGCGACGTGGTGTTGCGCTCGTGTGTACTGCTTGAATCAGGCTGCGAGGCACGCAAACGGCGCATGAAGAAATAACCCCCTAAAAAATACCTTGGGGAACCCTGAAGCCAGGCATTGGACCCTCAATGACGGATGCAGGGAGCACAAGAGACCACTTTGTGGACAAACCGCTCTGCAACAGCAATCTGCAACAAGATGCCGAAAGCTTCGAGCTGGGTTCAGGCGTCTGTTGGGGAGTAGACAAATCGTTGATAGATATAGTAAGTAGACTGCAACTTGTGCTGGTATAACATCGCAGTTCTTTTTTAACAACCTTTATTTTTCAGTTTTATCAAACGTAAGGCATCAATACAGTTATGACATTTCAATGTACAGGTCACAGGTCAGACAGAGACAATGACGAGTTATTTTGGAAGATAAGGTCATGCAGTTCATACTCAGGTTACACTGTCACATATTCCCTCACCCTGTTAGTGTTCCATTCACTCTCTGCCCGTCTTCCCCTTCAGACATGCTCATATCAGTCTCCAATCCATTTGAGGAGTCCGCGTCTATGGTAGGATTCAGAAATGCAATACTCAGTTCCCTCCACTCCCTGAAGTCCTCCCCTAATTCCTCATCCCACCTGCTTAGTTTCATATATCTTTCTTCAGCTAGTGTCCATTCCTGCACGTCTTGATGCCAAAGTTCTACCGTGGGGCAACTCTGACCCATCCACGTTATGTCTACGCCTAGCTACTATCAGGAGCAGATGCAGTAGTTTATAGGCCATTTTACGCCCTTTCGGATTTGTAACAGTGTAATGGTAAACTATCTGTATGTAGACCTGTGCCCCTCTGTATATCTGTCATTGCCCAGGTCTAGAAACATTGTACCATAGGGCACTTCCAGGCCAAGTGCAGAAAATCGGCTCTCCTCACTCCACACCGTGGGCAATCATCTGGCCATAATAGGGTTATGCGAAGGAGTCTCTCAGGTGTCATATGTCCGATGTAGAAAATGTTAATGCACCAGCTTAAAGCGGGCATTGCAAGATACCTTGTGTGTGAGTCCACCGACGGCAGACCATGTGTTGTCCTCTAAATCCCAGTTTATTGTTAACTCTCCAACAACGCCCACGATGTGCAGCGACCAGTCAGCTTGGATCCCACATCAAGTAACCGTTGAAGCTGGAATCCTTGCAGAGCATACCAAACTGCACATGTGAGCTACCTTTGAACATATGCAACAACATCATAAAGACATTACATACACTGCACTCTTCGCCACTGCACTCTACCCCGCTGCACTGTATACCACTCTACTCGACTGCACCACTGCACTCTAGGCCATTCTAGTTTACTCTGTACCACTCTAATCTATGCCACCGCATTCTATGGCACTGCAACACTCCACTCGACAACACTTTATCATTATTATTATTGATATTTGTGAAGCACAACTGAATCATCCCTTAGAGGGTCTCTCAGCTCTTATGCACACCACACAGGTCAGAGTTAAAGTTAACTGAGATTAAAGTTTTAAAAAGCCAGGACACTCTAGAAAAGAGTGGACACTCCACTTTATGACACTCTGTCCCACTTTATGTCACTCTATGCTCCTTCATGACACTCATCCCTATGCGTCAAACCTTTAGCCATGCTGAACAGTAGCCACCCTGGTGTACAACATGGCTAAAACACATTAGCAAAGCCAATAGCTCTCGCATAGGCGAGGCCAATTAGTTTAGCAAATGGATCATAATTCTAGAAATGAAATCGATACGAGCTCTGCCTGGTCTGAAATTGGTGGGGAGAACAGGGGCCATTGATTTACAAAAATAAATTAACCATTTCATGCCAAGTTTTAATCTAGATATTGAGCACCCTTATTTATTAGGTTTGAGTATTGTTTTATTTTTCATATACATTCATATTCTTCACAATGCTGCAGTATTTCTGAATCTGCTCTGAGATCACTGTTTTAGGTCTCTCTTGCAGGCAGTGCTCATGCGCTGTCGCTAGGCAACAATCTATTGTTTCTATTAAAAAAAAATCTAAAAGGAGACTTTTAGCCCGCCAATTACTTACCATTGGTTGGTTTCATTGTCACCCACATCTCCTTGCTTCTCATTGGTCAGCGGCTGATGTGTTTCCTGTTCATTTTCTATTCATGTGTTTCTTTCTTCATTGGAGCGTAGACCAAGTACAGATACATTTTCTTATTGCAGACCTGCTAACTCATACAGTGCCACAGGGTGTAACACGATTTCTGCTCCCTTCACACGATTACATGGTGGGGAGTCGAAATCATACGGTGGCAGAGAAGACAAGCTGGAAAGCACTGTATAGAGTGGCTTCCAGCTTGTCGTTGGAGGCTGTAAACTGCTGATATCCATTATGGAGTGTGAAAACACCCCAGGACATCAGCAACAGTCTTAACAAGCCTTTGTTTTTTTGCTTTTTGGGAGGTTGTAGGTGGATTGGTGGAGAGCAGAGTGGCTCTATGGTAGCTCTCCGCAGGTTTCACCCCCTTCAAGGCCAAGCGCCCTCCTCACACAGTGAAATTTGTTTAGAGGTTGGGGGTGTGTTATTGGTGTCTTTCCGCTGGTCGCACTGGGATTAATGTACTTCTTTTCTTGCCCCGTTGTTGTACATTGTCCCATTTTTTCATTGATGTAACTGCCCCATCCTGTGTCCATTGTTGCACCTGGCTTGGCACTAGGATGCCACGTTTCATCGTTGTACATTGCCCCTCTCCTCGTCTGTCATTGGTGATGCTTGTGGCGCATGGTTGTTGCAGATGAACCGCCCTCCTGCGTCTGTCATTGTAGGAGCTTGACCAGTGTTGTCATTGACTTATTGTAGATTGCCTGCCCCCCCCAGTCCGTTTTCACTGTTTACTGTATACCTCTTTCCATTACCGAATCACGCTGCATTCAGCCACTGACTGACACTGCTCCTCGAGAATTTGTGAATGGCACAGTCCATAAGTATACCTTTATGGTGTTTGATTAAGCGGAGTCTGTTTTAAAGTCTATTGAAGTGTTGCACCTGGGGTGACGTCAGCAGCTTGCGGTTCCCGTTCGTCACTTCATGCAGGGCTCGAGTCGTGGTACCACGCGGGTGGACACCGTCCCCCCACTTATATTACCAGGAGCTCGATAACTGGAGCAAATGGGGCCACACATTCACTCTTTGGCCTCTCTGGGGAGAATTCGGAGCTCATTCAGAACGCTGCTCCCGCGCTGACTTCTCTGATGCAATCGCATCTAAGGGGTGAGCGAGGGGATGCAAGGAGTCTGATGGTGCATGCAACCTTTCGTGACGTCACTTCCTGTCGCAACGTCGGCGTGCCCCCACTTCTTTTTTTAGGACTTGTGCCCTGACTTAATGAGTTTGCATTCTTCACCTGTTGTGACTCCAAAGGATCTGCGCAAACGATTCAAGACAAAGTTTAATTTCCCTGTTATCCTCGTTGTCTTTGAATGGTGGGTCAAGCGCTGTCCTCTGGAGCTGAGTTGTTCCCACTTGATGCTGTTGATGCTGCACAGACTGCTTGAAATGCCCTTCCCGCCCCACTGCTCCTCTTTTCAATGCCTTCAACCCGCTGGTAGATAGTGCTTAGAGTCTTTCTTAGTGGTACAATTGTATCCGGTACGCTACCCCACCACGTTTCAAGAGGATATTGCACTGAAAGCATTTCATACCCAATAAATACCACTAAAAATGTGGAATAAGTAAACCAGGCAGTTTCGTTTCAAGGGAATTAAGACGCCGATGACTGCTGCAAAAGATGACTGTGCACTTTTCAATAAAACTATTTTCAGCTGGGTTTCAGAACAAAAATATTTTTCAATGCTTGCCAAGGCAAAATGTGACTTTCATTTAAGTGGAATTCTGTGTAATTTCTAGGAAATGTATCAAGATGAAAAATCTTGCATCTGTGGGGCATTACATTTCTTATTACTAGTGTAATTGTGCTCAGCATCATAAGCTGGTACAGAGACGGCAGTTTCGTGGTATCCAGCAACCCTGATTATCCAATGGGCGTCTCCTTTCAAAATATGTTGACATTCAGCAAAACGAGAGTTTTAAGGTTTTGGATCAATTTGTAGGTCTCATTGCAAATTTATGCAAGGAAATTCCACGGTCTGTGATCATCAAAAGACCGCTCTACTCCCTATGGCAACCCACTCCAACACTACTTGAAAAGTGGCACACGTGTCTCAATACACAGTATACCGTGGGTCCGTTATTCAGTGATGTAGCTTGTGGGTCAGGCCTTTATTGCAAGGATAGAAGGCACAAGATATTGGAGCACACAGAACAGTTTAAAGATATACAGTGATTTAAGACTAGATGCCGTGTTGGTTGGTATGTTTTCGTAGTGTATTTGTTCCAGGTTCAAAGAACAGCTGTACAGAGAAGAGTCAAACAGAAGGAAGACAACACATGTGTGATCCGAAGGACTTCGTGAAGGCTTTGTATAAATCAGTATGTTGAACCTCAGAAACTATAAGGTTGATTGGTTTAAAAGTAAGTATGGGCAGGAAATTCGCTCCGCTCGCTGAATTTGCGAATTTTAGGAAATTTCACGATCCGCGAATCACGCGAAATTACCCAAAAATCCGCAATTCGCGAGTTGGCGTATTTTTGTTTTTTTGTTCGCGCTTCAAAAATGATTCTGTGTTCGCTGATGAGTTTTCCTCCCTGTTCGCGTGCGCTGCGAGATTTTGGTAGCTGGTCGAGCGACGCTGCGATCGCGAACACGTCATTGTGACCCGAAACAGGAAATTGCGAATGCGAACACGTCATTGCGACCCGAAACAGGAAATTGCGAACGTGAACACGTCATTGCGACCCGAAACAGAAAAAAGGCATCGGGAGCAGGCTGGTTAAGTGGAAACAACATGTTCGCGACCGTTGCGACCGCATGCGCATGTTCTTGTTCCCGAACTGGTAAAAAAATCTCACGAACTAGTAAAAAAATTAATTCGCAAGCTTGCGGAAGTTGGCGGATTTTTGCAAATCGCAATTACGAATTCACGCAAATTTGCGTAAATTCACGTATCGCGAATTTGCAAATTCCGCCCATGCTTATTTAAAAGGGATGACAATAGCTCCAAATTTTGGCAAGTGTTGCCTAAGTGGGCATCCGTACTGGTTGCAGATTGGCCATATGTATCAGGATTATTAGTGGAAGTATGTGATGTTGCCTCCAAATATAGCAAAGTGACAAGGCTATGATAGGTCAGTCGAACCCCAATAGAACTTTTAGTCAATGTTCCTCAACGTGTTAGTTTGAGGAGTGAGTGCAGCAGTTGTTGCTTACTGCTACCATTGTAATAGTGACTTTTTTGCAGGGTATACACACCATTAAGGAGACATCAGTAATACTGCTACTCTACGGCAGTCTACTCTATTCCTCTTCATGCCACCCCATCTATGCCATGACATTCTACTCCACTCTCCGCTATGCCACTCTACTCCTCTATGCCATGCCACTAACTTTTAGCCATGCTGTTGTACAACATTGCAAAAAGATATTGGCTAATCGGATAGCTTTCAAATAGGTGAGAACTATTTGCTTTGCCAATGCTTGTTGAATGTAGATAGGGCACTTGTGGCATGGATTGTGAAGTCTTACAGAAAATGCCCCTTGTGCACTGCATAGATCTGTTGCAGTCGAAGGGACTACGAAACGGTATTTGCAGAAACCTGAAAGTTGATTTCTACTTTGATGAATCTTTTTCGCTGTCACTGTTGGTTGTGTTTTTAATGATATCGTTGTAGCTCCGGTGCTTTGAAATCCGTTTGACAGGTTTGGTTAACAGTAGACAGGCACCTTCTTGGCATGCTTACATTTGTGTGCTCAGGGATGCCTTACAGGATAAGTTGGCATTAATAATTCTGCTGGGGAGGATGTCAGTTGCATCCTGGTCAGCTACAGTAGCATGCATTCCATTGTTTCTTTTTTCGGTGCTCTTACTTCAAGCTAATATTTATTTATTTACTTGAGTTAGTAGTCATAGAGCATAAAGTGTTGCAACATGTAACTATGCTCATAATGCTAATTGGGGTGATGCATATTCACAATGTATGTTATTCGTGGAAGGTGGTGCTTCTGTTATTCAACATCATTATTCATATTGTTTACAGTTGAGTTTTATCTTTTTGTTCTAACCCCTTCTTTTTCCTACTTCAACATCAAGACATTATGCCAGTTCATTGCATACTGGACTTACAGCACAGTGCTAAAGATAAAGATGTAAAATGCCATGAAAGCATTGACTTGTACAATAAATATATGCAAATGGAGATATATATACTGTGCATATTGGCTGTCATGTAATGTTCAAAAAATCATAATAACAATAATACAAATAGAGCAAAAAGTGTTGCAAGAATAAATAGGCAGTTTAGAAAATCAAAAAGTCTAGAGGTAAGCTGAAGTATAAACAATGAATTGTTCAATGGAAGCATCCACGCCTCCCTGCACTCTACATGAAAGGTCATTTAAGTCTGTGTTCTGATTCCCACAAAAATATTGACCTTGATTGTATTTCAGCGCAGTTATTTGCAAGCTCACTGTACTGATGCATAACATTTGGAGGGTAAATATTGTTTTACAAACTCATTTTGAACAGGGCTTCTTCCATAATTGATTGACTGGAGTATGGTGCAGTGATACCATTGCTGGTGGTTTGGATGTCCCTCATTTGTTAGAGGAGGTGTCGCTTAAGGGTGGGTAGTGTTTAATGATTGATTTGCAATACAGACTTCTGATGGCTGTAGAGTGAGCCAGGAAGAGCAACATGATAAGTTTTAATGTCATTGAAAAAGTTTCGGTATTTTAAGGAATCTTGCTTCTTAATGAAATGTGTGAGCGAGCTGGAACCTATTAGTGAGCACTGCGCTGATGCAGTCTTTTGTCGATGCTTCAGTGCTGGACTGGGAACCCAAAGCAGCCTTAGCAAATGTTGTCAGATCAGCCCCCAAACGGTGCATAGCGAGCAAGCCTGACCACTACAATGAGGGTAAGGGGGACTCTCTCCCAAGACAATCTGGGGGAAAAATGGCAAAAATGGTGCATTCGACAACCTTTTCATTATATATATTCAATTGTCTTAGCTTTTAAAACATAGTGAATGATGATCTTACAGTGCACCAGGAATCAACAATCTCTTTGATGCTCTTCATTGATTCCCTAACTATCACCCTCCAACAGTACTCTCATCTATCTATATTCCCTTTCTCACATGTATTTCATATGCTTTATAACACCTCTCATACTAGTGTAGGGTGTCAGAGTACTTTACATCACACACACATACAAAACCAATGAGTTATAAGTATTTAAATCAGTGTATAGAAAATGTACATAAGACAAAGGGGACTACAAGGGGAATGTTTCACATGCTATCTTAGATGACTCAAAACTGTCACTAGGAAAAACTCTGATCTCCCTGCAGCCGGTACATTAATTACCAGTCATTTCAACATTTTTATTGTTGCCTGAAACCTGCTGGATATACAAGGAATTCTGTAGTGGGTTCTTTTAAAACTGCTCTACTGCAAATGAAAACCTAGCTCCCAGTAACAACCCCCCCCTCCTCCCCCCCTCCATTCTTCCAGCCTCCCGGGGAAATGCCTGCTGCCCGGTATGGCCAGTCCAGCGATAGATGTTTGACTGGAAAGCATTGTTTTAAAAATTTTTAAATAAAAAGAATTTCAAAATACTAGCGGGAAGGAAGCACATAGCTTGTGGTACATCAAAACTGCACATTGAATTCAATGTTTTTAATATTTGCTTGTGGCATGGCTTATTTTTTAAGTACTTTTCACTCTGAACATTTTGAACAGAATTAAAAAAGAATAAAGAGGTGTGAGAACATAAAGGGAAATGCTGGCCAACACCTAATTTACTTTCCACAGGATTAAACCATTTGGTCCTCTGCAGTAGCCCAGGGAGCAAAATCATGGGCATCCATGAGAGGTGTCATGCTAAGTACACCTTCTGCCTCAGGCGCCAGTTGAGTGAGAGAAATAGAAGGCCCTTCCCCCAGTGCCACAAAAGTATTGGTATGACAAAACGTTTACTTTCATGCGAGGTGTGCAATGCAGGAGATGAAACAAAAACAGCCCCGCATCCATGCGGAGCTTTTTCCCGCTGTGCGCTGGAAAATGAAAAAACCCATTGTTCATGACGAGCTCACCTTGTCATGAGTGTACCAGAGGTACACCTCATGACGAGCTGAGCTCGTCATGAGCGTCGAAGGGGTTAAAGTTACTCTTCAGCCATACCCAGCAAAAATATGCTTGATGTGATGCTTTTACAGCCAAGCTTGCAGGGGTGGGAAGCAACACACTATGAGAGTGGGGGTATTTTAGAGTCAAAAGCAGCATACAAAAGAGAGAGCTGGACTATATTAGCACTCTCATGGAGTGCTTAATAGGAAAGTAAAAAAGGTGTTCCCTAAATGTGAGCAGAGGAAAGATACAAGTCAGCCAATCAAAAGGATAATAAAAATGCTGTGCTACAGGAGAGGAACAAAATAATAAGAAGAAAGAAAGTGATCAAATAAGAAGCAAACAAGCTAGAGGGACAATAAACCAAACAATGGTAAGCAATGGTTGGGTTGTAAGCTCACTGTAAGTTCAAAGTAGATCTTTCGCTGACTGGTAGGCAAGACTTAAAGCATGGATTTATTAGTAAATTAACTAGTTTTGCCAAATAACCTGCACCAGCCTCTGCAGTTTCTCCCACATCCTTCAAAAAGTAACATTCTACAAACACGACGCGCAATGACACAATGTCTTTCTATTTGATGTCATTATAAATTACATTAAACATTTCATCCTACTCCCAGTCTCCAACATTTATACAACCACATCATAATACAATCACTACTCTGCTCTAGAACATTTAACAAGCAAATATTTTGTGGGCAAAATGAGAAGACCAAACTTAATTGCTGTCTTACCAGACGGAAGTGAGTGTGGCTTAGGCACTCGCAGAGTGTTGTGGATTTACTGAGAAGAACTAGATACCAAACTTGCTGCCACATCCATACTGGCATAGCACCCTTGGTAGCATAGCTTTGGTCTTTTGTAGATTGGTATAAATAATTTGCTTTTTTACCAACACTGAAGTCTTTTGGCATGGATGCTACTTGAGCAGTTTTAGTAGATAACTGAAATATGCAGTTCATTCATTTGAAGTAAGAATCAAACACATTTTAAACCACAAATGTTGACAAATTAATGTAAGCATACATTGCAACATAGTTGCAAATGACTCAATAGCACGTCATTTGAATCAAAAGGTTAATTAGAGCATGACCTAAGCCAGAAAGAAGTAGTACAATTGCACCCATCCCAGAGCCACTAACTTCATGAGCAGATTAGGCAGACCCAAAGATCTCCAAAAGGCTTTTTTTGTTAATATGAGGTCATCAAAAGACAGGGACTCTCCAATGAAAGAGTGGGGCTATCGTTCAGCAGTGTGTACCCAGGGAATTACATTAGATTCCTTCATTTCTAAATTCTCTGACTACCTTCATGTGCTTGTAGGGTCTGTTTAATTTCTTTTGTCAGGATCACTGACACTAGTTCACCTTTTGTTGGTGTGTTGTACCACCCTTAGTGGCAAGGGTGTAGCCAAATGTGGGTCCTTTGCTCATTGTTCCACTGGGACCAAGCTATACCTGGCTGATGAGCCCTTATCGGGACAAAACTGGTTCTAGGTTGCTAGTGTTCCAGTTCAGGGAGGACCTGTCCTGGCAGTTCAGGCTGGACAGTTTCCATTGGGAGCAGGGTCAGGGCAGATTTGCATATGGCTATTGCAAACTCAGGTGGCAAGGTGAGCTAAAGAATATTGGCTTGAGATGCTACCCCAAGCAATTGCCAGGGGTAAGGCAAATTGCAAGCACTCCCCCATCAACTTTTCTGTGTTACCCCCCTAAGTGGCAAGGTTAGGCCCAGATTTGAGTACCATGCTCACCATGCCACTGGAACCAAGCTATACGTGGCTAATGAGTACTTATCAGGGCAAAACCAGACCTCTGTTGCTTGTGTTTAGGTTAGCTGAAAACCTGGCCTGGAAGTTCGGATTGGAGTTTTCCCATGACGAGCAGTGTCAAGGCCAGTGGCGACTGGTGACATTTGAAAGTGGTGCGCAAAAAGGTTGTCGCGAGTGAGTTTGTGTGGTCTCTGAAGGGCGTAGAAACAAGAAGGTACCTGAAGGCTGGAAGGAAAGTAGGACAGAAGCAGAGGACTGAAGCAGGTTGTAATAGGCAGTAAATAGGGAACTGGAAGTCTGCAGGGAAAACACCAGTACAAACAACAGGAAGGGTAAGCAGGGAAATGATATAAAAATTATCATAAAATATAGTTTGTCTGCTCCACGGAAATGATCTCTCTGTGTGGTGAACAGATCTTATATGAAAGTAAGGAGCAGACTAATCTCACAGAGGTCTGGGAGATACCTAGTACCTCCTATAGAGATGGAGCGCTGGGTGCTTCTCTGTGCCTAAGGCACTAGCCTTTGAATCTAACTAGCACCATCGGAAACAATGAAAATCAGGATAACAATGCAAGACGAACAACAGGGAACAGTGCAAGGAACACCAAAACAGAAACTGGGCTCAGGCAGAAGCAGGACTGGAATTAGGGTCAGGAACAGGAGTGAACTTCTGAGAACAACGCCAAGAAAGATCTGCACTAAAAGAAGGCAAGACAGAAATATGTAAAGAGGAACATAGACTACAAAGCAAGGAACCTGCATATAATGGGGGACCTCAAGAAGAGTGCAGGCAGGAGACTATGTAGAGTGGCTAACACAGGAACAGAGATGCAGGAAAACCAGGGCAAAAAATAGATACTACAAATAGCCCAAAACAGGAAAACCCATAAAGGAAATCTAATCAAAGGAAAAGACTGTAATAACAGCTGCAGTCACACAGAGTACAAGTAGACTCAACAGAAGTCAGTTGCAAGCTGCTGCATTTTATGCTGAAATAGCTGGAGGCTCAGGGGAGGAGCACCGGTGCAGGGAGAGAGCCAGGTACAAGAATAAACCAGGTGCAAGGAATCAGGGAACCACCAATGTCTTGAAGGTCAAGCTGGGGCTTGTAAGAGAGAAAACCAAGGAAGCCAGGAGACACAAGAAAGGGAAAAGGAAAGCCTGGAACAGAGTTTGAATGGGAGTAATCATAGAGAATGGTCAGGAATACAAATATAAAGGGGTCAGAAGAATAGTAGGATCCAGTAACAAAAATAGTTAACAGCAAACCACCACCAGGACGTGATATCTGAAGGGTCTGAAGACATCGGGAACAACAAGGACCATTATGAATCACTGAGATGGAACCGAAACCTGGACAAAACTGGTGAATCAAAACAAAGTATGGTAAGGATTGATGTATATATTGACCTATACTGATGTAAAGGCAGGTTCGTAAAGGGCCCTCATGAGTGACATCTAGTGGTACGATTGCAGAATCGTCCTGATTGGTTCCTTGGGAAAAGTTATGCCAGATGGAATAGTTATGATCTGTTTTCATAAAAGTTTCAACAAATGCAATAGATCTCATTTATTTATTAGGAAACACGTTTTAAAGTCAATACTTCTTTAAGGGTACATAGTTCTTGTACATTGTTAAGCCTGCAGACATGTATTTTGTTCCATGAAAACTCACAAAGGGCAAGGATTTTGGTATTGATTTCCTCCGCTGACAAACCCGAAGGGATACTGGTTTTTGGCAGTAATAATTCTTGAGAGAATATCTTCAGAAGGTCTAAAAGGGTTACCTGTCTGCCAGGATGTTGTAATAAAAACATTGAGAATACAATATGTGTATAGCAGAGTCAACGCCTGAAGCATTCCGCTGGTTTCCATGATAACATTCAGCATTGGGCAATGGGTCAGCCATTCAGACATGGGCTCTATTGCCCTTAGAGTGATGGTATTATTATGATCACTTGCGCATCTACCTAAAAATGAGTGCACTTAATTGTTGGACTGGTTGGCCAGTCTCTCTGTCTTCCTTTTTTTCCATCTATTTCTTTTCTGCTCATCTTTTTAATTTCATTATTTTTTTAGAATAATACAGGTTCCCAGACATCACCAAACATTCAGTTCTGAATGAAAGAATAAGACAGACTATATGTGCTAATTGGCACATTTTAAATGTAAATACTCCTAAAGAAGCTAGATTACCTAAGCCTATATTCGCATATCGGCGAAACAAATCTTTAAAGGATCGCATTGTCAGATCTAGAATGGTTAAAAAAAAGACGTCGGTTCAACAGACACTCACTCATGTTAGGCCAGTGTCGGGCACCTATAAATGTCTAAACTGTAAATCATGTGATACAGCAATACAGGGCCCGACAATGGTTTTTAACAACCAAATGATTAAACCCCAAGATCTGAACAATTGTAAAAGTACCAATGTTATATACTTAATCCTATGCCCTTGCCACAAAGGTTATGTAGGTCAAACAGGAAGGGCCATGAATGTAAGACTGACTGAGCACCGCTCAGCAATCAGGACAGGTAAAATGACAGCTCCTTTAGTTTGTCACTTTACAGAATTTAATCACGCACCAGAAGAAATGACTTGGTATATCCTAGAACGTATAAGTCCTAGAACAGGATTAGACCAAGAAAAAATCAGAAATATGCGTGAAGTCTATTGGATATTTGTTTTGGGAACAGCAGTAAATGGACTGAATTTGGAAATTCCATGGAATCAGGCAATAATTTAATACATGAATGTTTTTGGTTCTGGTCCATAAGTATTTGACATACATATGTATTGAATGGTCTTTGTGTATCTCATTGTAACCATGTCCATTGCCCCTATTATAAGGTGCCTTTTATTTGTAATTTACATACAGAAAGAAGGCCTTTATTTATAGGATATGATCTTTCAATTTCTGATCATGACAGCCTTTTTCTGATCACTGTGCATTTATCAAATTATAACATCACATTCATGTTGTGATATTAAACACCCATATATAACTTAAGACACTTTAAATATTGTCATTAACAGGTATTGGGCCTATCTGTATTAGGTGTCTACGAAGTATTCATAAAGTAATGAGCAACAAAGGCCCCAATATACAAAAATTAAGGGAAATGTCTCAAGTCGTTGTAACAGTAACATACATTTAAGGTACTTATTGAGTACCGTTTTTAAAATAAGAGTCAAATTATGATATAGACTCCATTGTAAGCTGGCGGAGTAGGTGGCCTCATCACCATACAGCACTTCCTATAGCAATATGACCCTAGAAGACCTCGCGAGATTGTACATAGTCACGCGATAACAGGCAGCTTTTTTAAAAGCCGAGTAGATCAGTACGCTGAGATCGAGACGACGATACGCTGCCAAACTCCGGGACGTTTTGTCACCAATTACCAAGTAAGGAAGTCCAGATTTGAAGCTAGAGCGCTTAGAGTAACTAGAGCCTTATATATGGCAGGAGAGTAATACGCGCTTTAACGGTCTATATCATATGCAACAGTGCAATAGATATGAAGCACTGCTCTTAACTGAATGGCGCTTCGTGGCCTTCAAGTTAAGATTTAGGTGGATTAGCGCCCGTAAAACTTTTGATACAGGCAGTAGTGTTGGCTTAATGTACATGGAGTTAGTAGGCAATATGTCCTGAACCAGGTTAGGTAGGCTTGTTATGAACTAATATATACTCAGTACGTAAAGCGTATATTGGCGATAAGACCGTTTCTTTATCCAAGATGCGTTTAGTTCATTCAAATGCTTTTGGTAGTGAGGCCATTCGCCTTGAATCGCTAAAGTTAGCCTGATACATATTAAGACCCCCTCTGGATGTTATCTATTTACAGGGGATAGGAAGGTTAATTAATACAGGCTTATAGCGCATGTTAATTATGTCTTTTATAGGTGAAGTACACAATCATAAAGTGCCACGCTTTGAACCAGATACAATCTAGTACCACTGACCACCGCCTTAGAGATCATCAGGTATTATTGTCTTTTAGGGAAGTAGTATAAAACTCTTTTTCCTTCATAGTAGGCTAGTAGCTAATTTTGCATTCTGCCGTGTTTTATAGCTCGAACAAGGCACCTAGGTCAACAGGAGAATAAAGAGTCCGGCTGCTGTAGGACAAAACTCACATGGTGTGAACACATTCGTAAATATACATCAAGGTATGTACATGGGAGGTCTAGAAGAAAAGCACATGCCTTGGTATTTCAATCAGTTATTCACTAATAGGATCGTTTTTTTACTTTATCGATCAGATCTTATTATGACCTGAATAGTACTACATACCATGGAGGAAGAGGAATAGTCATCTATTGCAGTAGTATTGTGTAGACGCTCCGGCCAACTCTGGGGTCGGTTTACGACATTATCTTAAAACAGGTAATTGGAATTGGGAATTATAACTAGCATATGGCCCAATTGAGGTTATACCTAATGACATTAATGCAATAGGTTCTCCCCCCCCCCCAGAACCCTCGGGTTTATGCTCAGTTATATAACCTACACCACAATATATAGGTGTATAGCACAGGATAATAACTGAATCAGTAGACACACAACTTTGGAACATATAGACTGGTTACAATTGGATAACACAAAGACTTCTTTTCCATGTCTCTTACAATATAACACTTGTGTTATGGACCAATGAAATATTGGTGGCTTAAAAATACCAATCGAATCCACATTATGAGATAGTGATGATGCTATTTATAAGAGCTTTAGTGTCAATATCAGGTTCTTTGCAAGCATTAAATGTCCTAATTTATTGTTGAAAATGCATGTACATACTAGGTATAAATAGAAAATAAGTTGTATAGAAATATAAGTGGTGTGTTGGAATTTTGTAAAGTAAATAGGAAATGTAATGTGTATATAGTGTGTATATATGTAGAATGTGAATATATAGCCATGTGGGAAAGAATGGTATAAATATGAATTGGAGTAAGTGACCAGACCTCATCCTAATAGTCTGTTCATTGTCGAGTTTAATAAATGATGTACATTAAGTATAGATATAAAAGATAACAATCCATTTGAGGCTGATACATGTATAAAAATAATACTTAACTAATTGGCACTTTTTTTGACCTTTTTAGTTATTACTGATACAGAATATATACAGAATTCCTGATGAAGGCTTTGCCGAAACGCATTAAAGGAAATTTTCTATATACAATTATGGAAGGAAATTTTTCTGTATATGATTATGGACAACAGTATTGTATCTGATGTATTTTGAATTTTTGTAATGTGAATAAAAATTGATAAATTGCACAGAAAAAACAATATAAAACAAAAAAAGAAAAAAGGCAAAACTATTTAATAAAATACAATTTAATCAGAAGCTAAAGTGTCAGTTGAATTACATTAGATAAAAATAGGCGTCTATAGGATGTATAAAAATATGCATAAAACCCGATGCTAATTCTGCTTTTTTCAAAAACGTTTTTTCCTTGCCAGGGTTTATCCTTTCAGGCAGGGGCCCCTAATCTTTTCTAAAACACGATGGCAGAATCGTCCTGATTGGTTCCTTGGGAAAAGTTATGCCAGATGGCATAGTTCTGATCTGTTTTCATAAAAGTTTCAACATATGCAATAGATTTTATTTATTTATTTATTTAAAGCCAATACTTCTTTAAGGGTACATAGTTCTTGTAAATTGTTAAGCCTGCAGACATGTATTTTGTTCCATGAAAACTCACAAAGGGCAAGGGTTTTGGTATTGATTTCCTCCGCTGACAAACCCGAGGGGATAGTGGTTTTTGGCAGTAATAATTCTTGAGAGAATATCTTCAGAAGGTCTGAAAGGGTTACCTGTCTGCCAGTATCTTGTAATAAAAACATTGAGAATACAATATGTATATAGCAGAGTCAACGCCTGAAGCATTCCACTGGTTTCCATGATAACATTCAGCATTGGGTAATGTGTCAGCCATTCAGACATGGGCTCTATTGCCCTTAGAGTGATGGCATTGTTATGATCACTTGTGCATCTACTTAAAAATTAGTGCACTTCATTGTTGGACTGGTTGGCCAGTCTCTCTGTCTTCCTTTTTTTTCCATCTATTTCTTTCCTGCTCATCTTTTTAATTTCATTATTTTTTTAGAATAATACAGGTTCCCAGACAGTGCTAACAAGCAGCTTGCTTGATGCTCATTTCATCCTGCAAGGGCACAGACCAGGCTGTCATGGATTGGTGTTGTCCATTGTTTCACTATTTTACCATTCCAAAATGGCCAACACATCCATATACTGGAACTTCAAAACACCATATGCAATACCATTACAACTTCTATGTTTAATTGTTTTTGTTAATGCAAGCATATGGCTGCCATGCTTAGGTGGCAGCATGCTTTCTTTTTCTACTTTTAATTTATCTTACATATGTTGTTGAGTTTGTGTGTGGGTATTGTGGTTGTGTAAATAGATGAATGCAAGAATGAGTCAGTGCTTGGATGAATTGATGCATTAGTGGAGTGCTCAGATGAGTGCAAGTATGATATGTTAATAAATGCCTGAACTCAGTAGCCTTCATTAAAAAAAACACACACAAAACACAAAAAACAGACCTCTTGTTCATTTCCAGTGATTGTTTTAGAGGCAGTCCTCAGTGGGCTTTGGAAATTTAGGATGATTTGGGAATGTGCAATCTATGTGAGTTTGTGAAATTGGGATCTTGGACTGCATCTTCTAACATGTGATTCCCCCCACCTCCCAAATTCTCCCATCTATTTGATTTCTCTCAGCACTATAAATTGAAGAATGCCTACCTAGCAAGCACATAACCTGTGATCGACTGTCAAGTAAGGTGATGTCCATGCTTTGTAGGTAATCTGTGACATCACTGTGCTTGAACTCTCTGTTTTAGTGCCGACCTTCCTACGAAATTCCAAAAGCTCAAGAAGGAGTGGTAAAGGTGTGTTTAGAAGTGTACTTCAGCCCTGCCCAGCCAGCCCCTGGCAGCATCTGGGCGCCTGGCACGTTAACCGCAGTGCATGGGAAGCTTCTCGATATGGTAATCAAGTGTTTTTTTTTGTTTCAGTAAAATATTTACTGTGAACTGCCGATAAGACATTTTTCTGGACTTTTTGTTGAATTCAGTGTTATTAGTGAACGTTTTCAAATCCACTGCGTCAGTTTATTTCCAGTGGGAATTAGAGCATATCTTTCACAACGCGTAGAAATTGTTTGGATTTTTGGCAGTCGAATAATAGTTTGGGCACCTTAGGTTGGCACATAGGGAGTAAAGCGAACAGTGCGAGCCATATCTGTAGAAGCCGAAGATATTTGCCTAGGAAAATAAATCTATTCTTTGCTAGGACGTGACATCATAAAAAGCATTATAAAGTGCAAGCGAAGCAAGAACAATTAGTGTTTCACAATTTAGAACTGTGAGGGGACGTTAAGGTTTTACAGTAAAAATCTGACTGATGTTTTTGATGTCACTGAAAGCCCCATTAATTTATGCTCATCAGGCGTCCCCAGGATATTGGCACATAAAATACAGTTTTATTGCCACAACAGATTATATGTTTCTGGCATTTTCACAGCACGAATTCTGCCATTAGTTGGTCATATTAGCCATTTTGACTATCTGGGGTTATCCACACAGTCCCAATGTTTCCACAGCAGACTGGAGTGTGGGCTTGTGTATTGGCGCTGTAAGTAGGCATGCAGGTGATGCTGCACCCCCCCAAAATAACCATGCTGGAGTTCAGAAGTTGAATGAGCAATAAAGATGCCTTTAAATTGTGTATTTAGCTTGCCACATTTGCTGTGTGTTAAAAGACAAAGGTCAAATGTCATGCTATGTCTTCTGACAATTTGATGCTTTTATGGAAACTGGTGTTTGCTTTTATTTTTCGGCAAAGTGGTGACAATTTTGTGGGAGTACAGAAAGTAAAAGGAAAGGTTGTAGGATGTCGGTTCTGATCTTTTTTTCTAACACACAACATTTAAATACCTGTATCTGAACTATACACATATTTCAAAATATGTCAGCAATCAGGGAAGAACCAATCAAAACCTTGTTACAATTCTGAACTGTAATGGAAACAAATTTTTAATACAATCAAAACAAATCAAGACAATGATAAATATTCGCTCAAACCAGATTTCTGCACATTATCGTGTATGCACTATATAGTTTTTGTTTTTTTGTTTAAGAAATTTTTATTTGCATTTTGGGTTGAATACAACACATATGTCAAAAGTAAATGGAAAAGCACATAGATGAAGAAGCTGTTACAAAACATATGCGATGAGCAAAATACTAATAATAAACAGGGTCTAAAAAGAAGAAGAAAGAAGGATAGAAAAAGAAAGATGAAAACAAAGTGGGAAAAAAGAAGTGAAGGGTAAAAGAGGGGAGGAAGAAAGAGAAAGAAGAAGAGAAGAAGAGGTGGAGAAGTAGGATCACAAAAACTCACTCGGGGAGTTGTTTGGAGGAAAGATAAGAAGTAAAAGGAAGCCAAAGAAGATCAGATTTGATTTTCAGGGGGACAGAAGAGGATGAGGTGATAGCAATTCTATGTTCGTCACAAACAAAATTCCACCAAGTTTGAACTGAGATTTTAGAATTATCTTTCCAACATAATAAAATAACTTTAAATGCAAGGGAAATAAACAAGTCCAACAATCTTGCAGAAGAAGAAATAATATCTACTTCTGATGATAACGAACCTAAGAAAACATTCTGAAAAGATAACGTAATAGAGCAACAAAATATTCGCATACATATCTTCCAAATTTGCCGCCAAAAAGACAAAACAGGGAAACAGTCATACAACATGTGTTTAAGTGATCCAGTGTCTGTAGAACACGACCAGCATAGTATGGAAGATGTAGGGGAGAACTTATGAATACTGGCAGGGGTGAGAAGGACTCTATGATATAGGAAAAGGAGGGATTGAGTAATGCGAGCTGCAGGAGACACTTTAAACAGTTTGGACCAAATGCGATCCCACAGGGAGATGGGGAAAGTAATATCAAGGTCATTTTCCCATGCAATCTCAACTATTGACTTAGGACGGTCAGTAACCAAGGACATTAGTGAAGTATACACAAGTGCAGCCTTAGGTTGACTAAGTGAGAATAAGGGATACAGTGACGAGGTAGGAACAAGGGAAGGTAAAACGTCAGGCATTGAAAGGGATGTTAGGTGAGATTGAATAGCAGATGTAATAATAACATATTCAGTAATATATGACATAGGTAAGTTAAAACGTAGTTGTAAATCCAGAAACGGAATGAGAGAAACATTATCGAAAAATTGATGAACAAATGAAATATTCTTTTCTTTCCAGTGTGTAAAGTAGAATGTCTTGCCTTTATATCTAAGAAACTTGTTATACCATACCACAGATAATAAGAAACATTGTAAAGGGGACAAGTTGGAGGAGAAGACATTATGCAATACTGTTTGGGAATATTGTAACACAGGGAATTTGGTTAAAAAAGAACATTATGCACTATATAGTTTTACCAGTAAATCTGCATGTCTATGCAAATTTAGTGGCCATTTCATCAGAACATGTGCTGTCTGTAAGTGACAGTATGCTACAACACCAGTGATTGAAAATGCAACATCGGCTACATATTACACCCTTATCACTCTCTTCATGAATGACAGTGGCACATTTGCTACAGTTGTTTTTGTGTGACACTTGCATTTTTCAGAATCCATAATCCCTTAGTGATATAATGTTAATGGCAGCAACTCCACTCTGAAAATGGTTCTAGCAACACTGGGCTTGTGATGATGTCTCATGTATTGTGTTCTGGTCCGTCTCTCGGCTTGGGAGTAGGATCACTGGACTGTGAGAGGATGATTCAGGTGTCAGAGTTGTGTGACTGAAGCACTCTACAACTTGCTTATGTCAGAAGCACTTCACCTGTGGTCTGTGGATCCCTGGGAATGGGAGATGCCTACTCACAGGTGCCACAACTGCTTAGAAAATTAAATAATAAAATACAGATTCATAAAGTATAAATAACGAAGCAAAATATAAAAATGACAATTTTAAAACATTCTGAAAGTGTAAAGGAATTAGACTTTGGAAGCTAAAAATTAAGGTGGAATCTTCAGATTGATTCATGGGAGGAGTGTAAATACATCAAAAATAACGCAGTATGGATGATGGGTGACCTCAAATGAATTTAAAAAAGCGCCAACCTTTCCAATAAAGTTAACATTTCTATTTTTATGTTTATTTGTGAATTATAATATTTTATCATTTGTGTATTTGTTTGATGAATGCTTGTTTATGTATTTTTGTATATTGTTTCGAGGTTCAAATCATCAAATTTGCTTAAGTGGAGGTGCCCGGCATCCAGTAATGACTCAGTGGGGATTCCTGGATTACAATAATGATTCAGTTGGGGTTCTGGGATTCCAGCAATGATTAAGTGGGGGGCCACTGAAGTCAAAAGGTTAAGGACCACTTTCCTAGATAGGTGGGCATTCCTGTTACCTAACAGATGAAGTGTGCTATTTCAGGATGTGTGGCAGAATTGAGCTATTTCAGATGTGCTGTTGCTTCTTGTGTATTGTATAAGTCATGTTCTAATGTGCTCTCTGTTTGATGTTCCAGTGGCTTCACTAATGATAACCGTAGACCTATTTGTGTGTGGCAGTACTTTATGACTAGCATTGCTGGCTGTATAGTGTGTCTTCGTTGTGTTGGGTGTATGACAGATGTTCTTTGTAATTTGGTTTGTCCCAATTTTCTTGTATCCTTACTGAACAAGAGGACACTTGCCACGAGAAATGGGGAATGTATGCTTTGGTCAGAGTCCTTAGTGCATTTAAACCTGAATGGACCTCAGAATTTTGGAATTTTGCATGCCCCACTGAGCTTATTGATCAGCATTACCCAACATAGATAGGGGTGCAAACTTTCCAGAATGCATCTGCTTTTTTACATGTTTTAATGTTTAAAGCAATTTGAGTTCAGAGCTAGACGCAGGGAGGATAGGTGTTTTGGGTTACTTCTTACTACAAGCATGCTGGTACACAGAGCCCTTTCTGAGAGAAACAAGTTGATGGAATGGGGACATGTAGGTTATATTAAGTTCCATCTAATGAGCATCGGAGGATAAGATATGCCTCATGCATGTTGCCTACAATCCGCAGAAAATGCAACAATATGGAATCAGTGAGGAATAGGTGCTTTAAAAGACATCTACTACCACATGATTTTCTTTTATCTATAAAAGGTGGTTGAAGTCTTGATCTCATAATGCACTTTTGTTTAATTCTGTTTTTAAGCTGTGTTCTGAACCTAAAAAAACATTCCCTACTATACCGACTATACATGGTCTAAAGTCCAACTCCTATGATGGTTTAGAGGAACGAGCTGTTTACGGCATTTGTAATGTATGCAAATGCTGTATCATAATAAGTTTCCCTGTGTAGTTAATGTTTAGAGGAGTTTTCACCGACCATTTCCAAAAATGCTTTTTCACAGCAAAAAGTATAGGCTGTGGTTTAGAACCAACGGGCTTACACCAGCTTTTGTGGCTATAAAAGTATTCTTTCAGTGGAGAAGCCTTTTAAGGAAAGTGTGGTCAGAGAAATGTTGTTTGTAATTCAGTGAAACCAAGTGGAAACCAAAGTGGATTCTGGGGTTGGAGCCCTGGGAATTGGTACATAATCGTAATGTATTCCCAAGGGGCCCTTCAGTGTTTAGTGACAAGATCTAGCAGACTCTTCTTTGGCATCTTTTTCTCTGGTATCTGGTATGTGCGGACTCTAGACACACACTAATATATTTTTATTTGTTGCAATCCATTCATAGACTTTTTCCAAAATACTTAAGTTTTAGTTAATTGGCCACCTTGCTTCCTACATTCAAGTCAGGAGGTAAAACTATGATTATTACATTGTTGTTGATCGTTTGGCCCATTCACGTAGTAATCTTTGATTATATAAAGCCCATTCTCATTATAATAGTGAGTTTTTATTTTAGCCTTTAATTTCTAAAGTGTTTCTAGCTTAAAGAGTTTGTAAAGTGCTGGCTCATGAGTTGACAGTGCTTTTGATAACCTCAAAGTAGCTCTTAAATAGTAGGCAGGAGCTATATCTTAGAGGCAAGGTATTGTGCCTCTAGTGTCACAGGTACTACCAGTAAGCACCAGGGTTCAACTCATAGCTATGAGGTAAAGATAAGCTTTAAGTTTTAGATCATCTTAACATGTCACAATACCCAAGAGTTGTTGTCATG
Source organism: Lissotriton helveticus (assembly GCF_964261635.1). Classification (NCBI taxonomy): domain Eukaryota; kingdom Metazoa; phylum Chordata; class Amphibia; order Caudata; family Salamandridae; genus Lissotriton; species Lissotriton helveticus. The sequence continues at coordinate 1,983,828,373 of NC_136061.1, forward strand.
TTCGCCATTTCTGGTCATACTCGGCATGCCTGCAGCCAAGAAACCATCAGAGTGCGAACAACGGGCCTGATTCACAGAATGAACTTAAGACTCAATCCTAAACTTACTACTATTTTGGTGTTCACAGCAGGCACTTACTACTTTTGGCATTCACAGAATGAACTTACTACTTTCGGTATTCACAGAATGAACTTACTACTTTTGGTATTCACAGAATAGACTTACGGCTACTAACTTTACGTCCGCACTCGGGCCGTAATTTCCTCCTCCGGGCCGGAATTTACGGCTCTACAGCGGGATTTATGTTTCCGGGCCGGAATTCCCAGCTCTACGCCCAAATTTCCGATTCTGGGCCGGAATTTCAGGTTCTGGGCCGGAAGATACGAATTATGGCAGTTGATCATGTTAGCCAACGGTAAACACCTGTCCAAGTGCCTACCATCCCCTACCATGGATCAGCTGACACACTGCAGCCAATCCTAGCCCTGCAGCATGTATAAATGCAGAGCAGACACAAACACACCCTTTCAAGATGTCACTGAATGTGTTTGTAGCACTGCCCCTTGCCATGTGGCAAAACTACTTGAGCAGGAGGAGGAGAGGAGAGAGGCTCTTCAGGCAGAGGATCAACCTATTTGGAATGTTCAGCCAAGATGTAAGGGCCAGATACCGTTTCCCTCCAGAAGTCATCTTGGATATGGTATGTGAGTGGGAGCAGGAACTTGACTCTGCGACCTGCTGCTCACATGCAATACCAGCATATCTCAAGATCCTTTCTGCTCTCCATTTCTTTGCCAATGGGTCTTTCCAAAGGGTCTCCAGTGACCATGTGGGCATTTCCCAGACGAGCCAGTCGTGGGGCCTTCATCAGGTACTGAGATGCATCACTGCTAGAGCCCCCAACCATAAACAAATGCCACATACACTGGCTATAAGACAAAGGGCAGGAAGAGATTTCTATCGCCTTGCACAATTCCCGCGTGTGCTGGGTGCAATTGATTGCACCCATGTGACCCTTCAGCCACCCCGCCACATTGCAGACATCTTCTGCAACAGACACAGATGGTATTCCATCAATGTGCAAGCTGTCTGTGATGCCAGTGGGAGGTTCACTAATGTGCATGCAGTGTTCCCAGGCAGTACCCATGACAGCTTCATATTCCGCATGTCACCTCTTGCCCGGCAGATGGCTGCTGGAGAATTGGGCAACATGTGGCTACTGGGTAAGTACCAAGCACTAACAATGAGTGATATGTGTCATTGAAATGTCTGAATGCCCACCAATATTAACCATTGTACAATAAGAATCATGGCCCAACAGACACTGCATGTACTAACATATAGATAATGTTCTGTGCAAGACAAAGAGGGAAATGTAAACAACTGCCGTTTCTTCCCTCCTCAGGCAACGCTGGGTATGCGCTCTCCCCACATCTCCTCACCCCTTACAGGCGTGCAAACACTGTACCTCAGCGTAGGTACAATAGGGCATACATACGGACTCGAGCCATCATAGAGCGCACTTTTGGCCTGTTGAAGTCGCGATTCAGATGTCTCGACCGTACAGGGGGTGTGCTGCTGTCCTCCCCAGAAGTCGTGTGCAAGATCATATTAGCCTGTTGTGTTCTGCACAACATTGCTTTAACGCATGGCTTACACATAACTCTGGAACCTCGGCTAGCTCTGAATCTGGGAAACCGGGCCATTACACACAACCGACGTCAGGGCATGCAAGTCCGTGATCAAATCGTTGCCACGTTTTTCACATGAGCAACCTGTAGAGTCATGGACAAAATGTGGTTTGCTGTCTGTTGTCAATGATGAAACTTGGATAGACACGACTGTGTCAATAAATCCCACCGTGAGACGACTTTGCAAGCCAGACTAACTGCGTGTAAATCACAGCTGCTGACAGTAGTCAAACGGTGGAGTGTGCCTCAGGTCATGGCCCAATGTCAGCGATCAGTGTAGTAGACGTCCCTAAAAACAACTATTCAAGCTGATGACAAACAATACGTGTCCTGAGAGACGTACTTGGACCTCATGAGGATGGGTCACTTAATCACAAAATGCCCTTGCATACTCAGGCCTGTGACGCCAACATATTTGACTCTCCCACAAATGATGGGCCCAGAATGTGAGTGATGATGTCATGGGTGAATCCGGCACCATGAGGCAGATATACAATAACTGGTGCATCCCTGCATATCAGCTGGGATGCACCAGTCATTTGCGTCACGGCAGACACCCCTTGCGCCATCATGGATGCACAGCATTTACAATGTGGCGCACCATGGCGCAAGAATAGACAGATGCGTGACGCATCTGCTGCCATAAAGTTGACGCACTGCTGGAGCTGTAGCGCAAGCGCAACGCAGCTCCAGCAAGGCTCGGGGTGCCCCTATGCTTAACATGCTGCGTCAATCCTTACGCCTGCTTCAAGCAGTGTACCTGTCCACCACCTGAGGGAATTGGAGCATGTCCTGCAGGAACCCAGACATGTCTGACGGGATAGCCCCTATGGCACGAATGTCCTACCTCACATCTGCCTGCTGTTGGAAGAAGTCCTGCTCCCAATGGCCACCATCACCAGGTGCAGGCCCCCTCTGCAGGTGTCTGCCAGGGATGGGATGAGCAGGTCCAACACCAGGGGAATGGCAGGTGGAAGACTGTGGGCTGGAGAATGATGCCCAGAGGATACCTGCACCACAACAGGGCTGGTACTTCCCACAGATGGTGGAGAGAATGGCAGGATACACTGTGTAGGGAAGAGTGGATAGGGGAACCACCATGTCGGTCCAGGACGTGAGGGCTGTGAGGGAGTTATGTCTATGATTGGATGTGCGGGAGCAGTGGCTGGTTTGATCTATGCAGAGGACATGGTATTGTTTGTTTGGGAGGAGGCTGACGAACGTTGCTTGGTGGAGGATGTGATGCCGTGACATCAGAATCGTCATCCACGGAGTGGATGGATATGTGGTCATCATCATCCCCAAAGTCAACATCCTCATGATCTTCCTTCTCCTCTTGAGCATGACTTGCTGCTGACATTACTGTCTGGAGGATCAGGAGATTCTCCCCTCTGATTCCCCGTCGGCCAGCACTGGTCGTAGGTCTGTCATTCTCTTCCTCAGCATCATCTGGAATACAGAGGTTGCAACCGTATTAGTGATTGACCTGGTATTACATGTGGTGCAACACCAGGGTTGTATTAACTGTACTATGCATCAGCAGATGAGGATCATGTGACCTAGTTAGGGTACCACCACAAATGACCGCTCACACCATAGCACTGAGGTGTTACACGGAGATGTACATAATACTAGCAAACTCACTAGCTCCAGCCACAACTTTCTGTCCCTTCTCGTTCCCCCCGGTGTATCCAGCTGAACCTGTCTCCTCATAGATGTTGTAGACATAGCTGTAGAGGGTAGAGACAACATTCTCAATGATCTGCATCACCAATTGACAGATAGGCACATGTGACACACCTGATTTGTATTTCACTTTGTAAACAACAACTGTTGTTTTCATGCAAAAGGGGATCTTGATCTCTGTCATGGCCTAGTAATCTAAGCTAGTGACACACCTCATGCCAGATTTACCTGAAGGACAGGCCAGCGAGGGTTTCGCTGTTGCAGCCAGGATGTCATGCATCCCCCGGGATGTTGTCCGCTGCAGTGGTCTCATCCTGTCAGCAGCTGTGATGAGACATACATGTCCATATTTTAGTACAACAGATTGTAGCTATGAGCCAACATGTCATTCTCAATAACCATTTGCGAATAATCCAGGACAATGTGCAGCATGTTTACCTCATGGACTTTACATGTGGGTACCTTCTCACATGCAGCATTTGCCTGCTGTTACCTCCATGCAGCACTGACATCAATAAGATGACACATCAACTGACAAACTTGTATGAGAAGGTTACTGATATATCAAGGAAGGGGATAAATGACCTGGACTCATCCACATCACACTGATTTCACCTTTGCCATTGAGATTAACATTTGTCATGAGTGTAATGTTGTCTGTTGACAAGTCAGAAAGGAGTTCATGTGTGAGATGTGCAGTAATCAGGGACATGATGTTGCTCATTTGTGCTTCCCTACCCAGGCGGTCACACAGCTCATTTTTGAATGAGAGAACACAGATTTCTTATGTCCATCCTTTGAGTGTCCTCTGTTCCCATACTCTATTTCCAACATCATGGTACTACTTAGCTGACAACGGATGGTATCTTGTGCAGCAGACATCCAAACCTCATATGTCAAACACTCACCTATATATGTGAATACGATAGAAGGGAGGTAAGCAGAAAACAACATTTGGTTATGATCACACATTGCAGATGAGGTGAGAAGCTTTGAGGCTTCCCGCATGCACTGAATTATCATGTTGCTCTTCAGCCCAGTTATTTTGCAGGTGTAACTGCATGAAGATTCACCTTAGCAGCCCCTACACCCATCTCAAAGGTACACAACTGGTATCAGTGTGTGCCTCAGCCATACCAATTTCATTTTGATTTAACCATTTATATTTATTTATTTATTTATGAGTCTCGTAGAGCGCACGGCTACCCCCAACGGGGGTGTCCCGGCGCTGTGGACGGCAACGACAAGAAACCAGGAGTTAGTAGCTGGAAAACAGCCATGTCTTGAGCTTACCTCTGAACTGAGATTCCAGCTCAATCAATCGAATGCTTAACGGGAGGGAGTTCCACAGATTAGATGACACCACCGCAAAGGCTCTTCCTCCTTTTACGGAGCGGAGGAAGCGGGGAGGCTGCAGGAGGCGGAGATGGTTAGACCTAAGTGCACGGGAAGAGTGCACTAACTTCAGCCTATTTCTTAAGGATCCAGGGCCGTTCCCATTCAAGGCCCTGAAAGTAAGGACTAGGGCCTTAAACTGAATGCGGGAGGATATCGGAAGCCAGTGAAGATTCTTTAAGTGTGGGGTAATAGAGTGGTGGTAGGGTACCTTGACAATTAGTCTGGCTGCAGCGTTCTGGACAGTCTGAAGCCGGTGTAAGAGGTAGGCTGGGGCGCCCACATATAGGGAATTGGAGTAGTCCAGGTGGGAAGTGATGAGGGCGTGAACAACCGTTTTTAGTGAGTCCATTGGCAAGTAGGGCGCGATTTACCTGATCATGCGCAACTTGCCAAAGCAAGCGGAGGTGACGTTGAGGATTTGGGTTGAATATGCCAAATCATTTTCAATTTGGACGCCAAGGTTGCGTGCCACTTGCACCGGAGATGGGGGGGGGGGGGGATTCAACTTGTGTGGCCACCACAACGTCGGCGGTAGAGGAGACTTTTGGTTAAAGAATAAAACCTCCATTTTATCAGTGTTTAATTTAAGGGTGTTCCGTGTCATCCAAGCAACGATGTCGGAAAGGCAGGATTTGAAATTCACGAGAGTATTGTCAGAGTGGTCTCTAAAGGTGAAAATGAGCTGAGTATCATCAGCATACGAGACCACTCGGACTCTGTGAGCCTCTATTACATCTGCTAAGGGAGAAAGATAAACGTTGAAAAAAAGGGGGCTGAGTGCCGACCCCTGGGGGACACCACAGCCGAGGGGTTTTTTGTCTTTAAAAAAATAAGGGCGACACCATACCTGTTGGGTTCTATCTGACAGGAAAGAACTAATCCAGGCCAGAGGGGAGTCTTGTAATCCTATCTGGTAGAGCTGATCTAGTAGTATGGAATGGGAAACGGTATTGAACGCCGTGGACAGATCGAGGAGCACCAGCATGGCTACCTCGCCTCTGTCCACGCTCTCCCTGATTGTTTCAGTGGCTTCCAAAAGGGCTGTCTCAGTACTGTATCCGGCTCTGAAGCCGGACTGAGAGTCGTGGAGAAGATTTCTAGTTTCTAGAAATTATGCCAGTTGTTCTTGAACAACTTTTTCTAGTACTTTAGCAGGTTTGGGGAGAAGCGATATGGGACGATAGTTACTAAATATAGAAGGATCAACCTCTGGTTTTTTCAGGATGGGGATTACTGTGGCCTGTTTCCAAATAGAAGGAAAGTGCCCGGATAGAAGGGAGGTATTCCATAGGGAAAGAAGTGGGTAGATGAGGACCGGGGCTAGGGAAGTGAACATCTCGTCCGGAACCGGATCAAGAGGGGAACCTGATTTGCATTTTTGCATTTTCAGAAGGGCCGTGTCTAGGGAGACAGGCTTAAAAGAGCAGAACCTGGCTTCACTAGAGCTTGTGCACAGTGGGGTAGTCTGGTCGCCAGTCCCCTCGGCAGAGTTGAATGTGGAGAAGATATCAGAGATTTTGTTGTGGAAAAAATCAGACAGACCGTCACAGAGCTCTTGACTTGGTTCAGTGGGGCACGCCAGAGCCTGTGGATTGGTGAAGTTTTTCACAATTTGGAAGAGTGTTTTGGCTGAGTTATCCGCAGACTTGATTGTGGTGGAAAAATAGTCTTTCATGGCTAGTTGTCACTGTTTGTAGAAATTTTTTAGATTAGTTCAGTAGTTGACTTTTGCGGAGGAATCATACTGTAGGCGCCAGAGCCGCTCAAGTCTCTTACATCTACTTCTTTCTTCGCGAAAACCAGGGGGCAGAGGGTTTAGCACGAGCCGGAGTGTAGGATTGGAGGGGGGCAATGGTGTCTACCGCAGCGGAGAGGTGTCTGTTGAACCTCTCAGCATCGGCATTAAGGTTGTCAGAAGGCTGCCAGTTCAATTTGGCCATAGCGGGTTCAAGTGAATCGCAAGTGACTTTGGGCCACTTTCTCTTCAGAATTACAGTGTTTCTTACTGTTGTGGGGGGGAGGGGAGATCAGATCAAACGGGATTAGGAAATGGTCGGACCAGGTGATGGGTAGAGAGGGATGGGTGATAAGAGCCGGCAGGTTGGTGAATAAGAGGTCCAAAGTATGGCCCGCATTGTGCGTAGGGCCCTGAACTCTCGTTTCCAGGTTAATGCCTGCTAAAGTTTCGATCAAGGATCTCGCTTTCGTGCAAGAAGGGTCGTCTACATGTAAGTTAAAATCGCCCAAGATGGTGAAGTGGGGGTGTTTCAGAGATAAGTCCGCCAGGGTAGTTAAGAGCTCCGTGAGAAGGGAGGGTTGAGTGGCTGGGGGGTTGTAGATCAGTGCTCCAGCAATAATAAGATGTGTGGAGTCTGAGACGCTAAAGTACATGACTTCAATAGGACCCGTATTCGCTAATTTCCTGGACGATATTTTCCATTGTGATCGCGCTATTATGGCTAGCACCCCTCCTGCTTTATTGCCAGGGTGGCTAATGCCGACCAGTTGGTAATCAGGGGGAGTTGCTAGAGTAATATCAGGATTAGAAGTATTTTTTATCCAGGTCTCAGTGAGAAACATCAGATCCCAGGAGTTGGAGTTAAGGGACAGCCAAATATCATCAGAGTGACGTGGAAGAGACCGGCAGTTAAGGAGACATGCTTTTATCGGCCAAAGGGGGGTATCAGGAGTTACCTTTGTAGGACAACCTAGGGGGCTGGCCAGGTAGCAGGGAATGTAAAAGGAGCAGTCGTTGCAGGCAAAGTGTTTGCTGAGCAGCCCAGAAGGGTTGCATTTATTGCTGTTACAACTGGACCTGGGTCTCAAAGCTAATAGTTGTGATCTACGCCATCAAAAATGTATATTTTGCTAGGGATTTATCCTATCATCAAATTGCAAGCCTGTTGTGTTTTGGACAGTTCATATGACACATTGTTCTCTTGTATGTCTATTCTGCACTCACTTGACATACATTTTGTGTCAGCCTCTAATTTGCCACCAGGGTCTGATCTGTCATGTGTTCAAATGCCATATGTGAGCATATCGTGATGCAGGACAACAGTGTTGTACAACACATACAACATACGGTGGAGGTGAAAGGCCCAATTAATGAGCATTCAGACAGATTTATTTTAGGGCTGACTTACCTTGGCCCAGCACCGGAGCAGTGTGTGGTCCCTGAACAGATGTCACGTCCAACCATGTAGCAGAAGTCAGTGTGCGTCTTTGATTCTGGGAGGACTACATTGTACCTACAATGATAAGTGTGTTTTGCAACTTTACATTTCTGCTGCCACATGTGATGCACTCAATTTCTGGCAAAAAATGACGAGCACATGCAGTTGTGGGCACCACCGTTGCTGAAGTGTGTCATACATAATGTCATGAGTGATCCCACATATGACTAAGAATGAGCCCACTACCTAGATGCAACCTATATCACAAATACATGCCTACGAATCCAGAGGTAAGGTCCACTATCGTGTTTTGTTGATGCCCAACAAATAATCCATCCAATGTAAGAAGTACATGACCAGCTGTGTGGACTGTGCAATTTAATGTATATTGGAAAGATTTGAAATTGGACACTGGATGCATTGTCAATACTACTGAGACTGGTATCTCACTGCTTGTTCATCATTACCATATCTGTACAAATAGGATTTCTTGGTTAGGTCTACAGACACTATTACAATATAGTGGGCACACCCTTTTGACTAGTTGTGGCACTCGATTACAGGATTGGATTCCCCGGTCTGGGACTGTTGGTGAAATACATGTTATGTACCACAATTACAAAGGTACGATGAGCCAAAAAATGTTATATTTTGTCTTTCGCTGTTCACAAATGTCATATGGTAAAGGTGAATGTCCTTTGACGACTCCAATTGTAATGAAGCAATTTTTGCATCTCTGGTTGACTTTCATAGGTGGGCACTATTTGTCCCTCTGTCGTCTCCTAACAATGTATACATTTTGACCATCTCCTGGCCAGTTCGACTTACCAGTTATTGAGGTTGTAATGCTTTCCTCTGTACGTTGTCAATTCCTCCCAGTAGATGCAGTGACCTCTGCTACTGCATTTTTCTGTGCTTTGGCTGTATGTGTAAATAGGTGAGAAGAGAGAAAAGTAAACAAATGGGAAATGTGCTCGTGGGACTTTTCAGGGACTTCCCCATATCTTCTGCGTGCTAACAGTGTTGTGAAGTACTGCCGCAGACGGGGCAGGTAGTAGCAGTGGAGTGTTGGGGATGTAATGGCGTGGCAGAGTGGGAAATGGACAACAGAATATGTGTATGTCATATTTTGATCTGATGATTCTCTCACCTTCTGCTTTCTGATTTAGGCTGCCACAGGGTGATTTACTTCTTGGATAATTTGTGGCAGGCTTCCACGCCCCTCGAAAAAGATTTACACTGCTGTTGCGTCACTTCTGTGACACAGCGGTGGTGTACAACAGACGACACATTTTGAATTATTTGTAACATGACGCATCTATGGTGAAGCGTCACGTTGTGAGGCCATGCGCAACATTGAACCTGCGTCAGTTTTGATGTAGGCAAGGTGGGCATTCCTTTGGGATATGCCGCGTAAAAGTGATGCAGTGAAATCTACAAGATTTCACAGAGTCACTTTTCAGAGGCCATTCCGATGCAAGCTTACGCCTGCTTGAAGCAGACGTAAGGAGTGGCACAGCACGTTAGGTATGGGCGGTCCATGAACATTGTTGGAGTAGCATCGCACTTGCGACACGACTCCAGCAAAGCACCCCCTAAACACGATCAGATGCAACACACATCTGTCTATCCCTGCGCCACAGTGCATCGCAATGTAAATGCGACGCATCCGTGGTTGCGCATGGGTTAAATTGCATATCACATTGGTACTGGCGCTTCCCTGCTAATATTTGTCAATTACTGCTTAGCAGGGTTGTATATGTATGGCAGCAGTACTGTGCCCATGTTTTCAAAAGGGGGGAGGGTTAGCCATTTCTAATGCAAAGGATTTTGGGACTTGTGGTGCTACATACAGAGGGTGACACATGAGTCTCTGACTGACAATATTTTTATATACACTTTGGACAAGTTCCTTACTCACAATGACAGTGCAACACAGGCAATCTTTTCATGCACTTTTTCTTTTCATTCCATTGACCTGGTACCACGTAGCGGACGTCACTGACAGGTAGTCCATGGACCAAGTGGGGGTGTATTGTTGTGAGGATATCCTCCTCCAGTGGTTTGAGACGAATGCGGGGTCCAGGGTATGCAGCAAGGAGGATCCTGCTTAATTTGATCCTGGAGTATTTCTCCTTCACCCTCTGCCTTTCATCCTGCCACTTTTTCTTGATGTCCTGTACTGTGCGCCTCTCCTCCCCCACTGCTGAGACAGCAGTGGTTAATTGCTGCCACAGGGCTGCCTTCTGTGTCCATATAGGCGTTTGTGGTGCCTGACTATGAACTCCACAAGCATGGGGTTCTCCTCTGCAGTGAAATTCCTCTTTCTCCTCATTAGTCCCATTTTTATCTGGCAATGTGAGCGTTGTGGACACAAACTCTCTGTGGCCAAACCTGTTCCTTCAATGTGTGCTGCTTTTATGTGTTTTGTGGTGCTGGTCAATTAGTGTTAATTGGCTTCAGGTGGAGCGTAGTGGGGGATGGTAGGCACTTGCAACATTCATCATGGCAAAATTGAGCTATTGGCTGCGATTGGCTGTAGTGTGTCAGCTGATCCATGGTGGGGGATGGTAGGCACTTGACAGGTGTTTACCCTTGGCTAACATGATCAACTGCCATAATTTGTATCTTCCGGCCCGGAATCGGAAATTCCAGCCCAGAATCGGAAATTCCGGCATAGAGCCGGAAATTCTGGCCCGGAATCGGAAATACCACCGCAGAGCCGTAAATTACGTCCCGGAGGCGGAAATTACTGCCCGGGTGCGGACGTAAAGTTAGTAGTCGTAAGTCTATTCTGTGAATACCAAAAGTAGTAAGTTCATTCTGTGAATACCGAAAGTAGTACGTTCATTCTGTGAATGCCAAAAGTAGTAAGTGCATTCTTTGAATACCAAAATAGTAGTAAGTTTAGGATTGAGCCGTAAGTTCATTCTGTGAATCGGGCCCTAAGAATTAAAAAAAAAAGAAAAAGAAGGTATCAGGCCTTTTCCATCTATACACTGACGATCCAGAACTGTTGTGGGGTTCAATAGGGCAGATGCACAAAAGCTTCCATTTTACAAGTTCATGTTTAAATTTGACATCTTATTAGATGGCGACTTTTCACATGTTTCGAACGTACAAATGTTCTGCTTGCAAGCACATTTCTTCATATGCATTTCATCACAACACTGTACATTCTGTTTGAGGATAAAATACACTGAGCACACTGCCCTTGTATTTTGTGGTCTGTTTGGAGACAGTTCTAAATCGGAAAGGCAAACAACACCAGCAAGGGACCTCAGACATAGTGCAGATGGAACCATTGTTTTTATTATAATACCTGCTGCTGAGCATAGCTCCTGAGAGGACCATTTTCGTGGATTATCCTGGACAATTGCTTGTGACTAATTTCCAGCTCTGCTGACTCCCATCCCTATCCTGCAGCCTTTTCTACCGCAGGCTGGTTCCAGATACATCACTCACAGGTAAATGAAGAATTAGGCTGCTCCAAGCGATCTGGCAGAACACATTCTAACTATGCTCTCTATATTCTATGTAGTGTTAGGTAGGAGTATCATTATGACATAGCTTCATATAATCGCTGCAATATTTATAACGGTCAAATTATTAATCTTTTTCACCATTCTTATACTGCTGGTGACAATGCTTTGTTTCTCTCCACTTATAATTGCAGCTTATGTATTTTACACAAGAATGTAATTGCTTCAATACATTTTGAAATATCAATTTGTGTATTTCTTGTGTCTCCCTTTGGGCATGCCTGAGGTAACAGTGGAAGGGTAGATCTGTTTCGATGATTTGCTTGAGGGAATTAGAATGGCCATGTTCTTAGGTGGCAGACACCATCCGGTACCCTGTCAGGTTTAGGGTTTCAGATGGCGCACCGTGAGCTAGCAAGGAATTAGGCCAACATATTCTGATTATATGAGTGGACTCAGTCTTCATATTTTGACACATATGATGTCCAAACGTAATTAGTAGGAACCATATGACAGAACAGCATCCCTATATCCATTAAGACTCCCTCAATGGTGCTCCAATTTAAGAAAGAGTTGAAGATTCACTTCTTCAAAGAACACTACATCGCACTGCATTAATTGTCAACAACCCAACTACCTCACCTATAACTCATTTAATGTTTGCTTGTTTTTGTCCATGTACAGTGGTCCACTATCTTTTGACTACATTTGTGATATAGAAATACCACATAAATGGACACATAAATAGCCGCGTGCCCCACTCCAGCAGTGGAAGAGCAAATTCTGTGGACGGCCAGTACGACCTAATGGTTACTCATTTGCAATATTTTGGATTGAGTGGTATTACAAAACTTTTTAATGGATTAGTTAACTGAATGGGCATATCATTGGTTATATATCAAAGATCTATTTTCAAATTTATATTAGAGATTCATTTAATGCATTCAGTTCCATGTTGATGATTAATTCATTGGCTGTAAAGCCCAGTTCAGTGAGAACTGTTAAAAGGAAAATTAATGTGTATTATATTTTGTAGAGGGTGGCTTAATCCAAAGGTGTTTTGGTTTTAATAAACTATTATTTATTTAAAGTTTTGTATAGCTCTAACATGATCCAAGTGGGTATCAGAGCGCTTTATATACGGTTGAGGTAGACATAGGAAGGCAGCTGAGGGAGAAAAGTACAACTAAAAATAGAGCAATATACAACAAGAACAAAAATGACATTATGGCGGACATAGGAAGAGAGCTGAGGGAGAAAAGAAAAAGTAGGGCAATGTACATCAAGAACGAAAATGACATAGCAGGCGACAATGGGTCACAAAAAACAACATCTGATAGGTAAAACAGCTAAACAAGATCGAGGCACGAGGAGAAAAGCTTCTAGTTCAGTGCATTGTTCATTAGTAGAGTTTTAACTTCCCTTTTGAATGCAAATGTTGAGGGAATCAGTCTTGTTTCCACTGGTAGGGAGTTCCTGATTCTCGGGGCAATGCCAGAGAATGTACAATTGTAGGTTTTAAGCTTTTTTAATTTCTTTGGCTTAAGCAGCAGTGTGTGTGCTTGTGCGCTTTGAGTGCCGGGTACCACCGGAGAGTTCCAGCTTATTTGTCAGGTAGAGTGGGGTATTGAAGTGTAGTGCTCTATGAGTCATACAAGCAATCTTTAGCTGGATCCTTGCCTCAAAAGAAAACCAGTTGAGCGATTTCAGGTCTGGCGAGATGTGGTTGGTCTTCTGGGAACCTGTGATGAATCTAGTAGCAGCATTTAGAGATGCTCTGATGGGGGCTAAATTGAGTTTTGGCAATCCGCATTCTAGTCTAGAGATGACTAGGGCTTGTAACGCCAATTTGAAGTCTTCATGGGGAAGGTAGGGTTTGAGTTTTCTTAGGATGCTCATTTGGAAGTTCGCTCCTTTGGAGATGCCTTGATGTGATCTTGCATGTTAAGGTTCTTATCTAGCACAACTCCCAGTGATTTCGTGGAGTCAATGAAGTGTGGTGTGCAGTTGAGAGTGGTGAGGTTACATAGATATTTCACAACATTGGGGGTTTGCCTAGTGGGTGAAATGAGGAGGAATTCCGTTTCGAGGGTGTTTAGTTTGAGATGGTTGGAGGTTAGCCAGTTTAGGGTTTTGAGCAGGGTACCATTGAGTGACTTGATGGCTTTGGGGGAGGATATTTTCATGTAAATTTGGGTGTCCTCTGCATACATGTGATATTGGATGTTGGAGGCTTTGAGGATTACAGTCAGTGGTTCCATGAAAAAGTTAAAGAGCGTGGGGGAGAGTGAGGACCCTTCGGGGACACCCGGCATGCAGGGACTGGGGTTGTATAGAGTCTTACTGAATTTTACTCTTTGTGTTCTGTTGTTGAGGAAAGAGGCAAACCATTTAAGAACCGTACCTGAGAGTCTCATCCTGCAGTCCAAGAGGTTGAGTAGATTGTCATGTTTGACAGTGTCGAATACAGATGAGAGATCGAGAAGAATTAATAGGCAAGCTTCATTTTGGTCAAGCAAAGAGAGAGCGTTGTCCACTATATGAGTGATGTCCGTTTCGGTGCTGTGGCCAGTGCTGAAGCCCGATTGGAATTGGTCGAGAAGCTGGAATTGCTCAATGTGTTTGCGCAGTTGTTCATGTACACATTTCTCCATTCATTTTGCACGGGTAGGAATGTTTGTGATTGGTTGGTAGTTATTCAAGTCTTCCGGGTCAGCTGAGGTTTTTTTGCGAATAGGGAGCACAAGACCAGCCTTCAAGCAGTACGGGATCTCACCTTGAAGAAGAGAGGCATTGATGATCTGGACCAGAGTGGAACTCGAGATCCTATCATTTCTTTAAAGAAGTTGGAGGAAAGAGGGTCATTGAAGTGATTTGAGGGTTTCAGAGTCAAGAGTATGTTGAGGATGGCAATGTCATTGATGGGTGTGAATTGACTCCAAGAGGCATTGTTTTTGGGGGAGAGACCGTGAGGCATGGGAAGGGGCGTGGGTAAAGAGGAGACAAGAGAGGGTGAGAGTTTAAGTGTGGCAGACTTTAGATCCGATTCGATCTTATTCGCCTTTTCGAGGAAGAAGTCAGCAACAGCATTGCAGTTTGTCTGAGGGCGAGAGATGTGCTAAGATTGGAAGAGGTGTTGTTGGATTAGACTTTAATCAGCTCAAATAGCCGTTTCTGGTGATTTTTGGCTTTGTCAAGTTGGGCTTTGAAGAAGGTACATTTTGCTGTTCTAATGAGATTGTTGTATCTACTTCTTTTTAGTCTTAGAGATTTTAGAAGATCAGTGGATGATGTGGATCTCCAGGTGTGTTCAGCTAGTTTAAGGCTGCGTCTGTCAGCATTTAGGCATTGAACCATGGTTTGGAGTCTTTGATGGGTATTCTTTTTAGTTGAAGGGGGCCATTGCATTCAGGGCAGACATCATGGAGTTGTTATAGTGCTCAGTGAAGTCGTGAATGTTGTTCATGTTTGCAGGCGGTGGTAAGGAGAAATTGCAGCGAGATATGAGCCCATTTATGCTTGTAATATGGAGTGATCTTTTCCACAGTTTTAGTTTTAGTGGTTGTGCACCTTTAGAATTCCACCTTTCAAGGACAAGGAAGTTGATATAGTGATGATCCGACCAGTCACAGGGGAAAATTGATTCGAGATGGATGGAGTTGGGGTTGGAGATGATTAGATCTAGGGTCGAGCCTAAGTTGTGTGTGGGACTGTCACAGAATTGAGTCAGGGAGAGGTCAGTTAGGAAGTATTTGAGAGTGTTAACCGCCTGATCATGCGGGTCATTTCAATGGAGATTGAAGTCACCTAGGAAGATCTGGAGGCAGTGTCAGCCCAGGTTGGAGAAGATGGTTTCCATAGTTTATCCAATTAGGGCGAGGTTATCTCCTAGGGAGTGGTAGAAGATGTGGAGGCTGCATAAGCGTCTGTGTGTGCTAGTGATGTCTATGCATACGTATTCACAGGATGAGATTAGCTGAAGGGGACTGTTTAGCTGAGAGCGAGTTTTTTTTTTTTTTGCAGAGTTTTATATAGCGCAAACTAGAACCGAACCGAATCAGTTATCAGAGCGCTTTACATAGCACCAGTTACGTTACATGAGGACACTGAGTTGAGGTAGATATAGGCTATGCCACCTCCCATTTTCTTAACTTGGTCGAGTCTGATAATGTTGTGGCTGGGAGGGACTAGAATGTCAAGGATGGGGCCTGAGGAGTCTGTGAGCCAAGTTTTGGTGAGGATAAGGAGGTCAAGTTCTTGGGCAAGGATGAGGTCTGCAAGGTCTGTGGCATGTTTCACCGCTGATCTACAGTTAAGTAACATACACTTCAGGTGTGATTTGTGGGCAGTGAGAGCGGGCTGTGTAGAGGGGATCTGCATGAGGTTATTAATGTTAAAGGCATTGGCTTTGAGTCTGGGCGCTCTATGAAGATTGGGTATGATGCTTTGGGTGGCTTACGTGTTGCCATTTTTAAGATAGGTCGAGCATGGGGCATTTAATGGGGCTGTTTATGAGGCTCTGGAAGGGACTGAGATGGACGTATACGGAGCGGTGTAGGCTCGGGGGAGGGAGAGAATATCTGGATTTTTGGATCTGGCGGGTCTAGATGGGGTGTTAGGGTAGGGAGTGGTGTTCCTATTCTGGACTGGGGGTTTCCTCTGAGGGAGAGTTCCCTCTCTGATATACTGGAGAGTGAGGTGAGTGGGTGCTGGGAGGGAGGTTAGTGGGGGAAGGGAGGTTAGCTGACTTCCTGGTGGAGAGTGGGCCAGCTAGATGTCGAGTAAGGGAATTATGTAGGCTAGAGCTAGTGGGCGAGGGAATGGGGGAGGTGTCGGAGAGGTGGTTGGAGCAAGGGATAATAACTGTTGATGATCCCCTCATTTCTATGTTAGAGGTCATTTGACTTTAAAATAAGCTAGTTTACTTTAATTAAGATAGGATCAGCCTATGTAGAGTTGGGAAGAGAATCTGCTTTAATAAGACAGTGCCCTAAAAAAAAGAAAAAGGTCTGTTCTAAATTAAGCTAGTGCCTTGATGGCACTGCTCCCATTCCTTTGCTCTCAGATTCTGCTTATTGCTTCGTCATGGTCCTGCCCGGCAGAATGTATTGCCAATATTTTGTTCCTGCATATAGTTTGCACTCTTTTGAGTCACTGCACAGACAAACCATCCTTCTGTTCCTGCCAGTATACCTGACCCTTGCATATTGTCCCTGTGTGCATATAGTTTTGTCAAAACACCTTTCGCTCCCATTTCCAACACTTCTGCCATTTCATGGCTTTTCTTCATTTCCTTGCTGCCACACTGTATTTTTGCAATATGCTGCCGGCTACCAGGTCTACATGTAGTTTTTGTTGCTGTTACTATAGTCCTGCAAATTGTACTGCCCATGTAGCCTCTCCCTGACTCCGCTAATAACTCCATCTCCTCCTTGCCCATATGTGAGGTCACAACTGCCTTGCCTGTGGAACTGCTTTGCTTATAGACCTGCTTGTCACTGTCGTCTCATTGCTCTGCCACAGACCATCTTGTCTGGCTCAAATACCTACCCTTCCCTTCCTGGCTCACTGTTCCGCCCAAACTCATCTTACCAGCACTTAGGGCCTGATTACGATGACAGTGGGACTGCCGCCGACACCCTGTCGGTGGTGATCCCACTGCCATCGGAATGAGGATTCCCTCCCGCCTCATAATGATGGTTGGCCGATGTATGGCGGTTGAAGAGACCGACCACCACGGATCCAACAGGCTCAAGGAGCCCGTTGGTCCGTTGGAGGAGCAGTAATACCTACAATGGTGGCAGTGCCTGCCAGGCACCGCTGTAGGTATTACAACGTTCCTTTCCGCTGGCCCATTCATGGCAGTGAACCCGCCATGAAAAGGCTCGCAGAAAGGGACATTGGGGGCCCGTAGCGGGGCCCCTTTCACTCCTTGGCCACAGCTTTGGGTCTTGGGGCACCTATGGTGCCCCCCTACATATCCAGGCACCACATGCTGCCTGCCATGTAGTGCAGGGATATGTAGGATGTCCATACTTTGTATTGCGGCAATACAAAAGATAGCCATTGTGACCGCCGTGGTGGCGATCGCATCCTAATTGGGCTGGTGGGACCGCCGACTTATAGTCGGGCGGTCCCATTTGCAAATGAATGGTGGTCGGATATAGGTTCGACCATCATCCTAATGTGGCCCTTGGTTCCTGTTGTGGCAAACATCACATACCATTCTGGACTGACTCACAGTCCTGGCCTATCTCAGCCACAAGTACAGTTGTTTTCCCTTGGTGCTGGCTCGCTGTCTCAAATCCATCTCTCCATTAATTCTTTCATAAAGACTTGCCCAGGGCTTGAAAGAATGACAGACATTGAAGGCCTGAAAGGCAGCTGAAGTCTTGTAAAGAGAATATGATTCTGTAGTAGGGGATCTCTGTGTATAGTCATAATCTAGTGAATAGTCCCGCCCATGTGCGTGGACCCCGGAGCAATCAAAAATAATCTCTTATAGTGTCAAAAAATGCAGAAAAGCATAGACACTTAAGAGAGAATTTAAAGACAGATAATGCAGCCTAAAAAGGCTACACCGTCCAGTACTTCAACTAGAAATTCCACCATAAAATCCACAAAACAGCAAAAGCCTGTACAGATTTCCCTTGCTTTACCAGCAAAATCCCTCAGGAATGATAGAGAGAAGAACCTGGACAGACAAGCCCCATAGGCTGCCATTATGTGGCTCAAAACAGGATACTGTGCCTTTAAGAGAATCTTCCAGAACCTTCTCCCAGTATCCCAGAATGCATAGCAGGTCCAACTCATAGCTCCCTGGCACTCCCTCGGAGGCAGGATTCATTTATACGCCTTTTTAAAAAATTGAATTTTAACACTGATCATTTTATTGCTTGAAACTGTGTGAATTTATTATTAAAATTGTTTGGCTTACTCTTGCACCGCTATAATTCCACGACTGCCACATACTAGATTTTAGGGCCGACTTGCATTCTAAGGGCCGACTTAGGGCCCCGGTCGACTCACGCTGTCCTCCCGGGCGCAAGCTTTTCAGGCGCCATCTTGGGGGTAGTTGGAGGCTCAGCGCTCTAGTGCTCGGGCGATTCTCGGACCCGGCACTATAAATTTCTTCTGGTGTTTAACCTCCGGTTGACACTCATAGCTCCCTGGCACTCCCTCGGAGGCAGGATTCATTTATACGCCTTTTTAAAAAATTGAATTTTAACACTAATCATTTTATTGCTTGAAACTGTGTGAATTTATTATTAAAATTGTTTGGCTTACTCTTGCACCGCTATAATTCCACGACTGCCACATACTAGATTTTAGGGCCGACTTGCATTCTAAGGGCCGACTTAGGGCCCCGGTCGACTCACGCTGTCCTCCCGGGCGCAAGCTTTTCAGGCGCCATCTTGGGGGTAGTTGGAGGCTCAGCGCTCTAGTGCTCGGGCGATTCTCGGACCCGGCACTATAAATTTCTTCTGGTGTTTAACCTCCGGTTGACACTCATAGCTCCCTGGCACTCCCTCGGAGGCAGGATTCATTTATAGGCCTTTTTAAAAAAATTTAATTTTAACACTGATCATTTTATTGCTTGAAACTGTGTGAATTTATTATTAAAATTGTTTGGCTTACTCTTGCACCGCTATAATTCCACGACTGCCACATACTAGATTTTAGGGCCGACTTGCATTCTAAGGGCCGACTTAGGGCCCCGGTCGACTCACGCTGTCCTCCCGGGCGCAAGCTTTTCAGGCGCCATCTTGGGGGTAGTTGGAGGCTCAGCGCTCTAGTGCTCGGGCGATTCTCGGACCCGGCACTTCATTTATGGCAGCCAATTCTCGCCCGCGCAGGGGGCGGGCGCAGCGGGCGCGCCGATGGCGCGCCGGGGGCGCGCCAGAGGCAAGCCCGTCTGGGCCCGTCCGGGCCAGTACGGACCTAGGGCCAAAACCTCAGCCCGGTTGTACCCTACTGGCCACAGGTAAATTGATTCCCTTATCCTATTCTAGAGACGAATTGTTGTCATTCCGACCTGTTACCAGTCAACATTGTTGGTACACAGTTAGACCGGCGCACCATATAGACGGTGTGCTCACTGCCCCAAGATTGGTAATGGCTCCAAAAAGGGAGAGCTTACGTCCTCTTCCCTGTCCTTTGCCCTATTAAACTGCCGATCTCTGGTTAAGCATTCGGATGAAGTTAATCTAATGATCCAGGATCATAAAATTGATGTTCTGTTTCTTACAGAGACATGGCTCTCTGACAGCTCTGAGTTCGATATAGTTAATTCTATGCCTAAGGGCTACGCGATACAGTGCCTGCACAGGCCTCGTGGCATAGGTGGAGGGCTAGCTATAATTTATAAGGAGACTCTAGCCTGCAGGATAGAAAATGGCAAGATCTCTGACGCAGAGAGCATTAGGTTTTCCATCCAACTATCCCCTAATTACTCGCTGTCAGGGCTGTTGATCTATCGACCTCCTGGTGGGGTCAAGCAGTTCATTAGTTCCCTGCTGGAGACAGCACTTACACTGGCAGCCTCAGCCCCCAATTTCCTTCTTTTAGGAAATTTGAATCTCCACTTGGAGGACCGGGGAGATAAGGTGGCTGTTGATTTGCTGGCTGACCTTGAAGCATGTAATTTGATCCTGCACAATAATGAACCCACGCATTTGAAGGGTCATCTATTAGACCCTTTATTTTCCAATGTTTCACTCCTGGAGGCCTCACCGCCATGTCCCCTCCCCTGGTCAGACCACTTTCTTATTCCCTTTAATTTGACAATCATGACAGATTCTAGATCTGAATGTAAAGGCTCTATTCGTTCTTCTCATAGACCTTGGCCTAAACTGTCCTTTGACGACCTAACCACTGTCCTTGAACAATCTATTCCTGCCCCGCTTTTGAACCCCCTTGAAGCAGATTGCAGTTTCCATAATTGGTTACTAAAAGCACTGGATTTGGTGCTTCCTAAGAAGTGTAGTACCAAGAAAAGTAATGGGTTTAAAAACCCCTGGTACACAACTGAACTGCGCGACCTTAGAAAAGTCTGCAAACGTCTGGAACGCGCTTGGCGGAAAGACTGGTCTACTAATAGTAAAGTCTCCTATCAGGAAGCCATGAGGGCATATAAGCTAGCCTGCAACCGCACGAAAGCGACCTTTTATGAAGAGAGAATCAGGACTGCTTCCAGCTCCTCTAGAGAAACATTTACTATAGTTAAGGAACTCCTGAACACCCCCTCTCCTTCATTGCCACAAGCTACGAGCAGAGCTCGGTGCAATGAGCTTGCACATTTCTTTGATAACAAGGTCAGGAAAATTCTACAAAGTATTCCTCTTAGTACTCCTCCCTCTGAGTCATCCACGCAGGTCGCGAGTGGTGTGAGCCCTTTGTGGGAAGTGATCACTCCCATAACTGAGGAAGACTTCCGCAAAGAATTAGCCAATCTTAAAAGTGGTTCCCCCTCGGACCCTATGCCCATCTATGTTCTTAAGCGGATTGCACAGACCATCTCCTCGCGGGCCACGGATCTCCTGAACGCCTCCTTCGGCTGTGGAGAAGTTCCCCCTAGCTGGAAGAAGGCGATGGTTAAGGCTCTCCCTAAAAAGGACTTGACCCTGACGATCTGGCGAATTTCCGCCCTATTTCTTTGTTGCCTGGCCTGGGCAAAATTGCAGAAAAGGTTGTCAACCGCCAGCTGTCCACACTCCTAGAAGGTCACAACCTGCTCAAGCACTCGCAAACAGGCTTTCGCCCTGGGCAGGGTACTGACTCTGCCCTGATTGCAGTAGTGGAGGAAGCCAGACGCATTCTTGACGCAGGAGGATCCGCAGCTGTGGTCCTCTTAGACCTCAGCGCGGCTTTTGATACCGTCAATCACGGTATCCTTATTCAGCGCCTTACTAGGATGGGAATATCTGGCCAGGCTTTAAGCTGGATTACTTCCTTTCTGAATGGTCGGTCCTACCAGGTCTGTGATGGCACCAATGTGTCTGAGTCGATCCCCCTCCAGTGTGGAGTCCCGCAGGGCTCCTCGTTGAGCCCGACGCTTTTTAATATCTATATGGCCCCACTGGAGGATGTGGTTTCACCTTTCGGGGTGAAAATAGTGACCTATGCGGATGACACCCAGCTTGTCGTTTAGCTATCTCACCATGAAAATGCGGCAGAAAGATTTGGGTGCTGTCTGACAGGTATCATGGCCTGGATGACAGAATCTCGGCTGAAACTCAATGGTTCCAAAACGGAACTTATGATGGTGGGCAGGGCCGGACTGGGAACTGAAAGCAGCCCTGGCAAATTTTGCCAGACCAGCCCCCGTCCGCCGCGTAGCTAATCGGCCCCTGACTAGCGTGTAGCGAGCAAGTGCAGCGAGCGAGCCCGACGGCCAGTAGGGGGGTTTGGGGGGGTTCTCCCCCCAAGAAATTTTTGAAAAACGACAGACCAAAATGGTGAATTTTACAGCACATTTTTCATTACATATTCAAATTGTATCAACTTTCAAAGCACAGTAAACAGTAGATAATGTCCTTAAAGAACATCAGGTTACCCACCCAGTCATATGTATTCATAGGCATTCTTTCAGAGAGCACCAAAAATAGTCTTGGGCCGAGAGGTTATAACTTATCAGGTACATATTCACGTCGCGCGCTGCTTGCTTCTTTCAAGCTCGGGGCAGAAAAACGGACTTGCCTCACTCAGGCCTGCTGACTGCTGTTGGTGGTGGGGTGGCACTGTGCCACCCCACCACCAACAGCAGTCAGCAGGCCTGAGTGAGGCGAGTCCGTTTTTCGCACTGTGGCAGACACCGGACACAGGGCGGTCGGGCTAGGCGCTAGCCACTGCCAGTAGAAAATTATGGTTGTGGTCGCTTACACAGGCAGCTTCAAGCAGCTTGTGTGGGATTTTTTTTTCTGCTGCTAGTGCGACTATGATCCACGACGACCAGAGGCGATTTCTAATTGAAAGAACAAAGAAGCAAGCAACAAGCAAGCATAGGATCGAGAGAAATTAAGTCCTATAGACCAATAAATGTTTACGCAAAAGAGCAGACACAAAAGCAATAGGCAAACTTCTTGACTGAGTATAAGAAGGCTAGTAAAATGCTTGTAAAACACCTTAAAACGTAAAGCAAGATGCTCTAAAATATCCTTACATCAATCTCTGTGGGCATTCTCAAAATAGTCCTTTTAAAGTTAAGACAAGAGTTATACAGTACTGCTAGATTCTTTTTTGAAAAGCTACCTAAATTCTCAGTAAAAAAAAAATATATATGTATCTTTTAAAAGCTAAACATTTTTAGCATGCCTATTGCTCATAAAATCATAATTATCGGGCACATACATCAACCGAAGGAATTGCGATTCCTTAATAGTGATTATTAAGGAATCGCTATTAAGGACTCGCAATACCTTTTGCATGTAGGAATTGCAAAATAATTTGCGATTCCTACACATTTCCAAATAGCGAATTGCAAATTGCGATTCGCTATTAGGGAATGCCTAGAGGCCTCTAGGAATGATTGGGAGAGCATTCGCAAATTGCAATTACCATTGAAGTAATCGCAAATTGCAAATGCAATTTCAAGGGTGCTAGGGTGTCAAAAGGCCACCCTGATGCACCCCCAAAAATGGTATGTGTGCACATGTGGCGTACACACATGCCCTTCTAAGGATTTGTAAATTAACATCAACTTGAAGTTGATGTTAATTTGCGATTCCTTAATGCAAAGTCACATTCTGAGAATGCTTCTTGCATTGCATTTTGGGAATCGCAAATTGCGATTCGCTAACTGCATTCGCAGAATAGGTGATCGCAAAAATTGCGATTACCTGTTTTGCGAATGCATTTTGGGTTGATGCATCGGAAATGCCTGTTTACCAGTCGCAAGCGGGACGATTCTGCGAATCAGCCCATTTGCGACCGGTAAATAGCACGATGCATGTGCCCCTGAATTCCCACTACAGAGTATTGATTTCTACACAAAATTCAAATTTCAAACTGTGGAGAGCAACTGACCTCATATGTTTCCTTTTCTAAACCCATAAAAAAACATTGGTCATGTATTTGCACCATTATTGTGAAATCGTTGTAATGAATTTGTGCACAAGGCTCTGACAGATGCCATTTTTCCATCTAAATACATATTATTGATCACAAGACAAAATAAAGAACAATAAATATAAACTGTTATTTTACAAATAAATCAGGACTGTAAATCATATGCAAACATTCTCTTAAAGGGACTATTCGAAGTTGATACTTTAATCACAAAGCCCCAATGAAGTTGGATTTCTACTGAGCTAACTACCTCAGTATCCCGAGTAGAAAGACCCCAGATCTGCTGTTGGGTCCTTTACCATAGAAGTCGGAAACGTGTAGGGCAGTATCTTCTTGCGTTTTATGGTCGAAACATTATATGCATTTGGATGAGGCTCAAAACAACCATAAATTCAAGACATCCCTGGTCCTTCGCCCCAGTTCTCAAAAAACATCATACTAATCTCAGGGCCAAACCTCATATTAACAAACATTTGCAATGCAACAGATCTCACATTTGCGAAGGTGTAAGCTATTGACATTGTAAATGAGAATGCTTTTTATTTATGTTTTAAAAACCAAAACATAAATAAAAGGCATTATCATTTACAATGCCAGTAGCTTAAAGTCACGTAAATGCGAGACCTATTGCATTGCAAATGCTTGTTATTAACACTGAGTGGTAGTTATTGTGAATGTCAACGGCAATTAAACCAATTTGCAACATGTTTGAAATGTACAAACGTGAGGGAGAGGGCATTGGGGGAGAGGAACCAGGATGTGAGGGGGCCTGCTCCTGCGTCACTCCCACTCTGCGCTGTAGGCTACACACATCCCATGATAAATGAGACACATCCGGACCGTAGTAGAAACCTCTGCTGTGAGACAGGCAGGCCAGGCCAGACCACTTGCAGTAGAAGGTGAAAGTGAAACTGGGCATACATTGGCACAGCACTGGCACAACGAATGAGGAATGATGAGCAGGCAGTGCGACGTGACTGTACCACCACACTACCTGATAAGTTAGAACCTCAGTGAGTCTCTCGGGCCGAGAGTTTAGAACTTAGTTATCAGGTGGTACTGGTACATAGTCGGCAGCGAGATGACGGGGGACAGTGCTGCCTACAAACATGAGCGCTAATGAGAGCAGCAGCACTGCGTGAAGAGTGGGCCGCACCACCGTCCAACTCCAACCACCCAATGCCCATCCGCATCTATCCAACACCCATCCGCATCCACTATCGTCCATCTCCAACCAACCAATGCCCATCCGCATCTACCCAACACCCATCCGCATCCACCCACCGTCCATCTCCAACCACCCAATGCCATCCGCATCCATCCAACACCCATCCGCATCCACCCACCGTCTGCCTCCAACCACCCAATGCCCATCACATCCATCCAACACCCATCCGCATCCACCCACCGTCCATCTCCAACCACCCAATGCCAACCGCATCCATCCAACACCCATTCGCATCCACCATCGTCCATCTCCAACCACCCAATGCCCATCCGCATCCATCCAGCATTCACTTCCATCTGTCTAAAGTCACTTACATACAACGAAAGCCATCTGAAAGCACCCAGCACCGCCCTACATTCATCCAACACCAATTTTCATCTGTCGAACCACAGCTATCTCCAACCACCCATCTGCATCCATCCAACACCCACTTCCATCACACCAAACTCCATCTCTCCAGAGGTCCCTTTCATCTAACCACCACAGCACTCTCCAACCAGCCAACGCCCATCTGCATGCATCCAACACCCATCATGATCGAACACACACCCGCCTCTATCAAATGCGCACTGCATCCAACCAAATCATCGCCATCAAACCAACTCCACCTACATCCCCCAACATTCACCTAAGTCCATCCAACACCCATCTCTAGCTGCCAAATGCCCATTTCAAGCCACCAAGCGCCCATATTCAGGTGCCCTCTCCAGCCGGTCAAGGCCAAACTTGATCTATCAAACCCCCTCCCTCATCCTTTCCTGCAACAGAAAAATCTCGACGTGGCAACAACGGAGATGTGACCAGATTACAACGTTCATCTTTCAGATGTGAAATACAGCGCCTCCTCCAATGCCGGTCCATTCAAAGCACTGCTTCCCAGTGCCTTAGGCCAGGGCGTCTGAGTCGTGCTGTAAGGGCACACCCAGAGTTTGCACAGCACGGTGCTGTGGTCAACAGGTCGCAATGACAGCACTAGAAGACATTCGATGCATAGATAGGGGGCTAATATGCCAACTCTACATCTTGTACTCTGCCCCCTGCTGCTGATCTGCACCATCTGCTCCGGTTTGATGTGGTAAAAAATAATGCGGATAAAGCTCAAGGGAGGTGCACCTGCGCCCGAGTAGTAACCCCGATTAGTGCTCGGACTGGAGTTTGCGCCTGAATCTAGATTGGCGCTACACTTATTATTATTATTATTATTATTATTATTCTGAGTTTTGTATAGCGCCTGTTTACCAAATAGGCATCCCAGCGCTCGCCAGATAATAACACTACCAAAGAATAATGCAGGGTTTAAGCAGAAAACAGAAACGTCTTTAAAAGTTTGCGGAACCGGAGAAGACTAGCACTTGGGGGGAGCTGCGCCGGAAGTCAGGGAAAGCACTAGTCGGAAAACTGGAAATATGGACGCCGCGGCCAGTTGAACCAGAGACTTCCCAACAACCATCATCACCGTAATTGCAATGGCAGTGCGATAGCTCTGTGGGCTAATGCGCGTGTCTGCATATGTGTGACCTCACAGTTGCATTCATTCACCAAGAGGTGTTTAAAAGTGTGAACCCAACTCGGCAAAGCTGTAGTCAGAGCACTGCAGAAAGGATATTTGTATGTTAAGCACTCGTCCAGGCCCAGGGCCAGCCAGGCCTCAGGCCTGGTCACGCTTGCCCTGTTCTTATTTCGCCGGACTCACCTCACTCACAGGCCTGTGACTGCTGTTGGTGGCGGGGCGGCACTCACATGGCAGACAGTGGCAGTCTGGCAGACACGGGGGTCGGGCTTAGCAGGGGCGTAGCTAGAGCTTGTGGCGCCTGGGGCTTTCCCTTAGATTGCCGCCCCCTTGGGGGGGGGGGGGGGGGGTGCTGGGGAAAAAGGACGGCGAGCACTTGAAAGAGGTCAGAGAGACATGTAGTATGACAGCTAACAGCAATTATTTTCTTACTTTTGGTCCAGCCGCACCTCCGGCTCAGCTGGGAGACAGGGTGGTGTGCTTGGGTATAAAGGTTCCTGGAGGAGACTCGTGTACCTTGACATCAGGACATCAGGAACTGTATTTAATGTAGACCGCTCAGTGGGCTATTGCTTTTGCGACAGAGATCATTTTCTTACTTGTGGTTCAGCCGCACCTGCGGCTGAGGGGGAAGACATGATGACGGACTTAGACATGGGTGTAAAAGCCCCTGCTCAATAGTTACTTGTCTAGTAGCAGTTTTGACTCCCCATAAAATTGTGCATATAGGGTTAAAATGCATGCTGCAAAGATCAGCTGCTTTGCACCTGTTTCTGGTATTTACAGGTTTCCTTCATCTTTATTGAGTGATTTTGTCCGTGAGAAAGTGTCACTCCTCATAGCTGCCAAGGTTTCAGATTGCTATGAGTGACATTTTCATAACTTCTGTGTAATTATGAGTGACATTCCAACGACTTTGAGTGACACTTTTGCAAGAAAAATGAAGCAGTGAAGACAATGGAATCATACAAATGTCAGAAATTACACTCATTTGAGCATAGCTGCTAATGTTTCGGATTGCTTGTGGGTGAAATTTCATAGATTCAGTGGATTTACGAAACGAAAGACATTTAACAACTAAATGTATGACAGGTAGAGCTACACTTTCTTGCGGCCAAAATTATGCAATGAAGTCCATGAAAACAGACACATTTCGGAAATCACACTGATTTGAGCAATAAGAAATTCCAACTCAGTAGCATGTGCTTTTAAAGCAATTATTTAATTTTTAAATAATCAGCACCCACCACCCCAACCTCCGCTTCAGGTGTGGCTGAACCACAAAAACCAAAGGGTTCTCTGTGACAAAAGAATTAACCCACTGAGCTATCTACATAAAACACAGTTCATTACAATACAATATGCTGGTAACTTTATTTGTAGTATGCATATAAACTCTATGCTCTACTTAATAGTGAGTAAAAACAGCCATGAGACAAAAGTCTGACACAGACAGCTCTCCAGCGCAGATATTAATCATCTGCCTTATCTGTGACCAAGCAAGTCTCATGCTGCTTGTAGTAACACGGTCAAGCAAAGATATTAAACCCTTTAACTAAACTAGCAGTTTTGATGATTTATTAGTAGAGACAAAACTCGGATATGGCCTGCAGTGCATTTACAGAACAGACAACTTTAGAGTACCCATGTACGAGGCGCTATGCTGTGCTTGAGCCCCCTCGCCATTTTCTTAATAAACATATTGAATTTCAGGACTGGAGCGGATTATTAAATTAATAACTGACTTACCTGATGTGGTCTCTTGATAGAATGATCCACTGAGAGGAGTTGCCTGCATGTCACAGCAAGATCGTTAGCCTGCCTCTTGGTTAAGAGAGCGTCCCGCACTGTATCCTCAATCTGTGCCACCTGCTCTCACTACGAGACTCACGCTTGTATGGTGAGTCCGGGGCACTAGTTGGGCTCTGACTGCCTGGGCAGGGCACAGCAACAGGATAGTGTCGAGGTCATGAGGTGGGCAGGTGATGATCGTTCATTCTCGAACACCGGCTGCAGAGGAACAGCAATTCATTCCTCGGTGCCTTGGGGCCCGGCTGGCGTGCAGAAAATTGAAACATCCTGTTGCAGCCTGGGAGTGGACAACGGAAGGAGGACCTGATAACACCCAGGAACTTTTAGAAATCACACGAGCGCTAAGGCTTACCAGAGAAGAGAGCAATTTTAACACCATGCGCAGTGATAAGATCAGTCAGTGCCTGCTGCGCCGTGATTTATTTAAACTAGCCGCGCGCCCGCCTGTAACAAGTGGCGCCGGTATCACGTCACGAACGTGGTGAGATTAATCATCTGACGCGGCAGAGGAGGAGACAGGGGGGGGGGCATTCTGCGCGCTGCGCACAGCCTCCTCCTCCGTTTGGTGGACGGAACCGTGGAAGTTTGCATTGCTGCAGTGCTGGCTGGGTCAAACTCTCGATGCGGGGGCCGATTTTCTAAACGGGGGCCGGTTTTGTGGCTGGGGGCCGATTTTCAGTCCGACCGTCACAGGCTGTGAGTGTGACTGACGGGCGGACTGAAAATCGGCCCCCAGCCACAAAACCGGCCCCCGTTTAGAAAACCGGCCCCCACCACCCTCCAGCCGACCGGGGGATTGCCCGGTGGGCAGAATCACCAGTCCGGGCCTGATGTGGGCAACCTCTCCACCTCCCTCCCCAAAACCATGTGGCCCCCCTGTCTGGGTGAGGCGCCCCAACCCAAGAATAAGATTAAGAGCTTGGGAGTATGGTTAGAGCCTGACCTGACGCTCAGAGTACAAACGAAGAAAGTGGCAGGGATCTGCTATGGTTTGTTACGCTCAGTCCGAAAGGTGTTGCCTCTTCTCCCCTTCAGTTCAAGGAAACTCCTGATTCAGGGGCTAAAACTGTCAAGGCTGGACTACAGCAATGCCTTGCTGCTCGGTGCCCCTGAATCAGCCATCAACACCCTCCAGCGAGTACAAAATGCGGCGGCCAGGGTTTTGACAGGCACTGCAAAAAGGACTTCGGCCAAGCCTGCTCTTAGAGCTCTCCATTGGCTCCCCATCCGGGAGAGAGTTAAATTTAAGGCCCTTTCCATCGCCTTTAAGTCTCTCCAGGGAATTGGCCCCCCTATCCTTAGGGACCTTATATGCCCCTACAAGTCCTCGCGTTCCCTCCGCTCTGACGGGAGCAATTTACTGACCATCCCCAGAGTAAAGAGAACTCGCTCAGGAGGCAGGAGGTTCTCTGTGAACGTAGCCAAGATCTGGAATGATCTTCCTGCTGCTCTCCGTCTGGAACCCTGTCTCCAGAAGTTTCGGAAATCTTTAAAGACTTTCCTTTTCCCACGAGAAATATGAGTTCCGTTGTCCGAGGATCTTGGAAGCTAGCTGTGTGTATCAGCGCTGGGACGCTCTTGGGCAGCCATGCGCTTAAGAAATCTAATTTCATTTCATTTCATTCAACTTAGTTTCAGTTCTTTTTTCCGGCTCCTGCAAGCAGGACCCTGGAGCATTGAGCTCTCCCTTTTCAAGGGTTTTGTTGGTGTTTTTCACTAATTTCGATTTTGTGTACTTTTAAAGTACTTTGGTGACTTTCTTCTTGGATTTCTGCTCTCTTTGGCTGTTCATAATGCCTGCATTATTTGATAAATGCCCAGAGTGCTCCAGGAAGAAGGCCAAGTCAGACCCCCATGAGGTGTGTATCCTCTGCCTTCCCTCTTCCCACATCCCAGAGGAGTGTGTGATCTGTAGAGGCTTCTCTGGCAGGAGGGGAGGCCGGCGGAGCGTCGTAGACCCAAGAGATCGAGGTCACGCTCAGGTAGACGGGACAGGTCGAGGAGTGGACGCGGATCCTCCTCGAGATCCAGGCATCGACATAGGAGGCATAGGTCCAGGTCTCGTTCTGCCTCGGGGACCCGTTCCTACTCACCTACGTTGTCAGATTCACCGGAGACGAGGGTGTCCCCGATTGATGATATTGGCACGTTCCAGGAGGTTCTCCTGCGCGGGGCGGCGAAGTTGGGGATCGAGGTTACGGCCCCTACGCCCTCAACTTCCGTGATCTTTGAGACATTACATAAGAAACACCTGTCTCGCCCCCTGCTACCTTTGGTGCCAGGACTACTTGAGCCGGCGGAACAACTCTTCCTTACGCCGGCGGTGGTGAAAGCTGCGCCTTCCAGGCTCATGAAGAAATACAGCCCTGAAGGACAGGAGAAAAATCAGACTTCAGGGACTTGAAGAAAGAAGACTGAAGGCTCAAGGTGGGTCTGGAGGGGCTTCTGCTGCCCATGCTGAGGCCTCTTGGGGGCTCCCCAGGGGCAGGAAGTCCAGCAAACGTCCAAGGTCTCCGTCTGGTTCAGTTGCTATGACCACGACGTCGAGAGGAAGGTCCACGGCCAGTTCCCGGTCTCCCCAGGGCTCTGGGTCGAGAAAACGTCGCCCGTCGACGTCGAGGGACGTTTACAGGCCGCCGTCGAACCCGGTGTCGATCTCCTCGTCGTCGCCGTCGGCGTCGAGTGGACGGCATCGGAGGGCCCGGCGTCGGCGCTCGCCGTCGAGGCGACACCGCCGTTCACCGTCGAAGACAAGCACATCGTCGTCGTCGAGGGGATCCTCGTCGTCAAGGTCGCCGTCGAGACGGAGGAGGTCTCCGGCGCCGAAGAAGTCGACGTCGAGACGGTCGAAGAGGTCGACGTCGAGGCGATCGAAGAGGTCGACGTCGAGGCGTTAGAAGAGGTCGACGTCGAGGCGTTCGAAGAGGTCGACGTCGAGGCGGTCTAGGTCGCCGTCGAGGCGTCATCGCCCGTCGTCGAGATTTAGAGGTTCGTCCATCTGGTCGGGGTCGAGGCGGAGAAGCCGGTCGACGCCGAGGAGTGTGAAACGGTCGACGCCGAAGGGCCGCTCGCCGTCAAGGGAACCACGATCGACGTCTGAGCACCGATCGTCGACGTCAGGAGGTCGTAAGGACAGGCCCAGGACTGTGGGGGGCTCCCCACAGTCAGGACAGGATGGTGGCTCGCCGGGAATGGCATACTCCGAGGTGTATACCCCGAAGAAGCCTACTGCACCGCCTTCTTTGCCTCCTTTGCCTAAGGGCCCACCTCCGAGGGTTTCGAGGCTCCTGAGTCGGACCCGGCTTTCTTGCGGAAGGACCCGACACCGGATTCGGTGATTGTGACGGCGGCTCGGAAGCTCCATGCCACCTCTCCTGCTTCCACCGTGCCTCCCGATAAGGAGAGCCGCTGGATTGACTCTGCTGGACGAAAAGCGTGTGGGACGTCCTCTACAACGATGAAGGCCTCCAGTGACTCGGCGTTGTTGGGACGATACGACCGTGCACTGTGGGACTCCATGGAACGGTTTGCGGACCTCGTTCCGCGCGACCGGAGAGAGGATTTCATGGAGATCGTCCAGGAAGGGATGCTGGTTTCTAACCAGGCCATTAGCGCCGCGGCGGATATCTCCCTGCTGGCCGCGCATGGATACTGCCACGGTATCAATCAGAGGCGCCATGCTTGGCTTCGGTTGACGTCGCTTAAACCTGAGGCGCAACAGCGTGTGGCAAATCTGCCGTTTTCCGGGGATACCCTTTTCGGGAAACACACAGATGACGAGATGGCCAGGATGAAGGCCGAGGCGGAAACCCTGACGGCGGTGGGCTTGGAGAAGCCCAAAGATAAGAAACCCTTCCGCCAATTCCAACGGCGTTTTGGGTCGCAGGGTCGAGGAAGGGGACAGTCTTCTGGGCAACATCAGCAGCAGCAACAACAGCAGCAGTACAGAAGACCCTTCCAAAAACGTCAGAGGGGTAGAGGTGCACAGCAGTCCTCTACTGCGACCAAGGGCCCGGCTGGGTCTCGACCCTGAGCAGTTACTTCCCCTTCGTCCGTTACCCGCTCCGGTGGGGGGAAGCATTCAATTTTTCCTGGCAGAGTGGAGAAAAATTACTCAGGACATGTGGGTGCTGAATATTGTTTGCAATGGATACAGTCTTCGTTTCACCAGCCCTCCTCCGTCGATTCCTCCGATCAACTCGCAGTATCAACTGCGCGAGCTTCAGGCGGAGGCCGACGTCCTGTTAAGGAAAAGGGCGATAGAGGATGTACCTCTGTCTCAAAGAGGACTAGGTCTGTACTCTCGGTTCTTTCTGGTCCGCAAGAAGGACAAGAACGAGTTCAGGTTCATTCTGGACTTGCGACAGGCAAACAAATGGATTCGCAGAGAAAAGTTTCGCATGCTGTCGTTGCATCAGATCTATCCTCAGCTGCAACGGGGAGACTGGCTTTGTGCCATAGACCTACAGGATGCATACTTCCATGTGCCCATTGCACACACACACAGGAAGTTCCTGCGATTTCAAGTCGGCACCAATCACTATCAGTACACGGTGCTTCCGTTCGGGCTGAAGTCTGCGCCCAGGACATTCTCGAAGTGCATGGCAGTGGTAGCGGCACACCTGAGGAAGAACAAGGTGTTTGTCTACCCGTACCTGGACGATTGGTTGATCAAGGCCTCCTCCTTCTCGGAAGCTCAAGCACACTTCCAGAAGACGTGCGTTCTCTTGAACATGCTGGGGTTGCACATCAACATGTCCAAGTCTGTTCCAACTCCGGTCCAGTGCATACAGTACTTGGGAGCCTCCATCAATACACTGTCGGCAAGCGTGTCTCCTTCGGAAGAGCGACGTTTATCACTCCTTCGGAAGGCTCAGGCTCTCCTGTCCACTCCATCCACGACAGTGAGGACGGTGTCTTCTCTGCTGGGATCGATGGCCTCTTGCATCTTCCTGACGCCACATGCGCGGCTGCACATGAGACCGTTGCATGAGTGCTTGGAAGATCAATGGGACCAGAGGAGAGGATCTTGGGACGACAGGATACAACTGTCTCTACATGCTCTTCAGTCTCTGAAGTGGTGGTGTTCGGCGGAGAACCTCCTCAGAGGGGTTCCTTTCCACAAGGACATTCCCACACAGACGATCGTGACGGATGCTTCTCTCCTGGGATGGGGAGCGCACTCCGGAGATCTGCAGATTCAAGGGACGTGGTCCCCGTCGGTGTCCACGTACCACATCAATTTCCTGGAACTCAGGGCTGTTCACTTGGCGCTGAAGGCTTTTCAACCGTCCTTCCGGACCAACTCTCTGCTTGTACAGACGGACAATACGACCACGATGTATTACCTCAACAAGCAGGGGGGCTCGAGATCACGCACTCTGTCTCAAGAGGCGCAGGCGATCTGGCATTGGCTTCTGGCTCGAGGACTCTCGATAACGGCCACGCATCTGCCAGGTGTGCAGAATGTTCAGGCAGATGAGCTGAGCAGACTGATTCAGGAAAACCACGAATGGGTCATCAACGACGAAGTACTAGGAGAAGTCTTCGCAAGGTGGGGAACTCCAGACGTAGATCTGTTCGCCACCGCCGAAAACAGCAAATGCAGAGACTTCGCCTCCAGGTACTACCAGCCAGGGACGCTGGGGAACGCGTTATGGATCAACTGGTCGAACAGCTTTCTATACGCTTTTCCACCCATTCCCCTGATTCCAGCGGTTCTCATCAAGCTCTCCCAATCCAGGGCGAAGATGATTCTGATTGCCCCGGAATGGCCCAGACAGTGGTGGTTCACGGACCTGCTTCACCGGTCTCTCCTTCCTCACATGAAGCTGCCGTGCAGGCCGGATCTTCTCACGAAGTTCGGGGGGCGGATGGTGCACCCCAACCTCTCGTCTTTGAGTTTGGCGGCATGGCTCCTGAAATAGTGCAATATGGCCATTTGAATCTCCCAGCGGATTGTATGGACATACTGAAGGAGGCTAAACGACCTTCCACTCAGACTTCTTATGCTTACAAGTGGAAGAGGTTTTGCATCTGGTGCAAGTCTAAGAACTATGACCCTACGACATGCAAGGAAGATGTCATCCTTCCATATCTGCTACATCTGGCGCAGTCTGGCCTTAATGTCCATTCCATTAAGGTTCATCTGGCTGCTTTGACTGCCTACAGGAAATGCCCTTCACAGACTTCCTTCTTTCAGATCCCTGTGATCAAAGATTTTTTGGAAGGCTTGAGGAAAGTGTTCCCTCCTGTCAGGCTTCCTTCGCCTTCATGGGACTTGAATGTAGTGCTGTCCAGATTGATGAAGGAGCCTTTTGAACCTATTCATAAGGCTTCGTTGCAGCACCTGTCCTGGAAGGCGGCGTTCCTCGTGGCCATTACATTGGCCCGCAGGGTGAGTGAAATTCAGGCGTTGTGTTGCCAAGAACCTTATACTGTATTTCATGCTGCTAAGGTTGTTATGCGTACTCACCCTAAGTTTCTTCCCAGGGTTGTTTCTGATTTTCATATCAATCAGACTATATCTTTACCTACGTTCTTTCAGAATCCTTCATCTCCAGCGGAAAGGTCTTTGCATTCCCTGGATGTTAGAGGGTGCTGAAATTTTATCTGGATAAAACCAGGGATATTCGTAGGTCAGACCAATTGTTCATCAATTATGGATCTGTCAGGACGGGTCTTGCGACCTCTAAGCAGTCTATCTCTAGGTGGATTGTGTCCTGCATACAGCTGTGTTACCAAAAAGCTAATAAGACATTAGGAGGTAAGCCTAAGGCTCATTCCACCAGGGGCAAGGCTGCCACGACAGCATTGCTCCGTAATGTTCCGATTGCAGAAATCTGCAAGGCGGCCACTTGGAAGTCGGTTCATACCTTTGCTAAGCATTACTGCCTGGACACTGATGCCAGGGCAGACGCTCAGGTTGGGCAGGCTTCGCTGCGAAATCTGTTCGCACAGTAGTGGCGTTAATTCTCTTTTCTCCACCGCCGCTTTGGTGTGGGGATGGGCTTGCCATTCTATTCACTAGATTATGACTATACACAGAGATCCCCTACTACAGAAGGAGTAGTTTCTGTCCTGTAACTCCAGTTCTGTAGTAGGGGTATCTCTGTTATAGTCATAAGCGCCCTCCCTCCTCCCCGGTGGAGAGAGACGTATTCCTTATGGAATGCTACAGGTCTGGCGTGTTACGCCTTCAAAAAGAACTGAAACTAAGTTGGACCTGCTATGCATTCTGGGATACTGGGAGAAGGTTCTGGAAGATTCTCTTAAAGGCACAGTATCCTGTTTTGAGCCACATAATGGCAGCCTATGGGGCTTGTCTGTCCAGGTTCTTCTCTCTATCATTCCTGAGGGATTTTGCTGGTAAAGCAAGGGAAATCTGTACAGGCTTTTGCTGTTTTGTGGATTTTATGGTGGAATTTCTAGTTGAAGTACTGGACGGTGTAGCCTTTTTAGGCTGCATTATCTGTCTTTAAATTCTCTCTTAAGTGTCTATGCTTTTCTGCATTTTTTGACACTATAAGAGATTATTTTTGATTGCTCCGGGGTCCACGCACATGGGCGGGACTATTCACTAGATTATGACTATAACAGAGATACCCCTACTACAGAACTGGAGTTACAGGACAGAAACTACTCCTTCTAGCTAAATTAGAGATGTTTTCTGCCATGGTCTTTTCATCATTGCATCTTCTGAACACCTAAACAGGGCACTGATAATTGTATATCATTTTGCAGTTGGGCAGAAATAGCTACAGTCTGATCAAATGTGCCAGGGCTGATTTGGGCATCCAGTCTGGCCCTGCAGACCAGCCCTCTTATGGTGTGTTGCGTGCAAGTGCAGGCCGCAAGCATGACCACTGCGAGGAAGGTTTGCGTGAGGCGGGTCTATCCCAAGGAAATTTGGAAAACATGGCAAAATTGTGCTTTTTAAAACACATTTTTCATTATATATTCAAATGTGTTTACTTTTAAAGCAACGTAAATGTTGGCCTTAGAGTGCACCAGTATACCTAGTCACAGCCACAGACATTCTTACAAAGAACACAACTGGGGCCGGGTAGGAAATGTGAATAATGGAGCAGGAACTTGAAATGCGCAGATTAATTTAACTTGCAAATGATACAAAAGTTGAAAAGAGTGCATAGGTGGAAAGTGCATTACCAATCGAAGATTAGGAGAAAAATGCGCTGTATTGGGCACTGCTGTTTGAGGAACCAAAAGTGTGGATTTTAGGAGTACTGGAAATAATTCTTGAGATGTCACTCATTTCTTGTCAACAGAACTTTCTTTTCCATGATTCATTTACAGAATGCAGGAAGAAATAGTGTGTTTTGATGAACGTACGCAAATGCTTCATGTTTTCATTATTTGGATTGTTAAGCAGCACCCTCTATGACTTGTGTTTTAAGCCACAAAATATTTTTTGTTGCACAACTCAGCACTGTTTATTCGCAGTCTGTATGCTTCTGAAGATGTGTTCTTAAATGAACGGCTTTGTTTAGCTGCATGGAAATCACCTAATAAAAGCGATTCATGATTTGCCTCCTGTTTAATGGCTTTTAAGAACTCACTTGCCATTCAGCTCTGCTTCTCGTTAGGAGTCCTGTGCGATAGGTGCATAACTTTGCACTTGCATTAACTGAACATTACCCGCCTGTTGAAGCCACAGCTCCCTTTTCACTTCATCAATGACAATTATATTAGTACTTTTAGAAAGAGGGGGGGTTTGGGCCCTTTTGGGACAGAGGGTAGGTTGGGCCTCTATGTCTGCAAAAAACAGGGGATTTTACCTATGCCTCTATGCTTGATTTCAAGTAATTACTCTTTATAAGGATGAACCAAGATTCAATTAGTTATCCTGACATGTTTATAATGTCATTTTATTTATCCATCATTCATTTTTTGTGATTCATCAGAGAAAGTACAATATCAACTCAACGTTTTGCCATACATTTTTTCAAAAAAATCCAAAAACAATACTAGACATTACAAAACACAATTCACAAACACAATACTAGTTGTATACAAATCGTGATAAAAAAAAACCAAATTCATACAGTTACCAAGGGGCAATTGGAAACACAAAATTGTTTATGCAATGGTAAATCAGTAACCATCATTTGTTGCTTAATACAGAGCAACAGAGTTTTTTTATCAACGTAAACAATGTCCCTACACTCTGAACTATACCATAATTCATCACAATGAATCAGAGTGTAAATAAATCAAAGCATGAATGCCAAAATTAATCAAAGCATGATGGCTCAAATTGAATCAGAGCGCGGATGCCGACGCGTTTCGAATCCTGCTGTGTGCATCACAGGATTCTCATCAGGGCTGGGCGAGTCAAATCCTTAGGAAACTTATTTATTATCAAGGATGTGCTTTTCTTAAAACTGTCGTCTATGTGGTGGCTATCGTGTTCTTTTAGAAAAAGAAGCGGCGACTTAGTTGGAAACCGTCCTATTTTCAAATGGACTTCAAGTGCTGTTTGGTTAAAAATGAGTCTCTGAAACAATTAATCAGAGAGCTGGCGGGGAACAGGAAACAATCCCGCTGCTCGTCACATCTGCCGTGGTCTTGAGACCTTATTATTTACCGATATCGAACGCTACAGATCGTATTCCACTCAGGTTTGAGAGTGGAATACGATCTGTAGCGTTCGATATCGGTAAATAATAAGGTCTCAAGACCACGGCAGATGTGACGAGCAGCGGGATTGTTTCCTGTTCCCCGCCAGCTCTCTGATTAATTGTTTCAGAGACTCATTTTTAACCAAACAGCACTTGAAGTCCATTTGAAAATAGGACGGTTTCCAACTAAGTCGCCGCTTCTTTTTCTAAAAGAACACGATAGCCACCACATAGACGACAGTTTTAAGAAAATCACATCCTTGATAATAAATAAGTTTCCTAAGGATTTGACTCGCCCAGCCCTGATGAGAATCCTGTGATGCACACAGCAGGATTCGAAACGCATCGGCATCCGCGCTCTGATTCAATTTGAGCCATCATGCTTTGATTAATTTTGGCATTCATGCTTTGATTTATTTACACTCT
This sequence comes from Lissotriton helveticus, assembly GCF_964261635.1. NCBI lineage: Eukaryota > Metazoa > Chordata > Amphibia > Caudata > Salamandridae > Lissotriton > Lissotriton helveticus. Next base: position 1,983,866,489 of record NC_136061.1, read on the forward strand.
GATTCATTGTGATGAATTATGGCATAGTTCAGAGTGTAGGGACATTGTTTACGTTGATAAAAAAAACTCTGTTGCTCTGTATTAAGCAACAAATAATGGTTACTGATTTACCATTGCATAAACAATTTTGTGTTTCCAATTGTCCCTTGGTAACTGTATGAATTTGTTTTTTTTTATCACGATTTGTATACAACTAGTATTGTGTTTGTGAATTGTGTTTTGTAATGTCTAGTATTGTTTTTGGATTTTTTTGAAAAAATGTATGGCAAAACGTTGAGTTGATATTGTACTTTCTCTGATGAATCACAAAAAATGAATGATGGATAAATAAAATGACATTATAAACATGTCAGGATAACTAATTGAATCTTGGTTCATCCTTATAAAGAGTAATTACTTGAAATCAAGCATAGAGGCATAGGTAAAATCCCCCGTTTTGTGCAATTATATTAGTACAGAATATTTATTCAGCTATTTTAGGTATTTTGATTTATTGCATACCAAGCTCCATGGCACTTATTACAGATCTTTAAACTGTCTGCAGACATTCGTAATTACCTAACAACTGCTTTGCATTACCATGTCTAAATCTATTGAAGGCACTGAACTGTTAACTGGCACTTGTGCCCCTTCACTTGTATCACCCACTTCTTTCACAGAATGAACTTTAGTTTCCCTCTCTAACACCAACCAACAAAACAGTTCTTACGCCGGAACATGAAGAGATGTGTCTGGGCCCACTGACATGACGACAAAGTGTGAACAGGCAATTTTCCTTTTTGGGCATTCCCCGGCTATCCAGTTCCCTGATCCATGGGCACGTTTTTGGTGTCCATTACATGCAATAGGTTTGCAACATAGGAGTCCAGAATTGAATATCAGATGCTCATTATTGCAGAATGGGTATTATGAGTGATGCCTGGGGGGAAGGATGCTGTTATGATTAGCCCTGGGCATAATTCAAAGTAGAAAGGTAGGGCTGGTGACTTGTATCACTGAGTTGGCACATCTAGACTCATCGATAGACTGGATCAACCTTGAGAGAGTAACAACACTGATGATGTTTTTGCAACACAAAGCCTACTGGTAAACATCTTCAAACCTGGCAAGCCCTTGCTGTGGGGCACCACACCGCCTTGCAAGGCTATGAGGCACCAGCCTTCAGGGACTGGGCCTCCCATGGGGGGTTACAGACTACACCATGGCCCGATGGAACCCTGCCCTGAGTAAGGAAGGTGGCCCTGCCCAGTGCTTAAAGTCCGGGAATGAGGGTACCGGGCCTCCCAGGCAAAAGCCATGGTTTTGCCCGCCTCTCACCATGGATTACAGGAGCTGTTCATATGTTCAGCGTTTAGGAGCCCTAGACTCCTCCTCAGTCCAACGCCACCCTCTGACCAGGGTAGGGAAGGTGGCCCTGCCCAGTGCCTGGAGCCATGGTCACTGCCATTGGACTCCAACGTGAACGCCATGGCTTCCCCTCTCATGGGGGATTACGGGAGTCAGCTCCAGTCTGCAGCCACTGTGCCTTGGTAGGGGCTGTCACAGCAGTACATCAGCTAAGAGTGCCCCAGGTCAGTCCGTCCCACCTTTCTGGTGTCAGAGCCTAGGGAGCTAAGGAGGGTTATGCCCCCAGCCCACGCCCTGTTCTCCCCTCCTAGGCTTGCCTGGGAGACCACTTTTTCTTTACTATTAAGCCCCCACAAAGTGGGATTTACAGAACCTGGGGGAGACACAAGTCAGATTTAACTGCGTCAGCCGGCCCACCAATAATCTGATCAGCCAGCACCGACCAGTCATCCAGTCAGCCAGCCACTGACTGATCATTATGTTGACCAGCCCGATGACCAGATGGATTTGGCCAATCTGGTGTTCAGAGTGCCCAGGTGGCTGCCGATGACGAAGCCGGCGCTCAGGAGACTCGTTCCTAGAGCCTCCAACTGGCTTCTTGCCTCCAGGCAACTCCGTTGTGCCTGCTCCAGCCATCTGGACATCCTGCTGACTGTCTTGGGCCTTCATAATGCTTTGTTTTAATTAAACAGTCAGATTACCCTGGTCTGCATCAGTTCTAAGTCAGCTGCTAGGCACCAGCCAAGGCAGAACACTGTCCCGCGCCCCTGGAAATGCACAAGGAGAAGCAACTGGGGCAATCTATGGGATGGGCCTGGCTCGCGTCCAGAGTCACTGCTGCACCAGAGGGTGATGCCTCAAATAGTGTGTGCCCAGCCCAACTTCCTACCCCACCCATCCAGACTAAACCAGCCCTTAGAGCCAATCCTTATCCTGAAGTTATGGATCTGACTTGTAGACTTCCCTTACCTACATTGTTCCAACATGTTAGAGGCTGTTCACCTTGGAGACCTGCTGCGGATATAGGTACCGCCCGGTGTGAGATTTACATCTCTTCTTTATTTTCAGGGACCAGATGCTGATGCAACCACAGCGCTTTCCAAGGCGCCGGTCCTTCTCTTGGGGGAAACACATTCCAGGGCTCCCTGCCCTTCAACAAAGAAAACAGAACACTCCCTGGGGCTCCCGTTGGCTTCTCCAGGATCATTTGCTTTTCAACACTGGATGCTGTGAGGGTGACAATCTCAGCCACTCTGGGATGGGGATCTGAATGCAACTCCATTTTTATTGGCCGAGGACAATGGAGGCCACCTCCTGTCCTTTTCAAATAGTCTCAGGTCTAACTGACCCATGCGCAACTGCTGCTCACATGGAACCATTCTACACTTCAGCCTTCATAGTTCTCATTTGAATATTTGCTATTGTCACCAAGACCTGCATCTGTGGTGGTTCCACCTGGGATCTTGCCCTGGGCTTCTATGCGCACCACAGCTGCCCACCTACTCGTCACAGCTTAGCCTTTGTGGTTCTCAGCACTGCCGATGGCCGGGTATGGGCCTGACACTCCAACTGCATCCTTTTCAGGTCTAGTTGATTCGGCAGGTGAGTTGTTACACACTCTTCAGTGGATTCCAACTTCCATGGCCACTGTCCTGCTGTCTATACCAGCCAAAACCATTTTTGGGCTCTGCTGAGCATCAGCATTGGATGCCTTAATCCGACGTTTGTTTCCTCCTGCAGCACCAGTTCTGCTTACCAAAATGTGGCCAAGTAGGCACTCACGTTAAATGCCCGGCTCCAAGGCAGCAAGCCAGGCTACTTACCAATTAAAAGTTTGTGAATAGGTTAAGGTTGATCCGGCCCCAAGACCTCTGTCATTCACTTTACCACATAAAACTAGGGTTTCCGAGTGCCAACTTTTCTGAAGGAAACTACAGAAGGATCTAGCTTCTAGATTATTTAATTAGTCTTTTGCCCCTATACCTAGGTCGGATGACTGATTTACATGTCAGGACAGCTATAGACATCCACCAATGTTTCCTCTGGCTGTGCCCTACTCATGCATAGTTCACCATCTTTCAGGTCCTAGCACACACACTCATGCTCCACTTCCCCAACAGAGCAGGTGAAATGGGCTAGTGGTGTGCCTGCTGCAAGACCATGGTGGAATCCCAAAAAATTGACTGACATTAATATAGAGTGAAAAATATTGTGGAATGGAAATATCAAGTGCAAGAATTTTGTTGTCAAGAATAAGTAATTTAATTTAATTGTAATTAATTATTAATTAATTGTTAATTAATGTTAATTATTTAATTGATCATTATATATGTAAATCGTATACGTTTTTTATGGGGTGGTTGTGGGATTTATAGGTGTACAGGGTTGGAAATTATTTAATTGTAATGAATTGTTTGTTAATTAATATGAATTATTTAGTTGATAATGAATTAAGTTGATTGTGTTAGTATTTTTTTTAATTTAGCTGTGGGTTGTGGTGTTTATAGGGGTATATGGTGGGAGGAAATTATAACTGAATGTATTTTATGAATTACATTTATGAATAAATAGTTTTAAGAGAATTTTCTGTATATGTAAAATAACATTGCATTTAATGTTTAATATTGTTTGCAATATTTTTAAATGTTTTTATTTTTATGAAATGTTTCAATTTTCATTATTTGTTCAAATTTAATATATATTACATTTTAAAAATAAATTGTTTACATTTTTTGTTTGTTTTTATAATTAGTTTTTGTAGAAATGTTGTTTGTTTGTAAAATAGTGGGACTAAAACATTTTAAATCGAACACTTTCCCTACTGTTGCACTGACTGAAGTGGGAATAGTACATTTTACCCCTCCCCAATCCAAAACTTTCCCTGCTGTTGCACTGAGTGAAGTGGTAATATTAATTATTTTTATTTATAAATTATAATTTTTATTGCTGTGTTAAATGTAGTGAGAATAGTAAATTGTAGTATTTTTCAATGTTATAGTTTATGTAATTTTATATTTATTGTAGTTAGAGTAGTACATTTTATTTTTGTGTGATTTTTGTTTTACTGTTGTGTTAGATGGCAGTACTTATTTTCATATTTATTTAGTATAAAAATGTGTGTATGTTTACATTTTTGAAAGTAAGTTTATTTGTTATATGTGTTAAAATATAAATGTAATATATATTTTATTTTTTATAAATTAATGTTAGTATTGAATATATGTTAGTTTAAATTTATTTATTTATATATATTTAAAAATCGATATTTAATACAACTATATTATTGTAAACAATATTTGTTTCCGATATTTTTGTACTTACCTTTTTAAGTATGGGCAGTCAATATTTTTGTATTTCATATTTTTGCCGCAATATTTTGTAGTTGATATTCTGTCGGTGATCCATTCACTCCCAAGAGTCATAGGCAACTTTTGCAACGTTACCCCGATCTGGGGATGCAGGAGAGATAAGAGTATGTCAGCACTGGCCATCCACCACCTGCATGGTTGAATAGTCTGTCCTTCCCTTCAGGCTTTCCCTCTAGAAGTCAACCTCGATGATTGAAAGAGTGTTGGCAGGTGCTCGGCCTGGGGGCCCCACCCGCCGCCGCGGAAGATGGGCAGTGTGAAGCGGCAGTGAAGGGAGACAGCTCCGCTACTGGCCCTCCTTGACAGGACCACACAAGTCTTGAAACTCCAGTCTGGCCACACAAGACAAGGCCACCAGATACTTGGCAATGAGGGAGTGTTGCGCTACCTGAACATCAGCCATCTGCCACCTTCTGGGGCCGGCGAGAGCCAGTGCTCGACCCCTGCACATCAAGAGTCCCTGGCTTAAGTGGCAGCCCCAAGCCATGATGGCGAACTGGGGTCTTCCCTTGCCCTGGTGGGAAGCACCAAAGGGGAATAGAGATAGGTTCCCTCACACCGTCAAAGAGACTCACCAGCTTCCAGTCCACAACTGGAAGCTCGAGCAGCCGGATGCGGATTCTCCTCTCATCCCTCAAAGCTATTCACACTGGCTTTGAAGGTCACAGCATCTACAGAGAGAGTAGCCAGTCTTCCCTTGTGGCCCCAGCTCCTTTAATCCAGGATATCCTTCCACTCAAAATAGTCCTCAGTCACTTGAAAACAAAGCAGGCCATGAAAGGTCCCATTAAAGGATGTCCAAGCCTATTGAGGCATTGCAATTCAGTTACCCCGGGTGCGTGCAAAGTGAGCAAGGGGGTCCATCTTGGGAGAGCTGTCTCTGCCCTGTGCCCCTCCCAGAGAGCCCAGAGGGTGATGACAAAACCCCATTTTCTCTTGAGTCTCTTGCATCTTCCCAGGTGGAGAAGCCCACTCCTTGCCCAGTCCTCACACAAGCGTTGAACAGCTACTGACTGCTCCACTGGATAAGACACACAAGGGGAGGGCTGGACCCTGTGCCTTAGGTTCCATCTAGGAGGCAGTCTGTCACGACCCACAGGCTCACCTATGGAAACCTTTTTTTTTTTTTTATTATTATTTTTTTTGAAGACCTTTATTGATGTTACAGAGGTAAAACACAGCTTTGTGCCTACAACCTAATGGATCAGGCCGGCAGCGTTAGCGTATAGATCAAGCAAACTCCACACCCTTGGGCAGGGAGCCAGAAGTGTACACAGCATGTCGCCTACAACCCATGTGGGCCGGCCGCGTTGTCTGTTATTTAAAGCTGCAAGATGAGGCGTAATACAGCAGGCAAGTTAACAGTCAATATCAACTCTTACACCATTGAGGTCTCATGATTTTCTTTTTGTTGCGTTCCAAACATTAACAACAACTCATAACAGAACTGAGGCGGTCAGTCCAATTCCCATGTGGAATCCCCGGTCGGGGGGATGTGGTAGGTAGGGTCCCCTATTGCCAGGTCCGGCGTAGTGTATCCCCAAGCAGTGGACTGAGTGTGCGTATGATTGCCTACCTTTGTCGTAAGGGCCATTCATGTACATCCCACTGGGAGGGGGCGTGGTGGGGGCTATGTGTATAGTCTGTGCCTGTCTCCGGGTATGGGGGCGATATTCCACCATGATGTGCCAGGCCATGCGCAATGTGCCAGGAAAAGTGTGTGGGGGGGGGGGGGGGCAGGGGAGGAAGAGGGGGGAGGGAGAGGGGGGGGGAAGGAGGATAGCTGGGTCAAATTCCGACTACAGTGGTTCATATCCCCGTCTCTTGTGCGGTCCGGGATTGGTCTGAGGGTGTCCATATATAGTTATAAAGTGACTCCAAGGATCACGCGTGAAGGAGCATTAAAGGCCATACTTCCCATCTAGGGTTCCTCTAGCGGGTGGGTGGCAGGCGTGCCGTGACGTGTCACGGCGATTGAGAGGAGGCGTCGCGCATTCCACAGGGTTGCCCAGCTAGCTCAGCCTCCTCCCGGTCTTCAGTACCAGCCGCAGCATGAGATTGAGCCCGGAGCAAGTAGGCGGAAAGCGGGCCCCATAGATCTTTGGGTCGCGACTTATGTGGTAGCAAGTCGGCATAATTATGTAGTTGGTCTTGCCAGGTTGACATCGTTGCCAGCCATATTTTGAATTTGGGGGCGCGGCCCCGGCCCCATCTGCACGCCACATGGCGTTTCGCAAGTAGGAAGCCCAGTGCAGTGAATTTCCGGTATTTGTTATTCGCTGCAGTGGAGAGCCCCAATAAAGCAATCTTGGGACAGACTTCTATTTCCATTCCTATCATTGTGGATATGGCCTCATGCACCTGCGCCCAGTATAGCGCAACTGCTGGGCATGACCACGCCAAGTGCATAAAGTCCGCCCCTGCTTGTTTGCATCTGGAGCAACGGTCATCATCGCGAAGACCAAAACGGCACAGCTTGGCGGGGGTGTAATAGAGGCGGTGTATGAACTTATAGTGGATCAGTCTAAGGCGAGCATTTCCCGTCACCGAGACTGTATGGGAGCAGCTGTCTTCCCATTGTTCGTCCGAAAGGGGAGGATCTAGGTCCGCGTCCCAGTCTCGTCTGGCTCATAGCTCTGGGGAAGCGGTGGACACATACGCGTGTTTGTAGAGCATGGAGACTACGTGTTTCGGGGTGTCCTGTTGAAGCAGTACATGTAAGGGCGCAAAGATCTCCGGTTCATCCGGGAACTCTGGTGTTACAGATTTGATATTCTGTCGGAGCCGCGTGTAGAGGAATGTGTCCATAATAGAAGGCGTGTGCTCCCCGAAGAGTTGATCTTTTGTACGAAACTGACCATGCACGTATAAATCTCCCCATGTATAAAGGGCTAGTTTGGAGAGTAGTTTACGGCCTATTTCCTCTCGTGCAATACTCACTCTAGGGTCATTCGCAAGGGTCATGTGCGGGGAATACATAAGGGTCACCCCCATACATTCCGCAATTCTACGCCAGGCCCGTACGGTACAATCTACCGTGGAAGGATCCCGATCCGTTACACTGACTGCCTTGTAAAGGTACCCCGACGGTTTTTCTGGTCTCATATACCCATCCTCCACAGCAAGGTGCGCCATGAAGGGCGGGGGGTGAAGCCAGTAGGAAGCAAAGTGGCCCTGTGCGCAGTCGTAGTACAGCCGGAAGTTCGGTACATCAAATCCGCCTTGATGGTAGGGTAGCATGAGCGTCGCAAGTTTTAGCCGAGCTTGTTTCCCCCCCCATATAAGTCGGGAGAGCTGGGACTCCAGTGCCTTGAAGAAATGCGGGCCTGGACTATAGGGAATATTGGTGAAAAGGTACAGCAGCTTAGGGAGAATGACCATTTTGATCATGGATATGCGTCCCGCCATGGACAACGGAAGATGAATCCATTTCGTTATGCTGTCCGACAATTTGTCTAGAACCGTACCGTAGTTCGCCCTGATCAGAGCTTCTCGGTTCCTGGTCACGTTGACTCCTAAGTACTTTATCTCGTCATGTTCCCACACTAGCGGGTAGTCAAGGGGGAACTGGGGAGTGTTGTCAGTGAGGGGGAACAAGGCTGATTTGGACCAGTTGATCTGTACCCCCGCTATCGCTCCAAATTTGGTAATCTCGCGTAGTAGGGGATTGAGATTATCCTGTGGTTTATGAACATATAAAGTCATATCGTCCGCATATAATGAAATAAGCAGCTGACGTTCCGGGTAAATCAGGGACCTGTGGTTATGATGCTGGCGAAGCTTGGCTGCAAGGGGTTCGATAGCTATTGCAAATAATACTGGGGATAATGGGCAACCCTGTCGGGTCCCTCTATGTATCTCGAAGGGTGCCGAGCGGGACCCATTTAGGAGTACCGAGGCGCGTGGTTTGGTGTACAGAAGTTTGATCCAATCTAAGAAGCTGAATGGAGTTCCCATCCGTTCCAGTAACGGCAAAAGGTAGTCCCATTCCAGGGAGTCGAATGCTTTGGTAGCATCGAGGAATACCTCAGCTGCTTCACATTTGGGATCGATATCTTGCATGATCGCCTGTAAGGTACGAAGGTTGTGCGAAGTCACACGATTCGGGACAAACCCCGCCTGATCTGGGAGGACCAGCCTCTCCATCAAAAGATTCAGGCGCGTCGCTAGAACTTTTGCCAGTATTTTAACGTCAGTATTTAATAGTGACAGGGGTCGGTAGGAGTCACAAAGCTCCGGAGGCTTACCCGGCTTAAGCAGTGACGCTATCAGTGCCTCTCTCATACTAGTAGGCAATATTCCTTCCTCGAGAGCCGAGTAATACACCTGCTTCAGGATGGGGGCGAGCAGATGAATGTAGGTTTTATAGAAATCTATCGGCAGACCATCCGACCCTGGAGATTTGCCAGATTTCATGGACATAATGGCGTCTTTTATTTCATCCAGCTCAAGTTCGAGGTGTAAGAACTTCTGTTGCGTCGGGCCCAACCATGCAATTGTCGTGTCATCAAGGTATGCATTAAGGTCCAGAGGCATCCGCCTCTGTGAGGTGTACAGCGTCTTGTAGTGGTTCGTGAGTACACGGAGCTGTCCAGGTAGGTCTCTTTGTGGCACCTGTTGGTCATCACACAGAGAGGTAACGTAATTGCTATGTCTAGGGGGCCGCACAGCCGAGGCCAGAGCTCTACCCGGCCTGTCTCCCTCACCATATACGCGCGCCCTGTAGGGCTTCCCTAGGAATTGACCCTCCCTTTCCGCCGCTTCAGAATACTCATTGATCTTCTCCCTGAGCTGCGCACGCGCCTCGTATTCCCTTGTGCCACGCGCAATGTCTCTCTCAAGCATGCATATTTCGGATTCTAACTTACGCAGTTCCCCGCGAAGGGATTTGAGTACTCCTCCTCCTTTGGAGATACACCAGCCTCTAACGGTGACTTTGAAGGCCTCCCATACGGTAGTAAGGCTGTCAACTGAGTTAATATTGCGATCAAAGAAGTCTTGTATGTCCTGCTCCAGTTCCGACTTGAAGGCAGAATCTGCAAGATGTGCAGGATTGAGGCGCCAACTTAAATAAGGGGAGACTTCATGGGGGACGCGCAGAGAGAGGAGGACAGGCGAGTGGTCCGAAAAGGTTCGAGCAAGGTGCATAGTGTTAACTACCCAGGGTGGAAGGCCTGCAGTAAGGAATATGTAGTCTATGCGAGCCCAGGTGGAATGAACCGCCGAGTAGTGAGTACCCTGACGCAAGGAGGGGTGTGAGTGTCTCCAGGCATCAGTCAAATGGTGGTCCTCCATAATGCCGAGTAGGGAGCGCTGGGTGTTCGTATAATGTGTCGATTGTGGGTGCGATCTGTCAAGAACAGGTTGTACAGCTGTATTGAAGTCCCCCCCAAGTATTACATGAGCTATGCCCAGCGTCTGAATTTTGCCCCACAGCGTGAGAAGTGTAGATGGGTCATCTGTGTTAGGTCCGTAGTAGCATGCAATAAGCACTGTGTGAGAGTACAGTTTCCCCCAGACCATGCAATATCTCCCCCCACTATCGATGTCCGTGCCTGCTGGGGTAAAACCCACCCCTCTGCGCACGAGGACCGTGACCCCTCTAGCATAGCTGGAGTAAGATGAAAAGACCCTGCACGAGGCCCATTTGGACGCGAAAAGAGGGGACCCAGTCAGCCCCAGATGAGTCTCCTGTAGGAGAGCTATGGACACTCCATGCCTGTCCAGGTATCCCAATACTTGTCGCTTCTTTCTAGGGTTATTAAGTCCTCGCACATTCCATGACAACACCTGGACTTGGAGCACTGGCGGTGAGTTCGTTCCGTCACCCATCCCCGCAATGGCAAATAAACTTGACATGTAGGTGTAGCAATCAACATCAGACAATCAACAGCATAATTACAGATTAGGACATCTCCCAGCCTTCCTCCATGGGACCTCCTCCCCCCGGGACCTACCGCCAACAAGTCGAGAACATTGTAAGTAACTAGCCAACCTCCCCTTCCCACCCCCCCCCCCGGCAACCCCAACCAACCGGATCAACACCCACCCCGCAACCCCTAAATGCCCACCCGCTATCATTGTATCAAGCCTACTAATGAACGCTGAGGCAGTGCATATGTCCCATCCACCCACACCGGCATCCCCAACTTGCCGGGCACTCAGTACCCTCCCCTCCACCCTCAGCCCAAAAAGAACCAAAAGCAATACAAGAACTACATTCACCCTAACCCCAGAAGGGGGAGAGGTGTTGTGGGGATCGCCCATTGGAGGCGTAACCTAAGGGGCGCCAGACCTGCCCTCCACCTCCCTACTTGCACCCACGAGCATCCAGGACAAGGCCCTGATTGCATTCGTGGGATGGAGGTGGGTGATCCGGCACTTGTTAATGTCGTAGATCGGTGAGAAAAAAATCAGGAGAGTTACCTCACCAGAAAGTGTCGCATCTAGTCCAGAAGAGGGCTGCTACTGGTGGCGGTACCATGATGAATACAGGACTCATTTTTAGTCTTGTTGGGATAACGGGGAGTGTGATCTGGACCGTCGTTCCTCCCTCTCATCTCGGAGCCGTTCCTTCCTTTGCTGCTTTAGAAAATCTTCCACCTGTTGTGGGTTGTGAAAGAAGTGTTGTGTGCCACGATGAGTGACCTTTAACTTCGCAGGGTAAAGCATGGCATATGGGATTTCGTGGGTTTGTAGTTTCTTCTTTACAGCAGCGAATTTGCGTCTTGCGTCCTGAACTGAGGGGGTAAAATCAGGAAAGAAGGAAAGTGTTGTGTTGCCATATGTTACTGTGCCCAGCTCCCTTGCGCGATGAAGAACTGCATCCCTGTCCCTGTAGTTCAGGAAGCGGGCGATGATGGGACGCGGGGGCAGCCCAGGAGGAGGAGGTGCAGCAAGAGATCTATGTGCTCTTTCCACTATTAGATGTGGGGAGAAAGATTCCATCCCGAACAATTCCACCACCAGTTTTTCCATGAAGATCTCCATTTTCCCAGTGTTCGTGGTCTCCGCAAGGCCCAGGACGCGGATGTTGTTGCGCCTGGACCTCGCTTCTAAATCTTCATTTTTGTCCGCAATTACTTTGAGCAGTTTATCCATTTGTGTGACCTGTCTGGTGGTCTTTGATGCCCCGTCCTCCAGCACAGAGATCCTGTCCTCGGTTTCTTTGATGCGGGTGTCATGCTGTTCCAATCTCGTCACAACACTATCCATGCGCGTGTTAATGGTGTCAATCTTGGCATCGATGGTCGATAGGCTTTGCTTCATGCCAAGCAGGAGCGTTTTCCAATTGTCGTCCTCGGGGGTCTGTGCGGCCGGGTTCTCCTCCGCATCTGGAGTCCCTTTAGCAGGTTTTTTGGACTCAAATGGTATTTTGGACTGCCTGGCATCGTTGCGACCCATGTCGCGCCTCGGGGTCCGGGCCGCCGCCAGTGAAGAGGCTGCCAGTATCTCAGCTAGAGGCTATTCGATTATGGTGTGCGCGAGCAGACACGCTGTGCAGGAAGTGGTCCTCTGCTGCACCCTGTCGCCGGGGCCGGGTGTAGGGGTGCCGGTCGCGCTGTGGAGTCCCACTTCCCCCTATTCTTGTCCTCCAGTGGGAATAGCCAAACTCAGGGATAGTTGGCGCGACAGAATCCTCCACCATGCGAGGAGTGCGTGATCTGTGTCTGTTGGATCTCTTTGGAGAAAGGGTCCGTCGCTACCCGGTCAAAGAGCCTGTGCAGCGTTGTTAATAAGCTCCCTTCTTCTTAGGGACTCAATGACTGCTCCCAGGAGTCGGCCTCTCGATGTCTCGCGCCAGCTCCGGTTAGGCCAGCAATTCATACACCTCCGTGGCCCTGCAGAGTAGCACCGGGCCCGAGGCGCGCTGGTCGCAGTTGTTAGGCCGCAGACAGTCTCAGCGCTAGAGCGCGTGTATGGTGACGTGGGGCAGCGTAGGATCGTGGGTCTCACCTCCCCAGCGCCACAGCCCCCAGCGAGTAGGTTAGCAGGCAAGTCCCTTCTGTGTCACTGGCCAGCGAGGCCGACCAAGCCGGTGTAGGCCCCGCAGCTCTAACGTGCGTGATGCGGTAGGCTAGCAGGGTGCAGTCACGGATCTCCCCAACCCAGCCAGTCCAATGGAAAACGGCAGCACGGAGTGTGGCCGCTCTTACCCCCTCACCTCCTGCATGCTCCGCAGCGCCGCCAAAATCTTCCCGGGTGCAAGCGATGGACAGCGCCGCTCTCGGCAGAATCGATATCCGGCCGCTGGCAGTGCTCGCCGTCAAAGCCCCGCGTCAGGGGCTTCGCCGCAGTATCTCCCCAGACCGGTCGCCGGGGGGGAGGAGAGGGGTGCGAGGGCCCAGCCCCCGAGCCAATGTCCGTCGGCGATTTCTGAGAGGCCGCAAATCCCCGGTCTGTCCTAGTCTGCAGACCCGATTAGCAGTATCTCTCGCTCCGGCACCTTCTCCCGCTCTGGAAGCGACGGCGCCTCCCAAGGCAGTCTAATGAGCAAAATGCGCGATCTTCACACCGCTGCGCGCAGGACACCGCAATGGAGCCGGTGGGGAGGGTTTCGGTCCAATTTTGTCGATCAGGATGGTGCAGGATTTAGATAAGTGCCAGGTCGGGCGGGAGCCTCACTCCAGTGCGGCCATATTATTTATTTATTTATTTTGTCAATTTGTAGGGCGCAACAGCTACCCAAGAAGGGTTTCCCGGCGCCTAGACACAGCTAGAAGCGAAGAGACAGAAACGGAGGGAACATTGAGGGATTATTGTTCAAACAACCAGGTCTTTACAAGCCTTCTGAAGCTATGGTAGTTATCTTCCTTCCGAATGCTTGGGGGAAGCGTGTTCCACAGGGAGGGTCCAAGATAGGCAAAAGATCTGCCCCCTGATCTTACACGTTTGAACCTTGGTATGCAGAACCGTGCTGCTGTCTGGGACCGGAGGTTTCTCTTAGGTGTGTAAAGGCAAGCAAGGGATTGGAGGTATTTTGGGGCTCCTCCTGTTTTTATTTTGAACATGTAGTTCAAGGCCTTGAAGCGAACTCTGTTCTCAATCCTGAGCCAGTGAAGGTCTCGGCGATGGTTCGAGACACCAGCGTTCCTAGGAATCTTACACAGGAGTCTGACCGCAGCGTTTTGCGCCACTTGTAGTCGTCCAGTGACAGATTTATTTGCGCCTAAATATAGGATGTTGCCGTAGTCAAGCCTTGATGTGATAAGGGCATTGACTACGGTCTTCTGAGTTGACATAGGCAACATCCATAGGATTTTTCTCAACCATCTGGTTATGGTGAGACACACTCCAGTAACTTTGCTGGCCTGCTTATCCATGGATAAAGCGTTGTCTAGTACAAAACCCAGATTTCGAGCATGGGACACCGGGGTAGGAAGAATACCCATCTGTTCTGGCCAATGCGCGGGGTTCCAGAGATCTTTGTCTTTTCCCAAAATCAGAATTTCCGTCTTGTCCCCGTTCAGTTTTAACTGGTTTGCTGTCATCCAGTTCAGTATTTTTAGTAATCCTTCCTTGAGTAGTGACGGGGGGTGGGGACAAGAATTAGACAAGGAAAAAATGATTTGGGTGTCGTCAGCGTAGTTCATGAGTGTGAGCCCTAGCTTCTCAACAAGTTCTACCAATGGTTTGAGATAGATATTAAAAAACAGAGGGCTCAGAATGGACCCCTGTGGCACTCCATGAGCTGCGGGTAAGGTGTCTGATTCGGCCTGTGCTGATGCGATCTGAAAGGTTCTGTTTGCCAGAAAGGATTTGATCCATTCCAGAGCCTTTCCTCTTATGCCATTTGTGTGTAATTCTCTGAGGAGCGTTTCGTGGGAGATGGTGTCGAACGCCGCGCTTAGATCCAGCAGCACAAGTGCTACCGTTTGGCCTTGGTCAAGACGTTGTCGGATATTTTCAGTGACACCTAACAGGGCGGTCTCCGTCGAGAAACCAGCCCTGAAACCAGATTGCGAAGGGTGGAGTAGGAGGTTTTCTTCTGCAAAAGTGGCTAGCGTGGAGTGTACGTGTCTCTCGAGGCACTTAGAAAAAGCAGGAAGCAGAGATATAGGCCTATAGTTGGCCAGTATTTCTGGGTTAGCATTAGGCTTTTTCAAGAGGGGTGTCACCATGGCGTGCTTCCATAAGGCCGGGACAGTGGCGAGGTCGAGGGACAAGTTTAAGAGGTTGGCAATGATATTCAGGGACTGGTCATCCAATTGTTTTATAATTTTAATAGGGATGGGGTCCCTAGGGGAACCGGATTTGACAGTTTTTAGGATTCCTTTGAGATTCTCTAATGAGAGATTCGGCCAGGCTTCCAGCAGGTTTTTGTCAACAGTAGTGGGTTGAGGTAGGCTGGGGTTAGACAGAGGGGGAGGATCATCATTAGATATTTTAGTATTGATGTCTGAGATAATTTTGTCGATTTTCTCAGTAAAGAAGCAAGCTAATGCCTGACATTGTTGAGCGCTTAAGGGGGGTGCAGTGGCTGTAGTATGTGCGCCCGCCAATTCCTTAACTTTGGCAAAAAGAGTTTTGGGCATGTTAGTTGCTTCGGTGATTGCCTTTGAGACGAAGGCCGCTCTTGCCTTTGTACATGCCGCGTGATAGTGGTTTCTGGCTTCATGATAGCATTTTTTGGCATAAGGGTCGTACTTTTTACGCTATTTACGTTCTAATACTTTGCATCGTGACTTTTCGGTTTTAAGGCTGTCGTTGAACCATGGAGCCGGGGGACGATGTCTACTCCCTTTGGTTTGAGTAGAAGGCAGACAGCTATTAGCGGCATATGTTAGCCAATTTTGTGTCTCAATTGCTACGTGGTCCATGTTGGAGTTTGGGCTAGGAGGGTTTAGTTTGAGTGCCTCATTTAAGGCGTCTATGTCGACTGACTTCCAATTCCTTCGATTTGTGGCAGTAGTATTTTGTTTCGCTCTAGGGGAGGGTGGAAAAGAGATGCTAAAGCTGATGAGGTGATGGTCGGACCAGCCAGAAGGTACGGTGGCGATGTACGTGAGTTCACTGATGTTAGTTATTATGGGGTCCAACAAGTGGCCAGCTGTATGAGTGGGGCTGGAGTTGATAATAGATAAATTCAGTGCAGCTAGATCTTCCAGAAAATTATGGCATGAGGGGATGGTGGGATCTTCCAGGTGTAAATTTAGATCACCTAGCAGAGAGAAATTGCTAGATGACATATAGTAGGGGGTAATAAGATTTGCGAAGTTTGATACCCATTGAGAGGGGTTACCTGGTGGACGATATATCAGAAGGCCTGACATAGTGAAATTGGGGTTCAAGGTAATTTTAAAAAGACCCGCTTCACAATCTGGAATTAGAACAGGTTCCAAAGTACATTTGTAGTCTCTGTTAAAAATGATGGCTATCCCGCCCCCAACCTGTTTTTCCCTATCGAGTCTGGCAATGGCGTAATTGTCAGGGAGGGCAATAGCAACGTCTGGGCCAGCACTGTCATGTAACCATGTCTCGGTTAGGAAGATGGCACTAGGACATTCTTCAATGAGGAGATTAAAGATTTCATGCTTGTGCTTGGGCAATGATCTGCAGTTTGTACTGTAAAATACGTATGTTGGCTGTACATTATTTCGTGGGATTTTACATTTCCTGCGTCTCCTAGGTGGGTCAGAGTAGGGTTTCCAGACGTCAGTGGATAGTTTACACTCGGAGCAGACATGGGTTCCGACTATGTGAAGGTTGGACAGAGAGCAGTTTGGTTTAGGGGTAGGGCGCAGCGCTCTCAAAGCGGAGGATGTTCTTACCAATCGGGAGGGTGCAGTTGGAGAGAGAGCCTCGCCCTCGTGCCCCGTCCTGACACGGACGGGCACAGACGGGCTAGTCTTTGGCGTGTCTTCGGCGTGCCGATGGTGTGCCCGCTGCGCTCGTCCGCTGCGCTTCCGGGGTGTGGACATAGTAAAAGGAGAAGGGGGCGTGGCTACTTGGGAGGGGCGTGGCCCAGAGTCACGTGGGTGGCGCCGTTCGCCGGGAAATTAGATCTTTCCCAAACAGCGCTCGAAATTTACAATTATTATCACACAGTTAAAAGTTCTAAAATCAACAATTAAACAGTGCAAAGTGCAGGTATAAGTAAAAGAAAGAGGAGCAACACCCTCGGCTTCCGCCTCAAGGGTAGCTAGCTGAATCAACACCGGCTGCTGCTCAGCGCGGTGATTTGAAGCCTCCGGGAGGGGGCGTGGCTACTTGGGAGGGGCGTGGCCCAGAGTCACGTGGGTGGCGCCGTTCGCCGGGAAATTAGATCTTTCCCAAACAGCGCTCGAAATTTACAATTATTATCACACAGTTAAAAGTTCTAAAATCAACAATTAAACAGTGCAAAGTGCAGGTATAAGTAAAAGAAAGAGGAGCAACACCCTCGGCTTCCGCCTCAAGGGTAGCTAGCTGAATCAACACCGGCTGCTGCTCAGCGCGGTGATTTGAAGCCTCCGGGAGGGGGCGTGGCTACTTGGGAGGGGCGTGGCCCAGAGTCACGTGGGTGGCGCCGTTCGCCGGGAAATTAGATCTTTCCCAAACAGCGCTCGAAATTTACAATTATTATCACACAGTTAAAAGTTCTAAAATCAACAATTAAACAGTGCAAAGTGCAGGTATAAGTAAAAGAAAGAGGAGCAACACCCTCGGCTTCCGCCATCTTGGTTTGGCGCCACCTAGCGCCCTCCTCACCTATGGAAACCTTGTTGTGATTTTGACTTCCTCTAGATAGTTAAGCTTGATCATATTTTTAGTGCTCTACCTGAGCTGTTGCCAACCCCAACTGGGTCAATCCGAGCACCTCACTGAACTACTCAATCAATAGTAGCTACTGACGGTTTATACAAAGGGCAGGGACTTAATCAACGAGAGCTTATGACCTGCACTTACTGGGAATTCCTCATTTATGGGAAATAATTAAAATCTCCAATTCCCATCATGAACAGCGTTCAGCTGGTTATCAGCATCTGTCGGCCTAGTGTAGACACTCACTGATCCATTCAGCATAGCACACGTGCAGCCCCAGACATCTATGAGCATCCCAAAACTGTTATTGCTTGATCTTGTGTGGCTAAATGCCACTTGCCCCTCTACGAAGTTGACTGCCGACCTCTTGGGGTCACGTTACTAGTTAGCATGGCGGAGTTTTTTTTGTTATTGGAATTACCGGACAAACCACTCCACCAACTAAGAACGGCAATGCATGACCACCCACAGAATCAAGAAAGAGCTATTAATCTGTCAGTCCTCTCTGTGTTTAGGCCAGGTGATTCTTCCCATGTTGAGTCAAATCAAGCTCCTGGTGGTGCCAGTCCATGAATTCCTTTGAGTTTCAGCAACCACACTCCCACTACAACAGCAAGACTTTGGCTTAGTGGGTCATGAGAATAATGCTGCTAGATCGCTAATCAGCATTTTTATGGTTGGAACAATAACATTATCTGATTTTCTTCAAAACTTTGACTTTCATTCTTGATTAATGACAACATTCTTCACAAATACTTGCACTTTGGTTCGACTTGCCCTAGTCAAAGAATTCACCTCTAGCAGCACAACATGAATGCCCCTGGATAACACTCCTAATTATGGCACTAGTTCTGAAAACCAACAAAATAGTTTCATTATTCCTAGCTGAAGTTTTCAGGTAGCCGCCCTGCTTTGTACACTGTATGTTTTTCAAAGTAAACACTTCGGACCTCAAGAACTCTCATCAAGAGCATGAAGAGGGTGCTGAGATGCATGGGCTGGGACAAGGGGTAGCTCTCCTTGCGAGGGGCCACAGGTAGATACCAAGATCCAACTATGAGCTTGTTAACTGCAGCAACTTTAATATACACTATTGGAGATGGAATAACCGCAGCTGCTGGCGCAACACTTGACCTCCAAAGGATCCATGCTAAGGGATTTACAGTGTATTCATTCCAATTCCAAGGCCTCGAAAGAATCCTGTTATGTTGTTTGTTTGCCACTACCTCCCCGAATCGGGAGTGGGTAATTTGCACGTGTTATCCTTGGTCACCATGGTATTCACAGAAAGTACAATCAAAAGTTGTTAGGGCAGACACCGTATATATAGTCGCCGTCAAGGGGACATTCAATCATTCCAAGGTTATCTAGAGGTCACCTCAGCAGCCAGGCAAGCCCAGACTGGTCTTGGTCTCATTAATGTGTGCAATCTGGGAGGCCAGTGCTCATCTTCTTATATTAGTTTTAGAATTACCACATTTATCCAAGTAACAGATGAAGCGGCCAAAGAAACCATAACCAATTTAAAAAGCTATTTGCAGTTTCACTGTACCAACCATGTGTACTTAATCATGCATGACTTAATCTTTGACTCAAACATATTCTACTGGCAAGATCAACCAGGTAGTCGCACCTGCTGGGTGGGAGGAGGAGCCGCATGTGTGTCCAAGACTGAACTTCACACCCCACAGGAGCTTGTTTTGGGAGCCCCTGCTTGCCTGTGGGAGGCTGGGGGCATAGGGCAATCACACAGGCACCGGTGGGCCCAGCTTTCTCTGTGACAACAGAAGAGAGAGGCAGGACAAGGCGCAACCACTGTGTCCAGACCTGGGTTGATGGGGCCACTCCATGGAACAGTTGTTGTGAGCTGCTGCAGAAATGCGCTGGGTGGAGAAGGACAACAGATAGGCGTGTGGGGTCTGAACCACCATGCGGCATCTGGGACTAGCATCACTCGACCACATCTACTCTCATCACATCACTTCACAAGCTGCCACGCTGATTGACCTTCACTCTGCTGAGTGGTCTCTACAAAAGGCAGACCCTTAAGTCGAACAGTCAAGTCGGGCTTGAAGCTCTTTGCTTGAAACAACAGCTGAGGCTGGCCAAGCAGCCCATCCCTAAACAGACCAAGTGTGACCAATCAATCAGAGTACAGTGCTGGCTAATCTGTCCCTGAGAAATCCACCCTGCACTGGGATGCCAGCTTTGCCTCCCTGCCTGCCCTTCGGGAAGCCAGGTTCAGAGGAAAGGCCCATCCAACAGGAGGGCTGGATAGCAGGCACAGACTCAGGCTCCTGAGACCTGGGCAGTTCAGCCCAGGCAAATGTGGCTCCTGGGGAGAAAGATCGGAGGTCAGGGGGGTATCTCATACTTTGCCCCTGTACACTGAGTGAAAGGGGGATGTCGGAGTGAACACATCTGACCTCCTGGTGCCCTGACTGGGTTAAAAGAGTCAAATGAGCTCTTACAGGGACTTCTAGGGCAGCCAAGCCATCTGGGCATGCCATAGGAATATATGGCATGCAACCAGATTTCTGGGGTGACCATATGCCCAGACTCGAAGGACAGCCATCTTGTAGCGCCATATCTTATGAAAAAAGATTCTGCTCATCCTTAAAGGAACAAGCAACTCTGAGGCTGAGTTCACAGAGCCTGAGTTGGCCATCAGGCAAGGGGCTATGGGGGCCTCAGAGAACTCTGACTTGAGAGTTTCTGAACCCAGACAAGCAGGGGAGATGTCCCCGGGCCTGTGCGACCCCATCCCGGGCACTTTGTGATATAGCAGGCCAGAAAAGGGAGGTCAGTGCTGGGGGTTTCCACCCTAGTACCAGATGGAGCTCTGATCTGGGACCTGGTGAAAGCTTCTGAACCCAGAAAAGCAGGGGAGAAGTTTGGTGCATGGGGGACCCCATCCTCGGCACTTAGCAACACGGTGGGCCGGAGAAGGGAGCCTAGAGCAGGGTACTTCCACCCCAGGCCAGCTAGAGCTCTGACTCCAATCAATCAGAGTACAGTGCTGGCTACACTGCCCTGAGCAGACTTCCCTGCACAGGGATGTCAACGTTGCATCCCTTCCTGCTCTTCAGGAGGCAAGGCTTGAGGGATAGGGTCATTGTACAGGGTTGGAAGGCAGTCCCTGGCTCAGGTCCCTGAGACCCTGGGGTCGTCCAGCCCAGGCCCTCGCAGCGCCTGGGGAGAAAGAGTGGAGGACAAGGGGGTCCCTCATACCTTGCTCCTAATAATCAGGAGGAAAGATTACTGCCTTGCTTGATGCACACAAAGAGAGGGGAGGGGCATTAGAGCAAACACATCTGATGTCCTGGAGCCCTGACTGGGGGCTCCCAGGTGAGCCCAGCCATTGCAATCATAGTATAGTGTGGGCTAAACCATCCCGAGGAGGCCGTCCTGTAATGTAATGTCAGGTGTGCATCTGGTTTGCTCTCCTAGAAGCAAGGCTTGGAGGAAAGGTTCATCAGACAGGTCTTGAAGCCACAGACTCAGGCCCCAGTGCCCCAGGGTTCCCTGGCAGCACCCGGATAAGCATGACAGGACAACAAGGGGGTCCAAGTACCTTGTATCTACTAATTTTGAGCAAAGCTAGCCCTCTTTCTTGTAATCTGAAGTGACAGAGGGGAGCGTCTGAGAAAATGCACCTAACATTCTGGAGCCCCTGCTGTCCTGAAAGAGTCAAATGAGCCCTCATCAAGACTTCCAAGGAAGCCTGGCCATCTGGGTAAACCATAAAAATGCATGTCGCCTAATCAGATGTCCAGGCCTCAGAGGGGCCAAATGCCTTGACTTAAAGGACAGTCATTTGGTCGCTCCATGTCTTTGAAAGAAGATTCCACTCTCCCTTTGATAGGACAAGGAATCTGAGGCCTGGGCTCTCAGAGTCCGAGCTGGGTATCAGGCAAGGGACTATGGGTGGGCCTTACTGAGCTCTGTCCCTGTGTCTAGTCAGAGATTCTAAATTCAGAGACAAGCAGGGGAGCCCTCCCTGGCCTAAAGGACTCCTTCCTAGCCACTTTCCAGCACAGCAGGCGGAATAAAGGAGCCCGGGCCAGCTGGAGCTCTGAAATGGGCCCGGGTCAGAGCTTCTGAACCTGGACCATAGGGGTGGCGTAGCCAAGCGAAACGAGGAGAAAAGTTTTCAATGCTTGCTATATCCTACAGCACGCATTGAAAGTGGAAAATTCCTGCAGTGATTGCTTTTGTGCAGGAAGCGGCCCCTTCCTTCACAAAAGCAATCTCCCCATGGTGCAGACATCCTTGCACCACGGTGCAAGGGTGCCTGCGCCGGCGCATGGCAGCTGTTTCTGCGCCAGCGCAGGGGAGAGCATAGGAATGCGACATATCATTGTAGATATGTCGCATTCCTGTGCTCTGAAAGTGGCGCAGCGTGGTGCAGCCAAAGGGCTCACGGTGCCGCGCTGCGGCACTTTCTTGTAGATCTGCCCCTTAGAGACCTGACAGACCGGAGAATTGTTACTAAAGACAGGGGTCCCTAAACAGCGAGTATACGTCAGGTAATCAACATATGCTAAATAGACAATATGTTCTTTGTCGAGCCGGACAGAATTTATGTTGTAAATAGAAGCCCTTGAGCCAGGTGTATAATCAGGTTACTTTTATTCAGGTTGAGTTGCTGGTCAAGTTCTTAAGATGTAAATATGGAAACCCCACCAGGAGTGACCTCCCTGTCACTCAGCCTGCCTGCCTGCCTGGTACCAACTGCCAGTTGAGACACAGGCCAAGCCCCCAACATTCCACGATGTCACCAAGCATTCTAGCAGTGACATCATGTTAGCCACAGGGAAATCCCATCCAGAGAAAAGAGACATAGATTAAATATAACAATTTATTTAAACAATATGCTTTAAGTGAAAACATTTTTTACAAGTGGAGCGCAACCTGCGACCTACACATACAAAACAAGGAACAAAATTGAAGGGAGGGGGTTCAGGCAAGAAGAAGGAAGGTCTGTTTTCTAGTATTCAGTAGACAGACTTGATTTTGTATTAGTACCATTGTGCATTATATCACAGTATTTAGTGCCATATGGTACATTGGTGTGGACTTTTCGATCCCTTAACTCAGATACATGGGATCATCTTCAGGACAGTAATTATGAACATGCCTGTCTTGAAATAATTTGTGGCAACCGGAATTGGAAGGGTGACTGCCCTTCCGCAAGTAGCGTGCAGGTTCTAAGAGTGCGTGGGTCCAGTTCTGAATAACCCGATCGTAATGGGCAAAGGGGGCAATTGCCCAAGAATTTGAACGATCTATTACCAGCAGGGTGTTTAAAAAGTTGAGTTTCCAATGAAGAAGGCCGTCGCTGATAGCTGGTACGGCGGGACCGAATGAATACTCTGTGATGCTGCCGGTCGATAAGGGTCCGATGCGATGATCGAGCATCTTAAAAAGACTGGAGAATGGCGCCAAGGATGGTGAGAGTTTCTATCCCCTTGGGCCAACCTGAGTTGTGAGCTGGGTCCTAATCAAAGCTCCTTCACAGGGGCATGCAGGTGAGCCCTTCCCAGGCCTGCGTGCCACAATCCTGGGCACTTCGCGACATGACACATGGGAACCAGGCCCTGGGGTGCTCACCCTTGGCCAGCCGAATCACTATCCATTTTTGTAAACCTTGCACACTGAGTGACATAGGAGCACATTCGAGAAGTGAATTCAGCCTCCTGGAGCCCTGACTGGGAGTGAAGCTTCAAATGAGCTCTCACTAGGACTTCCAGGGCAGCTCAGAATTTTGAACACTGGGTCACAGGAAGGAAATTATGTGTTTTGGGTATTTATTTTACGCATAAAACAGCACCAGTGACTTTGACGTGGTACATTTTGCATCACATATGTAGGTGTGGTAAATGACAGCTAATATGAATTATGCTCAGCCCTAGTTATGATTCCCAGTTCCTGACCGAGTCACTATCAGCTCTCTGCTTAGCACCAGTAGTCTGAGGATGGAAGTGGTATAGGGTGCTCATGCCACAAGAGACCTGTTCTACTGATTTTCTCATAGTAGGCCTTCTTACAGCCTACCTGGAAAGCCAAGGGTAAGGAGGATGATCTCTCTCTGGTAGTTATACATACTGTCTACCCTCTCCCTTTCTACGTTCATATTGTAGGATCAGCCCCATCAAAATTACGTGGCTATTATTTCTCTGGTTGCTATATTATCACTCGGCTAGGTAGCAGGTGTTATGCTTAGCTTTGTGAGCTTTAAGGAAGCATCTAAGGGAAATGCTTCTGCTTCCAGTTAGGGGGAGGGAAAGAAAAGAGCTGTGATTCAGTAGCAAGCGTTTTATAACTTTTTCTGTACATCACTATCAGTTCTATTGGCCTGTACATCATAATTGGGAGATTCCCATACTGCTGCTGAATAAGTCTGCTGGCTCCCAAAAGAATTCTCCTGATGGTTAAGATATCACATACACAACTTACAAATAGCACCATCGGGAATCCTCAAGGCTCCAGAGAGGTCGGTGGACCTTTTCCACTAAGATCAGAATTAAAGTAGTCTGTGAAATAAAGTCATTAGAACATCATAGGGCCTCATTTATGAGGCCTTGCGCCGGTTTTGATCTTCTGATGCGTCACTTTTTGTAACGCATCAGCGGCGTAAAACATTCCTCCTGTTGCGCACTATTTACAAAGTGACGCATCTAAGCAGATGCGTCACTTTGTAAACCCCTGCGCTACATTATAAATGCGTCAGGTAGAATGTATACAGGGGGCGTTCCCCCGCAAAAAGCCTAGTAGAAAAGACGCAGTGAAATCTATGAGATTTCACTGCGTCACTTCTAGGACGCCGTTGCGTCAAAATCTTGCGCCTGTCTCACAGCAAGTGTAAGACTGACGCAGGCCCTTTCACATGGGGCTTACCCCATTTGAAAGGACGCATTGCTGGAGTTGCGTCACTTTTGTGACACATTCCAGCAATGCATCACTTTTGCGCTTACAGATACATCAGAAATACTGACGTATCTGTAACTCCTTGCGACATGATGCGTCATACATTAAATATGATGCATCAGGTATGTCGCAAGGAGTGCGCACTGTGAAGTGACGCATCGCTGCTTTCACGCAGCGATGCGTCATTTCTCATAAATGAGGCCCCATAGTCTTTTATAATTTAGGATGAGTCAATGACGAGGTTTAGTAATTTACAGAAATAATAAAAAAGGGTTAGAAATAAGCAATTAAAATATGTGTTTCATAAAGAAACCCTATTAAGTTAACTAAAGGACCTATTGTAAATAAGAACCCATGAGGAATTCTGCTTGAAAAGAGTGAGGAAAGGAAATAGAACTTCTCATGAAGAGTAGTTCTTGGCAAACTCAGCTTAGTTCCCCACAATTGCAGTAGCAACTGTTTTACAATAGATATCTGTGCAGTAGCATCGATCACAAATTATTATAGGAATCACCTCAATATCTCTAAAGGAAATCAACTCTCCATGAAGAAGAGTCTTGGGCAGAGGAGAAATCTAGCAGTGAGGCTACCGGACGGGAAAAGGGAAGTAGAGGTATGGTGGCTAACTAGCTAAGAATACTCGTTATTATAACCGTTTAATACATGTATTGTTTTCTTTTCGTTAATTTTTTTTATTGAATTTTAGTTTTTTTCACCTATCAATTCGCACATCTACAACACGTTACAATTTATACATTGAAACTGTTCTAGGCAAATGTACAGCATAATTTACTTCAATGGTTAATACCAGGGTCATATCTAGTGTGTTAACAGTAGCTGTGATGTCTTGGTGGTTTAAACTTAAACACTTTTCAACATCACATTGATGTAACAAGCAAAACAGTACATTTACCCTTCCTCTTAGGCTTGAGTTATTAAACTAGTGCATCACATCAGCGATCATGCATCACTATTACGTATCGCCATTCAGCCCCCTCGCTCACAACACTTTATTGTGATTTTTCCTAAAAATTATCCATGTATCACTTTCTAAATGATGCGTTCACTCGATATCCAAACAGAACCACTCACAAGGTGGTGTGGTAAGTCAAAAGATGCATCTTCTTCCAATTCCCACAGTCTGCACACTTATTATCTGGGTTGTTACACTTTTGAACATAATTGTTAGATGAAGGAAGAGTCTCATGAGAACCCTCTTACCTAAGCTAAGTTTCAATGCAGAAACAGAGGCTAGTCAGCAAATATGAAAACATATGTCAAGTTAATATTGAAGCAACATTTATAAGTCTACATCACCATTTGTTCTTACAATTTTAATGTCTATTATTTTTTGTGGAAATGATCTAACATGGGTGAGAGGAACTAAATGAACATAATATTAAAGGCAGCACGTTGCTAGGATGACATCAATGTTAAACCGGTGCACAGTGTACTTTACTATGAGCAAAGGTCAAGAAAGCATCAGGGCCTAGTCGGTGCACAGGCTAAAGTGTAGTTGCTTGTTGCAAACTTTTGAAAACATGCGATTATAAATGAAGCATTTTTAAAGATTTTTGTGTCTACAGCTGTTAGTCTGCAATATTTTTCTGTTTTAATTATTTATTTTACTGAAGGTAATTACACAATTTGTAAGTCACTCCTAATCATACATTTCATTCATCTTTTAACATTCTAAATTGCATTTTCTAATGTGCATGTGCTAATGTAAGTCGAATTCTAAAAGTGTAGTCATTTCTCTCATGTACCTACACTCTAGAAGTCTGCACAGTCACTCTCTTGTTCAGAGGCAGTGTTTTTCACCAAAGGCAATTCTTTTGGGGCTTTAAAGGGCATTAATGCAAACCTTGCAACAATGTATAGAGTTTCTCGCCACAATCAGATTTTCCTCTGAGTATATACCCCTACTTAATATAGCCACCATTGAGGAGCAGTAAATGTCAGAAGTGGCTATGGCAAGCTCAACAAGAGAACATACTCCCTGGTGTATGCAGGGGAGGAAGTCTAGCCTTTATGCCAGTCTGACAAAAGCGCTCTTAATCGATTAAAGCTGCTGTAGTAAGAAAATGTCAGGAAGGAGCAGAGACTAGGTACTACTACTAAGCCAATGCCATAGCCTTCTATTAGGGGTGTTTCCAAAAATATCTACAGATGTACATCAGTTTGTATCTGCGGCCAATAGAAAATAGTGATTTGTTAAACAAACTCAGTGTTTTTGAGAGAAGATCATACATTCTGAACACCTCCTCCTTCACCTTGTGCCTAACAAGGAGATGAAACATGTTCAAAACCACTGAAGAGAGTAAAAACAAGAAAAAGATTCAGTATCAGGTGTGGAAAGCCAAATGGAAACTAAGAATGCCGAAGGCGGTGGAATGATCCAGCTAATGATTCAGATTACAGTAACTTAAAAGAGACATCAGGATATGGGCATTTCATCACAGCTTAAGAGCGCGGGTTGGGGTGCTTTCATCTTCCTCTGAAAAAAACATAAGTGCTGAATAAGGTTTATATGCTGCAGTGAAGGTACCAGAAGTTACCCACTTTAAAACAAGCATCAGGAAAGCCAATTGGTGTCGCCTTTATAATGTGAGCACTGAGATGTTGGCTTTGCCAAGGTTTGTCTGTAGAAAATTAATGAAAAACATTTCTAAATACTAGCGCAAAGGCAAACACAAATCCCATATCTCAAAACTGTACATTGAATTCATTGTTTTCAATTCTTATAAATGGCATGGTTTCTTTAAAAAAAATTCTAAACAGAATTTAAAAAGAATAAGGACGTGTCCGAATATAAGGGAAATGCTTCCAAAGACCTAATAATTCCCTTTCCATTGGACTGAGCAATGTGTTCCTCTGCATTAGCCCAGGGAGCAGATTTATGAGTTTCCAGGAGAAATGTCATGCTGCCTCAGACACCAGCTAAGTGAGTGTAGCAGAGGGCCCATCGCCCAGCACCTTGAAAGATTTAGCGTGCCAAAGCTGGTGCTTTGGGGAATGCAGGAGATTAACAAAAACCTTAAAGTCTTCTTTTTAGCAATATCCCATCACAAACATATCTGTTGCTGAGCTTTTACAGACAAGATGGGAGGGGTAGGGATCCAATACACTCCATGTGCCATTTTTGTAGTATTCTGCCTTATACATTAATGTAGTCTGGAGGTAGGTTGGAATGGCAGGAATATGGGGTAAGCGATGAAAGAAGGCAGGGGATGGGAAGCAACAATGGCTGGAGGGCATGAGGAAGCAAGAATGACGGAGCAAGTAAGTACCCAGGATGGAGGGAAGCAACAACAACAGAGCAAGCATTGAGAGGGTCAAGCAACAACAAAGATGAAGGAGAAGAAAGAAAAAGGAACATCAATCCAAGCCCAAGCAGCAGGACAGTAATAAAGATATCAGTTCTTGATCCATGCTCCATGGATGAGAGAAACAAAGTAATTAGAAAGTGAAACCTGCACTGGAGCCAGGCAAATAAAAGTGACAATAAAGCCAACGAATGCTAAAAAATGGGCAGCCTCCAATCCCTCTTTAAGTTTAAGTTAATAAATTATCTTGCAAGCAACAGCATGTGTGCAGCCTCAGGTGAGACCTACAAAGATCTGAAATGAGCACTTCAGGTTTGGAGACTGTTAGCCAGTCTGCAATAATTTTATTTTCGCCCACAAATTCATATATATATGCACAGGTAGTAGTGAATAGAAGAAGATCCCAGAAGGTACCCCTAACCAATTCATCCTTTAAGACTTATTTCTACAATTTCCTATCCCCCTTACCACTAGATTCTCCGAGCAAACTTATTCAATGCCTCCTGTAATTGTCAGCCAAGAGGATAAGAGCAAAGAAGAAGAAATCTCTTTGCAAGCCGTATCACGATGCATCCTGTTGGAAATCCAGGGGATCCATTTTTCAGAACAAGCAACAATAGCGTTACTCAATCAGAGAATGGAAATATTAGATGCAAAGCTGGAAAATGTCATTAATAGATAAGAACAACTAGATCAAGAAATGTACCACGTAGAAGACTCCAGGAACAAAATGCAACTAAAGGTTATTTCTAATTGTAAAAAGCTTTCTGAGCTGAAACCCAAGCAGAAGGATCTGGAAAACAGTTTAAGACTGTCTAATCTGAGCTGGATTGGTGTTCCAGAGCACAGCCCTTCTGAAGGTGGTTGAGACCCTGATTAAAGAACATGCGATGCCAGATGTTTGTAAAGATTTGTGTGTTACGTGGGCTTTTTGTATGTCTTTTCAGACCCTGAAACCAAACATGAGACTTGATCAACATTCAAGAGTACATAGTATAGGAAGCAATTTAGCACAGTGCTATCTGAGCTAAAAGATTTCGAGTATATAATGAGTTTGAGTTTATTATCATTTCTGACATGGCTTTGCATCATCCAAAAGAGAGTGGAAACTCAAATAATGAAACCCCCCTTTTCAAGAGGCAAGGAACCACTCCATGACCATTCAAAAATGTAAATTTAAAGTCTTGGCTGCTGGGAAAAATCTTGTTTTTACTGAAGTTGCAGAGGCCAGTTATTCACTTCCAAGTCTACTTATTCAGCCATATTAAATTAGAAGTTTACATTGTCTAAAGTATGCTTTCTAATTTTAGTATAGCTCTGATTTAGGGGCCATCTGTGTTTGCAAAACTGCAAACTAAGAAATTCAGATATTTTGCTGTCTTTGCTACTTTGTTGTTTCACACCCTTTTTATTGGCATTTAACATATGTAAACATGATACATACAGTGATGACAGCAAGTCCAATTTCACCTACATATAGCCCAGGTGTCACCCAGGGGGCACCCATTGCCTTACAGGATATGCAACATGAAATAAGGAATATGTTGAAGCGGTAACAGGGGTGAGCTGGTATGGGGCCGCCAGGTATGATATGTATTGAGTAATGGCACTTGAGGTCAAGAGGTGGGGTAGGAGTGTCAGCGTATTGGATTAGGTGGAGGGAGCAACAGAACTAGGAGAGGTAGGTGGTCAGGAGGAGGGAGGTTCAGGAAGAGGTGGGATAAGCTAGCTAGAGCAGGAGCAGGGGGCTATTGGGAAGGAGGGGTCCCTTGATTGTGAGTAGCCCTATAGGTCAGGGGGACCGGTGATGGTCAGGGCTGCTCACAACTGATGAAAATGAGGGGGAGGCCGGTGGGTCAATCAATCTGGATAACAGCCTCTCCCAGACATGGGTAATCGGTCAACAGCATAGGCCCCTTGCCTCCTCTCAGCAGGGGGCTGCAGTCTTGGCTCCTGCCCAACGTGTGAAAGCGGATTCACAAGCCACGATAGTGGGGGGGGGATGTGGAAGGTGCCATTTCATTGTGATGGAGTGCTTGGCTAGTAGACCAGCCATTTTGATAAAGTGCGTTGCAACCTTTTGGGTTTTAGAGCTGGGGAGGATGCCCAGAGAGCAGACCTCCCAGGAATTAATCCCTTCTATGCCCGTGACCCCATGAGGTGGTGTAAGACGGCATCCCAGAAAGGACAGATATGAGGGCAGTCCCAAAGGATATGTTTCATACCGGCAGCCGGGGGAGGAGCACCTGGCGCATCTGTCAGAGACACCCAGAAAAATCTTGGAGATACGCTGAAGTAAGAGGTAGGCCTGATGAAGCACGTAGAATTGGATCAGATGGTGACGGGCATTTCTAGAGTCCTTCCTCGGATAGGCCAAAACTTTGGCCCATTCATCCTCATGGAGATCCCTCCCGAATTCCTCTACCTATGCCACCCGGAGTATTTGGAGCATGACACAGTGTGATTCTGCGAAGGACCTGGTCAGCAAGCTGATCAGCCGCCGACTGTCCCCCAATAGTATAAAGAGTATGAAGAAGAGGATGGGTGTGGGGCTGCTCGCCTTGAACCCCCAAATGTCATAGAGAGCACCTATCACTGCAGCATAAACCAGGCCAAATTGGTTCCTCAGAGCCACAAAAGACAAAAACCTGACATTCTGAAATAAATCCCTTAGCATGACCATGCTGACCTGAGTCCAGGGGTTCAACTGTCAGTCAGTAATGCAGCCGCCATGGGTCCACAGACCCAAGATTGAGATGACCAGTGTGTACCAGGCCATCAGGTGAGTGCACTGCAATCCCCTGTGAAAGCATTTAAAGGCCACTTTAATCCGCTATGAGGCACACGAAGGGCACCAGATCAAGAGAAGGAAGCACCAAAGCTGGGAAGCTATGGACAGTGGAAGATCGAAGGCGCTCATATTCTCCAGATGTCTCCCCCCAGCCAACACATAAGCCGCTGGAGCTGAGCAGCTAAGAAATAATACTAAATGCTTGGGGCAATGAGTCCACCCTGGTCAGGGGGGGGGGTTGGAGCATTGACAGTAATACAAGTTGACGTGAGTTGTGCCATATACGATCCCTCAGAAGGGCATGCAGTCCCTGTAAGAGCAAGTGGGTAAGAGTGATCAGGGGGTCCATGAAATAGTAAAATAGACAAGGACACATCACCATCTTTGAAACAGCTACTCTACCCAATACGGACAAGGGGAGTAATTGCCAGCTTGGAATGGAGAGCCAACACCATTGCCATCAGGTTAGTGCCCAGTATGTCCGCAGGTAACGAAAGGAAGTGGGCTCTCAGTGGATCAAGCACTCTCCAAGGTCAAGGTGAATTGAGGGCAGCGCATTGGACAAGGGGAACACTCATGATTTCAGCCAGCTCCTCGGAGGCCTGATAGATCACCGAACTCGGCCAAGAGTCGAGCAATCGGGGAGCAGTCAACAGTGACCTCACTGAGTTCAAAAAGAGCATCGTCCACATACAACGTGACAGTGTGTTGGTGTCCAGGAGGGGAATTATATCTTCTGAATTCTTTCTGCCTCTCAGTTTCTCTGAGTGTGTATCTGCTTGTTGTTTGAAATCAATCATCTGACTGCAATGCCATCGTAAGCGAAGGAATTGTACGTACGGTAGATTTTCGGGCAGAGGTCTAGGGTGGAAGCATTCAAATCGCAGAAGCTTGTTTTTAGCTGTTGGTTTATGGTAAGTGTCTGTGTATAGCTTTCCGTTGTTACTGAAAATAGTGATATCCAGGAATGCCAATCTTCCTTTGTCTGTGGTGTAGGTAAACTTGAGGGTGGCGTCCTGATAATTAATCCAATCCACAAATTGTAATTCTGAATAGTTGTCTCATTTCCATATTGCAAAGGTATTGTCTATGTATCTTCTCCATAATGATATTTGATCCTTACATGGATTGCTTTCATGTAATATGCGTTCAGTTTCTAGGTTGTACACATACAACCCCGCCACACTAGGCGCGAAAGCACTACCTATTGAAGTCCCGTGGGTTTGTAAATACAGTGTTTTTTTGAATTCAAATAAGTTTTTTGTTAGGGCAAGACTGGTACATTTCATGATGAATTCTATTGGTGTTGTATATTTCCAGTCTTTCGTAATGTTCTTCTTATTACATCTAGCGTGTCGTTCTGCAGTATGCTAGTGTGCAAACTCTCCACGTTTAGACTCATCAGTAGGTGGGTGTGACTAACAACTAGTACTTTTTAGACACATTTCATACTTTTAATTCATTTAATATTTTTAAAATAATATGGCGTAACCCAACCACACACATTGAAATCAAATTGAAAGAAGTAAACATTTAAACCAAAAGAATCATTCGAATCACATATTTACTGCATTCGACTACCATCAAGTGCTCATATTACTATGACATAAAGTCATGCACATACATTAATACAGTAATCACAAAAACATAGAAAAATACATCAATGTGTATCTCCTAAGGATCACTGCAAAAGAACCTGTAGCTTTTGACACAGGCTCACCATATTAAGGGGAAATAAAGCAAGAGTTAATCATTCCCTCTAACAGTGCAGGAGTGCACATTCTTTCATACAATGATTTAATTTCTTTAGTAAGAGCAGTGGAATGGGCTTCCTTTCCACTGCTCCATTTCAAGACTTCAGTACATAACCACAGCATAGCTGCTTTTGAAATATTAAGAGTCTGCTCCTGCAATGGAAAAATTGACTCATTTTGGACCTGTCCATGTGGGATTGCAGTTTAACTGAGACCCTGCTCCAACCCACCACAGGGGTTGACCACAGCACCTGGCCTTTTGCCAGGCCTCCTACCTAACCCTGTCTGGGCGGTAAAACCCCATATACACAGCCAAAAGCCATTTTCAAGAGGGTTGCCAAATCGCAGCTGTATTGAAGCAAATTCTTTTCAATCTCAGTTTTTTTTTCAGGATTTACAAAACCTGCGCCAGATTTGCAAATCTTGTGATCCTAGGATGATTGAGGATTCACAAATCCAGCACGGGGATTACACATCCCACAATAAATATTCTTTTTTATTCATTTAAAGCCTGTGGGGGTTCCTTTGGGTCTCCATTCCCCACCCCACAGGGGCCTAGTGGTTAGGAACGGCCAAGCAGTCAGAGCCTAGCAGATTACCTACAGCTGGATTTGTTGATCCATAGTGGACGGGAAAAAGAGCTCAACAATCCAATATTGTGCCTTTATTTTTTAAATTAGAATCTGTGGAGGATTCCCAGATCTACAGGCCCGATAGCTCTAACATTTAACTTCATGCCCCAATCAAAACACTTTTTAAATACAAATTTCTCAAGAACTATTGAACGGACTGACATGACACCAAGCAAGGGCCCTTCCCTGAGGAAGTTCTGCTTTCACGGCAAGTTAGGAGTAATTCAGTTAAGCTGTCTATGCCGTATGGAGGAGCAAAAATTCCCTAGGGTAGGAACCACAGTTTCAAGAGCACTGATTGGCTGCTGTGAGAGAGAAATCTCTCTTACGGCAGCCATTTCAGGACATGGGGTAAGGTGCTCACTTCCTGCAGAAAGATTCAAAAATACTATATAAAATCACATGACCCGCTGTACCTATACTGGGACTGTGGATCCATAATATCTAAAATGGCAGTCGGGTCAGGGGTATCAACGAAGGTACTGCGGACTGAGCTGATAATGGAGATTTCAGAGGACTGTTCCAGTGAAGCATCATGGTAGGCTTCACCAATTCCTGGGCCATTGACGTCAGCTATGGGTTTGCCATACCCAGACATGAAGCTTTTCCAGGTTCTGAGGTACCAAAAGAAGATCAATGGCCCCTTAAAAGTTAAAAAAATAACAATAAAAAGAGATAACCAGTGACTGGCCAATGGCTAAATTGAGGTGACCAAGCCCTGGTGGGGTGCCGTGGGGTGTTGGGTGCAAGGCGTGACCAGAGGCAGGCCCTGCACCTAGCCCTTGCTGCACGTGGCTGATGATCACTCACAGCAGGGGTTGTCAAAATGATATGCCTCCCCAGCGGCTGTCAGAATGCTACACCTCCTCAGGTGAAGCTTAACGAGGAGAACTATCTTTATTTCTCCTTGTTTTTTTCTCTTTCTATGTGCACTGCAGTCTGCAGCACACATAGAAAGAGTAAAATGACTTTCAGGATTGTATTTGTATAGAAAGTTGTCCCTTCCTGCAAAAAAACAATCCTGCCTGCAATGGAGGCACCCTTGCAACATGGCGCAAGGGTGCCTGCATTGGTGCGAGGCAGCCAAATGTGCGCCAGCACTAGGAAATGACAGGAATGCACCATAAAATGTTACATATATCACATTCCTGCACTTTCCCTTTCACACAGTGGTGCACAGCAAAATGGATTGCGGCATTGCGCTGCGTGAAAGAATGATAACTCTGCCTCTTCTTTTGCAATTGTAGTAGTATCCACTTCACTCCCTTCCAGTCGTTCTTCCGCAGCCTTTTTCAAACCCTCCAGAGCCTTCCTTGACTTTAGCAGGCAGCTGTATATTGTGGTGGCTAGTGGTATATGGTGGTGGCTAGTGGTATATGGTGGTGGCTAGTGGTATATGGTGGTGGCTAGTGGTATATAATGGTGGCTAGTGGTATATAATGGTGGCTAGTGGTATACAATGGTGGCTAGTGGTATAAAATGGTGGCTAGTGGTATATGGTGGTGGCTAGTGGTGTGGTGACTCTACCTCTGTGAATCCTTCTAATGTTCTCGGGTGCACTCTGGTGCTTCGTCTTAGCCAGCTTCAACGTTGTGAGTATCAGCCCCATACCTTCTTCGGCAGCTGAACCCTTGTCCCTCATTTCTACTCTCCAGCTACACTCCAGACACCCCCGTGCTGATGCCTTCTCCGTCCCTGCAGGGAACTTTCCATGTGGCAGGTTTTTCCATGACCGGCTCTGTTTACACGCAGTGCACTGACAGCGCATCTCCGCGCGCTGAGCCCAGTTGTTTGGATGTTCAGAACTGGCAGTCATGTTGCATCGGCCTCCATGACATATTAAATGTGCTAAGGGGAGAGATGCCAAGCCCATCAAACCCAGCCTCGCTCGCGTCCGTGCCCCAGTTGTGTAATGCGCTGAGTGTGGAGGAACTGGCACGTTTCAGAGATGTATGTCAGCAGGATGTGCCAGGGAGCAGGGCAGTGCCAGCGGCCTCGCATCTGTAGTTCAAGAGCTTGTCCACAATTGCTTCCGCTGCAGGCGGCAGCGGTACAAGCGACATCACAAACAACTACTGTTCTTTCAACTCCACCCTGGGAGGGCTGTGTGTAGCTGATCTGATGTCTATCGAAGGGGATTCAGAAGAGTCATGGAAACATCAAGCTATTCGGTGGGCACACAGAGAGGTCTCGCAGTAATATGGTGTAGGTCAGCGTTTTAAATTCAGTCAGATTCGTGAAGATAGCTTATTTTGACATTGGGACAGGGATTGTCCCTCAGTGGCTTTACAGAGTACACAGAAGCCGGCCCAACCTCTCCTTCTGCATCTCGTGCAGCCCACCCGTGTCTCCTTTCTGCACTGCACCCCATCCACCGCACAGAGCCCCTCCCCCTCTTCTCTTCCCTTCACAGCCACTTGATGCTTTCCATCACCAACATCCTAGCAAGGGCAAGCACTGAAGCCAAACTCAAGGTCAATGTGTCATTCTAAACAAATCCTTGAAAGCACAGCGTAACTCCATGCATGCACTGCCTGCACAGACCCAGTACCTAGCCCTATATCCTTCCACCCAGTGGACTGGCCTTGCAATACCCACAAATTACAAAGAGCCATAGGCAGACCTACTGGCACTGCTGCAGTCAACACCACCCATACAAGTCTTATAGCTCTAGGCCTAGAAGCAGGGCCATTGGAATTATGTGGCAGGGTTGAGTAAATAATGGGGCTAGAAAATGCAAATTATGCGGCATAATGCGCCACATTCTGTAAAACGTTTACTTCATTATTTCGTCATTTTTAAAGTTGGTAACCCTGTCTGAGCATTGGTTGCACCGCATTAGTACCAGTTTAACAACCACATCTAGCAATAAGCAAGAGAAAGGTGACCAGTCCAGTTTTGACAAGGGCCTTCCACTGCGCTGCAACACTTGTCACTGCACTTTTAGTAACTTTGAAAAGATTTGAGCTAGAGACAATTTTTTTCTTCTAAAATCTTCAGATTATGCGGCAGATGGTGGATTATGTGACAAATGCGGCAAATCTATAATTCAACGAAAATCGTCGCACAATTGCATAACTCCAGTGGCCCTGCCTATGATGGTCTGCACATGTACCCCACAGGTTGTGTCTACATGGACCAACCTTGGATCACAACCAGAGCCATAGAATGATACTTAATTACTTTATTATATAATGTCTATTACCACGCTTCAGTCACATAAGGCCACAGTACGAAATCAGCAATCCTACACATAGTAGATTATGCATTTCAGGCCCTGACCCACAATCAAACCTGCCTACTAGTACTTCTGGACCTGTCGTCTGCCTTTGACACAGTAAACCATGAAAAATTGCTAGTCAGGCTTCGAGACAGGATGGGTCTATCTGGAATTGTTCTGAAATGGTTTGAATCCTTCCTCCAGAACAGAACTCAAAGATTCGTAGTCAGCCAGAAGCTCTCACCCTCATGCCCAAGCTCAATTGGAGTCCCTCAAGGATCAACACTATCTCCATCATTATTCAATCTATATGTCGAATCTCTGACAGAAGTTCTCCGTGACGCATGCATATCTTTTCACATGTACGCTGATGACACTCAAATCTACATCAAGATAGCGTCACTAGAAGACATAAAGAAAATGAATGAGGCAATAAAAATATCATTATACTGGCTATCTAGTAATCATCTGAAACTAAACGCACAAAAAACGGAATTCCTATTAATTTCACCACCGAATAAACCCACAGAAGTGAAAAATTTGGACCAAACTGATCACAGCACTAAACTGCACCCCGACTCTAGTAGAATCCGCAAAATCATTGGGTATCTCGCTTGATAAGAACCTTGACATGAAAACACACATAAACTCAATGACAAAAAGTGCCCGATTTTACCTGAACTATATTAGAAAAATGAAACCTCTCATCTCTACGGCAGACCTTAAACCAACAGTACAGTCCTTAGTTATCTCTAGGATTGAATATGGATGTACAACTCTAGCAGGTCTCCCAAAAATCTGAACAGCCCCTCTAAAAGCATGTCTAAATGTGGCAGCAAGACTCATCACTGGTTCCAGAAAATACAACCACATCTCCCCTCACCTGAAAGCATTAAACTGGTTACCGTACAAAGCCAGAATTCAATTTAAAAAGGCATGCACTACACACAAAGCGCTCCACCACAGAACTCCAAGGTACCTTGCTCAGAAAATAGAGCTTTCAGGGAGAAGCAGACCAGCCAGGAGCGCCAGAGATATGCTGCTGAAACCACCCATCTTTCAGAAGAAGAAGACATACGACAGAGCTTTCTCCGGAGCAGCCCCCAGAATCTGGAACTAACTCCCTCCAAGCATTAGAAAAATTCCAAACACAGCAACATTCAAGAAGGAAGCGAAGAGCTTCCTAATGAGCAAGTTCTTGTCATAGGGCCAGACGACTCTTTAATAGTTAAGACTCATACACCAGCGTTTATCAGGAACCGCTCATGTTGTAGACTCCTCAGTAAGCACATCAGAATCATGTGCAAAGAAATATTACGTTTACTAAAACAATTTAGAAAGACATACACGGGAATATTATATATAGCAATGTTGTTATTTTTGTTGTAAGGTTAAGAAATTCATATAATGTACAGGAATTTGTATATAGTAATGCTACTCTTTTTATTGAAACTGATAAGAAAATTCATGTACAGGAGGTATATACAGATATTCGCAATGTTTGACTAATTTTCATTTTGTAACTGTTAAGCGCTCTGATACCCAAGGGTCATGTCCGCGCTATATAAAACTCTATAAATAAATAAAAATAAACCCTAACCTTCTTGCTTTCAAAAAAGCTTTAAGACGCATCCTTTAAAACTATATCTTCCCAATTTACTTATTTTGCTATAACTTCACTGTTCTTTGTGTAACTTTCTTGGTTTATTTGTTTACTTGTAAAGTGCTCTACTGCCCTGTGACATGGTCCGCGCTGTATAAAAACTTTAAGTAACTAAATCAAATAAGTAAATTTCTAATCACTAAAAAAAATAGGTATTGCAATAGGCAAGCACTGTCTTGACTTATCACACCCTTGTGGTAGCACACACTTAGGATAGCCCGCAATTGGCTACCTATCCTGATATCTTTCCAGAGCTGGACTGGACGGGGGTGCAGAGAAGGCCAGCAGCGAGGGCTAAGACAATGTGGGCCAGTTTTGCTGCTGTCGTCTAATGCTACTTCTGAGTTCTACAGCAGTCAGTAGAGTAAAGGGCAGTTTTTTACCTCAATTTTTTCGAATTGGTTGTGGGAGGTATCTGAGTTCCCCTCTCCCACGGCCAGATTCACTTGCTGCACTTCCTTG
Organism: Lissotriton helveticus; assembly: GCF_964261635.1. NCBI lineage: Eukaryota > Metazoa > Chordata > Amphibia > Caudata > Salamandridae > Lissotriton > Lissotriton helveticus. Next base: position 1,983,904,726 of record NC_136061.1, read on the forward strand.
GTGGAAGATGGATCTGAGGCTGTTTGGATTTTTTGGGACACTGGGCTTCTTGTGATCCAAATGTAGGCTGAATATCCTTCCATCTGTCATTCTCCCCGACCCTCCATGTAACCCAGTGGTCCATGTTCTCATGAACTATAGGGGGCAGTTCATACTATAACCCACATCCCACATTTAAGGTGTTTCTTCTTCTTCAGTTCCTCCCTCTTGCCAATACCTGGAGTCACTTTTTGAGCACATCTGGTTCCCACCAGACTCTTAAAGGCTTTTTTTCATCAGACCCCTCAGCAGGGATTGTCTTTCCCTGCTGTGATTTTGATGTTTTTAGGTCTCGGCCTGCGAAAGACTGCGCACATGCGCAGTCGAGCTGGTGAGACTTAATGAGATAGAGGATTGTTCACTAGCGAGGTTTAACCCCGCCCCTCGTCTCCATTGGCTGGTGTCCTAAACAGTGGACAGCCCTTGGAAAAGAGGTCCTAGTGACGTTTTTCTTTCTCTCTAAGCCCCGTCTTTTTCAGACTGGGTTCCTTGACTTACGTTTGTGGTAAAAGCTTTCTTATCTTCTTTATGGGGCCATCTGTTTCGCCCCGTACCTCCCTCGTCATTTCTTGTATGCATGCTCCTAACCCCCAGCTTCTATTTTCCTGGTTCACACGTTCTCATTGCTGCCGCCTGTACCTCCCTTATCATTTCTTGCCTGCATGCTCCTGTTACATTCGTTTTCCCTTCTAGTTACAGCCCAGTCCACTAAAAGTGAATGGAAAAACAGATTCGAGGCCACAGGCTTCTATAACTAATACTTAGTAAAGCGACAGAATCAGATTTGGGGGACATTAAGACCATACATCTTTTTTTAAAACAGTGAGACAGCTTAATTACAAAAATACAAAACAGTATCGCCCTTTGCCCCCATGGAGGCGGTGGAGCAGTGAGCTATTTGCACATTCTACTGTAAAAATAGTCTGTGTAATGTCCACACCCGAGCCGCAGCACCTTCGACTACAAGGCGTCGTTCTGGCAGAGACATTCTGTCTGAAGGCCCTCTCTTAATTCCGACAGTAAAGAAGATGCCAGGGAGGCGAGGTACTTGATTGTACATCTACTATTTATCGATACTTTCAACGGACGTGCAAAACGGTTCCAATATTGTGCATGAGTGAGCACTCCTCAAACTCGTCAATAAAATATACAGCCTTCTAGCAGCAAAGTTCATAGGGCACATTCCCATAATGCATCTGAATCTTGGAGAGGGTGAGACGTTACAGGCAGAGCTGCCGACTTTGGACTAGGGGAACATGACTTCGGTGTCAGCGCCACATCCTGTGACCCTGGGCAAATCACCTAATATCCTCGTGCCTTAAAAAAAAAAAATTAGTGTGACTTTTTCTATAGTAATTGAAGCTCATTTAAACCGTTTCATTACAGTCGGGACGAATTTGTGCTATAAAAACAAAACAAAAAAAACACAAGACAGCACATAAGCACTACTTTCCATTGTCCTTAAAGTTGTACTGGAAACACTACATTTGATGCTTATGACACCCAGTCCCCATGCTTGTGCGAAAAAGTTACACCTAGGAAACAGACTGTATTTGGGGGGGAAAAAGTATATTGGATTAATTCATTTGATGATTAACGACATAATATATATGGTTTGAAAATGGTCAGAGAACCTCCATAGTACTGACTGAAATAGCAATTGTCTCTAGGTGCGTGGTGTCCTGCCAGTTCGCAACATTTCTCCAAACAGCGATTTACCCACTTTTATATTATAAAACAAATGTAAACATGTTCAAGCTACATTGTCAGTGGGAGTTTGGGAGATGCCGCTGGCGTCCCACTGCCTCCCTTCCCCCACGCGACTGATAGCAGCTCTCAGATGTTGTTCAGTTGTGTGACTTACCTCACTGGGCAAACAGAAGCGAAACTGCAACCGCAGCACATTCCGGCTGAAGTTGGGAAACCTGTTTGAACCTTAGCCCGGCCTACCTATCGCCTGCACAATACGAAGTGTTTGTAAACAGTGGAATGTGTGCTGACACAGGAAGGGCCCAAGCTCCCAATTAAGGCGAACATTGGACAGATCCTGTTAAGTGTGGTTTACCGGTGGCCATTTTGAACAGTTTATACAAATTAATATCCACTCGGCGGTCCTAAAACCGTCCCACATAAGGTTTAAAAAACACACCTTAGAACGAGGAGAGAGGATATATACGTGTGGAATATATATGTAATATTTTACCCCAAATTCATATTCATATGCATGGTATGTACATAAACGTGTAAAAAAACACTAATAAAAGCAAAGCTAAAAGCGACCTAATTACAAACAGAATTGCTTAAGCTTAACTAAAGCCGAGACTGCTGCATTGCAAATGCTTGTTTTGTGATGTGAGCAGTATATACTACCTTCCATCCGAGTGACGTGGAATGGTAGTCAGGAACAAACAGTGCTATGTGAAATTACAGCATTCTCAGGTAATAACAGAAGGAATTTGAGTGGGCAGGTTGGAATTCAGGAAATTGGAAGAAATTAGGTATGGTATCTCTCATTCCTCCCGCAAAAGTTCGCATTTGGTGGTAAAACGTCCTGGGGTAAACACGATGTGCAGTTAAGAGATTTGTAAAATTGGACATTTGCATTTGTATTCACCAGAACTGAAGAAATAGAAGTCGGACTGCAGCCGTACCTACACATATTTCTGCTTGACTTCCTGCCTCGCTGTAGTGTATAATTTCCCCCCATCCTCCTGAACACACTCTCTAATAAAGTATTGATGGATTTTATTGGTGACAGTTTGAGAGACAGCAGTGCTAAATTTGAGATGGTGGAGCCCACCAGCACTTATTTTTGGGGATCAGCCTTTATTTTTCCTCATCAGATTTTGACCAAGAGAAACAGATAGAAAAACACAAAAGAGAAGGAAGAGAAAGATGGAAAACAGTGATAATGAAAGAAACAGAGTGAAATAAAGAGGCAAGGAGTGTCTGGTATTAACAAGGCATGATGTAGAATCAGGTATCCCGACGTTCTATAATTGCGGGATGCGGTCTTCTGAGCAGAACTTTGGGCCCTGGCACTTATCATTTCACAAATTAAGCACTGACTGAAACAGACTGATTGAGTCCCAGTGAGGTTTTTGGCTGGTCTACAATGAAATCCATAGATATACTGATTGAAGTGTTGCATAAATATTTTACACATTTCCTCTGCCTGACTACTCTGTGCCAAGCTAACAGGGGGCTGAGCACAGGTTAATGTGGGGCATGCTTGTGCCTTACCCGGACAAAGATTGTGGTTGCTGCCTGACCAGGGCTCCCTCTCCAGTCAACCAGTAACCCAATTTCTTACTGCTTGGCTGACATATGACTCTGTAAAACTGGAGAATAGATCACAGAAGAAGCTCCTTAGTAGAAGCTTAAAAGAGTAGATAAAAAAAAGTTCTGGCTAGTTTAGTCAACATATCAGGTCTCAGCATGCGGAGCCGGCGAATGCGATCATTATTCAATATATTTTTAATCTTGAGAAGTAGGATGAATTTGAAACCTTTAAAATGCTTATTTAATTTATATTGCCCTCCTCCCCAGCGCTCTTAGTTTGTAAAAACTTTCATTAGCTAAAGAGAGAAAGGCGTATCTGCAGTAGAGGGTTTAGGGATGGGAATGTGTCCTTTTTTTAACAACAGTTTAATCTTTTCAAATGATAACTGTTAATCATTTAGTAGTTAACAAGTGTGTAATCTACAATGCATGTATGTACACCTCTTCTCCAGTTGGTTTTACAAACCACGTCAGCCAATATGTGTGTAACGTTTTTTAACGCTTCAAATGAAACCTGGTTTCTCGGGTTCGAGGGCCTAGTCAGAGGGTAAGGATGTGTAATCTAATCATATTAATCAGGGATAACCTTCAGGAAAGAAAAATGTCTTTCTTGAGTCCCCTCACTCACCAGGGTTTCCCCACGGTGATATGCTTCATCATTGGGGCCAGACCTATTCCTCTCCGCGGTCCGACGGGTAGACGAATAGGTCTGTATACACGAGGCTTCTGAATCAGAAATATTAATTTCAGGGATTCACAGAGAACTTAAAATAGGCAAGAAAAGCTAGTAGGTGACTCTCCCTCGCGAGGACAGGTAAAAAGGCCTGCCTAGTGACTATAACTGGCACATCCTCTAGAGCCATGCAGGGGGGCTTTCTTTGACTTAATAGTTAGTTTTTAAAGCAATATTAGATTAGGAAAGAGAGGAGACAGTGCACAGCTCAATGGGGAGCGAGTTCCAGTGGTGAGGTCCAAGCAAGTTAAAAAACTGGAATTGTAAGTTCATGCATGTAGGTTTGGGTGTGGCTGAATGAAGGTTGTGGATTGAGAGGGGTACATACCAGCCACAGATTATGACTGTGTTATTAGAGGGTAGGGAATTCACGGTTTTGAAGACTAGGGCTAATAATTTATAGAGAGCCCTGTTTTGACTGAGGGCCGCCGAGCCTGTAGTTTGAGACAAGTGAACAATAATGTTATAGAGACTTTTAGTTGCATAATTTATTACCTTATCCAATGGGGGAAATTAATGCTGGGTGTAAAAACTGTTGAAGTGGTCCAGCTTGCTGAGAGATGGATCAGTGTTTTTGCAGTGTGGAAAGGGTTTTTACCGTTGAATTTTCAGATGTTAAAAGTTGATATCTAGTATCAGTAGATGGTGTTATGAAAGGCTCCAAATGCTTACTGGGGATGGAAAGTACCCCAAGGCTTTCAGATAGTGTCCGGATTGGTGCAGAGCAGGAATATCGACGGAGAAATATCGTGTGACATAAATATCCCCGCAGAAATATCGATTTAAAGAAATATCGACAACAAAAATATAGTTTGACCAGAATATCGACTGACAGGTAAGTAATATCGATAACAATAATATAGTTGTAAGAAATATCGTCTACAAAAATATAGTTTACACAAATATCGATTTTTTAATAATGTTATGTATTTTAGTGTTTTTAATGAGAATTGTTTGTCATTTTATTATATGTTGTAGAATTTTATTAGTTATTAATGTATTTTATGTTGAATTTTGTGTTATTAGTTCCGTAGTGGGTTGTGGGTTTATAGGGGAATAGGGTGGGAAGTAATTTAAATATATACAATTAATTGATTAATTAATGTGTTAATTTATTAATAATTGTTTAATAATTATTTGTTAATTAATTTCAATTAGTCAATTAATAATTAATTATGTTAATTATTATGTTAATTGTTTAATTAATTTTACGTGTGTGTAGTGGAGTTTATATGTGTAAATGGTGTGAAGTAATTACATTTTTATTGATTAATTATTAAATACTTTATAAATTAATTACCATTAATTAATTAGTAATTATTAATTGTAAATGCGTAATTAATTTTAGGTTTGTGTTGTGGTGTTTATAAGTGTATATGCTGTGAAAGCTGTCAATTAAATAATTAATTAATTAATTAAAAAAATACTTTGATTTTCATTAATTAATTAGTAAATATTAAATGTAATTGTGTAATTAATTTTAGGTGTTTGTGGTGGATATTATAGTGTAAAATATTGTGTAATTAAATCTTTTTTTATTATCTTTGTTAATAATAATATATTTAAATGTATATATTATTTATGTTTATATTGGAAATTAAATTCAATAAAAAATGTGATAGTTTGTTTTTTATTGTTTTGGGTTCCAGCGCTTTCCCTACTGTTGTATCCTGTGGAGTGGGAATAGTCATTTTCACCCCTACGCTATCCAACGCTTTCCCTACTGTTGCACTCTCTGGAGTGGGAATAGTAATTTTTACCCCTACGTTATCCAACGCTTTCCCTACTGTTGCACCCTCTGGAGTAGGAATAGTAATTTTTACCCCTACACTATCCAACGCTTTCCCTACTGTTGCACTCACTGGAGTGGGAATAGTAATTTTACCCCTACACTATCCAACGCTTTCCCTACTGTTGCACCCTCTGGAGTGGGAATAGTAATTTTTACCCCTACCCTATCCAACGCTTTCCCTACTGTTGCACCCTCTGGAGTGGGAATAGTAATTTTTACCCCTAAGCTATCCAGCGCTTTCCCTACTGTTGCACCCTCTGGAGTGGGAATAGTAATTTTTACCCCTGCGCTATCCAACGCTTTCCCTACTGTTGCACCCTCTGGAGTGGGAATAGTAATTTTTACCCCTACTCTATCCAGCGCTTTCCCTACTGTTGCACCCTTTGGAGTGGGAATAGTAATTTTTACCCCTACGCTATCCAACGCTTTCCCTACTGTTGCACTCTCTGGAGTGGGAATAGTAATTTTTACTCCTACGCTATCCAACGCTTTCCCTACTGTTGCAACCTCTGGAGTGGGAATAGTAATTTTTACCCCTACGCTATCCAGCGCTTTCCCTACTGTTGCACCCTTTGGAGTGGGAATGGTAAATTTTTACCCCTACGCTATCCAATGCTTTCCCTACTGTTGCACTCACTGGAGTCCGAATAGTAATTTTTACCCCTACGCTATCCATAGCTTTCCATACTGTTGCACCCTCTGGAGTGGGAATAGTAATTTTTACCCCTACGCTATCCAACGCTTTCCCTACTGCTGCACCCTCTGGTGTGGGAATAGTAATTTTTACCCCTACGCTATCCAGTGCTTTCCCTACTGTTACACCCTTTGGAGTGGGAATAGTAATTTTTACCCCTACGCTATCCAACGCTTTCCCTACTGTTGCACCCTTTGGAGTTGGAATAGTAATTTTTACCCCTACGCTATCCAACGCTTTCCCTACTGTTGCACCCTCTGGAGTGGGAATAGTAATTTTTACCCCTACGCTATCCAACGCTTTCCCTACTGTTGCACCCTCTGGTGTGGGAATAGTAATTTTTACCCCCACGCTATCCAGCGATTTCCCTACTGTTGCACTCACTGGAGTGGGAATAGTAATTTTTACCCCTTCACTATCAAATGTTTTAACTACTAATGTTTTTATTTTGTTATTAAATGTATGTATTATAATTTTTAAATACTTTTATGTGTTAATTTAAAATATAGAAAATTTTATTTTATTCAAAATGTTTTATATATGTGTTTATTTTATTTTTATATAATTATTAAAGTTTATAAATTAAATAAAGATAATAATAAAATGTATTTAAGAAAATATATGTATATGTACACATTTATTAAGTTTATATTTATTAAATTAAGATTATTTGTTATAAATAGTTAAAATATAAATGTAATGTAATTTATTTTGTTAATAATATTAATATTATTTAATTATTTAATTTAAGTTATAATATTTTTTAAAGTCGATATTTTTTACATCTATATTTTTTACATCTATATTTTTGAGTCGATAATATTGTACTTACCTGTTTAAGTATAGGGAGTCGATATTTTTGTAATCGATATTTTTACATCTATATTTTTGTAAACTATATTTCTGTTATCGATATTTAAACATGGAACCGTCTGGATTAGGGTGTCAGGGGGAATATTATGGGATGTATGAGAGATGTAGTTGCACTTTGTATAAGAACATAGATAATATCTATCTTAGAAGAGTTCAGAATAGTGGTGAGCCATCCAGTGTCTGATGGCTGTATGACAATCGGAGACTTGATCTAGAAGGGCAGGCGTAAAGGTTGAAAAAGAGAAGAAACTCTCGGTACCATCTTCATAAAGATGATGTGAGATACCAAAGGAAAAAATAATGTTACCAAGATATGTATAAAGAAAGACAGAGAAAGTCTGATTGAACGGTTTGGAGGGAAATCTGCGAGTAAGTTATGCAAGTATGGGAAGGGTATCTAACAGCAAGGGGTGATCAATGACACTGAATGCAGAACAAAGGCAATGCAATGCAAGGACTAGGAGAATAGACTATAGATTGTTTGGGTGAGCAGAAGTAATGAAATTAGCAACATGGCAGAGGATGGTTTCAGTAGACTAGCACTGAAACCTCATTTTTTGCCCAGTAGATCGCCGTGGGCGAGTAGTCTTTTAATGAGTGTTTAGTAGGGAGAAATTTAAAACAAACTGGGTTGATTTCAAGTTATTGCTTAGGTTGAAATTCGCAAGAAGAGTGCCTATCCTTGGTGCAGCACATAAAATAGCACTAGTTTTTGTAATCGGATTGTTCCTATGAGCAATATTTTACTTATAAATATTAAAAAATGATATATTTGTCTCCCTTAATTAAATTTGGACCTCTTGTGTAATTTTTCTTATTAACTTTATTTAATTGTATTTCCTCTGTTGGTTAAGAACATTTCATTGAATTGTTTCCTAACTCTAATATTAGTTTGGTCCTGCATAAACCTAACATGCATTTCTCTAGGGGAAAGTCTGCTGCTTTGTGCCACAGCTACCAAGAGCGAAGCCAGGTTTTCTTTCTAACCTTTAATTAGCCATAGCAGCATAGTACTTTATTAATTTCGTGAGATCCCTCCTCCAAGAGATCCAAAATCTCAAACTATTTATTAACGTACATTCGTAGACCAGAGTTGAACTGGGCTATTGAGAAATCAGCAGTCTTATTTTTGTGTGAACCCTCTGGAGAAGGCCAGTCAAGTTTCAGGCAAGCCTGACGTGCAGCTGATGCTGACGCTGCTCAGCGGGGAGCCTGCAAACCACACAATCGCTTGTGCCAGGAGGCACCAACATCCAGGAGGAAAGGGGGAGGAGACACCTCATCAGCGCTGTAAAGCACCCCTGTATCTCCCCCTGCATGGGACACACCCAGGCCCGCCCAGGCGGAGTCCGGGACAAGGGTAGGCCGTTCAGCGCCAGGAAGAGGCAGGGCAGGGCCACCCCCCTTGGCTCGGTGGTTGGACGTCACCAGGTGTCTCTGGAAAGACCACTGTTATACCCAAGTATGCTTGTAATTTTTGTCTCTGCCAGTGGCTCTTCATTGGATTTCTGCTGGCGTGGGATTTTTTCCGCTAGCTCCTTTGGAACTATAGCCAGGATGGTGTGACGAGTGTGTGGTCCCCAGGCTCCCGCTGGTCAACTTGTATTTAATCCCCTTCATCTACTTCTGCTGTATTCTTTGTGAGAATCATCAATTTGCACGCAATAGCACTCAGTTCTTTAGTGGGGGACTTGTGGAGATGGTCGCTGAAGCCCTGTACATCTGTGCCGCCATCATTAAAGGCGGACTGCAAGCCCCAGCATTCATCAGTTAGCCCCTTTCGAGCGTGTTTGTTCACCACGATGTGGGAAGTCGAAACCTCGCATTTTAGCCCGCATCGGTGCCCCTAATTTCTAAGAATCCCCACTTCACTGTTATTCCTTCATTTACGTTTTCATCCCCGTCCCTCATTATAGGTGGATTTTTTAATTAATATTCCACACTGCTACTCCCCATGGTGAAAAGAAAAGCTTTGCCAGCCCCAGCTCCCGCTCCGCTAATGAAGTGTAATTCAACTGACCGGATGCTGGAGAGGGCATTGGAGGTCTTAAGCACGGAAACAGCCCTCACTGAGAGGTGGTTGTCCTTGAGTTCTTGCAACAACCCAGCGTCCTTTGAGCAAGCATCCCTGGATCTTTTGTTCAGCCCCCCTGCTACTTGCTCTAATCTTGAATCTTTGCAGGTGGGAAATGCTGCTGCTTTCAACGCTGGAGGGTATAAGGTGCCTGCCAAAGGAAAAAAACCTAAGGGGGAGCGGGGTACGGTGTGGCGTATCAGATGCAGCCACACAGACAGATATTCAGGCAGATACACCAATGCTGGCTCTAGGGAACCATACGGTCCAGTTTTCGGAGGCATCAGCGACAGGTACAGTTGCACCTTGTTGTGTGATTCTTGCCAGAAAGAGGTATTTATTGATGGCTGCATCGCTAAATTCAAGTCTTTATTACAGGCTGAGCTCTCTCCTTTTTAGCTCGCTTAGGATTTATTGAAACCCAGGTCACGTCTTTTCTGGCACAGCAATCTCTGCTGCCACGAAACCCCCCAAAGCTTGACTGGTCTAACCGTGCAGCAAAATCTCCCCAACGTGCAATCTCAATGCCAGCAGGTGTGGCTCCTACATCCAGGGGCCTGCTCATCCTGTTCACCCAAATCCACTGGCTGTCCAAATACCTGCGACCATGCCCATTGCCGGGGGGTTTGCGGCTAAGGCATCTAACCCTGATTTGCTCCCCAATAAGACTATTTTAAATCTCCCCCCTGATGTGTGTCCCTCTATTGTGCTTTTGACTGGTGTACCTCCTTGTTAGAAATGGGGGTCTCTAGTTGGCAGTGGCTGGCCACAGTCCAAGTAGGGACCCTTCTTCCTAAGTCAGAGTAAGAGGGCTAAACCCTTTGATAACCCCTGCTCAACCCTGTGGTAACGTAGCACAAGCAGCTAGGCTTATCCCAGAGGCAGTGTGTAAAGCATTTATGATCATACACAGTAACACAGTGAAGGACACTACAAAGGGTCATCACACAAGTAGTTATAAAAAAATAAGTATCTTTATATATAGACTTAACACAAGACCAATAACGGTAAAAAGCGACAATAATGAAAAAGGGGGGTACTCTTGAAAAGCTGAAAAAAGAGTTCAAAGTGTTCAAATAGGGGTTCAGTTGAAAGCAGGGGTCTGTTCGACCCTTTTACTTACAAAGTACCTGGATTTCGTAGCAAAACAAGCAAAATGTCGCAAACGAGCTGTAGCGATGATTTTCCCCACGCTAGACCGGTGATGTGTTGAATCTTTGCCTCAAGGGAGGATGATGCGCCGGTCTGCGGGTGCATGTGGGACAAAGCGACAGACTTCTTCAAGCTAGGCCAGCGATGCATTGAATCCTTGCCGCAAGGGAGGATGAAGCGATACAAAAGGGGATGATGGACGGAGCGTTTGAGCAAATCAAACACTCACCCCCAGTCAATTGATCTGGGTTTAATCCATCACCATTCTTTAGCCCACTCAGCCACCCCATTTCAGACATGGCTATATGCAAATCAGTCTGACCCTGTGCCTCATGGGAACAGTACAGCCCGAACTGCCAAGCCATGTCTTCCATGGACCGGAAACAAGCATCCTGGGACCGGTTTCGGATTCATAATCCTCATCAGCCAGGCTATCTTGAATCCAGTGGCCAAGTGAGCAAGGGACTCACGTCTGAGCATACCCTGCCACACTTAGGGCGAACAAAGCGATACAAAAGGGGATGATGGACTTGGGCCCAGATCTTTGGACTGGGGTGAATGTGTGACATTGATCCACATTCTGTCCATCATTGTTGTGTTTGCAGTTACCGCTCTAAGTGTACTGGGGATGCTCAGACGTGAGTCCCAGGCACTCCACACCACTGGAATCAAGCTAGCCGGGCTGATGAGAGGTGTTACCTCGAAACCGGGCCGGTCCTCGGATGCTTGTTTCCGTTCTGGGAAGGACATGGCGTTTGTAGTTCGGACTGGACTGTTCCCATGGGGCACAGGGTCAGCGCTGATTTGCATATCGCCATTGTCTAACCCAGGGTGGTGTGGAGTGGAAAAACGATGGATTTGGGCCCAGATCTTTGGACTGGGGTGAATGTGTGACATTGATCCACATTCTGTCCATCATTGTTGTGTTTGCAGTTACCGCTCTAAGTGTACTGGGGATGCTCAGACGTGAGTCCCAGGCACTCCACACCACTGGAATCAAGCTAGCCGGGCTGATGAGAGGTGTTACCTCGAAACCGGGCCGGTTCTCGGATGCTTGTTTCCGTTCTGGGAAGGACATGGCGTTTGTAGTTCGGACTGGACTGTTCCCATGGGGCACAGGGTCAGCGCTGATTTGCATATCGCCATTGTCTAACCCAGGGTGGTGTGGAGTGGAAAAACGATGGATTTGGGCCCAGATCTTTGGACTGGGGTGAATGTGTGACATTGATCCACATTCTGTCCATCATTGTTGTGTTTGCAGTTACCGCTCTAAGTGTACTGGGGATGCTCAGACGTGAGTCCCAGGCACTCCACACCACTGGAATCAAGCTAGCCGGGCTGATGAGAGGTGTTACCTCGAAACCGGGCCGGTCCTCGGATGCTTGTTTCCGTTCTGGGAAGGACATGGCGTTTGTAGTTCGGACTGGACTGTTCCCATGGGGCACAGGGTCAGCGCTGATTTGCATATCGCCATTGTCTAACCCAGGGTGGTGTGGAGTGGAAAAACGATGGATTTGGGCCCAGATCTTTGGACTGGGGTGAATGTGTGACATTGATCCACATTCTGTCCATCATTGTTGTGTTTGCAGTTACCGCTCTAAGTGTACTGGGGATGCTCAGACGTGAGTCCCAGGCACTCCACACCACTGGAATCAAGCTAGCCGGGCTGATGAGAGGTGTTACCTCGAAACCGGGCCGGTCCTCGGATGCTTGTTTCCGTTCTGGGAAGGACATGGCGTTTGTAGTTCGGACTGGACTGTTCCCATGGGGCACAGGGTCAGCGCTGATTTGCATATCGCCATTGTCTAACCCAGGGTGGTGTGGAGTGGAAAAACGATGGATTTGGGCCCAGATCTTTGGACTGGGGTGAATGTGTGACATTGATCCACATTCTGTCCATCATTGTTGTGTTTGCAGTTACCGCTCTAAGTGTACTGGGGATGCTCAGACGTGAGTCCCAGGCACTCCACACCACTGGAATCAAGCTAGCCGGGCTGATGAGAGGTGTTACCTCGAAACCGGGCCGGTCCTCGGATGCTTGTTTCCGTTCTGGGAAGGACATGGCGTTTGTAGTTCGGACTGGGCTGTTCCCATGGGGCACAGGGTCAGCGCTGATTTGCATATCGCCATTGTCTAACCCAGGGTGGTGTGGAGTGGAAAAACGATGGATTTGGGCCCAGATCTTTGGACTGGGGTGAATGTGTGACATTGATCCACATTCTGTCCATCATTGTTGTGTTTGCAGTTACCGCTCTAAGTGTACTGGGGATGCTCAGACGTGAGTCCCAGGCACTCCACACCACTGGAATCAAGCTAGCCGGGCTGATGAGAGGTGTTACCTCGAAACCGGGCCGGTCCTCGGATGCTTGTTTCCGTTCTGGGAAGGACATGGCGTTTGTAGTTCGGACTGGACTGTTCCCATGGGGCACAGGGTCAGCGCTGATTTGCATATCGCCATTGTCTAACCCAGGGTGGTGTGGAGTGGAAAAACGATGGATTTGGGCCCAGAACTTTGGACTGGGGTGAATGTGTGACATTGATCCACATTCTGTCCATCATTGTTGTGTTTGCAGTTACCGCTCTAAGTGTACTGGGGATGCTCAGACGTGAGTCCCAGGCACTCCACACCACTGGAATCAAGCTAGCCGGGCTGATGAGAGGTGTTACCTCGAAACCGGGCCGGTCCTCGGATGCTTGTTTCCGTTCTGGGAAGGACATGGCGTTTGTAGTTCGGACTGGACTGTTCCCATGGGGCACAGGGTCAGCGCTGATTTGCATATCGCCATTGTCTAACCCAGGGTGGTGTGGAGTGGAAAAACGATGGATTTGGGCCCAGATCTTTGGACTGGGGTGAATGTGTGACATTGATCCACATTCTGTCCATCATTGTTGTGTTTGCAGTTACCGCTCTAAGTGTACTGGGGATGCTCAGACGTGAGTCCCAGGCACTCCACACCACTGGAATCAAGCTAGCCGGGCTGATGAGAGGTGTTACCTCGAAACCGGGCCGGTCCTCGGATGCTTGTTTCCGTTCTGGGAAGGACATGGCGTTTGTAGTTCGGACTGGACTGTTCCCATGGGGCACAGGGTCAGCGCTGATTTGCATATCGCCATTGTCTAACCCAGGGTGGTGTGGAGTGGAAAAACGATGGATTTGGGCCCAGATCTTTGGACTGGGGTGAATGTGTGACATTGATCCACATTCTGTCCATCATTGTTGTGTTTGCAGTTACCGCTCTAAGTGTACTGGGGATGCTCAGACGTGAGTCCCAGGCACTCCACACCACTGGAATCAAGCTAGCCGGGCTGATGAGAGGTGTTACCTCGAAACCGGGCCGGTCCTCGATGCTTGTTTCCGTTCTGGGAAGGACATGGCGTTTGTAGTTCGGACTGGACTGTTCCCATGGGGCACAGGGTCAACGCTGATTTGCATATCGCCATTGTCTAACCCAGGGTGGTGTGGAGTGTAAAAACGATGGATTTGGGCCCAGATCTTTGGACTGGGGTGAATGTGTGACATTGATCCACATTCTGTCCATCATTGTTGTGTTTGCAGTTACCGCTCTAAGTGTACTGGGGATGCTCAGACGTGAGTCCCAGGCACTCCACACCACTGGAATCAAGCTAGCCGGGCTGATGAGAGGTGTTACCTCGAAACCGGGCCGGTCCTCGGATGCTTGTTTCCGTTCTGGGAAGGACATGGCGTTTGTAGTTCGGACTGGACTGTTCCCATGGGGCACAGGGTCAGCGCTGATTTGCATATCGCCATTGTCTAACCCAGGGTGGTGTGGAGTGGAAAAACGATGGATTTGGGCCCAGATCTTTGGACTGGGGTGAATGTGTGACATTGATCCACATTCTGTCCATCATTGTTGTGTTTGCAGTTACCGCTCTAAGTGTACTGGGGATGCTCAGACGTGAGTCCCAGGCACTCCACACCACTGGAATCAAGCTAGCCGGGCTGATGAGAGGTGTTACCTCGAAACCGGGCCGGTCCTCGGATGCTTGTTTCCGTTCTGGGAAGGACATGGCGTTTGTAGTTCGAACTGGACTGTTCCCATGGGGCACAGGGTCAGCGCTGATTTGCATATCGCCATTGTCTAACCCAGGGTGGTGTGGAGTGGAAAAATGATGGATTTGGGCCCAGATCTTTGGACTGGGGTGAATGTGTGACATTGATCCACATTCTGTCCATCATTGTTGTGTTTGCAGTTACCGCTCTAAGTGTACTGGGGATGCTCAGACGTGAGTCCCAGGCACTCCACACCACTGGAATCAAGCTAGCCGGGCTGATGAGAGGTGTTACCTCGAAACCGGGCCGGTCCTCGGATGCTTGTTTCCGTTCTGGGAAGGACATGGCGTTTGTAGTTCGGACTGGACTGTTCCCATGGGGCACAGGGTCAGCGCTGATTTGCATATCGCCATTGTCTAACCCAGGGTGGTGTGGAGTGGAAAAACGATGGATTTGGGCCCAGATCTTTGGACTGGGGTGAATGTGTGACATTGATCCACATTCTGTCCATCATTGTTGTGTTTGCAGTTACCGCTCTAAGTGTACTGGGGATGCTCAGACGTGAGTCCCAGGCACTCCACACCACTGGAATCAAGCTAGCCGGGCTGATGAGAGGTGTTACCTCGAAACCGGGCCGGTCCTCGGATGCTTGTTTCCGTTCTGGGAAGGACATGGCGTTTGTAGTTCGGACTGGACTGTTCCCATGGGGCACAGGGTCAGCGCTGATTTGCATATCGCCATTGTCTAACCCAGGGTGGTGTGGAGTGGAAAAACGATGGATTTGGGCCCAGATCTTTGGACTGGGGTGAATGTGTGACATTGATCCACATTCTGTCCATCATTGTTGTGTTTGCAGTTACCGCTCTAAGTGTACTGGGGATGCTCAGACGTGAGTCCCAGGCACTCCACACCACTGGAATCAAGCTAGCCGGGCTGATGAGAGGTGTTACCTCGAAACCGGGCCGGTCCTCGGATGCTTGTTTCCGTTCTGGGAAGGACATGGCGTTTGTAGTTCGGACTGGACTGTTCCCATGGGGCACAGGGTCAGCGCTGATTTGCATATCGCCATTGTCTAACCCAGGGTGGTGTGGAGTGGAAAAACGATGGATTTGGGCCCAGATCTTTGGACTGGGGTGAATGTGTGACATTGATCCACATTCTGTCCATCATTGTTGTGTTTGCAGTTACCGCAAGGGAGGATGATGCGCTGATCCTGTTGCGTGTGCGATCTTGTTGCGATGAAAGAAAATGGCGCCCCGCGAGGGAGCGACGATCCGTGTGCGATGTGAGGAAAATAGGGGACGCGCGGCGCACACTCTGCGATGTCGTGATGCGATGAGCCGGGGTTAGCGAGCCTTCGACAAGCCCGCAAACGTGCGATGCGATGATCTCGGGGGTTAGCGAGGACTTTGTGGTCCGCAAGCGTGCGATGTGATGATCTTTGGTTTGCAAGCGCTCGGCGGCAGCAGCGTGATGGTCTTTCTTCTGCTCTACAGCTGCGGCGGCTCGCAAAAAGGCGTTGGTGACGATTTCAGCACTCTCTTCTCTGTAGTAGAACTAGGGGCCCTGGAACTCACAGGGGCCTCACCTGCAGATAGAAATCCTCGTTGGGAGCAATCAGGAGGCTGGTGGGGGAGTCGGATGTGCCTGTGACTCTAGCAGGAGGCTAGCTCTCTTCTAGCCCTTGGGTGATTGCTTAGCGAAATAAAAGTCTCACAAAAGTCCTTTTCCCTCTTCTTCCAAGTCCAAGCGGAACTACTGCCGGCCAATCCAAGAAACAACACACAAGCACAAGGACAGTCCTCTCCTGTAGATTCCTTCAGTAACACGGACAGAGGTTCCTCTTGACATCCAGGAGCAATACAAAAAAATCAGGGGTTTGGGCACAGATATTTATAAAGTCTTTGTTCTCGAAAGTCTCTAGTCACTGAACCCAGCCAGAACCAGTTCTGCTCAGGCCTGGTGCACTTTGTTTACCAGGCTGCATCCTTCCTTTAAGAAAGAGGGGGTCTGCCATCAGGCGCACAGTAGGAGGTGGAGCCAGCATTCACCTTGCCAGGCACAGCCCTATTCAGGTCAAGGAGCTACCCCTCCCCAGTACTCAATGCAGATCTTTCTATTCAACCCAGGTCTGACTCAGCCTGCCTTGCCCCTCTAAACCCAGACAGCCAATACACATAACAGCAGAGCACACTGGAAGGCTTAGGCAAGAAAATACCTACTTTCTAATAGTGGTATTTTCAAACACAGAATGTTAAAACCAACTTCACTAAAAGATGTATTTTATCATTCTGAGTTCAGGCATACTAAACTCGAATTTCTACCATTTTCCCTGAGTCAGATAGGACTATAAGATGTGTTAGCCAGTCTGCCCATGCTAGCCTATGGAGAACTGGTAGCCTTGCAGCAGTGAAAAACAAAACAGAGGGTGATTCACTACCAGGACATGCTACACATATCAAGCCATGTCCTACCTTACACACACAATGCACCTACCATAGGGGTGATTGACATGAGGCTAAGGGAAGGTTCAGGGGCCGGGAAGTGTAGGCACTTCACGGCCAAGATGGCAGTTCTGGACTGCACCCAGACACTGCAGTGACAGGTCTGAGGAGCACTTTACAAGCTGCTTCTGTGGGTGGCGCAAATCAGCACTGCAGGTCCACCAGCAGCATTTGGGTTACCAGCCCTAGGCACATATGGGCCACACTACTAGGGACTAACAGGTAAACCAAATAAGCCAATCAGGGATATACCAATTCACAGTCATATTTACACAGGGAGCATTTGCGCTGTGGCACTGAATGGCAGTGGCACAGCACCCAGAGCATCTAATACCAGCAAAAACAGAGGAGACAACAGCGAAAAATGGAGGGGAGACCCACGCCAATTGTGCCAAGTCTAACACTCCTCTACAGAAACACTGTAAGGAGTCATATGAGGAGTTGTGCAATAAGGTGCTGGAACGATCGGTGCACCACAGGAACTTTCCTTTTGACTTTTCTAGGAAGATTTTGTTCACTGAAAGGATTGGCTGAATTGGTCTGGGCCCTATCACCTCTTAAGCGGACCGTGTTATCATTAACTTTAAATCCTTCCTGTGGCTCAGGCTATATTGGGCGGGAACCCGAGCAGACCTATTTCTGTGAGCTCTGTAGTCCCTGTTCCTCTTGCTTTTTACCTTCATTCTTTCATAAATCATAGGCTCCGGCCGTGATAAGGATATGGGTCGACAATACTTTGGGGGTGAGGCCAGCCCCTATACCGCACAGCTCCTCTGTCATCTCTTCCGCTCCCACTAATGGATTAATGAATGAATGGGGTATTTGTAGAACGCAAACTGTCAGAAGACGTTCAGCCAAACTGTCATGCGCACTTAAGAGAGAGCCTACCCCTCCTCCCCCTGCTGGCTGTGACAGCAGAAAAGCCCCACCTGCCCCAAAACTGGCTTCAGCATGGAGAAATAAAATGATAATACCATTGTGTTATTATCATTTTATTTTTCCTTTTTTGCACAGCTGCAGCGCAGTAGACCAACGCTCCATCGCCTTAGCAGAGGAGCCGCCGCTGGATGTTAGGCAGTCCTAATATTTGTCACAGCGCTTCTTGTTTCCTCAAAATGTCTGTAAGTAGTAGGAGATCGATAAAAAGATAATGATAGTTTTCCAGCATAGTTCTTGGAACTGCTGCCTGTATTGCAGTGGTGGTGTCTGATTGCTAAGTCAATGCACTAACAGGTACATGCATCATTGTAGTCATTTGCGATTTCTTAATTGCGATTTTTAAGGAATCGCAATTAAGAATTCGCAAATGCCTATGCATGTAGAAATCGCAGAAAAATGTGCGATTTCTAAACATTCCTTAATTGCGAGTTGCAAATTGTGAGTCGCAAATAAGGAATCCCTCCCCATTCATTCCTATGGGCCTAGAGACATTTGGGAGAATGCGAATTCAAGGGTGCAGGGGTGTCCAAAGGACACCCTGTTGCACCCCTGAAATTGATATGTGCACCCATGTTACGCACACACATGTCCCAGGGGCATGTGTCTTCTTAACATGGGACTTTAAAAAATGCACTTTGATGCTTTTTAAAAAAAAACGCAATTTACCATCACCTTACATGTGATGGTAAATTGCGATTCTTAATTGCGAAATCGCAAATCTTTTTACTTTCTTGCATTGCATTTAAGGAATCGTAAATTGCGATTCCTTAAATGCAATCGCAATTTAAGCAATCGCAAATTTTGCGATTTCTTAAATTGCGAGTGGCTACTTGTTTCATGCATTCCAAAAGCAATTTTTGCGATCGCAAACGGCCGATTTTTGCGATTCGCACCGTTTGCGATCGCAAAATGCTTTGATGCATGTGCCTGTTTATTCGCAGCGGTCCTTTATTTTATGAAGCCATATTTTTAATTGATTTGTATCATCGCCACAAGATTTATCATGTTTTATCATATTTTATTTCTTTGATGAACTGTATCATGCTCTTTTATGATTTGTATGTAAAAATCAAATAAAGCTAAATTGACTTGACTTGCCTGGTTAACTCTATACTCCAGAAGCCTCATCAGCATACTTTTTTGAGAGGATGAAATGTCCTCGAGAGTAGGTGCTGTAGGAAAAGTAACATATAACAAAAGAAGTGCCAATACTGTGAATGATTTCAAACTAATTATTCTCACAACATCCGAACTAAACAAGATGTTTTTATCTCACCTTTGTGAGCAGAATTAATCCTTTATTTTTTTAAACAAGTAATTATTAAATAAGTTTGGTTTATGATTTCACCAACTTTACGAACTACAGGACCTTATATACACAACATTTACATCAATACAACCATAACAAATCACGAAAAAGGTTCAATGCATTTATAATCAACATTCATTCATACTTCAATCACCCTAAATCTAAAACAACCACAGACACACGTACAATTTTACACTGGAATAACAATATTCACAGAAAGCCATATATACATTTTCCAATTTAAACAAAACAGTTTGAATATCACTTCTGGCTATAATAGTCTACGCGTTTCGAACTCTTTGTTGGTGATAGAGTTCTCATCAGGACCAGAATCTCTGATTATGCAGAGAAGGTATGGTTGGATGATATAAATAGTCCACGACGCTCACATCTCGGTTGGATTCAAAAGGACGGGGTCAGGTGGAACGCTAGGTCCAGGGTACGTAGCCGCTGCAATTCAACAAGTTTCTTTCGGCAATAGTGCTTCGCTGTTCAATGGCGCCTGTTTTGGATGGGCTGGCGAAGCGAGGCTTGTTTGTCCAACTCCCGAGATCCTTTGCGGACCCGGAAGTGCGTCGGAATTCGTTTACACGCCAGGAGTAAGGACAAAAAAGCCTCACAAAGGTGAGATAAAAACATCTTGTTTAGTTCCGATGTTGTGAGAATAATTAGTTTGAAATCATTCACAGTATTGGCACTTCATTTGTTATTTATTGCTTGTGGCTAAGCCTTGCTGTTGGGAGCCCTGACCCAGTGGTGGTTTTTCTGTAGGAAAAGTAACGGCATCAGTTATTTGGTGGGAAATCTCCATCCACTTATCTATTAAACTACTGGATTTGGAGTCGGAATCTATTGAGGTGAGAGCCAGACCTGCCTATTGCAGTATTGAGTGCCTCTTGTTATTCACTGTAAACCGTGGGTGGAAGTATTAATCAACTGGGCTGCAGGGCAGTATTGGAAAATACGCTGTGGTCCACAGGACTCCTGTCTGATCATGCCACTGCTTTCAGTCATTCGTTACAATATGAATCCTGTCCTCTAATCAGGGATATACCAATTCACAGTCATATTTACACAGGGAGCATTTGCGCTGTGGCACTGAATGGCAGTGGCACAGCACCCAGAGCATCTAATACCAGCAAAAACAGAGGAGACAACAGCGAAAAATGGAGGGGAGACCCACGCCAATTGTGCCAAGTCTAACACTCCTCTACAGAAACACTGTAAGGAGTCATATGAGGAGTTGTGCAATAAGGTGCTGGAACGATCGGTGCACCACAGGAACTTTCCTTTTGACTTTTCTAGGAAGATTTTGTTCACTGAAAGGATTGGCTGAATTGGTCTGGGCCCTATCACCTCTTAAGCGGACCGTGTTATCATTAACTTTAAATCCTTCCTGTGGCTCAGGCTATATTGGGCGGGAACCCGAGCAGACCTATTTCTGTGAGCTCTGTAGTCCCTGTTCCTCTTGCTTTTTACCTTCATTCTTTCATAAATCATAGGCTCCGGCCGTGAGAAGGATATGGGTCGACAATACTTTGGGGGTGAGGCCAGCCCCTATACCGCACAGCTCCTCTGTCATCTCTTCCGCTCCCACTAATGGATTAATGAATGAATGGGGTATTTGTAGAACGCAAACTGTCAGAAGACGTTCAGCCAAACTGTCATGCGCACTTAAGAGAGAGCCTACCCCTCCTCCCCCTGCTGGCTGTGACAGCAGAAAAGCCCCACCTGCCCCAAAACTGGCTTCAGCATGGAGAAATAAAATGATAATACCATTGTGTTATTATCATTTTATTTTTCCTTTTTTGCACAGCTGCAGCGCAGTAGACCAACGCTCCATCGCCTTAGCAGAGGAGCCGCCGCTGGATGTTAGGCAGTCCTAATATTTGTCACAGCGCTTCTTGTTTCCTCAAAATGTCTGTAAGTAGTAGGAGATCGATAAAAAGATAATGATAGTTTTCCAGCATAGTTCTTGGAACTGCTGCCTGTATTGCAGTGGTGGTGTCTGATTGCTAAGTCAATGCACTAACAGGTACATGCATCATTGTAGTCATTTGCGATTTCTTAATTGCGATTTTTAAGGAATCGCAATTAAGAATTCGCAAATGCCTATGCATGTAGAAATCGCAGAAAAATGTGCGATTTCTAAACATTCCTTAATTGCGAGTTGCAAATTGTGAGTCGCAAATAAGGAATCCCTCCCCATTCATTCCTATGGGCCTAGAGACATTTGGGAGAATGCGAATTCAAGGGTGCAGGGGTGTCCAAAGGACACCCTGTTGCACCCCTGAAATTGATATGTGCACCCATGTTACGCACACACATGTCCCAGGGGCATGTGTCTTCTTAACATGGGACTTTAAAAAATGCACTTTGATGCTTTTTTAAAAAAAACGCAATTTACCATCACCTTACATGTGATGGTAAATTGCGATTCTTAATTGCGAAATCGCAAATCTTTTTACTTTCTTGCATTGCATTTAAGGAATCGTAAATTGCGATTCCTTAAATGCAATCGCAATTTAAGCAATCGCAAATTTTGCGATTTCTTAAATTGCGAGTGGCTACTTGTTTCATGCATTCCAAAAGCAATTTTTGCGATCGCAAACGGCCGATTTTTGCGATTCGCACCGTTTGCGATCGCAAAATGCTTTGATGCATGTGCCTGTTTATTCGCAGCGGTCCTTTATTTTATGAAGCCATATTTTTAATTGATTTGTATCATCGCCACAAGATTTATCATGTTTTATCATATTTTATTTCTTTGATGAACTGTATCATGCTCTTTTATGATTTGTATGTAAAAATCAAATAAAGCTAAATTGACTTGACTTGCCTGGTTAACTCTATACTCCAGAAGCCTCATCAGCATACTTTTTTGAGAGGATGAAATGTCCTCGAGAGTAGGTGCTGTAGGAAAAGTAACATATAACAAAAGAAGTGCCAATACTGTGAATGATTTCAAACTAATTATTCTCACAACATCCGAACTAAACAAGATGTTTTTATCTCACCTTTGTGAGCAGAATTAATCCTTTATTTTTTTAAACAAGTAATTATTAAATAAGTTTGGTTTATGATTTCACCAACTTTACGAACTACAGGACCTTATATACACAACATTTACATCAATACAACCATAACAAATCACGAAAAAGGTTCAATGCATTTATAATCAACATTCATTCATACTTCAATCACCCTAAATCTAAAACAACCACAGACACACGTACAATTTTACACTGGAATAACAATATTCACAGAAAGCCATATATACATTTTCCAATTTAAACAAAACAGTTTGAATATCACTTCTGGCTATAATAGTCTACGCGTTTCGAACTCTTTGTTGGTGATAGAGTTCTCATCAGGACCAGAATCTCTGATTATGCAGAGAAGGTATGGTTGGATGATATAAATAGTCCACGACGCTCACATCTCGGTTGGATTCAAAAGGACGGGGTCAGGTGGAACGCTAGGTCCAGGGTACGTAGCCGCTGCAATTCAACAAGTTTCTTTCGGCAATAGTGCTTCGCTGTTCAATGGCGCCTGTTTTGGACGGGCTGGCGAAGCGAGGCTTGTTTGTCCAACTCCCGAGATCCTTTGCGGACCCGGAAGTGCGTCGGAATTCGTTTACACGCCAGGAGTAAGGACAAAAAAGCCTCACAAAGGTGAGATAAAAACATCTTGTTTAGTTCCGATGTTGTGAGAATAATTAGTTTGAAATCATTCACAGTATTGGCACTTCATTTGTTATTTATTGCTTGTGGCTAAGCCTTGCTGTTGGGAGCCCTGACCCAGTGGTGGTTTTTCTGTAGGAAAAGTAACGGCATCAGTTATTTGGTGGGAAATCTCCATCCACTTATCTATTAAACTACTGGATTTGGAGTCGGAATCTATTGAGGTGAGAGCCAGACCTGCCTATTGCAGTATTGAGTGCCTCTTGTTATTCACTGTAAACCGTGGGTGGAAGTATTAATCAACTGGGCTGCAGGGCAGTATTGGAAAATACGCTGTGGTCCACAGGACTCCTGTCTGATCATGCCACTGCTTTCAGTCATTCGTTACAATATGAATCCTGTCCTCTATCGACAGCTGATAATTCCTTAATGCCTAGCGACTGACTAGAGCAGACGCTATACATTCATTGCTTTGAGGCCACGTGAGCAGTCACAATGCATTGATACCTCTCTCTGCAAGCCCCAAGCTGGAATCCCGATTTGCTTCACCTTTTTGTTCTGTGATTTCCAAGGATTTACTGTGTGCCTTGTGATTCACAAAAACAGGTTGCGGCTTGCAAAACACTTTAGTACACTGTATTTTCTTTTTTTTTTCTTTGCAGAGCACAAGCTTTGTAAGTATCGTGTTTGAAACACCTGGCCGTAACAGTGCCTAGAAAGAAGGGGCGTGGCCTGGAGCCGTCGATGGTGGACGTGTAGTTCCCCAGCTCCGTCCTCAGCCCTAAAAAACGAGCTAATTATCCTTCAACACCCTGCCTATAACCCACCTGATCTTTGTCCAGATCGTCTCCGGGGACGAGCGGCGTGGAGCGGGACGATATATCCCTACTCGGATTGCTCCTTTGGCGAGTGCCGGCGTTGGTGCCTGTGCAGCCTGTAAGCCGGAGTAAAGCCCCGGCCTCGAGTAATTGGCCTGGCCGGCCAACCCCCTACCTCCTTCGCGGTAGGATTGTGACCCGGGCTTGGATTTCCTCTGCATCTTCGGCCGTGACTGTGGTGAGCGGTGAAGTGCCCCATCCTGTTTCGGGCCCCACAGCCCCCCCGAACGGCTGCTACACCGCAGGCCGGCCGCCCAGCTACGAGGACCTGCGGGATACGGCGACCTTTTCAGGCTGTCCCCCCCCGCCCACCAGCAGAGCTAGCGGGGCTCCGATATACCACCACGGGGCCAGGAACCAAGGGACGGACAGCGCCTGCATTCCGCTGCCACCGCCAAGGGGCCGAATCCGTCCTGCATGGAATACTGGCATTACAACGCGGATCGGCCCGTCAACACTGGTATATTGGCGCCATCTTGCCGCCACCCCGGGGCTGGTGCGAGACCCTTGGAACCCGGCACTCTCGCCTTGCCTTCCCCCCGAGTCGCCTACTAGAGACCCTGATAATACTGCACGGAGTGCTACGCACCGGCGACACACGGACATTGGAGTCGGGGGGCTAGAAAGGGGAGGTGCGCACCGCGCCCTGGCGCCATTTATTGTGCTACAGCCCCGAAGTTTCCCGCGTTCCCGGCAGGTGAGACGAGCACTGCAGTGGCCGGGACCCCAACACCTCTCCCCCACCACTGGCTCCGTGGGCCTGGGGCCGTGCCCGCCTGAGAAGACGCCAGAAGTGCACAGACCTACCCTGCGTTAATACATCGCTCTGATAGCCTGCACTGGCGCTGCCAACGTTGGGGCCTCTACTATCTCTGCCTCTGCCCAACGCGTGGTGGTCCTCCCAATACCACTACCGCACTCTCGGTGGGGCTGCGGCGGACTGCTGCACCCACTACAACGCCATCCTGCTAACGAGATCCATGGGCAAGAACAGGGACAAACCTCGGGCCCAGGGCGCTCGGACGGACGCGCAGTCCACAGGCTCTGAAGACCCGCTGGCCTCCTTCAACATGGACATCATCCCGCCGACCGGTATGGGGTCGCAAGATGCCAAGCTGGATCTGATCCTAAATGAAATACGCGCGACACGAGAAGCGCTGGAATCGCGCATGGACACCATGGCGACTGGACTATCTCTACTGAAGGCTGACCATAACAAGTTGGCGGATCGAGTGGCGGAGCATAAAATAGCGCTAGATGACCTGATCCCACAGCAGACGGAACACTCCGCGAAATTGGAAAACGTGGAGAAGCAGCTGAAGCGACTGTGGGATCGAGTGGACGATGCGGAAGGACGTGCCCGCCGCAACAACGTCCGCATCCTGGGCATTCCGGAGAAAAGCGAAGGGAGGGACCCCACGCGGTTCGTGGAGGATTGGCTACGGAAGCTGGTGGGACAGAGAGACCTCACCGCCCTCTACAGTGTGGAAAGGGCCCACAGGATGCCAGCGAAACCCCCGCCACCAGGGGCACCCCCTCGCCCCCTGATCGCTCGTCTCCTTCACTTCAGAGACCGAGACACTGTCCTGCGAGCGGCCAGGGAGGAAGCACCGATACGCTTCGAGGATAAGAACATATCGGTCTACCCTGACTTCACTCCCACTGTGCAGCGGGCCAGATCCGATTTCCTTGGGGTGAAACGCAATTTGCGGGACAGGAACATGAAATATGCACTTTTGTTCCCTGCTCGGCTCAAAATCCTACACAACAACAAGTCCCATTTTTTCGACTCACCTGAAGAGGCTGCGGAGTGGATGGAGGTCACTCTAACCCCGCCGGCATCACAGGACCCTTTTGCAGACCACCGCGGTGACACCCGCAGGAACTCGCCAGGCCGACGAGACAACGCTCACAGCCCCGGTCACCATTCCTCCCAAGGAACATCGGCGGTGACACATCCCCATGGCCGCCAAGCGGTGGACCACTCGTCAACATCCCCGCAACATCGTCTTACTGAGGAGGCACTGGCCGCCCATGACGCAGGTGCACCCGGAGACAGACTCACCGACACCACCGACACCCGCACTGAGGTATCGGGTTCAGTTGACAGCTTGCAGCTCTTCCCGAAGATCACGGCCCAGATGGCTGCGGAGTTTTGAGCCACAACACGCTTGATCCCCTCCGGGTGGTAACGTATAGCTGATCCCCTCCTTCACAATTGGTGGGTTATATGTGTGGGGGCCCATGGTATTGTGGGCTATCAAACCCACGCAGTCCGTTCAGTGACGCTTGACGGAGGCTTCCCACCCCCGGTATGCACACGAACTTGACTGACTTGTGCCCACGTTGGGCACCATGGTTTGGCTCCTGGGTACGTTGGCTCAGGGACCTTTTTGTTCAGGGGTTACATGTTTGCGAGACACTCTCATTTACAAGCACAGCAGGATATGTGGGGTCGCCCAGTAGTTTCACTTTACCGCACCGCACAGATGGTAGTGGGACACCTTAATGATTACCAATTGTGCACCTGGAACGTGCGTGGCATGGGATCAGTGCATAAACGACACCGTATCCTTGCGCAACTAAACCGCAGGGGAACACAGATTGCTTGTTTACAAGAGACACATTTGAACGCTGCTGAAGCGGTGAAACTGCGCAAGAAATGGAGAGGGCAGCTCTTTTCTACCTCATATTCTGCATTTTCAAGGGGGGCGGCGATTTGGCTACGTAGCTCTCTTCCCTTCCAGATGCTGGAACAACGGATTGACCGGGAGGGTCACTATGTATTTGTGCGGGGACTGTTGGATGGGGAGGCGGTTGTCATTGGATGTGTGTACTCACCCAACGTGAATCAGTCGGCATTTCTGTTAACTGTTAATGAGGTACTTGCGGGTTGGGCTGATCTTCGCTGGATCATTGGGGGCGATTTCAATGCTGTACTTGATGTTAGCCTAGATAGGTCACACCCCCCCTTACAGGCTACTGAGAGCAGGAAACAGGCAGAGGCGCTTGCGAGTTGGGCTGAGGGATGGGATTTGGCAGATGTGTGGCGCAGCATACACCCTCTGGAAAGGGAATACACCTTCTTCTCCCCCCCCCATCAGCTACATACCAGAATTGACCATGTTTTCTGCTCCCGCTCCCTTACGGCGCTGATTGTCCAGGCCCAGCATATGGGAAAAACTCTATCGGACCACAACCCTGTGGAGATTACATGGCAGTGGGGTAGGAGGCTGGCTCCCATCCCGACTTGGCGACTCTCTCCTGACCTCCTTGAGGATTCGGTCTTCCGGTCCTCCCTGTCCGACACTATTGACACCTACTTTTCCATGAACGAAAACACGGCCAGCTCCCGGCAGATAGAATGGGACACTTTCAAGGTCTGTCTTAGAGGGGCTGCTATGGCCACTAGGGTGGGGAGGAAACGGGAAGTGATCGGCCAGCTGAAGGAGGTGGAGGGCTCACTCGCGTCCCTAGAGAATGAAGCAGCGGGCACCAATGTTCCCTTTACACCACTGCAAGAGGCACATATTAGACACGCGGAACTACTGGAAGACCTGAGGCTTATTGACTATAGGGAATACACGAATAGGCAACATACACAGGCGGACCGGGCCGGTACGCTACTAGCCCGCCTGCTGCGGGACTCCCCGATCAGCCAACCCATTCTGAGGGTCCTGGACCAATCTGGTCATATGGCTACCACCCAAGTAGGGATTAACATGGCGTTCATGGGTTATTACTCTACGCTGTATGGTCCCCCACAGCCCGTATCAGAACCGGCACTTGCAGCCTTCATGGAGGGTCTGGATCTCCCGCAACTAACTGCCAGCCAGAACACAGACTTGAAGCGTACTATTTCGGTGGCGGAAATTAGACAGGCGATACGAGCCCTCCCGAAGGGAAAGACCCCCGGCACGGATGGCCTACCAGCCGAATTCTACGCGACATTTATAGACGTCCTGGCACCGCGGTTACACACTGTCTATTTGGAGGCCCTACGTACATCCACTCTACCACAATCATCCATGCAAGCATTGATCACGTCCCTCCTGAAACCGGCCAAAGATGGACTGCAGATGGCAGATTACAGACCACTGTCCCTTCTCAATACGGATTCTAAAATATTGAGCAAGGTGCTAGCGTCGAGGCTCGTTCAGTATGTACCGAAGCTGGTCCATTCAGATCAGTGTGGTTTTGTAATGGGCCGTAATACAGCCATGAACCTCAGGCGCTTGGCCCAGCTTCTGCACGGAGATAATGTGGGCGCAGACTCCGAAGGCTGCATATCTCTGGACTTAAAACAAGCGTTCAACTCACTGAGGTGGGACTATATGTTCTCCACCCTATCAAACTTTGGGATACCGCCTGAATTCCTGGCTTGGGTCAGATTGCTGTATACCATCCCCACAGCCAGAGTGCGCACTTCCCAACAAATTTCAGGCCCCATAACCATAGCAAGGGGCACCAGGCAGGGCTGCCCACTTTCCCCTCTCCTCTTCGTCCTTGCCCTGGAACCGTTGCTCTGTAGACTTAGGTCGCTGGCCCCCCACTATGGCATACGGCGACATGGTACGGAACACATTGTGTCCGCGTATGCGGATGATATTATATTATATCTCCGTGACTTACGAGGCGACTTGAGCCCGGTTTCCAAAATTTTTGAGGACTTCAGGGAGATCTCTGGCCTCACCATCAGCGAATCTAAGTCCTATGGGTTCACCTTCACAGCAACGGACGGGTCCGCCCCTCTGCTTTTTTCCCCTCATACCTTCAAGATGGCGGAAAGCACCTTCCGATACCTTGGGATACAGATATATAGAGAAGCGGGCATGATGGTGGACGGCAATCTGGGGAGGGCCGTCAGAGCGCTGAAGTCACAAATTCAGTTCTGGCTAACACTGCCGCTCTCAATACCCGGCAGGGTGGCAATATCCAAAATGGTGATGCTCCCCCGTCTCATCTACTACTTCACCAATCTGCCCTTTAAGATCCCGGCGGTGATTTTTAAGACCCTCGATTCCCTCCTCACCGAACTTGTTTGGGGCCCTGGCCGCAGACGCATAGGCCTGGCCAAGTTGCAGCTCCCCTCCGACTCCGGAGGCATGGGCTTACCGGACTTCAGAGCGTATAATTATGCGTGTCAGCTACAATGGCTAGCTTACTGGGTGGCGGGCCGTAATCTTCATGAGATTAATGTTTCAATGGACGACCATGCTAAAGGGAGAGTGCACGTCTTGCTCCTGCCTGGCTCGGATCTACCTAGAAACGCCCCACCGCTTCTCAAGCTGGCGGTAACGTACTGGCGGAAGGCATTAAAGTACACGTCCCCCGGGACACCTTATGCCCACACAATCCCACTGTTGGGCATACCTCTGGGCTCGGGCACGCTCACGGCAACCCTACTGGAGCCCTGGCATGATGCAGGCGTCACGCATGTGGGTGACCTGTTTACAGAGGGGCACCTGTTATCCTTTGAGGACTTCAGGACCAGACAGGGCATCCCCGATGGCTCCTTTCTGTTGCACGCCGGTCTCCGCCATTATATTACACGCATATGGTCGCCTGAAGGGCATGAGCCTGTTACGAACTCTCTCGTCGCCATGCTCTACCTCATGGGAGCGGGTGGCCACCTGACCAGGTGGCTCACGGCTGCCATAAAATCAGGGAAAGCGTTATCGTTCATGAATTACTTTTCATTTATCTTGTTTGTACACATTGTTTTGGAAATGTATTGAATTGTGTGAAATATTGCGTTTAATCGTATCCCCAGTAGAAGGGATATTTTCAGCCTCTGTATATTGTGAATTTTGAAAATTGTTCCTGAAATGCATGATTTATGACAAATGCATACCTTCTTTAAATAAATAACAGAAGGCACACACCAGCTGAATAAACCAGTTCTGGTCTGTTAAAATCGAGTCCTGGCACTTTCTTCTTTATCAAATAAAATCAGGGAAGGCACTTACACTGGCACCACTGCGGGCGTCTTGGGAAGCAGATGTGGGAAGGCCACTGAGAGACGCGGAGTGGAGGCGCATACTCCAGTTCCCTAAAAGAGTAGCTAGGAACCCCAAATACAAGTTCATTCAACTGATGGTACTACATAGGGCCTACTTGACACCGCACCGCCTCCATGTGATGTTCCCTGCAACCAAAAGTAACTGCCCCCGATGTGATGCAGACGACGCATCGCTGGTACATATGCTGTGGCAATGCCCTAAACTGGGATGTTTCTGGGCCACTGTCCACGACTCCCTTGAACAGGCTGGTACTCTGCATAGACCCCCTACTCTGGAACATACAATACTTGGACTAGGGCCTACAACACGCACCAGGACCGTGGCGTCGCGCTTCTCAGATCTGGCCTTGTTGCTAGCGAAGCGCGCTATCACGATCAGATGGAAATCGTCTACTCCACCTAACCCTGACCTGTGGCGGGCAGAAGTAGTGCGATGGGGTAAAGCAGAGGGTGAAGCACTACAGAGGAAGGAACGGAGGGGTCTCCGGAAAAATCCGATCTCGCTGGATTGGTTTGCCATGCTGGGGGCATTTGAGGCTAGCGATGAAGAGGATGAAGGAGGTTCAAATGAATAGCCCCTAACTGTATCACTAGGCCCTGCTTCACTCCCCCCAAACACGGACACAGACTACGGTGCACTACGATGGAGAACGGGGGACCCCGGCCCATCGGTCATGCTACTCCATCCTACCTGTGCGTTTAACTTACCTTACACTTTGTATTCACATATTGGGAACGACCCCCCCCCCTTATTTCCGACATTTCAATTATGTGCTTATTGAGAGAGTGACGGGTGGGATTCTATGTGGGTGGAGGGTGGACGAGGGTGTGAACGGGTTTGTTGGTTTGGTACAAAATGAAAAGTCGATTTCGCTATGTTTCTTTAACTGCTATGAGCTGACGCATGCATGTACCACCTGCATTAATGATGGGCTTATATATATATATACATGTATGTTTGCTGATGCTCTGACTACTTTACTAATAAACAGATTTAAAAAAAAAAAAAAAAAAGTAACAGTGCCTAGAAATGACACGTTCCCCTCCTCTGCCTGACAGCATCAGGTCTTTATGTTTAGGTGACCGATGGTTTAGTCTGCTGTGGTAAACTATTGCATATGATGTACCAGAAAGTAGACAATAGGGCAGGAAGTTGAAGGAATATTCACATATCCTTGCCCTGCTGAAGAGTGCGTCCATTGCTATCCATAAATCGTACAGTACACATTGGTGCTAGCTTGGTGTGCTGATCATGTTTCGTTCCAATTTGTGCTTAGCCAAAGCCGCCCATCTTGGAGCAGGGGCCACTCAGTCCCAGCAACATGAGGTCTTTATAGTCCTATGTCAAGCACTATCATACAGGCCAAGGTGATGCTGTACAGCAGACGAAGGGGCATATTACCAAGGGCCTTATCGCCGCTTTAGGGGGAATTTTTCCGCTAAAGCGGCGATAATTTTATTGCCCTATTACCTAGCTGTCGCTAACACCAGTTAGCGACAGCTAATAGGCGATAGCGGGCATTTAGGGGCCCACTTTGCATGTCAGCGATAATTATCGCTAATGACATGCAAAGTGGGCGTGCCAAGATGTTAGCGACTGGAAACAGTCGCTAACATCGCTATCTCCTATTACCTACTTTTGGAAATAATTTGGAAATAATCGCGCTAAGCGCGATTATCTCCAAAAGCTAACGCCTGCCCAGAGCAGTTCTTAGCCATGTTATCCAATGGTAGGTGGATAACATGGCTAAGAGCATTGTCACGATAATGCATGAATATCGCTGATTTTTCAGCGATATTCATGCATTTCGCTGGATTTTTACCGCTTTTGAGATAAACCTTGATAATATCAAGGTATCTCAGCGGTAAAAATTGTTGGTGCGCGGCGATATAATTATAGCCGCTAACCATGCATAGCGATAATTATCGCTATTGCTTGGTAATATGCCCCGAAGTTCACTTATTTTATAGCTTGTAATAACTATTCCCGGCGCCTACGTTCCATTAATAAAAACAACTACACCACTTGTGATCATCTTGATTTCCCAGCATTCTCCCTCTGCAGCTTATATCGTCATCTCTCTTGCCCTCGTTTCGCTTGTGCTCGTCGACTCCCAATGATCTCCA
Source organism: Lissotriton helveticus (assembly GCF_964261635.1). Lineage (NCBI taxonomy): Eukaryota > Metazoa > Chordata > Amphibia > Caudata > Salamandridae > Lissotriton > Lissotriton helveticus. The sequence goes on from NC_136061.1 coordinate 1,983,936,839, forward strand.
CTCCCATTGTTTCTTCATGTTGCTTTTGCTGTGGTTTCTTGCTGTATTCCTTCTGCAGCTCCCTATACTCTTTGAGTTCCATCTTTGGCCAGCCAGACTAGTCCTGTTTCCTTGCCCAGCTGCCAGGGCCTAAGTGATTCGCCTGGTTGCTGTACTCTTCTTCACATCCTGTGACCGTGCACACCCATCCATTCATGTGCCCTCCCATACATTTTCACTCAATATTCCAGACATCAAGCCAGACACTGGTATCTCCATCCAGCCTTGCAGCCTGGCACGCGCTGTGGACACTTCTGCCAGCTTCCACGTATTCATCTACTTTTATGCAATACTTAGGTCATCAAGGTACACCATCTACTCTCCAATAACACTTTTGCCCACCACTGGCCTGATAAAGTACATACCACAGGAGCAGATGTCAGATGTAACCAGCCCATAGACCTAGACCTCTCCGCGCTGGACTACGAGATGAGTGACAAGGCAAGGGAAAAGAAGGTCATTTTGGAAATTGGGGTGTATTCGGAGCAGCACAACCCAAGGAACCTACACACAGAAACTGAAAGGAAGTAAGAGAAAAAAGCACAAATTAGATTAAATCTTCTGCAGAGAACGCCTACCAGTGAGGCAATACCCACAACTCTTCCATCCACTTTCAAACTCTTTAGCTATCCATCCGCTTTCTTTGAGCCCATCATAGGCATCTAGTAATACATTCCGCTTGCACAAAGCACTTCTAACTAACCAGCCCCTCTGTTCTCTTTAAAAACAATACTTCAGCCATCAACCTAGTATGACATTTTACAGGCAGTAAATTGTACATTCATTAATTCATTCATTTATTCATCCATCTGCTTTCACCCAACACATCAGCCACACAGCTGGAGATGAGCCTGGCTGAGTACTTTCACACAGCAGTTGAGCCAACTACCCTCTTTCATACCATACGTCAGTCAGGCCTCCATCCATCTGTCCAGATTATACAGAACACTCCCCAGTGCTGCCAGCCATCGACTATCACAATACACTTAAGCCATACTCCTCCTCCTGGATTTATCAGCAGCCTTTGACAAAGTGGATCACAATCTACTCATCAAGGCTCTTCAAGACAGAGTAGGTGCTGACCAGGTGGTCCTACAATGGTTCTCCTCCTTCTTACAAAATCGCTCCCAAAAGATAAAAATTAAAACTTCACATCCGACTCAGACCCCGTCAACAAAGGTGTCCCCCAAGGATCAGTGCTATCCCCTCAACTGTTCAACATTTACATGGAACCCCTCACCTCCATACTTAAAAAAGCCAACATCACCTTACACTTCTATGCAGACGACACCCAGATCTATCTGGAAACCTCCTTCTTTAAAGATATTCAGAGACTAAATAACACTCTCAAAGAAGTCCAACATTGGCTATCCATAAACTACCTCAAACTCAACCAAGACAAAATCGAAATACTCCTCATCTCCAACAAAGAAGAAAACCCCCAAACCATGGATTGGCTCAAAGCAATCGATGCTCTCAACAGTAGTCTCACTCCGGCCAACTCCATAAAATCATTAGGAATCACCCTGGACCCAAAACTTGACATGGACAGACATATCAAGAACTCCGCAAAGAGTGCCTTCCTCAATCTGAAGCTTCTCAACAAAATAAAATGCTTCATCCCGCTCAAAGACCTCAAACAAGCCACCCAATCCCTGGTGATATCTAGACTTGACTATGGAAATGCTATCCTCACAGGTACAGCGAAATCCTACCTAGCCCCCCTCAAAACAATTCTAAATGCAGCAGCCAGAATGGTTACCGGAGTCAGGAAATTTGAGAACATTGCACCTGCACTCAAAGAACTAAAATGGCTCCAGTAGAGATGCGTGCCAGCTTCAGAACTGCCTGACTCATGCACAAAGCCCTCCACACAGGGAAACCGGAATACCTGGCTTCCAAACTCAAAAAGGCCGGCCAGACAAGGAACCTCAGGAGCTCCAGCTCCCTACTGCTCATCCCTATAAAAACACACAAACAAAAAACTGCCACACGATCCTTCACTGGAAACGCACCCAAAATCTGGAACTCCATCCCAGCATACATTAGGACTATCCTGTCCTTTGTAAAATTTAAAAAACTCCTAAAAGACCTCTTCCTCAACTGTGCCTTCCCGAACAGTTAACCTTCGCTGTAGGGCACTTGATGACTTTCTGCAGCACCATGCAACTTTATCACCATTATCCACCTCCTCCAAGCACCCCTACGCCCCTCCCCAAAAATGGTTCAGCTCAAGACAGGGTGCGAGGCTCTCAGGACTGCCATGCCTCATTTGTTGCACCACACGCCGGTACTTTACAAACAAATATGTATACCTATGCTTTATTTTGGGACTCCTGCATTATAACTGTTGTAAAGTGCTCCGATACCCACAGGTCTGGTCAGCGCTATATAAAACTCCTCAAATAAATAAAAAATAAATACATGTCTGCCATTCATCCAGCCAAATTCATACAGCCATTGAGTCAGCCAATCTTACATCCATCCATCCATCGATCAACAGTTCCGCCCACTAGCCATTCATTCAGCCATCTAGCCATTGATCCATTTTCACACAATGCTGGAGCCCCTCTTACAAACGCTACTACCATCTATCTAGTCATGCCACCCACTTTCAAGCAACACTTGAGGCAGCCACCAATCGTCCCACTGTATACAAGAATTCACTCCTCCGCTTTACATAACACATTAGATAGCCAGACCTCCATCCTCACACTTCCACACAATCCCACAAATTCATTAAGCCTTCAAATCAGTTGTCTCTATATTTACTGTCACCAAATGCGTTAGTGATGCAGCTAGTCCTCCATCTCGCTTTTTAGTCATCTAGACATTCACTGTCGCCCACCACTTCAGCCATCCTGTTTTACTCAGCAATTTAGCCAGACATCCGTCAATTTCAAACAGCACTTATTCAGCACTCCATGCATCTCCAGAACCTCATGCTGCCATAAACTCATTCACATACCCATACACCTGCAAAAATAAAATCATCCAGCCAGCCACCCATCCCAAAACTACAGCTACAAACTCATCCGCCAACCACTTGCCTGCCCATCTCCACAGCTGCAGACACAAACGTTCTCTCTCATCCGCACACTTACCCATTTCCACACAACCGCAAACATACGCACATCCATGCAAAACACTTTACTATTCACACAGCACTTGAACTGTCAGCAATTCAGAGACCACTCCATTGTTGGCCACTGAATAATAAACATCGGGCTCGAGTTGAGACCTAGGGAGCCAGACACAATAAACCAGATAAGACACCCAGAACTGGAAACAATATGCCACAGACAAAACAGGGAGACAATGCAACTTCCTAACATGCAAGGCATCTGTATGAGGAATGCTTAGACTACTTCGGCCTGCACTCAACCTGTGTGTACTTCAGAGGGCGGGGGTATTTCAGTGTTTCCTCCAATCCCTTCTTCTTGTTGCATGCATGAGTGAAGTTTGCACTGCTGGCTCCGCTGCCTGTATTTCATGTGTCAGGGAGATTGTTCTAATGCTGCTTTACTGAGATTGTGATGTATGAATTAGTAAAGTTTATTATACAAAAGTGAAAACTATATGGGGTATCAGTGTTTTTTTAATTCGTTTGTGAGGCCTGAGGATGTAGAGTATACCCATAAGAAAATCTTTGTATTTGGTGTGTGGGCTCCCCCATATTGAACTTGTTGCATGAACCAACACAGATGAGCTTGAACGGAAATAAATGCAATGAAGCTGTTTCCTCTTTTTCTTAGAGTCATTCTGCCCATCTTATCCACCAAGGCCATACTACTGGGAAGTGCCCTCAACTTACCTTGGTTCTGAAGAGTTTGTGCAGGATTCATGTGAATGAGGGCAACCCCCACCGTGTTTCACAAATAACATACATACATATAAATATATATAAATTTCGTAGTCCCGCTGGGAAGAGTAGCAACCACCTAGAGGCCGGCATTTTCGCCGTAATTACACACAGCATGTGATATTTGAGCCCCGTGGTTTTGTTACATGCCCTGTATGCTTTTACCTGTTGTTTTTGTTCTTGCACACAGTGAATAATACAGCTCGATGCAGTTCTGCTCAGTGCGAAAATATCTTTTTTTCAACCGGGTAACTTATGCTCTGCTCCGTCACTAGGAAATGAGGGAAAAGCTAAGAAGCGTCGTTATTACTCGCAGCACTTTCTGCATTCATAAGCAGTTTTAATTCTTGTCGTTTTTTTCACTGTCAGGAAGGCAGCATGTTTTGAGAGCATTGATGCCATATTTTTAAATTATTAGAAGAGCACCTCGGCATGTTATTACGACTTGTTTAGATCTCAGGCTAATAAGACACATCTTTATATTTGCTGCGTATACATCAGGAATTGGATCAAGTTAAATAATTGGCATTACTTACTCATTGCGCAGTATGCAGTTTCCATGTTCTTCAGACAATATTGCTTGCACTTTGTATATATCTATATGTTAAAACTTGAACGTTTTTTCTGCTATATTTTCGTGTACACAGTCCACCTTCTATGCCTATTGTATGCCTGAGGGAGGGAGGAGGGCTATATATTCTAGAAACTGTATGGCACCAATTAGATTGACAAAGCCTGCTGCGCAGGCGAAACGCGTCTCTCTTTTAATGCGGGGTCGTGGGAGACCTGAATAACAATAAAGAAGCCTTATCCATGCACACTTCGTGTACGTGCCTCTTCTTTGTGGGAGCAGGACTGTTTTCTTTGATATATAAATATATATACATATATATAGATGTGATCAAGGGTGTTCACTACCCGAAACGCGTCATGCCTAATGAAACAAGGAAGAGATAATAAACTCAAACAACAAAGAAACTTGAAGGTCTCGTAGGAGCTGAGTAAATCAAGCCTACCACAAGTGAACTACAACAGATCAACTACCACATTGTGGTGAGACATAATCAGATGCTTGTATAAGTCCTATCAGCCCACCCATGTGGCGGAACTTCGTCATTTAGGACATCTTGAACCAGGTCTGTGTATCCAAGCCCGGATGTATTGGCTTTGTTCCACTAGGCCATAGTTCAGAAATTGGATGTGTCCTCACCACAAGTGGTGCTGATGTAGTGCAGTGCCAAAAACAAAAAGTGTAGTGGTGATTTAAGATGACCGTCAAGGTGAAAAAAAAGGTTTAATGGTATTCACCTAGGCGTCAGATTAAAAACAGTGTGTTAACAGTGTGAAAAAATCACTGTACAGTATGCTTGAAAAGTATTGAGGCCAACATATTTCTGCCGTCAGGTGGCAATTCACCGGCATTCTTCAGGGCCAAGCTGACAAAATTAGCTACTGCAAAATACACCGTAGGAGGTGTTTGAGAAATAAGGAGTGATATCCACAAATAGATTCTAACTCAGGAAAATTGGTGTGGTCATATAAGACCACCCTACCGTATCCTCGTTCTTGATGTATATGTCGAGGAATCCTTTCCTGTAAAGATCAAAGAAAAAAAGAAGAAAAAACTAATTCGTGATATTAGTGACAACCTATGTTCTTGTAATCACATAAGTTGTGTGTTCATTATGGTAGATTACAAAACTCAGCATGCCAATCATGCTCCGGATAGCAACAATATTATACAAGCGCACTGATAGTCGCATACAGTTAATCTGTCAATAAAAGGTAGATAACTTCTGAAACACTTACCCAGCTCTGTGTGGGAAAGTAGCCTCACCTCACCCGGCAACAGCTCGGATTATAAGGCCCCGCTCTAAACACGTGAATAAAGATAATTTCAGGGGAACAATAATTATCATATTCAATCATAAAGTGTATGTTGTTTAAAAGAAACTCGGTTGTCAAAATCACCCCAATAACGTCTACCGCAGAGATGACCAAAGTGGAGGCCACATTCAACGCCCTGGCCTTTGTAACCCATCCTCTGTTTGTTGTAATGGTGTTTATATACAACTATGCGGCATAAGTCGTATGTACCAACCACATGGCAGATGTATTAGGCTACCACTCATGGATAGTAAACTAGGTGATCCCTCATGTACTTGTATTTATAGTTACTGGTAATTCCTGGAGGGAGATCTCTACCGCCACCTCGTTATGACGCTATATACTGGGACACTTAAATAGCGTCTGGAAGCAGCAATCAGTCCTGCCGCATGGACGCGTCCCTAAAAAACAAAGCCATAGCGGCGATTGCAGCAAAACTCTTACCTATCCGTCGGTACCTCGCGGCGTGATCCTGAGCCGAAGAGGAGGCACCGACGGAAGGTAGGGCGGGTGTTTTTATATCGCCCCTGATTGGTTGTTGAAGTTGTAATTACCCACACCTGTCTGGAAGGTACGTCTACGTGGCGACGTGACCCGTTGTTGTGGTAATAATGCGCATGAGCGCTGTTACATACACTTCCTCAACAGCGGGAATAGTGTCTCACCCTCGCAGGAGCACACTAAATATACCTGACGTGAATTCGCTCTTTTCCGGGCTGACACCGTGTCGAAGAAGGATTAGTGTGTGCACATTCAGTTCAGGCGGTATCAAAACCGAACTGTTCATCATTCGTATTGGTCACACGCTCTTAGCTATTGGATACACTTCATTAAGCGCCGCCTCCACTTGACGTATGCGCGAAATGTGTGCAC